>NW_027507764.1:426623358-428120350 GCF_037356315.1 Lithobates pipiens | reverse complement strand
GTGAAAATGTGGGACTATTTGGTTACTCTTAACTAAATATAATACAATTTAAGTTGGTATTAAATAAACGATTAAGCGAGAGGATGTAAAAGCTAGGTGTTGTAGAAAAGCAAAATATAAACAACTATGAATAGCACTTCATTTTTTGGATTGTGAAAGTGTAATATGTAAACATGCCCTTCACATTTAAACATAAGTTCATACATTCTGTTGACATTACATTCCCTTAGTAGAAGTACAAGGAAACTGATGTGACTGAATAACATTTTAAATAAGATTTAAAAGAAAAACATTCCAGTTTATAAAAATATATATATATAAATTGAATTCAATGAAATAAAATGAATGTTATTAAAAAGTAATGATATTAGAAAAATGAAACACATTATACATTACACACATTACATTAAATCTCAAAATATGATAACATAAATACATACAGTATATTTTCATAGTGATATCAAATGATTTTCCAATGAGAGACAACAGGGTGGAGGGATATAACTATACTGCTGCCCCATTCAGAAATGCTCACCTAAGGTGGCAGTAAGGGGAAGAGCAACGGGGGCGGGACTTTAAATGAAGTGCGAAATTGTAATAAAATAATATAAATTGGTGAACAATTGGGGAGTTTTAATACGTTCATAAAGTTATAACAGACATGATTAGATCATTTACAATAAATAAAAGGTACTGGCAATACATGATGATAATAAGTTCATAAAAGGTATAATATGTACACTATTAGATCCATTATAATTAGTACAAAGCATTACCAATACATCATAGCAGCATATATGTAAAATATGAACGTAACAAAATTCCACAGTTCACCAAATGGAGTTGATATAAGACCATAAAGCATGAAATAGTGCCTGCATGACGGGTAGCCTCAATATTCTGTAGACAGTATTTGAATAGAACAGCTGTAAAGAAATTGGATACGACTAGAAAAAACACGACTTCAATAGCTCTACGCGTTCGTGGCTGACCGCCACTCATCAGGAGCAAGCGTGTACGATAACTACAATGAAAAAAGATATCAGTATAATATGATAATAATAACAGGCATGACATAAGGGTGGGGTAATAGACCAAACCCCACATAAAGTACATGCTTACATATTATGGTTCACTTGATGGTGACTGACCGTCGGGCTCCACCAGCCATATCGGGGGCACCTCCCCCGGGAGCTGAGATGGGCAGAGCCGCGAAGGCGACCCACAGGGCGCCAAACAAGGCAGGTGAACACCCACGATATAAACCTGTGTGGGAAGGACCAGGACGAGATAGTGATTAGTGGTGATGAAAAGGTGAAACCAGGACAAAAGGAGCCCTGAATATAAGTGTGGTTGTGAAACAGAACAGGTCGAATTGTGAAAGAAAAGCAAGTCAAACCTAATGCCTCTGACTGAGATGAAAGAGAGGGGGAAAGAAGGAATGTGATCCGTGAAAGATTAGTAAAGGAGGACCGGAGAATAGTAGAGAAAGGTTACCCAGTGCATGAAGTGAGACAATGCCAGAATTAGGAACAGTGCCGCTTCCCAGACATGTATGATATCCGTTGACATGGGAGTCTCGGGAGTGAATGCCGCCAGGATCGCGGCTCTTGTAGGCGCCGCCACGGACACCGCCCACCAACGTCACGCCGCGCACTCGAGGGAGGGGCGGAAGGCGCCGCCGCACGGGCATTAATGCGCCCGGCGTGCTGGCACCAATGCCCCGCCCACATGACGTGCGAGTATGGAGGTCACATGAGGGCAATCCTGGCGGCATTCACTCCCGAGACTCCCATGTCAACGGATATCATACATGTCTGGGAAGCGGCACTGTTCCTAATTCTGGCATTGTCTCACTTCATGCACTGGGTAACCTTTCTCTACTATTCTCCGGTCCTCCTTTACTAATCTTCTCACGGATCACATTCCTTCTTTCCCCCTCTCTTTCATCTCAGTCAGAGGCATTAGGTTTGACTTGCTTTTCTTTCACAATTACACTGATTCTCAGGGCTGTTTTCTTTCCCTTCCTTTTTCATTTCAATCTGTGGCATTAATTTCGACCTGTTCTGTTTCACAACCACACTTATATTCAGGGCTCCTTTTGTCCTGGTTTCACCTTTTCATCACCACTAATCACTATCTCGTCCTGGTCCTTCCCACACAGGTTTATCTCGTGGGTGTTCAGCTGCCTTGTTTGGCGCCCTGTGGGTCGCCTTCGCGGCTCTGCCCATCTCAGCTCCCGGGGGAGGTGCCCCCGATATGTCTGGTGGAACCCGACGGTCAGTCACCATCAAGTGAACCATAATATGTAAGCATGTACTTTATGTGGGGTTTGGTCTATTACCCCACCCTTATGTCATGCCTGTTATTATTATCATATTATACTGATATCTTTTTTCATTGTAGTTATCGTACACGCTTGCTCCTGATGAGTGGCGGTCAGCCACGAAACGCGTAGAGCTATTGAAGTCGTGTTTTTCCTAGTCGTATCCAAGTTCTTTACAGCTGTTCTATTCAAATACTGTCTACAGAATATTGAGGCTTCCCGTCATGCAGGCACTATTTCATGCTTTATGGTCTTATATCAACTCCATTTGGTGAACTGTGGAATTTTGTTACGTTCATATTTTACATATATGCTGCTATGATGTATTGTTAATGCTTTGTACTAATTATAATGGATCTAATAGTGTACATATTATACCTTTTATGAACTTATTATCATCATGTATTGCCAGTACCTTTTATTTATTGTAAATGATCTAATCATGTCTGTTATAACTTTATGAACTTATGAAAAATCCCCAATTGTTCACCAATTTATATTATTCTATTACAATTTCGCACTTCATTTAAAGTCCCGCCCCCGTTGCTCTTCCCCTTTTTTGACTACTACAGGGATGGAAATACATGACCTTACCAGGTCATGTTTTCATGTTAAGTCCCAAGGGATGGAAATAGGTGACCTTACCAGGTCACATTTCACTTAAAGTCCCTCAATCCTTCGCCCATTAAATACTAAGGTGGCAGTAAACCCTTTTATATACCAAGTGAAGCGAATGGCCCCAGGTGATACACAGAGATGAAATAGGTTCTCCTACATAAGGGCCAGGACTAGGAGTGGGCAGGAGGTGCGGCTGCCCTTGGCACTGTGGTATCATGTGAGGTGGGAGGGTGTCATGAGAACATTGGGGGGCGGAAGGTATTTTTTCTCTTGGTGTCAGAAAAACTTGTCAGAAGTTATTCCTGCTGATAACAGATGAATGAAGCAGCAGATGGAAATGACACCTATACCGCCTACACATGATCAGAATTTTAGTCGTAAAAAGCTATGATGGTTTTTCCAACGGAATTCCACTCAAGCTTGTCTTGCGTACACACGGTCACACCAAATTCCAACCGTCAAGAATGCGGTAACGTACAACACGTATGACTAGTCTAGAAAAAGGAAGTTCAATATCCAGTGCTCCAACCTTTGGGCTCCTTCTGCTAATCTCATGTTAGTAGAAGTTTGGTTAGAGACAATTCATGATTTTCAGACTCCTGCTTTTTCAGATTGTTTTACAGCTGTTCAGTTTGTGCTTGTGGGTTTGTATCTGTTTTTCAGTGCGTTGTGTTTAGTTCATTCTGACCAGCCAGACGTTTTGAAGCCATGTTGTGGTTACGTACTCATCATAGAGTTTGTGCTATGTGGGGGCTTGGTGTTGGTGTTCTTACTTTGACCCAAACCCAGTCCATGAACAGGATGAGTAGGAGTTAATGGACCAAGAATTGGTTACTCCAGCGTGACCAATTCTCACACATGCCTTTGGTGCATGAGATCCAGGAGAATAGGCCTGATGATTTCAGGAATTATCTCTGGATGACGGACCCCGTTTTTCACCATCTGTTGGCTTTGCTGTCCCCTTATATTATCAGGCAGGACACCCGCATGCGGCAAGCCACCACCCCCGAGCAGAGGCTAGTCGCCACCTTGCGGTACTTGACAATGCGTAGAAGTCTGCAGGACCTCAAGTTCTCGACAGGCATCTCCCCCCAGGCTCTGGGGATCATTATTCCAGAGAACTGTTCTGACATTATTCAGGTCCTGCCGAAGGACTATATTAGGGTAAGTTTTATCCTTTATTAACATCACATTCTATGTATTTAATGTTTTCTAATGTATTGTATTTATTCCATCATTCCCTGTTGTAGTACCACACCCTCGGGACATATATGTCATCTGCTACTGTTCCTGATCTCTGGGAGTCCTGGACTAGATTGTGCTCCCCATTATATGGACTTCTCAAGCTAACAATTTATTTTTTCAAAATAGTTGATGCGTGCCCTAGGGTAGAAAGGCTTTGCAAATTCCAGCAGTTTCTCCAGTGTTGTCTTCCTCTTTATTGTGTTATGAGTCAGAATAAATGGAGATTTTTTTTATCTGAAAATACATGCCTGTGTATTCTTCTTCTTCAAAAAAGGCCATATTAACAAGGGACACCAACACCAACTAATATATTATGGAGATCACTAGAAGAAAAAAATAATGCAGATCTTGCTAAAAAAAACAAATAGCAAAAAAAACAAAAAAACATTATTATGGAGATGTGACAAAAAACAAAATTAATATTATTCATGAGATCAGAAAAATAATAAAGAAAGAAGTTTGTGAGAAGAACTTCATTCTTCTAGCATTCTAAAGAAGAAGAGAATGCTCTGCATTAAACTATTTAAAATATTTCAGCGTAACGAATGTGCCATCTCCATTAGGAACGGTAGTTTTACCAGACCGATCGCTTTCGTCTCATACTTGAATCTGAGCATGCGTGAGTTTTTGCACATCAGAATTGCATACATGCAAATGGATTTTCGGATTTAGGAATTTTTTATGACCGAAAAATTAGAGAACATGCTCTCAATCTTTTGCTGGCCAGCAAAAATCCGTGGAGCATACACACAATCGCATTTTCCGACCAAAAGCTCTCATCTGACTTTTGCTGGTGGAATTTCCGATCATGTGTACGGGGGATTAGTGCTCTGGATTGGATACACAATATAGAGCAATATTCTTTGTTTATATTTCATGTTTGAGGTTTACAACCTCTTTAGGAAGAACTGTATTTACAACAAAACAGAATTTAGTTAATAAGACCCTAGCCTAGATGGCATTCACCCATGAGTTCTACATGAATTAAGTTCAGTTATTCATAGGCCAATGTACATTATTGCTTAAATTGTTTTTTAACCGGGTCAGTTCTGCAAGACTAGAATATAGTTGTAAAAAAGGTACATTAATATTGGAAAAATATAGATTACGAGCCTGGATTTTTCTGTAAATTATTTGGGAATGCTCTGAGAGTTGTTATTCAAAAACATATTGTGGAAAATGATCTAATTACAGAGAATCACCATGGCTTCATCAAATATATTATATATTACTGGGTCTAAACTATTATGATCATTATTTTAACGCACATCTAGCTACCAGCAAAACCACTTTTTCAACATTTTTTTAACAAATACATATGAAAACAGTAAAACAATAATACCCCATTTCATCCCCTAAATGTAATTAAGTGTTGCTGGACTTGATGTCACCTTCACTGCAAAGAAATAAAGCATATTTTTTAATGTGCAGTGAAATGTGTGGCTACTCTTTTCTCTTGAGAGGACTGAGGGTGCCGATCATACAATACCTCTGCAAAATGTCTGTAGGTTCACTGTACTGACAGACTGACTGATAGAACTCTCAATCAAAACCAGAGAGATTTTATTGATCAGAAAGATCTCATCATGTACATGCAGCTTTAAGGACTGCCTGGAGAAATATTGTTACAATGGGCAAATATTTTCTTGTGCCAGATATATTGTACTGCTTTGGTTAAATATACTGCGGGGGGATGTACTGAAGCGATGAAGAGAAAACTTGCTGCTTTGGAGAGATGTGCTGTGGGGGTAGGATGATGCACTGCAGCAAGAGATGCATACTTTATACTCAGATAAGTGAAAGGTAGGGGCAGAGCTGTCAGTGTAGACAATAGCCACAGAGAAAGGGTGTGGATGGGGAATAATAGAAAAACCTATCACATTTTTTTTATGGGGTTTTTACGGCGCACAGTCATTCTCTATGTCACCAAAGAATGACAGCTGAACGAACAAGCAGAAGCAACCACAGTACAGACTTAATTTACACATACAAGTTGATTTAAACATTCCTGATTGAGGCCAGTTATGCCTCTGAAACATGACCTTGTTGTACTGCTGAGTTTCATTTGCTAGATGTCAGAATTTTAGTCATTTAGAGCTGGAACCCCATTGGCATCTTTGGAGGCAAATATTGTATTCCAGCCTTATTTCAAGGCCAGTTTTGGTAAAAAAAAAGGATGTACAGTATCTCACAAAACTGAGTACATCCCTCAAAGTTTTGTAAATATTTTATTATATCTTTTCATGTGACAACACTGAAGAAATGACACTTTGCTACAATGTAAAGTAGTGAGCGTACGGCTTGTATAACAATGTAAGTTTGCGGTCCCCTCAAAATAACTCAACACACAGCCATTCATGTCTAAACTGCTACCAACAAAAGTGAGTACACCTCTAAATGAAAATGTCCAAATTGGGCCCAAAGTGTCAATATTTTGTGTGGCCACCATCAGGGGCGTTGCTAGGTCTGCATAAGCTCTAGGGCTAGAGCCCCTAGCAGCGGTTACCAACATTTTTGCAGGCCCTGGGGGGGCACATTGGTGGTAAGCAATTATTTGTGGGAAATTACTGGTATTGGCGCTTCAATCATCATGGCACCATGGTTGATATGCTGTCAGGGTGATTGAAGCACATTGTTTCTATTGTTAAATTCTAATATATAATGAAGTGGTTCAACTCCTCATAATTCAGAATCAGTGGGTGGGAGCCCTGGGAGTGTCACTTTCCACCATCCCCTGTCACCAGATGCATTGTTACTTGCCACCGCTACCTGCCACTAGATGTGCCACTGCCCTAGCCCTGCAGGCCAGAAGAGAGTATATTGCTATCACATGAGCCCAGGGGTGGACTGACCATTCGGCCACTAGGGGGCCCCATCAGGGTTGCCAGCCTCAATAAAACTAGGGACAGTATGCAAAAATCTGTGTTTTTTTTTTCTGTCTCTGAAATGTCCCTTACTGACATCCTTTTGGTCTAAAAATCCGGAGATTATAGCTGCCCCACCTCTCCAGTACCTTCACAGTCAATAGAAACATGTCTGTGTATACTGTGTGATTGTATACTGTGTGTGTGTGTGTTTGTGTATACTGTGTGGCCCCATAATCTCTGATTGCCTGGGGGCCCCGTTATCTCCTATTGCCCGGGGGCCCCATGAGTTGTCAGTCCGCCCCTGCATGAGCCTAGAGTACTTCAGCATTAAAAGGTAATTATTGAAAATAACAGTAATGCTTAGTGTGTGCCTGGACTGCACCATGAAATTGAGAGCACTAACTCTGTATTAAGGTAAAAAACCTTTCAATGGTAGCTCCCCCCCGGTCCCACTCTTAAACACTTACAGTACCTGAGGCTTCACTTAATTTTGCCCAGTCTCATCTGTAGCAGCTATTCTCCACTTTCTCACAGGCTGCAACAGGATTTATTACACTAGCTTCTGGTGCTGTTTGTTAAATTGTGTGAGATGGGGGCGGGGATGATTCGGGCTGTGTGTATCTACAGACCCACACATCCCGGCTCTGGATTGAGCCCACACAAATGGCTTGCTATGAGGCACCTGGAGAAAGAGCTAAACGTGCCGGTGAAGGACCCCAGAAGAGGAGGTTTAAGTATAACACGTTTGTTATTTAAAAAAAAAAAAAAACCTTTACAATTATTTTAAACTGTATCAAGCCAAAACCTTTAAATGGATTGTAAAGGTATTTTTTTTTTTTAATAACAAACATGTTATACTTACCTCTACTGTGCAGCTCGCTTTGCACAGAGTGGCCCCGAACCTGGTCTTCTGGAGTCCCTCGGCGGCTGTCTCGGCTTCCCCCACAAGTACTTCTCACGGTCATGCGTGCTCCCTCGCATGGTGAGAAGTGCTTGCGGGTGCGCTCCCGTGATACACCCAGCAGCTATAGTGGCTCACTGTATCACTCGGCCACGCCCCTCGCCACTGCGCCGCATTATTGGATGTGATTGACAACAGCGTGAGCCAGTGGCTGCGCTGCTTTCAATCCATCCATTGTCACCAATCAACGGCCAGGCTGAGCGGCGAAGAGGATGTCGGAGGCAAGCACAGGACTTTCGAGGGGTCAGGTAAGTAAAACGGGGGGGGGGGGGGGGGCTGGGGGGCTGGCATTGACTGATGTTTTTTCACCTCAGTGCATAGAATTCAGGTGAAAAAGTTTTTACCCTTACAACCCCTTTAAGTTGTGGATAGAGTGAGGATTAATTAGAACCCCTGTATCCAAGACTCAAAAGAAGGGTAGGAGTATTCTCTCAAAGTGAGAGGACATCCCCTCCTAGACATTTGTCACTGGACCACTTACCCCAATCGAAATAATTTTCCGCTATTTCTATTCTGGTGACAACTTCACACAGAACAAATATATAAAGTAAATTTCTCCAGTGGAGACATGGGCAGCAATAAATCTGGTGAAGTTTATAACCCCCCCCCCCCCCCCCCTTTTACAAGTCAAAACAAAGTCAGTATCAAAATGGAGACAGAAATATAGGGCAATCTCTTACCCACTGAATGTATGTTATTGCCTAGAGAGATTTTTATATTTTTTCTGAGGGCCTCTTTATTCTGTGATAGCTTTGTCCTGATTTAAGATAAAAAAAGTAATAAATATTTTTCAGAACATACACAGCTTTCTTTTAGTGATATCGTCTTATAACTATTTCAATTTTTTTGCAATCTGTAGACAAATAGAATGTAAAACTTTTTTTAACAATTCACCTTTCTCAACTTTTGAGAGATAATTAAAAAAATATTGTTACTATTTATTATTTTCTTATTCTGCATAATTAGATTTGTGACACAAAGAAAAATTAAGGAACGAAACAAAAAGAGTTTTACTGCTAAAGGTTTAACCAATTTGCTTCCAGAGCTATTTTTGCTTTTATTTGTTTTTGCATTTTTGCACATTTTAAGCCTAAAGATTTGATAAAACATCCAATATATAATAATAACAATAACAATTATATTTTCTGAAAGCAGGGACCCTGGAAAATAAATTGATTGTTGTTGCAAATTTTATGTCACACAATATAAGGGCAACCATTTATCAAATACATATTTTCAGTAAAAAATTATCTAAAGTTAGTTTTCAGTGCACATAAATGTAATAAATTACCTTTTAACCCCTTCCCTACCAGTGAAATTTACACAATTATCAGTGCATATTTATAGCACTGATCGCTGTATAAATGTCAATAGTCCCCAAAAATATGTCCAAAGTGTCCAATATGTCCTTTGCAATATCGCAGTACCGCTAAAAATCTCAGATCACTGTCACAACTAGTAAAAAATAAATATATAATAAAAATGGCATAAATCTTTTCCATAGTTTGTAGACGCTTTAACTTTTGTGCAAATCAAGCAGTATACACGTATTGCAATTTTTTTTCACCAAAAATATGTAGAATATATATCGGCCTAAAATTATGGAGAATTTGTTTTTTTAATTTTTGGGGATATTTATCATAGAAATATGTAAAAAATATTTTATTTTTTCAAAATTGTCAATTTTGTTTTTTTTATGGAGCAAAAAATAAACACCGCAGAGGTGATCAAATGCCACCATAATAAAGCTCTATTTGTGTTTTTTTTTCTTTATTCCAAGCGCCTAGCAGTGCTCTACAGTGCCTTCTGTGCCACAGCAGTGCCTAGCATTGCCACATCTGTGCCCCAGCAGTGTACATCTGTGCCCGTGCAGTGCCCCATCAGTGCGCATCGGTGCCCCAGCAGTGCCCCATCAGTGCACATCTATGCCCCAGCACTGCACATCTGTGCCCCAGCAGGGCTACATCTGTGCTCCAGAAGTGCACATCTGTGCCCCAGAAGTGCACATATGTGCCCCAGAAATGCACATCGGTGCCTCAGCAGTGCTAGAGCAGTGCTATACAGTGCCCCATCAGTGCACATCAGTGCCACAGAAGTGCTCTACAATGCCCCATCAGTGCACACCTGTGCCCCATCAATACCCAGCAGTGCAACATCTGTGTCCAGCAGTGCCACATCTGTGCCCCATCAGTGCTCTACAGTGCCCCAGCAGTGCCATATCTGTTCCCCGTCAGTGCCCCATCAGTGCCACAGCAGTGTACATCTGTGCCACATCAGTGCCCAGCAGTGCCACATCAGTGTACATCTGTGCCCCATCAGTGCCCATCAGTTCTCTACAGTGCCCCAGTAGTGCACATCTTTGCCTCTTATGTGCCCCATTAGTGCCCAAACAGTGCACATCTGTGCCCCATCAGTGCCACATCTGTGCTACATCAGTGCCCTCAGTGCCACTAAAGTGCCCATTAGTTACCAATACAGTGCCCATCAGTAAGTGCTCATCAGTGCCACCCTATCAGTGGATCCTCATCAGTGCTCGTCAGTGCCATAAAAATGTTAAAAAATGCGTAGAAAAATTTGCTTGCATTTTGTTTCCACATTTTCCAAAAACATGTGGAAAAAATTATGTTTAAAAGACTCGTAATGCCTCTTAGAATGTACAGTATGTTGGGGTGTTTTCTTTCCAAAATGGGGTCATTTGGATGGCGTTTCTATTGTTCTGGTGCTCCAGGGCCTTCGAAAGAGTAATAGACAGTCAGAAAATTACAGTATATGTATAATTTATGCTCCTAGAATGCCTGACAGTGCTATCGGCATGTTGGGCCTCTGTATGTGGCCAGGCTGTGTAAAATTCTCGCACATGTGGTATCGCCATATTCAGGAGGAGTAGCAGAATGTGTTTTGAGGTGCAGTTGCAAATATGACTATGCCATGTGTGAAAAAATACCTGCTAATATATTGTGGGGGAAAAAAACAATATTGATTTTGCAAAGAATTGTGGGAAAAAAATGACAACATAAAAAAGTCACCATGCCTCTTACTAAATACCTTGGAATGTCTACTTTCCAAAAAGGGGTCATTTGGGGGTATTTGTACTTTCCCAGCTTGTTAGAGTTTCAAGAGATGAGATAGGCCACCAGTACATCAGGTGTGATCAATTTTTAATGATTGGTACCATAGCTTATAGCTTCTATAACTTGCACACAGACCAAACACTGTATTTATTGGTGTATAACACTCACCTTTTCACGATGAAAATCGGGTGCAAAGAGTGTGTGCATGTTATACACCAATACTTCAATTTTAGCTGCCTCGGAGGGGACGGGAAGGGGGACGAGATTAGTGCTGTCAGATTACATACAGTGAGAATCTCATGTGTACTTGGCGGCCTCTGTGATAGGAATTCCCGTCTCCTGGGCAGCCATTGGAACACTGTTCTGTCTATAATAGCAGCTTCTCACTGTATGCAATCTGTCGGTGCTTGTCCTGCCCTCCTCCTCCCTATCCCTTCTAAGCTGCAGATAGGCATTGATCAGGCTGCACTGATGGCAATGGTGAGGCTGCTGCACTGAAGGCATAGGTGAGGCTGCATTGATGTGGACTGATGAGGCTGCAGATGGGCATTGATCAGGCTGCATTGATGGCAATGGTGAGGCTGAAGATGGGCACTGACCCTTATTTTGCTTCAAAGTTTCTTATTTAAAATGTAATGTTTTTTTCCTGAAGCTTCCCTCTTAAAATTAATGTGAGTGTTAGACACCTGTGCATGTTATACGCAGATAAATACGGTAATATACACCGATTTGGGTTATTTTCCTAAAGATATGTTGTAGTATACATTTTGGCCAACATTTATGAAGAAAAAATACAAATTTGCAAAATGTTCCAACAGAAACAAAGAAAAATGTTTTTACAAAATTTTCAGCACTTGCTTATTTATAGTGGAAAAAAATAAAACCCCCGTGGTGATTAAATACCACCAAAAGAAAGCTCTATTTGTGTGAAAAAAGGATAAAAATTTCATATAGGTACAGTGTTGCATGACTGCGCCATTGTCATTCAAAATGTGAGAGCACTGAAAGCTAAAAATTGGCCTGGTTAGAAAGAGCGTATAAGTGCCCAGTGGGCAAGTGGTTAACATGCTTAGCACATTGTTGTACAAAGTCACACCAGATGCATGCATTACACACTGTATGTATGTATGTACAGGAAGGCTGGGGTTTTTCATGTTACTCTAATTTTTTGCATCTTTTTTTCCATTTAACTTTGTTGCTATCACATACAAGACTGATAGACACCTATCTGCCTATTTACAGTGACATGTTATTTTTAATGGGACATTATTTACAGTGACATGCTATTTTTAATGGGACATTATTTACAGTGACAGGTTATTTTTAATGGGATATAAGGAGTCTATTACACCACTGATGTTTCCCCTGTACAATACTGAAGTTAAAGGAACCACAGGAGCCAGAGAATGATAGCACCTAACCCAGAAGTCACATAATACATGTTGCTTCTAGGTTCGTTCTTGGGAGGATCAGTGAATGGATATCCCCTGAGCTCCCTCTGCTCTACACAGCGACATCTGCCTTGCCGGTCTTGGGCCTGCAGGTGGCACAGTTGAGCACAGAATACATACTAGGTCAGGGATATGCAATTAGCTGACCTCCAGCTGTTGCAGAACTATAAGTCCCATGAGGCATAGCAAGACTCTGACAGCCGCAAGCATGACACCCAGAGGCAGATGCATGATGGGACATGTAGTTTTGCAACAGCCGGAGGTCCGCTAATTGCATATCCCTGTACTAGGGGGTCACAGAGGGGAGGGGATGTGCTAGAAATCTGACAGTCAGCTGAGAAAGTACACACATGCTGTGCAAATGCTGCCTCTCACAATACCTGATGTAGGTATTACTTTAGTAACAGCAAAAACATTAATAAAAAAGCAAATAACAAGAACAAGAAATCAGCAGAAAAATATAGCTCAGGAAAGAAAGTTGATAGGGGTTAGTTAGAGCTGTTAAGGATTAAGGACTAATAATGGATACAATAGGAACAAACTTAAAGAGTAAGTTGAGAAAAAAACATTCCGAACTGGGTGACCTATGTACATTGCAGGGATTTTAACAAACAGTGTTGCAGATTCCTACCTTTTTTTATTTTGAAGAAATTCTTGCGTGTTTGTCTGTGTCCATGTCGTAAGTGAATTTACTGGGAGTGGTTTCATAATTATCAATCAGCTGCTGCACCTGCAGGGCTCAGGTGAGGAAACTTACAGGGTCTGCATCCCTTTAGATGGGATTTCCTATTGGAAGTATGCCACCAAAAAGTGACATTTTTGTTGCAGGGGATGCCTGATATCTGACTTGTTTCTGTAGACTTCTGGGAAAATCAGTGAGCCAATCACACAAGCAGGAAGTTACGTTTCTGTGGGGCGTTCTGTACCCATTTTGTGTACATAACACCTCCAGGTAGCCATATTGCGTTGCATTTTACAGAAACTTACAGAGCTGCAGATTGAAAAGGAAAAATTTCAATAACATTCAATTACAGTATGACTTTAGTCACAATTATGTATGCTATATTTTTTTTCTGCAATTTTTTTCCCACGAAAGTGAAGTTACCTTTTCATTTTTTGGAATCTAATGCCCTGTACACATGATCGGACTTTCCGATGTAAAATGTGTGATCGGAGCTTGTTGTCGGAAATTCCGATCGTGTCTAGGCTCCGTCGGACAGTTTCCATTGGAATTTCCATCACATAAAATTTGAGATCTGGTTCTCAAATTTTCTAACAACAAAATCCGTTCACAGAAATGCTAATGCCTTGTACACGCGGTCGGAAATTCAGACGGAAAAGGTCTGATCAGATTATATTGTCGGAAAATCTGATCATGTGTGGGCTCTATCAGACTTTTTCCATCGGAAATTCCAACTGAAAAAATTTGAGAGCAGGATCTCAAATTTTCCGCCAAAAAAAATCCAATCAGAGTTTTTCAGATCATTTGTAGAGCATTCTGATCAGACAAAGTGCCACGCATGCTCAGATCAAATTACGAGACCAAAGCTATTGGCTACTAGCCTCAACGTAGTCCCGTCGTAATGAACGAACGTCATCACGTTCCGAACGATCAAATTTTCTGACAACTTTGTCCGACCGTGTGTATGCAACACCAGTATAGGACAAAATCCGTCTGAAAAAATCAGACGGATTTTGTGGTCGGAATGTCCGACCATGTGTACAAGGCATAATCGTGTGTACACAATTCCGACACACCAAGTTCCACGCAAGCTCGGAATCAAGCAGAAGAGCCGCTCTGGCTATTGACAAGCTATCCGACAACTTTATGCGACCGTGTGTATGCAAGGCAAGTTTGAGCCAACATCCATCTGAAAAAATCCCATGGATTTTGTTGTCGGAATGTCCGGTCAATGTCCGATAGTGTGTACGGGGCATAAGCCTGTCTTGACTACCATCATATGCAGATCTAAGGTCACCTATTAGATCTTCATAGGAATAAAACGGAGTAAGTACAAAGTAAATATAATGTTCTGATACACTGTTTGAAAGCTGTGCTTTTTTCCCAGCAGTGAACACAGCCAGCTGCTGTATTATTTAGCCCACGCCCAAGTTGTCATTTTCGTTCCATGTGTGCTTTTATTGCATACTGTGGGGGGCACTAAGCATGCCTAAGGTCCATAGCTGGTTAAGGTTATTTATGGAGGTAACTAGGGCCAAGTATCCACACTAGAGCATGGAGTAAAGGTTAGATGTGGCAGAGTACTAGAAAGGTCAAGAAAAGCAAGTAATCAGATCCAGGGAGTCCAAGAGATCAAAGGTCAGGAGAAAGCAGAGTCATGGAGATGGCGACTAGCAAGGTAACAGAGCCTAGACAAACTGGAGCAGACAAGCTAGGATGCTAGAAAAGGAGCCCCAAAAATACAAGTACAAGATCATGTAGAAGCATGCCCTGCAGCCCTAGTAACAGAAATCAAATCACCAAAAAAGACGTCCAGACTATGAACTTTGGTCCCCATTTAACCACTTCAGCCCTAGAAGGATTTACCCCCTTCCTGACCACAGCATTTTTTGTGGTTCGACACTGTGTCGCTTTAGCTGACACTTGGGCAGTCGTGCGACATTGTACCCAAACAAAATTGATGTACTTTTTTTTCACAAATAGAGCTTTCTTTTGGTGGTATTTGATCACCTCTGCGGTTTTTATTTTTTGCGCTTTAAACAAAAAAAGAGCAACAATTTTCAAAAAAAGCTATATTTTTTACTTTTTGCTATAATAAATATCCTCAAAAATATATATATAAAAAAAAATGTTTCCTCAGTTTAGGCCGATATGTATTCTTCTATATATTTTTGGTAAAAAAGAAAAAAAATCGAACAATTATTGATTGGTCTGTGCAAAAGTTATAGCGTCTACAAAATAGGGGATATATTTATGGCATTTTTATTATTCATTTTTATTTTATTAGTAATGACGGCGATCTGCGATTTTTATCGGGACTGCAACATTATGACGGACACATCGGACACTTTTGACACTATTTTGGGACCATTGTCCTTTATACAGCGATCAGTGCTAAAAATAGACACTGATTACTGTATAAATTACACTGGCAGGGAAGGGGTTAAACAATAGGTGGAGATCAAGGGGTTAACTGTGTCCTAGGGAGTGATTCTGACTGGTGGGAGGGTGGGCTACCACTGACATGACAGCGATCACTGCTCCAGATGACAGGGAGCATTAGATCCCTGTCATGTCACTAGGCAGAACAGGGAAATGCCTTGTTCACATAGGCATCACCCAGTTCTGCCTCTCTGTCTTATGATTGCAGGCCGTGGCGCGCGACGGGGATGCTGCTAAACGCATTTAAACACTAGGCGTGTTTACCGCTTGAGCGTTAATTAATTTCAATGGCCAGAATAAGTTATTATTCTGGCCAATGAAATTAATTAATGCCCAAGGTCTTGAATGTATGCAAGTGTAAATGTAAGGTTTTTTTCTGCTTCTAGGAGAGTTTGCAAAACAACCTATAGTATGTACATGAGGCCTTATACTTTATTTGACACTTACAAGGAATACACCACAATAATTGTTAAATAGAATTATCACATGCCTTCAGAGTACATTCACACAGGGGCAACTTTGGATCCGACTTGAAGTTGCACCTAGTCGCCTCAAGTCGCTCGGCATGATAAAATCAATGTAAGTGAATGAGAGCCGTCTTAGGCTGGATTCACACCTATGCATTTTTAGTGCTTTCTGCATTTTGCAGATTTGCACTACAGAATTTGTTCCATAGGAAACCGTGTTAAATGGACTGTAGTGCAAATCTGCAAAATGCAAAGAGCACTAAAAATGCATAGGTGTGAATCCAGCCTAAATGCACACTACTGAAGTCGCTCCGACTTCAAAAAAGGTTTCTGTACTACTTCAATCTGACTTCTAGGCGACTTGTATCCATTGATTTCAATGGAAATTGCCTCTAAGTCGGATCCCCTGTCTTAACTGAAGCGACTTTCCAGGAAGTAAAAATAGTTTTCTAGGCAAACCCCTCCCTCCCACAGACCTGATTATTATGTGATTGGAAACTGGTAAAGTCCCCTGTCCTGGAGGCAACTTCAAGTTGCCTTGTAAGTTGCCTCAAGTCACGCTGTGATTCATACTCAAGTCGTGTCCAAGCTGCCTCCCAAAGTCGTGCAGGAAGTCGTGTTGCCCCTGTGTGAATGGACTCTCAGGATAAGGCAAATTATTCACAATTTTCATCATTTTAGCAGTGGTTTCTTCTGCAGTATCTGGGTTATTAGCTCATATACTCTATATAATACATGTCCATTGACATCTCCTTTACTTGTCAGCTACTCCCTGTTTTAAGAATGCTAAACCTATAGCGTTCGAATAGAACTTTATTACTTTTCAGCTAATGGAAATTTTAGCTTTTTTGTACAATGGAACTTCAAAATCTGTTTGTGGCCCAAAAAATAAAACTTCTAATTTCCAGTTTCTGCCTCTTATGCCACGTACACGCGATCAAACAATCCGGTGGAAAAGTCCGGCAAACTCAAGTCCGCCAAACAATCCCCCCCGTGTGTAGCCTCCGGCAGTACCCGAAAGTACGGCGGACTTAGGATGCCGTGTTGCACTCCAATCTTCCCGCCGGACTCGCATTTCGGCGGACAATCCGGCCGTGTGTATGCCAGTCCGCCGTACTTTTGAAATGAGCGGACTTTTCCCACCTGGAGAAAAGTCCGCTCATTTTGAGCGCGTCTCCAGGTAGGCGGGGCCCGCGAAGGAGACGTCGCTGGCCCCGCCGCCTGGTATGGACTTAAAGGGGAACCCCAACGCCGAAAAAAATCGGCGTGGGGGTCCCCCCCAAAGTCCACAACAGACCCTTGTCCGAGCACGCTACCCGGCCAGCCAGGAAAGGGGGGGCGAGCGAGCGCCCCCCCCCCCTTGAGCCGTACCAGGCCGCGTGCCCTCAACATGGGGGGTGCCTTGGGGAAGGGGGGCCGCGCGGCCCCCCCACCCCAAAGCACCTTGTCCCCATGTTGATGAGGACAAGGGCCTCTTCCCGACAACCCTGGCTGTTGGGCGAGCGAGCGCCCCCCCCCCCTTTCCTGGCCGGCCAGATAGCGTGCTCGGACAAGGGTCTATTGTGGACTTTGGGGGGGACCCCCACGCCGATTTTTTTCGCCGTTGGGGTTCCCCTTTAAGTCCATACCAGGCGGCGGGGCCAGCGACGTCTCCTTTGCGGGCCCCGCCTACCTGGAGACGCGCTCAAAATGAGCGGACTTTCCTCTGCATGTGTGGGCGAGTCCGTTCATTTCAAAAGTAGGGCGGATAGTACGGCGGACTTAGTACGCCGTATTAGTCCGCTTAAAAAGTGCCGTGTGTGGGCAAGTAGCCCGTTCGGAAAGTCCGACGGACAGTCTGGCGGGAAGTCCGCCAGACTAAGTACGTCGGACATACCGCTACGTGTGTACGCGGCTTTAGATGCCAGTGTTTGTTTAATAGATTTTTAAAGGATTTAGACCGGCATTCTAATATTGTCTCTTCATTTCCAGTAAGTTTTCAATTTTCATCTCTACACATCATCATTCTTGGTTTAAACCATTTTTACTATACTAATCGCTTTGAACAAATTTCACCTTCTTTTTTTTCATACAGCTTGTCTGTTCTCTGGAGTAATTCTCTGTATGTTTCATTTTTCTTCCTCCTGCAAATTCTGTTGACCCTTCTCCTCTTTTCAGTACATTCATCTATAATTGTCCCTATTTTTCTAACATTTGTGACCTGGCCATATTATTTTTTTTCTTTTGCCTTTTTAAATACACTATCAAAGATATTGTCCTTTCTTGATACTGTTTGATATCCAATATTTTTTTATGTAGAATTTGATACTTTATTTTTTATTTTTTTGTCACCTTCTCTCAATTTCTTATTCAGTCTCCACTTTGTATTTTCACCATGCTTTAATAATGCTAGTATACACAGCAGCGATATAGAGTTTGAAGGAAGAAAATTTGGTGCGTGGTGATGGACACGGTATCCAACACTACTTAACCACTTGCTTACTGAGCAATGAAACCCCCTCCTGTCCAGACGAATTTTCAGCTTTCAGTGCTGATGCACTTTGAATGACAATTGCGCAGTCATACAACATTGTACCCAAGTGAAATTTTTATCGTTTTTTCCCCACAAATAGAGCTTTCTTTTGGTGGTATTAGATCACCTCTACGGTTTTTATTTTTTGTTAATAAAATGTAAATACCAAATTTTTTTAAAAGATTTTTATATATTGTTTTATATTTTGTTATAAAATTTTGCAAACAGGTAATTTTTCTCCTTCATTGATGTACGCTGATGAGGCGGCACTGATGAGCACCGATGGGTGGCAGTGATGGGCACTGATGGGTGGCAGTGATGGGCACTGATGCGTGGCAATAATGGCCACTGATCAGCACTGGTTGGTTACACTGATAGGCAGCACTGCTAGGTGGCACTGATTGGCACCACTGGTGGGCATTGATAGGTGGCACTTGTGGGCGTTGATAGGTGGCACTCATGGGCATTGATAGGTGACACTGGTGGGCATTGTGGGCACTGGCAGGTGGCAATGGCAGGTGGCATTTGCCGCAAGCAAAGGGGAGGCCTCCCGGAAATTCAGGTCCACGCTGTGACCGTCATTCGGCTAAAGCTCAGACACCAAGAGGTTAAACTGGTGAATGCTGACAAAACCAATGGAGGCTGCAGTGCTGGGAAGGCAGGGTTACCAACAGCATATGAAGTTCTGGACAGTTTCTACTGTCTGTAATTGTCAGCGAAAAAGAAACAGAGCCAGTAAAACCTTTTAGATTCTTGCCAACTCTGCACTGCTCACGTGCAGTTCTAGAGCTGGCCTGGTTAGCAATCAGCTAAGCTTGGGCAGCAGGGTGAGTGCATGATGACATCATGGTCCCTGTTGAGTGTTTGAATAAATTTCATGTATAACTAATAAAGATGCGCAATCCAAAACTAATGAGGAGGCATAAACAAATGCCAGTATGTGCTATAAATAAACAAATGTGCTTATAATTGCTAAAATGAAAATAGGTTAAAGGTTAAAAATGAACAGTCCAAAAAGTGCTTGACCCAATGTGAACAATCAGGATGAACTTCTCAGAAGAACAAACCATTTTTCTGTTCATCAAAGTAAAACAGCGCCGCTTACCAGATGTGATGGATCTCAAATTATAGAGATCGGCTAGGCACACACAGGAAGGATCACTTGTCCAAAACCGTTGTTTCCACTGACTTTTCCAATAACAGGATCCCTCCTTCTGTAGCGGCTTTTCTCTGCTGAAATATTCCTTTCAGAGCCTTCTAGTAAAATAGATTCTTCCAAGGGATGTATTTATGAAATGAAAAGAAGAGGCTTCATGGTGCACTACTCAAATTTAAAGATGATTTATTCTTAAAAAATCGTAGGTACTGACATCCAAACAAAATGGCATTCTGTGTATTCAAACCAGCTGTGGCTTATGCAAGCCAGCTGGTACGTGGTGACTTCAAGACCTGTACTTCCACCCGACGCGTTTCCCCATACAAGGCTTCGACTGGGAAAGGAGGCTGCGTCTGGATGTCACACACCATGCTATTTATACATAAAACAGACAGGAGAGACACCGGAACTGCCATTATGCACTACTTCCTGAGGTGTCATAAAGATATATACTGCACATATTAATAGTAATTGCTTTAAAAAAATAGATATATGTTTATACGGCATAATAAAAAAACAAAATATATCATATATTATACCATCGCATGTTCCTAAAAAATATTATACACATTCCATTTATTAAAAACATAATAAAAAGGACATGTCAAAAAATGTATCCTCAACTTTAGGCTTAATGTACACTGGACATTTTTACAACCTCTCCTAAATGATTTAGCTTGACAGATAGTAATCCAGGTTTAACCACTTCAGCCCCGGAAGGATTTACCCCTTTCCTGACCAGAGCACTTTTTGCGATTCGGCCTGCGTCCATTTAACTGACAATTGCGCGGTCGTGCGACGTGGCTCCCAAACAAAATTTGTGTCCTCTTTTTCCCACAAATAGAGCTTTCTTTGTGTGGTATTTGATCACCTCTGCGTTTTTATTTTTGCGCTATAAACAAAAAAAGAGCGACAATTTTGAAAAAACTAATTTTTTACTTTTTGCTATAATAAATATCCCCCAAAAATATATATTAAAAAAACATTTTTTTCCTCCATTTAGGCTGATATGTATTCTTCTACATATTTTTGGTGAAAAAAATGCAATAAGCGTTTATTGATTGTATTGCGCAAAAGTTATAGCGTCTACAAAATAGGGGATAGTTTTATGGCATTTTTATTAATATTTTTTTTAGTGGCAAGTGGTTAAAATGTCTGTCTTGCCATGGTTACATCACGCATTTAGCTGCGTTTACTTTTAGAAGCGTTTGAAAAAATTTTTTATTTTTTTTTCAAAATAGCCAAAAATGAAAAACACTTGTAAATGAAATGCGGCTAAATGCACGTTACTGCATTTAGCTGCTTTTAGAAGCGCTTGAAATGCCTCTAAACTCATTGTCTGAACTCATTTTTTTGCTTCCCAAAAAAGGCCTCTAAACTCAACTGCCTCAAAAAAAGACATTAAAGGTACCTGCGTACATGTACACATAAGATAACATTGGATGAGTTCAGGGGCAGCTGAAAAAAGCAGCCAACTGCCTATGAACGTCCGTTTACCAGCACCAGTGTACATGAGGCCTAAATTGTTATACAATGGAATAAATTTGCACAGGCGAATAGAGGGAACACTGTACATATAGCTTTGAGAATGTATTTGCCCCACCCCTACAAATACACTAAAAAGTAGATATATTATATAAAAAAGGGGGGAGTATCCACTTGTGTACAGTGTATCATGATATAGGAACACAAAAAATAGAGATTACCACAGATCCACTATGATCCATTCAATTCACCTATGTCCTGTGATTATCATGGGTGGATAAAACATGTATACAATATAAATAAAAACCATGCATATAAAATACAAAATATGTATCAGCAAAATATAAAAAAGTGTATATATGCATAAAAAGATGAACACTAAAAAAAGCGCTCACAAGATATGGGAGGGAGAAAACACGGAAGGGCTGGTGTTGAACAAGGGTTGTGCATTTGCACTTATGCACAGGAGGTATGAGCAAAAATAGGCATAAATCAAATATGCACATAAAAACCAAACCCCAAAAAAGTGCGCTATTCCGCATAAAAAAATGCATGCAAAAAAATGCACACACAATATTGGTAGGAAAAGGGAGGAAGACAAGATTTAGTATAGAGCAGACACTATGCTTATACATGTACGCATAGAAGATGCATGCAAAAGGACCTACATGAAACATGCACACAGAGGACCAGGATAACAACAACACATTCTGTGCATGCAAAGGAAGAGGACAAAGTATAATGTAAAGTAAACACCATACATGTGGATAAAAAATGCATGCCAAAAGAGGGTACATACAAAATGCACATAAACATAGACCAATCAGGTCTATTCTAACTGTTGTTTATATAACAATTGATGTCCCACTCAATGTTAAGTCCCAAGGGACTATAACACTGGATATCAAAAATCCACTTAGTTTCACAATGTGAAATGTGTCTTTTTAGGTTATTTCCTTTCCAGTGAGGGATAAACCTTTCAATGGCTATAACCTAGAGTAGGGAAGGATCTCTATTGTGAAACTGGTGAAAATACCAGGAAACACTATGACCAATGAATCCTTTACGAATATTGAAAAGGTGTTCCTCTATGCGTACTTTAAGTGCCCTTGTGGTCCTCCCCACGTATTGGAAGTCACATGGGAACCCAAGAAGGTATGTCACTCCGCATTTGATGAAATCAGTAATATTATAAACCCTAGAGGTGACATAGTACCACGTATCAGATATGACCAGAACTGTGTGGACTGCAACAGAGGAAACCCAAATGTGTATACGTGAAAGATCAAATAATACCACCAGCAGGAGAGAGCTCCCCTCTTGAACTGTCAGGAGACACCCGCTGGTGGACATCAGTACTGCACGCCAAATGCCTGACAGAGACATCAGCAGATGGAACCTTTCCTGACACATAGGAAGAAAAAGTGGATGTCTTGATGGTTTTCGAAGTGCTACATACTGTGTACCTCCTACATGGATAGAAACCTTTCAGATATCCAAACATACTGTTTTTTAGGGGTGGATTTATTGCACTAGGTGCCAAAAGGTCTTTCGGGGTTTGATTTTTCCTATACAGAACCTTTTGCTTGTCTGGAAGTTTGGGCCCCAATATTTTATCACACTTCATGACCTGCCAATGTTTCTTAAATATTTTGTTGACCCACCAATACTGGGATGAAAAAGTGGTTATGAAGGACCACTCAAAACCACCACCCTTTTCTTGGGGACCAGTAAGTTAGATCTATTCAAGAGAGAAACTTAATGTAATCCCTTCTCTAAAATCCTAGGGTCATACACTTTTTCCCCAAAATGACCCTTCAGAACATTAGCCTCGGCTTCAAAATCCTCCTGGCAGGAACAGTTTCTTCTAATGCACTGCAATTGGCCCTTAGGGATTGTTGGAATATATCAATCTCTGTCTGTGTCTTTAAAAAAAGTTTTAGTTAGTAATATACCTTGTTCTTTAAAAATCACCAAGTCCATACAATTGTCTGATACTCTACTACATTCATAGGTAAACATAATCCCCCAATGGTTGTCATTGAGACTAACCATAAATGTACATAATGATTCCTAACTCATGGGGTATAATAGTGTATAGGGAGGAGACATCCGCTGTTACCAGTAAGACATCTTCCTCCACACTACATTTTGAGATTTCATTAATTATTTGCATAGAGTCCTTTAAAAGTGCTGGAGTTTTGGTGACTAGAGGCTGAAGGAATTGATCTATGAATTTCCCTACTCGTGAGGTAAGGGAGTCTATCCCACTTACTATGAGGCGACCTGGTGAGTGAACAGGGTTTTTGTGTACTTTGAGGATATAATAAATAATGGGGATTCGGGGAGCTAATGGTATTATAAATTCCAACTCCTTCTTGTTAATGATCCCTTTCTTATGCCCCTCTTGAATTAAAATATTAAGGGATATCCTATAAACATTAACGGGATCCTTTTTAGGACAGTATATACAGTGGTGTGAAAAAGTGTTTGCCCCTTCCTCATTTCCTGTTCCTTTGCATGTTTGTCACACTTAAGTGTTTCGGAACATCAAACCAATTTAAACAATAGTCAAGGACAACACAAGTAAACACAAAATGCAATTTGTAAATAAAGGTGTTTATTATTAAAGGTGAAAAAAAATCCAAACCATCATGGCCCTGTGTGAAAAAGTGATTGCCCCCCTTGTTAAAACATACTATAACTGTGGTTGTCCACACCTGAGTTCAATTTCTCTAGCCACACCCAGGCCTGATTATTGCCACACCTGTTCACAATCAAGGCATCACTTAAATAGGAGCTGCTTGACACAGTAAGGTCCACCAGAAGATCCTTAAAAGCTACACATCATGCCGAGACCCAAAGAAATTCAGGAACAATTGAGAAAGAAAGTAATTGAGATCTATCAGTCTGGAAAGGGTTATAAAGCCATTTCCAAAGCTTTGGGAATCCAGCGAACCACAGTGAGAGCCATTATCCACAAATGGCGAAGACATGGAACAGTGGTGAACCTTCCCAGGAGTGGCCGGCCGCCCAAAATTACCCCAAGAGCGCAGCGACGACTCATCCAAGAGGTCACAAAAGACCCCACAACAACTTTCAAGGAACTGCAGGCCTCACTTGCCTCAGTTAAGGTCAGCGTTCATGCCTCCACCATCAGGAAAAGACTGGGCAAAAATGGCCTGCATGGCAGAGTTCCAAGGAGAAAACCACTGCTGAGCAAAAAGAACATCAAAGCTCGTCTCAATTTCTCCACAACACATCTTGATGATCCCCAAGACTTTTGGGACAACATTCTGTGGACCGATGAGACAAAAGTGGAACTCTTTGGAAGGTGTGTGTCCAAGTATATCTGGCGTAGAAGGAAGACTGCATTTCATAAAAAGAACATTATACCAACAGTAAAATATGGTGGTGGTAGTGTGATGGTCTGGGGCTGTTTTGCTGCTTCAGGACCTGGAAGACTTGCCGTGATAAAAGGAACTATGAATTCTGCTGTCTACCAAGAGATCCTGAAGGAGAATGTCCGACCATCTGTTCGTGTACTCAAGCTGAAACGAACTTGGGTTCTGCAGCAGGACAATGATCCTAAACACACCAGCAAGTCCACCACCGAATGGCTGAAGAAAAACAAAATGAAGACTTTGGAGTGGCCTAGCCAAAGTCCTGACCTGAATCCTATTGAGATGTTGTGGTATGACCTTAAAAAGGCCGTTCATGCTCGAAAACCCTCTAATGTAACTGAATTAGGACAATTCTGCAAAGATGAGTGGGCCAAAATTCCTCCAGGACGCTGTAAAAGCCTCATTGCACGTTATCGCAAACGCTTGGTTGCAGTTGTTGCTGCTAAGGGTGGCCCAACCAGTTATTAGGTTTAGGGGGCAATCACTTTTTCACACAGGGCCATGATGGTTTGGATTTTTTTTCACCTTTAATAATAAACACCTTCATTTACAAATTGCATTTTGTATTTACTTGTGTTGTCCTTGACTATTGTTTAAATTGGTTTGATGTTCCGAAACACTTAAGTGTGACAAACATGCAAAGGAACAGGAAATGAGGAAGGGGACAAACACTTTTTCACACCACTGTATATATATATATATATATATATATATATATATATATATATATATATATATATATATATATATATATATATCAAATAGTAAATGTTCCATCTCATCCAAGTAATCTTGTTTTTTTAGTAACACACCCCCCCCCCCCTCCTTATCTGCTGGATGTATAATTCGATTTTTTATTTTGCATAATGATGCTATCCCTTCATTAATATCCTTCTGATGTTCCTTTTTACATTTTATCTGTTGTAGATCATGTAGTACCAATTCTTTAAACACTGTTATACTGGGAGCAGGTTTACCAAGCGGGTTGAATAGTGATGCCATCCTCAAGCCTGTCCCACTAGTATTGCCTCCAGTATATTGATTGCTTTCCCTAGTGATAGGATTGAATAGAAAGTGCCGCTTTATGCTCAACTTCCTAGCATATCTTTGTTCATCTATGAACATTTGACATTTATTCAAAGATTTTTTGGGGCATTTTTCAAATCCTGATTTATTGTGATTTTTTTCAGATTTGGTTAATTCCTCTCTATTTAATTAGAAGATTCCCTGGCCTGTCACCTTTCTTTTTTTGGGGGTGGCTCTGCTTCCCTCCCCTGCATCCTCTGTTAGTCTTCCTTTTTTGTTGTGTCCCTTTCCTAAAAAAAATCTGGTTTATTCCTCAAAGGGGCTGCTCCTGGTAGTCCCTCCTTGGGACCCCTAGAGGGTCCATACCCCAAAGTGGAATGTTCTTCCTCCTCCTCATTCAAATTACCACAGTCCTGTAATGGTACAAATCTATTTCCCATAGGTATATCATATATCTAAGGAGCCCTAGGGGAATTTGGGGGACCTCCATAGAATCCACCTTCTGATGATCTCCTTTGAGAAGGATCCTCATACCTCCCATTATGATCCATATAGGGTTACCTTCCTTGAGGATATGGATATGGATTAGCGTAATAGTTATTATAAGGCACATAAGATTATTTTGTATTATCCCTGTTGGATCCCTATTGGATCCCATGTATGGGAACCTTCCTTAGTTTTTAAATCCATTATTGAAGGACCGTTGGTGATAATTATTTCTAGATACATTAGTCTGAGGTACCATTACTTCCTTTCTTTTTATGTTGCTGCGGTGTGCGATTTGACCCTGTTCTCTGGGGTCCCAGGTCCCTATTGCTAGGGGTCTGGGATCCAGGCTCAGATTTGATGTTCTCAGAGGGAGGGTGTGGTTGTGTGCTGACAACATTTTCCACACTATCCATATTAACAACCTCAGATGAGTGCATAAAACTTTATTTGTGAATCTCCTGCCACTTAAAAACATTGTGAGACTTATAGTCCTCCACATCTCTTAAGTATTTTTTATGTTTTTTATCCTTTGCTCCTCTTCCTCTTCTATCATAATTTCCTTTAATTCCTTAGTATATACCTGGTACAGGTCCCCTTACTCATAGGGACACGTTTTTCCTTAATTTTATTTATTTATTGCTGCAATTTGGCAACCTTGGATCTTTTTTTGGAAACCAAGAATTCAAGAAAAGCCAAACCTACAACACTGAAATATAAAAAACACTCATTGAGTTCTTTGTCACCTCTGTCCGGATACACCTGCCACCTTAGGCTTCTGGGAATCATTTTTTCCTGGAGATATCCCTCCTCATGGTCATGGTCCCTGTTAAGTTTTTGAATAAAGTTCATGCCTGCCTCAATGAGCTGTAATTTCACTATGAAAGAGGAGGAGGGAATATTTACCGTGTTGCTGTGCTGCAAACTGAACTCCACTGCAATCAAGACCACACCACCTGGCCTCTGTGCTCACCTCCCTCTCTCCTGGTAGTTACTAGCACTATTCCAATCTTCCAATCATGCTACAAAAAACAGTGCGTCAGCAACCATGAATCAGACAGAGACATAAAATGCTGTATCAATCACACCTTTTAATATAGTGGTAAAAATGATACAAATAGTAAACATAGTCAGGGTTCAGTAATCAAAGCGGGTAGTCAGTGCAAGCCAGTAAATCAGGAAGCCAGAGATCAGCATAGTTGGAGACAGCAAACAGGATGTCAGAAGGGATGTCAGTCAGGCAAGTTTTCAACAGGAACACAGCAGAGAATCTACAGATATGTTGACCAAGGTTAAGGCATGGGAGAATTGAGCTAGGCAAGTTAAATAGCCAGAAGGGGCTGACAATCAACCAACAGCTTAGCACTGAGAAGAGAGGGCTGAGTCCAGCCCTGACACTCAGCCATCACTGATGTGGTGCTGCCTCTGCTGCCCAGGAACAGAGAACAAGCTGCTCAGCCACATAAGCAGGCTGCTGGCTGAAATATGTGGTGAGAGGGGTCAGTCTCTGAGACCTGGAGCAGAGCAGCAGACCAGTTCAGAAGTCATTCATGAGTGAGGGCCCCTTGACTTGAGGACGGTCAGTCAATTTGTCTGTGGGGGCAGTCATTCTATATGTCTATGGGTAGAGTCAATCACTCTGACAGTGGGGCAGTCAATCATTCTGTCCATTGGGACAATCAGCCACTTTGTCCTGGGAAAGACTGCTGGAGATGGATGGGAAAATGGAGTAGGGCAGAAAGCCAAACAACACCTGTTTGCAGGGACAATGAATATCAGTGGAGACAGATAGGGTAAGGGGTGTCCAACTGAATAAAAATTGCCTTCCTCACATTTGATAAAAAAATTGTTGGGGGGGGGGGGGGTTATTTGTCTTAAAGTCTAATTCTGTGACCTTGGATCATATTTTCCAAACAATGCACATGGTCAGCTGCCTACCCACAAGAGTCATTGTTGCAAAGTCTTGAAGCACCTTGTAACAGTCTCAGTATTGAATATAAATAATATGTTTACACCCACAAAACTTAAATAACAATATTACAAACAAATTCCCAGTGAAAAAGATTTTTTTGTGTGCTAACACATATGGGGTGCTGACGTCAGCCGAACATAGAAAGTCACAAGTATGTAAACCAGATATCCCCAATTTGTGGGATACAGTATATGACTTATCCTCTTATCAGCTACAACTTTAATTTATGTCTTTATTATGCAACCAAACTCACCTGAACATTAAGTGCTTGGTGTTAAAAATAGTCCAACCATGTGTTCGTATGCAGTGACACAAACAATAAGTGCTCTTCCTTCGCACCCACAGTGTATTGGTAATGGTATTCTATTAACACCTCCAACACCAACACCACAAGGAATTACTCATATGAGCAGCTATCATGAATACTGGTCTCCTGGCTACAATTTCTTTTTACATGGGAATACTGCAATATTTCCAGATGGAGCAACAGCTCTAGATTGTCCTTGCACTCTGGACTTTGCTGCTTGTCTTGTCATAGAACCTAGTGTGTCTTTTCCCACCTCAATAAGCAGTCCTCAGTAGAGAGCAATTGATAGTGGTTTCCTTACAGACTCAAGAAGAAGAAAACATTTCTCCACAAGCAGAAGGATAATCTATATCTTAATAATGTATCCATTTTGAGCTTCATTATTACTGGAGATAACACCTTATACGCACGCTTGGTTGTGGATTATACCCAGAAGTGGGTCAAATGTTAAGGGGTTAATGTTGGCCAAAGGACTGGTGGTAATTGGATGTAGATTAAGTAGACTTTACAGAACACATTTTAAGGATTCAAATAGATGGTATTGCGCTACCTGAACTAGATATAAATAATATTATTATAATAATATTATAGATTATAATAATATATATTATTTATATCTAGTTCAGGTAGCGCAATACCATCTATTTGATTTTCATTTTTATTATCTGGGGGTTAGGGTTCATACCCCTGTCGGTAGTTTGCTGCAACCTATCCTTTTAAATAGTTTAGGCCCTTGACGACAGCGCGGGGATACCTTAACCCAAACCCACATTTTAAGGATTGTGTTAGCCATAGATGGCATAAATGTTTAAGGTAAAGCAACAGTTTACGCAATAATAAAGTCTAGAGAGAAAACAATTACAGGACTTGTAGATGATCAAAAACAGTTATGGTAGTATACAATATACACAGTTATATACAAAATACAGTTATTCAAATAGTCAAAGATACGTTTAGTGTTGTGGAGGTTGTGTGCGTGTGTGCTATTAAAGAAAATGGTAGAGAAAGAGAGAAAATGAGGTAGAAAAAGAAGGGGTGCCTGGGTAGAGGGGGGGGGGCAGAGTGGGTAGGAATGTGGCGGTTTAAACAGAGTGCCCAGAGTGAAGTAACAATATAAGGTTAGACATCAGAGAGTGGGAAAAGGAGTGGGGGAAGGGTGCAGGGAATCTAAAGGGCATACAGCATTGTGACTAGCTTTGTACTGCTGTTCACTATATATTTTTTTTATATCTTTTCTTTGTGCAAAATCTTATTCCATTAGTGTTTCTCATCTCGTGGACTATATGTTCCTACTGTAATTGTCTATTGCAGGCTTTTTCAACCAGGGTGCCTTGGCAAAATGCTCCAAAAATTGTATACAAGCCAGCAGGTGGATCAAGCCTAACTTTTAGTTAGACAAAGCAAAAGGTTTTCATTGCGCACCACTAAAACCTTCTAGCCACCGGCACCCTCACAACCAATGACATCATCAGTTTATGAGGAGGATATTGTTTGCTCCTCCCCTGCCTCTCTCCATCGGCTTTGGGGTCACATTAACTGAATGAGGGAGGGAAACTGTGGGAGAAGAGAAATGCTGGAATACTAGCCAATTTTTGTGGATGTTGCTGTATTTAAAAAAAATATATTAATTTCGTTTTTTTTACATTTTAGAATGGGGTGCCTTGAGATCATGCTGAATTTCAAAGAGTGCCTTGACTGAAAAAAGGTTAAGAAACACTGGTCTATACTTTCTTTTCTTCTTCAGTTTTAGCCTTCAGTTCACCTGTTAGTATTTTAAAATCCTGCTTTTGTAAGTTGTTATGCACTTTCCCCAGCAGTTTATAAAATCACCTTGTATTTTATTTTATTTTTTATTCCTGTGCATTAAAGATTTTTTTTTATCTTCCCTTCTCTACTTCTGTAAATATATGAGCACTTATGAATAAGAGAACAAACATTTTACCACTTACTCTTAAAATGCATATCCTTTTGTTTACAGTTGTAATCTTGCTATAAATGTATTATTTGAATGGCTACTAAAAAAGTGGTATAGTTACAAGCACCAATTTAAAGGATGCCTTCCCATCTAACTTCTTAAATACCAATCATTCCAATTTTGCATACCCGGAATGCATTTAGCTTAACAACAGGGCGAGCTCTATGTAAGCTCAATACATTCCAGGTTGATATTTTAATGTTGTTATTCTTTGTGTTTTGCTTGGTCGATATACTTCATCTATCTAGCTAATTCCTTTAGGTTTTACAACAGTTGCTTTTTATTTTACAGTATGACGTTGTAATTGTCTATCAAGTAGGAAAATTCAGTGGTATGCCCATCTTCTGTTGTACTAAAAATTAGCAGTCAATCCTAGTGCAGACCAAGTGCTTTTTGCCAGTAGTTAAAAAAGGACATGCTATAAACAACTCCATTTTAAACATGAACATCAAGAAGTCAGCAGTAATTCTGCAATTTGATTTAAATTTGAACAGGCTTTGCACATGCAATCTTTAGCAGGTCAAACCTAATGGTCTTGCCCCCCTGGTTCCAAGCAAAAAAATGTTTATTTAAATGATATAGCATGTATAATTGCTACTCATGCCACATTATAATTTATTTATATTACAATGATTCTTTAATTTCAGTATACAGACAGCTAAGGTTCTCGCTAAAAAAAACCCCCAAAAAACGAATTTCATGGCAAAATGCTTTTGGAGGTACTGTACTAGAAATATGATTGTGTTATTGGTTTTTCCAGGAGTCTGCTCTGTTTTTAAGTATACTGCAGTGAGGCCGTTTATACTTTGACTTTACATTTAAAGGAGGGCTAAAGACACCATTTGTCCATTATTACAACACTGGAAGTAAGCAAGTGGTTGTAGCTGGCTGACCCTCCTATTCCTCCTAGCAGTGAGTTTTAAAACACTAGTCGCCCATTGCAAACATATATAATTAAATTAAGCTACTTTCTCAGGGTTCAGCAAGCTTTTCAAGTAGTGTACCTGCAGTTTTACACTGTGGAAGTGGATAGGTTAAGCAGTACCTGACAAACTGTCAATATGGTTCAGTGAAACTTGTAGATTCAGACAGCTCAGCTTCATGCGCTAAACAGAGCCTGGAACAGGCACTGGAGTCCCCTTTTATGCGCCTAGAGGGCAGGTGAGAAAAAGTGTTAAATAATAGCAATTTTACTACAAATTGGAATCTCTTTCTAATGATAAATAGTCTGAATAGCTTGTCAAACTTTTGATGAAGCTTTCAGAGTAAATGCTCAATGCTGATACTGTAGCTAGAGTAGAATATATATGCTCAGCAAGAAAAGCCAAAAAGATAACCAATGAAGCAGAGAATTAATCACTATACAGACATACTCAGATAGAAAAGAATGAATGAACAAAGACCTACTGGGACTAGTTTTCTTTTCCTTTTAACTGCTTCAGAGTAGCAGCTTATTTATTCCATATTATAAAATCACCAATAAGCCTATACAGCTTTACAGTGTGACACCTTTCCAAGACTATAAAAGAGTTCTCTGTGTAGATCGGATTGCTGCTGACTGAGCTTATGAAAACTCCTGTCTCTTGATGTGCGTTGTTAAAGAAAAATCTAACCTGTAAGAGATTTTCAGCTTGTATTCTATTTCCAGAGGTTCAGGCTATGACAAAGGCAGCCAAGAAGGAAAAGTGCTGATTGGACACCGAAAAACATGTATCTATCCTTTATAGAGATCAAATAATCTTACATAACAATACAACTATTAAAACAGTCCAGTACAAACCACTATAGCTGATTAAAGGAAACCCACTGGGAAAAAAGGCTTCGTTTTATTTTCTCTGTGATTGGCTATTCTATCACTTAATCAATAATGATTTTAATTACATTGTGTGTATGGAACCTGGGCAGTGTTCAGTATGTGCTTATTTTAAATGAGTTGTGCTTTTTAATACATTGAAATCACACAAAAGTCCTTTGTAACAGTAATCTTTATCTTTGTATCTAAAAGTAAAATGTAATTTAAATGTAAATTAAATATAAAGGTATAATGTCAAAAATACATGTGTATTTTTTCTCACATGTTGTGAGATGTTGTTAACCCTGTTAATCAAAGATCACTGCAACGTAAGGTGTAAATTAATATCTTTGCTAAGTGCAGCAACAGCAGAATAGTTCAGCGGATAGCTGGATTCTACGGACCTCTTTAAAGAGAAAATCTGTAAAGGAGGCATTTCTCCATTCTTAAAGGAAACATATAATGATACAATTATGGAAGCTAACCATGCTGGCTTGTTTTTAAAGTGGTAGGAAATGTTGATGTCATCCTAATCTTGTCTTTACTACCTAGAGAGTAACTGACCTAAAACATACATGCAGTCATTGTAGTCTAAATTTCAAACAATGGTACAATGCATGATTGTTCCAAAGCAGTAACGTATTAGGTAATGTAACCAGGGTCAGGATATCAGACCAAGAACTTACACATTTTAAAAACAAGTCAGCAATGGCCACATCAGGGGAGGACTGGGAAATGTTAACCTGGGAGAAAAATATATATCCTGTGTGTGAAAAAAAAGTGTGATAATACAAAATATACCACACTAAACTGATCGTTTCAGACCTTGATCAGTTCAGGACATGTAGTCATAGATGCTAGGTTATTTATATAACTACCTTTATCCTATTCAGACCTGCTTTTACAGCACCAAGCAGAGGGAAATCTTCCAGGACCAACATAATACATTCAGTCATATGACTGATGAAGTCAGTGTGACAAAAGGTTACCTACTTTGGGTTAATGGAAGGCAGATGAAGGTAATTTTCTGGAAATACCATTGCATGCATTTGCATCTTGTGTAATGCTAGCATCAACATTGTGCAAGTAGTATTTTAGTCAGATCATTTTTATTGGATTGATTATAAACAATGGGAATCATACATGTGACAAGGTTACAATTGCATAGTGACATATAATTTAACTAGTGACAATTCAGAAGTCCTACTCTATACTCCATTAATAGTGTTGCCTGTTCAGCATGAACCTATATCCATTAATCACTTATATATATAATAATTTCTTGTCCATGAGCGTCATCATACATTGCAATCTAGTCACTTACAGCTCGTGTTTCAAGTCTGTATAAACTCTGATACGGTGATGTTGAACTAATCACCTAAACCATGAGGGGAAGGGGAAAAGAAGAAGGAAGGTAGAAAATTTTAATAAAGAATCGTGGATAGCTACCTAGGCCCAAAAGGATTCTTATATAGCTCGGAAAAGAGAGTTCCAGGCTGACCAGTTGGATACATATTTTACTCCATTACCATTTCTGTAAGCCAGTAATTTCTCGTACTCTGAAATAGTGTTAACTTTTAAGATTAGTTTCCCTTATAGAAGGGATAGCCCTCAATTTCCATCTATACGCTATTAGAGACCTAGCGGCCAACGTAATATGCATTGCAGTGGCTCTCATTGGCATGGGAAATATAGACATGTTGATACTCAACAGTGCTTACTCAGGGGAAGGCTGGGTGATAACTCCTGTAGTCTACTCTTTGCTATCAATTTGAATACTTCATTCCAGAAGCTCCACCCAAGTAGTATTTTAAATGTTTTTATAAGTCCAAATAAAACGGTATCGGGCTATGGAAGGATGCCTGGTTTTTATCTACACTTACATGATGGAGTTTTACAGAGGAATATCTATCCACTCCAAATGAGAGCAGCAGGGACAGCAAACGGAAAGCTATATTGGAAGTGGGCTCAAAAAATACAGCAAGTTGTAGGTGGAGTGTGGAGGAGTATAGAGGCGATTGGAGACTGTGGATTGTGGATTTGTGTACAACTGTACAAATGTGTACAGTTGGCAAGGTAAGTTACCCCCTGCAAAAGGCGAGGACTATTTAACTGAACTCTTCATATCTGTAAGATCTTCTGTTATTTTGCTGCCATTAGGCTGTTTAAGTTAAGAAACATTTATTTGATTGCAAAGCCTGTGTCCTGCAATCCGGCTGATTCCCTGAACATTGCAGTACTGATTCACAGACACAGGGCACCTTTATGTAATGCATTTATTTATGCATTTATTTAGTATTAGCACTGGTGGCAATAGAAAATATTGAGTTGTGGTAGGCACTGCATACTTTATTGATTTATATGTACATATTGGTACTTGATATTTGAACTTGATTGAGGTTACCCCTTCTAAGGGCAACCATTGTGCAGACATGTTCACAAGCAATCCATAGCAGAGTTCATATCAAACTGGGTACCTGGCAGGGGAAACTCTTCAAGGACCAACATACTTTGTGGCTCTCTACATGCAGTCATATGATCAGTCAGAGCTCCAAAACATTACTGAAATATTTCTAATGGTCAGTCTCTGGGATCACAGATCTGAACAAGGAATGTGGTTTGTGGGTCCTAACTCAGGTCAGTCAAACCAACATATCTTATTTATATTGGCCTGCCCTTAGCACAGTCCTCCATAGGCTGCTTGAAAATGCAAAGTACAATGGATGGGACTTTCTAGGCACCAAAATAACTTAAAAGAATAAAATACAAAACATTTATTGTACATCACATTAAAAACAGATAGCACTTGGGGCGTGGCCTGGACAGTGATGGAGTAGGTCGCACGTGAGTTGTGCTCCGCTCTCGGTTCATCCTGTGTAACTATCCGGTGCATCAGCGACAGCCAAGTACTAACGGGAATCACTGGATTAAGTCCCCTGCACCTACCCTGCCATGTCTCCTACCAAGAAGAACAACGCGGCGATGTCTTCCCTGGACAAGTACCGCAGACAAGATAGGGAGGCAGCTCAAGATGGCGCCCCCTCGTCATCTCCTCCTCCACCAACGACGAACGACACTGAGAAGGTGCTGGAAGCTATCTCGGCCTGCCAGTCCTCCCTTACTACAAAAATTGAGGAGATCAGGGTGGACGTATCCCTCATCAGACAAGACATGTCCAAACTCAAGGATCGAGTGAAAGAGACGGAGGACAGGATCAGCCAGGCGGAAGATGTGCTTCACCCGCTGCAACACTCCCACGAGGAGTTGAGGCGCCAACTCCATCTTCTCACTCAAAAACAAGATGATCTTGAAAATAGATCCCAACAACAACAATCCCTAAACAAATTTAATAAGATATGGGATCGATGGCTTAATAACCCGGATAGTTGTGTGGACTAGTCCCTCTCCGGAAGGCGGTGCGAGGGGAGACATGCTCTCCTGGCCCGCGTTTAGGGGATTGGGTGAGCTGCTCCTTGATATCCCAGAGGATTAAGGGTACGGGCGGGATAGGGCAATGGTGGATCTTATTAACCTCCATGTATTGAGCGGACTTATGATGTGCTGTTTGTCTCAATGCTTTCACCAGGGACAAGTGGGTGCTCTGGATATGCTTTCATAGATTATTATTTTGTCTGTATCATACGTCTTACAGTGTATGTGTTCATATATATTGTTGCTGTTTTACTGGATCTGGCCTGTAATATTCTATGTCAGTGATCTGTTTTTGATTGCTGCTGCCCCCTATTGTTGGATGTACCAAAACTGTAAACCTTTTTTTTTTTTACTGGCTCGTTTACCAATAAACTCGTTGTTTGGGAAAAAAAAAAAAACAGATAGAACTTACCGTCCTATGTGAAGGACACACTCTGAACTCTGTGTTCAATTCCACACTCTAAAGGGATTTGTGTTATTAAAAACGTTTTCCAGAGTACCAAACACTCGATGGTGGTCTTTTGTGTTGAGGGTTTTAAGTTTTATCCTTCAACACGATGCGTTCGTGTTAAATGGGTCCCACTTCCTCCGGGAACAAGGCATAGTGATGGGGACATGCTTTGCCCCATCCTATGCCAATTTGTAGCTGGGGAAATAGGAACTTTCTTTTTTACTTTTGGAACATTTGTCCAAATACACTGAATGTAACCTAACTTGGTTGAGATACATTGATGAATTTTTTCTGATACGGGATGGTCCTATAACTTTGTTACACAAATGTCTTCAGGCCGTGAATTAAATTTCCTATAATCTGCCCTTTACCATGGCTTTTGACCGCAAGAAAGTGACTTTTTTCAATTTGGAGATTGAAGTAACAATGATGAGGTTCGGAAAAGTAACTTATACAGAAAACTCACGTCCAGGAATACAAATCTTAAGGCCGATCATTTTCACCCTGCTCCTCTAACACAGTCCATTCCTTATTCACAATATTTGCACATTCAGCGCAACTGTTCTGCTGATGTTCAGTTCAAAACAGCAGCCAAAGAATTAAAACTTTGCCTTCTAGAGAGGGGGTAATCTAAAAAAATAGTTATGATCAACCTATACGCATAATCACTTCATATAATGCACAGCATGCTGCATCAGGAAATACATCCAAAAATACTGGCATCCTTTGATGTCAGACTATAAGATAATCAGAATTGATCTTTCATGTCCTCATGTGTCCATCAGCAAGTGCCTCCCCGGAGCCAGCAGGCTGTAGTAATTAGTTACCCTAGTGTTCGGCTGCCAGGTGGCTATTTAACCACTTACCCACAGGGTACTTAACCACTTGACCACTGGGCACTTAAACCCCCTTCCTAACCAGACGATTTTAAGTTTTTGGTGCTCTCACACTTTGAATGACAATTACTCAGACATGCAACACTGTACCCATAGGAAATGTTTGTCCTTTTTTTCACACAAATAGAGCTTTCTTTTGGTGGTATTTAATCACAGATTCTTTTTTTATTTTTGCGCTATAAATCAAAAAAGACAGAAAATTCGGTAAAAAAATAAATAAAATTATTTGTTTCTGTTAAAATTTATTGCAGAGTGTTGGCGAGTATTGGCATAGTATTGGCAAGTATTGACAGAGTATTGGTGAGTATTGGCAGAGTATTGGCGAGCATTGCAGAGTATTTCAGAGTATTTAAGTGTTGCAGAGTATTGCACAGTGTTGCAGAGTATTGGCAGTGTATTGCACAATGTTTCAGAGTATTGCACAGTGTTTCAGAGTATTGGCAGAGTATTGCACAGTATGGGCAGAGTATTGCAGAGTATTGGCACAGAACAGCGCTGTGGGCACTACACATCGAGTCCACAGCTCTGCTGCAATCTCTCCCCCTCTCCCCTCGCACTGTACCGATCGCTACAGAGAGGGGAGGGAGGAACATGATGCCGGTTTGTTTACAAGTGATCACTTCGGCATTTGACAGAGCGATCACGTGATAAACGGCTGCTACCAGTGGCCATTTACCGCAATCCACGATGTGCCGGGACTTCCGGACCCGGCGGTCACGGATGTTTGTGGGAGCGTGCCACAGGGGGTGAGTGAGAGCAAGATTCTGGGAGGAAGTCCATGGACGCCCGCCCCGAAAAATATAACCTCGCTGTAGCTGTCTTTGAGCTATGGTCTGGTCGGCAAGTGGTTAAACCCCCTGCCTAACCAGACCGATTTTCAGCTTTTGGTGCTCTCACATTTTAAATGACAATTACTCAGTCATGCAACACTGTACCCAAATGCAATTTGTGTCCTTTTTTTTTACACAAATAGAGTTTTCCTTTGGGGGTATTTAATCACTGCTGGGTTTTTTATTTTTTGTGCTATTAATGAAAAAGACCGAAAATGTGGTCACAAAATGCATTTTTCTTTGTTTCAGTTATAAGATTTCGCAAATTTATAAGTTGTCTTCATACATTTTGGCCAACATTTATACTGCTATATATCTTTGGTAAAAAATAACCCAAATTGGTGTATATTATTTGGTCTGTGTTAAAGTCATAGAGTCTTCAAGCTATGGTGCCAATCACTGAAAATTTATCACACCTGATGTACTGACAGCCTCATTTCTTGAGACACTAACAAGCCAGGAAAGTCCAAGTATCTCCCAAATGACCCCTTTTTGGAAAGAAGACATCCCAAGGTATTTGATAAGAGGCATGCTGGGATTTTTGAAGCTGTAATTTTTTTATCACAATTATTTTCAAAATCAAGATTTTTTTTTCTTTTTTTTCACCAAATTGTCATATTAGCAGTTTATTTATCACACACAACAAATGCATACCACAAAATACACCCCAAAACACATTCTGCTACTCCTCCAGAGTATGACGATACCACATGTGTGAGACTTTTACACAGTCTGGCCACATACAGAGGCCCAACATGCAGGAAGCACCATCAGGCATTCTAGAAGCATAAATTGCACATATAATTTCTTGACTACCTCTTTTGCGATTTTGAAGGTACTGGAGCACAAGAACAATGGAAATGCACAAAAAATTACCCCATTTTTGAAAGGAAACACCCCAACATATTATCTATGAGGCATAATGAGTGTTTTGAACATGCCATTTTTTCCACAAGTTTTTGGGAAAATGTGGAAAGAAAATGAAAACCCATTTTTTTTACACAAGGTTGTCATTTATTCAATATTTCTAACACATAGCATGTACATACCAAAAATTACATCCCGAAATACATTCTTCTACTCCTCTTGAGTATGACGATACCACATGTGGGAGACTTTTCCACAGCCTGGCCACATACAGAGGCCCAACATGCAGGGATCACCTTCAGGTGTTCTAGGGGCATACATTTCAAATCTAATTTGACTACCTATTACACTTTTGTGAGGCACTGATGGGAACTGTAGTGGCATGGATGACAACTGATGTGGCATAGATGAGGCATGAATGAGCATGAATGGGAATGGAGGAACCGTGGATGGGGATGACTGAGCATGAATGAGGATGGCTGAGTATGGATGGGGATGACTGAGCATGAATGAGGATAGCTGACTATGGATGGGATGGCTGAGCATGAATAAGGATGGCTAAGTATGGATGTGGGTAACTAAGAATGGCTGAGTATGGCTGGGAATGACTGAGCACGAATGATTATGGCAGAGCATGCAAAGTATGGCTGGGAATGACTGAGCATGAATGAGTATGGCAGAGTATGGCTGGGGATAACAGAGAGTGGCAGAGTATGGTAGAGTTTGGCAGGGGATGACTGAGCGTGAATGAGCATGGTGGAGCATGGCAGAGTATGGCAGGGGATGACTAAGCATGAATGAGCATGATAGAGTATGGCAGAGTATGGAAGGAAATGACTGACCATGGCAAAGTATGGCAGAGTATGGCAGGGGATATGGCAATACAGATCCAGCCCACAGTGCCACTGCACCCGATCTCTCCCCTCTCTTCTCACACTGTACCGATCGGTACAGAGAGGGGAGTGATGAACCAGACATGATGCAGCTTGTTTACAAGTGATCGCTCCTTTATTCGATGGAGCGATCACGTGGTAAATGGCCGCTGTCATCGGCCATTTACCATGATCCGTCGCGTATATAGCAGGGAGCAAGATTCTGGGAGGACATCATAGTACGCCCTCCCAGAGTTATCAAGTCGTGCTGTAGCCATCATCTGGCTATAGCGCGGTTGTTAACTGGTTAAAGCTGCTCCTCCCTTCCCCTAGTACATCACTATTCTGATTGCCTCCTTGTTGCCAGAGTTCCTGATTCATATCCTGATCCATCCTGCACCATGTACCCCTCTGCCTTGCTCCTGCTCCCTGTACCCAGTCTTGGTCTCAACTATGTTGCATCCCTGCATTCCCTGTACCCTTGTCCTTATATTATATATAGTCAGTAGTTAGGTTTATTAGTTACTTTTGTCATTGGGGTTTGTTCTTGTTTGCTGTAGTTTCCTATGTTCATTAACAAAAAAAATAAAACCGCGCTGAGACCCCAAAAAAATGAATTTTTTTCTTACTTGTCAAATAAGATTTTTTTTTTTAATTAATAAATATAAAATCGATCTAAAAAACAAATACAAATAAAAAATAATTGAAAGAATTGACAAATGAATGTTCAAATAATATAATAAAAGGTTGCTGCTCCACTGTGGGATACACACACATGAAAATAGACAAAAAATAAGAAAAAAGAGCTGCGCCAAACAAAAACTACAGCAATAAAAAACAAATCAATAAACTATAAACAAAAGTCCATGAAGAGTTTGTGTTATTGAAGAAAAGAAGCCGATCGCACCACAGTGATTCCACACTTCCTTATCACTACTGTGCCCAGCCACCGACAAATAAATGCGCTTACCAGACGGTAAAGCATAAGGAGCGTTTATGATCTCAAGCTACTGACAGCTCCCCGCCTCCACCGAATGCTTTGCCAATCAGGAACAAACGATCCATGTATTGAGGATTCTCATGACATTCCGCATTTTCATTAGTACCCAATATACACGTTTAGAATGTAAAAAGAAAGAAGCTTCCCATAGTGTAAAAAACATCAGTACTCGTTTAATTATAATAGAAATACACTTACATAAAACCAAGAATGATCGCACATAAAAAACAAGCCGGCCGGCAAAACGAGAGCCCGTCCTCCTCTCATAACACGTGGTGACGTCACAGCGTGCCTCTCCATACGCATTTCGTCATATGTGACGTTTTCATTCCTATGTTCATTGTTGCTGTGTATGCTAGTTTATGTGTTTCATTGTAAATGGATCTCACTTTAACCAGTTAAGGACCAGACGCCGCAGTTATACTATGGCAGGTTAGCTCCCCTGGGACGAGTAGCTGTAGCTGTAAGTCCGCTGCTTTAAGAGCTCTAGGGGGGAAGCACACACTGGGCGACAGAGCTGATGAGCATGCCCAGTGGCTGCGATGTCCCCCGGGCACCCACGATTGCTCCTGAGAGCGATATATCTGTCAATGTAAACAAACAGATCTCAGTTCTGTCAGGAGAGAGGAAACAGACCTGATGTTAATACTGTTTATGAACAGCAATCTCTCTCCTCCTCCAAGCAGTTCCATCCTCCCACAGCTAGAAACACACCATATCACACACATTCAAGCACTTGATTGCCCCTAGTGTTAACCCCTTCCCTGCCAATGAGATTTATAGTGTAACCAGTGGCTATTTCTAGCCCTGATCGCTGTATAAATGTCAATGGTCCCAAAAAAGTGTCAAAAGTGTCCGATCTGTCCGCCACAATGTCACAGACCCGCAAAAAATCGATAACAACAGCCATTAAGTAAAAAAAAAATTAAAAATATTAAAAATACAATAAATGTAGCCTCTATTTTGTAGACGCTATAACTTTTGTGCAAACAAATCAATACAAGCTTATTGAGATTTTTTACCAAAAATATGCAGAAGAAAACATATCGGCCTAAAGGCTGGGTTCACATTGCAGCGGTGACGAGAACCGGATGTGATTCGCACCGCACTGCAGTGCAAATCACATCCGATTTCTGTGCGATGCGAGTTCAGCCATACAGGTAGTATGGCTGAATTCGCATCGCACCCAGCCTAAACTCACACAGGACCCTTTTTTTGGTCCGCAGCAGAATCGGATGGCATGGGTGTTCACACCATGCGATCCGATTCCTGTCCGAGTTTGCAGATCGCACTGCGATATGCGAACTGATCTGGGGGTGTCATTACCGTTTCACTGACACTCCCAGCAGTTCGCATAGGGCAGTGTAAACTGCCGCCGGGAGGTATGCGGTGCGGGAACCCGCAGCGGATTTGCAGCGTTCCCGCATCGCTGCAATGTGAACCCAGCCAAAATGAGGAAGTAATTAGTTTTTTCCATTTTTTTGGGGATATTTATTATAGCAACAAGTACAAATATTGTTGTTTATTTTTGTTTTCAAAATTGTTGATCTTTTTTTGTTTAAAGTGCAAAAAATAAAAACCGCAGAGGTGATCAAATACCACCAAAAAGAAGCTCTATTTGTGGGAAAAAATGGAAATACATTTTGTTTGGGTACAACATTGCATGACTGTCAGTTAAAGCGACACAGTGCCGTATCGCAAAAAATGGCCTGGTCATTTAGCAGGGAAAATCCTTAAGTGGTTAAGGATATTTACATTGTTTGGTCTGTTTCCATGTGTAGATATATATATATCTGGTCTCCCAAGCTGTTGAACCCTGACATAACAATGATACCAACCAACGACCAGATCAGCTACACTTGGAACAGGGAGCCAGTTGCTTGAGTTTTTTGCTTCTTCTTGTCAGGATGCTTAGAGCAAAAGTTATTTGTCATGTGCAGCTCACAGCAGGGGCGTATCCAGGGGGGGGGGCAATGGGACAATTGCCCCCTCCGAGAAAATAGAACTTACTCCAAGGCTTTCTCCCTCCGCCACCTCACCAGATTTGCATGAGGCATCTAAATGCAGCTGGGACTTTATTGCTGCTTCCCCTGGCTTCCATCAGTTTATTTAGAGGGGGCCAGTGGGTCACTATGGGGGTCTGTAATTGATGTGACACGGGCTGCTGCTACATGCTGGCAGAGTTGCAGCAGAGCGGCACGAGTGTCACTTCACTTCCCTGTCAGGCGGAGTGATCTCTACCCGACAGGAGCTTCCTAGTCCCGGCTGGTGTGACGTCACGATTCAGAGGCGCGCAGGATTGAAGACAAGATGGACTGTAGCCAGCTCAGTGCACTGCAAGTGAGTGATCACTTACTTAGCTAAGGCAGTGTTGTGTGAATGAGCTACGAGCGGCATCGTTATGTTAATTAGCTACGAGCGGCATTGTTATGTTAATTAGTTAACACCTAGTCTTACAGGTAAAGTGGTGAATGCTTTGGGGGTGGGGTGAAATAATTTACACTGGTAATTGTAATATGGCACATGGAGGGGGTTAATGTACTCACTCATGTATTTGTGATCAGTGACAATTAACCCCTTTGTGCTGCATTAATGACAGTGGCACCATCAATGTTAATTAACCCCTTTTATGCTACAGCATGAAGGGGTTTATAAACACTGCCACTAATGCAGCACAAAGGGGTTAATTAATTGCCACTGGTCAGTAATACATCAGTGAGTACATTAACCCCCCTCCATGTGTCATATTACAATTACCAATCATCATCATTATCATCATGATAATCACACAGCACAGGTGCGTTGAGCCACAGCACCTGTATTGTGTGATTATCATGATAATAATGATGATATAGAATGACAGAAATCTGTATCTTTATGCTTCATTCACACAGGGCAGACATGCGTCTGACATGCAGGGCTGTCTTTTACTGGCTTGGGGATGCATAAAGTGTTACATGCATCCCATTTATTTATACTGAGACACACAGCCGCTATATCCCAGTATGTCATGCGTGCGGATCCCAGAATGCATGCAGGGTTTATTCAAGTACCCGCACCAACATGTCATATTGGGATATAGCGGCTGTGTGTCTCAGTAGAAATAAATGAGATAAAACCGTCCCGTTTACCGCCGTCGCCCGCCCACCCCAGTGTGAAAGCAGCCTTATTTTCTGGCAGTGCCCCTCCCAAGACTAGACTCTGGATCCGCCCCTGGCTCACAGTAAAAGTGTCACTTCATGTGGTCCCTGAGGAGTAAGGATGAGCTCAAGCATGTTCGTATACTCCACGTGCTGAGCCCACCAGGAAGCCGGCACAGCACTGCGCTAATCACAGGCAGTGAGACATTTCTAAATGCGCGGTTAAAGAGATCGGGCAATGTCTCACTGCCTGTGATTAGCGCAGTGCTGCGCTGACTTACTGTATAGGAACACACCGGAGCTCATCCCTATTGAAGAGGAACTACTGGGAAGCATTCTGACAGCACATGCCTTAGCTGTTGAGGGTAGATTCTCCCTTAGCAAAGTACAACCTTTGCTTCAGGTCTATTCTGAGCTATTATTTCAGGTTAACTCTCAGGATGATGTTTTCACTCCTCCATTTACTGTGTACCAGGTTGGATTTTTAGGATGGTTGCTGGAACATTGTACAGGTTCTTTTGTTCAGCAGTAGGAATGAGCTACTGACTTTATGTCACTCATCTAGAATTGGGGATATGATCTCTGACTAAGCTTGTAGCAGAGGGTGAACTTAAGTCAGTTTGTCTTTCCCTTGCTCACTTTGCTCAATTAAAGAGTGCATAGCAGCAATACAATTCAACAGCACCTGTTGTGAATAGGCTGAATACTGCTGAATAGGGATGAGCTCAGGCGTGTTCGCATGGAACACGTGCAGAGCCCGCCAGGAAGTCGGCGCAGCGCTGCGCTAATCACAGGCAGTGAGACATTTTTCTGATCTTGGCAATGTCTCACTGCCTGTGATTAGCGCAGCGCTGCGCCGACTTCCTGGCGGGCTCTGCACGTGTTCCATGCGAACACGCCTGAGCTCATCCCTATTCAGCAGTATTCAGCCTATTCACAACAGGTGCTGTTGAATTGTATTGCTGCTATGCACTCTTTAATTGAGCAAAGTGAGCAAGGGAAAGACAAACTGACTTAAGTTCACCCTCTGCTACAAGCTTAGTCAGAGATCATATCCCCAATTCTAGATGAGTGACATAAAGTCAGATCTGCTGCTAAAAAGCAAGAATCTCTTCCTCCATTACCTTTGGCAACCACAGATGCTACTGGTATTCTTTACTTCCTGTAGATCAGTACCTTGCCACCAGTAACAATACTTTCTCTGTATGTAATCCATTGGAGCTTTCCCCTACAGTACTGTTACCCATAGCAACCTCTCAAGCCTCTTCCTGTACTTATGCTTCGCCTTCCCCTATTCTCCCCAGTACTGTTACTACCTTTACATCAGCAGTACACTCTGGTTAGCACCATGCAACTACATGTAGGACTCTAGTATCTAAGCCCAAAAAGAAAGAAAACTTTTCTCCTGCTCTTACAACTCTGCCACTGTCCATGTTGCCTGCTGATAGTGTCAAGTCCCCTCCATGCTGATAATTGCTGACGATTCTATCCAGTCCTCCTCCATGCTGATGACTGCTACCGATGTGATCCTGTCCTCCTCCATGCTGCTAATTGCTGGCGATGAGATCCCATCCTCCATGTTGCCGCCTTTCGATGGGGTTCATGCCTCCTCCATGTTGCCACCTGCCGATGGTGTACATGCCTCCTCCATGCTCCCGACTGTTGCCAAGCCTCCCGTGTGTGATCTGCCATCTGTTGCCAAGCCTACCACAGCTGACTCCCCAGCCGCTGCCCTGCTGGACTATGCTGATTCTGGGGTTGCCGCCCTGCTGGACTATGCTGATTCTGGTAACACTGCCCCGTTGAACTATGCTGATTCTGGGGCTGCCGCCCCACTGGACTTTGCTGATTGCAGGGCTGCCACTCCGCTGGACTATTCTGAATCAGATAAACTCCTGCTGATGGGTCTGAGGCTCTTGTAGTTCTGATGTTATGTGGCTTAAATAGGTTGTCTGTGTGGGTTAAGATCCCTACTGTTGCTGATTCTACTTTCTTTTTGCAACCAGCTAATTCTGTTATGACAAGGCCAGGAGGTCCAGATTTCCACTCTGAACATGAGAACTGTATCTGCTGTTACAGCCCTAGTAGTAGAGGTCCTATGGGAAAGGACAGTGTTCCATTTGAACTTTGTCCTGACCTAGGGGTCATCTTTGTGATCCCTGGTGCATTTGGGGACCCAAGTGGGGTAACCTATGCCCTGGGTAGACCTGAGTGGCAGGTAAAGCACAGAACAGTCTCTAGCAACAGAGGGAGAGAAGGTCCTGTTGTGAAGGGATACCCTGGCATCAGGGCACCTGCAGGGATCAGGGACTTGGGCATTAGGCGTTCAGGTGTCTTTCAGTGTCCCAGCATTGGACAGTTCCTGGCTGCTTTTAAGAAAAATAAGCCTTTGGTGTTGCACCTCCTTAAAGATCTGACCAGCAGAAAACCCAACCGGTTTTGGGACCCCTGACGCTGGGGTTCTAACCAGGCCTTCAAACCTTTGCAGTGGGGTAGCAAGTCAGCTTGCAGACCCCGGTGGTGGGGCCCTATTAAGTGTCCGGAGGCCGTTCCTTAACCACTTGACCACTGGGCACTTAAACACCCTTAATAACCAGACCAATTTTCAGCTTTCGGTGCTCTCACATTTTGAATGACAATTACTCAGGCATGCAACACTGGACCTATATGAAAATTTTGTCCTTTTTTTTCACACAAATGGAGCTTTCTTTTGGTGGTATTTAATCACCGCTGGGTTTTTTATTTTTTGTGCTATAAAAGAAAAAATACAGAAAATTCTGTAAAAAAATGAATTTTTCTTCGTTTCTGTTATAAAATTTAGCAGATTAGTAATTTTTTCTTCATAAATTTTGGCTAAAATTTATACTTCTACATATCTTTGGTAAAAATAAGTACAAATTGGTGGATATTATTTGGTCTTTGTGAAAGTTATAGAGTCCACAAGCTATGGTGCCAATATCTGAAAATTGATCACACCTGAAGTACTGACGGCCTATTTTAATACTTGAGACCCTAACATGCCAGAAAATTACAAATACCCAACAAATGACCCCTTTTTGGAAAGAAGACATTCCAAGGTATTTAGTGAGAGGCATGATGAGTTTTTTGAAGTTGTCATTTTTTCCCACAATTCTTTGCAAAATCAAGATTTTTTTTACTTTTTTTAATTTATTTTTTTACAAAATTGTCATATTATCAGTTTATTTCTCACACAGCATATGCATACCACAAATTACACCCCAGAACACATTCTGCTATTACTCCCGAGTACAGCGATAACAAATGTGTGAGACTTTTACACAGTGTGGCCATATACAGAGGCCCAACATGCATGGAGCGCCATCAGGCGTTCTGGAGCACCCAGGACAATTCTGACATTTCTCTCCTACATGTAAAAATCATCATTTATTTGCTAGAAAATTACATTGAATCCCAAAACATTATATATGTTTTTTTAGCAAACACCCTGGAGAATACAATGGTGGTTGTTGCAACTTTTTATCTCGCACGGTATTTGTGCAGCAATTTTTCGAATGCTTTCTTTGGAAAAAAAACAGTTTTGTGCTTAAAAAAAAAAAAACACAGTAAAGTTAGCCCAATTTTTGCATGTGAAATATGAAGTTACACCGAGTAAATCGATACCTAACATGTCACTCTTCAAAATTGCACAGGCTCGTGGAATGGCGCCAAACGTTGCTACTTAAAAATCCCCATAGGCGACGATTTTTTTTTTTTTACCGGTTATATTTTTTGAGTTACAGAGGAGATCTAGGGCTAGAATTATTGCTCTCACTCTAACGTTCGCAGTGATACCTCACATGTGTGGTTTGAACACCGTTTTCATATGTGGGCGGGACTTACGAATGCGTTCGCTTCTGCATGCGAGCACATGGGGACAGGGGCGCTTTAAAAAAAAAAAAATGTATTGTTCATTTTACTTTATTTATTTTAGTTTGACATTTTTTTCCCCAAAAATAAATTTTTTGATCACTTTTATTCCTATTACAAGGAATGTAAACATCCCTTGTAATAGGAATATGGCATGACAGGTCCTCTTTACAGTGAGATATGGGGTCAATAAGACCCTGCATCTCACCTCTAAGCTGGGAAGCCTGAAAAAAAAAAAAAAAAGATTCTGGATTTGATCGTATTGGCGAGTCGGTAGAAGCACCGGAGGGCGGCGGTGTTTATGGCTGGGTATTGCAGGGTATCACTGACTATGGCTGGGTATGGCTGGGTATCTCAGAGTATGGCTGGGTATCTCAGAGTATGGCGTTGCAGAGTATTGCGTTGCAGAGCATTGCAGGATATTGGAGGGTGTTGCAGAGCATTGCAGAGTGTTGCACGGTATTGGCGGGTGTGGCAGGGTATTTTTGGGTGTTGCAGAGCATTGCAGACTGTTGCAGACTGTTGCAGAGTGTTGCAGAGCGTTGCAGGGTATTGCAGAGTGTTGCAGGGTATTGCAGAGTGTTGCAGAGTGTTGCAGAGTGTTGCAGGGTATTGCAGGGTATTGCAGAGTATCGCAGAGTATTGCAGAGTATTGCAGGGTATTGCAGAGTATTGCAGAGCTTTGCAGGGTATTGCAGGGTATTGCAGAGTAATGCAGAGTATTGCAGAGTAATGCAGTGTAATGCAGAGTAATGCAGAGTAATGCAGTGTAATGCAGAGTATTGCAGGGTATCGCAGAGTATTGCAGGGTATCGCAGAGTAATGCAGAGTAATGCAGAGTAATGCAGAGTAATGGCAGGGTATTGCAGCGTATTGGCAGGGAAGTGAGGGGTTAATTTTCGGCGAGCAGCGATGTGGGCACTGCAGATGCAGCCCACATCGCTGCTGACACCGATCTCTTCCCCCTCCGCTGTTCCGATCGGTACAGAGAGGGGGAGGGAGGAACCGGCGTCATAACATGACGCTGGTTTGTTTACAAGTGATCACTCCGTCATTTGACGGAGCGATCACGTGGTAAACGGCCGCTATGAGCGGCCGTTTACCGTGATCCGTGATGCGCCCGGTCACGGATGCTCTCGAGGGGGCGCGCAAGAGCAGAATTCTGGGAGGACGTCATATGACGGCCTCCCAGAGTTAAGAAACCGCCCTGTAGCCGTCATTCGGCTATAGGGCGGTTATTAAGTGGGGGAGGGGGAACTGTTAAGATTGATTTCACGTGCTGATGGCACTGTGCTGCTCTCGGCTGTTTGCTGCAGCTCCGATTTTTAACCAGAAGGTGTCTCCGAGGAGCCAGCAGGCTGTAGTAATTAGTTACACCAGTGTTCAGCTGTCAGGTTGTTATTTAAGGCTGCCCCTCCGTTCTCCCAGTGCATCACTATTCTGATTGCCTCCTTGTTGCCAGAGCTCCTGATTCATATCCCAATCCATACTGCACGCTGTACCCCTCTGCCTTCCTCCTGCTCCCTGTACCCAGTCTTGGTCCGCTCTACCTTGCATCCCTGCATTCCCTGTACCCTTGTCCTTATATTGTATATAGTCAGTAGTTAGGTTTATTCGTTATTTTTGTCATTGGGATTTGTTCTTGTTTGTTGGAATTTCCTATTTTCTTTATTTGCTTGTTTATGTGTTCCACTGTAAATAAATCTCACTTTAACCACTTCCCGACCGGCGCACGGCGATGCACGTCAGCAGAATGGCACGGGCAGGCAAATTGGCTTACAGGTATGTCCATTTGTATTTGCCACCCTGTCATTGCGTGCACACCACTGGTCGGGAGCCCAGTGAGTCCGGTCACTGGTCTCACGGGGAGGCTGAACAGGGTGATGCTGTTTACATCGGTTCTGCCGAGCAAAAAGTGACACTGATCTCTGCTCCATGTGATTGGAGCAGAGATCAGTGTTCACTAAAACACAGCCCAGCCCCCCACAGTTAGTAACCCGCCCCTAGGACACACTTAACCCCTACACTGCCACCCCCTGCTTAAAGTGGAAGTAAACCCATGGAGTTAAACAGTTAATAAAAAAAGGCAGGCCGGGAATGCTAACTGCACATTGGCTGTGCTCTCAGCCAAACTATCAAACCATCCAATGGCTGGTGTCATAACGAATCACATGTGCAGCACCATAGCAGTTGAAGATTAAACAGAGGCAAAGATGGCAGCTTCCTTGGCTGAAAACGATATGGGAATTTACTTCCACTTTAACCCCTTCACTGCCAGTGTCATTTACATAGGAATCAGTGCATTTTTATAGCACTGATTGCTGTATAAATGACAATGGTCCCAAAAATGTGTCAAAAATGTCTGATGTGTGTGCCATAATGTTGCAGTCACAATTAAAAAATCTCTGATCGCCGCTATTACTAGTAAAAAAAAAAATTATTAATAAAAATGCCATAAAACTATCCCCTATTTTGTAAACGCTATACATTTTGCACAAACTAATCAATAATCTCTTATTGCGTTTTTTTTTTACCAAAAATATGTAGAAGAATATGTATCGGTATAAACTGGGGGAAAAAATGTTTTTTTATATCATTTTGGAGGATATTTATTATAGCAAAAAGTAAAAAAGAATGCGTTTTTTTCAAAATTGTCGCTCTACTTTTGTTTATAGCGCAAAAAAGTAAAAAACGCAGAGGTGATCAAATACCACCAAAAGAAAGTTCTATTTGTCGGAAAAAAAGGACGTCAAGTTTGTTTGGGAACCACGTCGCATGAGCACGCAATTGTCAGTTAAAATGACGCAGTGCCGAATCGCAAAAAGTGGTCTGGTCTTAAGCCAGCAAAATGGTCCGGTCTGAAAGTGGTTAAGGATATTTACATTGTTTGGTCTGTTTCCATGTGTAGCTATATATATATATATATATATATATGGTCTCCCTAGCTTTTGAATCCTGACACCAATTGTATAAATGTGAAAACAACTTTCTGCACTATCCCTGCATATAAACCACCTATTACTCAACTCCATTTACTATAGGAGGCAGGTAGCACCACTATGCATCCAACCACCTGCACAAAATGCATATATATATATATATATATATATATATATATATATATATATATATAGTCACAAAACAGTGCATGACTCTCCTTCAATAAAGTGAATTCTAATTATAGTGCATAAATAAATATCTGAAAACAGTGTAAAAATCATCTATATATAATACATTTATGAGAGTCAATATTTTCTTTTAAATATATATATACAGTCCATCAGAAATGTTCGTAAAAAAATGTGCAGTCCCATACACCAGAAACTCTTCAGTAATTGCCTCTGATCATCACAATGCCCCTCACCCCATCTATGAGTGTTTTCTCACCTGCTTGATTTGACCTCACAAATTACAGAAGGTCTATATGCGCTTTACAGTGTTATAAGTGACACCACTCCCACTGGCTGTGCATTCTAAATTTGTGACTCTCAGCAGCTCTCAGCATGGTGTCAATCATATAGAAGGCAAGAGGTAAGAACCATAGTGCAAAATGCTAATAAAAAATATTTATTTCCATATAAAAATCCACTCACATTGCAGAAGTAAAAAACAAGCATTTCACAATACAATCCTCAGCATTTACAACTCCACCTAGTCCCAGCGTAATTACTTCACCGCCTGCCTCACACAAAGGGGCTTATTTACTAAAGGAAAATCCACTTTGCACTGAAAGTGCACCTGGAAGTAAAGTCGCTGTAGATCCGAAGGGGACATGCAAGGAAAATAAAAGAGTATTTTAGCTTTCACATGATTGGATGATAAAATCAGCAGAGCTTCCACTCATTTCAGATTCACCCCTTAGATTTAGAGGGACTGCACTTTCAAGTGCACTTGCAGTGCACCGTGGATTTGCCTTTCGTAAATAATCCCCATAGTGTCCAATAGGCTTTCTCAAAGGTTCAGGCTCTGAATCATCCAAAAATTTAAATAGTATGGCACAACTGCAAACCTAGTAAGACATGGCCGTTCACCTAAACTTATGTAGCACTAACCCCCGAAGGAGCTGCTGGTTTTTGTTGGGCTTACCGTTACCTCACCTGTCCACTGTGTCCGTCTTAGGGGTCCTGTAAAAAGGGTTGGTCAAAGAATAGTGCTCCGACACTTAGTCCTTTTTCTGGATGTTTATTTAACAAAAACACACACTTTTCAATAGAGGGGTGGAGGATACGGGGGATTCAGGTGCCTTTGTAGTTTTGTGGGTTAAAGTTATTTCCTTGAACCAGAGGACAAGCAATTTCCACAGACTGGATCTAACAACCACCGGATAGGCCTCACTCACTGACCTAGCAGCCGATGATATGTTCAGTCAAAGTCTCTGCCACAGACTTGATAAGTTTAGCGATTTTGTTATGCAATCCTCTGCCACAGGAAGGCACAATAAGCTTCTGATTGCAAAGAGTTTCCCCACAGTACCTGATTCTTTCAGCCGACCCGGCAATACTGTGTGGTAAACAACCCAGGATGCATCCTCCAACTGAGTCTCCAGGCTTTTCCATGAGGCACCAGCCTTGTTGCTCGGTCCTCTTCTGAAAAAGTCCTCCCCTGGATTCTCCAGTTGCATGGCTTTTCCCCTCAGGCAAGACAGCACAGGATCATCTTTGGATCAGTAGGCTCCAGAGCCTCTGGGCCTACTTTTCAGCTGTGGAGCCTCAGGGCAGCCGGCCCTGGAACATTGAATAAGGCAGCACACACCTCAGTCCAGGAGGGCCATGAGGTCGGGAAAAAGAAACCCCAAAAATATGGCGCCTGCACCTTAAGTACCCTTACGCAGAATGCACAGCAGGTAGACCACTACCACCGGGCTGTTTATGAGTAAAAGGGGTACCCAACACATTCAGCCTGTTGCATTTCCAACACTTACCGGTGGTGACAGCGTCACCCACGGTCAAGTGGAAATTAGCACAACCCAGCCAAACTGGTTCAGAAGGCAGAACTTTAGCATAATTAGTCTGAGCCAAACTGCAGCTTCAGACAAACTTAAATTTACAAAAATATTAGCATCAGTATTAAAAATACCAGCGCTACACTTACAAACCAGGTAGGGAGAGCATTAATCAGAGAAGCAGCCACGAGGCCCATAGTAACTCTAAAGGACTTGCAGAGATCCATAGCCCAGGTGGGAAAATCTGTCCACAGGACAACTAATAGTCGTGCATGCCACAAATCTGGCATTTATGAGTGACAAGAGGAAAGCCATTGTTGAAAGTAGGCCTTAAAAAGTACCATTTGCAGTTTGTGAGAAGCCACATGGGGGACACAGCAAACGTGGAGGAAGGTGTTCTGGTCAGATCAGACCAAAATTGAACTTTTTGGCCTAAAAGCAAAACGGTATGTGTGGCGGAAAACGAACACTGCACATCACCCTGAACACACCATGCCCACTGTGGGAATGCTTTTCTTCAGCAAGGACAGGGAAGCTGGTCAGAGCTGATGGGAAGATGGATGGAGCCAAATACAGGGCAATCTTAGAAGAAAACCTGTTATGCCATGTACACCAGAGTCCGCCGGACAATTTGACCGTGTGTGGGCTCCAGCTGACTTTTTCTTCCCAAAAGTCTGGGGGACTTAGAAAGAAGACTTGACTCAAAATTGTCCGTTGGATTCTGCTGTCAGGCATACAATCCGCTCGTATGCTAGTCCGCCGGACTTTCAAAATAAACGGACTAGCCCACACACAGACTAAAGTCTGTTCACTTTGAATGTGACTTCAGGTACGACAGGACTAGTGAAGGAAGTCAATGTCGCTGCTTCCATCGGCAAGAATGACACCTTGCGAGCCCCGTTGCCTGGTATGGGTTTTAAGGGTAAAACGGCATGGGGGTCCCCGCAAAGTCCATACCAAACCCTTATCCGAGCACGCAGCCCAGCCGGTCAGGAAAGGGGGTGGGGATGAGCGAGCGCCCCCCTCCTGAGCCGTACCAGGCTGCATGCCCTCAACATGGGGGGTGGGTGCTTTGGGGAAGGGGGTGCCCTTATTCACTATGTGAATAATTATGGGGTACATCGTACCTCTACCCATTCACCTGGGGAAAAGTGTCAATAAAAAAACACATTACACAGGTTTTTAAAATAGTTTATTAGGCAGCTCCGGGGGTCTTCTTCTGACTTCGGGGGTCTCCGCTTGCTTCTGCTCTTTTGCAGCTCTTTTGCTAGCGGAGGAGCCTGACTTTCTCCTTCGTCATCGTCCAGGGGTCTTCTTCCGACGTCTCCACGCTTTCCGGTTCTTCTCACTGGGCTCCTCCGCTATCTTCTGCTCTTTTGCTAGAGGAGGATCGCGGCTGTCTACTTCTTCTTCTTCCACGACGCTCTATCCCGCCCCTTATGATATCACAGTCCCAAGGGTTGCTGTGACATCATAAGGGGTGGGGTCACCATGTGACATCACCCGGTGACACCTCCCCTTATGCCTATATAAGTCGGTGCACAAAGTGTCCCTGGCATTGCAGCAGGAGAGAGCGTTGTGTCAACATCAGAAGAAAAGAAAAAGAAGAAGATGACGACGACGAAAGCCGTGCTCCTCCGCTAGCAAAAAAATGGCAAAAGAGCAGAAGATAGCGGAGGAGCCCGGGCGAGAAGACCCCCAAATTCAGAAGAAGACACCTGGAGCTGCCTAATAAACTATTTTAAAAACCTGTGTTGTGTGTGTTTTTTATTCACACTTTTCCCCAGGTGAATGGGTAGTGGTATGATGTACCCCATACTCATTCACACAGGGTGGGGGGCCGGGATCTGGGGGCCTCCTTATTAAAGGGGTCTCCCAGATTCCGATAAGCCCCCCGCCCGCAGACCCTGACAACTAACAGCCAGGGTTGTCGGGAAGAGGCCCTTGTCCTCATCAACATGGGCACAAGGTGCTTTTGGGTGGGGGCCGCAGGGCGCCCCCCTTCCCCAAAGCACCCACCCCCCCCATGTTGAGGGCATGCGGCCTGGTATGGCTCAGGTGGGGGGGCGCTCCCTCGTCCCGACCCCCTTCCTGACCGGCCGGGCTGAGTGCTTGGATAAGGGTCTGGTATGGACTCCCACGCCATTTTTCAGAGTAGGGGCTTCCCCTTAAAATCCATACCAGGTGACGGGGCTAAGGTGTCAATCTCGCCAATGGAAGCAGCAAGATTGACGTCCTTCTCTAATCCCGTTGTACCTGAAGTCACGTTCAAAATGAACGGACTTTAGTCCATGTGCAGCCTAGTCCGTTCATTTGGAAAGTCCGACGGACCTCCGCCAAAAGTCCACCGGAAAAGTCAGTTTGTGTGTGGTCATGTGTGGGCAAGTCCGCTCGTTCGAAAAGTCTGGCGGACCTCCTCTGCAAAGTCCGGCGGATTGTCCACCGGACTAAGCCCTTGTACACACGGTCGGAGAATCCGTCGGAATGTGTCCTATTGGACCGTGTCGTCGGATAATCCGACTGTGTGTGGTATGCATGGGACTGATTCCATCGGAATATCCGTCGGACCCAATTTTCCAACATGTTGGAAATATTTCCCGACCAACTGGGCCGAACGGACATACTCCGATCATATGTAGGGAATTTTGATCGGACCAAGTGCCACGCATGCTCAGATCAAATTCCTACATCAAAGCTATTGGCTACTAGCCTGAATGTAGTCCCATCGTAAACTAAATTACGCCATCACGTTCTGAAAGATCAGATTTTTCGCCAACTTTGTCCGATCGTGTGTATGCAACAGTTTCGGACAAGATCCGACGGACAAAATCCGACGGGCAAAATCAGACGGATTTGGTTGTGGAAATCGACCGTGTGTACAGGGGCTAAGTCCGTCGGATAGTCCGATCGTGTGTACGTGGCATTAGAGTCTTGGGATTCAGCTTCAAGCAGGACAACGACCCTAAACATACAGCCAGAGCTACAATGGGATGGTTTAGATCAAGGCATATTCATGTGTTAAAATGGCCCAGTCAAAGTCCAGACCTAAATCCAATTGAGAATCTCTGGCAAGACATAAAAACTGCTGTTCACAGACACTCTATATCCAATCTGACAGAGCTTGAGCTACAGTATTTTGAAAAGTGGAATGGGCAAAAATGTCACTCTCTAGATGTGCAAAGCTGGTAGAGACATTGCAGTGAAAGGTTATTCTACAAAGTATTGACTCAGGGGGCCTGAATACAAATGCATGCCACACTTTTCACATATAAATATATATATTTGTAAAATAAATGTGAAAAACATTTATTATTTCCCTTCCACTTCACAATTATGAGCTACTTTGTGTTGGTCTATCACATAAAATCCCAGTAAAATACATTTACATTTTTGGTTGTAACATGACAAAATGTGGAAAATTTCAAGGGGTATGAATACTTTTTCAAGGCACTGTAGTTATAATTATTTTGATATCTATTGCACCAATGCAATCTGTTGTATTTATTATCATTTTCTTATGCTGAGCTCTGATTTTTGTATTGTCTCGTTAGGTGTTCCCAGCTTGTTTAATCTTTGGGGCGCTCACTTATCACATATGAGGTTCTCTCTGTGATTGGAATTCCGAGAATTTTCTTTTTTGGACTTGCTTATACATTTTTGCCTCCCTTTAATACCATCAATTCCACATTTTGCTTTTACAAATATGTTTTATTGACTAAGGAGGACTGTTTCCATCCTTTCTCATATATTACTACTTTGCAAGGATTCATAATGTTCCTATAGATATCCCATTCACTTTGAGATATTTCTGGATGTATGCATGACGTATATACGTTTTTTTTAATCTCTACCCATGTTTGGGGTGATGAATGTCTTTTTTAGACTACTTTAGACTTTAGTGATTTCACTTTTTTTAATGTCTCTCTGTTCTGGTAGTTTGTTCCTTGAGTTCTCCTCCCTGCTGTGTCTTGGCTTCCTTATGGAATCATAGGGTACCCTATAGTTGTGCTGGCTTTCCCCAGCACCAACAGTGTAAGTTTGTTTATCATTTATTGCGATGTTATGCTATAACTATCTAAAACAGGATGTAGTTTGTCATATTTCTATATTGGTTGGGCAATGTATTGTCTCTTATAGCGCTTACGCTCACGATCAGGGGTCAGGCTCGAAGACCAATTGTTATAGCAGTTGCAGGACTACCACTAACCAGCAGGATAGGAACACAGGCAGTCACCCTGGCAGATGACACAGGCTCACCTGAGGTGTGGAGTCTAAGTACTAACCGGTTTTCACCAGAGCTCCAGATGGTGGAGATGGATTTAGCTGCGGGTTAGTACCAGGTCGCAGTCCTCAGGATTGCCCCACCAGGAGGTGAGCAAGCCAGGGTTTGGTATCGGATAAGCAGGTAAGGATCAAACAGAAGCGTGGTCAGTAAGCAAGCCAAAAGGTCGGTAACGAGTTGTTGCAGGTTGGGATCAGACAGAAGCGTAGTCGTGGAACAAGCGAAGGGTCGATAATGAGCAGTAGCAAATATAAACGGCAGCAGGGAAGACAGGAGTGAGATACAGGCTGGAGATAGCACAATATTCTGGCAAGGAGGAAGGGCAGAGACATGGCTTATATCAGGAAGTTCATGGGAGGAGCAAAGAGTTCAAAGTTCAGCTGAAATCAAGGTACAAGGTAGGGTTGTCTAAAGGATCTGACAAGGCACTGTCCAGCGTCTCAGATAGCTCAGAGAGAAGACTCATTGCCAGACACAGCTGAGGTCCTGGGTTCAAGTCCAGGTCCTGACAGTACTCCCCTCCTCCCAGGACATCCACTAGACGTCTTAGGGCCTGGTTTGTGAGGGAACCTCTGGTGGAATTCTCTTGTTAATCTAGGAGCATGAACATTCTGCTGAGGCTCCCAAGAATTTTCTTCTGGCCCATATCCTTCCCATTGAACCAGATATTGCAATTTGTTCCTATAGATCCTGGAATCAGGAATTTTCTCCACCACATATTCTTCTTCACCCTGTACCTTAACAGGTGGAGAGGGTGGAAGAATTCTTCGCAAAAAAGTATTTTTGTGAAAAGGTTTGAATAGCGATATGTGAAACACAGGGTGAATCTTCATACTGGCTGTAAGTTTTAGGCGAAAGGCGACTGGGTTGATCTGGGCCGAGATCTGGAAAGGTCCCACAAACTTTTGTCCCAACTTTGCAGATGGAACATGAACCTTCAGATTTTTAGTAGATAACCAAACTTGATCACCCACATGAAAGGTAGGAAGTGCTCTGCGATATGTCCATCTGCAGGCTTTTTGTAACTTTCCTGAGCTTCCCTCAAAGTCTTGATCAATTTATCCTGGATCTCCTGGAAAGCAGTTAATCTGTTGGTAACATCAGGAATCAGAGTTGATATAGGGAGATCAGGGATAAAAGCTGGATGATGCCCGGTATTTAGGAAAAAAGGGGTCTGAGAGGTGGAGCTATGTTTAGAATTGTTATAAGCAAACTCCGCTGTAGGAAGATAGTCCACCCAGTCATCGTGAAGATAAATAACAAAACATTGAAGGTACTGCTCTAACGTTTGATTGGTCCGCTCGGTCTGACCATTAGACTGAGGATGAAAAGCAGAAGATAGATTAATTGTTATTCCTAGAGCTGAGCAAAAGCTTTTCCAAAATTTTGAAGTGAATTGTACTCATCTGTCAGAAACAACATCTTCTGGAATTCCATGTAGTCTAAAGATTTCTCGAACCATCAACCGTCTCCATCTCAATAGGAGCAGATGTATTTCTGGCTTGAATGTTATTATGGTGGGCAAACTTTATGTCTATAAAGTTTCCTCCAGCCCCATAGTCCAGCATATCAGAGCAGGGGATTTCACGGCCCTCAGAAATAAGCTTAATAGGGATGACAAAATGAGACAGTGGAGAATTTACTTTATTTTCTTCGAGAATCAATGGGGAGATAGACTGGGTAATAGAGTTGATTTGTTAAGGCAGGATCACATCAGTCACTGCAATTGTTCTTCTAACCTTGTTAGGACAGTTAACTTCGTAATGCCCAGAGTCTCCACAATATAGACAAAGGTTCTCCAAACGTCTTCTTTCTTTCTCCTGAAAAGAAATTGATCTCTTAATTGCATCAACCTGCATAGGTTCAGCTGTGTCAGAATCTGGAGAAACTCTTGGATCCTTCTGAACAAATTGACTAGCAGGGAAACGCATGCCACCATTACTTCCAAACATTCCCAGCCTCTCCTTCCTCCTTTCTGTAAGCCTCTGATCAACTCGGATACATAGTTGGATGAAGGCTTCAAGATCATTAGAAGTCTCTACTCTGGCAAGCTCATCTTTTACCTGTTCAGAAAGCCCTTGGCGGAACTGACTTTTTTGCGCTGCTGGGTTCCAAGTGGTATCTGCCATCCAGCATCTGAATTCAGCTGTGTATTCAGCAACAGAGCGTTTACCCTGCCGTAAACTATGCAACTTTGCTTCAGCCGTAGCGCAGCGGTTGGGATCATCAAAAACTTGATTCATTGCATCCTCGAAAGTCTGGAAATTATTCAGCATGGCTCTGTCTTGTTCGATATAGGGAGAGGCCCAGGCTAGAGCTTCCCCAGTCAGGAGGTTGATAACAAACATTACCTTCTGTCTTTCAGAAATGAATGCATTGGGTCGCATTTGGAAATAGATGCAACACTGGTTAAGAAAACCTCTGTAATGGTGGCGGTCACCATTAAACTTGGGTGGGTGAGGCATATGTGCTTTAGTATAATCTCAGGAACGTAGATCCAACAATTGTTTTGTCAGAGTACGGATCTCTTCATGCTGCTCCTTCTCCACACCTTCCAGTACGGAGAATTTCTCTTGGTAAGTGACACCGAACTCCTGCAGCTCTGCAATTTGCTGCCTGAATGGAGCCACAGCATTTGCTATAGCGGCCTCCATGTTTTGGGCCAGAATATTCTGTCACGATCAGGGGTCAGGCTCGAAGACCAATTGCTATAGCAGTTGCAGGACTACCACTAACCAGCAGGATAGGAACACAGGCAGTCACCCTGGCAGATGACATAGGCTCACCTGAGGTGCGGAGTCTAAGTACTAACTGGTTTTCACCAGAGCTCCAGATGGTGGAGATGGATTTAGCTGCGGGTTAGTACCAGGTCGCGGTCCTCAGGATCGCCCCACCAGGAGGTGAGCAAGCCGGGGTTTGGTAGTGGATAAGCAGGTAAGGATCAAACAGAAGCTTGGTCAGTAAGCAAGCCAAAAGGTCGGTAACGAGTTGTTGCAGGTTGGGATCAGGCAGAAGCATAGTCGTGGAACAAGCCAAGGGTTGATAACAAGCAGTAGCAAATATAAACGGCAGCAGGGAAGACAGGAGCGAGATACAGGCTGGAGATAGCACAATATTCTGGCAAGGAGGAAGTGCAGAGACATGGCTTATATCAGGAAGTTCATGGGCGGAGCAAAGAGTTCAAGGTTCAGCTGAAATCAAGGTACAAGGCAGGGTTGTCTAAAGGATCTGACAAGGCACTGTCCAGCATCTCAGATAGCTCAGAGAGAAGATTCATTGCCAGACACAGCTGAGGTCCCAGGTTCAAGTCCAGGTCCTGACACTTACCCTCTGCAATAACCCCCTAAAGAAGACAAACGAAAGTTGAAACGCTTTGGTGTGCATCTCCATACTTGCAATTCTGGTGTGGTTTTTGGGTAGCTATGTATATACTCATGTGACACATTCTCATGTGATACAATCAGTATGTACAGGGGATCTATATGTCTTTAATCTTTGTATCTGTTTTTAATGTAAAATGTACAATAAACTTTTTATGTTTTATTGGTGTAAGTTATTTTGTTTGGTGCCTATAAAGTCCCATCCATTGTACTTTGCATTTTCATCCTCTTTTGGGATGTGGGAATTCATATTGGGCATTTATGAGCTGTCTGACATAATTTTCTCCGTAGGCTGCCTGTATATTTCTTTCCTCATAGGTTCACTTCACGAGAACTGTGTAAGCCCTTGTACAAACGGTCGGACATTCCGACAACAAAATCCGTCTGATTTTTTCAGATGGACTTTGTCCGAAAGTGGTGTTGCATACACACGGTCGGACAAAGTTGTTGGAAAATCTGATCGTTCGGAACGCAATGACGTTTGTGCCTTGCGACGGGACTACGTTTCGGCTAGTAGCCAATAGCTTTGGTGTCGTAATTTGATCTGAGCATGCGTGGCACTTTGTCCAATCGGAACTCTCTACAAACGATCGGACGAAGTCCGATCGGATCATGTTGTCGGAACATTTTATAGCCAATCTAAAACTTTGTTGGTCGTATATTCCGACGGAAACAGTCCGATGGAGCCCACACACGGTCGGATTATCCGACAACACGGTCCGATCGGACATTTTCCGTCGGAATATCCCACCGTGTGTACAAGGGCTAAGAGTGTGATTGTCACAGGATTTATAAGATCTATATCTGCCTTCCAAGCTTGCCTTCTGAATTCTGAATGCAGCACAAAGCAAAATGTATTGCAGTGCACAAGAACACTTATGGTACAGACCATAGACATTTAGCAGAGGTTAATGTTAGGCAAGTATCTGACCACTAATTATTTTTCTGCCCCAACAATTGTATTGTGCTAGCATGCTTGGTTAAGTAAATTGGTATCACCTTGTTTTCTTGGAAACAATGGGCTGTTGACCAAAATATTTTATTTTGGCCGATAATCTTTTTCCCAAACAGAATGCTGCAGATTTAAGACCATCTTATGCTTTAAAATTAATAGTGAGTAGTTATGATGGGTGCAGATATGATGAGTGAATTAATCAAGTAGGTCCAAGTGCTCACTTGTTGTTGTAAGTAGAAAGTCTACTTATGTTGCCATCCCGAGATTGAAACAGATCAATTTTCAGAATATAAAGCGATAGAGTGAGAGAGTAGTGTTTTTTTACTTCAACATGGTAACTTTATTATCAGAAGACACTTTTATTGTGTCCTCTGTTATTAATAGCCACAGTCGTTTTTTAATACAAATTGGTGCAAGTGTGTGTTGAGGAATATCTATAATTGTCAATATATCACTTCTCATGAAGACCTAATTATTATAACAGATATTGCACAAAATCCAAATATTAGTCCATCGTTTGTCACTGTTTTTTGCCAAGTAACATAAGATCCATTTAATAATGCATAAAAAGTAACTAGTACTAAAATAGTTTCAGTAAATATGCTAAAAACTCCAACACATATGATGAATATGTCTGCTAGAAAAAAGGGTTTATTTTGATAGTGAGCACATTTAAATGAAACAGCACAGGAGATTAGAATCCACATGTACACAATTCAAGTTTTCATGCCCTATGGTGCTTAATCATAGAGAAGAGGAGGAATGTTATGGGGTCTATTACTATAATCTGTCCCAGCAAATCACTTTTATTTTACTTTTTATTTTACAGGTGTGTGTATAATTGAACTCTCTGGTGGTACAAGCAGGTGTAAATAGACCATTTCAAGCTAAACCCAATACTAATACACTACTGCTGCACAGACTTGTGCTTTCTTAAACCATATTCCTATTAACAGTAAGAGAAGCTCAGACAAATACCTATATCTTTAGTTATTTCTTATTATTCTGAAATATTACCAAGTCTAACCCATTACTCCCCTTTTCTAATATCATCAGTGGTAATATTTTATATTTGCAATCAAACAATCCACTCATACTTCTAATAGCTACAATGTTTACGAAAGCACATAGCTGTGCAGGAGAGGTATATTAATAACATGAGCCTGGATTATTTGTACAGCTGGGGAGTTTAATTACATATACACCTGCAAAATGCTGATGGATCAGTGTGTGCTGATTAGCAGAAAGCAAGCAGATACACTCTTGCAGCACTCTGTGATTCGGCGGTGTGGAGATGCGTGTGTTCGCTCAATGTAATCACTGTACCCAGCTTCTGTGACTTCACCAATATAAAGGAATTTTTAACAAAATCATTTTAATAACACCTTTGGACACCATGTGCTTAGGACTGCAAAACAAATATTAAAGGAAGACATGCAAAGTTCCCAAGAAACGTACATTGTAAAAGTTAATATGCGACTATACTATAGATATTACTTTGTAAGGCTGAAATTAATTCCTAGATTTTCAGTAATTTTCGACCGCATAAAGCAACAAATACATTAATGCCATCACAATTTACTTTCCTTATTTGGTGTCTCTACAAGCCATTTGTATAGATCAGAGACAAAATAATAACCTTTATAATTTCTTCCAGTATAGACAAAGTAAAAAGTTATATAATGGCTACATACTTTATGCACTGGTTTTGTGATCTTATAGATTAAAATAGCATGTTTTAATGGTGGTGAGCATTCCATATTTGCAAATTAAGACAATTGTGTAATTTAATTTACCGTGTTACAGAGAGGGTTCTTTATTGGGTAGTAGCCTTGTATTGTTTGCTTAAAATATAGCAGAAGCATGTTGACGGCTTCTACATTAATACAGTATAACTGTTACCAGGCCTGAATTGTTAAGCAACGCTGTTTGGGGCTTCATGATTTTTTCAGTAACGTGTAGTCAATTAGAGTTTACTTCACATCAGAGCTAACTGTCACATAAATACAGTATACAGTATGTTTCCTTTTGCTTTTACGTTGTTATGTTGTTTAAAGTTAGCAATAGGCATGCAACCCCATCAGAATCCTTGTTTTACCATTTTCAAAACTGGGCTACAAATAGGATTGCTACGTTTGGCACATGGATAACCATTTTTGCCTTCAATCTCAAAATTAGGCTGGCTTACAACTCCTCGATCTGCAGGGTGGTTACTTCAGTATTTAAATCAGTATTTAAAAGGTAGTTGTGCCTTTCTCACAAGAGGTCTTTTAAAGAGACCTTGTCACTAGACAATAATTTCCCCAACAACTTTCTTATAAGATTATAAAGTTGTATGTGTATTTAAAGTGGTACTAGTAACAAAATACAAAATGACATGTGATGCTGTCTGTCACTAGCATTAACACATTTGTTTTTTGTTTTTATGAGTTCCCCCATAACTTAGTTTTCTTCTTCTTCATACATCACGGGACACAGGAGCTTCATTACATAGTGGGTTATATAGGCACCTCTGGTGATTGGACACTGGTTAACCCCAATTAAGGAGAATTCCTCCCCTATATAACCCCTCCCATATTGGAGGCACCTCAGTTTTTTCGCCAGTGTCTATGGTGGTTGGTCACGTAAAACTTTAGCTCTGTGCAGGTCCCTGCGGGGGCCTAAGGGCTACAACAAACCGGATCCATATCTCGGCCCGATATTTGACTCCCAAGAGGGTATGGTACCCGGGCCTCGTCAGCCAAAGAAACGAGGTTTGGCCTGTAAGTCCTCTCCTATTGGAAGACTGGGCTCTGGGAAAACCAGACTTGGTGTACTGTTTACACAGAGCGCACAAAAGTTTCTGGCAGAGTCTTTTACATGGTCCAGGTAGGAGGCTCTTCTGAGAAAGAGCCCCAGATAAACCTGAAGGTTGGCTAACACTGCCCGCCGTGATGGGTGAAGGCTGGAATTTGTCTGTTCAGCAATTCCTGCGGCGAGGACAAGGGAAGTTAATCCTATATATACAATTATATGATGGATTTCTTCATTTTGAGTAGTTGTATGTCTTACCTGGTTTCCACCACTAGAGGGAGTAAGAGAAACCTGATGCATACTTACATGTCTTTCAGTACACACGCTCAGTGAAGCCTGGTTCTCCAGCTGTCTCACGTCTCCACTGCAGTCCCTGCCACAATAGAGGTAATACAGGGGCCCCACGTAGTCTGGGGGTCCCACGCAGCTCCGAGGGAGTTTTTTCTCCCCCCCTGGATTCCGCGGTCCTCGTGCACGCACGTGCACGCGCGCCGGCGCGTTACCGGCCTAATGGAGGAGGGGGGAGTGTGGTTGTGAGCCGTGCACGTCAGTGTGCACGGCGATGTGATGCGCAGGCGCCAGGCGGCAGTTTTAAAAAGCCCAGAGCGTCAGGGGGCTGTAAGTGGAGACACAGGAGCTGTGGGCAGTAAGCATCCCAGGGAATTGGATCCAGGCAAACCTTAAACCTACGCAGCATCAGGTTGTGCAGTTTAAGCATATATATATATATTGTGAGACTTTAAGCACAACAGTGATTGCACTTTGTACTAGTACCTCTGCTTTGTAGCTTAGGACTATGTCTGTAACAAGAGCACTGGTAAATCACCGTCTAGGTCCAGGGGTTCTAAAAGTGCCTGTAAGTTACCACCCCCCCCCCCCCGCAAGACTGGAGCCAGCCTCTCAGGACGAGTCAGTGCCCCTGTCAGGTTTTGCAGCCTCTCCTAATGTCCCAGCCCTGGTTTATGTAACTGAGGACTCCCTTAGGGCTGCATTGGAGGGTTTTGAAGGGAGAATAATGAATTTTATTTCTGCTTCCCTGAAAGATAGCAGGAAAAGGGGTACACCCCCTCCCTCTGCTGAAATTCCTCTCTCAGATGATTCATCTGACAATGAGGAGAGATCCCTATCTTGGGAAAGGGATCATGAGCAGTTGGATGAGGCAGAGGAAGAGGAGAGAGTCCCCTCCTCCCAGGCGCTCAGAAAACAGGTGCAGTATTATACTGAATTGGTGCGTACCACATTCAGAATGCCTGCTGCTGAAGTCGCTACGTCCTCTGTTTCTTCCCTGGGAGTCAAGAAAGCCCCACAGACTGCCTATTCCTTCCCATTTCATCCCTTAATGGATGAATTGTTGTATGAGGATTGGTGACATCCCGATAAACTGTTTGCTCCTCCTAAAAGGTTTTCTATGCATTATCCTCTGGAGGAAAGTTTCACCAAGAAGTAGGGGGTCCCATCTGTTGATGCGGCTGTTTCTTGCGTGAATAAGAACCTGACTTGTCCCTTGGATAATGCGCAGGTATTTAAAGATCCAACTGATAAGAAGCTGGAAACCTTATTAAAAGCCTCCTTTTCCATGACTGGCGCTGTAGTGCAACCTACAGTCGCAGCCGTGGGGTTGTGTCAGTTCCTCAAGGAACAGGTTAAGCAGATGCTTGGGCTCCTTCCCAGTGAGGAAGTAGAGAATTATGCAGAAATGCCTCATATTCTGTGTTTCATGATTGATGCGATTTTGGATTCTGTCCAACAAGCATCCAGTTTGTCTCTCATGTTGGTACACATGCGAAGGGCCCTATGGCTAAAGAATTGGGCAGCTGAGCTGTCATGCAAGAAGCATTTGATTGGGTTCCCATTTAAAGGGGAACGTTTGTTTGTAGAAGAATTCGACAAATTTGTCCAAAAAATTTCAGAAGGTAAATCTACTCTCCTTCCAGTCAAAAGGAGCAAGCGTCCTTCATTTAGGTGTGCTCTCTCTCCCGGAGCATCAAGCTCTAAGCAGTGGCGATGGCCTTCTCAGCCCTCCTCTACAGGAAAGGCTCAGGGCCGAGCCCAGGGGCAGAAAAAGACTTGGGGGCAAAAGCCTGCCAAGCGGAGCCCAAAAGCTTCCTTGTGAAGGGGCGCCCCCGCTCGGCCGAGTGGGGGGAAGGCTCCTGCAGTTTGCAGGAGCCTGGCGGGAAGAGATCCAGGACAAGTGGGTGATCTCTTCGGTATCTCTGGGCTACAGGCTAGAGTAAAACCGCTAGAGTAAAACCGCTAGAGTAAAACCGCTATTTCTGGCCTTAGATCACTTACTATCCCAGGGGGTGATAGTAGAAGTGGACCCAAAAGAACAGGGTTCAGGGTTTTACTCAAATCTCTTCACCGTTCCGAAGCCAAATGGAAGTGTCAGACCTATCCTAGATCTGAAGGATCTGAACTGGTGTTTACGCATCCGGTCCTAACGAATGCAGTCAATACGCACTGTGGTCTCCTCCCTGCAAGGGGGAGAGTTTATGGCATCAATAGACATCAAAGATGCATATCTCCATGTGCCAATTTTTCCCGCACACCAAAAATTTCTAAGGTTCGCGGTAGAGCGGCGGCATTTTCAATTTGTGGCCTTGCCTTTCGGGCTTGCTACGGCCCCTCGAGTCTTCACAAAGATTCTGGACCCTCTCTTGTCAAACCTAAGAGCTCAGGGTATAGCTGTCATGGCTTATCTAGAGGATTTACTTCTCATGGAGAAAACAGTAGCGTTCCTAAACCACAGCGTTACCAGAACGCTAGAACACCTGGAACGCCTAGGTTGGATTATAAACCTAGAAAAGTCGTCCCTACAGCCTGCCACCAGGTTCGAATACCTGGGTATGATCATCAACACCGCTCAGGGCAAGGTGTTTCTTCCAAGGCCAAAGGCCTTGGCCATTGGGGATCTGGTGCGCCTAATTCTGGGCAGGAGATCATCCCCCATTCGATTGTGCATGGGACTGTTAGGGAAAATGGTCGCCTCCTTCGAGGCCGTCCCATTTGCCCAGTTCCACTCAAGGCATCTGCAAAGATGCATCCTTGCGGCTTGGAACAGCCAATCCCCAATCCTTGGATCTTCCTATGCGTCTATCCCCAGGGACACGCAAGAGTCTCGTCTGGTGGTTACAAACCAAGAATTTGCTGAAGGGCAAAACTTTTCTTCCTCTTCCATGGAACATTATCACGACAGATGCCAGCCTGACAGGCTGGGGAGCAGTATTGGAGGAGACGTGCTCACAGGGGAAATGGTCTGCGATCGAGAGGCTATTGCCCATAAATGTCTTGGAGATCCGGGCAGTTTATATGGCTCTCATAAAGTGGTCTTACAGACTACGAGGTCTCCCTGTTCGGGTTCAGTCCGACAATGCCACAGCAGTGGCTTATATCAATCATCAGGGTGGTACCAGAAGTCTGGTTGCGCAAAAAGAGGTGAATCGCATACTTGTCTGGGCAGAAAAGCATGTTCCGTGTCTTTCTGCAGTCTTCATTCCAGGAGTGGAAAATTGGCAGGCGGATTTTCTGAGCCACCAGCAGTTGTGCCCAGGAGAATGGGCTCTGCACCCCGATGTGTTTCGGAACATATGTCACAGGTGGGGTACTCCAGACATAGATCTGTTTGCATCCAGGTTCAACAGGAAACTGGACAATTTTGTGTCAAGGACAAGAGATGCACTTGCTCAGGGGTCAGATGCTCTGACAGTTCCCTGGGATCAGTACAATCTGATCTATGCCTTCCCCCCAAGCCCGCTTCTGTCTCGGTTCCTGGGAAGAGTCAAGAGGGAGTCAAAATCGGTCCTTTTAGTGGCCCCATGGGATCTGAATTTGATTCTCTCGGCTTTGCAGGGGCAACCATTTGAACCTTTGCATCTGGCTTCATTAGTTCTCCTGACTAAAAAATTGGTTTTCTTGGTAGCCATATCCACGGCTAGAAGAGTATCAGAGCTAGCAGCTCTTTCCAGCAAGGAGCCGTATATAATTATTCATAAGGACCGGGTGGTCATGCGTCCCAACAGGTCCTTTCTACCTAAGGTGGTTTCGGAATTCCATTTGAATCAAGACGTAATCCTACCATCCTTTTTTCCGGACCCACAGTCCGCAGCAGAATAAAAATCTTTGCACACTTTGGATGTGGTTAGTGCAATTAGTATATATCTTCAAGCAACTGCTCGGATAAGGAAAACTGATTGCTTGTTTATTTTGCTGGAAAGCCCTAGGAAGGGCCAGGCGGTGTCAAAATCCACTCTCTCAAGGTGGATTAGACAGATTATTTCTCAGGCCTATAGTGTTAAGGGGAAAATCCCTCTGTCATTATTATGCAGTGATCTTCCTGTGTTTGCTTACCTCCCCTCATGTGTTCAGACTAAGGCCTCATGCACACGAGATGCAGGTGAAAACTCTGCTCAAAAAAAGCTGAAACGCGCATTTAGAAACATGCGTTTTGCCGCGTTTAGACGCGTTTAGACGCCTTTAGCCGCATTTGCTTTTATAAGCGTTTATAATGATAACATCATGTAGACCCTCCCCAAGCTCTCAAAGCATGTTTTTTTAACTATTTCTGCTATTTTGATCAGAGTGAGCAGCAGCATCATAGAGAGCAGTTGTACACTTGCATTTGCCTCTCTTTCTGTGGTATATATTTTGAAATGGATCCCATATTGAATATATGTCAGGAAATGCTCCTGATGTTGCTCTTGATGAGACAGCAACGTCGTTGCAAATTTTGTGAGAGGTCCAGAGTCAGAGCTCATCGATATTGGACCCATCCGTTGATGGGACAGCGAATGTCCATTGGATATTTCACAAACATGTATGTGCAGCTGCGTACCTGTCAGGAAAGGTTCCCTCCGCTGGTATTATCAATCATTTGGCATGCAGTACTGCGATCCACCAGCAGGTGTCTCCTGCTGGAATTATGTCATCTTTGGTCCGCAGTACTGGTGTCCACCAGCGGAGGGATCCTGGCAGTATGGAGCAGGTATTGCCCTCTGCAGTCAGGCGTCACATGACTGACAGCAGCCATTATAAATACCCGGCAAGTTCATATACACTTCGCCTTGGTATTGTCCTTGATCCCTGTTACCTGATCCCTGTTACCTGATCCCTGTTACCTGATCCCTGTTACCTGATCCCTGTTACCTGATCCCTGCATCCCTGATCCCTGCATCCTGCCTCCTGTACCTGTTCCCTTTCTCCTTGTCCCCCTATTCTGCTACCTCCTATTTATTTTTTTTATAAATTCTTTATTTTTTCATCTTTTCTTTCCATAGATTTCACATTACATTTCGTTTTACATCTACAACTTCTTTAACAGCTATAACAGTCTTATAATATTTCAATCCATACCTCAATTCCATGTCATCCTCCCCCCTCCCTCACCCTTCCCTCCCAGAAAAATAAATAAATAAATATACAAACAAGAAAAAAAAAAAAAAAAAAAAAAAAAGTTTGAATTTTCACTATAATCCCCCCCCTCACTCCCCCCCCCCCACCACCACCCGCCTGCTCTATCATATTTCGAAATGTTTCACATCATACTTTCTCTATAATTTAGATATGGAGCCCAGATCTTCTGATATTTCTCGTCTTGATCTCTCATTGTCATTGTTAAATTTTCCATTTGTTGGATTTCTGCAATTCTCTGAAACCACTGTGCTCTAGCTGGAGGGTTGCTTTTTTTCCACAGAACCGGGATACATGCCCTTGCTGCTATCAATAAATGTCTCAGCAAAGAATTTTTGAATCTTTCTATTGCCATTGGGATGTCCAGCAGCAGAAAAGTTGCCGGTTTATCTCCCAGGTCAATTCCTGTAATCCTTACAATAGTATCGGCTACCATCTCCCAGAACACTCAAATTTTTGGACATTCCCAAAATATATGTAATAATGTTCCTTCTGCTCCATGACATCTCCAACATGTCTCTGATATCTGGGGGTAAATTTGATGTAACACTTTTGGTGTTCTATACCACCTAGTAAGGATCTTGTATCCCCCTTCTTGATATCTGCTTGCCATCGAGGCCTTTTGATTAAACAACAGCATCTTATCCTTTTGTTCTGGGGAAAACGTAGTCCCTAAATCTCTTTCCCAAGCCTGTAAAAAGGGCAAATCTTGTGAAGTCTCCTGTTCTATTAACATACTATAAAAATAAGACATCAGATGTCTCAGTTCCTCTCCTTTCAAACAGATCTCTTCAAACTCAGTCAATGCCCTTATTTCTACGTATACCTTTGATTTAGATCTAATAAAGGCTTCTAATTGCCTCATTCTAAAAGGGTCTAGTCCTAATGTCATTCCTTTTTCAATATCTTTTTTAGTCATTAACCGGTTGCCTACCGAGAAATGACAAATTCTACTCATACCTCTATCTTGTATTGTTTTAAACTTTGGATCTGTCATTCCCGGTAGAAATGCTGGGGTACCAAGGATAGGAAGGAGCGGACTGGGAATTCTTGAAATAGATGTTTTCCTGAATACTCTTTTAGTTATTCGTAATGTCTCCCCTAGTATTGGATGTTTTCTCAATCCCATTGGTATTTCTGTATCTGGAATCCACACTAATCCTTCCAATGGGATATCTGTCGCTGCTTGTTCTGTCTGTATCCACGGTTTTTCGTTTTTAAGCCTACACCATTCCACTACTCTAGTTAAATGTGAGGCCTCCTGGTATTTTATTGGATCTGGAAGTCCTATCCCTCCTTTTCCTTTGGGGAGTACTAAAATATCTCGGCGTACTCTTGCTGGTTTCCCAGCCCAGATGAACTTCATAAATCTTGATCTAAGATCCTTAAACAAACTTGAAGGGATCTTAATTGGTATAGTTTGAATTATGTATAACAGTCTGGGCATCACATTCATCTTAATAATATTGGTTCTCCCGAACCATGTAAAAATCTCTTTGTCCCATTTTTGAAGATCACTTTTGATCTGTCTTACCAGTGGGATATAGTTAAGTTCAAACAGTTCATTTAGATTTTTTGACATTTTTGTTCCTAAGTAACTTATATATGAATTCGTCCATCTAAAATCAAATTGCGTGGACACTGCTTGCAACTGAGGCGAATCCATCTCTACTCCCATTGCCTCCGATTTTCCATAGTTTATTCTAAAGTTGGATATTTTCCCATATTCTCGTAGCTCCATTAGTAAAGATGGGAGAGATGTAATTGGGGACGTTACAAAAAAGATCAAATCATCTGCATAAGCTGCCAACTTCTGATCCTCATTTTTTATTTTTACCCCCCTGATATCCACATTGGCACGTATTTTCCTTAAAAAAGGTTCTATTGTCAAAATGAATATCAGGGGTGAGAGGGGACATCCCTGGCGTGTTCCATTTAAAATGGAGAATGGCTCTGATAATCTGTCATTCACTTTCACCCTAGCACTTGGTTTTGAATATAAGTTTAGGATCCATCTCAGCATCCCCTCCCCCAGGCCTATATGTTGTAGTACTGCTTTTAAGAATATCCAATCCACCCGATCAAACGCTTTTTCTGCATCCGCAGATACTATCACCATTGACTTATGCAATTTTTGTACCAGGTAAATTGTGTTCACCACTCGTTGCGTATTTTCTCTTCCTTCTCTCCCTGGGACGAATCCCACTTGATCTGGGTGTATTAGTTCCGGTATCAAATTTATCAATCTCATGGCTAATATTTTTGTGAACAATTTAAGGTCCACATTCAACAACGAAATAGGTCGGTAGCTGGGACACTGAGAGGGATCCTTTCCTTCTTTCGGTATTACTGTTATATGCGCCAGTAACGTTTCTGTTGGAATTTGCTTCCCTTCCCGTATTGAATTATAAGCTTCCACGAATCTCGGAGCCAGTTTCTCCGCGAACATTCTATAATATGACAAAGTAAATCCATCTGGACCTGGTGATTTACCTAATTTCAATATTTTTAATGCTTTTGCAACTTCCTCTAGAGTGATTGGTACATCTATTTCTCTGGCCATTTCCTCTGTTATTTTTGGCATTTCTGTCCTTTCAATATATTCTCTAGCGATCTCTCCTTTTTTTAACTCCTCTGCCAACGTAGACTTCTTTTCCAACTGATATAGCTTCTCATAGTATTCTTTGAATACCTGAGCAATTTTCTCCGATGTATTAACCATTTCATCTCTCTGTGTCTTAATTTGTGTAATTGAATTCCTAGTTGTGCTTTCTCTGAGGGCGTTTGCCAACAGTCTCCCTGGTTTATTCCCAAATTCATAGAATCTCCGTTTCCCTCGAGTTAGCTTTGCTTTCGCTTTATCTATTAATTGGAGATTTAATTTTTCACGCAGACCCTCTAATTTCTGTTCTACTAATTGTGCTTGTGATTTTTTATGTACTGTTTCTAGTTCCCTAATCTCTTTAAGCAAGTTATCAATCGTTTCATTCATTCTGCGTTTTCTATGTGCTCCCATGGATATAAATATTCCTCTCATGACACATTTATGTGCTTCCCATATACAAAAAGGTGTTGTTTCTCCTACTTTATTTGTTGCAAAAAAAACATCCAGTTCTTGTTCTAATTTTACCTTATATTCACTATCCTTTAGTAATGTTTCATTTAACTTCCATTGCCATTCCCTTGGTTCAGCTTCCCCTAATTCAATCACACAACTCGTCGGGGCGTGGTCTGATAGTGTAAATAGGCCAATTGAGGCTTCCACTAGGGATGTAATCACATTCTGGGAGATTAAAATATAGTCAATTCTAGAGTAAGATTTATATTTTGCCGAGAAAAAAGTATAATCTCTGCTCTGTGTGTGAACAGCCCTCCAGCTGTCGATCAGCTGCAATTCTTGCATCATTCTCTTTACTTTCCTTAATTTGACATAAGATAGATGAGACGAGCCTTTTGATGTGTCTATTATTGGATCCAAAGCCATATTTAGGTCGCCTCCTAACACTAGTATTCCCTCTTTATGTTGTTGAATAATCTGTAAATAGATTTCTAGAGAGGTTACTTGGTTTTCATTTGGCAGATATATATTTACCAATGTCACTTTTTGGCAGCCCAATGTACCTTTTACTATCAGGAGGCGACCTTCCTCATCCATGTATACCCCTTGTTCCTTCCATGGTGTCTGTCTTGCTATTAAAATAGATACCCCACAGGATTTCGAGTTCTGTGAGGTGCTATGATATACCCAGGGGAAATAGTGACCTTTACTCCAAGGGATCCTATCCTTTTTAAAACGAGTTTCCTGTAAGAAAACTATTTGAGATTTAAATCTTTTCAACTCCATTATTAATCGTGTACGTTTCTCTGGGGTGTTTAGTCCCTTAACATTGTATGATGTGAAACTTATTTTAGTCATTTTTATTGTCAGTTCGGGGGGGGGGGGAGGGAAAAAGAGAGGAGACGAAAAATAAATAAATATATAAAAATAAAACCCAATCCACGCCCCAAAACAACCCCTTCTTTCAGATAAATGAGAGACAGATACTATATCCGGAGCTGTCCCCCAAGAATAAAAAAAAAAGAAAAAAAAAAAAAAAACCCAACGCCTCCGACTTTTCCTCCACCTGGAGGAGAGGCGTTTAATATGGGGGTGTTAGTGAGCAAAAGAGGAGCAAGTGAACCGCGCCCACAGCCAGCGTTCTCCACACTAACAATAATTATTTTTCTACCACATTCATCTTTTTCTTGTTAACATAGACATGATCTTTATCATTATCTTTACTTAATCCTTTACTTTTCACATATTATCTCTATTCTTCCCCTTTATTTCTTTTCCCTTTCTCTTTCTCTTTCCCATCTTCTCTCCCTTCTCTCCCTCCTCCCCCTCATCGTTTCTACTGCTACCCCTCTCTTCTTTTCCTTAAGTAAATTACTCTCCCCTCAACCCCCCCCCCCCGCTATCAACAGGAAAGGGAGGGCAGGAGGGGAAGATGTGCGGGGGACACAAAAAAACAAAAAACAAAACACAGTCTCCCCCTCCCCTCCCCTTCCCCCTCCAAATCCGAGTAAACCTTCACCCCCCCTCTCTATTCACTCTACTTCCCCACCCCACCTCTCCCCCCTAAGGGAGTCCTATTAAATCAATCCACATTTTGTGTCATTTGTGTCATATCCATGCAATCAAAAAAAAAAAAAAAAAAAAAAAAAAAATATATATATATATATATACATATATATATATATAAACCATAAGGATACTTATAATTTCCTTTCCCATCTCCTCCCCCTACCACATCCCCTATCTTAAATCCAAAACCGTGTATATCAGAGTGCACACATTATCTCACACTTCCATTTTACCATCCCACCCTCCTCCCAATCCCCTTAACCTACCATACCCACTTCTCCATTTGTAAGAAGTCCTATTAGATCACTCTACAAAAAGAAAAAAAAAAAAAAAAAACACAATCTCCCCCTCCCCTCCCCCATCCCCTCCCCCATCCCCTCCCCTTCACCCTCCCCTTCACCCTCCAAAACCGAATAAACCTTCACCCCCCTCTCTATTCACTCTGCTTCCCCATCCTACTTCTCCCCTCCAAGGGAGTCCTATTAAATCAATCCACATTTTGTGTCATTTGTGTCATATCCGTGCAATCACAAAAAAAAAAAAAAAAAAAAAAAAAATATATATATATATACATATATATACATATATATACACATACATATATGTATACATACATACATACATATACATACATAAACCACAAAAATACTTATAGTTTCCTTTCCCATCCCCTCCCCCTACCACATCCCTTAACATAAATCCAAAACCGTGTATATCAGAGTGCACACATTATCTCACGCTTCCATTTTACCATCCCACCCTCCTCCCAGTCCCTTTAACCTACCATACCCACATTCTCCATTTGTAAAAAATCCTATTAGATCACTCTACTTTTTATATGTGTATCATACAAAAAATAAGTAAATAAATAAATAAATAACAAAAAAAAAAAAAAAAAAAAAATAATAATTATATAATATACTCTATTATCGCCCTTCATCTACGTTTCATATTCCTTATTCGTGCAAAAAAAAAAAAAAAAAAAAAAAAAAAAATCCACATTGCCTCTTTCCACCGCACAGCAAAACATGCCTCCATCTACCCCTCTGAGACGCAGGAAGGGAGGAGAGAAAAAAAAAAAAAAAAAAGAGATAAAAAATACAAAAAATAAACACACAAATCCCAGAGATAATATTTCTCGGGGAGAAAAAATAAATAAATAAATAAATAGAAAAATAAAGAAAGGGGGAGTCCCAAAAGCAAAACATTAATTGGGGGAGGAGGTCCTTTGCCTCTTAATACAGGGTCTATCTTTTCTTCTACTTCTTCTACTTCAGCTTCACTTTGGTGATCCACAGCTTGGTCCCTCTGATTGGTCCCTCCTTTCTACCATTCTGTTCTTCCTTTTATTCGGGAGATCTTTCTCTTCTCCTATTATCAAGGGGTCTTTCCAGTTAGGTATCTCAATCATCTCTGATCCCAGAAATTGAAACAAATCGGGTAACTGCTTATGGTCGTATAGAGAAAACATTAGTCCTTCTTTTTTAATTATCAATGAAATTGGGTACCCCCATCGATATGTTGCCCCCTTAAGTAGCACATGATCTAATAATGGCTTCAACACTCGGCGTCTGTCTCTCGTCTGTCGGCAAAGATCTGAATAGATTTGTATCTCATGTTTATCAAACTCGACTGGGCTCTTTCTCCAAGCCGCTCTTATTATCTCCTCTTTCGTTTTATAAAAGTGTACTCTGCAGAGAACGTCCCTGGGAGCTACCTCCTATTTATGACCCCGGCCTGGCTTGACTACGATTCTGGTACTCCCTTTGTTACATTATACTGGTTTATTTGCTTATCTGCACTGTTTGGTTGTTAGTTTGTTCACTTAGTTTGTATTGGTGGTGTGTTCACATTTGTATGTGTTTGCTTAATAAATTTACCTTCACTTATTTGTGTCTGGTTCACTTCGTCGCAGTCACACAGTTCTGGTCACATCTGGTTCATGACAGAATACCAAGGCCATTCCTGACCAGAAGTGGCTGCACAGGGGAACCATTTGCTTCAGTTTGGTTGCAAACATGAATGCTGATGAGATCATTTATTTTTCTCTGCTGGCATCTGAGAGTGGTGATTATTGCCGCCAGGCTTTGAAAGGATGGTCTAGTGACCAGTTGTTTGCAGCTATGCGTTTGGCTCACTCCCTGGTTGATCAGGGTTATATATTGTTTGGGGAGGTGCAGCCTTTGATAAAGATCTGTACTGAGCTAGCCCTGCCCTGTATCCCAGATGGCCGTGATGATTTCACTCCTCCTTTTGATATGAATCAGGTTGTATCTTTAGTATGGCTTTTTGAAGATGATCCTGCTGATTTTTGTGAACACTACTCAGCCTGTTCCCCACAGGTGATTGCTGAGTGCATTGTATCTGCTCAGTCTTTGGTTAGACAGGGAGGCTTAAAACTTCAGTTTGTACAACCCATACTTTCAGCATGGTCTGACATGGTCTGACATGGTGCAATCAGCCCCAGCCAAACAATCCACCTCTGCCATCAGGTATGAGCCTACCCAAAAGTATCTTTCCCCATCAGCCATGTCAACCTCAGTTGCAGCCCAGTACACGCTGCTCCCAACCAAATACTCATATCCAGTCTCTACTCCCTGTACTTATCCTGCATTCAACCCACCTGCCTCCTCTCCACTGTCTACAAACCCACAAGTTCTTTCCCCAGCTACTGGTACCTCTTCCCTGCCATATCACAATCCTCCTTTCCAGTCTGCTGCACCCCTTATTTACAGTCCTGCAGTCACCTACAGAGCTTCAGTAGCTAAGCCAAAGAAAAAGCGAAAGTTTTTCCCAACCAAAATGATCATACCATTAACCCAACCTGCCTCCACACCTACCAATCTGTCCCAGCCCGGAGTGCCAGAGCCGGAGTTCCAGCCAGACGCCTTCCAGCCTGATGTCCCGGCCTTCCTGCCAGACGCCTTCCAGCCTGATGTCCCGGCCTTCCAGCCAGACGCCTTCCAGCCTGATGTCCCGGCCTTCCAGCCAGACGCCTTCCAGCCTGATGTCCCGGCCTTCCAGCCAGACGCCTTCCAGCCTGATGTCCCGGCCTTCCAGCCAGACGCCTTCCAGCCTGATGTCCCGGCCTTCCAGCCAGACGCCTTCCAGCCTGATGTCCCAGCCTTCCAGCCAGACGCCTTCCAGCCTGATGCCTTGCAGTCTGATGTCCCGGCCTTGCAGTCTGATGTCCCGGCCTTGCAGTCTGATGTCTTGCAGTCTGATGCCCCGGCCTTCCAGTCTGATGCCCCGGCCTTCCAGTCTGATGTCCCGGCCTTCCAGTCTGATGCCTTCCAGTCTGATGTCCCGGCCTTCCAGTCTGATGCCTTCCAGTCTGATGTCCCGGCCTTGCAGTCTGATGCCTTCCAGTCTGATGTCCCGGCCTTGCAGTCTGATGCCTTCCAGTCTGATGTCCCGGCCTTGCAGTCTGATGCCTTCCAGTCTGATGTCCCGGCCTTGCAGTCTGATGCCTTCCAGTCTGATGTCCCGGCCTTGCAGTCTGATGCCTTCCAGTCTGATGTCCCGGCCTTCCAGCCTGATGTCCCGGCCTTCCAGCCAGACGCCTTCCAGCCTGATGTCCCGGCCTTCCAGCCAGACGCCTTCCAGCCTGATGTCCCGGCCTTCCAGCCAGACGCCTTCCAGCCTGATGTCCCGGCCTTCCAGCCAGACGCCTTCCAGCCTGATGTCCCGGCCTTCCAGCCAGACGCCTTCCAGCCTGATGTCCCGGCCTTCCAGCCAGACGCCTTCCAGCCTGATGTCCCGGCCTTCCAGCCAGACGCCTTCCAGCCTGATGTCCCGGCCTTCCAGCCAGACGCCTTCCAGCCTGATGTCCCGGCCTTCCAGCCAGACGCCTTCCAGCCTGATGTCCCGGCCTTCCAGCCAGACGCCTTCCAGCCTGATGTCCCGGCCTTCCAGCCAGACGCCTTCCAGCCTGATGTCCCGGCCTTCCAGCCAGACGCCTTCCAGCCTGATGTCCCGGCCTTCCAGCCAGACGCCTTCCAGCCTGATGTCCCAGCCTTCCAGCCAGACGCCTTCCAGCCTGATGCCTTGCAGTCTGATGTCCCGGCCTTGCAGTCTGATGTCCCGGCCTTGCAGTCTGATGTCTTGCAGTCTGATGCCCCGGCCTTCCAGTCTGATGCCCCGGCCTTCCAGTCTGATGTCCCGGCCTTCCAGTCTGATGCCTTCCAGTCTGATGTCCCGGCCTTCCAGTCTGATGCCTTCCAGTCTGATGTCCCGGCCTTGCAGTCTGATGCCTTCCAGTCTGATGTCCCGGCCTTGCAGTCTGATGCCTTCCAGTCTGATGTCCCGGCCTTGCAGTCTGATGCCTTCCAGTCTGATGTCCCGGCCTTGCAGTCTGATGCCTTCCAGTCTGATGTCCCGGCCTTGCAGTCTGATGCCTTCCAGTCTGATGTCCCGGCCTTCCAGCCTGATGTCCCGGCCTTCCAGCCAGACGCCTTCCAGCCTGATGTCCCGGCCTTCCAGCCAGACGCCTTCCAGCCTGATGTCCCGGCCTTCCAGCCAGACGCCTTCCAGCCTGATGTCCCGGCCTTCCAGCCAGACGCCTTCCAGCCTGATGTCCCGGCCTTCCAGCCAGACGCCTTCCAGCCTGATGTCCCGGCCTTCCAGCCAGACGCCTTCCAGCCTGATGTCCCGGCCTTCCAGCCAGACGCCTTCCAGCCTGATGTCCCGGCCTTCCAGCCAGACGCCTTCCAGCCTGATGTCCCGGCCTTCCAGCCAGACGCCTTCCAGCCTGATGCCTTGCAGTCTGATGTCCCGGCCTTGCAGTCTGATGTCTTGCAGTCTGATGTCCCGGCCTTCCAGTCTGATGCCTTCCAGTCTGATGCCCCGGCCTTCCAGTCTGATGTCCCGGCCTTCCAGTCTGATGCCTTCCAGTCTGATGTCCCGGCCTTGCAGTCTGATGCCTTCCAGTCTGATGTCCCGGCCTTGCAGTCTGATGCCTTCCAGTCTGATGTGCCGGCCTTGCAGTCTGATGCCTTCCAGTCTGATGTTCCGGCCTTCCAGTCTGATGCCTTCCAGTCTGATGTTCCGGCCTTGCAGTCTGATGCCTTCCAGTCTGATGCCTTCCAGTCTGATGCCTTCCAGTCTGATGTCCCGGCCTTCCAGTCTGATGCCTTCCAGTCTGATGTTCCGGCCTTCCAGTCTGATACCTTCCAGTCTGATGCCTTCCAGTCTGATGTTCCGGCCTTGCAGTCCGATGCCTTCCAGTCTGATGCCCCGGCCTTCCAGTCCGATGCCTTCCAGTCTGATGCCCCGGCCTTCCAGTCCGATGCCTTCCAGTCTGATGCCCCGGCCTTCCAGTCCGATGCCTTCCAGTCTGATGCCCCGGCCTTCCAGTCCGACGCCTTCCAGTCTGATGCCCCGGCCTTCCAGCCTGATGCCTTCCAGCCTGATGCCTTCCAGTCTGATGCCCCGGCCTTCCAGCCTGATGCCTTCCAGTCTGATGCCCCGGCCTTCCAGTCTGATGCCCCGGCCTTCCAGCCTGATGCCTTCCAGTCTGATGCCCCGGCCTTCCAGCCTGATGCCTTCCAGTCTGATGCCCCGGCCTTCCAGCCTGATGCCTTCCAGTCTGATGCCCCGGCCTTCCAGTCTGATGCCCCGGCCTTCCAGTCTGATGCCTTCCAGTCTGATGCCCCGGCCTTCCAGTCTGATGCCTTCCAGTCTGATGCCCCGGCCTTCCAGTCTGATGCCTTCCAGTCTGATGCCCCGGCCTTCCAGTCTGATGCCCCGGCCTTCCAGTCCGATGCCTTCCAGTCTGATGCCCCGGCCTTCCAGTCCGATGCCTTCCAGTCTGATGCCCCGGCCTTCCAGTCCGACGCCTTCCAGTCTGATGCCCCGGCCTTCCAGCCTGATGCCTTCCAGCCTGATGCCTTCCAGTCTGATGCCCCGGCCTTCCAGCCTGATGCCTTCCAGTCTGATGCCCCGGCCTTCCAGCCTGATGCCTTCCAGTCTGATGCCCCGGCCTTCCAGCCTGATGCCTTCCAGTCTGATGCCCCGGCCTTCCAGCCTGATGCCTTCCAGTCTGATGCCCCGGCCTTCCAGCCTGATGCCTTCCAGTCTGATGCCCCGGCCTTCCAGTCTGATGCCTTCCAGTCTGATGCCCCGGCCTTCCAGTCTGATGCCTTCCAGTCTGATGCCCCGGCCTTCCAGTCTGATGTCCCGGCCTTCCAGTCTGATGCCTTCCAGTCTGATGTCCCGGCCTTGCAGTCTGATGCCTTCCAGTCTGATGTTCCGGCCTTGCAGTCCGATGCCTTCCAGTCTGATGTTCCGGCCTTGCAGTCCGATGCCTTCCAGTCTGATGTTCCGGCCTTGCAGTCCAACGCCTTCCAGTCTGATGCCCCGGCCTTCCAGCCTGATGCCTTCCAGTCTGATGCCCCGGCCTTCCAGCCTGATGCCTTCCAGTCTGATGCCCCGGCCTTCCAGCCTGATGCCTTCCAGTCTGATGCCCCGGCCTTCCAGCCTGATGCCTTCCAGTCTGATGCCCCGGCCTTCCAGCCTGATGCCTTCCAGTCTGATGCCCCGGCCTTCCAGTCTGATTCCTTCCAGTCTGATGCCCCGGCCTTCCAGTCTGATGCCTTCCAGTCTGATGCCCCGGCCTTCCAGTCTGATGCCCCGGCCTTCCAGTCTGATGTCCCGGCCTTCCAGTCTGATGTCCCGGCCTTCCAGTCTGATGCCTTCCAGTCTGATGTCCCGGCCTTGCAGTCCGATGCCTTCCAGTCTGATGCCCCGGCCTTCCAGTCTGATGCCTTCCAGTCTGATGCCCCGGCCTTCCAGTCTGATGCCTTCCAGTCTGATGTCCCGGCCTTCCAGTCTGATGCCCCGGCCTTCCAGTCTGATGTCCCGGCCTTCCAGTCTGATGTCCCGGCCTTCCAGTCTGATGTCCCGGCCTTCCAGTCTGATGTCCCGGCCTTCCAGTCCGATGCCTTCCAGTCTGATGTCCCGGCCTTCCAGTCTGATGTCCCGGCCTTCCAGTCTGATGTCCCGGCCTTGCAGTCCGATGCCTTCCAGTCTGATGTTCCGGCCTTGCAGTCCGATGCCTTCCAGTCTGATGTTCCGGCCTTGCAGTCCGATGCCTTCCAGTCTGATGTTCCGGCCTTCCAGTCCGATGCCTTCCAGTCTGATGTTCCGGCCTTGCAGTCCGATGCCTTCCAGTCTGATGTCCCGGCCTTGCAGTCTGATGCCTCGCAGTCTGATGTCCCGGCCTCGCAGTCTGATTCCTTCCAGTCTGATGTCCCGGCCTCGCAGTCTGATGCCTTCCAGTCTGATGCCTTCCAGTCTGATGCCTTCCAGTCTGATGCCCCGGCCTCGCAGTCTGATGCCTTCCAGTCTGATGCCCCGGCCTCGCAGTCTGATGCCTTCCAGTCTGATGTCCCGGCCTCGCAGTCTGATGCCTTCCAGTCTGATGTCCCGGCCTCGCAGTCTGATGCCTTCCAGTCTGATGTCCCGGCCTCGCAGTCTGATGCCTTCCAGTCTGATGTCCCGGCCTCGCAGTCTGATGCCTTCCAGTCTGATGTCCCGGCCTCGCAGTCTGATGCCTTCCAGTCTGATGTCCCGGCCTCGCAGTCTGATGCCTTCCAGTCTGATGTCCCGGCCTCGCAGTCTGATGCCTTCCAGTCTGATGTCCCGGCCTCGCAGTCTGATGCCTTCCAGTCTGATGTCCCGGCCTCGCAGTCTGACGCCTTCCAGTCTGATGTCCCGGCCTCGCAGTCTGACGCCTTCCAGTCTGATGTCCCGGCCTCGCAGTCTGACGCCTTCCAGTCTGATGTCCCGGCCTCGCAGTCTGACGCCTTCCAGTCTGATGTCCCGGCCTCGCAGTCCGACGCCTTCCAGTCTGATGTCCCGGCCTCGCAGTCCGACGCCTTCCAGTCTGATGTCCCGGCCTCGCAGTCCGACGCCTTCCAGTCTGATGTCCCGGCCTCGCAGTCCGACGCCTTCCAGTCTGATGTCCCGGCCTCGCAGTCCGACGCCTTCCAGTCTGATGTCCCGGCCTCGCAGTCCGACGCCTTCCAGTCTGATGTCCCGGCCTCGCAGTCCGACGCCTTCCAGTCTGATGTCCCGGCCTCGCAGTCCGACGCCTTCCAGTCTGATGTCCCGGCCTCGCAGTCCGACGCCTTCCAGTCTGATGTCCCGGCCTCGCAGTCCGACGCCTTCCAGTCTGATGTCCCGGCCTCGCAGTCCGACGCCTTCCAGTCTGATGTCCCGGCCTCGCAGTCCGACGCCTTCCAGTCTGATGTCCCGGCCTCGCAGTCCGACGCCTTCCAGTCTGATGTCCCGGCCTCGCAGTCCGACGCCTTCCAGTCTGATGTCCCGGCCTCGCAGTCCGACGCCTTCCAGTCTGATGTCCCGGCCTCGCAGTCCGACGCCTTCCAGTCTGATGTCCCGGCCTCGCAGTCCGACGCCTTCCAGTCTGATGTCCCGGCCTCGCAGTCCGACGCCTTCCAGTCTGATGTCCCGGCCTCGCAGTCCGACGCCTTCCAGTCTGATGTCCCGGCCTCGCAGTCCGACGCCTTCCAGTCTGATGTCCCGGCCTCGCAGTCCGACGCCTTCCAGTCTGATGTCCCGGCCTCGCAGTCCGACGCCTTCCAGTCTGATGTCCCGGCCTCGCAGTCCGACGCCTTCCAGTCTGATGTCCCGGCCTCGCAGTCCGACGCCTTCCAGTCTGATGTCCCGGCCTCGCAGTCCGACGCCTTCCAGTCTGATGTCCCGGCCTCGCAGTCCGACGCCTTCCAGTCTGATGTCCCGGCATTGCAGTCCGATGCCTTCCAGTCTGATGTGCCTGCTGTCCAGCCTGATGTGCCTGCTGTCCAGCCTGATGTGCCTGCTGTCCAGCCTGATGTGCCCGCCTTCCAGCCTGACGTGCCGCTGCCCGCCTTCCAGCCTGACGTGCCGCTGCCCGCCTTCCAGCCTGACGTGCCGCTGCCCGCCTTCCAGCCTGACGTGCCGCTGCCCGCCTTCCAGCCTGACGTGCCGCTGCCCGCCTTCCAGCTTGACGTGCCAGCTTCCCGGCCCGATGTGGTTCTGTCTGCTGCTCTGCTTGAAGTGTCTGTTACCCAACCTAATGTGACTTTGCCCATAGCCCAGCTTGACGCAGTGGACTTTCCCCAGCAACTGCTAGTTGGAGCGTCCGGAGGTCGCTCCTTTGAGGGGGGGTACTGTCAGGAAAGGTTCCCTCCGCTGGTATTATCAATCATTTGGCATGCAGTACTGCGATCCACCAGCAGGTGTCTCCTGCTGGAATTATGTCATCTTTGGTCCGCAGTACTGGTGTCCACCAGCGGAGGGATCCTGGCAGTATGGAGCAGGTATTGCCCTCTGCAGTTAGGCGTCACATGACTGACAGCAGCCATTATAAATACCCGGCAAGTTCATATACACTTCGCCTTGGTATTGTCCTTGATCCCTGTTACCTGTTACCTGATCCCTGTTACCTGATCCCTGCATCCCTGATCCCTGCATCCTGCCTCCTGTACCTGTTCCCTTTCTCCTTGTCCCCCTATTCTGCTACCTCCTATTTATGACCCCGGCCTGGCTTGACTACGATTCTGGTACTCCCTTTGTTACATTATACTGGTTTATTTGCTTATCTGCACTGTTTGGTTGTTAGTTTGTTCACTTAGTTTGTATTGGTGGTGTGTTCACATTTGTATGCGTTTGCTTAATAAATTTACCTTCACTTATTTGTGTCTGGTTCACTTCGTCGCAGTCACACAGTTCTGGTCACATCTGGTTCATGACAGTACCTACCCCGACGAGTTTTAAAATTTTAGCCGGATGTCCATTGTCACATTTGATCTGCTCTTAGAAAAAGTACGACCTGGTCTGACATTCGTGGACACTAATATGAGAAACCATGTGTCACCAGAGGAACGTCTGTTGGTAACGATCAGGTATGTGTATATATTTATAAAATATATTTATCTATAGATGTACAGATGAATTTTTTTTCTCTGCCCTTTATTTTTTTTTAAATAATGTCTATTTATAGAAAATTATCCAATTTTTTAAAATATCAAAAATTTTCTTGTGGCAATTTTTAACATGTTTTCATTATTTCTCATATAAAACAATATTAAAATAGTTAATTATTTATTTTTTAATCTTAATATATGTTTTTATTCATTTTTTCTAGTTTCAAATTGTTTTATTTAAAAGCAAATCTATGTTAATTAGATTTTTTATAATTGTTTTAAATTTATTTGGCCAATTTTTTAATATATTTTTAACATGTTAAAAATTGCCACAAGAAAATTTTAGATATTTTAAAAAATTGGATAATTTGCTATAAATAGACATTATTTTTTTTTAAATAAAGGACAGAGAAAAAAATTCATCTGTACATCTATAGATAAATATATTTTATAAATATATACACATACCTGATCGTTACCAACAGCAGTTCCTCTGGTGACACATAGGGATGAGCTTCGTGTTCGAGTCGAACGCATGTTCGACTCGAACATCGGTCGTTCGTGCGTTCGCCGAATTCCGAACGTTTGGGCCGTTCGCGGCAAAATTCGTGTGGCCCACAATGCACTGCGATGGCGCAATGCATTGCTGTCTCACGATTGGCCAAGCATGCACTGTGACCCCGCATGCTTGGCCAATCGCAGCGCCAGTAGCGGGAAGAGCAATGGTTGGCCACAGGCATCCTGCCTGTGGCCAATCATAGCTCAGACTGTGTAGTGCACGCCCCACACTATATAAAGCTGCCTTTCAGGCGGCCTCGTGTAGTGTTTGTTAGCATCTGAAGCAGTGGGTGTTCTGTGTACCTTCAACACAGTTACACACCAATCGTTTTTGGCTGATTTACTATTTTGCTCTTGTGTAGTGGTTACTGTCTGTGCCCTGACCGCAGTATACACCACTATATTCACCTCACCTATATAGCTAGTGATCTAGCTTTAATAATAGAGCTTGCAGTCAGTAGTGTTAGTGCGTGCTGTCTGCGTGCTCTGTACCCAGTACATACCACTATATACACCTACATAGCTGTTCTCTATTTGAGCCCGATTGTCATTTGCTGGAGTTATTGGAAGTTGTGTGTGCCTCCAGCACAGCACAGTATACATCTGTATATACCCCTTTAACTCTGCTGTTTTCTTGTTATTGTCTGCGTGCCCTGACCGCAGTATACACCGTGATATTCACCTCACCTATATAGCTAGTGGTCCATCTTTAACAATAGAGCTTGCAGTCAGCAGTGTCACTCAGGAGATAGTGCGTGCTGTGTGCCTGCTCTGTACCCAGTACATACCGCTATTATCCACCTACATAGCTGTTCTCTATTTGGGCCCGATTGACATCTGCTGGAGTTATTGGAAGTTGTGTGTGCTTCCAGCACAGCACAGTATACATCTGTATATACCCCTTTAACTCTGCTGTTTTCTTGTTATTGTCTGCGTGCCCTGACCGCAGTATACACCGTGATATTCACCTCACCTATATAGCTAGTGGTCCATCTTTAACAATAGAGCTTGCAGTCAGCAGTGTCACTCAGGAGATAGTGCGTGCTGTGTGCCTGCTCTGTACCCAGTACATACCGCTATTATCCACCTACATAGCTGTTCTCTATTTGGGCCCGATTGACATCTGCTGGAGTTATTAGAAGTTGTGTGTGCTTCCAGCACAGCACAGCACAGTATACATCTGTATATACCCCTTTAACTCTGCTGTTTTCTGGTTATTGTCTGCGTGCCCTGACCGCAGTATACACCGTGATATTCACCTCACCTATATAGCTAGTGGTCCATCTTTAACAATAGAGCTTGCAGTCAGCAGTGTCACTCAGGAGATAGTGCGTGCTGTGTGCCTGCTCTGTACCCAGTACATACCGCTATTATCCACCTACATAGCTGTTCTCTATTTGGGCCCGATTGACATCTGCTGGAGTTATTGGAAGTTGTGTGTGCTTCCAGCACAGCACAGTATACATCTGTATATACCCCTTTAACTCTGCTGTTTTCTTGTTATTGTCTGCGTGCCCTGACCGCAGTATACACCGTGATATTCACCTCACCTATATAGCTAGTGGTCCATCTTTAACAATAGAGCTTGCAGTCAGCAGTGTCACTCAGGAGATAGTGCGTGCTGTGTGCCTGCTCTGTACCCAGTACATACCGCTATTATCCACCTACATAGCTGTTCTCTATTTGGGCCCGATTGACATCTGCTAGAGTTAATAGAAGTTTTGTGTGCTTCCAGCACAGCACAGCACAGTATACATCTGTATATACCCCTTTAACTCTGCTGTTTTCTGGTTATTGTCTGCGTGCCCTGACCGCAGTATACACCGTGATATTCACCTCACCTATATAGCTAGTGGTCCATCTTTAACAATAGAGCTTGCAGTCAGCAGTGTCACTCAGGAGATAGTGCGTGCTGTGTGCCTGCTCTGTACCCAGTACATACCGCTATTATCCACCTACATAGCTGTTCTCTATTTGGGCCCGATTGACATCTGCTGGAGTTATTGGAAGTTGTGTGTGCTTCCAGCACAGCACAGTATACATCTGTATATACCCCTTTAACTCTGCTGTTCTATAAAAAAGGCATCTGCAGGAGTTAGTGGGTGTTGTGTGCCTCCAGCACAATATAAACTACCCAACTACTGTTTTACCCAACTCCCTTCAGGCCATTACCATGTCTGGAAGGCCAGCAAGGAGAGGCAGACAGGCGCGAGCCGATAAAAGAGGGCAAGCAGGCTCTGTGTCTAGAGACAACAGTGCTGGTCGGGGACGCGGTGCATTGTCATCAGCACGTGGCCATGGGACATGCTTGTCCTTCTTTTCTGCAGCTGGACATGTTGAACCGCAACATGCCAACGACTTGGTAGAGTGGATGACCAAGCCCTCCTCATCCTCTCTCACCCAGTCTCAGGGTAGTAGAAAAGCAGCTGCCAACACATCGTCGTCCCTCCTCTCAATGTCATCATCAGTGACTCCTTCCCTAGACCCACCACGTCCTCCTGAGGAGTCTCCTGAACTCTTTGAGCACAGTGTTGGGTACATGCTCCAGGAGGATGCCCAGTGTTTGGTGGGCTCTGATGATGACACTCAGCTAGAGGAAGGCAGTAGCGTGAGCACAGAGAGAGGGGATGCTCAAGAAGGACAGCAATCTGGCAGTCATGTTCCACAAGCTGCAGCATACTGCCAGGTTTGCTACAGCGATGAAGAGGGAGGGGATGATGAGGGCACTGACTCCACGTGGGTGCCTGGAAGGAGGGAGGAGGAGGAGGAGGAGGAGGAGGCACATGTCCAACGAGGCAGGATGCCCTCCGGGGGCCAGCTTAGGGGCAGCACACCGACTGAATCACACCGCAGAGCTCCGCCTGCGCAGAGCGCTTCCTCTGCGCAGAGCGCTTCCTCTGCGCAGAGCGCTTCCTCTGCGCGTTATTCTAAAAGTTCTTTGGTGTGGGCCTTTTTTGAGACGAGTGCATCAGATCGCACCGCTGCTATTTGCAACATATGTCTCAAGCGTATCTCACGTGGCCAAAACATCAGCCGCTTGGGCACCACATGCTTGACCAGACATATGTTGACCTGCCATGCAGCTCGTTGGCAAGCATACCTCAAAGACCCACACCAAAGAACAAAGCGGACCTCTCCTTGCTCCTCATCAGCTGGCATCTCCAACCCCACTAGACCTTCAGTCCTCTCTGAAACCTGCTCTGAGAGGAATGAAGGTGTAGAATTAGGTGTGTCACAGCCAAGTGCTTCCGGGAACTCTGCTAGTGGTACATCCACGTCCGATTATAGCAGACAAATGTCCCTGCCCCAGCTGCTGGACCGGCGGAAGAAATTTACTCCCAGCCATCCACATGCCCAGCGGTTGAATGCTAGCTTGGCTAAATTGCTAGCACTTCAACTGCTGCCTTTTCAGTTGGTAGACTCGGCCCCCTTCCGTGAGTTTGTACAATGTGCGGTTCCTCAGTGGCAGGTCCCCAAACGCCACTTTTTCTCACGGAAGGCAATTCCGGCTCTCTACCGGCATGTGGAAGGCAATGTCCTTGCCTCGCTGGACAGGGCGGTCAGCGGTAAGGTGCATATTACCGCTGACTCATGGTCCAGCAGGCATGGACAGGGACGTTACCTGTCTTTCACGGCCCATTGGGTCACTCTTCTGGCTGCTGGGAAGGATGCAGGACAAGGTGCAGTAGTATTGGAGGTTGTTCCGCCACCACGCCTCCAAAATGCTACTATTGGTTGTGACACACCTCTCTCCTCCACCCCCTCCTCTTCTTCTTCCTCCATGGCCTCTTCCAGTGCTCTGTCCTCAGAACCAGCGGTGCTCCGTAGGCGTTGCAGGGGCTACGCAAGTACGCAGGCAAAACGATGCCATGCCGTGCTTGCGCTGGTTTGTTTGGGGGACAGGAGCCACACTGGGGCGGATGTTTTGTCAGCTCTGCAGGGGCAGGCCGAGAGGTGGTTGACGCCACGCCAGCTTAAGCCAGGAATGGTGGTTTGCGACAATGGCACCAACCTCCTCTCCGCCCTCCGACAGGGACAACTGACCCATGTGCCCTGTGTAGCTCACGTCCTTAACCTGGTGGTGCAGCGGTTCTTGGGCAGGTACCCCGGCTTACAGGATGTCCTGAAACAGGCCAGGAGAGTCTGTGTGCATTTCCGCCGATCATTTAATGCCTGTGCTCGGCTGGCTGAGCTCCAAAAGGAGTTGAACCTGCCCAAGAACCGCCTTATATGTGACATGCCCACCAGATGGAACTCAACATTGGCCATGCTGCAGCGGCTGCACACGCAGCAGAGGGCCATCAATGAGTACCTGTGCGACTACGGCACCAGGACAGGGTCAGGAGAGCTTGGTTTTTTCTCACCACGCCAGTGGGGCATGATCAGGGATGCATGCACTGTCCTGTCACCGTTTGAGGAGGCCACAAGGATGGTGAGCAGTGACAGTGCATGCATCAGTGACACTATACCTCTTGTCCACCTCTTGGAGCATACGCTGCGTGGAATAATGGACAGGGCACTTGAGGCAGAACAGAGGCAGGAAGAGGAGGACTTCCTTGCCTCTCAAGGCCCCCTTTATCCAGACAGTGTTCCTGCTGTGCCACCCATCACACAGGAAGAGGGTGAGGAGGAGGAAGAGGAGGAGGAGGATGATTGTGTCAGCATGGAGGTGGAGGCTGGCACTCAGCATCAGCAGCAGCAGTCTTATAGGGATGATTTACAGTCCCAAGAAACACGTGGACTTGTACGTGGCTGGGAGGAGGTAGCTGCGGATCATGTTGTCCTTAGTGACCCAGAGGACTCCGGACCGAATGCCTCAGCTAACCTACGCTGCATGGCCTCCCTGATCCTGCAAAGCCTGCGGAAGGATCCTCGTATTCTTCGGATCAAGGAGAGGGACCATTACTGGCTGGCCACTCTCCTTGATCCACGGTACAAGGGTAAGGTTGCCGACCTTATCTTGCCATCGCAGAGGGAGCAGAGGATGAGACATCTCTGGGAGGCCTTGCAGAAAGCTCTGTGCAATGCGTTCCCAGAGACTGGGAGGTCACAAACTCCTGGTCCTGGACAACGTGTTGCTGAGGCATCAGTCAGAAGGAGCGGTGGAGAAGGTGGCCGTCTGACTGATGCTTTCAGACAATTTTTTAGTCCGCAGCCCCAAGGTATGATTGGTTCCAGCACCCATCGCCAGCGTCTAATTTACATGGTGCAGGAATACCTAGGGGCAAGGTCAGACTTGGACACCTTTCCCACTGAAAATCCTCTGGCTTACTGGGTCTTGAGGATGGATCACTGGCCAGAGCTTGCACATTATGCAATTGAGCTACTGGCCTGTCCTGCATCCAGCGTTCTTTCGGAACGCACCTTCAGTGCTGCTGGTGGCTTCGTTACCGATCACAGGGTGCGCCTGTCCACCGAATCAGTTGATCGACTGACCTTCATCAAGATGAATCAGTCTTGGATCACCCACAGCTACCAAGCACCTGAAGCTGATGTAACCGAATAATTTTTTTTGAAATACCACATCCCTTCAAGACTGCCTATGCTGATGCTGAGTGACTGTCCTGTTATGTTGATTGTCTATCCTCTTCCTCCTCCGCTGATATGTTGGAAGAACATTTTTGGTTCTGGGTGATGCCAGCAGCCCAATTTTTCTGCCCCTGTTTAACAGGGGCGTTTAAGTAAAATTTTTGATGCAATGCTTTGCAGCAGGGCTAATTCCTGCAAAAAAACTAGAGTATATGGCAGAGGTTGCAGTGTGATGGCACCAGTGCCTAAGGCCCAATTTTTCTGCCCCTGTTTAACAGGGGCGTTTAAGTAAAATTTTTGATGCAATGCTTTGCAGCAGGGCTAATTCCTGCAAAAAAACTAGAGTGTATGGCAGAGGTTGCAGTGTGATGGCACCAGTGCCTAAGGCCCAATTTTTCTGCCCCTGTTTAACAGGGGCGTTTAAGTACAATTTTTGATGCAATGCTTTGCAGCAGGGCTAATTCCTGCAATAAAACTAGAGTATATGGCAGAGGTTGCAGTGTGATGGCACCAGTGCCTAAGGCCCAATTTTTCTGCCCCTGTTTAACAGGGGTGTTTAAGTAAAATTTTTGATGCAATGCTTTGCAGCAGGGCTAATTCCTGCAAAAAAACTAGAGTATATGGCAGAGGTTGCAGTGTGATGGCACCAGTGCCTAAGGCCCAATTTTTCTGCCCCTGTTTAACAGGGGCGTTTAAGTACAATTTTTGATGCAATACTTTGCAGCAGGGCTAATTCCTGCAATAAAACTAGAGTGTATGGCAGAGGTTGCAGTGTGATGGCACCAGTGCCTAAGGCCCAATTTTTCTGCCCCTGTTTAACAGGGGCGTTTAAGTACAATTTTTGATGCAATGCTTTGCAGCAGGGCTAATTCCTGCAATAAAACTAGAGTATATGGCAGAGGTTGCAGTGTGATGGCACCAGTGCCTAAGGCCCAATTTTTCTGCCCCTGTTTAACAGGGGCGTTTAAGTAAAATTTTTGATGCAATGCTTTGCAGCAGGGCTAATTCCTGCAAAAAAACTAGAGTATATGGCAGAGGTTGCAGTGTGATGGCACCAGTGCCTAAGGCCCAATTTTTCTGCCCCTGTTTAACAGGGGCGTTTAAGTACAATTTTTGATGCAATACTTTGCAGCAGGGCTAATTCCTGCAATAAAACTAGAGTGTATGGCAGAGGTTGCAGTGTGATGGCACCAGTGCCTAAGGCCCAATTTTTCTGCCCCTGTTTAACAGGGGCGTTTAAGTAAAATTTTTGATGCAATGCTTTGCAGCAGGGCTAATTCCTGCAAAAAAACTAGAGTGTATGGCAGAGGTTGCAGTGTGATGGCACCAGTGCCTAAGGCCCAATTTTTCTGCCCCTGTTTAACAGGGGCGTTTAAGTACAATTTTTGATGCAATGCTTTGCAGCAGGGCTAATTCCTGCAAAAAAACTAGAGTGTATGGCAGAGGTTGCAGTGTGATGGCACCAGTGCCTAAGGCCCAATTTTTCTGCCCCTGTTTAACAGGGGCGTTTAAGTAAAATTTTTGATGCAATGCTTTGCAGCAGGGCTAATTCCTGCAAAAAAACTAGAGTGTATGGCAGAGGTTGCAGTGTGATGGCACCAGTGCCTAAGGCCCAATTTTTCTGCCCCTGTTTAACAGGGGCGTTTAAGTACAATTTTTGATGCAATGCTTTGCAGCAGGGCTAATTCCTGCAAAAAAACTAGAGTGTATGGCAGAGGTTGCAGTGTGATGGCACCAGTGCCTAAGGCCCAATTTTTCTGCCCCTGTTTAACAGGGACATGTAATTACAATTCTTGATATAATATTTCACAGGAGGGCCCCTTCCTGTGCCCACCCAGAGTAACTGTGAGGACTTATAGTGTTGTGGCACCAGCACCACAACCACCAAAGGTCAATTTTTCTACCACTGTTCAACAATGGCATGTAATTACAATTCTTGATATAATCGTTCACAGCAGGGCGCTCCAGCGGCCACCAAGAGTCCCTTTGAGGGCTTACAATGTTGTTGCAAAACCAACACCTTGTTCCGCCATTTCTGCAGAGCATATAGGGCAGGCCCCTACTTTCAAACATCCAATTTACAAACATCTCCTACTTGCAAACGGAAGGAGACAACAGCAAGTGAGATGAAAAAAGATGGACGACAAAACAAATTATACAGGGGTGATAACCCTTCCCTATGTTTTCCAAAAAGCTTAAAGATATTTTTTTTGACTGGAGCTACACTTTAAAAATGTACCGGTTGAAAATGACAAACAGATTCAACTTAACACAACAAACCTACACAGTCCCTGTCTTGTTTGCACCGCCTGTATACTGCTGTTCTGAGTATATAGGGCCTGGGGGCCACACGCATTTCCTTTTTTTTAATATGGGTACAGGGTTCCCCTTAATGTGCGTACAAGACCCAAATAGGCTGGTAATGGGCAGGGAGGGCTACCCATGCCATTTTTCTGAATGATTTTCAACCATATTGCAGGAACCAGATATAACATTAAAACCGCAAGCAGTTTTAAATGGTGTTATTTCCGTTTAATGTCATTTTGTGCAGGGACTGTTCTAAACACGGGAAACACGTGGCACTTCACAGGCATACTATAGACACCCCCCAGGCACCATATTTAAAGGAATATTTCACTTTTTTTTTTCACTTTAATCGTCATTAAAATCAGTGCTCCCGCCAAAACGGTAGTTTTTAAAACTTTTTTTTGCAGTGACCCATGTCCCCTGAGGCAGGAGGCAGATCGCCAAACCCTTTTTAGCATACTATCTTGCATATTAGCCGTTAAAATGAGCACTTTCCAATTCGAACGTTCGAGTCCCATAGACTTCAATGGGGTTCTAACGTTCGTACCGAACGCGGGGGTCGTTCGCAAGTTCTGGTGCGAACCGAACCGGGGGGTGTTCGGCTCATCCCTAGTGACACACTGTTTCTCATATTGGTGTCCACGAATGTCAGACCAGGTCGTACTTTTTCTAAGAGCAGATCAAATGTGACAATGGACATCCGGCTAAAATTAAAAAATTTGTCGGGGTAGGTACGCAGCTGCACATACATGTTTTATATTTTTATAGTGAAATATGTATTGATTAATATATTTTTATTCTTTGCTGCTGTATATGGTAGTATAATCTTTTTTAATGCCTTATTAAAATATCCAGAATCCTAACCCTAACCATTCATCCTAACATTAACCACTAACCCTAACCCCTAACAGCTAACCCTATCCCTTACACTAACCCTAAACAACCCTAACCCTAATCCAACCCTTAATTCTAAACAATAACCCTAACCCTAACGGATAACCACTTACCATAACACCCAACCCTAATGACCAAATTACATTGCCGCAGATGGTCACAGTTGACTTTGAGGCCATGTATCTCTGATGCAGAAAAAGTGCATGACATGACATTGGGGTTCCTGGCAATAAGTGGCCCCAAGATATGGGCCCCCAAAGTCGGGTCACAAAATGTCATTCTCTGATGCAGAAAAGTGCATGACATTTTGCGATCCAAATTTGGGGCCCCCTATCTCGGGGTCACTTGGTGATAGGAACCCCAAATTTGGATATGTTGTAGTGGTAGATCCACTGTGTCTGCATACCAAATTTGGGGTTCCTGGCAATAAGTGGCCCCAAGATATGGGCCCCCAAAGTCGGGTCACAAAATGTCATTCTCAGATCATATTTCTGAGTTTTCAGGTCCAAAAAATTGGGTTCCTTTAAAAACGCATATAAACACAAACGTGGCTAAACGCGGGTGCCGCGTTTATCCGCGTTTTGCGTCTGAAACGTGGACATTTTTTTTTAGGATAACATTGAATGAGTTCAGGGGCAGTTGAAAAAAGTGTCCAACTGCATCTGAACACGCGTTTAACTGCATCTCGTGTGCATGAGGCTTAAGAGGCCAGCCACTTCCACCTGGTGGTTTTTATAACCTCTCCTCTAAGCATGGCTCCACCCCAGGCCCTATCAGGGAGCCCTATATTAACCTGTGCACTGCAGGCCATCAGTGCTGATTAACCATTGTGTATTCCTTTGTGTGTTAGCTTCCTGTTACCTGCCGTGTGCGATTCTGTTGTTTCCCGTTACCGACTTTGGCGTGTCCTAGACTATCCCTGTTTGCCTGTGATCCTGACCCTTTGGCGTGTCTCCGACTATTACCGTCTGCTTGTGGCCCCGACCTTGGCTTTGTTCCTCACCATCCCTATCCTCCTGTTGCCTACTGTGGGTGTGAGCTGGGCGACCCTGGGGGCCAGTTGCAGCCAAGTCCATCCTCACCACTAGAGGCGCTGGTGAACACCTGCTGGCTCTTAGACTCCGCGCCCCAGGGAATCTTACGCTATAACCCCAGTGGGATCTGTTCCCCGTCTGCAGCAGTCAGCCGTAGGGTCCACAACCTTGCGGTGCACCCCTGATCCCTACGGTGTGCATCTGTCACCTCGCCTCAAGGTGACCTGACACCCTAATTTTTCAGTGAAAGCGCACTCTACTAGGGCTGTAAGTGCTTCTTGGGCAGTGCATCACCAGGCCTCCCTGGCTCAGATCTGTAAGGCTGCAACTTGGTCATCGGTCCACACATTCACCAGATTCTATCAGGTGGATTTTAGAGGGCAAGAGGATAAGCTGCAGGCTGCAGTTTAGGTGATCCGGTCCCTGGCGGTCTTTAATTATGATCTGTGTCTCCCTCCCCTCAATCTGAGCATTGCTTTGGGACATCCCACTATGTAATGAAGCTCCTGTGCCCCGTGATGTATGATCAAAAAATGGGATTTTTATATACAGCTTACCTGTAAAATCCTTTTCTTGAGAGTACATCATGGGACACAGGGCTCCCGCCCCTCTTGGGTTTTACGTGGTTTCTTATTGCTTTGCTACAAAACTGAGGTGCCTCCCATATAGGAGGGGTTATATAGGGGAGGAATTCTCCTTAATTGGGGTTAACCAGTGTCCAATCACCAGAGGTGCCTATTTAACCCACTATGTAATGAAGCACCTGTGCCCGTGATGTACTCTCAAGAAAAGGATTTTACAGGTAAGCTGTATATAAAAATCCCATTTTTGCCATTGATCATGCTGTTATTTTTCAACATTCTTTAACAGACCAAGCTGTACAGCTAAAATGGCAGATAGAGGGTTGAGACAAGCAATTTAACACCGACAGGGGTGCTTACAATGGTCAGCGTTTATTAATTTACATGAAACCTTTATCCCAGAATAAAAAAGATTGTGTAACTGTGAAATTGTTTTGTGAAAGTGTTTTCTGGAGTTTGGCGTTAATTTGTTTGTCAATAAAGTAAAGTCTATCTAAATGTACTAGTCCATTTAACACTACAACCTCAAGACAGTGCTTCTGTCCCCCTAGAGACTTGGGATAAGATTTGGGCCTCTACTTTTAAATCCTCTAAGTGTGTCCTGCAAAGGGAAACGGCAATAAAAATTATCATGTTCTGGTATAGGAACCCCAATGTCATCCACAAATTTGATCCCTCAGTCTCGCCGCGCTGCTGGCGTTGTGGGCTTGACATCGGGTCACTGTTCCACATCTTCTGGAAGTGCCCCCTGATACGTCCTTTTTGGTTGGAGGTGGGATTGTTGGTGATGGAGGTGATGGGGGTGTCCCTTCTGATCGACCCCCTTCACTGCTTATTAGGTCTCCCTATCCCAGGCCTACCCAAAAATACAAACCGGCTGATCTCCTATATTCTATCAGCTGCTAAGAGGCTTATCCAACTGGTGTCCGAGATACGGAGAATGGAGTACCAGACGGCCTCGGTACATGTCTTGGTTTCCCAGTTTGATAAAGTCTGGGAACCCTGGGATCGGTTGGAATATGGGGCTCCCCCGTCTGTACACCCTTAACGGCCGCAGCACCTCCTTTCCGGCTTCTGCTCCCGTCCTTCCCTTTCCCATTAAACCTCGTTATGTGTTAGTCCGGGTAACCCACTCCCTCCTCTGAGATTCACCATGACGATCTTATGGATGTTTTGTTGCTTTGTTTTTCTCTGGCCTCCGGCCTATTGTCATACAGATTTTTTTTGTCATTCATAAACTGTTTGTTATTTATTTTAACTGTTATAGTTATGCAGTTCACTTTTGTGCCTGCATTTGTGGACATTAATATCTAACTTCTCTAGTTAACGTTTATGTTATACGCTATGTTTACTTCTGCTTATCGAGTATCTCATTGCTCGATTATATTGTACTTGCTTTGAAATTTAATAAAAATACAATAAAATAAAAAAAGACAGTGCTTCTGTCCAAGCGTGTCTCTATTGCTCCTCCTTAGATAAAGTAGCCACCCTAAGATAGAAAGTGTGTTACTGGCTGGCTCATCAGGGGAAAATGAACTACTACAACATCAAAAAATGTATAAGCTGCACCATATGAAATGCATTGTTTTGGGTTTAGCCTCAGCTGACTTAGAAATGTCACTCAAGTGACATTTTATAGAATTCTTCTTTTCTCCTCTTACACGGTTATGGAGTGAGGGGAGGGAGTACAAAGAAGCTAGACCTTCACAGGAATAGTTAGATACTCCCAGAAGAAGAAGAGAGAACTAGGAAGTATCAGGTAAGAGGGTACTGTACTAGGAAATTGACTATTCCTAATTCAAATGTACTTGCAAGTTCAAAGGTACAATGCAAGTGAATAAAATCATTGAAGACATTTTTAATATTTGATGTTTCTGTGCTTGTACTTGATTTTTTAAAGTTGTGACAGGGTCTCTTCAAGGCATGCTCCAGCCCCCCTAAATGCAGACTACTGGAAGCTATACTTACCTTCATCCTTAATACAGTGATCTGCTCTGTGCAGGCCTGCTTGAAAGCATCCCCACCAGGTCCTCTTTATCCTGTGTATGTGCACCTTGGTTCTATTCATTCCTATGGGGAGAGCTGCACTCTGCAGGAATGCTGGAGGCCATCCAGCTCCACATTCATAGGGTGAAGAGACCTAGTGGGGTCACTTTCTGAAGCAAGACTTCAGGCACCTTTAGTAGGGCTGCATATTGAAGATCGTTGGAATAATTCTTTCCTGCCTCCACCCCCCAGCCATTTGACAGAATCTGAATGCCAAGAGGCAGAGGCAGTTTTTTACGATTATGTAACCTCTCTTATTGGCTGTCACAGCAGTCACATGATCAGAAGCTCCCAGTTGTATACAATGATCACACAGTGAGCACTCTTTCAACACAGAAACTGCATTCTCCATTATGAATATGTGTGGGGGCTTGGTGTTAAAACCCACCCATCCTGTCACCCTATATTGTATATGTGTACATCTAGGGTGAACAGATTAATTGGTTCCCGACCGACTCACGTCTATTTAAGGGGACAGAATGGCACCCCTGCACGAACCCCCTTACCCATACGGGGTACCCCTTACCGTCAGATAGAGCGTGCGCCCGCTGCATGGCAGATGACCCGATGCGTGTGGTTAGCAGTCACGACTCGTGATCACTGCCGGCCACATGCGATCACATGCACAGGGATTTGTCTGTGTAAACAATGTTGTTTGTTTCTAGTAAGTAGGAACAGTGATTTTTCTCCTCTCCCACTAAGTCCTAATCCCATACAGTTAGAACACACTGAGGGAACACATATTTAACCCCTTGATTGCCCCCTAGTATTAACTCCTTCCCTACCAGTGACATTTACACAGTGACCAGTGTATTTTTATAGCACTGATTGCTGTATAAATATCAATGGTCCCAAAAATGTGTCAGAACTGTCCTATCTGTCCATCGCAATGTCACAATACCGCTAAAATTCGCAGATCACTGCCACTACTAGTAAAAATAATAATAATAATAAAAATGGCATAAAAATTGCATAAATCTTTCCCATAGTTTGTATACATTATAACTTTTGTGCAAACCAATCAATATATGCTTATTACGATTTTTTTTACCAAAAATAGGTAGAACAATATACATTGGCCTAAACTAATGAAGAGATGTGTTTTTTAAAAACATTTTTGGGGATTTTTATTATAGCAAAAACAAAAAATATAGTTTTTTTCAAAACTGTCACTTTTTTTGTTTATAGCACAAAAAATAAAAACCACAGAGCAGAGGGGATCAAATAGCACCAAAAGAAAGCTCTATTTGTGGAAAAAAATTGCTTACAATGTATCTATAGTCATGATTTTTTTAGTCTTTGATAGAGTGGGGAAGGGTTACAACCCTTGTTAGTTTTTACTGAAATGTAACCTCCCTTTTTGTTCTGATACATGGTTTTTGCCTGACAGCAGCGGCGTTGCTAGGGGGTGGCTTTTGGGTCTATAGCCCTGAATCTGGGGACCATAGCCCCAAGTCGCTGCAGGGGTCCCAAGGGAAGGGGAGGTTCTCTGGGGACCCTGATGTAAGTGGGGGGCTCTCTGGGGACCTTGATGCAAGGGGGGGCTCTCTGGGGACCTTAATGTAAGGAGGGCTCTCTGGAAACTCTGATGTAAGTGAGGGCTCTCTGGGGACTCTGATGTAAGGAGGAGGCTCTCTGGGGACCTTGATGTAAGGGGAGCTCTCTGGGAACCCTGATGTAACTGGAGGCCTCTCTGTTGATATATATATACACACACACGTATATGCCCTTGTATCCGTCGGATTTATCCAGGGATTTGAAAGCCGTGGCCAGCTTTCCCTTTTTTCTTTAGGATGCTGGGACAGATCAGAACAATTCTGATTGGTCAAAGTGGTCAAATGCTGGGGCGTGGCCAAGGTGGCAACCAGCTAGGACGTGTTGGAAGAGAGCTCCGCACCTGGCAGGCTATTTATCCGGCAATTAGGGACATATATCTCTCCTGTTGGGCCGGTGAAGCGGTGGTGAGGACCGGGCATGCGCAGGGGCAGCTCCGGTTCCCATCGGAAGAAACACACGGCACCGAGAACCCCGCCGGGTACCCCGCTACAGACCCGTGCTACACGCGGGAAGGCCCACACCAATATGGCGTTTTAGACGGAACAAGCCGACATGCCGCCGCTGGGAGCTGAACAGTTGCAGGCTCTCATGCAGGCGATTACGGGCTGCCAGACTACCTTAACCACTAAGATAGAACAGATACAGCTTGACATGGGGCTTATCCGGCGTGACATGGATAAACACCGGGAGCGGCTCACGGAGGCAGAGCGGCGGATAGGGGACGCGGAAGATGTAGTCCACGACCATGATGCCTCCCTCCGCACGCTGCAGGTGAAAATGAAGGCGCTGGAATCCAGGGCGGAGGACCAGGAGAACAGGAACAGGAGGAATAATTTACGGTTGGTGGGCCTGCCAGAAAGTGCGGAGGGTCGGGGACACTGAGGCTGTTACTGAACATTTGCTGCGCACACTCCTCCCGCTGGCTGTGTTCTCCCCTCAATTTGTCGTGGAGCGGGCACATACAATGCCGTCTGTTCAAGGCCCACCCGGAGCCCCGCCACGCACATTTATCTTTCGCCTTCTGAACTTTAGAGACAGAGACCTGGTTCTTCGGGAGGCGAGAAAGGTGGGAGAACTGCGCTTTGAAAATGTCAAGCTAATGCTCTTTCCTGACTACTCCATGGAGACGCAAAGGCAACGCAGGACATTCAACCAAGTCAAGGCCCAGCTGCGCACCACAGGTCTCAAGTACAACATGATGTTCCCCGCGAAACTCAGAGTGGTTGATGGTGAATCCGTCCGTTTCTTTACCTCCCCAAGTGAGGCCTCCAGATGGATTGATTCCCTCCCCCGGCAAGGCTGATCCTGGATGGAGAATCCCTGACTGAGGTCCACTCGCATTTTTGCAGTAAACACACATGTCCCCCCCCAATTTTGTCCCTCCATCTCTGAGCTTGGAGATCCGGTTAGACTGCCTTCCCCCTTCCCCTCAGTTGTTTTGTGCAGGGGGCGAGGGGTTGACATGGAGTTGCTACTTATGCACTGATGCTCTGCAGGGGAGGGAGTCCATGTTATCATCCTGCTGGCCTCACTTCCCCCCTGTGTTTGTGCCCGGGGGGTGTACTGCCCCGTTTGTAAGGATACTCCTGGACACGGACATGCTATACCGGGGATGCCGGACCTGGTCACTCTGATAGCCCTAGCTCCCGGGGCTGCACCTTTTTCTTCCCCCTGGTTTTGTCTTATTACCTTAATTATTTTTTTTTTCCTTTTCTAATTTTTGTCTCTTCCCTGCTGGAAGGGTTGCAACCAAGAATGAGCCCTTGGAACAATCCAAGCGAACACTGTACTTCAGTCTGAGGTGTCACCTATACCCTTGTTTGTTCCCCTTTGACATGTTTTGCCTCCAGGAAGGGGCTGCGCTGGAGTCTGTTTACTCTAACGCAGAAGACTCTGTCCTAGGTGTGCTGGTTGATACGCACCGCCCCCATAGGAGATTTCTCCTTTAAATTAGTTCATTTCAGTTTGGTTTGGATTCTCAAACACCCTGGGGCTGTTTTTCTGGGGTGTGGGGTGGGATGGGAGGGGAGTTCTGTTTGTTTTTAAGTTGGTTTTTTGTTACATGCTTATATGTTTTTTACTGCGGACAGCTCTATTACAACAAATGTACTGTGTATGTCATTGCATTATTTGATATGAGATATTCGTGCCTTGACCCTGGTCATGCGGTCATCTCCGTGGTCCCGCCTGCCCTTCCGGGTTATGGCTCCGTTGAAGATCCTGTCCTGGAATGTCAGGGGGCTTAACCAAAAGATTAAACGCTCTCTTGTTTTCGATTACATGAAAAAATATGCACCGCATATTTGTATTCTTCAGGAGACACATCTAGTAGGGGGAAGAATTATGGGCTTGAAAAGGCCCTGGGTGGGATACCACTATCATGCCACGCATTCTGGATATGCCCGAGGGGTTAGCATCCTGGTCCACAAGTCCCTTAATTTTGAGCCTCTTGATATTGTTACGGATCAGGAAGGGAGATATGTGCTGATCCATGCCAGAATAGATATGATAGAGATGGTGCTGGTGGGTCTCTATATGCCACCTCCGGCGAACCTCTGCTACAAAAAATGACTGCCCTGATTGCCCAATTCCATTCTGACAATGTAATTCTAGCGGGGGACTTTAATATCCCTCCCAATCCTTCACTAGATAGGTTATCGCCCGACCAGGCTACGGATTCGCCACTTTCTCGCTGGGCCCAAGTGTTTGGGTTGGAGGATGTCTGGAGGTTGAAACACCCCTCCGATCGCAGGTTTACGTGCCATTCCTCCTCCCACAACACCCTCTCCCGTATTGACCTTGTTTACGCTAGTGCCCCCCTGCTCCCCAGGGTTCTTGGTATAGAGTTGCTCCCTCGGGGCATATCTGACCACTCCCCGCTGCTGTGTACACTGCAGACCTCTACCCCCCAGTGGGATAGACTTTGGCGACTGTCAAGGTACTGGATTGAGCGCCCCACTATAGCCATTGAGATGGGCGGAGAAATACGGGGATTCTGGGCCTCCAACGCTGGCACGGCTGCGAAGGGGATAGTCTGGGATACTTTTAAGGCCTACATGAGAGGGTGTTACCTTTCTTCTATTGGCCGGGAGCGTAGGAATGATAGGATCATGGTAGAGGAGGCAGAAGCCAGGGCCCAAGACCTTGAAACCCGATTCACCCTCACGGCCAACCCGCTCACAGCACAAGACATGAAAGTAGCTTACCGGGAGGTGGTGCTGCTTAGGGTGGCTAAGACAAGCAAACGTCAGTTGGCACAGACGCAGAGGATATTTGAACAGGGCGAAAAGACGGGGAGGCTGTTGGCCTGGATCTCTAGGGAGCAGGCCCCAATCTCCACTATACCCCGAATCCAGAATATTGCTGGGACATTAGTGACGGAACCCCTTGCCATTAACGCTTGTTTTGCAGAGTTTTATTCCACCCTCTACTCGTCTAGGGCAAGGTACTCATCTGAGGAGCTGCGTGCCTTTTTAGAGGGGGTGACACTCCCTGCCCTCCCCTCTGAGGCCAGGGACAGTATAGACTCCCCGATCACACTAGAGGAGGTCCGACGAGCACTGGGGTCCATGCAGTCCGGGAAGACCCCTGGGGAGGATGGGATACTCCCAGAATTCTATAAACACTATCTGGAAGAGGTGACTGTTAGAATGCACGACATGCTTACCACATCCCTCCAGGAGGAGGATCTCCCTCCATCTATGGCACAAGCCATTATAGTGGTGATCCTTAAACCTGGGAAGGACCCCCAGCTGTGCTCGTCCTACCGACCTATTTCCCTGCTCAACTCGGACGCAAAAGTGCTGACCAAAATCCTTGCCAGGCAACTGAATGATGTTATACTTACCCTAATTCATGAGGACCAGTCCGGCTTTATGCCAGGGAAGGGGACAGACATTAATATACGCAGGCTCTACACTGTCTTGGCCTCGGGGGATGCAGAAGGCGGGGAGGAGGTAGTGGCCTCCCTAGACGTGGAGAAAGCCTTCGACTCTGTGGAGTGGGACTATCTCTGGGAAGTCCTCCGTAAATTTGGATTTGGTCCGGTCTTTATCTCCTGGGTCAGGGCAGTGTACAAGGCTCCCACAGCTAGAGTGCGCACAGGTACGGTCCTCTCCCCGCCTTTTCCTCTCCACAGGGGAACCAGGCAGGGGTGCCCCCTGTCCCCGAGGCTTTTTGCGCTAGCAATTGAACCTATGGCGGGTCTGCTCCGTTCCTCCCCTGAGGTTCGGGGCATTGTCCGGGGCCCTTTGCAGGAAAAGGTTTCGTTATATGCTGATGATACCCTGTTGTATCTCAGAGATGACGGAGACTCTCTAAAAGCAGCATTGTCGATTATCGACGAGTTTGGACGGTTCCCGGACATACGAATACATTGGGCAAAATCAACTCTATTTCCATTACACGACGGTGCTGGCAATCCTCAGACGGATGGGCAACTACAGAGGGTTTCTCAATTTAGGTATCTGGGTGTGGAAATACACCGAGACCTGCAACAGTTTATTACTCTTAACCTGAGTCCAGTGGTCACCCAGTTAGCCCACAAGTGTAATGTGTGGAGATCCCTGCTGCTTTCACCTGTGGGACGAGTCAATTTAATCAAGATGTCGGTTCTCCCTAAGTTTACTTACCTTTTCCGTCAGACCCCAGTCCATATCCCACTTAGATTTTTTAAGCACCTAGATGGCATTATCTCATCCTTCGTTTGGAATGGTAAACCCCCTAGAATAGCTAGGACAACTCTCCAACTGCCCCTTGTGCGTGGAGGTCTGGCATTGCCCTGTTTCTTGAAGTATTGCTGGGCGGCAGTCCTGGTGACTATTAAGTGGTGGCTCTCTGAGGGCCCAGCCAACCCTGCATCCTCGTTGGAGGCGGCGTTGTTGGGCTCCTATGCAGAATTAAAGAACTTGATCCATAGGGGACCCCGATCCAACCCCGGGATAACTCTCCCGATGCGCACGACTCTTAAGGTATGGGAGTTGGTCAACAGACAGCTGGTGGGCGCAGGGGTGTGGGCCCCAAGGACCCCCCTTTGGGGGAACCCCCGTCTGCCCAATTTTCAGTCCATCCCTGATCCAATTGGTTGGGCCAGGCATGGAGTTACATCACTGGGGGACATAGTGTCTCAAGGGCAACTACTTTCCTTTGACGCTCTAAAACAAGATAGAGACCTGCCGAACCATATGTTTTTCAGATTTCTGCAGCTGCGGCACGCCTTCCGGTCTCAATTCCCATCCCGACTGAATCTGGAGGTGTCAGCAGTGGAGAACATGATTGGTTCTGCGGGGGGGGGGGGGGGGAGCGCCCAATGTCTACAATATATAACGAGCTGGCTACACATGACAAGACTCGAATCTCCCATGTGTTTGAGCTCTGGCACAGTGACATCCCAGAACTTACTGATGAGGACTGGGAGGAGGGTACACAGCAATACCTGGCGATTTCGGCAAGGGACAGGTATATACAATTGAAGTTCCTTCATCGGCATACTTCTCGCCGGCATGCCTGGCAAGGATTTATCCTGACCGACTGACTACCTGCCCTAGATGTAATGAAGATGATGCTGACTTTTTTCACATGGTGTGGTCCTGCCCGGGGGTGGGGGTATTCTGGAAAGACGTCCTGGCTGACATTAATGTTGTGGGGGAGCTTATGATCCCACTTAGCCCAATACCTCTCCTGTTAGGTATCTGTGATTTTTTGGAACTCTCCTGGGGAAAGAAACTGTTTATTTTCTACACCACACTATACGCGAGGAAAACAATACTTTTGCAATGGAATCAACCTCTCCCTCCTACCAAGCAATTGTGGCAGTCCCTGGTGAACGCGGCTCTGCCGATATACAAACTGACATATCTAGGCAGGAACTGCCCCAAGAAATTTGGGAAGATTTGGGCGGCATGGGTTGAGACAAAGCATTTGACCATTGATTAGGCCGGGGGGGTGAATCCCTTCTTGATGTCTTATGTGGTTTTTGTATTGAGGAAGGAGGTCTCGGGTAATGTCTGGTGTTGGTAATGTAATGACTAGGGACTTTACGAACTACTAGGAAATGACTGTGATGAATATCTGCTGCAATTTGGATACCTGTCTGCGCATTTTATTTTTGCAACCTGGTTATTTGTGTAACATGTTATTGTATGTCTGTTCCTTTTTTTTGGAAATATGAATAAAATATTTGTTAAAAAAAAGTGGTCAAATGCACAAGCCTCTGACCAATCAGAATCACCCTGAACCATCCTAGAAGAAGAATACAGTTTTATCATCTCTGGACCCCTTCACTAGCTGCGTGGGCATTAAAAGCTAATCATCTATAAAGGTAAATTAGACGGAGGAGGGTGTATGATGTTAGTTTACCTTTTCATTTGTTTGTGAACTTACACATTAAAGCAGATCTCCAGTGTCCCCCCCCCCCCCCTCCAAAAATTAAAAGTCAGCAGCTACAAATACTGTAGCTGCTGACTTTTAACATTAGGACACCTACCTGTCCAGGAATCCCTCAATGTCAGCACCCCGGACGATTTTTCAATTGGCTCTTGGGTGCTGCCTCCACCATTCCTTATAAGGGAGACCAGCAGTGAAGCCTAATGTGTATGCAGTGGCCTGGTGGCGGTAGAAGAAGGAGGGGGCCGAATTTCCGGGAGACCTCGCCGCAATAAGGTCTCCCAAAAGTGAGGAACAGTACCTGTCAAAACAGATACCTGCTCCACCCGAAAGGTGTCACATGTGGCAACAGAGGGGAGGAGGAAGCAAATAATTGGAGCATTCCCTTTTGGGTGGAGCTCAGCTTAATCTAATAAAAATAATTTTACTTCTGTCTGTGCTGCTGTTCCCATCACTTCTTATATGGAAATGTAATAAGATAAATCTTTCTCACACAACCTTGGATAGCAGTAAAACCTGACAGGTGTTTTAACATTTCCATATTTTACCTGAAAGTAAAAAAAAAGGCTGTAGATATAGATACAATCAGATAATACTTGTGTCGCCTATCTTACTGTACCACGTGCAAAATAATGTGTACATCACAACATTGGCTATACAGAAGTACAAATCCTTTTGGTGGGTAGAACTGTAAACATCAATGTATTCCAGCTGTTATACAGTATTTAGCTGTTTGCCTGAACTCCTACAGTTAAATGAATTGACTCTAATGTGTGTTGGCACTCTAGCAATAAGCCTGGAAAGGAAAGATAGTTAGAAAAGCAATCTTGATGACAAAGAGAAGAATGCAGAATGTAAATTCATTTCTGGAGCACTCATCTAGGTTAAAAGAGGAGAGTATCCCCATGCTGATGGGAAGGTGGAGAAGTTAAACTTACCAAAAGCTCACGCGGAAGCCCAAGGGTCACCACCTGAGATAGAGACGCAGTATTATTTTTTCTGAGTTCTGTACATCTATGCACACATGAACACATCGGGAGGCATCTGACTGTGAAAGAGGATAAGTAGACTGCTGCTTTTACTACCTGAGAATCACCTATGTACAGCAGGGGGGAAATAAAAAATAAAATAAAAATGAGCAAAACAGGAAAGTGAAAAGAGAAATACCAAGTCAATGGGGAAAATAAAGCAGCTAGAGAGAAAAAGAAAGCAGTTGTAAAAAAAGTAGAAAGCATTGTGCAGGCTGTGTAATCTGTACATAGAGATTAACAACGTAGCAGTAGAGGAATATAACAATATAGAAAGGGAAGCGGAGCAAGGTGTGCAGTAAAGGTGCATTTATTATAAAAGTTTATATGTTTTTAGGCATAAATGGTGTCCACGCTGTTAGTTAAAAGATATTGTTATTATTATTATTGTTATTAGGCTGCATTTACACCTGAGCGCTTCAAAGTGACGCTTTTTTTACCACAATTTTACCACATTTTTGTCGTGATTTTGTTCAGGTCACCATTGTAAGAGGCAGAAAAACGTCTGTAATCAGCCACAAAGAAGCTCATGTTCTTTTTTGAGCTTAGGGCGTTTTTCATTTTGCTCAGTGTGAACAGGTGCCATTGAAATGAATGTGATTTTACTTGTTAGGCGTTTTTTAGACTTATTTTGGGCGTTTTACAAGCGTTTTATGAGCTGAAAATGCTCAGGTGTGAATGTAGCCTAACTCAAATCCAATGGGGCCACTACAGTGAAAACTTGTAGCTGGGGAGGAAACTCGACGCTGCATCTCTGTCATCACCGGCTGCGTCGCTGTCTTCATTAAATTGTGAATAAAGGCTTCCCAACACCTCCCAAGGACATCTGCGGATGCCATCTTAGCAACAGAGAATAGGCCGAAAAGTAAAAGCATCACGTGGACATTTAAATATAAGCGGGCTGTTCTATATGTGGTATGGAAATCACCCTTAATTGGTATTCAAACTAAGTAATTAATATTTTACTAAAGCAATGATTAAGTTATTATATTCCTGATATGAGTGCCTAGTGTTTAGAGGCGTAGTGTCAAATTGTAAGCAACGCTATCTCCTAAGTTTCCTACTAAATTGTTGTTAGTTACGTAAGGTGTAAATTGTCTGGTTAAAAAATATCAGCAGTATATTTGTTTAAAAACATTTTGTCGTATGGGATGCATTGTTTGTTAAACTTCATAAGTTACAAGTGTAAATGACTATTTTCTTTTGTAGCCCCTTTGTAGCAAGTTTGAGACAACTCTCATTCAAATTAGGTTTCAGGCACACACACTTGAAAGGCAAAAGCACACTAGAACAAAATGTTTTCACCCACTAAAAAACAGACAAACCCACCGAGTCACAACAAGTGTGGTCCAGCTCCAGAGAACGAAGCTTAACAGAAAAGGGCCAAGAAATGCACAAAGAAACAGTTAAGAAAAAATGAAACAGCGTTTAACAAGGCGTACAACTCTTGGAAGGAGCTAGCAAAAGAAATTAGGATTTAGTTTAAGAACTTCTGCTTAGCCAAAGACCTTGATACAAGAATGAAGGAGATTAAAGCCAAAGAAGCGTTAGTACACCAACAGTATGAGCCCATTTGCTGTAATCATTCCACAACCCCACACGTTGTTAAAAAAAAATGCATGCATGCATCATGTTAACAGCTGAAATCTGCAACTTCACCAGCAAACGGCTAGAAAATGTAGAGGAAACCTTTAATGATCAACTTGAGAAGGAAAGAGTGAGGATGGTACTTGATAAAGAAGAGCACAAGTCAGTCTTTGGAAACACAGAAACAGAATCTGCCCTCTCAGAGTCATTACCAGATTCTAGCTCAAGCTCGAGAGCCATTTACATAGTTAGTCAAGTTGAAAAAAAGACACAAGTCCATCCAGTTGAACCACAAAAAAAATAAAATAATAATAATAATATCATACAATCCCATATACCCAATTCTATACCCACAGTTAATCCAGAGGAAGGCGAACAACCCCAGCAGAGCATGATCCAATTTGCTAAAGCAGGGGAAAAAACTTGTTCCTGATCGTATTTTCCTGAGGCAATCGGATTTTCCCTGGATCAACTTTTCCTATAAATGTTAGTACCCAATTATATTATGTATATTTAGGAAATAATCCAGACCTTTCTTAAAGCAATCTACTGAGCTAGCCAGAACCACCTCTGCAGGGAGTCTATTCCACATTTTCACAGCTCTTATTATGAAGAAAACTTTCCGTATTTGGAGATGAAATCTCTTTTCCTCTAGAGGTAAAGAGTGCCCCCTTGTCCTCTTTGTTGACTGTAAAGTGAATAACTCAACACCACGTTCACTATATGGACCCCTTATATATTTGTGCATGTTGAGCATATCCCCCTTAATCTCCTCTTATCAAAAGAAAATAAATTCAGTTCCTCTAATCTTTCCTCATAGCTGAGTTCCTCCATGCCTCTTATCAGTTTGGTTACCCTTCTCTGCACTTTTTCCAGTTCCCCAATATCCTTTTTGAGAACTTGTGCCCAAAACTGAACTGCATATTTCAGATGAAGTCTTACTAATGATTTGAACAGGGGCAAAATGATATCTCTCTCTCTGGAGTCCATACCTCTCTTAATACAAGAAACTGCAGCCTGTTATTGAATGCTATTATTGAGCTTATCTACCAAAACCCCCAGATCCTTCTCCACTACGGATTCCCCTAGTTGTACTCCCCCTAGTATGTATGATGCATGCATATTCTTAGCCCCCAAGTGCATAACTTAACATTTATCAACATTAAACCTCATCTGCCACACAGTCGCCCAGTTAGACATAACATTGAGTTTGGCTTGTAAATTGGAGACATCCGGTAAGGACATTATTCCACTGCATAGCTTGGTGTCATCTACAGAGACGGAAATGTTACTTTTGATCCCAGACCCAATATCAATTATAAAGATATTAAAAAGTAAGGTCCCCAGCACTAAACCTTGGGGTACACCACTGATAACCTTAGACCATTCAGAGTAAGAATCATTAACCACTACTCTCTGAATTCTGTCTTTTAGCCAGTTTTCTATCCATTTACAAACTTATATTTCCAAACCTGTAGACTTTACCTTACAGATGAGCCATGTGTGCGGAACTGTATCAAACGCTTTTGCAAAATCCAAGTATACCACGTTCTCAAGCCACCCCTCTGTCCAAGGTTTTACTTACCTCCTCATAAAAATAAATGAGGTATGTCTGACAAATTTTGTCTTTTATGAATCCATGCTATCTGTTGCTTAAAATATTTTTTTTATTGCAAGAACTCGTCTATGTGGTCTTTTATTAATCTCTCCAATATCTTCCCAACTATAGAAGTTAAACTAACAGGTCTATAGTTACTTGGTAAAGACTTTGTTAAATTTTTAAATATAGGCACCACATTGGCCCTGCACCAATCCAGTGTTACTATTCCTGTCATTAATGAGTCCCTAAAATTGAGATAGAATGGCTTTGAAATTACAGAGCTCAATTCTTTTAGGATTCGTGGGTGGATGCCATCAGGTCCAGGTGCTTTATCCACCTTTATTCTGTCCAAATATTTCTACACCATATCACTTTTGAGCCATTGTGGATTTGGGGCTGTATCACTACCACCCTCATTATGGACATGAGCTCCCCCATGTTCCTTTGTATACACAGAGCTGAAGAAAGTATTTAATAAATTAGCCTTCTCTTTGTCCCCAGTCACCCATTCTAGATTATTTTGTAAAGGACATACATGCTCAAACTTGACCTTTTTACTATTAATATATTTAATATATTATGTTTGCTAGATCTTCTAGCAAACACACAGATGCAGAAGCTGACCTTGCAGCCAAGATAGAACAGGCAAAGGCGACACAAAAAAAAGTAGATTCTGGTCCCTTAAAGCAGATTACACAGCACAGCGCTTGTGCCATGTAATCTGCCTTCCTCTGAACTGTAAAAAAAACACCCCTAAACCTACCACTTCCTGTATGCCCTTTCTAAACAGACGATGATAACCAGGGCTGTGATATCCCTCTGTGATAGGCTTCCTGCTCTCCCCCCCCCCCTCCTGCCTGTCATCGGCCCAGCCCTGCCCCCCCCCCCCCCCCGCTATTATTGTAAAATAAATTTCCAAATATTTCACTGCCAGCCTCTCTATTAGAGGGTAGCATAGCACACTATGTCCTTTTTAAAAAAAAAAATTGCGCTGTAAATACCTAATTTAAGTTGTCTTCAGGCCGGTCACATGGCTCGAGGCCGCTACGATACACGACTTCTGCAGAGGAGACAAGTGACCATGTGATCTACCTGGCTGATGTCAGAGGAAGATCATGGTCCCTCCCTTAGAAGCAATGTATCGGAGCTGGAAATTGGTTGAACCAGCCTGAAGATAGCTCAAATTAGGTATTTACATCACTTGTTTTTTTTTTTTTTTTTAAACAAATGACATAGCGTGCTATGCCAGCCTCTAATAGAGGGGCTGGAATAGACTTGTATAGATGGGTTAAAGTGGTTGTAAACCCTTACAAACGCTTAGCAGCTAATGTAGGAAGAAGTGTATGCCTTAGGCTCCGCTGGACATCCGTGCTTACATCCTTCCAGGCTTGTCCACAGAGCTGCTTTTGGAGCCATTACATCCTGGACCACCGCGGTGTGCACAGAGAATCTCGCCGATATGTCTAGATGCAATACCGGAGGGAAGGGACAGACGGACCCCCCAGGCCAAGATGGCGCTGGCACGAGGCGTGCAGCCAGAGATCAATATAAGGAGGCCGCACAGAAGCTCCTGTATGGTGGAAAAACATATAAGGATGCCTTGGCTGCCCAGCCCTCACCCTGGGTTACCCATGGAAGTTCCCCAGAGGCAGATGATACGGTCCCCTTGGAGGATGAAGATGGATTGTCAGCAGCATGGCACGCAGTGAGTACCCCTAGAGATAATAATATGCCTGAGACACAGATCATCATCTCTAATGCATCTGAAGGAGAGCCTACACTGAGGGACATATTTACTGCTGTTACATCTTGTAATCAGTCCATTGCTGCTCTCTCAGAGGATATCAAGGGGGTTAAAGCTGAAATCACTTTTGTTCGCCATGATATGCAAAAACTCAGAGAGAGGATATCTGCTCTGGAAGGCAGGCTGAGTACAATAGAGGATGATATGGCACCCATGCAAAGGGACCTAAAATATAATTGCCATCTTACTGAACAACACGCTATGCGACTTGATGAGATGGAAAATCGCATGAGACGAAACAATGTACGCGCATTGGGAATTCCAGAACGTGCGGAGGGTAAAAACCCTATTGATTGGTAAAAACTTTATTGAAAACTGGTTAATCACCACATTTTGGTAGAGACTCCCTCTCACCACTTTTTGCCGTGGAACGTGCCCACAGGGTGCCCTCTCATCCCTTACCTCCGGGCAAACGCCCCAGACCCTTTTTGTTTAAACTGCTAAATTACAGAGGCAGAGACACCATCCTTTCTAAAGCAAGGGGGCTGTCCGACAATATGGAAATTGCGAATTCTAAAATCTTGCTGTTTCCGGACTTTTCGGCGGAGCTTCAGAAAAAGCGAGCAACATTTATTGATGTCAAGCAGAGACTCCGCGACCTTAACGTTCAATATGGTATGCTATACCCAGCCCGACTCCGTGTTACTGCTCTGGGCTCGACGCACTTTTTTTACCTCCCCGCGGCGGCAGCACAATGGCTAGACCAAGAAAATAACGCACTCAAGGCTGCGAAACAGCAAAGGTCTCCTTCATCGTAATGGAACGTAAAGGCGAGTCAACTGGACTTACCTGTACACAGGCCTGGCGGAGGGCAAAGGACTTTATTTCCGTGACCGAACCACCAGTGCTACATGTTGCCTGCGCATGCGAAACCCTATCTGTCATCTAGAAACTTTTTCTATGGGTGTTTCCATGGCCCCCCCCCCCCAGAGTTCCTGTTGGGGGCTATTTCTATTTTGTTTCTCATGGTTGAGAGCCCTGTTGGCTCTGTGGTGGAAACTACTACAGTTTTATATTGGTTGACTGTTTTTTTTTTCTTTTTTCCTATTTTTTTCTCCCTCAGATCCACACAGGACACTGACTTTCTACCCGAACATCTGCAACTGCATATACAACTTCTTTATGGCATTACTGTTCTTATTTTTTTGGGGGAACCTCAGGTACTGCGACTTGTAAGTCGCTAATAGATACTGTATACAAGTTAAGTGTGTTTTCCTGCCCTAATTTACTCAGGTCGGTAGTCAAACTGCCTCTGTTTACATTTGTACTCTCTACCAATGTTGGCGAAGGTTAGATTCCGTTCCTGGAATGTTAGGGGGCTAGGCAGCCCGGTAAAGAGATTGGCAGTGTTGGGTCACCTCAGGGATATGAAGGCTGGAATTGTATGCTTGCAGGAGACTAATTTTGCTCCTGATGGTATGCCTAGTTTTGGGCCTAGAGTATATACCACTCAATTCCACTCTACATACTCAGCATATGCCAGGGGAGTGAGCATCCTGATCAGGCAGAATACCAAATTTTTGTGCTCCCAACAAGTTATTGACCCCGGAGGAAGGTACATTTTCTTGCTGTGTAAGGTTGCTAATGTGACTTGTATTATCGCCAACATATATATACCACCACCGTACTCAGCTGAGGTTCTTAGGCGCCTGTCTGGGTTTATGGCACAGTTCCCTAGTGTACCTCTGCTGGCAATGGGAGACTTAAGAGAATAATTATGCAAATGGTATTTGGGATAAGGTTCCCGTGCCCCCCTTGGTGCCCCCCCGGCCAGGTGGTGATACTCCCTTTGCTGCACTACTCACTGAGCTCGGTCTGACGGATGTGTGGCGGAGAGCTCACCCCCGCACCAGACTATACTCCTGTTGCTCCACTGCATTTGGGAGCTTGTCTAGGATTGACCTGGGGTTGGGGAACTCCACCATACTCCGCTAATAGGAGATTCTGGATATGGGGATAGGCACATATCTGATCATTCTTCTCTGTGGATTGAGATGACCCTACCCACTGACGTTAAACCCAGGAGCTGGAAGCTTAATCCTTTCTGGCTCACACTCTTCCCGCAGCCTGACCCCATAACAAATGACCTTACATTTTTTCTACAAGATAATATAGACTCGGCCCCAATAGGCACAGTATGGGATGCGACTAGGGCATTCCATAGGGGACAATTTATCACTGCCATTAACGGTATTAAAATGAACACTAAGGCCTGGGAAGTCGAGGTCTGCAGAGCACTTAGAGAATCGGAGTTGGCCTATATCACCAACCCCTCGGAGGATACTAAAAGGGCATTGTTGGGGGTGCAGTCTATGTCTAGACAAGTAGCATTACAACTAGCAGAGAATAAGAGTTTTTTTTTTACAACAAACGCAATTTGAGGAGGGAGAATCGACAGGCCATAGGCTGGCTCTGCTGGCAAAGGCTCAGGGATCTGCCCCTATGGTCTCTTCCTTATGCGATTCGCAGGGGATGGCCCATACGGACAAGTCCAAGATTCTACAGATTTTTTGGTCCTTTTATGCAGACTTATACTCATCTAAGGTACAACCAAGTGATGGGGATATTGTAAACTTCCTGGACGGGTGTGAACTTCCATGCCTGTCTGCCTCGGATAGGGAGATGCTGAATGCCCCCATAACAGAGGACGAATTGGCCTCAGCACTGGAACACACTCATAACAACAAAGCCCCAGGGCCTGATGGTTTTCCATCCGAGGTATACAGGCGATATACTGCCGTGTTATTGCCCACTCTTTTAAAAGTATTTAATAATGCCTTGGAGACAGGTGCCCTTCCTGACTCCATGAATGAAGCAGTTATAATAGTACTTCTAAAACCAGGCAAAGTAGCGACATCCCCTGACTCCTATAGGCCCATTTCTCTACTTATGACGGATGTTAAGCTGCTTGCATGAGTATTGGCAACAAGACTGTCCCAGGTAATACAAAAATTGATTCACAGAGATCAATCTAGGTTTATTCCCACACGCTCTACTGCTCAAAACATTTGGCGTCTATTTCTAAATATCCAGGTTCCTGTGGATAACCCAGGTAATCAGGCAATCCTTTCACTGGATGCAGCTAAGGCCTTCGACAGTGTTGAATGGCCTTACCTGTGGAAGGTCATGGAGAGAATGGGGCTAGGCTCTACATTTCTCCGTTGGGTTAAACTGCTATACGCTAAACCAACAGCCCGAATCCGGGCCAATGCCGAACTGTCCGAGTCATTCCTGCTGTTTAGGGGCACGAGGCAGGGGTGCCCTTTGTCGCCCCTGCTTTTTGCCTTGGCCCTAGAACCATTCTCAGCCCCCCAGAACTATTTGACAAACAAAAGCTAGGTACTCTGTTCAGAGGTATAAGGCAGGTAAATTATTGGCACACTACATAAAAAAGAGACAGCAACACTCCAAACTGAACTGCATTAAGGACACCCACAGTGGAGTTTTAGAACACCACCCTGCCTCCTTAGCAAATGCCTTCATGAAATACTATAGCGATCTATACAATCTTAAACTAGACAAAGAGACACCTCAACCATCCCCCCAAACTATTAAATCTTTTCTTGACTCAGTGACTTTACCCACCTTGACTGTAGATAACCTGGAAACACTTATTGCCCCAATTTCAGACAAAGAAATTGCGGATACTATTCAGGCCCTACCAGCAAACAAAGCTCCAGGTAATGACGGCTTCACATCAGAATACTATAAAGCCTTTTCTCAAACGTTAGTCCCCGACATGGCAGCTTTGTGTCAGCAGCCAATTTACCTGAGGAAATCTTAAAGGCCACTATTATTACTCTGCCAAAGCCAGGGAAGAAGCCAGACACCCCAGAAAATGTTACCCCTATCTCATGGTTGACCACAGACCTCAAAATTTATGATAACATTTTGGCCAATAGGCTAGCTAAAATAACTCCATCACTAGTGAAAACTGACCAGGTGGGCTTTGTCAAGAGAAGACAAGCCCCTGATGGCACCAGGAGATTATTTAATCTCCTCAAAATAGTAGAAACAAGGCATATAACCCACTGTAATTTTGGCATTGGACACTAAAAAAGCTTTTGATAGAGTGCACTGTGTCTACCTTACCATGACTCTTCAGAAGTTTGGCCTTCATGGACCCATACGCTCAGCAATCTCAGCTTTGTATACTAAACCCTCAACCACAATTTTCACATCCAATGCCAACTCTGAAATTTTTTATATTACAAATGGAACTCGCCAGGGCTGTCCCTTATCACTGATCATATTCACTCTGATGATGGAACCCCTGGTGGAGCCCATCAGAAATTACAGTACAATTTTGGGAGTTACTGTTGCAGGTCACACCCATAAGACAGGCCTTTTTGCAGATGATGTGATTCTCACACTCACCATTCCGGCTTCTTCCCTGACTAAAGTATACTCTTTACGGCAAGAATACTGTGCAGTGTTGTACTACAAACTCACTTTTACTAAATCTTGTATTCTCCCTGCAAATGTCTCTAAGCGTCACATAACCCAGCTAAAACAGAAATTCCCATCTCAATCCATCCCTTATTTGGAAATTTGGAAATTAAAGTAACAACTCCTACATTCTCCACATATGAAAAAAAAATCCCAGCCTTGTTGGAAACCATAAAAAAGGGCCTGAACCGTATTTCTAAAGGTAGTATTATCCATATACTTTGGGATTGCAAAAACATACGGAGCATTTGGTATGCAATCTTTAAACTAATAACCAAGGTAACGGGATTAATTATTAAACCTTCTCCTCAATTAGCTCTTGTTAATCTTTCTATAGACACTTTACCATCCAAACTTAGAAGTATTGTAACACATATACTAATAGCGGCCTGATTAACTGATACGGCCAAATGGAAAACCACCCTATCCCCTAATACTGAAGAAGTGATACGCAGGGTAAAAATTCAACACTCCTATGAAAAATACTTTGCCATCCAAACAAATAGCCTAAGTTCCTTCAATAACCAATGGCCGCCATGGACATCATGATTTCTTGATATTGATTGACCCCATTAGTAAAACCCTCACCAATAGGTATTAAAAGAACTACTCATAGTTTCCGGTACAGTGTTTATATTTTCTTTTTTTTAAATGTTTGTTGTACTTTTATACTTGTGTTTTCTGTTAACTTTTACAATTATCACAGATAATGCAATGGTAGTCTGCTAACCTGGGACTAGTGCATTCATGGGGATGTGACATCCACATTGTGTAGTAGGATGTAAGTATCCTCGTACTAGAAGATAATACTCAGACAATATGAATGTATACTTACTACTACTATCTCTAAGCATATGCAATGCTACTGTTGTGCTTTATGTGACAATGATATATTCTAATAAAAAACTATTGAAAATAAAATTTGGACTTTTGGCACATTGAAGTATATGTAAATGCCCCTACAATGCATAGTTATCACGAGCAATGGTTTAATCTGTCACATTGCTGCTGTCAGGACATGTATCACCTGCCTGGGTTGATGTATTAAAAAATGGAGCAAGAAATACAGAGAAAATTGGACTACAAGCCCAGAGCAGCAAGTCAGGTTGCTTCTTTCATTTCTTGTTATGAAAAAGATGAAACTTAACTAATCTTGATGAGTAAGTGTTCCACTTTACTGCAGATTTCCCTGCTATAGTTTTTATACATCAGACCCTAGGGACCCTAGGGGATTGGCATGCTGATCTAGGTGAGAAATACTTGTTGTACAATATTAGTCATTTACTCCTACTTCTCCCAAGATAATCTGACTTTGAAGGTGTCATGCTTTGATTTTTATTCTCCCTTTATAGGCACAAAAACATGTTTGGGTGATACCAATGTACATGTTTGGATTGTGTAAAAATATCCTTAGGCAGTCAAATATACAGACATGCCTCTAGAGTCTATGGCCATCATTCAGCTATAATTCACTGTAGGTCTATAGACCCCAAACTGCACATTAAGAGAGCTATAACTGCAGGATGTGCATATTGTTCAATGTTTCTTAGCCTCGTGAGCTTCCCTTTATTTATAGCTCTGAGCTTACTTTTCATTTTGTACATTATAGAATAAAATGTTTTTTCCCTGTGCACCACCATTTGTTATTTTATGGTTAAGCTCTTATAGGATTTATACATCTATACTAAAATGTACCCAGTGCATCATGTGAGGTGATGTTTAGTTTTGCCCCAGCATGTTCACTGTTAATGAAACATATTGGGGTTGATTTACAAAAAGGCAAATAGTCTGTTCACTTTGGAGAGGAATTTTCACTTTGAATGGGAATTTTCCTTTAGCCCAGTGAATGAGGTGAAAGTCTACTAACTTCCATTATCCAATCAGGTGCAATCAAAATACTTTTGCACATGATAGGGTGTGCTTTGCAAATTGAATTTCCTCCATATTCAGTTTAGAGGAAAAGTGAACAACTTAAATTTGCCCAACTTATTGAGAAAGTGGTGTTCTGCATAACATTTGATTGCATCTCTATAATAATGTATATATTGAAGACTCATTTGGGGCAAAACATCTGAATAACCTAAAGAACAACTGCTTTACATTGTAATTTTTGAAGAGCTAATTGGGTAGTAGTGGACAGAGATTAGTTCCTATTTGGTGGATTTTCCTTGCTTGGATTGTTCACAGCTCAGCTTTATTTAGATCAGCTTTCATTTATTTGGATGAACTTTTTGAGACATTTATTTTATTGTTTCATATTTATTTGCTTTGAGTGTTACATTTTTTACCCATATCATGTACATTGTATCCAGCAATACTGTGTGAGCAGCTTTTTATATTTTATTTTTATTAAGCCCAACAAATTGTTTGTTCATTTCAGTATACTTTGATGAACCTGCAATTCAGAACAAACAGAGATCAGGCCTAACATAAGTTTTGAAACAATTAGACTTCCAACCACCCAGGCCCTTTATTGCAGTGGCAAGCAAACGAAGCCTAAACGCTTCAGTAGCCGAACCAATCCTGAATGAATGTGTTGTAATCTTCAAATAGCCAAGTTGTAACTTGACTAAACACTTTTTTTAATACTGCAGAAAACTGATACTGGGTAAGCAGAAGTCTATTATTATGTATAAACAAATGAGACTTTGACTGTGGATACATAAGCAAATATTCATAAATAAAATGGCAAGCACAAATCGAACTGATATTTAGAAATAAAAATCCATCAACCTTTACCCAGTTGATCAGTTTTACTCTGCTTCAAAAAAAAATCAGAAATTCGGAAAGCACCAAACACACACACACTAAAGGAAACCTTAAAGAGAAGCGCCTCAAAAGCCAAAGAACAGACAGCATCTGTCACATCAATCAAAGCTCGTAGCATATTAATAGTGACAGGAACCCTCAAATCAACAGAATGAGTACCTCTCTGATATCCTTTGAGGGCTTGTTGTACTGAAAAAAAAACTAGGGCAAGAAGGTAATTTACTCCATTTAACAAACAATGAAACTCCAGCCATAACCTTAACAATGTGAGAATAAGAATATTCAGAATACATCAAATAATCAATGAAGGAAAGAATCAAGTATTCATTATACTCAGATAGTTGATGACCCACTGAACTCAAGAACGAGCTCCAACATGCCCACACGGCTTTATAGTTTGCCCACGTGGCAGGAGCCAAAGAATTCTGGATTGCAGAGCGAACATTCACTAGAGGAGAGATAAAAGTCGGACCGGGCACTGATGACTTTGAAGATCTGCATCTGGCACCAATGTTCTGAAACGGTCCAGCTGCAATCGAGACAACGAGTCAGCAATATCATTAAAATGACCTGGAACATATTTTCTCCAAATATTTAAACAAAGACATTTGAAAACCAGTTGTCGAAGAACAGCAATGACAGGAGGCGACCTAGAAGACATAGAATTAATGGCGAACACAACCCCTTTATTATCAGAATGAAAAAGTAATCTGGAGTTTTATTATTATTATTATTATTATTGTTAATAATAATAATAATTATAATCTGTAGTTAATAAATTCATCATCCCATAATTCAAGGGCAACCAAAATAGAATACATTTCCAGAAAATACAAAGTTCAAATGTAAACCTCTTTCTTTTCTTTTACTTTATATCTTTATTTGCTTTTCCATAATTACAGAACAAACCTAATTCTCATTCATTTTACATTAATAAGGGAAAATTATGAAGGGGGACACCTAACCTCCCCCTACCCGGGCGACTGTATTAATTGATGTTGTTCTTCCCCTTTGTCATTACTAATCTTCTAATCTCTCATACAACACTTCCATACATCCTCTACCACCATCACTCAACACTTCTTTCATCCCTCTGCAAAATTCTTTGTTCCTCCACTTTACTATTTCTCATTCCACATCTTCCAAATCTTAAATCTTGTTTGATATATGACGTCCTTTCCTTAAGAATCCTCACTTCCATACTCTGTTCCCATTCCATACTAGCTGGGGGGAGGTGGGCTGCCACCTCTGGGCAGTAAGTTTCCTGGCCTAGAAAAGGCATCTCAAAATTGCCACCTGAGTATCTTTAGGTCTACCCTCTCCCTCTATCCATCCCAGGATGCAAAGAATGGGATCCATGCCAATACAAGTTTTAAACACCTGGAAAATAGTGTCCACCACCTCCCTCCAATATCAAAATTGTTTAGAACATCTCCAAAACATATGAATATGGTCCCCCCCCCTGTTCTACCACATCTTGGACAAGTATCGTCCGATCTCCGACCAAACCAAAACAGTTTTTGTGGGGTATAGTAAACTCTATATAACAAAAAAAGATGAGACATCTTCTGGGATGGGGAAAATGATACCCATGGGTCAAGTTCAATAATCCTTTCCCATTGTGATTCCGATATATTTCCCACATCTTCTTCCCATTTCTTCCTGTAGGGCCTTATTTGCAGCCCTTCCTGGCTCCCCTTGTGTATACTTAAATATATTTTAGATATTAGACCCTTACGTGATTTGGCCTTAATGATGTTCTGTAGTACCGGCATGGAACTCAATTCTATTATCCTCCCTTTGAACTGTTCTGTGAGAATGTGTCTCACCTGTAAATACCTAAAAAAAGGATTTCTTAGGGAGTGCAAATTGGTCTCTTAAATCCTGAAAAGATCTCAACTTTCCATCATGGTAGATCTGAAAAATAAACTTTAAACCTCGTCTTTCCCATTCTCTAATTAGACCCAGTTTCTGCACCTCACCCAACTTGCTGTTTCCCCACAAAACGTAGTATTCTGAGAATCCTCTATAGCCCAAGATTTTTTTTGCAACTTCCCAAACTCTTACCATCAAATCAAGAGTAGGAAACCCCTTCAAGAAGGTCCCCGCCTCCAAAATTTCAGTCAGAGACTTGTGGATCACGTTACCAAGAACAGTCTTTCCTACTCTCCCTTCACTCTCAGTTTCACAACCTCCCATATGTTGCAGTTGAGCCACCAAAAAGTAACTAAAAAAATGTGGGAGGGCTACCCCTCCCTCATTGTTTGGGAGTTGCAATGTACTAAGGCTAATATGCGGTGAGCCCCCTTTCCAGATTAGTTCCCTCAATATAATGTCTATCTTGTGGAACCACTTTTTATAAATCCATACTGGAGAGTTGTGAATAACATACAACAATTGTGGCAGGAAAATAATTGTTATTAGGTTGCAACGACCTGCCGCTGATAATGGAAGCTTTTTCCAAACTTTTTATTTATTTATTTAACAATGGGACTAAGTTGTTTATAATAATTTTTTGGGGTCTCTAGAAATGTTTATGCCAAGATACTTTATTTGGTTCGCTATTTGTAATGGTTCTGCTTCTTGGGGAATGGAGTGGTCTAATGTATCTATGGGCAACAGAATGGACTTTTCCCAATTTATCCTCAGTCCTGAGATATGTCCAAAATAGTTAATCTTACACATGGTCTCCCTTAGTGAGTTCTGAGTGTCGCTAAGCAATAGGAGGAGATCATCCACAAATAATATTACTTTCTCTTCTTCCTCTCCTCGTTTGAATCCTTTTATCCCTGAAGTAGATCTCAGAGTCAAAGCCAAAGGCTCGATGGCGAGGGGGCGAAGAGGAGGGGGGACAATGGGCACCCCTGTCAAGTCCCCCTCAGCAATCAAAACCTGGCAGAATGTTCATTATTTACTTTTACCCTTGCCCCAGGAGACCCATACAATGGCTTCACCCAATTAATAAACTTCGGTCCTATCTGGAATTCTGCCAGAGTTCTCCAAAGAAACATCCACTCAAGGGTATCAAAGGCCTTGGTGGCTTCCAAGGAGAGAAAGGCCCTATGACCATCCTCATCCGTGGGAATTTGAAGATTTAAAAATAATCCTCTTATGTTAATACTAGTAGACCTGCCGGGTATAAATCCCAATTGGTCAGAATGTACCAATTTCTGTATAACTCTATTTAATCTAGCCGCCAAGACTTTTGATAAAACCTTGATGTCTGAGTTAAGTAAGGAAATAGGTCTATATGAGGCAGGGCTAAGCAGATCTTTATTTTCCTTAGGGATCACAATTATAGTGGATTCCATCATGGACAGAGGGAGCTCTCCCTTTTCTGTCGAGGAGTTGAATACCTTCAGCAGTTCAGGGAGAAGGACCTCACCATAATGTCGGTAAATTTCAATGGGAAGGCCATCTGGCCCCAGGGAACTTATGTCCCACCATTTCCTGAACCATCTGCCGTAGCTCCTCCAGAGTGACCGGGCTATCAAGAGCAGCGCTGTCCTCCTCGGAAAAGCAGGGGACCGACAAGTTTTGAAAAAATATGTCCATTTCTTCCTTATTATTCTCCTGGTTGGACCTGTATAGATCCTCGTAATAGTCTCTGAATCTGTCCACTATCTCTGGCATGTATGTGGATGTCCTACTCTCGTTAATAGTAATCATCGGTATAAATGATGATGGTGAATTAATTCTAACTAAGTGAGCCAACATCCTACCAACACTTTCCCATTGGCTTGTAACTGGGGTTATTAATCATGGTAATCGCCTCGTCATTGCCAAGCATCATATCGATCCTCGATAATGTGGAGTGCGTGCTGGAAAAGCAAGGATAGCTCCGGGATCTTGGGTTTATTATGCGCTAAATGTCTTTCAGGCCCATCTCGCTCATGAACCGAGATAGTCTACCATCCGTCAGCCCTCCCCGCTGAGTCCCACGGGGAAGCTTATCTAATGTTTGATCAATGACCGTATTGAAGTCTCCTACTACCAGAACAGGAAGTCCCGGCCTGTCCAGCACAAACTCCACTAAATCAAGGAGGATCTCTATGTCAAAAGGAGGGGGTACATTAGCCAATAAAAATATTCTATTCTCTATCAATGTAAGAAAATATACCACCCCTGATCATCAATCCTACTTTGCATACAATTAAACGTAATCCCTGATCTAATGAGGATACTCACTCCTCTAGAAAAAGATGTGTGAGTCGAATGAAACTGTGAAGCAAACTCTCCCCGCCCCAACCGAGGAATAGAAACTTTGGTAAGATGTGTCTCTTGTAGACATAAGATTGTGGCCCCATACATTTTTGCTATTGACAATACTGCAGATTTTTTCCCTGGGTCTCCCAACCCCCTAATATTCCAAGAACATAAAGTAATGCTCTTTTTATTAACCAGTGTTTCTCTATTCATTAATGGGAATGAATTTTTATAGAATCTGTGATTTTATACTCTATTCCTATATACATTAATATGTGCCCTTTTTTAATTCAAAATTTTAACTAGTTTGTGAAGGTCATTTTTATCGTAAGTGAAAAACTACCATTCCTTCCTGCACCTTACATATGTATTATACCCTACATTTCATACAAACCATACACTACCAACACTTACTCCACTTCTCATACAACCATATCTCAATACCTCACGCGGTTTCACTATGACCTACCCATACACATCTTATTTGAGACATTGTCATTGTGTTTTTGTTTACTGTTGTACCCTTCCCCTCCCTAATCCTCCCCCCTCAAAAACATTACCTCCCCTCCTAAAGAAACCCCCCCCAAAAAAAGAAAAAGGACAAACAAGACACATAATCGAAGAGAACACTTTGCTGCACCCCCTTTGGGTAAAGGGGATACCTTGCCTAGGTTCTCCTCCTACCATACACCTCCCTCCGCCCCGCTCCCCCCTCCACCTCCTTCTTGAGAGAGAGAGGGGAGGAGAAGAATGCAGAAAGGAAAAAATAAAAAGAAAAAAGAGAAAAAAAAGAAAAAAAAAAACATTTTACTTCCCCAAATTTGGCTCTCTTCTGTAGGTCTGGCGAATAATCAGGTTAGATAGATACCCTACTACCATTGTAAGATATGTTACTCATTTCCCTTGCTTTCCGAATTATAGTCACTTTGTCCTTGTAGTATAATATTTTGCCAAAAGAGGTCTTGGGGGAGCTCCGGAATGGGAAGGCCTGAAGAGAACTCTATGGGCTCTTTCTATTGCAAGGAATGGAGAAAAAGAATCCTGACCAAATGTCTCACAGAGCCATTTTTCTAGGAAAGCAGTAGGATCTGCACCTTCACACTGTTCTGGGAGGCCTACTATGCGGACATTTTTCCTTCTCATCCTATTCTCCATTTCGTCCATTTTGTTTACTTGTTTAGCCAGCTGTTCTTTTATAACGCTCATATCATGTTTATCAAGTCCTCCTCCACCAAGCTCACTCTGCCCTCCAGAGCCGTAGTCCTCTCTTGAATTTTTTGTAAGTCATGCTGAACAAAAGACAGATCTTCTTGGATTGTTTTCAGTTGAGTGTTCATATCAAACAAGGATATTCTGCAGGAGTTAACCACCTCAAACACCTCCTTTAAAGTAGGCTCTGGGTCCACTTCTACACCAGGACCTGTCGCTAATCCCAGGCCCCCATCCAGGGCCTGGCAGTGGAGCCTCCCCGCTAGGTCATTCCCTTCCAACTGCACTGGTGCTTGACTCTGCCCTTGGCTTTTTCTACTCCCTGCAGCCCCCACCTGTCGGTTAGGCTGGACCTGTTGATACTGTGGTATAGTTTTAGGGGGAGTCTGGCCTAGCACCTGACCTGAAGTGTGGGCGTATTTCTCCAACTTTTCTGCTGCTTGGCTTGCTTGACTTGTTGCTTGGCTTGCCTTGCTATTGTGTTGTGATGGCATACTGCTAAATTTTTAATTTTAGTGTAGCAACAAAAAAGGAGAAAAGACACAGCATGCAGTGGTTCCTTCCAATATGTGACCTGGCCCTGGGAAGAGGGTTGTTGATATGTAGATATATAGGACTTGTGTGGAGTTAGTAACTTAGTAACATAGAAGCTCTTTTAATGGGGTTAAAAGGACAATTGAGATAGCAGCACAATCCATTAAGCCCTCTTTTTTTCCCTTTTATATATCCCCAAGCAAGGAAAAAATAAGGAAAAAACACAGTTCTCCTTTAACGTTTAAAGCGGTTCTTCACCCTAAAGGGGAAGTTCCGCTAATCTGATCCCTCCCCCCCCCCCGTCTGCCACAATCGGCACCTTTCAGGGGGGAGGGGGGTGCAGTTACCTGGATAATCCAGGTATCGGCACCCACTTCCGGGCAGACCGCCGCAGACCCCTGCAGACGCCCCCCCCCCCGTTGTGTTCTGGGAAACACACAGTTCCCAGGACACAGCGGGGGACCAGAAGAGATGCCCAGCGCGACTCGTGCATGCGCAGTAGGGAACCGGGCAGTGAAGCCGCAATGCTTAATTTCCCAATTCCCTGACAGAGGATGGCGGCGGGGGCAGCAGCGAGACGAGTGATCGTTCGGCGGGGGCAGCAGCGAGACGAGCGGTCGCTCGTCATCTGCCGCCGACATGGCTGGACCCTGGGACAGGTAAGTGTGATTTTATTAAAAGTCAGCAGCTGCAATATTAGTAGCTGCTGGCTTTTAATATTTTTTTTGAGGTGCCGAACCACTTTAAATATAGAAAGATTTGGATGTTTCTCACCAATCCTGTGTGGTGGATGAATTCTCAGTGAAAAAAGTGGTCAATTCCTGATCCTCTGTGCTGTGTTGGAACCGAGTACCATCTGGATGAGGTATGGAAGCTCGTATACCTCTGGCAGTGGCAAGGGGGGACCTCTCACACTTCCCCCTAGATGTTAGTTTCCATCAGCGAGGCACCTGGCACCTGTACCTTCTTTCCGCTGGCTGCTGTCAGCTGTGCCTTGATCAGGAGAAGAAAAGGAGGAGCAGTCTCTTACTCTCTCCCTGCAACCTCCAAGCAGCCTCACAGCCCCACAGCCCGGTCAGCATCCGACTGCGTGTGTTCTTCACGCCACACACGTCCCGCCGATCCCACCTGTCAGGCTGCTCTGGGTCGCCAGGAGCCCGATACACTCGCAGTGGCTCTACCAAGCGTGTCCCGAGCCCTGGATCTCACGGGCACCAACAGAGGGATGCAGGAAGGAAGCAGGGAGCGAGCAGACACCTGACTCAGCATCCAGTCACGCCCCCATAAACCTCTTTCAATCCAAGATGAAGGGCAGGGAGAAGCAGACCAATGCCCATTCCAATAAATGCCATAACCACAGGATCCTGAAGCATCAGTAAAAAGAGAAATGGCAGATGAGTCAAAAAAAGGAGACCGCCAATCGGAACGACCATTAAAAGAAGCCAAAAAACAGTCCCAAACTCTCAAGTCTTCCCTTAAATCTGAAGAAATCTGAACAAAATGTCTAGGATTCTTCAATCCTGACAATGCTTTATACAACCCTTTTGAAAAAACCCTACCAACAGCAATAACCCGGGTCGCAAAAGCCAACAATCCTAAGGATTGCAAAGTGCGCAGTGTAACTTTCTTCTTATTAATAACAAAAGAGACTAAAAAACATAAACAATTCACCTTATCAGGAGGAATTCCATATTCAAAGTATCAATGGTGATACCAAGGAATTCAATCGATGTAGTAGGCCAAACAGACTTCTACTCAGCTAAAGGCATTCCAAACTTTCTACAAAGTCCTAAATATAGTAAACAAATACAAACACTCATGAGATGATGCTGGACCAATAAATAGAAAATCATCTAGATAGTGTATTAAATTATCAGAACCAGTGACATGAGAAACCGACCATTCCAAAAAGGAGGAAAAAACTTCAAAATAACAGCAAGAAACAGAACATCCCATTGAGAGACAATGATTGAAATAAAAACAATCATTAAAATAAAAACAAGCAAATTAAAAGCGGATGGGTGAATAGGTAACAAATGAAAAGCAGATTTTATGTCAGCCTTAGCCAACAAAGCTGACTGACCAACTTCACCTACTTTAGATATCGCATCATCGAAAGAACTGTAAGTAACCGAACAAAACACAGGATCGATATCATCATTCAAAGAACCCCAGCCGGAAAGGATAAATGATGAATTCTTTGAAAACTCTGAGGTTCCTTCTTAGGAATAATAACCAAAGGGGATATACTGAAATTCTTAAAAGGTGGAAACGAGAATGGACCCGCAAGCCTCCCCACAATTACTTGTTTTTCAATTTTTTGTGCAACAACACCCTCATTTCTACCAACAGAAGGCAAATTCTCAACAACCAACAACCCTCTCCTGAATATGAGGGTAACAAGAAACCAGACTGAAAACCATTCATTAAAAATTCCGCTGCCGGATGCTGAGGCTGAATGTGGAGAAATGGCAGCATTAATTTCACTGGTGTTACTGCTTTTACAAAAATTATCTTTTTGTGGAGGAATGCACGTTTAAAGCCATCTTTTTAAAACATTTTGTAGCCGGGTGAGCCCCAGCACCAGAAGCACATTCATGCTTAAATCGAAAAGTTTGTGGCTATTTACATTGGCCTTCATTAAAACTAAAACAAACACCCTTATGTGAAGACCCAGACTGAACAGAAAGCAGCTTAGGAAAAGGTTTTTGCAGCAACAATAAATTGAGCCATAACCCAACATCTTTAGTGCCCCATTTCAAAGAAATATGAACTGCCAATTTTTGGCAAAAAGATTTGTCATAGTAGAACCAAGATACACCTGAGAAATTCTTATATGCTTCAAGAATGATTTCTACATGGTGAAACATTCTGCTACACAGTTCTGGGCGACGTTCACCCATCACTCTAATATATATACAAAATGCTTGTAGCCAATTATTAAAAGTGCGAGGCATAAATTTACACCTATCATCACTAATATTCTCTGTGTCCTTTTTAAACGATTTATCATCCACAAAAGGTAAAAGAGACAAGATATCAATATAATCACTCTTCCAAATCCTATATTTAACAGCAGCGGGCAAATGAAAACCTAAAGGGGACAGCTCACATGCCCTAGCTTCTTTAAAACGACAGTCAGGTAGTACAGCAAGCTCAGACCAGACCAAGCATTAGACACATCTGCATGTGGTAAAGTAACGCTAGATAAAATTAATTTAAACTGATCGGCAATCACAGAGAAGTTGTTAATTAAACTAACCAAAGCATTATGATCCTGAGACTCACCTCCAGGATTTTTTGAGAAGCTGCTTCCAATTGCACTACTGGTACTGGATCCTGCACTGCTGGTACAGATACATTCAAAGGCAATTCAGCACGATCTGGATAACAAAAAACATCAGAGGCTGCAAAGAAATCACAGATGTCAGAATTAATCATAGGCATGCAATCAGTTTCAGAGTTATGTACATTTTGAAAGCATAATTTCTTCTTTTCTTTATTAACCAGGGAAGGAGCCTTTTTAACACCCTAACCCTTTTTATTTTTAGCAGGCAACGATGGGGATTCAAATCTGCGACACTTCACCAGTCTTTTAGACACAAGCCGTCCTGGTCTTTCTTTGCCTGAGCCAGTAGCGATTACATCATCAGTCAGAGTGTCATCAAGAAGGGGAACCGAAGACACAGAAGGGCAGGCCGATGAACGAGCAGGAGGCAGAGTGAGCAGGAGGCAGAGGAATCAGCCCAGAATCCATCGTCAGAGAGGGAAGAGAATCTCCATGAACCGGAGGCGGAGCAGCTGCAAGAAGGGACAGTAAAGCTAAGGGCACAGTTAAATCAACATCCTGCCCGGCCACAGAAAATGGAGGTGAAAGGGATAGGCAGTGTTGAATCCACTTGTCCCCGCCGGGTGCTGCCGCTCTTTACATCATCTGATGCAGGTAAAATTAAATTTTGAGCGCAGAGAGTGTCTTCTTACTTGTTACCACCGCTCTGATGAATAACTGACTTCTCCACTCATATTTATAGATAATCTGGGATCCAACTGACAGCGTGCTTGTGCATATAGGTAAGTAACCAATCATTTTAAACAGCTTAAATTTTTTTTAAATTATTATTTAAATATTTAATCCTCATACCTCACTCCTATTCTGTCTCATTCCCATTTCATGGGCAACTTATTGTTCCCCCACTTTTATTCTTTCTCTATAGTGTGGAAGGGTCCAATTTGTAATGCCTACATTGCTTTTAGTGGCCCATTGCCTGTCAAAGGGGCCCATTACCAGGTCCAAACTGGGTCCTGCAACATTAAGCAATAATGTCATGCAAGGGGTTGGTAGAAGATCAGTCAGCAGGAAAGATTCTGACCTGCAGTCACTGCTGAAAGAATCTCTCTAGAGATCACGTGAAACTGGATTTAGGTAAATTTTTATAGGTGTTTAAAAACAAAGATTATGTAGGTATGGGGGGCATAGGTTAAGGAACTGATTTTTATTTGAAAAAAGAGTCGTATCATTATAGAACCTGGCAGATTGGCACATACACCCAGTGGCCACAATGCTGCAGGCAGATGAACATGTGGACATGACAGAACAGCCTTTATGAATTTGGCGAGTCTCTGGCAGATTAAATTATTGATATATTGCTCATCTCTATATCTGAGTTTTCTTACCTTCCCCTGTGAAAGATCTGTGCACATGAGACTTTAGAACAAATTGTCTGGTACAAGTTTTTATCAAGCAGAGTTCTCAGAGTGTTTAATGTTATCATCAGTACATAACAATTCTCTAATAGTACCTTTTTAATGATGTTTGCATTTTTTTTTATAATTCATTCACTAGCTGTATAAATCTTTGAAGATGAAGGAAATTAATGCATGTCTCTTCAAAATTGAATAACATGAAATAAACTTTCTTGAAAGCAAATAAAGGGAAAATAGTGTAGAAGAGAACCTAGTTTAAAACAGTCCCCCTAGCCATGTCCATAAATGTAGAAATTAATGTTGCCACTGCTTTGCTTACAACTCCCAAGATGGCTGCCTCAATTTCTCTGTCTGCTATAATGATCTTTCAGCCCCTCAGAAAAAGACTTTATATTAAATTACTTTTTTATTAAGGTTTTCAAGTTTGATAGAACTGAATGTGTCTTTTTCTCTGTTAACTACACATGTCTTATCTATTTCCAAAGCTATTTTCTCCAACACTATTTTCAAAGATGTTTATACATTCTTGGAGGAAAATGTATACTGTTATTGTATTGCTTACTGAAATTCAAGATATAGTAAACATGTCACATACCTCACCAATTCAAACCAAGTACAAGATTAAAAAAAAATGTATAAGTCAAAATTATCTTCAGTGAAAACTGCTATTTAAATGGATCTGTAGATACAGAGATGTAGGCAGCTGATTTTATGTGCGAATCTTGACTTTTTCTCTAAAATGCAAACACAGTCCCACCCACATGTAGCGAGAGGTAGTTGAAGCCATGCTACACTATTTGTGTATTTTCTAGTGGACACTAATGCCGCGTACACACGATCAAACAATCCGGTGAAAACAATCCCCCCGTATGTAGCCTCCGGCGGACTTTTTTTACCCAAAAGTACGGCAGACTTAGAAAGTAGTTTTGCACTCCAATCTTTCCGTCGGATTCGCATTTCGGCAGACAATCCGGCCGTTGGTATGCCAGTCCACCGTACTTTTGAAATGAACGGACTTTTCCTGCGCTTTCTTCTTCGCTGCCGCCCTCTTCTTCCGACTTCGGGGGTCTTGTCCCCCTCTTCGGTTCTCCCAGAGGATGCTGGGACTGTGACATCATACTGGGCGGGGACATCATCCGGCGATGTCCCTAAATAAGTCGCCGCGCGCCGTGTCCCAGTCATTGTGAGCAGAGAGAGCGACGAGGCAACATCTGAAGAGAAGAACAGAAGAACAGAAGACGGTGACAGCGGCGACAACGGCAACAGAAGACCGGACCACCGCCTGTAAAAGAGCTAGAAGAAGGCGCGGTGGCCCGGCAAGAAGAACCGAAGAGGGGGTCAAGACCCCCGAAGTCGGAAGAAGAGGTCGGCGGCGAAGAAGAAAGCCGGGCTCCTCCGCTAGCAAAAGAGCTAGCAGAAGATAGCGGAGGAGTCCGGCGAGAAGACCTCCGAAGGCGGAAGACGATTTTTTCGGCGTTGGGGGTTCCCCTTTAAGTCCATACCAGGTGACGGGCCAGCGACACCTCCTTCGCTGGCCCCGTCTACCTGGAGACGCGCGCAAAATGAGCGGACTTTTCTCCACGTGTGTAGGCGAGTCAGTTCATTTCAAAAGTACGGCGGATAGTCCGGCGGACTTAGTACGCCGTATTAGTCCACTGAAAAAGTGCCGTGTGTGGGCAAGTAGCCCGTTCGGAAAGTCTGGCGGACAGTCCGGCGAGAAGTCCGCTGGACTAAGTCCGCCGGATAGTCGGTTACGTGTGTACGCGGCATAAGATGTGGCATTAGTATTTCATTCATGCAGCCCTCCTCAGAAGTATCTCCTACTTTAGTACATGAGATGATCATTGTCTAGTTAAAATGTCTGGTAGGGATGAGCTTCAAGTTCGAGTCAAACTCATGTTCGACTCGAACATTGCCTGTTCGCCTGTTCAGCGAACAGTGAACAATTTGGGCTGTTCGCGGCAGATTCGAAAAGCCTGAACACCGTGTACAAGTCTATGGGAGAAATCTAAAATGCTAATTTTAAAGGCTAATATGCAAGTTACTGTCCTAAAAAGTGTTTGGGGACCTGGGTCCTGCCCCAGGGGACATGGATCAATGCAAAAAGAAGTTTTAAAAACTGACGTTTTTTCAGGAGCAGTGATTTTAATATTGATTAAAGTGAAACAATAAAAGTGTAATATTCCTTTAAATTTCGTACCTGGGGGGTGTCTATAGTATGCCCGTGAAGGGGCGCATGTTTCCCGTGCTTAGAACTGTCCCTGCACAAAGTGTCATTTCGCAAGGAAAAAAAGTCTTTTAAAATCGCTTTGAATTGTCGGCTCCCGTAATACAGAGAACACTCAATGAGTGTTCTCTGTATTACGGAGCCAACAATGCATTCATTGATACAAAAAAATACAAAAAAGCATGGGGTTCCCCTAAATTCAATTACCAGACCCTTCAGGTCTGGTATTGATATTAAGGGGAACCCCGCGTCAAATGTGAAAATTTTTTTTTTACGTGGGGGTCCCCCTAAAAATCCATACCAGACCCTTTATCCGAGCATGCAACCTGGCAGGCCGCAGGAAAAGAGGGGGGGCGAGAGAGCACTCCCCCTCCTGAACCATACCAGGCCACATGCCCTCAACAGTAGGAGGATGCTTTGGAGGTCTGTGACTTCTCAAAGCACCATGTCCCCATGTTGATGGGGACAAGGGCCTCATCCCCACAACCCTGGCCGGTGGTTGTGGGGGTCTGCGGGCGGGGGGGCTTATCAGAATCTGGAAGCCCCCTTTAACAAGGGGACCCCCAGATCCTGGCCCTCCCTGTTTGAAATGGTAAGGGGGTACAAAAGCACCCCTACCATTTCACAAAGAATGTGTAAAAAATGGTTAAATAAGACAAACACACTTTAAAAAAAAAAAAATAATATTCCGGCATTGCTAATCCACTCTTGCTATCCAGCGACAGATGATCATCACTCCGGGGTCCAGCAATGGCTGATCTGATCCAGCGATGGGTGATTTTCAGTCCAGCGCAGTCCATGCATCCATCTTCTGTTTTCACTGAGGAGACTGCGGGGATCCCAGTGCTGACGTTTTTTATATTAGGAGGGTGGGGCCACCCGTCACCTGACCCGCCCTCTCTGACGCTGGTGAGGAAAGCCAGGGGTTCCCCCGTGACGTATGGGTAACCCCGCCCCCCTCTGATGTAAAGCAGGTTTCCATTAAAAAATAATTTTTTTCCTTGCGAAATGACATTTTGTGCAGGGACAGTTCTAAGCACGGGAAACATGTGCCCCTTCACAGGCATACTATAGACAACCCCCAGGTACGAAATTTAAAGGAATATTACACTTTTATTGTTTCACTTTAATCATTATTAAAATCACTGCTCCTGAAAAAACGGCTGTTTTTAAGACTTTTTTTTGCATTGATCCATGTTCCCTGGGGCAGGGCCCAGGTCCCCAAACACTTTTTAGGACAGTAACTTGCATATTAGCCTTTAAAATTAGCACTTTAGATTTTGAACGTTCAAGTCCCATAGACTTTAATAGGGCTCTAAAGTTCACACGAAGTTTAGGTCTGTTCGCAGGTTCTGGTATGAACCGAACAGGGGGGTGTTCGGCTCATCCTTAATGGCTGGTATAAACCATATACATTGGGTAGCAATTAGAAAGTGACAAAAAGGTAAAGGTGGTACATGCAGTACTGTGCAAAAGTTTTAGGCAGGTATGAAGAAATGCTGTAAACAAAGAATGCTTTCAAAAATATATATTAGAATTGTTTATTTTGATCAATTTACAAGATGCAAAGTGAGCAAACAGAAAAAAAATTGTCAAAGTTAAATCAGAATTTGGTGTGACTTCCCTTTGACTTCAAACCAGCATTTAATTTTACACTTATACAAAATCTGTGATTCTGTAAGATTTGAGTCAAGAGTTAGATTATCCAATTATACATATAGGCGCTAACGATCATCAATTTCATATATAAGTTGAATCACAGTCATCGACTGAAACAGAAACAGCTGTGTAGAAGGCTTAAAACTGAGAGAGGTAAAACCAAACTATGCTGAGGTTGTGGAAGACAGTTTCATGTCTCAGGTCATACACTATGGCAAGACTGAGCACAGCAATAAGACACAAGGTATTTATACTGTATCAGAAAGTTATCTCCCAGGCAAAGATTTCAAAGCAGACTAGGGTTTCAAGATGTGCTGTTCAAGCTCCTTTGAAAGCCATGTTAAGGACATGTGGCCTGATATGGTTTAGAAGGGGTTGGGGGGCCATGAAAACTATTCTGTGACTGGAGGAAGGGATCTTGTCATGTATCTGCCTCTCCTTCATTTACGAAATGCTTTTAACACATGCAGAACCAGAAGTTCCTAACTATGAGGGGGATATCTAGCATCAATAAACCAAGAAGTTAAACTTTAATGATGCTTTAAAGATAAAATCGAACTATAGGCAAAACTTTTTTCTTCATTCTGGATAGGGTAAGAACCCCTGTATGGTTTATTTTTTTCAATCTCTGTCCCATGGGGGATATGCCTCTAACTTTCCAAAAGTGGAAGTGAGAGAAAATCCCTCTAAAGTGAAGGAATCCCTGGTTGTCACCAGGGTCACCAGAGCTAGGGTTCCAATTGGAAGATATCCCCATTTGGGTTTTCTTTTACTTTCACTTTCAGTGATAATGGTAAACAGGATAAATAGAGAGGGTGAATCTCCCTTACAAGTGCACAGGCGAAAATGAAAACCTGACAGATGTTCTAATCCAGTGATGGCGAACCTTGGTACTCCAGATGTTTTGGAAATTTCCCATGATTCTCATACACTCTGTAGTGTAGTTGAGCATCATGGGAAATGTAGTTCCAAAACATTTGGAGTGCCAAGGTTCATAAACATCCTGTATTTTTTTCAATTTCTCCTCTCTTGTTGTCCTTTATTAGTGCCACTGGGATAGACAGTCAAGGCAAATCCAAAAATGTAAAAATTCCTCTAACAGGAGGAAATTTCTTTAGAAAGTATTAATATTTTACTGAAAGGGTAGTTGATGTTTGGAATAGACTTCCAGCAGAGGTAGTGAGTCAGTCAACAGTAAATGATTTCAAACATTATTAGGAGAAAACTTAGATCCATACAAAAAAAAATCTTCCTATAGGTACACAAATTCTGGTGACCTGGGGGTCCCCAAGGGATTCCCTTAATTTGCAGAGATTTCCTCTCACTTCCTATTTTGGCTATTGGACAGGAAGTGAAGGAAAATCCCTCCAACGAGATACAAATTGCAAAAAATACACTGGCAGTGGTTATGACCCTCCCTTACTCTACTCTACTTACTCTACTAAAATGAAAAAAAAAAAGTTTTGCCATTAGTTCTGCCATTAGTTCTACTTTAAGTTGGGAACTGTAGAAACCACACTCATCCTTGGTGTGAATTCCACATATCTTTGTGGGCCCTCCAAAATCCATACCAGAACCTTATCCGAGTATGAAGCCTGGAGGTCAGGATGAGCGCCCCCCCCCCCCTCCTGAACAATATCAGCCACATGCCCTCAACATGGGGAGGGTACTTTGGGGTCAACCCAAAGCAGCTTATCCCCATGTTGATGGGGGCAAGAGCCTCTTTAGGATGACCCTGGCCATTGGTCTGCGGGTGGGGTCTGAGGAAACATTGCTGGAAGAAGCAGCAGAGGAGACGTTGGCATCCCATTTCCAGAGTTCCAGTGATGGTCTGTTGGAATTACACCTTCCATGTCGGATCATCTGAGCCTGATGATGTTTCCGTTGATTCCCCACTTCTATGTGTGTTTGACTGTCTGCCACTGGCATTAGAGTCCACACATTCTGGTAAGAGTACCTACCTTCCTTCTTTGGTGGTGGATGCACAACTTTGGTGACCCTTACAACCAGCAATGATCCTTCATTGTCATCTTATAGACTTTTTATTGTAGACATCATTTCACCCTAGTTTGGGGAAGTCTACATTTGGATTTGGATGAACTTTCATTATTCACTTGTTTTAAATAGTTTTTTCTATACCGTGTATCATTAGTGATTTTTCATGTATGAAAATTGCACAATTTTCACATTCACACCAGCATGCTGGCACTTTATTGTGATCCAGAATTATTCATTTTATTTGCATTTTTATGTTAGCACATTGTCACTTTATTCATTGGCATTAAGGGAGTCATCTTCATTGTATGACTGTTATTATTATTATTTTTTATTTTTTTTTCCAAAAAAAGATTTTATTTAAGAAACGTAAGTCAATCACAGTAACAGAGTTGTCATACATATGTCCAATTATCACACAATAGCCATATAGTTAAACCAAAGCCAGTACATACTGTAGTGGAGGGACATCAATCTATTAATTTATCGCGACATGGAGTTTCTCAAGCGTACAATGGAAGATTGTAGCAAAGAGTAGGTGTTAGATAAACTGTACAAGCTATACTGAGGTAGTCCTAAGGTAAGTATTTCCAAAGAGTAATGCGTCTGTGTCCGTGTAATGGTGTAGATTAGTGATGGACGAACTTCCGATGGGACGTTTCGCGAACGCGGACCGCGAACGCAGCCGATAGTTTGCGAACGGTAACGTTCGCGGCGGGCCCCATTGACTTCAACGGGAGGCGAACTTTGCAAACCTACAGGTCAAATTTGCAGCCACAAAATAATTACTATCTGTGCAAACATAGCCCCACCACATGGCCAATGACATAACACATGTATGAGGTGAATCTGGGATCGACAACTACAAGCATTCTTTTTTTATATGTGAAATTGTTGTGACAATTCAGGACTGTGGAGCGCATGAAGGCAATGGAGGAGAGGGAAGGTCAGGGTAGGCAAAGAAGAGGGTGCAGGAGATGATCACCAGCAGCGTGACATACAGCAATGACACCTGCACAGTGATAGAGTGATCTGACACCAGCACCGTGATAGAGAGCACTGACATAAGCAGCGTGACATAAAGCAATGACACCTGCACCCTGATAGAGTGATCTGACACCAGCACCGTGATAGAGAGCACTGACATCAGCAGCGTGACATAAAGCACTGACACCAGCAGCGTGAAATACAGCACTGACACCAGCACCGTGATAGAGAGCACTGACATCAGCAGCGTGACATACAGCAATGACACCTGTACTGTGATAGAGTGATCTGACACCAGCACCGTGATAGAGAGCACTGACATCAGCAGCGTGACATAAAGCACTGACACCAGCACCATGATATACAGCACTGACACCAGCACTGTGATAGAGAGCACTGACATCAGCAGCGTGACATACAGCAATGACACCTGCACCGTGATAGAGTGATCTGACACCAGCACCGTGATAGAGAGCACTGACATCAGCAGAGTGACATAAAACACTGACACCAGCACCGTGATATACGGCACTGACACCAGCACCGTGATATACAGCACTGGCACCTGCACCGAAAGCAGCCCCAGGAGGAAGTCAGCATAGCACAGGGATGGTGGGAGCCCCTCATAATAAGCAGCCCCAGGAGGATGTCAGCATAGCACAGGGATGGTGGGAGCCCCTCATAATAAGCAGCCCCAGGAGGAAGTCAGCACAGCACAGGGATGTTGGGAGCCCCTCATAATATGCACAGCAGAGGTACAGCCCCAGGAGGAAGTCAGCACAGCACAGGGATGGTGGGAGCCCCTCATAATAAGCAGTCCCAGGAGGAAGTCAGCACATCACAGGGATGGTGGGAGCCCCTCATAATGAGCATATCACAGGGATGGTGGGAGCCCCTCATAATGAGCATAGCACAGGGATGGTGGGAGCCCCTCATAATATGCACAGCAGAGGTACAGCCCTAGGAGGAAGTCAGCACAGCACAGGGATGGTGGGAGCCCCTCATAATAAGCAGCCCCAGGAGGAAGTCAAGTATGTGCAAGTATTTTATACGTGTATTACACAACTATATACTGCACACCAAATAGTACACCTATACCAGTCCTTAAGGACCTTTGTGGAACTAGTAGCTAGGGATTAGCAGACTGTACCTCAGTCCCTATACTGATAAAGGACTGCTGCAGCAGAAGGGCAGCAGTCAGCAGTAGTGCACCTCAACCCTATATATTGTGGACCTATACCAGTCCTTAAGGAATAGCAGACTGTGCCTCACTCAACCCTATGTACTGTAGTACCCTATACCTTACCAGTCCTTATAAGGACCTTTGTGGAACTAGTAGGTTGTGAATGATTAGCAGACTGTACCTCAGTCCCTATACTGATAAAGGACTGCTGCAGTATAGGGCAGCAGTCAGCAGTAGTGCACCTCAACCCTATATATTGTGGACCTATACCAGTTCTTAAGGAATAGCAGACTGTACCTCACTCAACCCTATGTACTGTAGTACCCTATACCTTACCAGTCCTTATAAGGACCTTTGTGGAACTAGTAGGTTGTGAATGATTAGCAGACTGTACCTCAGTCCCTATACTGATAAAGGACTGCTGCAGTATAGGGCAGCAGTCAGCAGTAGTGCACCTCAATCCTATATATTGTGGACCTATACCAGTCCTTTAGGAATAGCAGACTGTACCTCACTCAACCCTATGTACTGTAGTACCCTATACCTTACCAGTCCTTATAAGGACCTTTGTGGAACTAGTAGGTTGTGAATGATTAGCAGACTGTACCTCAGTCCCTATACTGATAAAGGACTGCTGCAGTATAGGGCAGCAGTCAGCAGTAGTGCACCTCAACCCTATATATTTTGGACCTATACCAGTCCTTAAGGAATAGCAGACTGTACCTCACTCAACCCTATGTACTGTAGTACCCTATACCTTACCAGTCCTTATAAGGACCTTTGTGGAACTAGTAGGTTGTGAATGATTAGCAGACTGTACCTCAGTCCCTATACTGATAAAGGACTGCTGCAGTATAGGGCAGCAGTCAGCAGTAGTGCACCTCAACCCTATATATTGTGGACCTATACCAGTCCTTAAGGAATAGCAGACTGTACCTCACTCAACCCTATGTACTGTAGTACCCTATACCTTACCAGTCCTTATAATGACCTTTGTGGAACTAGTAGGTTGTGAATGATTAGCAGACTGTACCTCAGTCCCTATACTGATAAAGGACTGCTGCAGTATAGGGCAACAGTCAGCAGTAGTGCACCTCAACCCTATATATTGTGAACCTATATCAGTCCTTAAGGAATAGCAGACTGTACCTCACTCAACCCTATGTACTGTAGTACCCTATACCTTACCAGTCCTTATAAGGACCTTTGTGGAACTAGTAGGTTGTGAATGATTAGCAGACTGTACCTCAGTCCCTATACTGATAAAGGTCTACTGAGGTAGAAGGGCAGCAGTCAGCAGTAGTGCACCTCAACCCTATATATTGTGGACCTATACCAGTCCTTAAGGAATAGCAGACTGTACCTCACTCAACCCTATGTACTGTAGTACCCTATACCTTACCAGTCCTTATAAGGACCTTTGTGGAACTAGTAGGTTGTGAATGATTAGCAGACTGTACCTCAGTCCCTATACTGATAAAAGACTGCTGCCGTATAGGGCAGCAGTCAGCAGTAGTGCACCTCAACCCTATATATTGTGGACCCATACCAGTCCTTAAGGAATAGCAGACTGTACCTCACTCAACCCTATGTATTGTAGTACCCTATACCTTACCAGTCCTTATAAGGACCTTTGTGGAACTAGTAGGTTGTGAATGATTAGCAGAATGTACCTTAGTCCCTATACTGATAAAGGACTACTGCAGCAGAAGGGAAGCAGTCAAGTATAATATTCTTTCTATATTTGGAAGAAAGAATATTATACGTGTACAAGCCTATTACCATACCAGTCCTGAAAAGAACCTTTGTGGACCTAATAGTAACAGCTACTGATTGAACTGACTGTCCCTCACTGCCACACACAGCTTCCTGCCTGTCCCTATTTAAACTGACAAAACACAGGCTGCTGGAACAATAACTTGAATAGCACTCAAAACTATATCCTGTATTACTTTACCATACTAGTCCTGAAAAGGACTTTTGTGGACCTAATAGTAACAGCTGATGATTAAACTGACTTTCCCTGCTGCACACAATGTCCTGTCCCTGTCTCTACACTGAAAAAAGACAGGCTGCTGCAACAATCACTAGCACAGCAGTGCCTCAAACCTATATCCTGAACTACACCTAACACCTATACCAGTCCTGAAAATAACTTTTGTGGACCTAATAGCTAGCTATTTGGGTCATTGCAGTCTCTCCCTGCTCCACACAGCAACCTCTCCCTATAGTGACATACGAAAGAATGTAAAATGGCTGCCGGATCGGGTCTATTTATAAGTTAGGGGGAATGTCCAAGTGTCAATGTGCTGTAATGTCTCAATTGGCTGTCCTGTACCCCATGATGGATGTGTCTTCATAGGTCAAAGTTATTTTACACAGTAAACACGGAAGTCCGCCGGGAGAATGGCGGCAATAGTCCGCCGATCGGCCGGACCGCGAAGAGCCGAAATTCGCTGCGAAACGACCGCCGGGCGAACCGTTCGGCCATCCCTAGTGTAGATGTCCGAGTCGGTTCCTACTCATCAGAGCAGTCGGATGAGTACCTGTACAACAAGTCTGCATGCTTATGCATTAGAGAAGACCCGGATGCCTGGTTTAGGGCATCCAAGAAGTAGCTGGTGAAAGTGAATTCTGGTGTATATAGAGATCGGGGGGGGGGGGTAGGGGGTTGGGTTGGTAGGTTGGGGGGGGGAATAAGGAAGTGGAATTCAGGAGGGGATCTTAGAAGGGATAGGGGAATGGAAGATGCCTCCTCGGTCTCCGCTGTGCGTTATGAGAGTTTGGCCTATTGTTGCTTCTGAAAAGGGGGGGTTGGAAGCGGGGTAAAGGTATTTTTGCAGTCATATGGTGAGTGATGGGGAGCGGCGTGAGGTCTCCCATACTTGTCCCGTGGTTAGGGGTGGGAGCACCTCGCCACCTAGGAATTAAGGGTGAATACAGGGTTTGTTCCACAGGCCTACACCCGGAGGGTGTGGTGTTAAATCGTGTGTTAGTGTATCAGAGCCCTATATCTATTGGTGGTTTGGAAATGTCTCCAGCAGGCCCAAGTTCTGTAAAATTTAACTGTGGAGTCTAGGGGGATTGCAATAAGTTCTTCCATATCAGCTATTCTGTTGACTTGCCTGAGCCACTCTGATATTGTTGGGGTAATATGTGAACCTCAGTGTCTGGGAATGCATATTTTGGCTGCATTGAGGAGGGGCAGGACCAGGGTCCTTCGGTAGTGATGATTTGGAATGTCTGAGAGATGAAATAGGCAGTGGGCTGGAGTGTGGTTTATTGTATATGTAGATATCATTTCTGTGAGTTCTATGACCTGCATCCAAAATGATTGTAATACGGGGCAAGCCCACAATACGTGTAACAACGCTCCTGGTGCTTCAGCACATCTCCAGCATGTGTTGGGATAGGAAGGATTATACTTATTTAGGATTACTGGGGTTCTGTACCACCTCGTCTGGGTTTTATAATTGTTTTCTTGAATGGAAACATTTAGGGAGCCCTTGTGCGTAATTGTATACACATGCTCCCATTGTTCTTCTGTGAGTTCTAATTGTATCTCTCTTTCTCATGTCTTAGAGGTCTTCCCTTCTTTAATTATTTTTTATAGCACTACACCTTTTATTTTTATCACATATTTAACTGAAAATGCACTTCGGTTTCTTTCTTTTAAAAATATGCCTGCTTTAGAGGACATCTGTTTAGATTTTGTGCTAGAGAACCTCATTTATTTTCTCATTCAATTTACAAATTGATGTATTCTGTTGCATTTAAGTATATTTCTATTTATCTTAACATATCACATGTGATCCATACAAACATTCATAACAAAATATAATTAGCCATTTCTTTTTAACAAATATTGTTTACTATCTAAGTTTTCCAGTTGCCAAACAAAAGTATTGTTCCTTTTATTAAAACAGAGCTGTACACAACAAGGTCTCCGGAGAATTTCCTTGATTGATCTGCAGTGTGCAGAGAACTTTTGGACAGTCTTTGCCATAGGAAAGCTCCTTTCTGTTGTCAAATTTGCTGCTTACTATCTGTATGAACAATTTTGTTTGATAATTCTATTGTAGTACTTACTTCAAAACTCTAAAGTTTTGTTCTTGAAGGAGAAGTCATGGAAAATGGAAACTCTACCATGAAAGTGGTCCTATTATTAACGTTTATTGTTCATATGGATAAATACCCCATTTCACAACAATAATAAACTAGTTTATTATTTTGCTTCCTCGTGTAACCTGAAGCCTAGACAAATGTCACATAGTCTCTGCCAAGAGTGTTTCATGTCATTAGAATCTGCAGATTGTTTGGATGACTGACAGTTTTGTCATTAAAAAAAAATAAAAGATTATTCTGTCACCTAACTGAATGACTGAACTGAACACAACTCCACCTTATGCATGTCACAAAGTGGACATTTTCGACTCCTTTACCAACCCCAAAGTGTTTGTACAATATTTCAAATGTTTCTATAAGACAATCCAACCTATTTAACCATGCAATGTGAACTTCCAGAACTAACCTCGAATGCAAAATCTAATAGATCTAATATAAGTTTTTGCATTTTACACAGTTATTACACTTTGTCTTGCCTTTGGCACAAGCTTGGCTTTAGTAGCAATGTGTATAAGCCTTGTTCTAGTACTGATATCATACAACATGTAAAGTTCTTCAACATTACAGTGTGACAGGGCCAGAAAACCTGCCTTTTATTTAGAGTTCTGTACGGAAGGAATTTTATGGCTGAAATATGTGGGGGTTTATTTACCAAAGATGTAGCACTTATCAAAGTGAATACTCACATTGCAAAGTGAATTTTTACTTTGTGTAGCGCTGTGATTCTTTACCAAGCAATATTATCAAGCAAAACCATGCTGTTAGATTGGTATTTGGCTCCCTCTACCTCTTCCTCTGGTATGCAATGAAAAAAAAGACTTGTTTAACTTTCACATAACAGCTATGCAGGAAGTGACTTAATTGTTTACTTTGTGAAAGGACTCACATACCCACAATGCCCACTCACCTACCCATGAACACTGAGTGGCTGAACTGCATGCTGGGTAGGTCATAAAAGGCCTGGCGTGGCCATTTTCTGTCTCTTCTTGCTGGGACGTGTGGTCTGCCTACAGGGATCTGTGGGTGCGTGTTTGAAGAGCCACAGCCTGCATTGTGCGGAGTGGAACAGCAACTACTGAGAACATCTTACCACAGTGTGCTGGAGCAATGGTGTGATCTGACCAGAGGATCTGGAACGTCTGACAGAGCCAAACGAGGGTCCCAGTCATCTTGCGGAGCGGTGCAGTGGGACGGAGCTGTCTGGCAGCAGGACTGAGACCACCGGAGCGGAGGCATCCCTTTATCCAGGCCTGGTGTGGTGAGAGGGCTGTTGTCCAGAAGTTATATACAACACTTCACACACTTAGACTGATCTCATAATATTGCTGAGACTTGTAGTTCCACAGAACAGTCCCTTTCAATTAGACTATGCTCAAATTATTTTATAGTTTAATTTGGAGGACCATGGTGAGTGGATTATCCATTTACTTTTACATAATGTACAGTTACTGTATATACAGAATAAGGACACTCCTAAAAGTAGAAATGTTTTATTCTTTTTAAAGCTGATGTGTATATGTTTGACAAACTGATAATTAAAACTAAGGAGAGATAGGTGCACCATACAACTACTTATTCAAAGACCTAATTTTAAAATAATCATATTAACAACAATTTCAAATCTGTGAGAAATATAACAGTGAAAAGGTGACATCTCTACTGAAGAGTCAATAGAATTTGCCTTGAGGTATAATCTTTACTTTGTGTTTATGTATGGGGCTTTTTCAAAACTGTGCAATGAAAAATACAGGCTGTTTTCTAAATGTGAATTGAATGCAGTGACGTTTTCCTAGAAAGTATATTTATAATTGCACTGTATTTAAAACAGTATTACTGCTAGCATTGCTCCACATTTGATAGTTGGTGCCCTGGACCCCGAGGCTGCACACGACCCACCATTTAATGTAACTGTATACATTCTATACAATAATAACAATAACTGCTTTTTAATTTGCACAATGCCCATCTATATTGCTACCCCCACCTATCATAATGACTGTAAACAAATCTCTGGAGAAGATCGGGTTTTTGGGGAGGGCAGTGCTCCTGTTTCCATGACCTCTCATATGTTTGTCATCAAGTGGAATATGTGCCCAACAAACAGGAAGCACAATTACACGTAGTCTCAACATTAGAGCTGGTCAGATGACATCCGTGTGACGAAGCGCGTAGGGCGTGGCCAGGCAACGTACACCTCGAGCTCAGGCCGAGAAAGCAGAGCGGGACTTTTAAAGCTGTATGCATAACCGCAATTTGAAACCTTTGGTTTGTAAGTAGTTTTAATCTATTTTGTGAATAAAAGCAATGTTTTAAACGGTATCACACTATGGATGTGCCTCTTCTTTACCATATATAACGTGGCACACCGCACTCACGGAAAAACGAGGGATCCCCAGTATCACATCTGAAGGAAGCCAGAGAGCGACACAATAGCTGATATTGTGAAGGCTGATCCACCCCGGACGGGGTCTTTTTTCCGGTGAGAGCATAATAATATATACGTAGCCACTGAACACGAGGAACACAACTGGAAACCATCACCTCCCCCCTTCACCTACGGAAGATTCCGTCACTTATTAGAGACTTTTTCACAATTTCAACCGTACACGGTTCACTTGCAACTTTGCACATTTTTTATTCAATTTTTATTCAATTTTTTATTCTATTTTTCATATTTTATTTTTATTATTTTTTAATTTTATTTTTATTTTTATTTCTCATCTTATATTGTGCTATTTATTATACTGTGTTAGCTATTACATTGTGCTACTATCGTGATACTCACCTTAAATATATTTTTAGAGCACTAATATTGATCAATCATTAATATCACACCCACGGGTAATTCACCGATATCACATCTAGTCTTTTTTATTTTTTTATTTATCTTATTTTATCGTACACCTTTACTTTTTATGGCACATGTGGATTTATTTGCACTTGCACTTTATCAATAACAACATATTGCCATAGCTGTTTATGGTATAGGGATAAGCATTCCATATATTATGGTCTCTATTTTTTACTATTTTTGTGTTTAATTAACCAGCACGCTGAGAATTATATGCAATAAGCGCCTCCACTCACAGGTGTTCATTAGTAAATAGCATAGCGTATGTGGTTGCACATTTGATGTTTGTATCTTGCTATCCCCATCCAATTGCCAGCACACTGTGAATTATATACAATAGAGCCCTCACCTAGAGGTCCGCAATAATAATAGGTACAGCGCCATATCTATTCCTCTTTTTTCCTTTCATTCAGACAGGGAGCCCCACCTCCTTTCTCTCCTCATTGGCTGAATGACTTTGACAGCAGCGGGAGTCAATAGCACACACTGCTGTCTCAGCCAATGAGAGGGGAGTCCCGGGCAGACTAGACATTCCTGCAACATCGCTGGATTGAAATGGGGCTCCGGGAAGCATTAGAGGGCTGGGGGGATACTGCTGCACACAGAAGATTTTATTATCTTAATACATAGAATGCATTAAAATAAAAAAACTTCTGCCTTTACAACCCCTTTAACCACTTGCTTACTGGGCACTTAAACCCCCCTCAGTCCCAGACCAATTTTCAGCTTCCAGCGCTGATGCACTTTGAGTGACAATTGCGCGGTCATACAACACTGTACCCAAATGAAATTTTTATCATTTTTTTCCCACAAATAGAGCTTTCTTTTGGTGGTATTTAGTTACAGCTCGGAGTTTTATTTTTTGCTAAACAAACAAAAAAAGATGCAAAAAAAAAAAAAAAAAAAATCATGTTTTAATAGTTTGTTATAAAATTTTGCAAACGGGTCATTTTTCTCCTTCATTGAAGTGCGCTGATTAGGCGGCACTGATAGGCTGCATTGGTGGGCACTGATGGGCTGCATTGGTGGGCACTGATAGGCTGCACTGGTGGGCACTGATAGGCATAGTTAAGGCGGCACTAATAGGCACAGATAAGGCGGCACCGATGGGCACAGATAAGGCGGCACTGATGGGCAAAGATGGGCACAGATAAGATGGCACGGATGGGTGGCACGGATAAGTGGCACGGATGGGTGGCACGGATGGGCACTGATAGGTACCACAGATAGATGGGACTGATGGGCACTGATAGGTGGCACTGATAGGTGGCTCTGATAGGTGGCACTGCTGGGCACTGATGGGCGGCACTGCTGGGCACTGATGGGCGGCACTGCTGGGCACTGATGGGCGGCACTGGGGTGCAGCACCTTTGAGGCAGATTTTGGGTGGCACTGTGGGTGGCACTGTGGGTGGCACTGTGGGCACTGCTGGGTGGCACTGTGGGCACTGCTGGGTGGCACTGTGGGCACTATGGGCACTGCTGGGTGGCACTGACAGGGGGGCACTTACTTTATTTCAGGATGGCACTGCGGGTGGCAGGTGGGCACTGGCAGGGGGCAGGTGTCCGCTGGATATGCTGGCCGTGATCGGGACTGATGTCCCGAACACGGCCGCCGGCGATCGGCTCTTTTTTTTTCTCCTCGCGCTGTCAGCGCGAGGAGGAATACTAGCCGATTACCGGCTCCGTTTTATCACATGATCAGCTGTCATTGGCTGACAGCTGATCACGTGATAAGGGGTCGGGATCGACCCCTTACACGGATCGGTGATCAGGCGAGTCTCACAGACTCGCCGATCACAGAGCGCGCCGCGCGCGCCCCTCAGGCGCTGTACCCAAGTGGTTAAGCCACCCCCCTTGCAGGTGCAATCTGGCTATGCCCACTGTTCAGTGTTCTATGAACTTCTGATTTTCCTCACTGTGGCTATTGGTGCCTCTGGTCTTTTAGGAAATCCCTTTATTTAAGTCACCACTGCTGGTGTATTGAGAGTGCATCCAAAGTTTTCCTTTTTTTCCAAAAAATGGAACAAAGTGCATTCTAATAGCATCAACAATTTATGTTTTCAGAAAGCAACTTTTCAGTTAAATTTCAGTAGAGCCTGAAATTGTTTCCAGTGTCAAGAATTATAATTAGAAGGTTCAAGGTCAGAGCTGTGTGGTGTCAACAAATCTAGACACGACAATGGACTTACATAACCAGTAAACCACTGATAAAAGGCTTTTTCCATAGGGTAACCAAGAATGTATTGATTAGATGCTGAGTGCAGTAACCCACAGCAAGCAGAGTTCACATTTTTCCTTTCCTAATAGCAAACTGTAAACTGAAATCTGGTTGCATTTGTCTGTGGAGGATGCATACTGTCATTATATTTTACAGTACCTTGTTAAATAATGATCTGAGACATCCTAAATGTCTAGGTGTCTGGAGAAAGTCTTTCCATTTTACTGTTCTTTTTTTTTCTCAATAAATATTGTAGTTCTGTGGATTTTGTGCTTCATCAGCCTTTTGAAGGTATTTTTCAGATCCAAAATGAGTGTGGAAGATCATAGGATGTTAAATGAAAAAACAATCAGTTGATTATTTAAAACCTAAAAACTGGCAAAGGTGGGCCATGTATATACCCATGCTCCTAAATGACATGTTTTAGTGACATTCTGCACATATTCTGTGTGATATAAAAAAGATGCGTTGTCTAGTGGAAAACAAATGATTCTGAAACAATTCTAAAACAAAATTGTGTAACTAATACCATCCATACCAAAAACGATAATTATAGTAAAAAATAAATAAATGTCTTCATATGTGAATGTGCAAATGAAGCAATTAAATACATTTCATAAAGTAAAGTTCATAAAAAATACAGTCATAAAAAAAATTAAGTCAAAGGCACCCTCCAATCCCAGAGGGTGGGTGCTATGGGGAAAAGCATTGGGTGGAGTTAGAGTTGAGATATCATCATGCCCAAGCTGACAAGAGTGTACCAGGGCTGGCTACTGCTCTGTTTTTACTGCTGATTAGTATCCTAAAGATTGTAAGCGTAACTTTTTATATTAAACTGGTATTTTTACATTATTGTGCTCTAGGCCCTCTTCTATTTTACATTTTTACATTCTGTACAATCACTGGAGATGATATGGTCACTAGTGAACGGCATTTTGGTGGAGTGCTTGGTGTGAAGACATGGCCACTGAAAATCAAGGTTTTCCGATGGAGAGAGCATCAGCTCAGTGACTTGGAAAGTAAAAGTGCTATATATGTCTTATCATTTAGAGATCAACTGTGTCTGGTATGAGACTGTCATTTGAGAAGCATTTTGGAGCACTGGAGCACTTTGTGTGATACAAGCACTTAGCACTTTTAGCCCTTGTACATACGATCGGAGAATCCGTCGGAATGTGTCCTATCGGACCATGTTGTCTGATAATCCGACTGTGTGTGGTATGCATCGGACTGATTCCATCGGAATATCCGTCGGACCCAATTTTCCAACTTGTTGGAAATATTTTCCGACCAACTGGTTTCGATCGGACATACTCTGATCATGTGTAGAGAATTTTGATCGGACCAAGTGCCACGCATGCTCAGATCAAATTCCTACATCAAAGCTATTGGCTACTAGCCTGAATGTAGTCCCATTGTAACGAAATTACGTCATCACGTTCTGAAAGATCGGATTTTTCGACAACTTAGTCCGACCATGTGTATGCAACAGTTTCGGACAAAATCCGACGGACAAAATCCAACGGACAAAATCCGACGAATTTGGTTGTCGAAATCTCCGACGGTATGTACAGGGGCTTAGAAGAGCACCATTGACTTAATTTTATTTTATGAATTAATTTTTTATGAAATGTAATTGATGAACTTTATTAAATTGCATAATTTGCACATTTGCTTATGAATAAGTTTATTTATTCTTTATTATAATTATGTTTTTTTGGTATGGATTGTATTAGTTTTTTCAGAATCATTGGGGTTTTCCACTAGACAGCACATCTTTTTTGTATCACAGTGTTTTTGAATCCAGTATTCGGGAATTAGGTTGATCCAGCAGTCTGATATACATGTTCTAGATTGTAAGCTCTAATGAGCAGGGCCCTCTAGTCCCTCCTGTATTGATTTGTATTGTAAGTGTACTGTCTGCCCTCATGTTGTAAAGCGCTGCGCAAACTGTTGGCGCTATATAAATCCTGAATAATAATAATAATAATACATGATTTTATTTATTTTTTCAGCATGAAGTTTTTATACTGGGTATATATATTATACCCTGTCAGAAAAGGCTATAACTTTGCAGATGGACCTGTAAATGGACTATTTAAAGGTAAAGCATAAAAAAAAATATGTATTACTGTAGCTGTATGAAGCCTTTGACTGATATCAATTCATTTTTTATAAGGTTCATTTATTTATGTTTTCAACCCATAAAACACTTTTAATCACTTTTTAAATCATGAATGTACTATGTTTAAAAATAAAAAAGGTCATGAAAAAAAACATGCTAAAGTGCCTGATTTAATTTTTACTTCATCTTTAAGTGTTTTTGAACTAGATGTACGGATGCACCAGCACAAATGCAGAAATGTTCTGGACAGCGCACCAAACACCTGACATGCATTTGATTAGACTCCTTTTAGTTACCTAGGAACGGAGGAAAAAATATTATTTTTTTCTTTCACGCTGGTCGTAACCTTTTGATTGCTCTTGATTTAATGTTGTTTGCGTAAAAAAGCTTTTCACTCTTGACACTTATTCTATGCAGCAATAAATGTTTCATCACACATTTGTTCCTGTCTTGACATACCCAACAGCTATTTCTATGCACCATGCATAGAAATACTATCCCACTTTTTATTTGAGATGGACCGATAAAACTTAGAAGGGCTTACTAGCAGGCCAGAGCCTGTTAAAATGATGTCATGAAGTATCGCTAAATTGACATGGTAAAATAGGATTGGGGGCTGTTTTTAGGATCAACAATATGGAAGGCTTACTGAACATAAAATAAATTACTTTTATAAACTTGCTTATATTAATGTTCATAGGTGAAATGTTGCATTTTTTTTAAGCAAAATATATTTAAAGTGAAGATATTTGAAAACTGCATTTGAACAAGCCAATGACTGTCTAATCCTATGGAAGAAAGCTACAGGCTATCGATTTACTAAATCTCAGATTTACTAAATGTAAACTAAAATGTGAGGTACAGGTAAGTAAACCAATGTTCACATTCAACATCCTTTATGTGAAGGATAAGCTCTATCTTTCAGACCCTGAATAAATATGCTGCAAATAAGCAAACCTAGACTCTGGAAGGCTTATTCTTTTTAAAATAATGATTGCTGCCTCTAGAACCCAAGAGACAAATTGTTACATCATCTCCAGATGGTAGTGGATGCTTTGCTTCATCAAAGTTTGTGATCGTTGTGGGAGATGTGAGGATTAGACTATCACTATTAATGTTTAATAGGACTATGGAGATGAAACTGTCCAGAGAGCCCCTAGTCTTTTACATGGCCTGCCAGAGGGTTTACTACAAATCGCCTGGCCATGCAGCTGCTTATAGACAGAAAAGTAGCCATACCACTCATGCAAAATAAATCAGAGAATTATATCAAAGTGGAGGTAGAAAGCATCCTGAACTTTCCATTCCACCTATGGCTGCATTTGTATATTTAGATGGGCCATAATTAAACTGACATTTGTCAGAGCAATGTTGATCAAGACCAATTAGAAGGCTTGAAGTCTAGCTGAAACAAACTTGCAAACAAAAAAATAATAATTCACCAACGAGTCCAGTCTATGCCAGATATGTCTTTTCAGGGCTTGTAGGCCCATGTTTGTTGAATACAAGGAAACAAGTTAACAGCAATCAGCTTACCTTGCAAGGGGTTTCAACCATCAATACAAAATGAACAATATTCAGACTTATGGCTCTCTTTGTCAGCCCTGTTGCTCAAGCCTTGGGCCTTGGTCCTCCTGATCATCTAAAATAGCATCCCAGTGCTCGTGCACAAATGCTGTACCTCTGTCAGCTTTCTTGGACTGATTTAGCAAAACTGGAGTGTGCAAAATCTGGTGAAGCTCTGCACAGCAACCGTTTTTTTTCAAAGCATAATTGAACAAGCTGACGTTAGCAGCTGATTGGCTACCATGTACAGCTGCACAAGATTTTACATTCTCCAATTTCAGTAAATCAACCCCTCAGTCTCTGTCCTGCAGCATCTCTGAGACACTGGCCTCTGTCTTGTCCCAGACAGCACCGTTCAGACATGTACACTTCTCTGGCGGCTCTCTAGTTCTGATTACCCTAAGCCCTTGTACACACGGTCGGAGAATCTGTCGGAATGAGTCTTATCGGACCGCGTCGTCAGATAATCCGACTGTGTGTGGTATGCATCGGACTGATTCCGTCCGAATCTCCGTCCGATCCAAAGTTCCAACATGTTGAAAAGATTTCCCGACCAACTGGGCCGGACGGACCTAATCCGATCATGTGTAGAGCATTTTCATCGGACCAAGTGCCACGCATGCTCACATTCAAATTCCGACACGGAAGTGCTCGTTCAGGTAAAACTACTGCTCGTAAGCAATATAGCACATTCGTCACGAACTTCTTTTGATGCTCATAGTCACACACACTTCTCCCAAACGGATTTCATTACTCTTTTTTAACCATTTCAGCAATACAATTTTAGTTTAAGTCACATCTACACAATGTTTGTTATTTATTTATTTTTTTTTGGATGTTTTTTTGGGGGGGGATTCCCTAAAAAACTCCTTTAAAGACACTGGTCATTTCTCCTTTTTTGAACTTTTTATTTTTGTGTGTAAACTTATAACAACAACATTATTGTATTTTTTAGATTGTATTTTTGAATCTACAGGAGGTTGTTTAGTGTTGGTACCCCTTGTTATTTATTTTACTTTGTATTTTGGAAATGTACCTGCCTGCTCACAAATAAACTCTACTTTTTGAAGGAAAACACATTACACAAGTATTTCATCAAACAAAAATAAAATTTATTTTTTTTGCTTGAAAAGAAAACTAGGAACGCAGCACTGGAGAAACTTCTTAACTTTGCTGCAGCCTTTGGCCCCCAGGGCAGACATGACAAAATGAGATATAAAAAAATTGGTGGCCTGAGGAGTAGATATCTCAGGGAGAGAAGTCCGCTCCTGAAGTCCTCGAGAGCAGGAAATTCAGATGCCCAGGATAGTGATCTTGAAGAGGCTGCATCTTCTGGCACACCAGACTCATCCCAGGCCATCACTCTCTGGTCTTCCTTTGGGACTTCCCACCAGGCATCCTTCCAGGCTGTGGCTGGGCTCCTCTAGCTGGGGCAGGAGGAGGAGGGCGTTGTTGGACCTCCTGGCTGCCACTTGCCACAGCCTCCCCCCGACTGAGGTCTTCCTGTGTATGAAAAGGGGACATAGTTTTAGTTTTTTTGATCATCAATCACAACATTTTGTGCTCCTGGCTTTTGCTATTTGACTGTTACCAAATAGAACAGACTATCATTCTGACACCAGCATTTTTCTTTCCCGCCCCAATCATTTTTGGTCACTACTGTCTATTGAGATGTAAACCACTTGGAGAAATCTCAACTTACTGATCAATAAGAACATCTAATCTAGTTAACATCATTAAATGTAACACAAGAAATATGTTCAACAATGCAATACCTGTCTCAAGCTGGGCCCCACCACATGGTGCTGCCTGGATGGCCCAGGTTGGTCATCAGAAGCCTCAGCTGGGGGTGAAGGATGCCTTGGAGGAAGCATGGAGAGTGGTGGCCTTAGTGGTGGCCTGGGTACCCCCTGGTCTAACAGAAAATGCAGCCTGTCAAAGTGCACCATCCTGGGGTAGTAAACAGCATCTGGATCTCCTGCTCTCAAGGACTCCAGGTGCTTCTTCCTCTCCCTGAAATATGTAAGCCTTATGGTCACAATTTTGCGATTCAGATATGCCATGTCTGCCGTGGGGACCCTGATCTGCACCAAAGCAAGCAGTTTATCCAGTGCTGCGTTCCTCTTGGATCTGTCATAATAAAATTTGTGTGGAACTGCCACAGGCAGGGCATCTCCTTGTATAGCTCAAGGAAGAGCCCCATAAAGTTGGGATTGGTGAATGGGTCCATTTTCTCTGCAAGACACAACACAAGACAAACCCTCAAATACTAATAATGCAATTAAAATCCCTCCTAATCTTGTCCCAACAGCGGCCTAGATACAAGCAGTCTAGTTTAGTGAAGCACAAATTTAAAAATTTTACCTTCGTTTCCACGTTCGCCGCGTTCGTGCCTCACACTCTCCTCCCAGATCGTACAGACAATACACGTGTGGCGTTTTATATACAGTGTGCATGCGTAAAACTCCGCCCGCCCCTGACGTTCTTTCCAGACTATTCCCCGCCCCTTCGCTTCCCACGCAGTGGGGAGAGCACATGGCGGAGAGAACGCAGGTGCGCAATAATAGTTTCACTAACGAGGAGGAGGGTGAGGAAAGCCCGGAGCCAGAAACGTCCCGATTCAGGAAGACAAGATTTAAGGCCTCAAATATGTCTTTTTGAGAGATGTTGGAAATGGTCGACATATTGAACAGGACCGACTATGATGGGAAGTATGGACCTTACCCAAACCCAAATATCAGAAAGGCCAAGATCATGAATAAAGTTGTGAAGAGTCTTCTGAAGAATTTTGGGGTACTCCGATCCAAGGATCAACTGAGAAAACGCTGGTCAGACCTGAAACTGAGAGAGCACGAGCAGTACGTAAGGATCAAGCGTGTTCTTAAAAAAAGTAAGTAGTTGTCGTGTGTTCGTATCATTATTCTTGCTTGCATACATGCTCCATGTGCTTGGATTTCATGTTGTGCATTTTTAAATGGCCACTTTCAAGGTCATGGTTTTGTTCGTTCGTCTGAAACATCGTTCTGCAGGGAAGTATTCCAGCTTAACAAAGTGGCAGCAATAATGTTCTCACCTTGTAACTCAGCCCAAAAAAACAATTGAACAACACTTCCAAGCAATGTTTCATATTCCTATTTATGCCCTCTGTGTGCTAATTAATCTTTGTTTACATTCTCATAGGGGAGAGAAGACTCGGCAAGTATGAGGACACCAGGGACCATGAGGACACCAGGGACCACACCCCTCCCAAAGAAGGGCAACTTCCAAAATAAGAAACAGAGGAGCAGGAGCAGGAGGAGGAGGAAGAAGGAGAGATTGTGGAGGTTGGCCAAATTGTCACCACAACAGGTGAGTGTCAGAGAACACAGCTTCCGGTAAGCTCATCAATGTATATCACCATATTTGGATTACATGGTTGTTTGTTTGTTTTTTTTCTAGGTCATGTGGAGGAAGATTCCCGTTTTTACCAGTGAAAGTGCCCAGATCTTGATCGGGGAGATAATGGTGTGCAATAGGGATTTGGAAATTGTACAACAAAACATTAATGATGTTAAAAATAAAATGAAGAACATCATTGATGTTTTGGGGAGAGTGTGAAAATGAAAAAACTAGATAGGTTTTTATTTTTGTTTTAGAAAAAAAAAAGGTGGATTTAGCATAATTCCAAATTTGGAAGATGCACACATGCGCTATCTCCCATCATGGCGGATCAATGTACATGTTTTGTGTAAAGTGTCTGAGATGAAGGGGTTGCAGCCCCAAAGCATGTACATTGATCCCCCATGATGGGAGATAGCACATGTTGACACACTGTGTGCATCTTCCAAATTTGTAGTTTTCAGGGGTCACACCCCATGTGATGAAGGCAATATCAGCCCAGTTTGTACATACTCAGGTCTCATATTGTCTTCACTTTTCCAAGTTGAACTTTGTAAGTTCCTGTGTTCTGTATTTTACGCTTTGATACATGCCTGTTTACACAAAAAAACAACTCAAAAATAAATATTATTAAACTGGGTTTTGGATACCCAAAATATCTTGGTTGTGTTGTAAAAACCTTTACTAAACGCACATATGAATGTGCTTGTATTAAAAAGTTTCATTCTCAACAATGTGTGGCTTCCTTTTTCACTGGAATTACAATGTATTTGTAGTAAAATTTGAGTTTGTGCTGAGGAGTGTGATTTACTAAAGGCAACTCCACTTTTCACTCCAAGTGCAGTTTCAGGTGTACTTTTGCAGTGCACTTGTAGTGCATAGTGGATGTGCCTTTAGTAAAAAGCACCCACAGTGAGGTGTAAATTTGGACAATCATGCCATTTTCCTGCCAGGGTGCTGAAAATGAGCATGATTTAGATCAGTCATGCACTACACATTAGTTAACAAAAAGAAGGTGTGTGTGTAGCAGACCAACAACATAATAAGATTATCTGAAGAAGAGACTGTCCCCTCATCTCACTCTGAACTTGGGTTTGCACTGTTGCTGAAAAAAGCACAACTTGACAAAAAATGGCAAAGTGGGAGGCCACAGTCTGCCATTCCTGTTGCGTTGAAGGACACTGTGTATTGACACAAGAAAACAAACTAGTAATTTGACAAATCAACATTGCATGCAGATTAGACACCCACATTTTTGAAGACAATTAGTATAACATTTTTTAAAATGAGTATTTAAAGCCTAAAGTATAAGGTCCCCTTATTAGAGTCCTAACCCCCCCCCCCCCCATCTGATGGGCCCTTGTTAAAAAATGAGGGGGGATGTTTAGGAGAGGTAACCCTCTACACTTGATTGAGAGCTGAATGCCTAAATAATGTGTGATACTTTGTGAAGCCCCTCCTTAGTTACACTATTGGCAGCCCACCGGACAGGTAAGAAGTGTCATAATAACAAAATGGAAGGACATTTTGACATTCTGCTATTACATAGCAATAAAATTATAATGTTGAAAAAATAAAACTAGCATTTGAAAGTATTGAGGCAGGCCCTTACACTACATGCTTTGGTGAATTTGTCCATAAATGTGATCATGAAAAAGGTATTTAGAGTGTGTATTGGGTTGGGTCCAGTCATGAGATAGAAGATTGCTACCAGCTGAGGTAACAGTTGGGGAGAGGGGGGTTACTAATGAGTTTGGCACAACTCCAAAAAACAATAAAAAGGTCACTTTGCATGAATTGAAGCACACACATCACATTTGTAGAGATTTTAGGGGGTGTTTAGGGAAAAGCAATACTATGGAGCTGCCAAAAGACATTGTCAAGTGACTAGACTCTAGTTTTAGGGGCCAAGAAGAGCATGGTGGGGAAGTTAGTGAGGCAAATCCGCATGAGGACAAAGGGGCAGAGTATATGAATTAGAGCGTATTGCAATGATGGTAATTAGGGAATGAGGAAAGAAATGCAAGACATAAGCAATCATGAAATACATAGAATGTGATGTTTACGGTTAAAAATTTGCATAATATAGTCCTTCAGCAGGAGCTGAATGATGGCAGAACAGGTCTCTGGAATAATGATCCCCAGAGCCTGGGGGGAGATGCCTGTAGAGAACTTGAGGTCCTGAAGGTTCGTCTACGTACTCATCGTATAGTTTGTGCTGTGCAGGGGTTCTTACTTTGACTTTGACACAAGCCCTTTGGCTTGTGTCAAAGTCAAAGTAAGAACCCCTGCACAGCACAAGCTGTACGATGAGGACATAGACGAAACATGTTTGGAAAACGGTCAGGTGGTCAGAACGGACACCAGAAAGCAACGCTAAACAGCAAGGCCTGAAAGGACGACCTGAATAGCAGAAGCAAGCAGACACTAAAAAATGCCTTTCAAAGCGTACTTTACCAAGATAGAGTCCACAATGAGAAGCAAATACTTAATGACTGCACGCACTGACTATCAGATACGCAAAGACAAGCAGAAACTGAAGAGCAGTAGCGATCTGAATCACTAATCTGAAAAGCGCAAATCATCTTTCACCAAACTTCTACTAAAACACGAGATCAGCAGAAGGAGCACAAAGGGTGCCGGACGTGGTGCTGAACTTCCTTTTTCTAGTCCCGCCGTACACGGCTTACGTCACTGCGTTCTTGGCAACTGCGAAATCAGACAACTTGGCCCGACCGTGTGTATGCAACAGTTTCGGGCACAATCCGTCGGACTCAATCCGACGGGCAAAATCCGACGGATTTGGTTGCCGAAATCTCCGACCGTGTGTACGTGGGCTAAGAACCCAGAAAACACGTACATCATCAGTGCGCCGCTTCTCTACAAAATCTGGCTCAGACTGCCTTTTAACACCGTGACAGGGCACTACACTAAATTGGTGCACTGTTCTTGTGTAGTTTGGGCAGATGATGAAAGACCGGGACCACTGGGTTGTAGACAAGAAAATATTCAACCATTTTAGGTGCCATGATTCTCATATCTTGTCCTGTATCCAAGAAATGAGAGAGCTGTTGTTTTAAATCAGAGGTAGGATTATCTTTTAGTATAAGATATGTTGACATAGTGTTGAGTTGGCGTAAAGCCTCAAGTTTATAGTCCCCAGAGTTCAAAAGGACCGCTCCTCCCTTGTCTGCTTGTCTGATCACTAAATTGGCTTGTGATTTTAAAGTTTTCATTGCTGCTCTTTCTGCTTTAGGTAAATTGTCATTGGAAAATTTAGGAGTTTTTTCTACCTTATTGTTAAGTTTGACAAAATCTTGCTTGACTAACATTTTAAACATCTCCACAGCTGCACTCCGTGTGTGTACAGGATAAGAATATTTATTACTACTAATTAGGTTACTGTCCTCTATACCATATATTCCACCCACTGATCCCAACTGCAAGTTCTCCAGAGCTGACCGTATAACCAGGTCCTGAAAGTCCAATGTTTGAGAAATAAATGAAATATCACTGAGGAGATGCAGACGGAAGCTTGGTGGTTTCAGACTCCAGACTCAGTATCAAAATGTTTTCTGAATACCACATGGGGAAAAAGATAAACCTTTCGATAGGAGAGACAATTCAGAGCTAGATAGCTTGACATGCGATAAATTAACTACTTTAGCTACATTGCCAAATTTCAGATCTGTTGTCACCTGTGTTAAGTCTTCTTGCTCCTCTCTTTGTGAGGGTAGCTTTGTCTTATTTTGTCATCCTTGTCATGTTTTTCTTTTTTCTTTTTCTTTGCTTTGTTGTTTGACATTGCTGGACAGTTTTTTGAAGAGGAGGAAACTCCATGACTTGTGTCTCTAGAGAATACAGGTGATGATGTAACAGACAACCCCCCAACTGCAGTGTCCAAGACTTCTGACTGTGAATCCAATTGCTCCGGTGAGCTAGAGTTCACATTCCTCTGTGTCTTGTTTCTATGGCGTTTTCTGTTTCTAAGGATTGATTGAGGTCTGTCTGATCATTTACGTGTGTAGACTAAACCATTCTTATAGTCTTGTAAATCTCTTAAGAATTTTTGTCTTTTTCTGTCCATTATACTCTGCTCAAACTTGTTGAGGGAGTTGACAAGATCCATGTTAAGCTCTGAATATGTTCCTGTGGCTTAGTATGCTCTGAGAGATTCATGAATGGACTCGATTTCCTTGTTAATGGAACCAAGTAGTTTCTCCTCCTGTATGATGATTAACCCCATCATGTCAAGGAAACATTTGAATAAAACATAATTCCATTCCACCATAAAATCCTCGGAATAGGATGTACAGGGAAATGTTTTTATTCTCAATCCCCTTGGGAACATAGACTGCCCAACATATTGCTTAAGACCCTCTGCATCCCACCATATCCTGGTTTCTTTATTTAAAGCTGTCTTCAGTTGTTTGAAGAGAGAAATACACTTAGATTCTTGCAATATGGGGATTGGGTCCTTAGTGTAGACTTGACTATACATATGACGATCCATGTTGTATTTCCAGTATATATTAGTGATCATACAAATACTGTAACATGGTCCAAATCAGATGGTTGAAGTGAAACAAACAGATGGTGGGTCCATATTGAAGTCCTCTATATGAGCAGTTTTCATGGAGCGTGGTGTAATTAAGGTAATCCAAGATAGCAAGCACAAGGAAAAACACCGCTCTGAACTGTGAAGCCCAACTGTGAAACATTGTGACCTGGCACACTCAAATCCAGATGCTCCTAGGCTCAGGATGTCCTTCCTACATCCAAAAGCAGTATCTTGAACAATGAAATGAAAGAGCCGGCACTTCTGGAAGTTCCATCTGTGATCTTTATTTAAACATGACCGGTTAAAATAACAAGCTTTGTTCAAGGTATTATCAAAAAGTAACAGATACAACATATATACACATGAATAAAATGATAACGTAGTCCACTACAACCAATTATGTGATGTTATTAATTGCAATCATCAAAAAACACCACTACAAGTGTATGGTTTCTAGGAAGTGCAATACATATTGTAACTTTTTTCCTCTTTATATATACTGGAAAAACAAAAATAGATCTAAAAAGAAGAAACATAATAAATTTGTAATTAATACAAAAATCAGATGTATATTTAAAAGTGCAAAATATCACTTTGAATATTTATATCGTTTTTGTCCAACTGTCATGGGCGCTGCAACTGGTCACAGGCACACAGATTCACAGATATGCGGTCCAACTAACAGGCATCCAGCGGTGAACAGTCGTACACCAGTGCACATGCATATGTGCAGATCACAGAGATCATGCACGCATGCAGAGCGACGCTGCCTGTGTGCCCAGTGACCTTTAAAAGGGGCTCCTGCTGCATGGATCCTTGCTGTTTGATCAGCAGCTTATCCTGTGACCTGATCCTGAACCCGCACCTGATCCACTACTTACCTGTTTTTTTGACCTTGCTGCTGTCTCAAGTCCTGACCTTTGGTTTGCCTTGACCTTGCTTTTTTTACCTGTCTGCCTGATTTTCTGTTGCCAACCCTGCCTGAACTTTGACCATTTGCTGCCTGCTGCTTCTGCCTGTCTGATCCACTGTGTATTACCTGGCTAGTCTGACCTTGCTCCTGCCTGCTGTCTTGCATCTGTGTGCATCTGCATCTGCTGCCCCTCAGCGTACCTGCATCAGCTTACCTGCATCCACAGCAATCAAGTCTGTTCTTGTCTCTGTCAGCTGTCAGCTGTCAGCTGTCATCATCTCCAGCCAAGTAAACCCTCATATCTCACTGCGCTCTGATGGTCACTGTCCCAACTCCAGTGATCCCGGAATCAGGGCTGTATGAGAGCTCTCCCTCTGCACATCAGGCTCGCCTCCAAGGTACGTGTCAGTATCAAACAGCCAGGCCTCAGCCTGCAAGATGAAGTTTGCCAACACCTCTCAGCCCTTACTCAAGCGGTGAAATTTCTCCAGGACAGTTATGTGTGTTTGGAGGAACAAGTGCAACTCCTGGTCAATCCTGCAAATCCTCCTACCAGCTGGACTGGCGAGACTACCACCACACCTGCAGCAATGATGTTTTCTTCATAACCAAGGGTCCCCATCCCAGAGAAATTTTCTGGGAACCAAAATAAGTTTCCGGCATTCCGCAATGCCTGCAAACTATACTTTTCAATACAACCCCTGACTTTTTCCCTAGAGACTACCAAGGTGGGGTTCATTATTTCTCTGCTGCAGAGAGGACCACAGACCTGGGCCCATCTGTTGCTAGAGGATCACCATATTATGCTGGACTCTCTGCCATCCTTCTTCAATTCACTGTCAGTACTATATGATGACCCACAATGGACTTCCACTGCAGAGGCTGCTCTCAATGCGCTCCAGCAAGGCCACCGAGCGGTGGAGGACTACATTATGGACTTCGAAGCTGGAGCGCAGATACCCAGTGGAAATAATGCAGCCCTGCGGCATCAGTTTCGTCTTGGCCCATCTGAAGGATTAATCGGTTCCCGACCAGCGCACGACGATGTACGTCGACAAAATGGCACGGGCAGGCATATTAGCGTACAGGTACATCCAATCTTCAATGCCGCCCTGCCATCGGGAGCGCGCCGCTGCCGGCGTGCCCCCGCGCTGCTCGGGACCCCCGTGAGTCCGGTCGCGGGACCCGCGGACTCGATCGCCGCGGGCATACCCGCGATTGTCTCACGGGACGGCTGAATGGAGGAAATGCCGTGTAAACAGCATTTCTCCATTCTGCCTAGCAACTAGTGACGCTGATCTCTGCTCCATGTGATTGGAGCAGAGATCAGTGTTCCCTAAATGAAAGCCCAACCCCCCCACAGTTAGTAACACACCCCTAGGAACACTTAACCCCTACACTGCCACTCACTGGTTAACCCCCCTCATTTACACAGGAATCACTGCATTTATATAGCAGTGATTACTGTATAAATGACAATGGTCCCAAAAATGTGTCAAAAATGTCCGATGGGTCCCTCATAATGTCGCAGTCACAATAAAAATCGCTGATCGCCGCCATTACTAGTAAAAAAATAATAATAAAAAATTATTAATAAAAATGCAATAAAACTATCCCTATTTTGTAAACGCTATAACTTTTGCGCAAACCAATCAATAATCGCTTATTGCGATATTTTTTACCAAAAATATGTAGAAGAATACGTATCGGCCTAAACTGAGGGAAAAAAAAGTTTTTTTTATATATTTTTGGGGGATATTTATTATAACAAAAAGTAAAAAATAATGCATTTTTTTCAAAATTGTCGCTCTATTTTTGTTTATAGCGCAAAAAATAAAAAACGCAGGGGTGATCAAATACCACCAAAAGAAAGCTCTATTTGTGGGAAAAAAAGGACGTCAATTTTGTTTGGGAGCCACGTCGCACGACCACGCAATTGTCAGTTAAAGCGACACAGTGCCGAATCGCAAAAAGGTGTCTGGTCTTTGACCAGCAAAATGGTCCGGTCTGTAAGTGGTTAAAGGATGAACTGGCCCGAGTCGGTATACCAAACTCCCTGGAGGCTTTCATTTCCCTGACCATTCAGATAAACCAATGCCTTTCCTAAGTGCAAGGCAGAGAAAGTGATCCAGCAGATCCGTCCAACTTGGATGCTACCCAGAGTACCTGCTCCCGCTCACCAGTCCCGCTTCAGTCAGATCTGTACCAATTGAATGGACTTCAGACATTCCTGGGTCTATGCAGCTTGGGTTAATGAGAACCTCTCTATCCACTAAGGAACGATTACACCTGCAGCAGAATAACCTTTGCCTGTACTGTGCCCTCTTGCTGGTGGGGATTTGAGGAGGTAAAGTTTTGGCAAATGCGCTTTTGTGTTTTTCCTATGTCTTTGTAATTTTGATGAGTCTATCTGTGATGCATTTTCTCCAGTAATCCTTTTTTGTTTTTGTATAGTTTGTTTGTTAATTCGGTGGTTGACGCATTTTTCCCTGATGAAGCCATAAGACGAAACATGTGGGGATAACATATGACTATTCAACCTTTGTTCAACTGAAAAACCTATATGCTTAACCACCATAATGGTGATATTCTATAAAATCCAATGACTTACCATGTCCTGTTATTTGTTATAGTATTTATCTATAATAAAAACATTTTATATTCTTTTATATATATATTTGTCTGGTTTCCATTATTATCTGTAAAACACCATTATAATCCCTTCCCAAAAAAATCACTTTATGTTTCTACCAAAGAAAAAGGTCAACATCATATCTATAATTCATACCTGATGGTATTCTAGTATGAAGATTAAAAATCCACCAGATCTCTCATTGAGAAGCCTGTGGCGTAAATCTTTGCCCCGGGGTGGGTTTTAACCATTTTTAACCCATAAAAAACAAAAGTTGAAACTGTGCCTGAAATTTGGTATTTAAAATGTTTATATACATTGGATAGGCCCTTATCAGAAGATTAGGATGCTCCATGATAGTGCTCACTGATTCTGGTTCTCAATGGTCTCATGGTGTATTGCACATACTGTAGATTGCAGAAGGTACATTCCACTGAGTATACTACATTATTAGTTCCACAATTAATGTAATTGTGTATGGCTAATTATTTGATGGTGGAGCAAGATTGCACTCCATTGTTTTTTTTTTTTTTTGAGTGCTTACAGCAAAAAAAGCAAGTATTTGCTCCACAGGCATAGAATCCTGTGGTGGGTAAAGTGGGTAGATACATTCAGCTTGATTACAATGGATGTAAAAACCTTGTACTCCTGTATCCCTCACAAATTAGCATTAGAAGTGCATACATTTCATTTACACCACTACAGCTCGTATAATATGGGACTAAAAGAGTTTATTTAACAACCGTTGATTTTCTGCTCAAACATAATTATTTCACTTTTGACAATGTTTTTTTATTTGCAAAGTAAAGGAGCTTCTACAGGAGTCAAGTTTTCTCTCTCTCTAGCAAATCTTTTTACATGGGAGGGTGAGAGGAGAAGTTTCCTTTCTCCCCCCTAAATTCCTTTATGGGCTGCATCAAAGGGTATGGACGTTATATAGATGACCTACTCCTTATATGGGAAGGTCTGCCTTACTGACATCATGCTTTTTGTTATTTACACTAATAATAACTCCTTTAACCTTGAGTTTAGTTTTGATAACTATCAAAAAGTATTAACTTCTTAGATATTACCTTAGAAGTTCGTAGCTCTACAGGAATTGTCCATACTCGGACCTACTGTAAAAATTGTGCCAATAATTCCCTTCTTTTGAACACCAGTTGGTATCTGGTGCATGCGGTACAGTCGGTCCCAGTGGGAGAATGTATAAGAGTGAATTGTTACACAATATATAGTTTCTCAGAAGAATGCAATGTGGTGACTCCCAGACTGCGGGAACATAAATACAAACAAAAGGATATCAACAGAGCCATAAAAATTGTCAGGGACAGAGGCAGAACCTCTCTTTTCAGGCACTCACATAAGAAGAGAAACAAAGTGGAAAGAGGTAATACTGTTAATCCTGTTACTTTTGTTACAGCCTATTCTTGGGAATTTAATTTCGTTAAAAGTATTATACTCAAACATCTCCCCATTTTATCAACAGACAAGGACCTGACATCTGTTATTACAACAGGTTGCAGGTTCTCAAAGCCAATGAGCAATGTCCACTTGGATAGTGGGGATAGAACCTGGACTCACGGCGCAGGCGCCGTTCATCCTCGGCAATTTTCAGAATCTGTGTTGCACAGTACACAGCGGACACTATCCGATGGAGGACGTTATTAGACAAGACACCGGCACCCTGGGTGCATGCAGGCTATGTTTTGGCATCTGCATTTCGCCTCAAGTTGCATGCAGACAGTCTAGAGAAGTGGATACAGAAACATCAGCTGCCCGTACACAGCCACATCTCAACATTTGACAGTTGTGCATAAGCTCCATGTCCCTGAGCACAGACAGTGTGCATTTGGGGCTATGTAGTCACTCCTGCATGGCTGTCAAATGTTGACATGCAGCTGTAAATCATATTAAGGTCTGATCTTTGGTGTTAGTGGTAGGAATTATGTCCTATTACTCTTGTCAGTGGGACTAATTTTATACGATTGTTGGTGTCAGTAGGACAAAATATTGCCTTAACTGTAGTGAAAGGAGGGGAGGGAAATAGTGCCCAATCATATCACTGGATGAAATAGTGCTCAAATGGCCAAACAAAGACATGCATCTGGGCTGCAGGCTGTGGTTTGGGGATCATTGATATAAAGAACCCTTACCAGACAGTTTACCAGACTCCATCCATGAGATGTTCAGGACTTGCAGTATGTTGTGGTTGGAGACGGGTCTGGTTTTGTCAAATAAACCTTGCACTCTGCTTTCTTTGATTTTAATTTCACATTAATGTGTAGGATTTTATAGGCTCTGGCAGAGATACTAAAGCATACTGCATCTTGACCAGATATGGCAACAGATGAAGAGATGCAGTGCTAATAATTTTCTACTACACTGGTGCTGATTGAATTTGGGTTTAGAATCTCTGCCCCCCCCCCCCCCGCCTGTGTTTTTCCTACATTGAAGCACTACTGTACACTGTACTGTACTCCTTTAAACCTTTTTAACAGTTGTCCTCCTTTGTCCTCCTTGTCCTCCTCCTTGCAGCATTCTCTTTTAAACCCAGGGCAGGAAAGGCAATCACAAACAACTGGCATTTTTATGATAGGGGCAGTTTTTTTATGACAGCATACAGAGTGTACTGCAAAGACTGATGGCCAATGTGAAGTGGAAGATGAGTTTAAGAACATTATATATTTTAACACTACTATACAAAAGGGCGCTGGTATGAAATTGGTACCGGTTGTGTCTCAGTCCCAATTAGTACATACACCACAACTATTTATAGCCCATGGGAGTTTTATCCAATCACAACACCAAGGTAAACTATAAGAACATTTATTACATGAAAAAATACATATATTATAAAACACATATCATTATACATGTATACCAGCAGTGAAAAAACATCATGAAATGGAATTCAAAAACCTCCACGTTTCGCAAGAAAAAAACCTTGCTTCCTAACAAGAAGCCCACGGGGATATCTGAAGATAGAAAGCACATGAGAGGTATATATATATATATATATATATATATATATATATATATATATATAAAAATCCCCATCCGGCTTGATGTTAGAAACTTAAATAATTATGAAATCTGTCCAAAAGCCTTCATGTAGATAAAATAATATAATTAACTTATATTTAAAGTCCAATAACTAAAACTTCCAAATGCGTAACAGGCTAGGAGGGGGCCATCCCAAAAGTACATCAGACTCTACCTGGGAGTTGTAGAGAGGCGGGGAAGATGTAAAGAACATATATTTTAACACACCTTTTCAATCAGGATGCATTTAGTGATTGCACTGAACATTCGCTGTGCGGCTGTTTGGCTTAACTTTTAGGACTTGCTCGGACAAACATGCCATAATGCTTTGTGAAGAGTCTTATTGGCCAAGATTTTGTAAGACTTTGGTCAATAATTATTTGCAGCTAAATTGTAGTCCACAATCTATAAATGGCTATTTTTCCAACAGCTTTTTGCCAGCATGTTTTAGTTTAGAGTGAGGAACAGCTGAGGGTGCCTGAAGGAGAGAGAGTTTAACTAATTTAGTGTGCTACTAAAGTTATAGCGTGCTACATACAGTACATGGCTTCCCACTCAGTGAAACTCTACCTTGGATATTTTTTAACAACTGCACATGCATGATTGGGCTATAAGCATGATCTTAAGGACATGCTCAAGGGAGCTGGGGTTCTTTTCCCAGCATCAGTTGCTCTCCATACAGAATGCATGTGCCATATTGTTACCACCTGAAGAGGCAACAACAATGGCAAGCCTAATGGTTGTATCAGCGACACCATTCCTGTAGTGTTCCTGCTGGATCACACACTGTATAGTATTATAGACAGGTCACTCTAGGCAAAGCAGCAAGAGGAAAACTTTCTGGGGTCTAAGGTCAATGATACCCACTTTCAGGCATTAAAGTCTGTTCCAACTTATTGAATAAGTGACAGAAAAATTACAAGTCCAATTCTCAGATGCTGTGAAGTAACCACTTGGAGAAGTGGAGCAAGTAAAAACATTTGACAGCAAGAAGCACTTGGGATAATGGCCTACCAGATATTGCCAGTGTGCCAGTAGTGACCTAGTGTACTGGCCCAAACATATATAATAGATATGTATCCAGAAGACATATATTCAGAATCCACAGTCTAAAAAATGTATAAAAATAAATAAATAATGGTGCGCTTATTCGGCAAGTGTGATCAGTGTTTTATCCACCAATAGCGATGTACCTAAAATAAAATAAAAAACACTCCCAAAGTACCTTGCATATCCACTTATCTAAAATGAATCTAATCTACATAATAATGATTATGGATATAATACCAAACAATGTGTAACCACACACAGTAAAAAAATTTAATAAAATATAATACAAACACATTTAAATAATAAAGTGTAATATCTTAAAAAGTGCAAGAGATAATATACATGTGAAAAAATCTTGAGATTTGAGTAGGTAATCTCTTCCACACAAGAGACCCGCAGTGATTACACATTGTTTGGTATTATATCCATAAGCATTATTATGTAGATTTGATTCATTTTAGATAAGTGAATATGCGGAAGTGTTTTTTTATTTTATTTTAGGTACATTACTATTGGTGGATAAAATACTGATTACACTTGCTGAATGAGCACACCATTATTTATTTATTTGTATACATTTTCTGGTGTGAGATCACTATCCAATGGTTTCAGCTTTTCTAGATTTTAGTTAAAGCAGAAAGTAAAATACTTTTACACACATAGCAGTGCACAAGTATTTTATACACATCCAAAAAAATGTTGCTGGTAAGTGTCTATAAAAAAGTCACCACACGGCATACACATCGACAGGCACAAGCTAAAGATAGGCAGTGGCAAAGGTGGAGAAAATTCTCATACCAGCCCAGTTGTTTATGCATTTTCTGAATATATGCCTTCTAGATACATACCTAATATATATGTTTGCTCCAATGCACTAGGTCACTGGTAAATTGTCACCATCTCGTGGCCCATTGTCACAAGCACTTTTGGGGTCTAATGGCCTGCTTTATTCAGGCAGTGTCCTTTCAAGGCCACAGCAGGCACAGACAAAGCACAAGGACAATTGAGGAGGGGAAAGACATGGGCAGGCCTCCAGGGGTGAGTTTCATCCCTCAAAAACCCTGGAAGCTGTACGTAACTTGAGGGAGATATCTGGGAACAGTGTCATCCTCAGTGACTCAGAAGACTTGGGTCTTTTTGCCTCTGGTAACTTGTGACTGATGTGCTCTTTCATGCTCCAGAGCTTGCAAAAAGATACTAGGACTTGTGTTATCAAGAGAGGGACAATTACTTGTTAGAAAATCTCCTGAATTTCTGTTACTGAGGTAAATGTAAAAACCTTACCTTGCCCTGGAAGAGGGGCAAAGGATGAAACAATTGGAGGACATGCTGCAGGGGACCTATAAGCCTCCTTTCCAGAGGCTTTCAGTATACTGTTGCATGGGCAATGTGGCTTGCAGACTCCTATAGTTTGAAGCAGTGGTGAGGGTGGCTGCCTAGGCAAGGCCTTTAGAAGATATTTCAGTACCCAGAGTCCAGGATTATCTGCTACTATTAGAAAAAAATACCTAAAGTGCAATCAGTAAAAAAACTAAAGTTATTAAGATTATCTGCTACCAGAAACTCTTGCCAGCAGCATATGATGCGAAATTACATGGGCTCAAGGACGGATTTGGATACCCCCAGACACAGTTGATCTAGGTGATCTAAAAGGGGTGGTGAGGGTAGTGCATGAGGGCCTTGGATTAATAGGGGATTCTATAATCAGAAGGACTGATAGAATAATTTATCATCAGGATCACCTCAACCAAATGGTTTGCTGTCTAGCTGGTGCCATGGCTCAGTATATGATGGACCAGGTCAATAAATTACTGTGAAGGGCTGGGCATGACCCAGCTGAGCTCCTCCCAGACACACCCGCTTTTAACCTATCAATTTGGGTGGCACAGTGGTGTAGTGGTTAGTACTCTCACCTAGCAGTAAAAAGGGTTGCTGGTTCGAATCCCACGACACTACCTGCCTGGAGTTTGCATGTTCTCCCTGTGCCTGCATGGGTTTCCTCCGGTTACTCCGGTTTCCTACCACAATCCAAAGACATGCAGGTAGGTTAATTGGTTTCTGTCCAAAATTGGCCCTAGTATATGAATGGGGACCTTGGATTGTGGGCTCCTTGAGGGTAGGGACCAATGTGAGTGTGCAATGGACAATTGTAGACACTCACAGGTTGAACTGGATGGACTGTTCTCTTTATTCAACCTTACTAACAATGAAACTATGAAACTATGAATTGTTATATGTGCTTCTACTATGGAGACTCTGGAAATTTTAGAGTTAGGACCACAGTATATACAGAGGTCATGCGCACTGTGGCTTATGCAAATGTGTGCAAACAAAACCCTCTGTTTTTAATGTAAGCTGGAAGACAGGGCCAATTTGGTTGTTTTGCAGACTGGCTGGTAAGTGTGCTGGAAAATCTTTTGTTTGTTTACGATGTGTGTTGCCTATCCTTATGCACCTTTTGTTTGTTTACGATGTGTGTTGCCTATCCTTATGCACCTTACTGTAAAGGCTAGTTATAGGTTGCAGTGGTTGCCATTTTTTTGTACAGCTGATTACACTGGGTGCAGGGACACACTGGATGCCTATGTGGCCATTGGGGTTTTTGCTGGGCAGGGTCAAGTCAGTTGTTTTGCAGGCTGGATGGCAAGTGTGCTGGGAAATCTTTTGTTTGTTCGTGAAGTACTTTTGGCAAATTTGGCTACCATTGATTTCAATGGGGTTCAGGTTTGGCATCTGAACTTCTTAGAACCAAACCAAGGTCAACCCGGCTAATCCCTATTCCTGGAAAATGTATTCTTCTATAAAAATCTAGAAAATTGCCATTACTGAAATCAAACATTTGGCTCCAATTGATTTGAGTAGAGTTGGGTTCTGTATCTGAACTTGGATGACATTTGGTGAACATTTGCTGAACCGAACTTGGGTACAATTGGCTAATTTTTCCAAGTTGTACGCTACAAATCCAGCTGAATAATATGATTGCTGCTCTTGAAAAATTATATTGATTCACTTCATTAAAATAATGAATAAAATACCATGCCACCATCATAAATAATTCATATTATTTAGCTTCCTTTAACAAATAACAAGCAATAGATTTCTCAGTTTTATATTCTTGTAGCACTGACCAACTGTGCAGCTTTTGCTATTTAGTTATATAATGTTTCATGCAATGGAAGTTGATGATGCATGACTTCCTCTGGCAGGTACTGTGTTCACATGTCTGAACATGGAGCTGAAAGCTATCATTCGCAACAGTTGTCACTGACTTTGGGTCCTGTACTACGTGATGTCTGATTTGGAAAGCATCACCATTCAAGGTCACAAGGCTAACATATATTATTTGTACTGGCCCAGAGAGTGAGGGGTCACTAGTCCCCAGATCCCCCTTCTCCTTGTCTTGTCTTCACTGCAATCAGCAATGCTTGTTCTCCTTAGCAAACATTACTCATCATGGGATAGCACAAAGAAGCCATATAAAACATTAAAATGATAACAGAACATATTGGATATTTTACTGGCCACAGTGTTCAAAGGGTAACCTTAATTGATTAATAAATAACATATCAAGGAAAATATCTAGCATCCTGGCTGAAACCAAAATATTAATTATCTATACAGTCACGTTGTACTTCCAGATATACTGGATGACTAAACCCTACCAGCTGAAGCCCAACGGGAACTGGATGGCTGAGGTCTCACAAACATAAAAAAAAAATAAAAAAATTAAATAAAAGAACAGTTACCATTTTGCTGCATCCTCATTTTCTTTTTAGAATTTGGGTTGAAATGTCAATCGTGCTTCAAAATTCTGCTATAAAAGATAAGGGGGGGGGGGTCAATAAAGCTGCTGCACCTCTTTTCTGACATTGATTGCTCTTGTAAATGTGTTGTACCTAATTAAAATAAACCTCTGAAACCGTTTTGGTTCTGACAGCAACTTGTGCACCAAATTTAGGTAGCTCTAGTTTGCTCCACTTATTATATTTTTGTGCAACACCTATGCCAAATTCTAATTAAAATGCCACAGTTTGTATCTCATGAAAATGGAGCTAAGTAAGACCAACTTTCTTTTGGTATACAGAGAAAAATTTTGCAGGTCTTGCATGTGTTCTAAAAGTGGTGCTGTATGCTCTTTTAGAATGCAAGTGAGACAGTTTTGCAAAAATCTATTTGTGTCAGTATTTATGGATTAAAGGGAATTTTTTTTCTGTTATTTTCTTTTGTTGCACAGTAACTTTTAGCTAATTAAAGTTAATTGTGCTGAAATTAATGAATTATTGATTCATTTTGAACATCTTCATTTGACATATTTTCTATACACGTAATAAAGCAACAATTTTGAAAAATCTCATACTACTAAAGATTTTGTCTTTAATAAAACAAAGCAACTTACTGCAGCATGCTGTGTTTTTAGACTGGTTGCCAGTCTTTTGTAGGAAAATACTGCAGCAGATATGCATAGCTACCAATCAGCTGCTATCTTCAGCTTGTTCAGTTAAGCTTTGAAAATAAAAGATAGAAGCTGATTGGTTGTTATGCACATCAGCTCCAGATTCTTGCTGCTTCAATTTTAATAAGCTCCCCTCTGATAAGGGGCTCTGATAAGGGGCTCTTTGCTCTAATAAGCTTCTGAAACATTCTGCAAATGCATAAGTTCATTTTAATAAAGCTAAAGACACAAACAGAATTGAAGCACTATTTATTGTTATGCCGCGTACACACGAGCAGACTGTATGGCGTACTTAGTCTGTCGAAACACATTTCAGCGGACAATCCACTCGTGTGTGGGCTTCAGCTGACTTTTTCAGCGTGCAGTCCGGCGTACTAAGTATTTCGGTTTTTTCGAAATTCTGTCCGTCGTACTTTGGTTTCAGCGGACAATACGGTCGTCAGTATGCTAGTTCGACGGACTAAGAATGGCGCATGCCCAGAAAGGATTTACACGGCGGAAGGGTGCTTTGCTGTGTCTTGGACTTCCTATTTCTAGTCCCGTCGTACGTGCTGTACACGTCATCGCGCGAGCTTTCGACGGACTGTTTGTGCATCCGTGTGTGGTCAAGTCCGTTCAGTGGAAAGTACGACGGACTGTCCGTCGGATTGTATGACGAACTAAGTACGCCATACAGTCCGCTCGTGTGTACGCGGCATTAGGCGGACAAGGTGTAGGACCTCAATCAGGTCTTAATCATGGCCTGTTTACCTACGTGTTACACCGGGACAGAACACATACATTACCTTTCCCAGGTTTGCTATCTTCCCCATTTTGTCCAAAAATCAAAAACAGGTTTTAACTAGAGTTGCACTTTAAAAGCATATTTAAATATGTAACTGTATAAGTAGTCTGGCTCTTTAAAGTTAAAATGATATATATTTCTTTAAAAAATAATAAGAAATTGAGGTTCATTCCGAAAGGCTAATTTCATAATGTGTGTGCTGGAAGACAAACTATGAATCCAAAGGATGTACTGCAGGGAGCCTGCATATTTTCAGATGCTCTATTTATATTCTTAGAAGTACAGTGCACAAAATGAGAGCATTATTCTGCCAGTTCTCTGTAATGCCAGCAAATCTGTGCTTTAGGAAATCCTGCAGTGGTTTTGCAGTCATGCAGCATAGAAACTGCTGGCAGCTGTCCATGAAAGCAAATGAACACATGGGGAAGCATAATAAGGAAGGAGGGAGAGAGGTTATCCAATAGATGCAGTGTTTTTGGAATGACATTTTGCAGTATTACTTAAATGTATATCTTCTATGCTTTTATTATTCATAAACCATCTTGTGCTCAGTGCTTCTCTCCTGTTGTTTTGTTTGTTTATTGCTACCATAAAGTATATATTTTCAGCTAATGCACCCATTGAATATACTATTTTTTATTTTGAAAATGGAAACTGGCTGCCTCTGAGCACATATCACCCTAAGAAATATATTGTAATCAATAGGTTTAAGTAATTTCACACTACGGTTTGCAAAGCTAGATTTGTTCAAATGTGCTGTCTGAATAACAATGACATTGTGAGACTTGAGGGAGTCAGATGTTCAAACAATCTTCTGTCAGTATACAATTGTTCACAATCCAGTTGTCAGAAAAAGAGTGCAATTCATGTGTACCTTCATCGTTCTCTATGGGTAAAGTGTTGGATTATTTGGCTCTTGAGTGTTTTTTTTTTAAAGCATTTATACATCACAGCCACAGGAATAGATTTATGCATTTTGTTGTAATGTTCAGTTGTTTTGCTTTGTGCTTGGTGTCTGGAGACAGTCAGGACATAGGAGGCATGCATGGTATATATAATTGTGTATCTAACAAAAAACTATGATAGCTCCCGTTACACTGAGAATAATAGAGTAACCTTATTATGGCGCATGATTATAAATCAAGGCATTGTGGTAGTTTCATTTTTTAGCCATGTTACACGGTGCTGTTTTTATTTTTTTTTAGAGTTGAGGTTCGGGTTCACCTCTATTATGGGTTTGCGGTGGGTCCAGAACATTAAAGTTGTGTGGTTCTGCTAAATTCATGTGGAAATTAGTCCCTTGAAATTAGGTCATCTGGCTTAGAAGGGCCAATATAGGGGACTTTTGGATAAGCCAGTCCCCTCACTGAGATCACACTAGTGATTTTGACAATGTGCTATATATGTGATAGGGAAAACATAAGGAGAGCTGCTGACAAACTGCATTGGGAGAGATTAGTGTGGGGTGAGTAGGCACAGGCCAGTCAGTTAAAGTAGATGTAAACGTTCACTGAATGTCATGCAGGTAGTAAAATGCTGTATATGTTAGAGAATTGGGAGTTGGGGAAGGGTTTTTACATTTTCTTTAATCCTCTGTTACATGTTTCTGTTGTCCTGTAGGCTTTTTACAGCATGTCCAAGTCCACATGCACTTACAGTGATAACAGGCTGCATGTATGTTTTTCACGGGGCATATTTCTTAATTTTTGCTGTCTGCATTTTTTTTTTCATTTTTTTTTTTAAATGGTGAGAATGTGCCTGGGAAATATGTATCAGCACAGAAGCTATGGTTCATTCAAGAGAGCATGTAACTGGGTGATTTAAACACTTTAATACTGCAAACTTTCACCCCCTTCCTAAACAGTCTAATTTTCAGCTTTCAGTGCTCTCACAATTTGAATATGAATTACTCATGCAACACTGTACCCAAATTAACCTTTCATCATTTTTGTTCACACAAATAGTTTTCTTTTGTTGGTATTTAATTACCACTGGGATTTTTATTTTTTGTACTACAAATGAACAAAGACCGAAAATTTTGAAAAAGAATGTGTTTTTCTTAGTTTCTGTTAAAAAAATGTAATTTCTTAAGGCCCTAACTTTTCAAGACAGTACAAATACCCCTATATCACCCCTTTTTGGAAAGTAGAGAGTCCAAGGTATTTAGTAGACAAGTTTTTTGAATATGTAATTTTTCCCCACAATTCTTTGGAAAATAAGATTTTTTTTTCCACAAAAATCTCATATTAACAAGTTTCTTCTCACACACAGCATAGGCATATTTGCAACTGCACCCCAAAACACATTCTGCTACTTGTCCTTAGTATAATGATACCACATATGTGAGACTTTTTGATAGCCTGGCCACATAGAGAAGAGCAACATCCAAGGAGTACTTTGAGAAAGAAAAAAGTTTTGGGACTTTAAATGAGGTATAAAACCAGTATAGTCAATTGTCTCCATCCCTATTAATGTAGCGAAAAGAGAAAGGTTGGGACTTAAAATGAAGAATGCAGCAGGAAAGCAACAAGGACACTATGTACTGATAACAGTATATTTATTCCATGTTACAATGCAAATACTATTGGCACACAAGCAATTCTAAAATGTATAATAACAAATATAGGATATTCACAAGTGAACAAACATGGTTAGGGTGTAGCACGGGCTCCTGAAGAGCACGTGCTATGTGTTTTGTCATTTAATATTTCTGGAACCGAAGTTTGGTTTTGGGTTCAGAGACTTTATTCAAGTGTCCTATAGCAAGTCTGTGGCAGAGACTTCACTTTATTTGAGCACTCTATCAGCTACTAGGCCTGGTGAGAGAAGGACTATCCCATAAGGGTGAGGATCCAGTTGTGAATAGCTATTCTCTGGATTTTCCTAATGTGAGAGACTCTTTTCTATTTGACTTAGTTCCAAGAGTACCTGAACTTTTCTACCTAAACCCTCTAACCCTCTAACCCTACTTTGAGAGACTGTGTTTTGTTTACTCTTCTTTGCAAATAAAAATCCCTTAAGCGGATCTGGTGTCAGTCTCTGCAGTTCTTGGGCCATCTACCTCGGGAATCTCCTAGACATACACAAGGTCAAGAAGGTAACGGTAAGCCCAATTAAATCAGCCGCTCCTACGGGAGTCAGTTCTACACTTGCAATATGCGAAACTCATCAATTCATATTCTCATATAAAATATAACCCAACACGATTAATATAGGCAGAAACCGTCCAAACATTGGTAAGAAAAGATTTACCACTTAACCACTTAAATACCAAGCCTCTTTCTGAGATTTTTAATGAAAAAATGTGTATCACCACAGAGTGGTACTATGGATACTGCTATGGTATAAAGTGCCACGTTCCAATTATATGAATACAGAAACAAGGGGAAACAATAACCTAAGAAAGCGGGCTTGGACTTTATAGGCACGGAACACATACATATTTTTTAAAAAAGTTCATTTATTTTATACAAAAAAGCATATTAAAAACATTCCAACATAATCATGTCTCAAAATCAGGTAATATATCATCAGTATGCAAGACCTATGTAACAGTAAATTGTACACTTCATGTGATTAACAACATGATAACCATACCAACTGTATACAGTACAATAATGCATCAGATCAATAAAATTACTGCTTGCAACTGAATATTTCAACTGTTAGAGCTCTACATGTTACGTGACTTGCGCTTCTTCAGGAGCTTCAAAGAGACGGATTTGCAGGTAATAGAGTGTGTTGCTATGGCCATTTGTATAGGGACTTTATTGCACTAATATAGAGTTAGATTTAGTAACAGCATATGTTTACAGAGGCCCTTCCATTGATATGTAAGTAAACCAGATGGATAGGTTTTGGAGCTGAGTAGAGGAAGTTGATGTGTGCAGGAAATGGGTGGGAGGGTCTTGGAGAGTGTTTGGGGAAACGTGTTGTGGACAGAGAAAGGTGGTGTTTGGAAGGACAAAGAGGAAACATGGCTGCCAAAAGCTGGAGAACTTTGTGAGTTAGACTGAGCAAAGGGACCTTGGAGGACATCTTGACCCCTAAGTTGAGTAATTAATTAGTTTACTTAATGTGTACAAATTGTATATGCTTATATGTGTAGGCATATATTTTGTAAGCTATAAGTTGTGTTATATTGTTCATCCTACAGTTTGTATGTGCAGAAGCATTGATACACTTCAGAAGTCTAAGCTTTCTTGGTTTTACCACAAGAACTACAATGGGGGCTCATGGCCTGGATTTGTGCTAAAATTTCAACTGAAGCAGATCTGTTTTCTGTGGTGTGTTTTGTTGCTTGTGCTGGGAGAAAAATGCTGCATACACTGTTTAGGAAGAGTAAGGCTGCAAAGGTTTCTCGTGTCCAGGAGGACTTGAAGGCGTACACCCTTCCTATCTGGGCCAGAAAAGGTCAGTGGATGTCTGTTGCAAAGGAACTGGCTGGATATGCTTCTCTTTTGAACAGAGCTTGGGGAGATGGAGTTTCTGATCCTTCCTCGGATTTTAGTCTCAAAAAATTTGGGTTCAATAAGGGAGAGATGCGGTCAGTTTCTGTGTTTGCTTTGCACTTCCTGCATGCTCTACATATTGAATGTGAAAAGAGGGAAAAGGTGGAATTAGAAAGAGATTTACTGAAGAAGCAGCTTGCAGTGGCATCCAAGTGTTTGGAAGTAACTGCAAGCAAGGCAAAAGATTTAGAAAGTAGGGTAATCAAAGTTAAACCTGCAGTGGCTTCGAAGTGTGTTCAAACCCCTGTAGGCCAAGCTGAAGATTTGAATGAGCAGTGTGCAGCCCTCATGACCAAGTCTAATGATGCCTTAACAAAGGACAAAGGCCCGAAGCCTGTAAGCAGAAGAAGGACATGTACCACTGTTACTTCTCATAACTGGGAAGCAGAGGATTTGATCAGCTCAAATGACAGAGTTGAGTGAGAAACAAGGAAGGCAAGGCCTATGATCTCCAGGAGACACATGTGGATTGATTTACTTAAGGTGGGGGTCCCTAGAGAGGAAATATATGGGATTCCTACACCAGCATTGTTTAACCACTTCAATACCGGGCCATAGTCAAATGACGGCCACGGATGGGATATCCCATCCTGGGTGGACGTCATATGACGGCCTCGGTATTGCACCGCTCCTGCGGGCCCCCGGGGGCCCCACAGCGTGGCGATCGTGGATAAACTGTGTCCCTCCGACACAGCCCATCCCGATCTGTGGGATTTTCCTCCCCATCGACCCCCCCGATACACGTGACCGGCTGTGTCCAATCACAGCCGGTCACATGTTGTCAGGAATCCGCCCATTCCGTGCGATCGGCTCTCCGTACGCGCACGCGCGTTCGTGCCGCAGGTCGTCGTGGGCACAAGCGCCTTCCGACGCGCGCGGGTGCACGTCGTTCGTATGTGCGCGCGGTACACGCACGCACGGGCGAGCGTTAGCACGATTGGCGCCAGTGGCCCTTTTTAAAGGCACAGCTGCAGGGGTTCTGTGCTGTCTCGTCTGCAGCTTGTGCCCGAAGTTACCTGCTATTCTGCTTGAACCTTATCCGATACCTGACCCGGCTCTGTCTGACCTTGCTGATCTCTCCTGCTCCGACCCCGGCTTGTTTGACCCTTCTTGGACTGATTCTTGTTGCCGAACCTCTGCTTGTAACTGATTCCTCTGCTGGCTCCTGCTTGTTCCTGTGCCTGCTATTTCCTCATCCTGAGATCCAGCCATCCTGATTCCACGGTCCGTGGTCTTCTCCCAGCTGCCTTCTTGCTACAGAGAGCTCCCGCTCCAAGAGGATCCTCATCTACCTGGCATCTGCTGCTGCACCTGGCTGGACTCTCCTACCCCGCTGCGCTCCGGTCTCCCTGTTCCCATTCCAGTGAGACCAGAACCAGAGCCGTAAGAGAGGTCCCCTTCCACTAAGTCAGACTCACTATCTGAAGATCATAACAGTACGAGACAGCCATGTCTGAGTCTGCGGAAGGGGCCTCCGCCATGAAGGAGATCTGCTCCCACCTTGCGGCCCTTACCCAGGCCGTGAAGTCTCTGCAGGAAGGCTACACCAGGTTGGAGGAGCGTGTCCAGCATCTTTCTACCCCGGGTTCACCAGACACCACACCTCAGCCTTCTCCTGTTCAGCCAGCCGCCCATTCGGCGATCATGATGCTTCCACCTGAGCCTAGGGTTCCCATTCCGGAGAGGTTTTCGGGGGACCGCTCCAAGTTCCGGGCTTTCCGCAACGCCTGCCAGCTATACTTTGCCCTCCAGCCCAGGACTTTCTCTCTGGAGGCAACTAAGGTGGGGTTCGTTGTCTCTCTCCTGCAAGAGGAACCTCAATCCTGGGCCCACCACCTTCTGGAGAATGACAGTCCCCTTACTCAGACTCTCTCCACCTTCTTCGAAGGGATGGCGCAACTCTACGACGATCCCCAGCAGGCTGCCACCGCCGAATCCGCATTAACTGCGCTCCAGCAAGGCCGTAGGACGGCCGAGGACTATGTCTCGGACTTTAGACGCTGGAGCGCAGATACCCAGTGGAACGAGTCGGCCCTAAGACACCAATTCCGCATGGGCCTGTCTGAGGCCCTCAAGGACGAGTTGGCCCGTGTTGGAACCCCTGACGCCTTAGGCCGCGTACACACGCGGGGACTGTTCGCTCAACTTTGTCCGCTGAACAGTGTTTCGGCCGACAGTGCGCTCGTGTGTGGGCTTTCAGCGGACAGTTTCAGCGGACAGTCTGCTGAACAAAGTTTTTCGGAAATTCCGAAAAACTGTCCGCTGAAACTCTGTTTCAGCGAACAGTCCCCTCGTGTGTAGGCTTGTTCGTCAAACTAAGTTCCGCGCATGCTCAGAAAGGATTTACACGCCGAAGTTTGCATTGCAGTGTATAGGACGTCGTATTTTTCGTCCCGTCGTACGTGCCGTTCACGTCATCGCGCACGGTTTCAGCGGACTGTTCGTTCGTCGTGTGTGGGCAAGTCCGTCCATGCTAATTTTGAGCGGACTGTCCGCGGAAACTGTTTGACGGACAAAGTTGAGCGAACAGTCCCCGCGTGTGTACGCGGCCTCAGAGGACTTAATTGCTCTGGCCATTCAAATCGACCGAAGGCTTCGCGAGCGCAGGGCCGAACGCTCTTCCCAACCTCTGAGACCTGCCTGGATGACCGCCAGAACCCCGTCTTCCACACCTTTCATCTCTCCTCCCCCTCAAAGGGGGCCTGCCAGTGTTTCTCCTGCTCCCGAGGAACCCATGCAGCTTGGATTACTCCGACCTACCCTGTCTCCGGAAGAGCGAGCCCGCCGCCGACAGATGAACTTGTGTCTATACTGTGGCGGCTCCGGACATTATGTGGCCAACTGTCCCGTTAAGTCACGTAAGTGCCTCTCTTCAGTGTCTCGCAGTTCCTTAAACCTGCCTTCCAACTCTCTCCATGTTGCCCTTCTGCTCTCGTTTCAGCTTCCGGAAAGAACGATCCGCGTCAACGCCATCCTTGACTCCGGAGCCTGCGGTTGCTTCATTGACGCTGCCTTCACCAACCAACATTCCATTCCACTCCAGAAAAAGTCTCATGGACTCTCTATCTTTTTGGCCGATGGTTCCCAGATTAAGTCCGGTCGAGTCACCCAGGAGACCCTTCCACTACCCACCTCCACCTCCTGCTGACATACGGAGCTGTTAATTCTTGATGTCATTTCATCCCCACTCTTTCCTGTGATTCTGGGCATCCCATGGCTGCAGGCCCACAATCCCTCCATTGACTGGACTTCTGGGGAGGTGAGGTTCCTCTCCCCTTACTGCCAGGACCACTGCCTTCCTGGGTCTTCTGTACAATCCGGAACACTTCTCTGCCTAGACCCAGACCTGGACTTATGTCAATCAGTCCCCGAGCCTTACCATGAGTTTCTGGATGTTTTCAGTAAACGGGGGGCTGATTCCTTACCCCCGCATCGCCCCTACGACTGTCCCATTGAGCTCCTTCCTGGGGCTGAAATCCCGTTTGGACGTGTCTACCCTTTATCCGAGAAGGAACAAGAGGCTCTGAAGGCGTACATCTCCGAGAACCTCAAGAAGGGGTTCATCCGTCACTCCACGTCTCCTGCCGGGGCTGGAATATTTTTCGTCACTAAAAAAGACCAGACCCTTCGACCTTGTGTGGACTATCGGGAGCTGAACAGAGTCACGATTAAAAACCGCTATCCCCTACCCCTGATTCCAGAACTCTTCCAAAAACTGAGGTCGGCTACTATTTTTACTAAGTTAGATTTGAGAGGAGCCTATAATTTGGTCCGCATACGAGCAGGTGACGAGTGGAAAACTGCGTTCCGAACTCGCTTTGGGCACTACGAGTACCTGGTGATGCCTTTCGGGTTGTGTAACGCCCCAGCCACCTTCCAGCACTTAATTAATGATGTCTTCCGGGACTTCTTGGATATCTTCGTCATAGTATATCTTGATGACATCCTGATCTTCTCCAGGTCCCTGGAACAGCACCGGGGACACGTCGGCAGAGTACTGCTTCGGCTCCGGCAACATGGACTCTACGCCAAAGCCGAGAAATGTAAATTCGAGCAACAGGAGATCCAATTCCTCGGCCTTGAAATCTCTCCAGCAGGCATCAGGATGGACCCGCAAAAAGTCGCTGCTGTCCTTGAATGGCCAGCCCCCACTGACAAGAAAGGCATCCAACGCTTTGTGGGCTTCGCCAACTTTTATAGAAAATTCATTAAAGGATTCTCAGCCATTATCTCTCCCATTACCCAGCTCACCAAGCAAAATACGCGCTTCCTTTGGGGTCCTGAAGCCCAGGCCGCCTTCAGGAGACTCAAGGACTTGTTCACCTCTGCTCCTATCCTCAGTCACCCGGATCCATCTAGACCTTATATTCTGGAGGTAGATGCCTCTGAGATAGCAGTAGGGGCGGTGGTCTCCCAGCGCTTAGGTAAAGACGACCTGATGCACCCCGTGGGGTTCTTTTCCCGAAAACTCTCTCCGGCGGAGAGGAATTATGATGTGGGCGACTGGGAATTACTTGCCATTAAGTCTGCTTTGGAGGAGTGGAGATACTTACTCGAGGGGGCGGTACACCCCGTGCTCATCTACACGGATCACAAAAACCTCGAGTACCTCCGTACCGCTAAACGCCTAAAACCTCGGCAGGCTCGCTGGGCCCTCTTTTTCTCCCGGTTCTGTTTTCACATAACCTACCGCCCTGGATCAAGAAACGTTAAGCCAGATGCTCTCTCCCGTATGTTTGACAGCCCCAAGGACACCACACCCCCGGATACCATCCTCCCTGCTAACACCTTCCTACTCATCCAACCAGACCTAGTGTCTCTGCTTAAGAATGCTTCCTCCACATCTTCCTGTCCCCCGGGAATCTCACTAGCATCCAGGGAAGGCCTGCTTTGGAAGGACAACCTGATCTTCGTCCCTGAAGATGTGAGAGTTAAGGTCTTGGGTCTCCTCCATGACCATCCGCTCGCTGGGCACTTTGGTGTCCGCAAAACTTTGGAACTGGTACAGCGCTCCTTCTGGTGGCCAGGCATGAGGGAGTTCTGCAAGCAGTATGTAAATACTTGCCCCGTATGTAGTCGGAATAAGGTCCCCAGAAATCGGGCTTGGGGGCTGCTTAAACCTCTTCCCACACCTGACCGCCCTTGGCGGATGATTACTATGGATTTTATTGTGAAACTTCCCCCTTCTGAGAACTGCACTGCCATCTTTGTAGTTTGTGACCGTCTGTCTAAGATGGCCCACTTCCTACCCTTAAAGGGAACCCCTTCCGCGACCGAGACTGCCCATATTTTTATCAAAGAAATAATCAGGCTCCACGGGGTACCCACCAATATTGTATCCGATAGAGGGGTGCAGTTCACCTCCCGTTTCTGGCGAGCCCTATGTGAAGCTTTGAAAATAGAATTGGCCCTGTCCTCTGCCTACCACCCACAGACCAATGGGCAAACGGAACGCACCAACCAAACCCTTGAGCAATATATTAGATGTTTTTCTTCCTTTGTCCAAGACGATTGGGTCTCCCTGTTACCGCTGGCGGAATTCGCCTACAACAATGCCAGCCATGCTACCACTGGGCAGTCCCCGTTTTTCGCCAATTACGGTTTTAACCTGTCTTTTCTTCCCGATATCCTTACAGAATCACATGTTCCAGCAGTACAGGACACGGTATCCTTTCTCCAGCAAAATAACCGGACCCTGCAGGAGGTCATAACCAAGGCTCAGGCTAACAGCAAGAGGAGCTTTGATCGAGAAAGAAGGGGAGAATTGATCCTTCAAGTCGGGGACCAGGTATGGCTGTCTTCTTCTAATTTAAAATTAGCATGTCCCTCCAGGAAGTTGGCACCCAAGTTTCTGGGCCCGTTTCCTGTTAAGAGGAAAATTAACGAGGTGTCTTAGGAATTGTCCCTACCTGATTCCATGAGAATACATCCAGTCTTTCATGTAGCTTTACTTAAGCCTGCTGTACCTGATCCCTTCCCTGGTAGAGAAACAAGGCCACCTGACCCTGTGCTGATTGATGGCAGTGAGGAATTTGAAGTGGAAGCCATTCTGGATTTCAGAAGACGACGGGGACAAGGTCAGTTTCTAATTAAATGGAAGGGCTATGGCCCGGAGAATAATTCTTGGGAACCTGCTTCTAACGTACATGCTAATAGACTAATCCAGGCCTTCTTTGCTGCACACCCGGAGAAAAGAGCCACTAGGGGCACCCGGAGGTTGCCCCTTGTGGGGGGGCAATGTCAGGAATCCGCCCGTTCCGTGCGATCGGCTCTCCGTACGCGCACGTGCGTTCGTGCCGCGGGTCGTCGTGGGCACGAGCGTCTTCCGACGCGCGCGGGTGCACGTCGTTCGTATGTGCGCGCGGTACACGCACGCACGGGCGAGCGTTAGCACGATTGGCGCCAGTGGCCCTTTTTAAAGGCACAGCTGCAGGGGTTCTGTGCTGTCTCGTCTGCAGCTTGTGCCCAAAGTTACCTGCTATTCTGCTTGAACCTTATCCGATACCTGACCCGGCTCTGTCTGACCTTGCTGATCTCTCCTGCTCCGACCCCAGCTTGTTTGACCCTTCTTGGACTGATTCTTGTTGCCGAACCTCTGCTTGTACCTGATTCCTCTGCTGGCTCCTGCTTGTTCCTGTGCTTGCTATTTCCTCATCCTGAGATCCAGCCATCCTGATTCCACGGTCCGTGGTCTTCTCCCAGCTGCCTTCTTGCTACAGAGAGCTCCCGCTCCAAGAGGATCCTCATCTACCTGGCATCTGCTGCTGCACCTGGCTGGACTCTCCTACCCCGCTGCGCTCCGGTCTCCCTGTTCCCATTCCAGTGAGACCAGAACCAGAGCCGTAAGAGAGGTCCCCTTCCACTAAGTCAGACTCACTATCTGAAGATCATAACACATGTACTGTGCCGTTATAGGGCTTGTGCGCGTGCCTAGGGCGCGTGCAGAGTGCCAATCGGGGATGCGGCTTGTCACCCTGACACATCCCAACCCCGATCGCAGTAAAGAGCCAATGAAATTGGCTCTTAACCACGTGGCCAGCTGTGTCCAATCACAGCCGGTCACAGAATGTAAACAAACCGCGGTAACGAGATGTTACCGGGTTCTCCTTCTCACACACTGATCGTGTGTGAGGAGGAGATTTCGGTAACATCTCGTTACCGCTCATTGTACACCAACACACACTGATTACCCCCCCAATAAAGAGGACCTGTCACCACCCATCAAAGTACCTGTCACCACCCATCAAAGTACTTGTCATCACCCATCACAGCCCATCTGAGTACACGAGTACCTGTCAGCCCATCCGAGTACCTGAGTACCTGTCCCAGCCCATCTGAGTACCCGAGTACCTGAGTACCTGTCCCAGCCCATCTGAGTACCCGAGTACCTGTCCCAGCTCATCTGTGTACACGAGTACCTGAATATCTGTCAGCCCATCTGAGTAACCGAGTACCTGTCCCAGCCCATCTGAGTACCCGAGTACCTGAGTACCTGTCAGCCCATCTGAGTACCCGAGTACCTGTCAACCCATCTGAGTACCAGAGTACCTGAGTACCTGTCAGCCCAACTGAGTACCCGAGTACCTGACAGTCCATCTAAGTACCTGAGTACCCGAGTACCTGTCAGTCCATCTGAGTACCTTAGTACCCGAGTACCTGTCACAGCCCATCTGAGTACCCGAGTACCTGTCACAGCCCATCTGAGTACCCAAGTACCTGCCACAGCCCATCTGAGTACCTATCACAGTCCATCTGAGTATCCGAGTACCTGAGCACCTGTCAGCCCATCTGAGTACCCGAGTACCTGTCCCAGCCCATCTGAGTACCCGAGTACCTGAGTACCTGTCCCAGCCCCCCTGAGTACCTGTCCCAGCCCATCTGAGTACCAGAGTACCTGTCACAGCCCAACTAAGTACCTGTCACAGTCCATCTGAGTACCTGTCACAGTCCATCTGAGTACCAGAGTACCTGAGTACCTGTCACAGCCCATCTGAGTACCTGAGTACCTGTCACAGTTCATCTGAGTACCCGAGTACCTGTCACAGTTCATCTGAGTACACGAATGCCTGTCACCAGCCCGTTGGAGTACCCAAGTACCTGTCACCAGCCCGTCAGAGTACCCGAGTACCTGTCACCAGCCCATCGGAGTACCCGAATACCTGTCACCAGCCCGTCGGAGTACCCGAGTACCTGTCACCAGCCCGTCGGAGTACCCGGGTACCTGTCACCAGCCCGTCGGAGTACCTGAGTACCTGTCACCAGCCCGTCGGAGTATCCGAGTACCTATTTGCAGCCCATGCCTCATAGAATACACATTGGGGTGTTTGCTTTCTTGAATGGGGTAATTTTGTGGGTAATTCTATTGTCCTGGTGCTCCAGGACCTTCAAAAGTGTGATAGGTAGGAACGAAATGAGATGTGTAATTTATGCTCCTAGAACGCCTAAAGGTACCACTTCCATGTTGGACCTCTGTATATGGCCAGGCTGTGTAAAAGTCTCACATATGTGGTATCGCCATACTCAGGAGGAGTAGCAGAATGTGTTTTGGGGTGTAATTTTTGCTATATACATGCTATGTGTTAGAAATATCTTATAAATGGACAACTTTGTGTAAAAAAAAAAAAAGATTTTAATTTTCTTTCCACGTTTTCTGAAGACTTGTGTAAAAAAATTAACCGCTCAAAAGACTCATAATGCTTCATAGAATATACTTTGGGGTGTTTGTTTTCCAAAATGGGGTCATTTCATGGGTAATTCCATTGTCCTGGTGATCCAGGGCCTTCACAAATGTAATAGGTCGTTAGGAAATTAGAGGTGTCATTTATGCTCCTAGAACACCTGACGGCGTTCCTTGCATGTTGGGCCTTTGTATGTGGACACGCTGTGTAAAAGTCACACACATGTGCTATAGCCATACTCAGGATGAGTAGCAGAATGTATTTTGTGGTGTAATTTTTGCTATGTACATGCTTTGAGTTAGAAATATCTTATAAACTGACCACTTTGTGAAAAAAAAATATGTTTTCATTTTCTTTCCACGTTTTCCGAAGACTTGTGGAAAAAAATTAACTGTTCAAAATACTCATTATGCCTCATAGAATATATGTTGGGGTGTCTGCTTTCCAAAATGGGGTCATTTTGTGGGTAATTCTACTGTCCTGGTGCTCCAGGGCCTTCACAAATGTAATAGGTCTTTAGGAAATTAGAGGTGTCATTTATGCTCCTAGAACCCCTTACGGTGCTCCTTGCATTTTGGACTTCTCTGTGTAGCCAGCCTGTGTAAAAGTCCCACACATGTGGTATCGCCATACTTGAGAAGAGTTGCAGAATGTATTTTGGGGTTTAATTGGAAGTATGCATATGCTGTGTATGAGAAATAACTTGTTATTATGACAATTTTGTAAAAAAAAAAAAAAAGCATTCTTCTTTTTCCCAAGAATTGTGGGAAAAAATTACAACTTCAAAAAACTCACCATGCCTCTTATTAAATACATTGGACTGTCTACTTTTCAAAGAGGGGTCATTTGGGGGGTATTTGTACTTTCCTGACATTTCAGAGCCTCAAGAAATGAGATAGGCCATCAGTACATCAGGTGTGATCAGATGTGATCAATTTTCAATGATTTGCACCATAGCTTGTAGACTCTATAACTTTCAAAGAGACTAAATAATATTCACTCATTTGGTTTATTTTTACCAAAGAGATGTAGCCGTATAAATTTTGGCCCAAATTTATGAACAAAAATGACTTATTTGCAAAAAAATTTCATAGAAACAAAAAAAAAAAGTGTTTTTTTTCAAAATTTTCGCTCTTTTTTCACTTATGCTGCAAAAAATAAAAAACCCATTGGTGATTAAATACCACCAAAAGAAAGCTCTATTTGTATGATTGTTTGGGTACAGTGTTGCATGACTGAGTAACTGGAATTCAAAGTGTGAGAGCGTTGAAAGCTAAAAATTGGTCTGGTAAGGAAGCTGTATAAATGCACTGTATTGAAGTAATTAAGCCCTTGTACACACGGTCGGAGATTCCGACGGAATGTGTCCTATCGGACCATTTTGTCGGATAATCCGACTGTGTGTGGTCTCCATCGGACTGTTTCCATCGGAGTATCCGACGAACCAAGTTTTCCAACTTGTCCGTAAAATTGTCCGACAAAATGCTCCTATCGGACATACTCCGATCATGTGTAGCCTACACCGACGGACAAAGTGCCACGCATGCTCAGATCAAATTCCTAGACCAAAGCTATTGGCTACTAGCCTGAATGTAGTCCCATTGTAATGAAATAACATCATCACGTTATGTACAATTGGATTTTCAACAACTTTGTCCGACCGTGTGTATGCAACAGTTTCGGACAAAATCCGTCGGACAAAATCCAACGGATTTGGTTGTCAGAATGTCCAACCGTGTGTACAAGGGCTCAGAAGTGGAAGCAAATGGTTGGGAATGGTAGATTCAGTCGCATTAAGTGTTTCTGCTGCCATAAAATGGGGCATTTTGCAAAAATGTGCCATGCTGTGAAGACTGGACAACAGCAGGCCTGTGTGCTTCCCCGGACAGCACAGAGAGACATGCAAGTTTATTCGTTACGTTGGAAGTCAATGCCTTTCCGTGAAAGTGTTTCAAGGCAACAGTGGGCACCCTACAATAGTTTTGCAGTTAGAAATGGGCAGATAGAGAAATGTGAGCAGTGAGCTATGTTTTTGTCACAGTTGGAAGGAACATATAATCTGCTTTGTCTCTTATTCTTTTCAGGTATTGAGAGGTAGAGCAGGCAGAGCAAATGACCATGCTAGATGGGAGGAGGCAGACCAGAAGAGAGCCTAAGGAAGATGCAGATGATTTCCTGATGGTGGCTGAATTGAAGCGGACTTTCATCTGTGCATTTTCTTATGACCAAGAGGACAAAAAACATTCAACTGGGACTTTCTTTACAAACTGCCAAAAGACATTGTTAACCCTGATCAAAAGTAATGTTGCAGCCTTCCAGGGACAAACAAATCGTCTGACTGCCCACAAGATGGGGGTCGAAAGGGAATTTTTTCCTCCCAATACGGGGTGGTTTATTTTTTGCCCTTTCCTAGACAAAAGGCTTTAAAAAGTTTACTATATTATCCTTTAAAGTCAAGAGGTGGTATGTGTTGCTATGGCCATTTGTATAGTGACTTTATCGCACTAAAATAACGTTAGATTTAGTAACAGCATATGTTTACAGAGGCCCTTCCATTGATATGTAAGTAAATCAGATGGATAGGTTTTGGAGCTGAGTAGAGGGAGTTGGTGTGTGCAGGAAATGGGTGGGAGGGGCTTGGAGAGTGTTTGGGAAAACATGTGTTGTGGACAGAGGAGGGTGGTAACCCCTAAGTTTAGTAATTGATTAGTTTACTTAATGTACACAAATTGTACATACTTATATGTGTAGGCATATATTTTGTAAGCTATAAGTTGTGTTGTATTTTTCATCCTACAGTTTGTATGTGCAGATTTTTCCCTGTTTAGTAAAGCATTGATACACTTCTGAAGTGTAAGCTTCCTTGGTTTTACCACAAGAACTTAATAGACGAATAGCAGTACATAGAAATATATATAAAAGAGTATATTCCAATATGCGGATAAACGTCTGCCGTCATGCAGGTATAATTCTGAATTATTGAGTGAGAGTGATAGCGGGAATATTTAAATTCCCTAGTACAAAATTCCACTCCCCGCTATACGGTATGTCTCCCCCAAAAAGGTAGCAAGATAGAGACCAAACAGCAGCTCACATGCACATGTCAAAAGGCAAGAAGGCAGATTGTTGTTTACAAGTTAAAAACAGTTTTTTTTTACTAGAAAATTACTTAGAACCCCCAAACATAATATTTTTTTTTCTAAAACCCTAGAGAATAAAATGGCGGTCATTGCAATACTTTCTGTTACATCGTATTTGTACAGCTGTCTTACAAGCGCACTTTTTTTGGAAAAAATACAGTTTTTTGAATAAAAAAAAAGGCAACAGTAAAGTTAGCCCAATTTTTTTATATTGTGAAAGATAATGTTACGCCGACTAAATTGGTATGACACGTCACGCTTCAAAAGTGCGCCCGCTCGTGGAATGACAAACTTTTACCCTTAAAAATCTCCATAGGCGACATTTAAAAAAATCTAAAGGTTGCATGTTTTAATTTACAGAGGAGGTCTAGGGCTAGAATTATTGCTTGCACTCTATCGATCACGGAGATACCTCATATATCACATATACCTCATATATATTTTCATATGTGGGCACTAGTCACATATGCGTTCGCTTCTGCACGCGAGCTCATGGAGACGGGGCGCATTTAAAAAAATGTATTCTTATTTATTTTACCTTTCTTTTCATTTTTACACTGTAAAATGTCGCTTTTATTCCTACTACAAGGAATGTAAACATTCCTTGTAATAGAAAAAAGCATGACAGGACCTCTTAAATATGAGATCTGGGGTCAAAAAGACCTCAGATCTCAAATCTACATTAAAATGCAATAAAAAAAAAATTGTTGTTTAAAAAAATGAAAAAAAAAGAGCTATGGGTGGAAGTGACATTTTGATGTCTCTTCCGCCCTGCAGTGATATGTAGATGGGCGGAGGCCATCTTCCCTTCACTCATCTCCATACCCAGCAAGGGGTCAGATGTGATCTCCTCTGCTGCTGCCGATGCTCTGTTAAGTGGCGGGGTTGCACTGGAATTGCAGCCCTCCCCTCTCCCCTCTCCCGCCACTGATAAAAGTGATCTCACAGTGACTCTGCCGCAGAGAACACTTTTATCTTGTAGCAGACCGCCCGCTGAAGAAGAGGATACTGGGGTCATGGCAGCTAGCTGCTGCCATAACAACGATATCCTCCTTCAAAGTCATCACATAAAACAACGATGGACAGTCCGGAAGTTAAGGACCAGAAGGATTTGCCCCCTTAATAACCAGGTCATTTTTTGTGACACGGCACTGCATCGCTTTAACTGACAACTGTGAGGTCATGCAACGCTGTACTGAAACAAAATTGACATCCCTTTTCCCCATAAATAGAGCTTTCTTTCGGTGGTATTTAACCACTTCGCACCCAGGCCAATTCTGACATTTCTCTCCTACATGTAAAATTCATATTTTTTTTGCTAGAAAATGAAATAGAACCCCCAAACATTATATATATTTTTTTAGCAAAGACCATAGAGAATACAATGGCGGTCGTTGCAACTTTTTATCTCGCACGGTATTTGCGCAGCAATTTTTTGAACACATTTTTTTCAGAAAAAAAACAGTTTCATGCTTTAAAAAAAAAAAAAAAACAGTAAAGTTAGCCCAATTTTTTTGCATAATGTTAAAGATGAAGATACACCAAGTAAATAGATACCCAACATGTCACACTTCAAGATTGCACACGCTCGTGGAATGGCGCCAAACTTTGGTATTTAAAAATCCCCATAGGCAACGCTTTAAAATTTTTACTGGTTACATGTTTTGAGTTACAGAGGAGATCTAGGGCTAGAATTATTGCTCTCACTCTAACGTTCACGGCGATACCTCACATGTGTGGTTTGAACACCGTTTTCATATGTGGACAGGACTTACGTATGTGTCCGCTTCTGCGTACGGGCTCACGTGGACAGGGGCTCTTTAAAAAAAAAATTATTGTTAATTTTACTTTTTTTTTTTAGTTTGACACTTTTAAAAAAAATGTATTACTTTTATTCCTATTACAAGGAATGTAAACATCTCTTGTGATAGGAATATGGCATGATCACACCTATTTACAGTGAGATATGGGGTCAATAAGACCCCATATCTCACCTCTAGGCTGGGAAGCCTAAAATTCCAAAAAAAAAATGATCACGGCTTCCCAGCCGAGGCGGTGCCATTATTTTGAATGCAGAGGCCGGGCATGATGTCATAACATCGCGCCCAGCCTCTGAACAATCATAGAGACTCCGGGGACCATCTGGTCCGCCGGAAATCTCTATGATACCATCCAGGGGCCGGCAGATCCTGTGACCGACTCACCGATGGAAGCAGTGAGTCGGTAGAAGCACCGAAGGGTGGGGATGCCCCCTCCCACCGCCTGTAAGAACGATCAAGTGGCGGAACAGCCTCTATAATCATTCTTATGGTGCAGGGAATCGCCGGCTGAAAATGCCGATATCTGAATGATGTCTGTAGCCTCAGGCATCATTCAGATATAACACCACAAAGCCGACGACGTCATATGACGTACCTTGGGCGCCAAGTGGTTAATCGTCTCTGCGCTTTTTTATTTTTTGCACTAGAAACAAAGAGCGACAATTTTGAAAAAAACAAAAAATATAAAAAAAAAACATTTATTTCAGTTCAGGTAATATATATTCCCCTACATATTTTTAGTAAAAAAAAATTGCAATAGGTGTATATTGATTTGTTTGTACAAAAGGTATCACGTCTACAAACTATGGGATAGATTTAGGGACTTTTCTTTTTTTATTGTTTTTACTAGTAATGGTGGCGATGTGTGATTTTTAGCAGGACTGCGACATTGCGGCAAACAAACATTACACTTTTTGCGGACCAGTGACATTATTACAATGAGCAGTGCTATAAAAATGCACTGATCAATGTAAAGATGACACTGGTAAGGAAGGGGTTAGCACTAGGGGGTGACCAAGGAGTTAAGTGTGTTCCCTAGGTGTGTTCTAACTGTGTGTTACTGATCACTGAGAACAGTAGATCTCTGTCATGTCTTTTGTCAGAAAGGGGATCCACTTCTTTAAACTGGCAGATCCCCATTCTGCCTCTGTAGTAGGCAATTGTGGGTCGCCGGCAGACATTGAGTCCGCCCGACCTGCGGGCACTCTGCGCCAACCTGCTGATTGAAAGTGGTTAAGAATCCATGTTCTACACATCTGAATGTAGCATCTGAAAGCTCATTGTAAACATCTGAATGTACCATCTAAAAGCTTGACGCTTTTCATGAAATTATATCCATTCATCAGGAGCAGATGCAAGGAGAATGCCTAAAAAATTTGCATAAATGAACAACAATGACCTTGAATGTGACATATAGTTGTGCGCACCAAAGATAAACTGCGGACGGCGCCTCTTCCGGGAGCTGAGGCGATATGAATTGCAAAGATATACAGAATAGATGTACACAGAAATGAAATCCCCATGGAACAGCGGATGGTATGTTGTACATAAGTAGGGGGATCTTGTGTTGCAGCATCAAACATGATGCAAAGAGTGCACGGTATACCCAGAGTCAAGAGCTGAACAAGTTATTTCTCACACATGGCATAGGCATACTTGCAACTACACTCCAAAACACATTCTGCTACTTGTCCTGAATATAATGATACCATATGTGTGAGACTTTTTCACAGCCTGGTCACATAGAGAGGAGCAACACCCAAGGAGTACTTTAGCCAATATCTACTTTAAGACCAGACCTTATTCTGATACTTTTTTGTTTACAGAACCCCCAAACATTATATATTTTAGTAGTAGAGGCCCTGGAGAATAAAATGGTGGGTTTTGCAAATTTTTATGTCACATGGTATTTGCGGAGCATTTTTTCGAATGCAATGTTACACACTAATGCATGAATACATTTTAAACACATCAGGGTTTTCTCTAATCAGAAGCCCTGGATGACAAAGAGGGATAGGTGTCTCCTGAGAGAACTGGATAGTGCTTTTAGGAATGGTGACAGGATAAAGTACAGAGAGGCTAGAGCGAAATTAAAGAGAGGTATAAAATAGGTCAAATCCAAAATTATAAAAGCTAAATTGAGAAATACTTTAAGCAGTGGCGGCCCGCCCATAGGGGGCGCCCGGGTGCCACCCCCCCCCCTCCCCCTAGGTGTAAAAAAAAAAAAAAGTTAAAAAAAAAAACGGGCCCAAGGTGCTTTGGGGTGGGGGGGGAGGGCCGCACCTTGGGCCCGTTTTTTCTTTTTTTAACTTTTTTTTTTTTGTTGATGAGGACAAGGGCCTCTTCCCGACAACCCTGGCTGTTGGTTGTCGGGGTCTGTGGGCGGGGGGCTTATCGGAATCCGGGAGCCCCCTTTAATAAGGGGGCCCCGGATACCGGGCCCCCACCCTATGTGAATGAGTATGGGGTACAATGTACCCCTACCCATTCACCTGTGAAAAAAAGTACAAAAAAAACACAGGGTTAAAATATTTTATTGCACAGCTCCTGGGGGTCTTCCGTCTTCGGGGGTCTTCTCGCCGGACTCCTCCGCTATCTTCTTGTAGCTCTTTTGCTACAAGAAGATAGCGGAGGAGTCCGGCGAGAAGACCCCCGAAGACGGAAGACCCCCGGAGCTGTGCAATAAAATATTTTAACCCTGTGTTGTGTGTTTTTTGTACTTTTTTTCACAGGTGAATGGGTAGGGGTACATTGTACCCCATACTCATTCACATAGGGTGGGGGGCCGGTATCCGGGGCCCCCTTATTAAAGGGGGCTCCCGGATTCCGATAAGCCCCCCGCCCGCAGACCCCGACAACCAACGGCCAGGGTTGTCGGGAAGAGGCCCTTGTCCTCATCAACATGGGGACAAGGTGCTTTGGGGTGGGGGGGCCGCACGCCCCCCTCCCCCAAGGCACCCCCCCATGTTGAGGGCACGCGGCCTGGTACGGCTCAGGAGGAGGGGGGCGCCCGCTCGTCCCCACCCCCTTTCCTGGCCGGCCGGGTAGCGTGCTCGGATAAGGGTCTGGTGTGGATCTGGGGGGACCCCCACGCCGTTTTTTCGGGGTAGGGGGTTCCCCTTGGAATCCATACCAGACCTAAGGGCCTGGTATGCTCTCCGAGGGGGGAACCCACGCCAATTTTTTTTTCAGATTACATAAGGGGCGTGGTTTATGATAAGTGGGAGGGGTCAAAATGATGGGCGGGGTCATGATGGGCGGGGTCTGGCGCCCCCCCATCCAAAAACTTCACCAGCCGCCACTGACTTTAAGGAAATAACCTATGAGAAAGTTGGAAAGGGCTACAGCATATTCTTAACCATAGGTAGAGTAATAACATAGATGCTAAGCAAGGTATTCAATAAGCTGAGGAACTAAATAGTTTCTTTGGACGTTTTGAGGTCACAGATTCTCAGGAAACATATTTTTCAGAGTCGGATCTGGATGACATTTTGCCTCTTGTGCAAGAACATGATGTGCAATGGGCATTCAAGTCTGTAAATACTAGCATGGAGTCCCAATGATATCCCAGGGAGGGTCATTAAGTCCTGTGTGGCTGAACTGGCAGGTGTCTTTGCTAAGATACTTAACCAATCACTATCATTAGCTGTAGTACCAACTTGCCTAAAGTCAACTATCATTACTCCAATCCCTAAAATCAAAAATATAGATAGTTTAAAAGACTACTAATGTTTTGAAAGAGTGGTGTTAGGGCACATTAAAATAGGCTTGCCAAACAATCTTGATCCTCATCAGTTTGCATATTGGACAAACGGTAGTATGGAGGGTGCTATTGCTTTTACATTGCAAAGTCACCTAGAGTCCCCTGGCAACTATGTAAGAATAGTTTGGCATTTAATACCATAATTCCGGACTTACTAGTTGCTAAATTGCTGAAGCTAAAGTTGCCAGGGTCCCTTTGTTTATGGACAAGGGATTTCGGTGAAACGCCCACAAGCATTCAGGCTAGGTAAATACGTTTCCTCCAAGCGCATTATTAGCATAGGAAGAGGCATGCAAAGTTTTTTGAGTTCTCTCTTCTACTCGTTATACACTTGTGACTGTACTCCTTTTTTTTCCAATAAATTGTGTCATCAAATTTGCAGATGACACTACTATAATTGGTCGAATTCAGGGTGGTGACAAAGAGTACTACAGGTAGGATGTTGGAAGAATTGCAGAGGGGTGTGGGGAAAACAATCATTAAATACAGGAAAAACCAAGGAAGTGATACTAGGTTTTAGGAAGAGGAAAACTGACCTGGCACCATGCTACATTAAAGGAGAATTGGTAAAGCGAGTCCCTGTTTTTAAGTTCTTAAAGAGGAAGTAAACCCTTCCAAACAACTTGGACCTATAGGTAAGCCTAGATTAAGGCTTACCTGTAGGTCCAAGCAATATCTCCTAAACCTATATGGTTTAGGAGATATTTGCCCGAAAATGGGCACCGCTGTCTACGGCGCATGCGCCGTAGACAGCGGCGCGCATGCGCACTAAATGCGGCAAGTCCAAGAATGGATTTGCCAAATTTGTCGACTCCCGTGCGCATGTGCGGGAGTGACGTCATCGCGGCCTCGCCGTATGACAGCGGCGGAGCTGCGAGGCGCGACTCCCGTGCGCATGCGCGGGAGTGACGTCATCGCGGCTTCGCCGCTGTCATTGGTCGGAGCTGCGAGACGCCACCAGCAAGATAGACGCGGCGGACTACAGGGATCAGCGGCGACTTCGCTGGCTCCTGTGTCAGGTAAGTGACACATAATGAGCTACTATGCGATGCATAGTAGTCCATTATGCTTTACCTTTGCAGGGAAAAAAAGAGGAAGTAAACCCATCAGGGTTTACTTCCTCTTTAAGTGTTTATTACACCGAGTTTTTAACTTGGTCAGCAAACATGAGAGCTATCACTAAAGAGTGGCAGCAACATTTGTATTTTCTGCCACTCCTTAGGAAACATGGTCTAGGTAAAAACATCTTAGAGTCCTACTGAGAGCGTGCTGACTTACTGTATTCTGGCCCAGTATTCCAACTGCTCGTTAGCAGAAAAGGCTGTAAGTTTGTCTCTGTAGACAAAATGTATCAGTCCCGCTGTGTTGGTAGAGCCGAAAGGATAGTGAATGATTTGTCCCATTCTGGACATCATCTTTTCAAACTGCTGCAAACTGGCAGATAGCACGGAAATATTAGGGTGGGGACAAGCCGTTTCAGGCAAAGTTTCTTCCCCAGAGCCATTGGGTCTATGAATAAAGTCTTCCATAAAAACAAATAGACAGTAGTGAAGATTGGGCATTTGCTATGATAACTGCTCCTGTTGTGGGGGGGGGGGGATTAGGTTTGTGTGCATTATTAATAGGAAAGGTAGTGGTGCGCTGTACGTTGAAAAAGTATATCTATCGGTAAAGGCAATATATAAAATCCACAATTAGGGGATATGCATAAAATTCAATACAAATATAGTAAGAAGGTGTGCCTGTGTGGCCAATTAAACAATAATACTCGTTGCTACTAATATATAATCTGAAACATAAATACATAAAATAGTGGAAAAAAAACAACAGTATAAAATCCAAAGTGCAGCGTGTTGCGATCATAAAATCGCATAAAGTGCAAGTGCTCTACTGTGATGCGCATAGGCAAACCTTCAAGTATAAACAATAATAATGTGACAAACAATATTGGTGTATCAGACAGAAGTCCGTTTCAAGTGCAAGGTGCTGCGATTATTCCCATAATCGCACAGGGTGGGACTCCTTCAACATGATAATTTGTGAACAATGTGGGAATTTTGCAATGGAAAGGGCAGTGGTGCTGGTGAAAAGGGATATATCCTTTGTGGTTCCGTGTATGCCAGTAATGGATGTCCCCTTACCTTACCGCTGTAAGGTAACAGCGTATATAGAGGTCTTTGGGATCCTTTAGCGGAATTTCTCTTTAGTGTGGGGTTCCCAGGTCCTGACCAATGTTATGGTCCCTTTAAGGGGATTTCCTCTGAGGTATTGCAGTCAGGATTCCTCAATAATGTGGCGTATGCATGGGTTTAAGCAGAGATGGAGGAAGGACACTCCATAGTGTGAAATGCTTCAACAGGTTTATTTTATTAAAAAAGTTTAAAAGATACTCACAGACAAACAATCTGTACACACAGTGTATAAATGAGCTGCGGGCTCGGTCTACGTCACTTCCGGTCGCTGTGTCCCGACGCGTGTTCGTCACGAGTCACGTGACTTCATCACGTGTGCATTGTTACTGTTGCATTTTTTTTTTTTTTTTTTTTTTTTTTAAAGTTTAAATTTTTTATTAAAATATAGCAAATAAAACATGAACTTAGCTCCCTCGCAGGGGATTACAGTAACGGTGTTGCAAGACAGGAATGAAAGCTCAGAGAGCAAAAAGACAAACATAAGAAAAACACTGAGAGACCCAAGGAGGAGATATGGGCCCCTCCCGCTAAGGAAGAGGCTCCCAGTCTGAAAATATCAGTACCGTCCGAATAGTAAATTTCAGTGATCTGAGTAAACATCAAAAAGAGAGAAAATAAAAAATAAAAACCCCCCAGTCAACATAAAAAAAAATAAGAAAAAAATCCAACAAAAGGCCGCATAAGATACATGAGCAGACGGAAACAACCTCTGGGAAGATCGAGGCCCCGACACCCCAACAGGGAGCACGCTGTGCCGGGGTCTCGAAACCCCCTTAACCTGCCGATGTAACTGGAGGACTATATGCCTAACATTAGCAAAAAATGACTGGGATAAGTAATAGATCAAGAGAACGTACAGTGAACTAGGTGTAGGCCTCTGAGAGTCCCAACTACTAACATAGCTACAAACAGCTTATGAGGAAAAGGCCCAGGAGTAGTGGGACCGACAGTGCGAAGCTAGTGAGTCTAAGGCCACAAGGTGATAAAAAATAAAAAGAAAATAAAATAAAGATAAAACTGTTATGACCTGTCTTGAATCCTAAAATTCCCCAAAACCCAGTCCAACAGGGCATGGAGAGGGAGAGGATGTGGACGAGAGAAAGAAAGGAAAGAATAGGAAAGAGAGAGGGGAAAAGAGAGAGAAATAGGTGTACAGAGAGGGGTGCCTGGACCAAGGAGAGTCCGTGGAGATCATGATATAAAATGGAACTGGGGGCTAAACAGGAACCGAGCCCTGAGTCTGGTCTTATAGAAGGATCCCAATAAAGTTGGCCCAAGGTTCCCACACCCGCTTAAATTTGTCTATTTTGTCCAAAATTGAATGAGAAGTTTTTTCGTTGAACATAATCCAAGTAATTTTTTGTTTAAGTAATGGGAAGGAGACCCTGGGGGACTTCCAAGACCTGGCTATCGTCATTTTAGCACCGATAAAGAAAAAATGAATCAGAACTCGGCTATGTTTAGTGGTTAGGGGTATCGTTTGATTTAGGAGGGCAATTGCAGGGGATTGCGGAACAGCAAGACCAGTGACTCTACGAATAAGGCCAAAGGTCTTGTTCCAGAAGCTTCTGATCCTGGGGCACTCCCACAGGATATGGAGGAGCGACCCTAGATGGCCGCAGCCCCTAAAACATAGGGGCGAGGATTGGGGGTAAAATTTGGCCAGACGTGTCGGGACCAGATACCAGCGCGAGAAGACCTTGACGTCTGCCTCCATCAGAGAAATGTTAAGGATCCCCCTGAAGGCACTCGAGAAACAGGAGTGCCAAGTGTCCAAATCCCATTCAATATCTAGGTCACGCTCCCAGCTCAGCATGTATCTCGCCTTTTCCTTTGGATCGGCCAAAGCAGAGTAAATCAGGGAGATGCCCCCCCTCACGTCCATGGCTGACGAGCACCAAAGTTCATACGGGGAAATAGAAAGGGGGAGGGGATGATGGGAAATCAGAGTGTGTAGGAAATGGGCAATTTGGCGGAATCGAAATCTTTCTGAGTCTGGCATCTCCAGTTTAGATATGCAATGCCCAAGTTTGAGTGGCCCAGACGGGTTGAGAAAGTGCCCTATTCTATAAAGGCCTTTATCTATCCACCACTGGAATGCTCTAATATCCCTCCCAGGTGGGAATGAGGGGTTATTGAAGAGATGTGTAAGAGGTCGCCATTCTGAGGTGAGAATGTTGGCCTTGTAAAGCGTGTCGCATAGAGCGAAGGAATGGGAGAGGGTAGGGGCCATGATCGGGGGTCTAGATTTCGGGGGGCGCCACATCAGATAATCAATAGTGTGTTTGGGGATAGCTTGTCTTTCCATTTCGAGCCAGTCAGGCTTTGGTCCTCTGGAAAATACATTAGAAATCTGGCAGAGTTGTGCTGCTTGGTAGTACCACCAAAGGTTAGGCAGCCCAAGGCCGCCCTTCCGTCTAGGTCTAAATAGCGTTGTCTTAGGGAGTCTGTGGTTAGATTTGCCCCAGGTGAATCTAATGATCGCTGACTGTAGGGTTTGGATGTGGGATTTGGGGACAGGTATCGGCAGTGATCGGAAGAGATACAATAGTCTAGGGAGAAGAGTCATCTTGACCGCATTGATCCTCCCAATCCATGACAGCTTGTGGAGAGACCAATGCTCCAGGTCCTGTTTGAGTTTCTTAAACATGGGAGGGTAGTTATGTTTATATAAGTGTTCGATGGTGTGCGTAAGCTGGACCCCTAGATAGGTAATGAACGGGGAGCTCCAGGAGAATGGGAAATGCTCCTTGAGTCTGTTAACAAGGTCTGAGGGGACAGAAACATTGAGGGCTGTCGATTTGGCCATATTAACTTGCAACCCGGATACCTCCCCAAATTTTCGGAGGAGTTGGAGAATGTTAGGAGTCGAGGTGAGGGGAGAGGTTATAAAGAGGAGGACATCGTCCGCAAACAAAGCGCATTTATGTGTTGCTGTTCCGCATTTAACTCCCTGAATGTCTGGGTGGTTCCTAATGGAAATAGCTAAGGTTTCAATGCCAATGGCGAAGAGGAGGGGGGAGAGCGGGCATCCCTGTCTAGTACCTTTCCGAATCAGAAAGGGTTCGGAAAGGTGGCCCTGAAGTCTGATTCTTGCCTTGGGTTGGGAATAAAGGGCTCCCAGGAGATGAATGAAGTGCGGGCCAAAGCCCCATCTTTCTAGCACGCCAAAAAGGTATGGCCAAGTGATAGTATCGAAAGCCTTTTGCAAATCTATAGAGAGGAGGAAGCCTTCCTGTGAGGGTCCCCCATCCCAACCTGACTTAAGTAGAGAAATAACATCAACCGCCCTTCTTATCTGGTCCGGTCCCTGCCTTCCTGGGATGAAGCCAACCTGGTCCTTATGGACATATGCTCCAATAAAGGAGCCCAAACGGTTCGAGAGAATTTTAGTCATTATTTTTAAATCGTTATTAATCAACGAGATAGGTCTGTAATTGCTGACCAGGCTCTGGTCTTTCCCCGGTTTTGGGATGACCGAGATGTACGCTAAGTTGGCTTCAGGGTCCAAGGGTGACGCTCGGTTCAGGGAATTGAAGAACCGGGCCAGATAAGGGGACAGGATCTCAGAGTAGGTCTTGTAGTAAGATGTGGAGAACCCATCAGGACCAGGGGCGGAGTTGTTCTTAAGGGTTTTAATGACTGCTTTAATTTCAGCTTCTGAGATGGGGGCTTCCATCATTGTTCGGTGTGCTTCCGAAATCTTGGGGAGGGGAATGTTATCCATAAAGGTGTTAGATGACTGTGTGTTGTCCGGGTCAGGGCTGGAATAGAGCTTCGAATAGAATGCATGGAACGCATTCAGAATATGTTTTGGGTTTTGTGTGAGAGAGCCTGAAAGAGATTTGATTTTAGGGAGGGCCTGGGTTGTAAATTTAGGGGACAGCTTTGCTGCAAGGAGAGGGCCGAATTTGTCCGAATTAAGATAAAATCTGCCCTGCATCCATTGCATATGTCTTTCGGCGCTAGAGGTAAGAGCAGTGTTGAGGGCAATTTTGGCTGCATCCAGCATAGCCAGGGAGGAGGCCGTGGGGTGTTTCTTGTGTGCTTTACTTAAGGCCCGGAAATTTTTCTCTAGGTTAAGAATGTCAATGTGTTTTTCACGCTTAAGACGCGAGGCAAGTTGTATAAACTTGCCCCTCATTACCGCTTTATGTGCCCCCCATAACACCCCGGGGGATATGTCTTCAATATCGTTGGTGTTAAAGTATTCCTTGATGTCACATTCAAGGGCAGTACGATGAGCTGAGTTGGAAAGCAATGTTTCCTTCAGCCGCCATTGTGGAGTATGCGATTGGGAGAGGCAGTCCGAAATTTTCAGAATAACCAATGAATGATCCGACCAAGGCACCTCGACAATAGTAGCGTGAAGCGCATGGTGGATATCTGAGGAATGTAGGAAAATATGGTCTATACGGGCGTATGTCCTATGTGGAGCAGAATAGTGGGTGTAGTCCTGGGACGAGGGATTAAGTTCCCTCCAGGAGTCGATCATGCCCAAGCCATGAAAGAGTCTAGCAATGTTGAGACTCTGTTTGGGAGGTCTTTTCAGGAGGGCTTTATTAGGGGCAGACTTGTCTAGCACATGATCAAAGGCGACGTTAGAGTCGCCACCCATGAGAACCTTTCCTTCCAAATGAGGGGAAAGAAAGGTTAGCATGGAGGAAAAGAATTGAGTTTGGCCCTTGTTGGGAGCATAATAAGAAACGAAAGAGAAGAGGGATCCATTGATATGACCCTTGACTAAAATATATCTTCCCTCCCCATCCCTAATAACTTGGGACAGTGTGAAAGGGGTGCGTTTTGAAATGAGGACAGCTACTCCCCTCTTCTTGTCATCTGCATTGGCCAGAAAGAAGGTAGGGTAGTTTCGGTGCAGAAAGGAGGGGTTAAAGCTTTTAGGAAAATGCGTCTCTTGGATGAGGACGATATCCAGGCTCTTGGAATGGTAGCTGTGCAGGGCTTTGCGCCTTTTCATGGGGGAGTTTAGGCCCTGTGTATTATGAGATGCGATCCTTAGTGGTTGTGGTTTGGGGTCGTCATCAGCCATGGGTGTGAGGGAAAAAGCGCGAGTGCATGCCGGCTTTGCTTACCTGAACCAAGCGACCAATGGTCCCGACTTGGGGGATCCGATCATGACCCAGTATCCTAAGGGGTGTAAACCAGCTCGCTCTCCTTGGAGGCACCTGAGTGGGAAGAGAACCGTAAATACCAGGAAGAAGGAAGGGACAGAGGAAAAGAGAGAAGAGAGAGGAGAAGAGAGATGGAGAGTCCAGACGGAAAAGATGTCTGGATTCCCCAGGAGAGGGAGGGGGGGTTGCAGTTCCAAACCTGCTCCGATTCCCTCTAAGTTGCAGGGATCGGAAGGTGGGCAACCCGCAGCTGGGTTGCGATCCTGGTGTCACCAAGGGGGGGTTAGGCCCCAGGGTAACAGCAGGTGGAGTGGCAAGCAGGCCCGCTCCGGCCGTGCGGCACTCGCCAATAAAAAGAAAAAAAAACAAAATGACACCTAAAGCAAAAAAACACAACGTTATAAACATTAACAACTAGAATAACATGTAGGTATGGCAACTTTAACATACACTTAGTAATCCTAGTATAGGGGAAGGCCCCTAGGGAAGAGACACTCATGCCCTGCGGGCATATTGGAGAACACTAACAGTGAGACTTTGTTACAAAACAGGCATTCAGGGGCCAGAGGACAACCTCTGTGGAAGGGTAGGGGGGGTTAGCTGGAGGGGGGGGGGCGTGGGCCGGGTAGGGAAACTGTGGCCCTTCAGGAGAAGTAAGTTGGGGGAACCCCCAAGTTCACCTGGCCTGTAATAGAAAAAGAAAGTTAACCCTAAAAAACAGGAGGGGGGGGGGGAAGTGTAAGAAGTCAATCCGAGGTAACTCTAAAGTCAAGGACATGAGGACAACACTTCCAAAAGATCCGGTTAGGATGTAAAGAAACAAACAGACCCTTAAGGGTCAGAGGTGGAAGATGATCATCTTGGGGGGATCGTGTCACGGTGTCTCTTGGGTTGCTGCTTGACCCAGAGGGGGGTCAGAGGGCTCGACGGAGGAGGTCGTTTGGATGAGGTCGGGCGTGTCTCCATTTGTTCGGGAGAAGAGTCCTGGGAGATGAGTCCCAAGTGGAGGAGCAAGCGTTCGCCACTCTGGAAATCCGTGAAGCTGTGCGACTTTTCCTTGTAATGAAATTGTAGGCGGAAGGGGAAGGCCCATCTGTATTTAATCATCTTCTGGGAGAGAACATCAAGTAAAGGTTTAAGAGCCCTCCTTTTTTGGATTGTAGTGGGGGAAATGTCTGCAAAGATTTGGATTTTGACGCCATTAAAAAAGATATCTTCCTTGTTGCGTGACCTTTTCATTATTTCCTCCTTGACCCCATAGTAGTGTGGCTTGACCACGATGTCCCGAGGAAGGCCGTCTTTACGGGGAGGTTGCAGGACTCTGTGAGCTCTGTTCAATTCCAGCTTCTGGTCCGGGATGTCAGGGATAAGGATTTTAATCATGGTTTTAACAGTGTCATGTATATCCTCTTGCGATTCCGGGATCCCTCTGATGCGAAAGTTATAACGTCTGCTCCTGTTCTCTAAATCGTCGATTTTCGAAAGGGCAGTGTCCAATTGATCTTGTAGCGTCTGGATACAAGCAGAATTCTGATTGGTGCGGGCTGCGTTGTCATCCATCGTCTGCTCAATTAAATCAATTCTGCTCCCCAAGCTCTGGATGTCCGCCTTAATAGCTGCTGTAATCTGAGCAGCATTCTGGGCCAGACCCACTGCCAGCATGTCAGAGAAACTGTTCAAGAGCTGTGACACATCAGGGGGGTAGTTGGGCTGAGTGGGGGAAGCTTGAGGAGACTCAGCCATGCAGCTGGGTGGGTTGGATAGCGGGGAGAAAGGGTTTTCGGTCTGCAGCCTGCCCAGGAGAGATTCTGTGGATGCAGGAGAGGGGGAGAGATGCTGAGGGTTACTCACTGGTGCAGAAGGAGACGTCCCCGAAGTTGTCCCAAGTGAGGGGATTGCGGCCTCGCCGCGCGTTGCTTTAGCCGCCGCCATCTTGGGAGGCTGGGTGTCCGTCAGGCCGAAGTGAAGTTTGCGACTTACGTCTTTCTTAGTCGTCTTCCCCGGCATTCAAAAAGTTGCCCCAAATGTTCCGGAGCACGGGGATGGTCTCCCCGAAGGTGTCCGCTAAAGAAAGCGCCGGGAAAGTGCCGCGGAAGGCCGGAGCGGTGCGGAGCTCCCGTTCAGAGCGTCTTCCCGGAAGTCCCGCGCATGCGCACTCCTGTTGCATTTTTTTTATATAATGTGAGTGTTTTTTATGAAGAAATTTCATTGTACCTAGTTACAATGGCAATAAAGAAATTATCTATCTTATCTATCTTAATGAATTTCAGTGCATACAGAGACAAGATAATACCCACATTTTTGGTAAAATATAAAATATGGTGTTGCGCCGAGTAAATACCGTATTTATCGGCGTATAACACGCGCCGGCGTATGACACGCACCCCAAGTTTAGGAGGGAAGTTTAAGGAAAAAAACTTTTAGGAGGCAAGTTTAAGGAAAAAAACCTTACATTTTAAATGCCCATCAATGTAGCCTTCCACTGTCCCCCTGCAGCCCTACACTGTTCTCCTGCAGCCTTCCACTGTCCCCCTGCAGCCCTACACTGTCCCCCTGCAGCCCTACACTGTCCCCCTGCAGCCTTCCACAAAATTGCAGTATGGTAAGTTTTAAATTTACCGCCGCCGCCGCCATCTTCGGCTCCTCCCGCTGCGATCTTCGGCTCCTCCCGCCGCAATCTTTGGCTCCTCCCGCCGCCGCCGTCGAGATCTTCGGCTCCTCCCGCCGCCGCCGCCGAGATCTTCGGCTCCTCCCACCATCGCGTCGAGATCTTCGGCTCCTCCCGCCGCCGACATAGACCGAGCCGAGCCAAGGGTACTCGGGTACTCGGCTACTCGGCTCTGCTCGCAGTAACGCCCCTGACCCGCCCCTTGTCCTGGCTCCTGTGATGGACACAACACCGGGCCAATGGTGGGACGTAAAGGCTAGGAGGCGGGACTGGGCGTGACTGAGAGCGGAGCCGAGTACACAGTACACTCGGCTCAGCTCGGTAATTGTCGGCGGCGCTCCACAGAGCGCAGATCGGCAGGGGGATCGGCGTATAACACGCACCCACGATTTTCCCCTGATTTTAAGGGGAAAAAAGTGTGTGTTATACGCCGATAAATACGGTAGATACCATACATAGCGCGCTTTAAAATTGCGCAAGCTTGTAAAATGGCGCCAAACTTTGGTATTTATAATATTTAGATGACACTTTATAAGCCTTTATTGGCTACCAGGTTAGAGTTACACAAGAGGTCTGATGTTAGAATTATTACTCTTACTCTGACATTTGCTGCGATACCTCACATGTGTGGTTCAGTCGTTTAGGTATGCGTACGGGACCAATGTGTGCAAACATGGGGGGACGGGGGCGCTTAAAATGTTTTATTTAGTGCATGGTGCACTTGTACACTATAGTGCACTTGTACACTATGACAAATGTTGATCATCAACCGCAGACACCGACAGATGTTACAATGGAACACTATTGCACTATTGCAGATGTTTTTTCACTGGTACAGATGGTCATGGGGACACTGTGACAGATGTTTTGTGCACTGGTACAAATGTGATGGGGTACTGTGACAGATGTTTTGTGCACTGGTACAGATGTGATGGGGCACTGTGACATATGTTTTATGCACTGGTACAGATGTGATGTTTATTGGGGCACTGTGACAGATGTTTATGGGGACAGAAACAGTGGTTCTTGGTGTACCGAGTGTAGGGATCTGTGACAGCTCTGTGTGTAAAATCATCCCTTACACACAGAGCTTTCACAGAGGTTGTAGATACAGGTGGGGTACAGATGTGATGGGGTAAGGTGACAGATGTTTTGGCACTGGAACAGATGTGATGGGACACTGACAGATGTTTTGTGCACTGGTACAGATGTGATGGGGCACTGTGACATATGTTTTGTGCACTGGTACAGAAATGATGGGGTACTGTGATAGATGTTTTGTGCACTGGTACTAATGTGATGGGACACTGAAAGATGTTTTGTGCACTGGTACAGATGTGATGTGCGCTGTGATAGATGTTTTGTGCACTGGTACAGATGTGATGGGACACTGACCAATGTTTTGTGCACTGGTACAGATGTTTATGGGGGCACTGGGACAGATGTTTATGGGGATAGGGACAGTGGTGCTTGGTGTACTGTGTGTGGGGATCTGTGACAGCTCTGTGTATAAAATCATCCCTTACACACAGAGCTGTCACAGAGGTTGCAACTTCCCCCCACACTGGAGAATTGACACAGAGACATATGTCTCTGTTTACACTGTGAAGGTTGTGATGGGACACAGTCGTCTCGTGTTCGGGAGGGCCAATCACAGCACCATATCCCCATCCCATATTGGCTGTGCCCTGTGATCACAGCCATCATAGAGTCGCAGTGCTGCACGGCCTCACAGGTACGTCCACTCAGATCAGCGAAGCTTTCACCCGGCCGTTTATGTGCATTGGCCGGATGGGGAGTAGTTAAAAATAGGAGATTGTGTCAGAAATAACACAAAGTTCCCAAATAAGGACCTTTATGTTAGTATCACTAGGTTGTAATTTTCATGAAAGCTATCAATTATAACAAAACTTTCCAAGAGATTTCATGTTAAAGCTTACATGGGATTTTAGTGATTGCATTTACTGTACGTCTGCTTTAAAAAAAAAAAAAGCTGTGCTCTTTGAACTGCATCGCTGGGATACAAAATGTAAAGTTCTTCTACTCCATTTTTGATGGTAAGGAACTAATAAAATCAGATTTGAGTTAGGCTTCATTTACATGAACTATGAGGCCCACACAGCATGAATGAGCCATGAATGAACAGGCAGCCTATGTTAGTGAATGTCTAATTAGATAAACAGGCTATTCCCCAAATGCCAAAGTGACCTTGCATTAAATGAACATAGCAAAGAGTCATTAGCTATCTTTTTGTTAAGTAAAATATAGTTGGCTTGTCTAAAAACATAGCCTGCATGTCTTGACACAGAGAAAAAAATGTGTGAATATATATATATATATATATATATATATATATATATATATATATATATATATATATATATATATATATATATATTATCCTACATAGCCTACAATACTCAGCAATGGTATGGACACAGCTGGGCAGCCAAGTTTGAGAGGCGTACAGAGGTAAGTACGCAGCTCCGAACGCAAAACCAAACACGAACGATCCTCCCTGTATGTCTGTCAAACTCAGCTGTGCGGGTGTGTCTGTACAGCCCTGCATGATCCTTCACTACCATGGGCTTCCTGCATGCAGCTTCAGGTGACTCCAAAATGTGTAAAATAATGGCTCATTGGCTAACATGGTCATTCATGCTGTACATGCCTTAGCACCCATGTGATTGAAGCCTTAACACTTCAATACCGGACACTTTCACCCCCTTTCTGTCCAGGACAATTTTCAACTTTCAATGCTCTCACACTTTGAATGATAATTACACAGTAATTTTTTGAGATTTTGAGACAGACAGAACTTTTTTTTGGTGGTATTTAATCACCACTGGGTTATTTCTTTTTTGCTGTATAAGCGACAAAAATAACGACAATTTTGAAAAAAAACATGTTTTTTTTTCGTTTCTATTGCAAATAAATAATCTTTCTTCCTAAATCAAGGTATAAAATGTCTTCTGATACATTTATTTGGTAAAAATAAACCAAATAAGTGTATATTTTTTTGTCTGTGTGAAAGTTATAGAGTCTACAAACTATGGTATGCATATTTGAAAAACGATCAGTCCTGATGTACTGATCGTTTCTTACAAATGTCAGGACAGTACAGATACTCCCCAAATGACCCCTTTTTGGAAAGTAAAGAATGAAAGGTATTTAGTAAGAGACATGGTGAGTTTTTTGAAGTTGTGATTTTTTGGTAAACAAATCTCAATAAGCATATATTGATCGGTTTGCACAAAAGTTATAGTCTCTGCAAAATATGGGAAAGATTTATGGCATTTAAAAAAAAAAATGTTTTTACTAGTAATGTGTTGGTGATCTGCGATTTTTTGTGGTATTGCTATATTGCGATGGGCAGACAGCATGGCATACTTAAAATTACACATTAAAACACATTGTACTTACTACTCCTTCTGAGTATGGCAATACCACATGTGGGAGACTTTTTCACAGTTTGGACTGATTGCATACCAGACATTGCATCTTGTGTTTCACACAAATCAACCTATTGTATCAAAACCAATGAACTGTCGTGGTCAACCCTATACAAGTGATCATGGAATATAGATTAGTGCAGTGTCACCTATAGCAGTCCCAATTACTATCTGCCTCCAGAAATGTCACGTTCACTTACTAGAATGTACAGGAGGCTAAAGAAGGAAAGAATAAAAGTGTCTCAATGGTTCCAGGAGTTCAGTCATCTGCGGTGAATGGCTGGGACTGGAGTCTCACAGGAACATAGTCAGTCAGACGTGTAGATGGGTCAATTCAGGCTGCAGGCAGAGACATGGTCAGCAACAGGCAAAGAATCGGTCCAGGCAACAGGCAGAAATGTGGTCAGGCCAAGTTCAGTACATGTGGCAGGCAGAAGGAACACTTCACTGGTGTGGGGGTGATCAGGAACATTGCTGCTGGCTGCACTGTTTTTCTTATGACACTGGGAGCTAGTGTGGCAGCAATCAGGAAAACTGCTACTAACTTACACTGGTCAGATGACACTGGGACTGGTGTGGCAACAATCAGGGATACCATTGCAGGCTTACACTGGTATGGTGACACTGTGACTGGTGTGCTAGTGATCACAGACACTGTAACTAGTGTGGTGGTGAATAGGGAGAATATGAGTGCTGTGCCAGTGATCAGGGGTGTTGTGAGTGGTGTGGCAGTGATTCGAGATGCTGTGAGTGGTGTGGCAGTGATTAGGGACACTGTGAGTGGATGGCTGGGATTAGGGACATTGGCTGGCAGCACTGGTCTAATGACATTGTACATCTGTGGCAGTGATCAGAGCTAATGGCTGGTGGCACTGACATACAAAGATATCAGAACAGCCAGCCATTTTACATGATCACTGCCAAAACGATACAATGTCACCATAGTGACACTGAATGTGTTCTGGTGACAATATATATATATATATATATATATATATATATATATATATATATATATATATATAAATATTTTCATTTTTTTTTTTATTACATCCTGTCACCATAGAAGTGCAATGTTACCATAGTGACCCTGCACTACTTTAAGGAAGTGATTGGGATTTTTTTTTGCATTATGATTGCTCATACAGCTATAATGGCTGTCAAAGCAATCATTTCTGACAGTTCCTGGATGCAGCCATTAGTGCAACCATTGAGAATTAATGTGATAGCTGTGATTGGCCCTGTACCATGTGATCACTCTGACCAATCACATATCACAGTAGTTCTCAATAGCTGTATGAATGGCAGCCATTTTACTGCTGGACATGTGATCACTGTAATTGGTCACAGTGATCACATGGTACCAGGCAGAGCACCGCTGTTCAGTACTCGCATTTCTGGGAGGACACACTGGTACATCATCCTAGATTAGCGCTTGCTCCACCTGACCATATATATGCAGTGGCTGGGTGGGAAGTGGTTAAAGCTGAAGTTTAATATATATATATATATATATATATATATATATATATATATATATATATATATATATATTGGGATACATCACCAAACACATTAGGTATGTGTAATGATGTGTATCTCATTTATGGACGAGCCGAACACCCCCTGGTTCGGTCCGCACCAGAACCTTCGAACGGACCACAAATTCGTACGAACTTTAGAACCCTATTAAAGTCTATGGGACTTGAACGTTCAAAATCAAAAGTGCTAATTTTAAAGGCTAATATGCAAGATATGCAACAGACAACACCAGCAATAAGGGTAAGGGGTATCTTCAGGCATATACTGTGCTGGAGGCACACAACACCCACTTTAACTCCTGCTGATGTCTGTATTAGCGAACACCAGCAATAAAGGGTAGATGCAGGTGCATACTGTGCTGTGCTGGAGGCACACAACACCCACTAACTCCTATAGATGCCTGTATTAGAGAACACCATCATAAAAGGGTAGATACAGGTGTATACTGTGCTGGAGGCACACAACACCCACTAACTCCTGCAGATGCCTGTATTAGAGGACACCAGCAAAAAAGGGTAGATACAGGTGTATACTGTGCTGGAGGTACACAACACCCACTAACTCCTTCAGATGCCTGTATTAAAGAACACCAGCAAAAAAGGGTAGATACAGGTGTATACTGTGCTGGAGGCACACAACACCCACTTTAACTCCTGCAGATGTCTGAGAAAAGAACACTGTCCCTGCCTATCTTACTCTTTCCCTGCATGCTGGAACACACTACACAAGGCCGCCACGCTGGCGGCCTTATATAGTGTGGGGCATGTACTAAACCCCCTGAGCTATAATTGGCCACAGGCATTGTGGGCTGTTCGAGCCACACGAATTTGGTGCAAACGGTCCACAAAGTTCTGAATTCGCCAGATGAACGGCCGATGTTCGAGTCGAACACCGAGCTCATCCCTAATCTCATTACTTGCAGGCTGCTACATCTGCTGAAAACTATTCCTGAAGTGTCTCCATCACAACTGCCATTTATAGTGACTGCTATTGAGAACGTTTGCATCACACTCCCACTCCTTTCTGCCCATGCCACCATTCATATTGCTTATCATTCAATTGCTCCTCCATTCACAGAATAGTGCAACTTTTCTCTGCAGCAGCTTCTCATAGCAAGGAGACAGCAGCTCAAGGCACAACTTGTCAGCTGTGGAAGAGTCACTGCAGGGATTATTTTTAGAAGAAGCAGCTGCACAGGAACATGATGTATATTTTTCCCACCACTGATGCACCACCATGCAGTACATTTCATTGCAAATGGACTCACCAGCTAGTAAGACCCTTAGTTAAAATTGGGTTATATAAGGCAGGATGTAGTATGCATAAAGACCACCAGGTGTCTTCTTTCTATTCAGAGGTCTATTCTAAACTTCCACCAATCATTTGGATACCTAAAATAGGTAAGAATCAAAAATGCAATTCCCAATCTAAAGCATTGTTGAACAATGTTGAATCCAAAACCTTCTGTAGCTGGTGGCAATCTTGGTAATTCATGGGGGTTTTCAGATATAGTACACTATGAAAAGAAAAAAGCTTATACACAAAAGTGTACTGTCTCAGAGACACTTGAGAAAAAAGTGTCTAGAAACAAAGTGGAAGATTAATGTATTTAGTAGAATAGCCCAAATCATGCAGACACACACAAGGCACATGTGAAAAAAATTAGACAGGGGCGGGGCACTACATAAGGTGCTCAAATAGGACAAAATGTGTAAACACAAGCAGTTTGTTTTTTCACCAATATCATTTTTGCAAGCTCCAAGAAGAGATGGCAGTCTAATTGTACCCAAGGGCCGCAACCTGGGAGTCATTCTGCAGCAAAGTCCATCACTCTTCTGCTTAAAGTGATTGTAAAGGTTTGTTTAAAAAAAAAAAAATAACAAACATGTCATACTCACTTGCTCTGTGCAAGGGTTTTGCGCATCCTCCTTTTTCGGGTCCTCCTGACTCCTCCTCTTTAGGGAGTGCCCCCATGGAAAGCCGATATCCATAGGAGTACCCATGCAGGAGCGCTCCTGAATCCTGCTGCTGTGTCCATTGACACAGACAGCAGGACTCGGCCCACGCCCCTGGCTTTGGTGTCACTGGATTTGATTGACAGCAGTGGGAGCCAATGGCTCCTGCTGCTAATAATCTATCCAATGAAGACCCGAGACAGCGGCTGAAACTGCTGGGCTCGTGCTCATCACTGGAACAATCAGGTTTGGGTAAGAAAAAAATGGGGCTCTGGGGGGCAGCTGCAGCACAGAAGGTATTTCACCTTAATGCATAGAACTCCTTTTATAGTTTCATAGTTTCATAGTTAGTAAGGTTGAATAAAGACACCAGTCCATCCAGTTCAACCCGAGTGTCTACAATTGTCCATATCCCTGTACATTACACACTCACATTAATCCCTACCCTCAAGGAGCCCACAATCCAAGGTCCCCATTCATATACTAGGGCCAATTTTGGACAGAAGCCAATTAACCTACCTGCATGTCTTTGGTTTGTGGGAGGAAACTGGAGTACCCGGCGGAAACCCACGCAGACACAGGGAGAACATACAAACTCCAGGCAGGTAGAGTCGTGGTTGGGATTACGAACCAGCAACCCTTCTTACTGCTAGGCGAGAGTGCTAACCACTACACCACTGCGCCTTTAAAAGTATACATACTGCGCTACCCTGTCTTATAATACCCATAATGCCTTTATGGGGGGAATCTTTTTAAAATTAATGCACATGCTAAAAAACATTGCACCCAACAAATAGGTCAAATTCTTCACACTATTAAAACTAAGAAAGAATACAACAAACATCATCCCTCCCCTTTCTCACAAGCACAATTTTTAAAGATAGACAAACCCTTTAACATCTTCTCCTTTACCAATATGAAAAGCATGCCAAAATTCTTAGCCCTTGTACACACGGATTTCGTCCGAAACTGTTGCATACACACAGTCAGACAAAGTTGTCGGAAAATCCGATTGTACATAACGTGATGATGTTATTTCGTTACGACGGGACTACGTTCAGGCTAGTAGCCAATAGCTTTGGTCTAGGAATTTGATCTGAGCATGCATGGCACTTTGACCGTCGGAGTAGGCTACACATGATCGGAGTATGTCCGATCGGAGCATTTTGTCGGAAAATTCGGTAACCTCCAGTGGCGTCTGGTGAAGTTTTATGATGGGGGGGCGCCAGACCCTGTCCTTCCTTTTTGGCCCCTCCCACTTGGTGAAGATGGGCGTGGCTTCGTTGAAATAGTGGGCGTGGCCCTAAGGTGGTGTGATTATTGTCTGAGATGAACGAGGGATGGAGGGAGAGGGAGAGAGGGATGGAGGGACAGCAAGCCAAGATCCTACACAAGAATAAAAATATGTGTATTCTAGAAAGTTTAACATTCAGCAGATAAAGATATTGCAAACACCTGTTGTTAGTGCTTCAATCATCCCGGCAATATGGTTGTTATGGTGTCAGGATGATTGAAGTGCATTATTTCTAATATTACATTGTAATATAAAATTAAATCATTCAACTCACCATAATGCTGAATCAGTGGGAGCCCTGAGTGTGTCACTAGCCAGGTTGCCTGCCACCAGATGCCATCAGGTGCCCCCAGCAGAGTCCCTCCTTACATGCAGCCTGTGTCACATAAAATGCAGCCTGTGTACCACCAAATGCAGCAGCCTGTGTCCCACTAAATGCAGCAGCCTGTGTCACCACCAAATGCAGCAGCATGTGTCACCACCAAATGCAGCAGCTTGTGTCACCACCAAATGCAGCAGCATGTGTCACCACCAAATGCAGCAGCATGTGTCACTACCAAATGCAGCAGCATGTGTCACCACCAAATGCAGCAGCATGTGTCACCACCAAATTGCAGCAGCATGTGTCACCACCAAATTGCAACAACCTGTGGCACCATCAAATTTCAGCAGCATGTGTCACCACCAAATTTCAGCTGCATGTGTCACCACCAAATGCAGCAGCATTTGTCACCACCAAATTGGAGCAGCATGTGTCACCATCAAATTGCAGCAGCATGGGTCATCATCAAATTGCAGCAGTCTGTGTCACCACCAAATTGCAGCAGCCTGTGTCACCATCAAATTGCAGCAGCATGTGTCACCACCAAATTGCAGCAGCATGTGTCACCACCAAATTTCAGCAGCATGTGACACCATCAAATTGCTGCAACCTGTGTCACCTCCACAATCAGCAGATAAAGATATTGCAAACACCTGGTGTTAGTGCTTCAATCATCCCGGCACCATGGTTGTTATGATGTCAGGATGATTGAAGTGCATTATTTCTATTATTACATTGTAATATAAAATTAAATCATTCAACTGACCATAATGCAGAATCAGTGGGAACCCTGAGTGTGTCACTAGCCAGGTCACCTGCCACCAGATGCTATCAGGTGCTCCCAGCAGAGTCCCTTCTTACATGCAGCCTGTGTCACATAAAATGCAGCCTGTGTACTACCAAATGCAGCAGCCTGTGTCCCACCAAATGCAGCAGCCTGTGTCACTACCAAATACAGCAGCATGTGTCACCACCAAATACAGCAGAATGTGTCACCATCAAATGCAGCAGCATGTGTCACCACAAAATTGCAGCAGCATGTGTCACCTTCAAATGCAGCAGCATGAGTCAAAACCAGATGCAGCAGCATGTGTCACCACCAAATTGTAGCAGCATGTATCACCACCAAATGCAGCAGCATGTGTCACCACAAAATTGCAGCAGCCTGTGTCCCCATCAAATGCAGCAGCATGGGCCACCACCAAATTGCAGCAGCATGTGTCACCATCAAATTGCAGCATAATGTGTGACCATCAAATTGCAGCAGCATATGTCACCATCAAATTGCAGCAGCATGTGTCACCACCAAATTGCAGCAGCATGTGTCACCACCAAAGTGCAGCAGCATGTGTCACCACCAAATTTCAGCAGCATGTGACACCATCAAATTGCCGCAACCTGTGTCACCACCACAATCAGCAGATAAAGATATTGCAAACACCTGGTGTTAGTGCTTCAATCATCCCAGCACCATGGTTGTTATGATGTCAGGATGATTGAAGTGCATTATTTCTATTATTACATTGTAATATAAAATTAAATCATTCAACTGACCATAATGCAGAATCAGTGGGAACCCTGAGTGTGTCACTAGCCAGGTCACCTGCCACCAGATGCTATCAGGTGCCCCCAGCAGAGTCCCTTCTTACATGCAGCCAGTGTCACATAAAATTCAGCCTGTGTACTACCAAATGCAGCAGCCTGTGTCCCACCAAATGCAGCAGCCTGTGTCACTACCAAATACAGCAGCATGTGTCACCACCAAATGCAGCAGCATGTGTCACCATCAAATGCAGCAGCATGTGTCACCTCCAAATTGCAGCAGCATGTGTCACCTTCAAATGCAGCAGCATGAGTCAAAACCAGATGCAGCAGCATGTGTCACCACCAAATTGTAGCAGCATGTATCACCACCAAATGCAGCAGCATGTGTCACCACAAAATTGCAGCAGCCTGTGTCCCCATCAAATGCAGCAGCATGGGCCACCACCAAATTGCAGCAGCATGTGTCACCATCAAATTGCAGCATAATGTGTGACCATCAAATTGCAGCAGCATATGTCACCATCAAATTGCAGCAGCATGTGTCACCACCAAATTGCAGCAGCATGTGTCACCACCAAATTGCAGCAGCATGTGTCACCACCAAATTTCAGCAGCATGTGACACCATCAAATTGCCGCAACCTGTGTCACCACCACAATCAGCAGACAAAGATATTGCAAACACCTGGTGTTAGTGCTTCAATCATCCCGGCACTATGGTTGTTATGGTGTCAGGATGATTGAAGTGCATTATTTCTATTATTACATTGTAATATAAAATTAAATCATTCAACTCACCATACTGCAGAATCAGTGGGAGCCCTGAGTGTGTCACTAGCCAGGTCACCTGCCACCAGATGCCATCAGGTGCCCCCAGCAGAGTCCCTCCTTACATGCAGCCTGTGTCACATAAAAATGTAGCCTGTGTACTACCAAATGCAGCAGCCTGTGTCCCACCAAATGCAGCAGCCTGTGTCACTACCAAATACAGCAGCATGTGTCACCACCAAATGCAGCAGCATGTTTCACCATCAAATGCAGCAGCATGTGTCACCTTCAAATGCAGCAGCATGAGTCACCACCAGATGCAGCAGCATGTGTCACCACCAAATTGTAGCAGCGTGTATCACCACCAAATGCAGCAGCATGTGTCACCACCAAATTGCAGCAGCCTGTGTCCCCATCAAATGCAGCAGCATGGGCCACCCCCAAATTGCAGCAGCATGTGTCACCATCAAATTGCAGCATCATGTGTGACCATCAAATTGCAGCAGCATATGTCACCACCAAATTGCAGCAGCATGTGTCACCACCAAATTTCAGCAGCATGTGTCACCATCAAATGCAGCAGCATGTGTCACCATCAAATTGCAGCAGCATGGGTCACCACCAAATTGCAGCAGCATGGGTCACCACCAAATTGTCCTCTCCAGCGGTTTTCTAACATCTCTTCCCCAATAACTAGATTCTATTGCCAAATGTGAATTGTCAACTATGGGTAGAATATCAGCTTTCACAATGATTATTCTTCCTACAATTCTATACAAAACTATCCCCATACCTATATCCTCCTCCTTTTTTCCCCAAACTAAAAACCATGATAGGCAAATACAGTATATTTGGACAGCTAAAAAACATAGATCTTCCTACCTTTTTCTAACTAAGAACAAAAACGTAGGAGGCTTCTCCCTACCTGACATACAAAAATGATTACATCGCTTCTATTCTAAATCAAGTGTGGTGGAAAACTGGCACTCACAAACTAAGGACCGAAATAAAGCTCCATCTCTTTCCTACTATACACCTTCAATCCTTGATTGCATCTCTAGCACGGTACCAAGCTTATAAATCACCTTACCCCGCGATTTAGGCTACTTTTGATTCTCTAAGCTTTTAAAAAAGGGCACCCAAAAAGGGAAGCTCCACTTGTCTGCCTCATTCCCCACTGGCACATTTGGCCCCTTTTGGGGGGAAAGGGGTACCTGGGCGCATTGAGCCAGAAGTTTACCTCTCCTGAGGCTGACACATTTACAGTGTGATTCACGCATGTGCAGTAGGAAACTGCAAGGCTTCAGAGCCGGTTTCCCTTAACCAAGATGAAGGCATTGGCACCTAAGACCCGATTTTTAATTTGACTTTTAATTTTGAGGGGATGGGGCCTGGAACTCCTCTTTAACAATGTTAAAGACCTGAAGTCACATTCTACTCTCAAATCATTTACTGCTCCTAGAACAGAATACCATACCCCCAGGACTATTATATACAGTATATATCCAACTTAACCACTTGCAAACCAGTCGCCATCGTTATACGTTGGTACTTTTATACTAAATACCATTGTAAGGCTACGTTCACATGGAGACAGTCTTCAGCTGTTTTAGCGCTAAAAAAAGTGCCTGTAAAGCAGGGGTGAACTGACAACTCATGGGGCCCCCGGGCAATAGGAGATTATGGGGCCCCCAGGCAATCAGAGATTATGGGGCCACACAGTATACACAAACACACAGACACACAGTATACAATCACACAGTACACACAGATATGTTTCTATTGGCTGAGAAGGTACTGGAGAGGTGGGGCAGCTATAATCTCTGGATTTTTAGACCAAAAGGATGTCGGTAAGGGACATTTCAAAGACAGATGTAAAAAAAACACAATTTTTTTACATACTGTCCCTGGTTTTACTGAGGCTGGCAACCCTGATGGGCCCCCTAGTGGCATGGGGCCCTCGGGCAGTGCCCGAGTAGCCCAATGGTCAGTCCGCCCCTGCTGTAAAGCATCTGAAAAGCGCCTCTCGTGCCTCCCCAGTGTGAAAGCCCGAGTGCTTTCACGCTGGTGTGCTGCACTTGTGGGATGGGAAAAAAAAGTCCTGCAAGCAGCATCTTTGGGGTGATGCGGGAGTGCTGTATACAGCTCTCCTACACTGCCCCCGCCCATTAAAATTAAAGGGCAGGGGTGCAACACAGCTCTTTTAACCCTTCCTTTGGCCATTAGCGGGGTTAAAAGCACCCCGTTAGCGGCCGAAAAGCACCGCTAAAATGACAGTAAATTGCTGCTTACCGCTAATGGACCATCTCCTCAGTGTGAAAGCAGCCTTATGGCAGCAGATAGCAGATTGATGCCATAACCCCAGTATTTTTAACCACTTATGGATCAGCCTCGTTTTGAGATTTTGGTGTTTACATGTTTAAAACTTTTTTTTTGCAAGAAAATTACTTAGAACCCCCAAACATTATATATATTTTTTTTCTAATACCCTAGAAAATAAAATGGCATTCATTGCAATGCTTTTTTTCACACAGTATTTGCGCAGTGGTCTTACAAGCGCACCTTTTTTGGAAAAAATGCACTTTTTGAATAAAAAAATAGGACAACAGTAAAATTAGCCAATTTGTTTTATATTGTGAAATATGATGTTACACCGAGTAAATGGATACCCAAAATGTCACGCTTCAAAATTGTGCCCGCTCGTGGAATGGTGACAAACTTTTACCCTTAAAAATCTCCATAGGCAATGTTTAAAAAATTCTACAGGTTGCATGTTTTGCGTTACAGAGGACGTCTTTCATATGCGGGTCCTACTCATGTGTGCGTTCGCTTTACAATGTTTAAAAAAAAAGTCCCTTTTATTCCTATTACAAGGAATGTAAACATCCCTTGTAATAGGAAAAAGCATGACAGGTCCTCTTAAATATGAGATCTGGGGTCAAAAAGTCCTCAGATCTCATATTTAGACAAAAATGCAATAAAAAAAATTGTAATTTAAAAAATAAAAATAAAAAAAATTGGTCCTTTCAGAGCTATGGGTGGAAGTGACGTTTCAACATTGCTTCAGCCCGGCAATTGTATAGAGACGGATGGGGGCCAACTTCCCGTCACTCATCTCCATACCTGACAGAAGATAGGATGCAATCTCCTCTGCCGCTGCCGATTGCTCCGGTAAGCGGCAGAGGGCACCGGATCGAGGCAGGAGGGGGGAGCCCCTCTCCCACCACCGATAAATTGATCCTGTGGTGAATCTGACACAGAGAGCACTTTTATCTTGTAGCGGACCTGCCGCTGAAGAAGGGGATACCGGGGTTATGGCAGCTAGCTGCTGCCATAACAACGATATCCTCCTTCAAACAGCTACTGTAAAACTGCGGTGGGCAGTCTGTAAGTGGTTAAACATGGCGGATGGTCCTCTTTCAGATTAAAGTGATCTCTGCTGCAAATTCACAGTGAGATCACTCTTAAGGCAATTGTTTTTCTTTGTAAGGCCATGCCTGTCCTGGTCAAATAAACACAGGCAGGGACAGAAATGCAAACTTCGTACTACCTTAGGCTATACTAAAGAGGCCCTATACTTAAACACCACCTTTCCCCTATGCAGAATCAGAAATGATTTCCTGCAAGGTAAGGCTTCCAGCTAAGACTCTTGCCTTGCAGAGGTGATGGCTATAAGGAATTACACCTTGTAGGGGAGAGTAGAAAGAATGCTTTTAAATAGACAATCCCTGAAGCACAGAGAGTACCAGATTAAAATTCTATGGAGTTGCAGGGGAATAAATGGGGGAAACTCCTTGAAAAAAGGTCTTTTTATTTTATTTTTACTTTTTCCCCATCTCTGCCTTTGTTAAGCAAACACGGGCAGGGATTGCAAAGCTGTAACTAAAATGTGATCATATCTACTGGGTATTGAGCACATACTGCTGGCTGGCAGCCTACACGTCATGTCAGAGAGTGCCTTCAGTGGGGGAGGGGGGGGGGGAATTGTGAAAGAGAATTTGACTTTTAATCAGACTTGGATTGCAAAGGACTACCAAACACCCACTGTAGATGTTAATCAAATACAATGATTTAATGCACATGAGGCAGCACAGTGGCTAAGTGTTGTGTTTAGCACATCTGCCTGGTAGCACTAAGGTTGTTGGTTCAAATCCCAGCCATGGCACCACCAGCTGGAGTTTGCATTTTCTCCCTGTGCCCGTGTGGCTTTCCACCCATACTCCAAAAACTACCAAACACCCACTGTAGATGTTAATCAAATACAAAGATTTAATGCACATGAGGCAGCACAGTGGCTAAGTGTTGTGTTTAGCACATCTGCCTGGTAGCACTAAGGTTGTTGGTTCAAATCCCAGCCATGGCACCACCAGCTGGAGTTTGCATTTTCTCCCTGTGCCCGTGTGGGTTTCCACCCATACTCCAAAGACATGCTAATAGGCTAATTGGCTCCTGTCTGACTTGGCCCTATTATGTGTATATATAAATGTGAGTTAGGGACCTTAGATTGTAAGCTCCTTGAGGATGGGGACTGATGGGAATGTACAATACTGTATATATGTAAAGTGCTTCATAAATTGACAGAGCTATATAAGTACCTGAAATAAATAAAATATGCATCCATAAATCCCTCCATTTGACAGGAGGAAGGGGACAAGAGCCATGAAGAGGGGGATCCAAGCTGCCCTGTGCAAAACCACTGCTTATTATAAAAAAAACAAAAAAAACGTTACAATCACTTTAAGAACTTAAGCATAATTTGTTAAAGTGGATGTAAACCCAACCGTTAATATCCAATATAGGTGCCTGTTTAGTAAACTGTGATAAGCTGAGATCAGGATGATCTCTGCTTATCTCAGAGCATTGCAGGTTTAATATACCGAGATGAGTGCTGGAGAACTATTTTTTCTCTTCTCATCTCAGAACACAGAACGGCTGCATTGACTGCAACAGAAACGGCATGTTTAGTAAACAGAGATGCCACTTTATCTCTGCGCTTCTCTTTCAAGTTCTCCTTTCTGGCTTCTCCAGCCCAGAGGTGGAGATATCAGGAGATCTCTGCCAGAGAATAGCTTCTTCCTTCTCCCGTGGTCAAAAATGAAAGTAAAAACTTTCTTAACTGCAGTGAAAAATACACCAACAGCAGGTTACAAATACATTAACTATACAATTACACACAGAGATTATATATATATATGTATATATATGTATATATATGTATATATATATATATATAAATATATATATATATATATATATATATATATATATATATATATATATATATATATATATATTATACACACACACACACACACATATATATACATATATTTATATGTGTATATATATATATATATATATATATATATATCTGTGTGTGTATATATTTATATTTGTGTGTGTATATATATTTTCAAAAAACTCACGGAACGGATCGTTCCTGGGATCAGAGTCACGGATTGGATCATTTTTCGGATCAGCAAATAATAATTGGCTGAGCATGACTGGGTATCGCTGAGTATGGCTGGGTATTACCGAGTATGGCTGGGTATTGGCAAGTATTGGCTGGGTATGGCAGGGTATGGCAGAGTATTGGCAGGGTATGGTAGAGTATTGGCAGGGTATGGCAGAGTATTGCAGAGTATTGGCAGGGTATGGCAGGGTATTGGCACGGTATGGCAGTATTGGCAGGGTATGGCAGAGGATTGTGTATTGGCACGATATTGGCGCGGTATTGGCAGAGTATTGGCACGGTATTGGCAGAGTATTGGCACGGTATTGGCACGGTATTGGCAGAGTATTGACACGGTATTGGCAGAGTATTGACATGGTATTGGCAGAGTATTGACACGGTATTGGCAGAGTATTGGCACGTTATTGGCAGGGTATTGCAGAGTATTGGCAGGGTATTGGCACGGTATGGCAGTATTGGCAGGGTATGGCAGAGTATTGACAGGGTATGGCAGAGTATTGGCATGGTATGGCAGAGTATTGGCAGAGTATTGGCAGAGTATTGGCACGTTATTGGCAGGGTATGGCAGTATTGGCAGGGTATGGCAGAGTATTGACAGGGTATGGCAGACTATTGGCATGGTATGGCAGAGTATTGGCAGAGTATTGGCACGTTATTGGCAGGGTATTGGCAGGGTATTGGCAGGGTATGGCAGTATTGGCAGGGTATGGCGGAGTATTGGCACGGTATTGGCAGAGTATTGGCACGGTATTGGCAGAGTATTGGCATTTGGCACAGTATTGGCAGAGTATTGGCACGGTATTGGCAGAGTATTGGCACGTTATTGGCAGGGCATGGCAGGGTATTGCAGAGTATTGGCAGGGTATTGGCACGGTATAGCACTATTGGCAGGGTATGGCAGAGTATTGACAGGGTATGGCAGACTATTGGCACGGTATTGGCAGGGAATTGCAGAGTATTGGCAGAGTATGGAGGGATGACTGTGACTGCAATTGTTACAGAGCAGCGCTGTGGACACTACAGATCCAGCCCACAGCGCTGCTTCTATCCGATCTCTCCCCTCCACTTTACAGAAGGGAGAGAGGAACCAACGTTTGTTTACAAGTGATCGCTCCATCATTTGACAGAGTGATCAAATCGTAAACGGCTGATGGGTGCACCAAGATAGCTGCCGCTCCAGAGCTAGGCCGAAGCCGCGACCTTTCCTAAGGCCGAGACCGCGGTGACCGTGGTGACCCATTCGAATCACGGATCAGTGACGATCTGTTGCACCCCTAATATATATATATATATATATATATATATATATATATATATATATATGTATATATATATACACACACACATACACATATATATAGGCATATATATAAAGGCAGTGTTGTGGCTACAGAAGTACAACTGATGCTGTAATTTTGACAGCTGCGCAGATGATGCATCGCTGATAACGCAAGGTGGCTGTAAAATTCAGAGCATCAGATGAGTCCAGTACACACTGCGTTTGCATAAGTGTATATGTTAATACGCCTGTGTGAAAAACACCATATATATATTTATTTATTTATTTATTTATTATTATTATGTATTTATTTATTATTATTTTAATTGTTCATTTAATATTTTTATTGTTATGCTTTTTTAAAATTACTTTGAACTATTTAATATATATATATTTATTGTTTTTATATGAATGGTGCATATCTGCATGACAAATAGGGTACTATCATTTCAGAATACACCATTCGCATAAATATGCACATATGTTATGTATTAAATAGAATGTTTTACAGTTATGGGGTGTCTGTTTATTGGGTAGGGGGATTATATCTTTATTATTAACTTAATATGTGCAGTGTATGTGGAGTGCTTTGTATTTCACTTTGGGATTCGGATACTGAAATCTCCTGAGCTATTGTGAGATTACAGAAACAGAAGCCGTTCAGGGTTCTCAGAGCGTTTGTAGATCACTTCTATTCTCAGTGGGAGAAGTGATCTACATGATATATTAAACTGCCACATGGGTGAGAACAAATATCTCCGAGAAGAGCAGAGAACTCGAGAGATGTAAAATATCAAAATATACTAAACGGACACCATAAGCTTTAAACTGATGATATCCTTTGGAAAGTCTATTTGTTAATTCATAGTTTTGATCTAAATGGCAGCTGGTGATACTGTTTTGAAAGTGTTTGTTTGGGCGCTTTGTGTTATGGGGTGACAATGATATGCCTAGTCTCTCACAATCTTCTGCCTGTAAACCACTATGGCACATGCTCTCTCAAACTTTAAACTTCTGTGCTGATGCACATTGCCTAGACATTTTCCACTGCTGTCCCCCCTCCCTCCATTAGACAGACTCCATTTTTATTATGACAAGTCTGTGCCCACTTAGTTTCTGCAAGGTGGACACAGACAAAACCTGATCTGCTGATTGGCTACCAGATTTCGAGTGCTCCAGTATTAGTAAATCTCTCCCAGTACTTTGACTTTAACTTGACATATAGACAACACTAGCGTTTGAAGTTTCCTTGCACTGACCCTGTGTTGATCAACTCAGCTCAATGCAGCAGATCTGAACAAGCCCTTACTGTAAGTGTCATCAACTGTGTGATCTTTCATTATCCATATTTTCTATCTGAAATAGGAAAGCTTGACATGGTTAAATGCACTTGATTCTCAATTGCTTTATCAGTAGCGCTCTTGTGTTTGAGTGGCAGTTTGTTATGGAGCTTTGAATCATCATATTCCCAGATTTTTAAATTGCTGCATTGTAATCATTTTTTTAAATTCAGCTTCATATTTTTGTTTCCTAGCTGAGGCATACTGTAGTTAAGCCCTTTCTTTATTTATTTTTTTAAGGGTTTGTGATTTGAACATCGTCTATGTATATGGCGAGTATACAGTATACTGTACACGTAGAATGTATTTATGTAAATGTTCAAATTCATATAGAATTGTACACCTCTATTTGAACATAACTGATGTACTGTATGTCTCTGTCAGAGACATAAAAAACTATATTCGAGATATTAAGTTGGATTGTCACCTGATTTTAGATAACAATGTCACAGCATTAGCCTTGAATTGGTTCATTTTCTTAAATACTGTATATTATTTCGGTAAGATTCTCTCTAAAAGTAAACCCTATTCTTTAATAGTTGTTTCTGAGGTGATAGAAACCGCACCAAAATATAAAGTAACTTACTCAGGGTATATCGCCATTCCTAGAAATATTTCTGGTTACGACCAATTTCTAAGGTGTTTCATATGTGAAATCCATTCAATGTTATATAGATTGGGTTTTGGGCCTTTTGATGACATGGCGATAATACTTGGCTTTGTTTGCTCATGGTAAGAATTCTTCTGCATTCAAAGTAGCTTTTTTTCCCCCCTCTGGATCCTTCTAGCATGGTTTTCTAATTGGAATGTGCATGAGGCCTAATGCCCCATACGCACGGTCGTACATTCCGACAACAAAATCCATCAGATTTTTCTGACGGATGTTGGCTCAAACTTGTCTTGCATACACACGGTCGCACAAAGTTGGCGGAATTTCCAATCGTCAACAACGCTGTGACATACAACGCATAGGACGGGACTATAAAGGGGAAGTTCAGCATCACATGCGGCACCCTTTGGGCTCTTTCTGCTGATCTCGTGTTTATTGTGTGTTAGTAGAAGTTTGGTTAGAGACAATTCGTGCTTTTCAGACTTGTGCTTCAGATCGTTACTGCTCTTCAGTTTGTGCTTGTGGCTTCGTATCTGTTTTTTAGTGCGTGTAGTCAGTTCACATTTGTTTGTCAGTGTGTGCTATTTATAGTGCTGTATTTGATATTCAGTGTGTTCTTGTCTGTGTGTTGCTGATTTTCAGTTCGTTCTTTCGGGCCTTGCTGTTTTTCAGTGATTTCTGTTACTCCGTTTTAACCAGCTTACTGCTTTGAAGCCATGTTGTGTGTATGTACTCGTCGTAGAGTTCGTGCTGTGCAGGGGCTTGGTGTTGGGCTTTTAGCTTTGACACAAGCCCAGTCCATGAACAGGGTGAGGAGGAGTTCATGGAGCAAGAATTGGTTGCTCCAGCGTGACCAATTCTCGCATATGCCTTTGCTTCATAAGATCCGGGAAAATAATCCTGATGATTTCAGGAATTATCTCCGGATGACAGACCATCTGCTGGCTTTGCTGTCCCCTTATATCAGCAGGCAGGATACCTGCATGCGGCAAGCCATCACTGTGGAGCAGAGGCTAGTTGCCACTTTTTGGTACTTGGCGACAGGGAGAAGCCTGCAGGACCTCAAGTTCTCGACAGGCATCTCCCCCAGGCTCTGGAGAACATTATTCCAGAGACCTGTCCTGCCATTATTCAGGTCCTATATTAACCACTTGACCACTGGGCACTTAAAACCCCTTCCCAACCAGACCAATTTTCAGCATTCGGTGCTCTTACACTTTGAATGACAATTACTCAGTCATACAACACTGTACCTATATGAAATGTTTGTCCTTTTTTCACACAAATAGAGCTTTCTTTTGGTGGTATTTAATCACTGCTGTTTTTTTTTTATTTTTTGTGCTATAAAAGAAAAAATACTGAAAATGCTGTAAAAAAATGATTTTTTCTTTGTTTCTGTTATAAAATTTAACAAATTAGTAATTTTTCTTCATACATTTTGGCCAAAATTTATACTGCTACATATCTTTGGTAAAAAATAAATACAAATTGGTGTATATTATTATTTTTTTTTTTTTAAAGTTATAGAGTCCACAAGCTATGGTGCCAATATCTGAAAATTGATCACACCTGAAGTACTGATGGCCTGTCTCATTTCTTGAGACCCTAACATGCCATAAAAATACAAATACCCCACAAATGACTTTTTGTAAAGAAGACATTCCAAGGTATTTAAAAAGATGCATGGTGAGGTTTTTGAAGTTGTAATATTTTCCCACAATTCTTTGCAATATCAAGATTTTTTTTTTTGCTTCTTTTCACAAAATTGTCATATTAGCAGGTTATTTCTCACACACAGCATATGCATACCACAAATTACGCCCCAAAACACATTATGCAATTACTCCCAAGTATGGCGATACCACATGTGTGAGACTTTTACACAGCGTGGCCACATACAGAGGCCCATCATGCAGGGAGCACCTGCAGGCGTTCTGGAGCACCCAGGACAATTCTGACATTTCTCTCCTACATGTAAAAATCATAATTTATTTGCTAGAAAATTACAAAACATTATATATGTTTTTTTTAGCAAAGACCCTAGAGAATACAATGGCAGCCGTTGCAACTTTTTATCTCGCACGTTATTTGCACAGCAATTTTGCGAAAGCATATTTTTGGGGAAAAAAATGTTTTGTGCTTTAAAAAAAACAAAACAGTAAAGTTAACCCAATATTTTTGTATAATGTGAAAAATGAAGTTACGCAGAGTAAATAGATACCTAACATGTTACCCTTCAAAATTGCATACACTTATGGAATGGCGCCAAACTTCGCTACTTAAAAATATCCATAGGTAATGCTTTAATAGAATTACAGAGGAGGCCAAAATGATTGCTCTCGCTCTAATGTTCGCAGCGATACCTGACATGTGTGGTTTGAACACCATTTTCATATGTGGTTGGGACTTACGTATGCATTCGCTTCTGCATAGGAGCACACGGGGACATGGGCGTTTTAAAAAAAAATGTATTGTTCATTTTACATTTATTTGACACTTTTTCCCCAAAAATACGTTTTTTGATCACTTTTATTCCTATTACAAGGAATGTAAACATTCCTTGTAATAGGAATATGGCATGAAAGGTCCTCTTTACAGTGAGATATGGGATCAATAAGACCCCACATCTCACCTCTAGGAAGCCTGAAATAATAAAAAAAAGATCCTGGCTTCGATCGTATTGGCAAAACGGTAGAAGCAGCGGAGGGCGGTGGGAGGGGGGAATGTCTCCTCTCGCCTCCCGTAAGAAAAATCAAGCAACAGAACAGCTGCTATGATCATTCATATGGTGTAGGGAATCGCTGGCTGAAAAAGCTGATATCTGAATGATGCCTGTAGCTGCAAGCATCGTTTAGATATCCCCGCACAAAGTCAAAGTCATATGGAAGTTGTTAAAATGCTCTTTTTTTAACACAAAGTTGTCAATTTATACAATATTTCTAACAAATAGCATGTACATACCAAAAATGACATCCCAAAATAAATTCTCCTACTCCCCCTGAGTACGGCAATACCACATGTGTGAGACTCCCACAGCCTGGTCACATACAGAGGCCGAGTAGAGCTGAGCATGGCCGAGCATGGCCGAGCATGGCCGAGCATGGCCGGGCATGGCCGAGCATGGCCGAGCATGGCTGGGTATGGCTGGGTATCGCCGAATATGGCTGGGTATTACCGAGTATTACAGAGTATGGCTGGGTATTGCAGAGCATGGTATCACCGAGTATTGCAGAGTATGGCTGGGTATGGCAGAGTATGGCTGGGTATGGCAGAGTATAGCTGGGTATGGCAGGGTATGGCTGGGTATGGCTGAGTAGTGCAGGGTATGACAGGGTATGGCAGGGTATTGCAGAGTATGGCTGGGTATTGCAGAGTACTGCAGAGTATGGCTGGGTTTTGCAGAGTATGAATGGGTATGGCAGAGTATTGCGGGTTATGACAGAGTATTGCAGGGTATGGCAGGGTATTGCAGAGTATGGCCGGGTATTGCAGAGTATGGCTGGGTATTGCAGAGTATGGCTGGGTATTGCAGACTATTGGCAGGGTACGGTAGAGTATTGCCAGGGCATATTTGCCTTCACTAACCTTCCTAGCATGCTCTCATGGGCCCATATACACCTATAGCCTAGTCACATAGCTCCATAGTAGTGCTTTCCCCTAAACACCCACTAAAATGTGTACAATTGTTATTTGTGTCCTTAAATTCATGCAGAGTGCCAGAGGCTTTTTTTGGTGGCCAAAACTCATTTGGAACCCCCCCTCCCCCCAACCGCTAAGTCAGCTGATAGCAATCCTCTATCTGCTGACTCTGCCAACCCATACACACTATACCTACCTCTTTTGTGGTTAGATTTATGGATGAATTCACCAAAGCATGTAGTGCAAGGGCCTGCCTGAGTACTTTCAAATGCTACTGTTTAAAGTTTGTTTCTCCTATTATTATCTTGATAGGTAATAGCAGAATGTAAAAATGTGCTTCCATTTGTTCAGTGTGTATTTTTATTTTTTGTTATTATGACACTTCTTACCTGTCCAGTGGGGTGCCAATAGTGTAAGTAAGGAGGGGCTGCCAAATTTAACACACATTATTTATGTATTCAGCTCTCAATGAAGTGGAGAATGTTACCTGTCCAAAACATCTCCACCCCTTACATTTTTATAATGGGCCATCAGATGGGGTGAGGAATCTGATAAGTGGACCTTATACTTTTGTCTTTAAATACTCATTTCAAAAAATTTTATACTTATGTTGGCCAAAAATATTTGTGTCTAATCTGCTTGCAATGTTGATGTGCAAAATGACTATGTTTGACTCCACAGTTTCCTTCAACGCCACAGGAATGGCAGACTGTGGCCTCCCACTGCACCTGTTGGGACTTTCCCAGTTGTGGAGGTGCAATTGATGGGAAACACGTCCACATCGTCCCACCCCACAACTCGGGGCCATACTATTTTAATTACAAGGGGTATAATAGTATAGTGATGTTGGCGGTGGTGTCAGGTACATATGTGTTCCTGTATGTGGACGTGGAGAAAAATGAGTGGATGTCAGATGGTGGAGTTCTACTGGTGTCTTCAGAGTGGCAGTTTGGGCTTGCCACCTCCAGAGGAGAATGTGGAAGGACTCCCCTTTGTCGTGGATGAAGCGTTTGCGCTGGGGGACCATCTTATGCGGCCATTCCCGATGAGGACCCTCTCCCCGAGCAGGCCAGAGCCAGAAGAGTAGTGGAGAACACTTTTGGGATAATGGCCAGCCGGTTCCACCTATTTTTGACTCCAATCCACATGGCGGAAATATAAAGTGAATCATATAGTGCTTTCCTGCTGCATTTTGCACAATTATCTAAAAAAGAACTCAACAAACTATGTGGTCTCAGTTGGGCCTGAGGCAGACTTTCCTGAACTATCCAACCTGACAGCACTTGAAGCAGGCCGTCCTGACTTGCCCCCCCCCCAAAGCGCCCACGAGGTCCGAAACAGATATACGGAGTACTTTGCGGGTAGGGGGGTCATTGATATGCCAGACAATGTCTGAGAGACATTTTTTTTGTATTTAATTTTTTTTTCTTTCAATAAATTTTTATTAGTTTATAAAGGATATACAAAGGTGAGTGGTACAGGACATGTTGACATTTACAATTGTAATTAACAGTCAATGTAATAGAGGGAGGGAAGAGGGGAAAGGGAAAGAAAGGGTGAAAAAGAAACGGGTAAGTAGGTGGTTACATAAACAATAATGCAAATACTGGTTGCTACACAGGATACATCTTATCAGGGTTAAGATCTAGTTCACAGAATTCTTATATTTGTTGGTCCAAATTTTCCATTGCTTATCAAATAGATCACACTTCAATGCATTTATGGCAAGAGCACGCTCTATAGTGTGGTGTTGGTTCACTCTTCTAATCAGGTCAGAGATGTTTACTGTCATGGCAGTTTTCCAATGTTGTAATATCATGGATCTAGCAGAAAGAAGGATGTTGGAAATAACAATCCGCATATCATGCGGAAATTGTTCAATACCCATATGTAAAATTCCTAGGGATGGATTGGGGCGAGTGACAATACCCGTGAGCGATGTTATAAGTTGGAAAACTTGATTCCAGTAACTAACCAAGTTGGGACACTCCCAAAACATGTGCAGTAGATGTCCTAGCTGTCCACAATTTCTCCAACATGTATTTTGGGCAGATGGAAAAAATGTTGCCAGTCTACACGGTGTGTATTGCCACCTGTTAATTATTCTAATAGTCATTGCCCAATGATTAATAGAACGGGAGGCTTTTTGGATTTCTCGAAATGTGGTTGTCCACTGATCATCTGTAAATGATTTCCCTAAATCCGTCTCCCATTTAGCAATCGGTTTTGTTTTCATAAAAGATTGTTTAGCATGTAGAAGGGAGTAAAAAAGCGAAATGCCTTTCCTGGTGGGGCGTTCTCGAGTTAAGAAGTTCCACGCACTGGATGGCATTGTTATAGTAGGGGGAGGGTTACGTTTTAGAAAATGTGCCACTTGGATACAAGTAAACTGGTACTTGTTGGGGAGATTGTATTGAGCCATAATCTGTGTGCTGGAAAGAGCTGTACCATTAGACAATAGGTCTTGGATGGTATGTATACCGTAGTTGGGGAACTGTTTTAGGGACAGCATAGGGATTTTATGCTCGAGCAGGCTAAGCGGAAATTTGTATTCCACAGCATTTTGAGAGTTATGGGTATGATGTATGAAGAACCTCCTTGCTTGTAGGGAGGCTATAAGGGTGGGAGCCATGGAATGGAGAGCCCAGGGTTTCCAGACATCACTCGCGAGTAATGCCACTAGATCTGGTATTGGGGCTATATGCCTTTCCAGCTCAACCCAAGGTGGTGAATCTATAGTTTTGAACCAGTGTTGGAGTTGGTCCAGTCTAGATGCCCATAAATAATCAGAAACTTCAATCAGTCCTACTCCACCTACTCGGTTATGCGGAATCAGGTTGCTAGGAGAGCAGCGAGCTTTTTTACCATTCCATATGAATTTCCACAGAGTAGTAGACAAGGTTTTAAGGAAATGGGTTGGGATAGGTATAGGTATGGATCTGAACATATACAATATGAGAGGGAGAACTAACATGTTACATGCTGCCAATCTGCCCATCCAGGATAATTCGGTCTTGGCTATACATTTGAGCGTTTCATCTATCTTTAGAAGCAATGACTTAATATTGACGGAGACTAGAGTTTTCGTGGAATTAGTAATTGTTATACCTAAGTAGGGTATGCCATCTTCTTTCCATACATATGGAAGAGTGGTTTGAAGTTGGAGTTTGATACGTTTGTCAATTCCTAAATCTAGAATCAATGATTTGGCGAAGTTAACTTTATAGTACGAAATCTCACCAAAGTTTTTTAAAGTTTCATGGACTAAGGGGAGAGATCTGGTCGGGTTTGTCAGCATCAGTACAACGTCATCGGAAACAGGTTAATAACGTGGTTACGAGATCCTAACACGTGTCCAGCAATATCGGCCTGGGATCTAATGGCCTCCGCCAGAGGCTCTATCATAAGGTTAAAAATGGTTGGAGATAATGGACACCCCTGACGAGTGCCATTAGAAATAGGGAAAGGTGTAGAAAGCATTCCAGCTGTTAAGACTTGGGCGGATGGATTGGAATATAAAGCCAACATTGCGTTAGAGATAAAACCTTGTAGAACTTCCTTCATATAACACCACTCCACCCTATCAAACGCCTTCTCTGCGTCTATGGAGAGCAGCAGAGAAGGAGTTTTAGTTAAGTTAGCATAATGAACAATGTCAATAATACGTCTTGTAGCATCAGAAGTTTGTCTCCCCCTGATGAAGCCCATCTGGTCGCTTTTAATTAAAGAAGGCATAAACTCTGATAGTCTAAGGGCGATAAGTTTGGCGTAGATCTTTATATCTGTGTTCAGGAGAGAAATAGGTCTAAAATTACTAGGGGTAGTGGGATCTTTACCAGGTTTGGGTATAGTGGTCACGTATGCTTTTAACATTTCATTTGGAAAGGATGCTGAGTGTGCTGCCTGTGTGAACATCCTTTGGAGATATGTGGAAAGAATAGTGGAAAAGGTTTTAAAATATTCATTATTTAGTCCATCAGGACCTGGGGATTTCCCATGAGGGAGTGAAGTGATGACTGATGTTATTTCATGGTTTGTGAACGGTGAATTCAGCAATTCAAGCTGTGATTCGGAGAGTTTAGGGAGATCTAAATCTTTGAGAAAATGCTGTATTTTGGGAACAGTGGGTTGAGGAGTGTGGGGGTCGGTGTTAAGGTTGTAAAGCTCACTATAATATTGTGCAAATTGGTTTGCGATTTCTTGAGGATTGATTACTTTATGAAGGGATGTAGGGTGTATCAGATGGAAATCCTAGTTTTGGTGCGTATTGCTCTAATCCTATTGGCAAGGTATTTACCTGCTCTATTCGCACAGGCATAGGTACGTAACTTCAAGCGTCTAAGGTAGAAATCATAGTTTTGGGCCAAGTGATCTCTCAATTTTTCTCTAAGAGAGGTTATTTGGGTAGTCCGCTGGTGAGAGGGAGATGCTTTGTTGAGGGTTTCTAAATTGTGGATATCGGAAGTAATGGAGTCTATGGTTGCAGTATACTTTTTTTTAGCTCTAGCTCCTAGCTGGATAAGGACTCCTCTAATAAACGCTTTGTGGGCGTTCCAGAGTGTGAAGGGACTCTCTACTGAATGTTCATTTTGTTGGAAATATGTTTTAAGGTTTTGAGAAATCAGTTCTTTGGTATCGGGGTCCTGTAGTAATCTAACACTGCAGCGCCAGATGGGTGAAGAGGGAGAGACACCCTTCTCATGAATAGAAAGTGATATGGCAGAATGGTCAGACCACGTAATATCATGTATCTCAGAGGATGAAACATTTTGTAAGGTCCATTGATCGGACAAAAAAAAGTCTATTCTGGAATAAGACCCATGTACATGGGAAAAGAAGGTAAAGTCTTTCTCGTTGCCATGTGTGCATCGCCAGACGTCGTACAGTTTTTTCAGATTGCAGGATCGTATTTAGGCAGTTGTTGTTGTTGCGTTTAGCATTAGAAGTGTCAAGTTGTGGGTCGACAATGAGGTTAAAATCGCCACAAAGAATGAGACTGCCGTATTGGATAGGTTGTATTTTACGGAGTAGTCTATTTAAAAACCTAATCTGTCGGGTGCTTGGAGCATATAAAGATACAATGGTGTACGGTTTAGAATTAATATCACCCTAAAGAATAATATAGCGACCATTGTCGGCTGTGATGGATTTCTTGAGGTGGAAGGAGACCGTGTCACGGATGGCAAGAAGGACACCTCCGCTTTTTTTATTCGGGTTATTTGCCAGGAATATATGTGGGTAGTTTTTATGTGTACATTTAGGATGGTTGTCCTGTTGAAAATGAGTTTCCTGTACACATAAAATATCCGCTTTTAATTTCTGAGCTTCTGTCCACAGCGAGTAGCGTTTCACAGGGTGGTTGAGGCCTTTGGCATTAATGGAAACAAAGGTAATGGTAATTTTTCAGGTAAGAAAAAAAGATGTGTAAGTGTACTCACAGAATCCTTCGAGAATTATTAGAGTCATCTGAGCTCCAGGAGATTGACAGAAGAGATGCCGCTATGGTATTTAGAGATGTAGTGGAACAGGGGATGAAGAGTCCATCACGTGTAGGTCCAGTGCTAATGGAACAAAGGGTGTAACCACAAAAATAAACAATAACATATAGAACAATAAAAATAGAATCATATAAGCGATCCATATGCAAACAAAGCTGCAAAAATGACAAATGTCAGGGGTAAGAACAAGGAAAGATGAATAAATCCTTGTGCCCAGGGAGAGAACATATTTGTCAACGGTGTGTGATTATTTGCTGCCATCAGTGACATTTTTGGGGGCTCTTCTGTGTGAAACTACTTGCCACTCATCCGGAATAGGGTGTAGTTGTGTTGTAGGTGGTTCCAGAGGGTTTTGTTGTGGAAGTATGCCCCATTGACGCAGGAGTGCGATACCTTCAGCTAAAGTAGTAACTGTGTGCGTGGTACCATCATGTGAGATGGACAATTTCGCTGGATAACGCCATTTATGTGGTATATTATGGTTGCGTAAGGCCTTAGTGATGGTTGCTAAGTTTCGGCGCAATTGCAGAGTATGTCTTGATAGGTCAGGGAGGAGGATCAATTCAGCATATTGAGATATGTTGTTGCCTCGAGTACGAAACGCAGTCATAATTTGTTCCTTGATATGATAGTAATGCATCTTGAGCAAAACATCCCGAGGGGTACCTTCAGGTAGAAATGCTGGCTTGGGGATTCTGTGAATCCTGTCAATGGTCAGTTCCTGAGGAGATAATGTGGGGATAATGGTGGAAAATAGCGTGTGTACATACTGCAGTAATTGGTTTGGAGGAATGGCTTCAGGAATACCTCTGATTTTAATATTGCACCTCCTAGAGCGGTCCTCAAGGTCTGCTACTTTACTCTTTAGCCATGTTATTTCTTCATCATGGGATTTGTGGGCCTCTACTAAAGTATTGAAATAAGTTGTGCATTCCCCTATGTTACGTTCCATTTGGTCCACTCTATTACCTAGTGCCAATACTTCTCTATGGCAGTTAGTGATTTCTACAGTGAGGTCAGCTTGTATGGAGGCTTTGAGTGACATAAGCATCTCCTTAAGGACCGTATCTGAGACCGGTCGATCGGATGTGGGGTAGGTCGCAATCAGGTCGGATGCCGGTGGATGTATAGCGTGGCCTATGGGAGCGGATCCGCTTACCTCCATGTCCGCTCGGTTTACCTCAGGAGAAGATATCCGTTGCCTTTGTTTGGCTGGGCTTCTAGTCGTGGGGCTATTCGTTCCTGAGGAGGAGTCGCTGAGGGAAGTCGTTCGGAGGTGAGATTGTTGCGAGGCCTGCTCTTGATTTTCAGTCACGCACGAACCGGCGCCATTTTGTGAGATTCCGTGCGCCTTCAAAAGGTTCGGAAGTTTCCGCGGCGGTTGCTGACTCTTTCTATTTTTTGGCATCTTCGGTAGAAGCGAAGGTGTCTACTCTACGTTATGGATAGGTTTATGTGGAAATATGTCACCAATGGAGTCGTTATAGAGTTGTTCTCTCCGGTGGTCGAACGGAGCTCTCAGCTCAAGCGTCCATCTTAGCGCTCGAGAGACATTTTTTTAATAAATGTATCTTTCAAACTGCAATAATATTTGTTTTCATTTACTGCTTGGGTTTGTTTTAGCTGTCTCCTAGGTTTTTCTTTTGAATTTTTTTGGACTTTTTTTCTTCAACAGTGCAAACCAATTTTCTTTGAGACATGAGGTGACAGTCTGTTCTTCAGATAATATTATTATTATGTTGTGGGTTTGCTACACACACCTTGTTTTTGTTAATGTATGTAGTGCATTACTGACAAAAATATTCCTCATTTTCAACACCATGGTTGAAATGTGAAAATCCACTATGCACTACAAGTGCACTGCAAAAGTACACTTGAAACTGCACTTGGAGTGCAAAGTGGAGTTGCCTTTAGTAAATAACCCCCATTGTCACAGAAAACATGAAGCCACACATTGTTGATGATAAGAAATGTTTTTACTCCAAGCACATTCACATGTGTGTTTATAAAAGGGTTTTATGACAAACCAACATATTTGGAAGATGCACACAATTGTGATTCAAACTGGGAATTTTCCTCCTGATCCCATGCATAATGTCAACATGTGCTATCTCCCATCATGGGGGATCAATGTACGTGTTTTGGGGGTGCGACCCCTTCATCTCAGCCACTTTAGTAGCGAGGAAGGGGTTGTACCCACAATTGATACCCCATGATTAGAGATAGCACATGTTGATACACTGTGGGCATCTTTCAAATTTGGCTTTTTAAAAAATATAAAACTGTTTTTTAAAATCGCAAATCGATGCAAGCTAGTTTTGTGTGTTTCAGATTCTCCTTAAAACATCAATGTTGTTCTTCATTTTTTGTTGAACATCATTGATGTTTTTCTTTAGATTTTCTAAATCATGATTGCACCCCATTATCTCCCCGATGAGGATCTGGGCACTTTCACTGGTAAAATTAGTTTCTTCTTCCACAACATCCACATCACCTAAAAATAAACAAAAAACACACCATGTATTATAAAAATGCAGGCATACATCCAATAACTGAAGCTGTGGTCTCAGACACTCACCTGTTGTGGTGCCAATTTCACCAATTTCAACAACCTCTCCTTCCTCCTCCTCTGCTTGTGCTTTTGGGATTTCCCCTTCTTTGGGAGGTGTGGGGTCCCTGGTGTCCTCAGATGTCCCCAGTCATCTCTCCCCTATGAGAATGTAAAAAAGGAATACTTAGCACACTGATATTAAAGGGCAAAAATAGGAATATGAAACATTGCTTGAAAGTGTCATACAATTGTGTTTTTTGGCAGAGTTCAAAGCTGAAAACTTTATTTTTGACACTTTCTAAAGCTAGAATACTTACCTGTTTTGTGCAAGTTTCACAGATGGAGACACCCCTATAGTATCCACTGGAGCACGTGTGTGGGACACCCTAATAAAAAGGGTGTTCTGGTGTTCGACACTAGTGCTCCTGAGTCCAGATGTGTAAACAGCTTGAGTGTCCTCTCCTTTACACTGAATCAAGTTTGCATTTCATTCTAGTTACAAACCCCTCTAGACAACAAACTTCCTTTGACTAGAAATAGGTGTGAAGAAATGTAGTTAACTGCAAATTTCCAAAACATTGTATTTTAAGTGGGCGAACGAATGATTGAACCCATGAACATGAAAGTGGCCGTTTTAAACTGTACAACACTAAAGAAAAGCACATGGAGCAGTATGCAAGCAATAATAATAATATGAACACACGACAACTACTTACTTTTTTGAAGAACTCGCTTGATCTTTCTGTACTGATCATGCTCCCTCAGTTTCGGGTCTGACCATTGTTTCCTCAGTTGATCCTTGGATCGTCGTACCCCAAAATTCTTTGGCCTTTCTGATATTTGGGTTTGGGTAAGGTCCATACTTCCCATCATAGTCGTTCCTCTTTAATATGTCCACCATCTCCAACATCTCTACAAAGGACATATTTGAGCCTTAAATCTTCTCCTCTGGGATCGGGACATTTCTGGCTTCGGGCTTTCATCGTTGCTGCTACTCTCATGCACTTTCTGTGTCTCCGCCGTCTCAGAAAATCCAACAGAACCCACACACAGTCAGATTTTCTGACAACATGATCCGATCGCACATTTTCCGGTGAAAATCTGATGGTGTGCATGGGCCATAAGAATAGCAGAGAATCCTCTGCACACAGCACCTGAAAGAGCACTGAAAGTGCACTTGGAAGTGCAGTCGCTCTACATCTAAGGGGTAGATCTTAAATGAGTGGAAGCTCTGCTGATTTTATCATCCAACCATTTTTTATTTTCTTTGAATGTCCCCCTCGGATCTACAGTGACTTTACTTCCAAGTGCACTTTCATTGCACTTTCAAGTGCACTTGCAGTACAATGTGGATTCTCCTTTAATAAATGACCTCCTATGTTTTGCAGCAGTGACTGCAGCTATAGCCAAAAGACGGCTGCAGTGTGGATGCTATCTGCCAGGAGGGCGTCCCTGGAGATCCTCCCTTTAACTTCCCCTCTGCGCACCACCGTGGGCGCGCATCAGGGTAGTTCTGTGCTGGCCGTGTCCCCCAGACACAGCCAGTCACAGATCGCTGTAAACGGCCGATGTGATTGGCGATCGGCATGCCCAATGAGAGATGATCTCATATGTAAACATATGAGATCATCTTTCATCGCCGGCTTTCTCTCCTCCCACAGATAGCGTGTGAGGAGGGAGAGATGAACCACTGCATTTCTGCAGCGGTCAGTGTAAAAAAAAATAAAAAAAATAAAATAAAAATACAGTGCCCATCTGTCCCCACTGCCACCTGTCCCCACTGCCCCCACTGCCATCTGCCCCCACTGCCACCTGTCATCAGTGCCATCTGTCCCCAGTGCCACCTGTCATCAGTGCCATCTGACATCAGTGCCACCTGTTATCGGTGCCACCTGTCCCCAGTGTCACGTATAAGTGCCACCTGTCATCAGTGCCACATAGTGCCATCCGTCATCAGTGCCATGTGTCATCAGTGCCACATAGTGCCATCTGTCATCAGTGCCATGTCAGTGTCACGTGTCATCAGTGCCACATATTAGTGCCATCAGTCATCAGTGCCACGTATCAGTGCCACCCGTCAGTGTCACGTGCCATCTGTTATCAGTGTCACGTGTCATCAATACCAGGTATCAGTGCCATCTGTCATCAGTGTCACGTGTCATCAGTGCCACGTGTTAGTTCCATCTGTCATCAGTGACACGTATTAGTGCCATGTGTCATCAGTGCCACTTATAAGTGCCATCTGTCATCAGTGCCACATATTAGTGCCATCTGTCAGTGTCACGTGTCATCAGTGCCACATATTAGTGCCATCTGTCATCAGTGCCACGTATCAGTGCCATCTGACATCAGTGCCACGTTGGTGTCACATGTCATTGTCCTGGTGCTCCAGGACCTTCAAAAGTGTAATAGGTAGTCAACAAGTTATAGCTCCTAGAATGCTCCCTGCATGTTGGGCCTCTCTATGTGGCCAGGCTGTGAAAAATTTCCACCAATGTGGCATCATAATACTCAGCAGGAGTAGCAGAATTTATTTTGAGGCATTATTTGTGGTATACACATGCCACGTGAGAGAAATAACCTATTACAATAACAATTTTGTGGAAAAATTTGAAATAAAATAAAAAATCTTTATATTGCAAAGAATTGTGGGAAAAATTACAACATCAAAAAGCTCACCATTCCTCTTACTAAATACCTTGGATTGTCTACTTTCAAAAAAGGGGTCATTTGGGGGGTATTTGTACTTTCCTGGCTTGTTCGGGTCACAAGAAATGAGATAGGCCACCAGTACATCAGATGTGATCAATTTTGTGCGATTCGCACCATAGCTTGTAGACTCTCTAACTTTCACAAAGACCAAATAATATCCACTAATTTGGTTTTTTTCTACCAAAGATATGTAGCAGTATAAATTGTGGACAAAATTTATGAAGAAAAATTAATAATTTGCAAAATTTTATCACAGAAACAAAGAAAAATGCGTTTTTTTTCAAAATTTTCGTTATTTTTTCATTTACAGCGCAAAAAATAAAAAACCCAGAGGTGATCAAATACCACCAAAAGAAAGCTCTATTTGTGGGAAAAAAAAGGACAAAAAATTAATTTGGGTACAGTGTTGCATGAGTAATTGGCATTTAAAATGTGAGAGCACCGAAAGCTGAAAATTGGTCTGGGCAGGAGGGGTGTTTAAGTGCCCAGTAGGCAAGTAGTTAGAGACATATAAGGGGTTATTGCATGCAAGGAAAATAAAAAAAAAACAGCATTTTAGCTTGCACATAAATGGAAGATAAAATCAGCAGAGCTTCCATTCATTTCAAATCTACCCCTTAGATTTAGAGCGACTGCACTTCCAAGTGCACTTCAAGTGGATTTGCCTTTCGTAAATAACCTCCATAGACTTGCACACCTATATTCATTTTAAACATGCTTTAGCTTTAAATTTTTCCTGAATGAATTCAAATGGTCCTTCACTCATGTCCAATACTTGAGTGCTAATATTCCCACAAATTCAAAACATACCTTTGAACTGAATTTCAGCCAACTGGCTAAAACCATTAAATCTGACCTTTGTAGATGGAACAAGGAAGTATTTACTTGATTTGGGTGTAGTAGCATCTTGAATGGGAACAAGAACTACACACAACTTTTTCCCATTTTCCTTTTTGCCCATAAGGCCTTAGTAGCAAACACTTATCAAGAAAATGGATACAAAATGCTAACTCAGTGGTATAAAACATCTAGCTATTACATTAAATGAACACCCATGTATCTCCCTATTGTTTGAGATGTCAGAAAATGAGAATCACTCCTACAAATCTTTTGTGATTGCCCCGTTTTGACTACTTTCTGAGCTGGGGTTAAAATCTCCATTAAAACTTTGGCTAGATGGGAGAAATCACAATAACATTTCAAACTTTGGACTCCCTGGGTATTATACGAGGACTCTATAACTGCTAACTTCACTATTTCTTAGATTGGACATATTTTTGAGTTTTGGATTTCTGTTGGAGGATGGGGACTTGTATACACTTTCCTGGGGGACGGGGAGGAACAGTTTTTTTTGTTCTTTCCTGTTTTGCCTCCCAACTCAGCATGGGTAATAATTACCCCTATTTCTACCATTTTCCAGTGAAGACATCAGTCAATTTCACTGTTTGTTTTTCTAGTTGAATTACTTATCAAATACATCAATCTAGTGAGATTACTATAGACTGGCTTTGATAACTGGATTGTATTTGTTTTCTATATTCTGCCTAGCTATGCTGAAATGTCATTTATTTGACTGGGTGTCTGCTCCGTCTCTCTTTTTTTGTTTAAATAAACATTTTAAAAATGAAAACTAGCCCAAACTTTTTTTTTTCCAGCTTTCTATGTCCTCATTTTGGAGTTCCTCTCTCATTCCTATCTAATTGATGGGTGTAAGCCCCGTTCACATCGGCACAATTTGACGTGATTTGACAGGTCAAATCACATGTCAAATCGGACCCTATTGCCGGCAATAGGAGCATCCCAAATGCTGCAACGCCGACTTTGCGGCACCACACCAATTTCCAAAAGTAGTTTCTGCACTACTTTTGGTAACTTCAGGGGAGATTTCAATAGATAACTGTACATAAACCCACACATGTCTTTCAAGTCGCCCCTGAAGTCAAACTGAAATGCGGCTTTGAAATTGTGTTAAAAGCCGTGCTCAGGGTGAACGAGGGCTAAGACGGACAGAGCAGGAAGTGAGGGAAAATCCTTCTGTTAGCCAAATTATCTCAGCTGGGAAGAGAAGTGTAGGACATGAAAAGCACTGCCATAATTGGTCAGTAATTCCTATTTTCTTATATATTTCATATGGACATCTTTTTGACACAACAGTTACACTGACATAGCACAATCATCACTGCGTGTGTATCGCTGGGGGCAGTAGAGGGGGAAAAGATAGTGACTGGTCTTTTGCTGCATCCTTGCTGGCTTAGAATGGGAGAGTTGCTGTGGGAGATTAGTGTGCTTTGATGTGTATACAGTACTTCTGGTGAGTGTCCAATTCACTTACTGGTGTAGTGTGACCACACACTGATTTTGGTGCTGGAAGATTTCTATTTAAAAGTTTTTTTCTTTTACACTTGGATTTGCACACTATCCAAAGACATTTATGGACTATGGTTTTGTATGTGGTTTTGAGACATTTTTCATGAGTACTCTGGTGAATTATGTTAACCATAGCACATTTTATTTGCTTTTGCATGAACAATGACATTGCATGGAATAGCTTGAGCTAATACTATTATTTTTGCCTTTAACACTGTGAACACATTGGGGGTTATTTACTAAAGGAAGATCCACTTTGCACTGCAAGTGTACTTGGAAGTAAAGTCACTGTAGATCTGATCTGAGGGGGGCATGTAAGGAAAATAAAAAACAGCATTTTAGCTTGCACATGATTGGATGATAAAATCAGCAGAGCTTCCACTAATTTCAGATCTATCCCTTAGATTTAGAACGATTGCACTTCCAAGTGCACTTGCAGTGCAAAGTGGATTTGCCTTTCGTAAATAACCCCAATTGTGAATTACTTTTGACACTTTGGGGATTATTTATGAAAGGCAAATCCACTTTGCACTGCAAGTGCACTTGGAAGTGCAGTCGCTCTAAATCAAAGGGGGAGATTTTAAATGAGTGGAAGCTCCGCTGATTTTATCATGCAATCATATGCAAGCTAAAATGCTGTTTTTTATTTTCCTTGCATGTCCCCCTCGGATCTACAGCAACTTTACTTCCAAGTGCACTTTCAGTGCAAAGTGGATTTTCCTTTAGTAAATAACTCCCAACGTTTATGATTTTTATTGTTCAAAAAAGTTATTATACAACAATAGAATAACCTGAAATATATTTTGAGGGCACAGGCACTCCAATATACCTTTACATAGAAGACTATTGTCCAGAAAGATAGTTGACTATGTAATTTACTAGTACATTTGAGGACCAGGCAACTCACAACATGCATAGTATCACAGAAGGTCGGCACACCACCTCCAGTGTTCACACAGGGGATTCTCACCCCAGAGGTAAGACAAACTAGGTTACGTTACAATATATGAGGCATAATATAAAAAAACACACTACAAGTTAAAAAGATCCATGCATTGCCCTTGTTCTCCTATTCCGCCCATGTTTATTTGTTAACAGTGAATGCATTTTACTTGACAAAGGAATCTGAATGCCCATAGGAAATGATCATACACCACTGTATGTTTGTTTAGTTTGAATTATATTTTGAAATTCTGTATACCACAGAAGTTGACCCCTGGCCATGACTGTGGTTGCGTCTATTATGCTTATCATCACCTAGCAGAGTAGCTGGTTCCTCTTCATATCTACATTTTAATATTGGAAGGGGACAGAGGACATATACTATGAAATAACATTTCTATTCATGCCAAGTAGACAATGTACCATACAGGAATGTGAGATGGATACTGCCTACATAATTAAGATATGCTGTTCCATGACTTATATAAGGTCTCAGTCAATAAGACATAACATAAATAAAAGATTGCCTAGCTCTAATAAATAAATCACAATATCTGATTTTTGTTAAAACTAGTTTACTTATAGAATTTTAAAAAACGGTGCATTATTTTATATCATGTAATATTGTTTTGAAATGAAAGAACACATATAGTTTTTCATGTTGTGACTTTTTTTCACAAGACAGTCAGTGACAGAGTATATATCAATTTCCTCATATAATGTATGTTTAATGATTCGTTAGTCTTGCTAACATCTCAGCATTTTATCGATTCACAAGGGGGATTTCACACCCTGCAAGGAATAAAGTATGAGATGTGGTTTGTGCTATAAAGAAAAAGATCAAACCAAACAATAGGGAAAAGCGATAGAAAATTGTTGATGGCAAAATAAAAATTTGACCTTTTTTATTAGATCAAAGGGTCTTTCCTAAGTCAAGCTCCTAAATGAAATGAAATTAGTGGTGTGATCCTATTCCCTTGTGGTGTGAAACCCCGTCAACATGCGGCTGGATATAAATTCAGCGCTTGACATTCTGCTGAAACTTAGAACTGATATATTATGGAGACTAAATTGCCTCTCACTTTCGGAAAAGATGGTCCCTCCAGGCTAAGATTGATGTCCATGATGGAACAGCAGTAAGGAAACTTGCTGTGCAGCCTGTCTTTATTGCATCTGAATTGAACTGAAAAAAAAATTATTAGTCAACGTTTACAGCAATGAAGAAAAAGCTTTTATTTCAGCCTGATGTTACACTAGCATGTAATAAAAACACACTAGTGTACCCACCAAAGAACAGTAGCACTGCATTAGAAACATTACATAAATATAGTGATTTATTTTATTTTATGTAACAATGTTTTAAAATGGCAGAAGACAGGATTTGTATGGTCAGGTGTATGTAGTGTCATTTTTCAGTATGAAAGATAATATCACACACCCATCAGATATTTTTAGCATGGTAGAACAAATGGGAAGCACACTCTACTTTCCTGAAAATACTAGACTGAAAATCCACATATTGGCAGTAATTTTATACGAGAAAACCTAATCACAAGATGGTAAATTTGTAGGGGAGGAATCTTCAATTATACCAGTTTACAAGCTACAGAGAAAATGAAATAAGGCACAATCCTGTTCCTGAATATATGAATCCCAACCACGGCACTATCTGCATGAGGTTTGCATGATCTCACCTGTACCTGTGTGGATTTCCTCCAGGTACTCGGGTTTCCTCCCGCTCTCTGAAAAACATGCTGGTAGGTATATTGGCTCCTATCTAAATTGGCCCTAGTATACATGTACAGTATGTATGTATGAATGAGAACCTGTAATATATAAATTAATATTACTGATGTGTGTGTTCCAAACCTATTCCTGTTTAAAGTCGATTTTAGTATTATATGATACATTTTTTTAGCATGTGATGTGCTTTCCTCAACTACTACAACTACTTTTCTTTGGCCAGGATCTCTAGTTGCAGCAGATTGGAGTGGCAATGGGTGTGTCAGCGCATGAGAGCATCGTTTTTCCCCCTAATTCGCAAATCTTTTTATGGATAAAATGAAGGAGGAGTACCTATCCACATGTTCCTTAAAATATTTTTATTATCTGCACTGCCCGGGAAGAGGATCTCTTCCAACTTCAGAGGAACTACAACAACCTCCAAAAAAAAAAAAAATGTGACCACTCACAACAACAATACATATTAAAGCGGTTGTAAACCACTGGGCAAGTTTTTTTTCCTTAGCTGCAAGGTAAAGGCATAATGTGCTAGTATGCAAGCACATTATGTGAACCTTACCTGAAAACAAAGCCTTTCCAGCGCCAAAATGTCAGAGCTGCAGGCACTCCTATCTTCACCCACCTTGCCTCCGTGTTTTCGGACAACGGCTCTGTGGCTGGCCAGAGCCGCAATGATGTCACTCATGCATATGTACGCAGGAGCCTCTGTTTACTGCACAGAGCTCTGAAGGAATGGCCTGGGTAGCCTTTCATTCAGAGCACATGTGCCAGTAATGCCACTGGCTGCATGTACAGTAAATATCTCCTAAACGGTGTACATTTAGGAGATATTTACACTACCTTTAGGTAAGGCTTATTTTAGGCTTACTTATGGGTAATATTCAAAGATGGAAGTTTACTTCCACTTTAAAGTCCACATCCATATAAAGAAAAGCTATAGATTGACCCACATACCTCAGGAATGACAGCTGGTGATGGATTTTCCATGTCCTGGATTCGGTTCACTGGACTGTTGTCAAACTGCTCTTAAGTTTGAGTGTTAATCCAAATCCCAATAAAAACAATGGGAGCTGAATCTTTAAAATCACATCTGATCTTTTAATAATATTTAGATTTAAAAAAAGCAAAATTATTTGAAAAAACATTCTAAATTTGCTTGTGAACTAGCACATCTGTAAGATCATCTGTAAAGGGATATTAAGAAAGAAAAATATTCCATTTGCTGCTGAATGGCATTTCCTTATTGGAGTTTTTATATTAAAAAAGGGCATGGGCACCACCTAACAGACACTTTGCTCTGTTGGTAAAAACAAAGTGGTGGGGCATTTCCTTTATCTTCACCAGGCCCCTATCCAGGATGAGGGTCTGGTATAGATGTTAACGTGGACCCCACGTGAAAAATAAAAGGCAATGGGGTCCCTCTCCTGGCCAGTAGAGCCACGGGACACTTTTAACCAAGCTGATCTGTTCTTGGTTAGATGGTGTGAAGGGCAGGGAAGAAATTGGGGTCCATTAGACCCCGAATGTCTCCATAAAGAGTACCTGTCACCTGCCCAATGCTATCACATAGGGGTATATTAACTCCTTGTGATAGCAATTAAGTTAAAACAAATATAAGAAAAAAAAGTAAAAAACAAAACAAAAACGTAGCCCTGCACACCTGCAAAAACGCAACCGCGAGCCCAGGGTGTGCATGCACATGTAAACTGCAGTCGCACCATTTGCGTGACAAATCACCGCAAACATCAGAATGAGAACAATAAATTTAGTACAGGAGCTACTAGCTAAATTTAAACTGATGAGCTGTAAAGGCTTTTTAAGCTTCACCTATGAGGATTTTTGGGCATCATCGTTTTTGGCAATAATGTGGGCGCACGCAATTTTAAGGCATGGAATGTTTGATATCTTTTTACTCTATGCAACCTCATCTTTTACATTTTACTTTCAAAATATTGTATTTTCATATAATAAAATACAAAGTATCTTTTACAACAAAAAATTCAGGAAGGTAATACCGTGGTACAGAATGGAAAGTGGGTTACAAGACATGACTGTACAAAACAGTAGTCTGAGGTGGAGAATTGACTAAAAACCAAAACAACACACTAATTATTCTTTAATTCACCTACTGGTAGGATTGGTCTTGTAAGGTATCCACCTCCCGTCTAAGCATTTTCTCCTAGGTAGGGGGTTCTGAGGTTATCAGTGAGACCTCCCCACCCTGGAAAAGAGGGGGTGAAGGAGCCCCCACCCCCCGGCACCCCCAATTGGAGCAAACTGTGGCGGGGAGCGGGAAACCACCCCCAGGAGGGAACCACTAAATAATACTTTCTGTCTCTAGAGCGGAACCCCAGTAAGGTACCAATCATAGTAGCCAGATACTCAGAGAGAGAAGGGGTAGCCAACTAAGAAGAAGGAAGGAAGAAAGAACAGAGGCAGGGTCAGGGGAGGGATGGGAAATAAGGTTCATACAATGCTATTTTGGACTTGGCTTTGGTTAGGATGACTTCCTGGGGATATGGATATACCAATGAATTGAGCCCAAGGTTCCCATACCAGTTCAAATGTAGTTTTAAATCATTGAGAATACTAGCCAGTTTTCCTGGGCCATAAGCCAGGAAACTTTCCTGACAGCTGCCCTTGATGAGACTGTGGGTTGCTTCCAAGCCTTAGCAGAGTGTTGTTTTGGCTCATAACAGTATAAAGTGAATCAGTTTGCAATTGCATTTGGAGATCCTTGGTTTATGTGCATACAGTAGAGAGAATTCAGGAGACCTGGGAATCTCGCAGCAGGTAACTCTTTTAATGAGGTTTAACATTTTAACATCCTTTTCCAGAAAATCCTGATTCTGGGGCATTCCCACCAAACATGAGCGATCATGCCCAGCAGCTGGCACTACCTAAAACATAGTGGGTTGACTGATGGAAAAAATTTAGCTAGTCTAGCTGGTGTCATGTTCCACCTAGACATAATTTTTATGTTCGCATCCATGAGGGAAGTATTGATGATGCCTTTGTATGCAGTGGCTAGTGCCGATTGCCAAGTCTCCAGGCTCAATTGGATTTGGAGGTCCTCCTCCCAGGCTAACATGTATGGGGATTTACCAGAAGGTTGGGAAAGTAACGCATAGACTACTGAAATGCCTCCCCTCTGCTCCATGGTCTGACTGCACCAGAGTTCATAGTTTTTTGGGAGGATCTGGTTTATCAGTCCAGATGCTGTGAAGGAAATGGTTGATTTGGTTAAACCAGAACCGTTCCGATTGCGGTAGGTCTAGAGTCCTGACGCAGTGTGCTAGGGAGAGGGTACCTCTAGAGGTGAAGTAATGACCTATAGAGTACAGCCCTTTGTCAAGCCACCACTGAAAGGCCTTTATCTCTAAACCTGGGGGGAATTTCGGTTTCGACAGGGTCTTCATTTCCGAGGTAAGGTTTGGGTTTAATTTTAATTTTGTCCAACAATGCACAGGAGTGTGAGAGTGTAGGGGCCAGGATAGGCCCCTACACTTTTCCCTTTTTCTGGAAGGGTTCCAGAGTAGAAAATCCAGGGTGTGATGAGGCACATTCTATCTGTATCCAACCTGGTTTTTCCCTGTTAGAGTATATTAGAGAGAACTGGGCTAGTCTGTATGCTAGGTAATATCTATGTTGTCTACAACAGTTCACTCTCTTCATCACTAGATGCACTTGCTCCTCTAACCACATGCAGAATCAGGCCCCGACCATTACAACCCTGGCAAACTGACAACACTAGAAGTCTCAAGAGACGTTGCCGTGCTCTTGAACGGCTGTGGCGTAAAACCAAATGCCTCCAAGACTTTACCATATATAAATCTGCCCTTCTAAAATACAATTCCTGCCTCCATGCTGCCAAACAAGCCTACTTTGTATCTCTTATTAATACTTTGTCATCCAATCCCCGTCGGCTCTTCTCAACTTTTAACTCTCTGCTTCGTCCCCCACCCCCTCTACCCACCAACTCACTCACTGCCCAAGAGATTGCCAATCACTTCAAAGACAAGATTGATGCAATTCGCGTGGACACCTCCGCTGTGCGCACATCTTCCCCACCCAACATACCTGGCCTAATAGCACATTCAACACTCTCTTTTGAATTGGCTACTACTGAAGAGGTTGCAAAACTTTTCTCAGATGCTCACCTAACCAATTGTCCCTTGGACCCTGTTCCCTCACAACTATTAAGGTCACCCTCTAATTCTATCCTATGCTCCCTCACTCACATCTTCAATCTCTCCCTCTCAAGTGGCACCTTCCCCTCCCCTCTAAAACATGCGCAGATCACCCCCATACTTAAAAAAACCCTCACTGGACCCCAACAACCTGAACAACTTAAGACCTATCTCATTACTCCCATTCACCTCTAAACTTCTAGAACGCTTAGTCTACAACCGCCTTAGCTCCTACCTCAGTGAAAATAACCTTCTGGACCCATTACAGTCTGGCTTTCGCTCTCAGCACTCCACGGAAACTGCCTTACTAAAACTCACTAACGATCTACTAACTGCTAAAACCAACAGCCAGTACTCCATACTCCTACTACTTGACCTCTCTGCTGCCTTTGATACTGTTGACCACCCGCTCCTCCTCAATAAACTACATTCCCTTGGCCTCTGAGATTCTGCGCTTTCCTGGTTCTCTGCCTATCTATCACAGCGCTCCTTCAGTGTCACCTACAACTCTGTATCCTCCTCTCCATTGCCTCTTTCTGTGGGGGTCCCCCAAGGCTCTGTTCTTGGACCCCTTCTCTTCTCTATTTATACCTCCTCCCTTGGTCACTTGATAACCGCCCATGGCTTCCAATACCACTTATACGCCGATGACACCCAAATCTATCTGTCTACTCCTCACCTCACTCCTTCAGTCTCCTCTCGCATTACTAACCTGCTAACTGACATATCAGCATGGATGTCACACCATTTCCTTAAACTAAACCTCTCTAAAACTGAGCTATTAATAATCCCCCCTGCACATGCCCCCCTCCATGACTTTTCCATCAAAATCAACAATGCAACCATCAGGCCCTCCCCTCACGCCAGGGTACTAGGTGTAACCCTAGACTCTGACTTGTCATTTCAGCCCCAAGTCCAATAGTTGTCAAAGGTTTGTAGACTTCACCTCTGTAACATCTCTAAAATTCGCCCCTTTTTAACAAATGAAACTACCAAGCTCCTCATTCACTCTCTTGTTATCTCTCGCCTTGACTATTGCAACTCCCTTCTCATTGGCCTGCCTCTCCATAGGCTATCTCCTCTTCAGTCTATCATGAATGCTGCTGCCAGACTTATCCACCTTACCAACCACTCAGTGTCTGCCAACCCTCTCCTCCAATCCCTACACTGGCTCCCAATCACCCAGCGAATTAAATTCAAAATACTAACCACCACATACAAAGCCATTCACAACTCCACCCGAGCTACATCACCAATCTTGTCTCCAAATATCACCCAAACCGTCCCCTCCATTCTTCTCAAGACCTCCTACTCTCAAGCTCTCTCGTCTCTTCCTCCCACACTCATCTCCAGGATTTCTCCAGAGCCTCTCCAATCCTCTGGAACTCGCTACCTCCACCGGTCCGGCTATCCCCTACTCTTGCTACCTTCAGGCGATCCCTGAAAACTCATCTATTCAGGGAAGCCTATCACGTCTCAAACTAATCTCCTACCACTTCCATCAACTCATTCCCGACAGTTATAACCTTCTGTACCACCTGCCCCACCCTTTTAGATTGTAAGCTCTTCTGAGCAGGGCCCTCTTAATCCTCTTGTATTTAATTGTACTGTAACTGTATTGTCTCCCTTTTATATTGTAAAGCGCTGCGTAAATTGCTGGCGCTATATAAATCCTGAATAATAATAATAATAATGTAGGTGTGGAAGACCCAGCCCGCCCTGTTTTTGAGAGAGATACAGGGTCTGTTGTTTTATCCTTGAACCTGAGCCCCCCCAGATAAACTTTAGTATCTTGCTCTGGAATGACTGAAGGTGGTTCCTCCTCAATGGGATGGGGAGGGCTCGGAAAATTTAGAGAAGCCTAGGCAGCACAGTCACCTTAACGGCATTTACTTTCTTCAGCCAAGATACATTTTTTTGGACCAGGACTTCAGGCCTTGTTCCAGCTTATGGTACATGAGAGGGAAGTTTTTATTGTATAGTGCGTCAAATTTTAGAAGTGAGGGAAATGCATTTGAAAGTTGAATTATTCCAGTCAAATTAAAAGTTTAGTTTAAGCAGGGAAACCAAACCATCTTGGGGGTGAGAGAGATGTTTAGGGCTTGGGATTTGGAGTAGTTTACTTGAAGGCCAGAGATGTTCACGAAGGAAGATAGAGTCTTGCATAAATTGGGGAGGGATGTTAAGGGAGAGGTAGCAAAGGGTATTAGGTCGTCAGCAAACAATAGGTGCTGATAAAGGAGTTTAGCCTGTTTGCTAGGATTTTAGTGAGGATTTTCAAGTCGTTGTTTAACAACGAAATTGGCCGGCAGTTCCCTAATGCCGCTTACACACGACCGTTCTTATGGTCTTTCCGACGGAGTTCTGCTGAAACAGTCTTGCCTACACACGATCACACCAAAATCCATTCATTTAGAACGCAGTGACATACAGCACATACAACGGGACTAGAAAAAGGAAGTTCAAGACCCAGTGCCACCCTTTGGGCTCCTTCTGCTGATCTTGTGTTTATCTTGTGTTAGTAGAAGTTTGTTTAGAGACAATTTGCGCTTTTCAGACTCCAGCTTATTCCGATCGTTTTACTGCTGTTCAGTTTGTGTTTGTGGGTTTGTATCTAGTTTTCAGTGCGTGTTCGTCAGTTCCTATCTGTATTCCTGTGCGTTCTGGTCCGCTTGTTACTGTTCTTCAGCTCACTCTTCACAGGCTGTTCTTCAGTGCATTTGTTTAAGTTTGTTCTGACCAGCTGACCATTTTGAAACCATGGTGCGTGTACGTACTCATTCTCGAGTTCATGCTATGTGGGGGCTTGGTGTTGGGGTTCATACTTTGACCGGAGCCCGACCCATGAACAGGGCAAGGAGGAGTTCATGGACCAAGAATTGGTTACTCCAGCGTGACCAATTCTCGCACATGCCTTTGCTTCGTAAAATCCAGGAGAATAATCCTGAGCATTTCAGGAATTATCTCAGGATGACGGACCCCATTTTTCACGGTCTGTTGGCTTTGCTGACCCCTTATATCAGCATGCAGGATACCTGCATGCGTCAAGCCATCACTCCGGAGCAGAGGCTAGTCGCCACTTTGCGGTACTTGGCGACTGGGAGAAGTCTACAGGACCTCAAGTTCTCGACAGGTATCTCCCCCCAGGCTCTGGGGATTATTATTCCAGAGACCTGTTCTGCCATCATTCAGGTCCTGCAGAAGGACTATATTAACGTAAGTTTTCTCCTTTAACATCACATTATATGTATTTAATGTTTGCTAATGTATTATATTTATTTCATCATTCCTTAATTACCATGATTGGAATATGCTGTGAATGTCCCCTTTATCCTCATGCATGCTGGTAGCTTTTTTAATACTCCTTTTTTGGCCTACATGCATATTTGCCTTCACTAACCTCCTCAGCATGCTATGCTGGGCCCATATACACCTATAGCCTAGTCCCTTTAACAATGTATATTGTCAGTTCTATTGTACTGCTTTCCCCTGAAACACCCCCTAAAATGTATCCAAATGTAATTTGTGTCCTTTAATTCATTTAGAACCCTCCCCCACCCCTAAAATGTATCCAAATGTAAGGTGTGTCCTTTAATTAATTTAGAACCCCCACCCCCTAAAATGTGTCCAAATGTAACGTGTGTTCTTTAATTAATTTAGAACCCTCCCCCACCCCCTAAATTGTGTCCAAATGTAATGTGTGTCCTCAAATTCCGGCAGAGTGCCTGAGGCTTTTTTTGGGGCTCCCAAAGTCACCTCCAACCCCTCCCCATACAATTTTATCAATGGGCCATCAGAGGGGGTGAGGAATCTGATAAGTGGGCCTTATATTTTTATCTTTTTAAATACTTCAAAAAAATGTTATACTGATGTTGTGCAAGAATGTTTTTGTGTAATCTGCTTGCAATGTTATGTGCAAAAGTACTTATATTTTTTTTTCTTGTTTGATGCCACAGTTTCCTTCAATGCCACAGGAATGGCAGACCGTGGCCTCACATTTTGCTGACCGTTGGGACTTTCCCAACTGTGGAGGGGTGATAGATGGGAAGCATGTCCACATTGTGCCACCACCCCATTCGGGGTCTTACTATTACAACTATAAGGGGTTTAATAGTGTAGTGTTAATGGCGGTGGTGTCGGCACACTATGAGTTCCTCTATGTGGACGTGGGGAAGAATGGCCGGATAGAGGAGTCTTCGCCCAGATGGCGTTTTACCAATGTCTCCAGACTGGTGGCCTGGCATTGCCACCTGATGCGGACAACATGGAAGGACTCCCCTTCGTCTTCATTGCTGATGAAGCGTTCGGTCTGGGCAAGCATCTGATGAGGCCATTCCCTCAAAGGACCCTCACCCCGTAGAGGAGGGTTTTTAACTACCGGCTGGCCAGTAGAGTCATTGAGAATACCTTCAGGATAATGGCCAGCTGGTTCCGCCTGTTTCTGACAGCAATACATATGGCGGACTACAAAATCAACCACATCATCCTGCGCTGCTGCATCCTGCATGATTATTTAAGGAAACATTCCCATAATTATCTATCCTCAGTTGGGCCTGAGGCTGGACTTATTCCTGAAAATTCCGGGACAGGCCTGGATACAGGCCGTACTGGCTTGGCGCCCCAAAGTGCCCCCGTCAAGTTCGGGAGGGGTGCCATTGCAATGCCAGACAATGTATAAACTTTTTAGTAAAACATATTTTTTCTGATAACATCTACAATTTTCTTTATTGCTTGCTTTCCTTTTTGCCTGTCTCCTAGGTTCTCCTAGTGCACTTGTAGTGCCAAGTGGATTTTCCATTAGTAAATAAGCCCCATTGTCACTGTAAACACAAAATGACTTACAAAACTGGTATTGAAAGAAGAAGCCACACATTTTTGTATTTCAAAAGGTTTACTATGTGCACATTTACACATCTGCGTTTCTAAAATGTGTTAAAACTTTTTGGGGGTTTTTCTCTATATGTTTTTTGGTATTATATTTTTGGTCAATATTTTTTTTTGTCATGTTTTAAAACATAACATACACAACTCTGGAACTTAAAAAAGTTCAACGTTTAAAACTGGGAGGCAATATCAGACATTATAGTGTCAAAAATGTCTTGATCTTGCATTCATCAGATGGGGTGATGTCACCCCTGTATAAGCCAAATTTTGAAGATGCACACAAATTGGGAGTCCAAATGTGTAATGTCAACATGTGCTATCTCCTATCATGGGGGATCAATGGACATGTTTTGTGGGTGCAATCCCTTCCTCTCACCTACTAGCGTTATGAGGAAGGGGTTGCACCCACAAAACGCATACATTGTGATCCCCTGATGGCAGATAGCACATGTTGATACACTGTGTGCATCTTCAAAATTTGGCTTTTAAAATGTTAAAAACTAAAAATCAGAATCTGGTCATCTAAAAAGGAAATGAAGAACATGATCGATTTTGTTTTAGGGAAAAAGGGATTAGATTCTCCCCAAAACATCGATCATGTTCTTCATTGCCTGCTGCATGATGTCCAGGTGATTGCACATTGCGTCGATCTCCCCATTCCATGATCTTGGTAATGAGAGTTTGGGTGCTGGCGCTAGTAAATAGCTCCGCCGCTTTCCCTTCCACAACCAGAACATCACCTAAAATTGATAAAAAAAAGATGTATTTAGAAATATGCAGGCATACATAGATTACCTGAAGCTGGGGCGTTAGACACTCACCAGGTGGGGTGCCCATGTCGCCCACTTCCTCCACCTCTCCTTCCTCCACACCCCTGGGGGGGGGCTGGGGCTAACTTTTCATTCAGGCTTGCGAGGTCGGGGGTCCCTGGGATCCTCTTGTCTGAGTCTTTTCTCCCCTATGAGAATGAAACAAAAGGTATACTTAGCACACAGATATTTAAGTCCAGAAATAGGAATATGAAACATTGCTTATAAGTGGTGTACAATTGTCTGTTTTGGAAGAGATCCAAGTTGAAGACATGATTCAAATTCCCGTTTAACCAAACTGCAATACTTACCTTTTTTGGCCAAGTTTCACAGATGGAGACACCCCAAGTATTCCCTGGAGCCCCTGTGTGGGTTACCCTAAAAAATGTTCTCTGGTGTCCCACACTGGTGCTCCTAAGTTCAGATGTGTAAACAACTGCCGAGTGTTCTCTCCTTACATTCCACTGAATCAAGTTTGCTATTCATTCTAGTTTCAAAGACATCTACACAACAATATCCTAAACTTCTTTTAAAAAGCCAAATTATCATGGCCAAAATGTAGGTATAACCCTGCACCAGCTAAATACATCGTATTTATTGGCAAACAAACTACCATATTTATCGGCGTATAACACGCACAGGTGTATAACACGCACAGGTGTATAACACACACACTAATTTTAAGAGGGAAGTTTCAGGAAAAAACATAAATTTTAAATAAGACAGCTAAAATTTAAGTATTGGCGCCCGATTTTCATGCTGAAAAAGTTTCCTACGAATGATTACTGTGCCCATGAACATGAAAGTTGCCATTTCAAACTGTACAACAGTAAAGAAAAGCACATGTAGCAGCATGCAAGTTAATTATCATAATAGGAACACATGACAAGTACTTGAATATAGGGTGTGTTGGTGTTGTGCTGTTCTTATTAAAATCATTAATCAAGGGAGTATCTATTTATCCCCTGATGAAGTCACGTGGTGTGACGTCACACGTAGGGACGGGAAGGGCGCTCAGTGTTGTTTTGCACAGACACGAGTTCGCTGCTCGTTGGATACAGGCTGATTTTAAATGAAATAGTGTGTGAGTACCTTGTGTTTATTTTTAATAAATTGGACATATATGAAATTACTACACTATGGTACCCCTTTTTTGATTCATTGGGTTCTATGGAGGTATAAGGAAATAAAAGGAGATAAAAGGAGAAGTGTGGATTTGGAGAGAGGAGTCTTAAAGGGACCCTTACTTGCATTGCGATTGTCTCCTTGCCATAAGTGGGTTCCATGGAGGTATAAAGAAATAAAAGGAGAAGTGTGGATCTGGAGAGAGGAGTCTTAAAGGGACCCTTACTTACATGCGCTTGTCTCCTTGCCATAAGGTAAGGGGCCATTGCCCATCTGAGTGTGCGGTCACAGTAGAGAGAACACTGGGAAGTGGTCACTGGATTGGAATGCACACTACCTGTCACAGAAAAGCACTTGCACTTTAAAGAGACTGTGTTTTTTGTTTTGAATTGGTTTATGTATACAGTACTTATTGAAAATATCCGAATCTAGGGTGGATTTCTATACACATTCCTGAGTGTTTTTTTTTTTTTTACAATTGGCTCTGTAGTGTGTTTACTAATTTTGAGAGTAATATTATTTTTCCCACCACTATCTGGGTTTTATATATATATTTTAAAAGATCAGATCTAATTGACTTTTTACAGTGCATTCTATCATCTGCACTTATTAAATTAGCACATAGCACTTTTTATTTTATTTATTCATTTATTCACGTTTAAATTGGATTTTTATTGAATTTAATATTTATATATACAAATGGGCATATAACTTAATGCATTTAAAGTGGTTTGTTTAAACGCACAGGTTGTCTCTGTAGTGCATTTACTATTTATTTATCGATTTTCTTGGGGGGTGGAGATAGCCGGAGTTCAAGAAGGACGTGCAATAGAGGAGTTCCTGTCACAGCGGGGATATCGCGGCTAACAGCACCCAGCCCAGACACCAAATCGGGCCACAGGAGCGGCGATCCGGTCCCTAAAGATCCGGGGACCATTCCGCGGACATGCCGGGGATAAAAAACAGACCGGGCAGGCCGGCGAGACTGACGGAGTATTTCTCCTATGGGGGCAAGCAAGATGGCGCCGGCCGCACATCCACTAAAATTGGGATCTTGAGGAACATGTATAGGAAGGAGCACAAGAAGATCAAGGCTTCCCTCAGATCAGGAGCATCAGCGGAGAATGTTTATGTCCCCAAGCTGTGGTATTTACAAAAACTGAGGTTTCTGGACAACCAGACTGAAGCCAGGAAATCTCTTTCGACCCTTCCCTGCAACCTTCCCTCCACCCCAGCAGAGGCTTCCCAGGAACAACCTGGGCCTTCCATCCTGGAAGGCCCAGCTGGAGCCAGGTATATTATTTTTGTAGACATATTTATTGTCCTTACATTAATGATGTTAACTAGATGTTATAATTGCTTACAAATCAATGATTTTAGACTAAAAATGTTGTATACATATCAGTAGTGGCCAGAAATGTTGGTGACCAGCTTGAAAAATGCTGGGGTCAGAATGATAGTCTTTTCTATTTATTAACATTCAATTTGCAAGTCATGAGATGAAAATTGTGTGTAATTGATGAAACAAAAACTACATTTATGTCCCTTTTTTATACACAGGATGAGCTCAGCCAGGAGGAGGCCGTGCCAAGTGTCAGCCAGGAGGAGGCCGTGCATAGTGGCAGCCAGGAGGAGGCCGTGCACAGTGGCAGCCAGGAGGAGGCTGTGCACAATGGCAGCCTCACCCAATCCCAGGTGCCTCCCCTCTGTCTTACCACCAAAAGGCCCAGGAAGGGGACAATGATGGAGGACGCAGCACTGGGCCTCATTCGGGAAGCCAGCAATTTCCTGAGGAGCCCCCCCAATGCTGAAGAGCCCTATGGCTGCTATCTAGCCACCAGGTTTCTGGAATTAGAGAAAGGCCAACGCCTCCTCTGGGAGGAAATTTTTTATGAGGCCCTTCAGAAGGGGTTGAGGGGCCAGCTCACAGAGAACAGCCGCATTTATGAGCAAGCCCATCCTCCTCCTCCTGCCACAAGTCCACCACCAGAGCCCCAGTCTCCAAGGAAGGCTGCAGGAAAGGCTGCAGGGCAGCGTGGAGGGAAGGCTGCAGGGAAGCGAAGAAAGTAATGGCCTGGGTTCAGTTTGGTCTGATAGAAAATGCAGGCTGTTGTTGTACCATAGCCCGGGGACAGATATGTCATCTGCTGCTTGTCCTGATCTCTGGGATTCCTGGACCAGATTGTGCTCCCTATTATATGGACTCCTCAAGATCCCAATTTTGTTTTCCACTAACTTGATGTGTGCCCTGAGGGCCAAAAGGCTTCACAAATTCCAAAAGTTTCTCCAGCGTTGCCTTCCTCTTTATTTTGTTACCCAGAATAAATGGATATTATTTTCACAAAATACTTCCCTATGTGTTTTTATTCAAAAAGGACAGTTTGCTTTTGAGTAGACAGGTACATTTCAAAAAGACTATGGGGGTTATTAACAAAAGGCAAATCCACTTTGCACTACAAGTGCAAACTACAAGTGCAAAGTCCACATGAAAGTGCACTGCAAGTGCACTTGGAAGTGCAGTCACTGTAAATCTGAAATGAGTGGAAGCTCTGCTGATTTTATAATCCAATCATTTGCAAGCTAAAATGCTGTTTTTTTATTTTCCTTGTCCCCCTTGGATCCACATCGACTGCACTTCCAAGTACACTTTCAGTCCAATTTCAAGTGCACTTTGCACTTGTAGTTTGCACTTGTAGTGAAAAATGAATTTGCCTTTTGTCAAAATAACAAGGGACACCAACCTCCTTAAGGTTAACAAAAAATTCAAGATAATAATGTTATTGTAGTAACTTGAAACTCAAAAAAATTTAATTATATGGATATCACTAGTAAATAATTTGTAAGTAATTGATTGATGAAATAAAAAATTATAAAAGAGGAGTATAAAAAATAATTGTAAACATTATTTATGGAGATTGGGCTTTTAATAAATAGAATATTATTCATGAGATGAGGATAAATAATGCAGAAAGAAGTTTGTGAGAATTCTGTGTGAATATGAGCAGCAAAACTTCATTCTTCTAGCATTCTAAAGAAGAAAAGAATGCGCTGTATTAAAAGATCACAGAATTAGCAGCGTGAGGAATGTGCTAGCTCCAATAGGAACGGTAGTTTTACCACATCGAGTGCTTCCGTCTCATACTTGCTTCAGAGCATGCGTAATTTTTGGTCCGTCGGACCAGTATACAGACGAACAGTTTTCCCGATAGAAATTGATTCAGTCAGAAAGATTTAAAACATGTTCTATTTCTAGGTTCGTCAGAATTTAAAAAAAAAAAGGTCCGCCCGAGGCATACACATGATCAGATTACCTAATGGAATAATTCCATTGGACCTTTTCTGCTGGTCGTGGGTACACAGCATGACTCTTCAAGATTTTTATCAGGTTAGGGGATGACGGTAATGAAAGCCGTGTTTAAGTCAGGGTTGAGGGGAGTGCCTGACACTTTTTCATTGAAGTCAGATAGGGGGCTAAGGTCTCTTAAAATGCTTTATAGTAGGGCACCGAAAGCCCGTCGGGGCCTGGAGCCGATCCCCTCTTTAGATTTTTAATGATCTCCAAAGTTTCTTCTACTGAAATTGGTTCCTCCATGATGGTTTTGAGCTTGTTGAAGAGTGTGGGGATAGGGAGGGTGTCCCTGAAGGCTAAAAGGATTTTGGTGGGGGTCAGAGGTTGTGATCGGGCTATGAGTCTGGATCCTAGGGAGTGTGCTAATCCTCATCCTGGGGGATAGTTTATTGGCTAGCATTGAACCTAATTTATCCCTCTGAGAAAATTTTGCACCGCTCCAACGGATCAGCTTCTCAGCTCATGCTGTGAGGGCTGGGTTCAGTTCCAATCTGGCGGTGTCTATTTGTGATATGGTGACTCCGGTCGGGTCTCTTTTATGTTGGGCCCTAAGGGACGTGTATGTTTTTTCTAGCTTTTTTTCTAGCTTACCTATGTCTGCCTTCCTTTTGATTTGGGATGCGATTTGAATGATTTTGCCCCTCATGGTGACTTTATGGGCTGCTAAAAGCACTTCCGCAGCGACATCCACAATATTTGTGTCTATGATTTTGGCACTGGCGACATTGGGTAGGTGGTGTGTGGACATGAGAATGTGATCTATCCTAGCGTAAGTTTTATGGGGGCTAGAAAAGTGGGTGTAGTCCCTTTTCGTTGGATTAAATTCATGCCATACATATGCCAGTCCTTCTGCATGGATAAATCTAACAATCCTTTAGGCTAGCTTCGGTTGTGCAAGTTAGAGTAATTTTAGTTGGGTTGGATTTGTCTAGCCCTTTGTCAAATGCTACATTGGAGTCTCCTCCGAGTATGGGAGTGCCCTCCAAGAGAGGGTTTAGATTTGACATCATTGCTTGAAAAATGTTATGCTGACCCTTATTTGGGACGTAGTAAGATATAAAGGAGAATAAGTGGCCGTCTATCAACCCTTTAACCAGGATGAATCTACCTTCCAAGTCTTTGTATTCTGCCTGCCAGGAAAAATTGCAAGTTTTGGAGAATAAAATTGCTACCCTTTTTGACTTGCCCTCTGCCTTTGCCAAGTAGAACAGAGGAAACTGATGGTACAGATAGTTGGGGCTATACCGTTTAGGGAAGTTCTTGTACCATAACCACATCTAGTTTGAGGGATTTGTAGCTGTCAAACATCTTTCTCCTTTTGATTGAAGAATTAAGTCCCTGAGCATTGTCTGTAGCTATTTTAAGTGTGGGTCTGGGTGCGCTAGCCATGGAGAAGAGGTGGGAGAATGCTGTCTAACTCTGCGTCACTTACCGTTAGGTACTGTATGCCAATTTTCAGACAGAAGGGCCTTCCATGCAGAAACACTGTGCATTTAGGAACCTTGTTATGAACCTGGATGGATATTGAGAGAGAAAAAATTGTTGAGTATCCCAGATAGTGGAGGGGATGGGAGAGAGGGGAAGAGAATAGCGTGAGAAGGTGAAAAAAAAAAAAAGAAAAAAGAGAGATGAAGGGGCCATAGAGAGCCTCTTCAGTAGTTTTAGATCAGCTCCCTGGGAGAAAAGCTGCCCCCTGGGGCCAAGTCCAACAGAAATCATCTGCTCAATTAAAGGCAGACAACCTATCAACCTATCCCGCAGAGCCTATGGAGTCTGAGGGATAGGCGGAGGTGCATGCTCAGCACCCAGCACCTTGGTGCCTAATTAAAAAACAATTAACTTTTTAGAAAAATAGAACACAGACAACTCCATTCCCCTTAGAAGATCTTTATGGTGAAACCCCCACCCCCTGTGTGGGCATGGATAGTGATCCACATTCTTAGCCTAGCCTCCGTTGGAGCAAAACACAAGCAAGATTAAAATGTTCTAGGCATCTATTGTCAGGAAGGCCCATTAGCAAAAGTTAGCAATAATTACTGGTCTTCCAGCAAGTTAAATCCGGGGTTGACCAAGCTCCCCCAGAGTCAAACCAAACAGTAATAAGGGGAGGAAAGGGGCGAACCGAGGGAAGAACAATTTCTAACTGGTAAGAAAGGGAAGACAATACTTGAGAGAAATTGGTGGAACTATAGCTCCTTTCAGAGGGGAAGGAAGTCCCTGGTGTCTACTCCCTCTAGGAGTATAGAAAAAAAGATATGAAGATTGCAGTCGACAATTCAGTGCTTCAGGTCAGACCGTTGTCTTTTGTTCTCTTCGTCCTTGGCTTGTTCCATAGGGGAGTCAGTGGGCCAGTGGGTGAAGGTCGTTTAGCTGAGTTGTAGGCAGGGTTGGAAGTGTCCATGTCCACTTCCAATGAGATAAGTTTCAGAGATAAGTGGATCTTCTCTCCATCTTGGAAATTGGTGAATGAATAATACTTGCTCTTGAAGTGGAATTTGACAGCAAATGGGAAGGTCCACCAGTATGAAATGTCCTTTTGGGCCAAGACCGAAAGAAGGGGTTTCAGGGCCCGTCTCCTCTGGATAGTGGATGGGGACAGGTTGGAAAAAATTTGAATAGGATTACCTTGACATGAAATTTGTGTTCATCGCTCTAGTTTGCTTCATTCTTTCCTCCTTGACCAAGCAGAAGTGTGGCTTTGCAATGATGTCCCTGGGTGAGCCACCCTTTCTAGGGGGACCCAGGGCTCTATGGACTAATTCCAGATGGTGTTGTGGTATGTTCAGGATTTAATTATCTCCTGGGTTGCTTGTGATACATCAGCAATGGACTCAGGAGGACCTCTGATCCTGAAATTGTATCGTCTGGATCAGGTAATATTATAGACCTATCTGGTAATGAGGTAGATACCTGGGATGCCAACCATTTATATAGATGTATGTAGTAAGTAATGAAAAAAATCTACATAGTATACAAGCAAGTCAAGTATAAGTTTGGGCATGGAGACAGATGGGGAGTGAGGTGCAAAGCAATATTGATGGGGACAAACAATGAAAGGGAAAATGTGATGAAAAATAAGAAATAAAAACAAAACCAGATAAAAAGTGACATGTGAACTCTGTTGTACAGGTGTAGTGATACAGTAAGTGATGTGTTGCATGCTAGTGAAGAGTAATGCCCTGTAGACATGATCAGACATTCTGACATGTTTTTTTACGACGGATGTTGGGTCAAACTTGTCTTGCATACACATGGTCACACAAAATTGGTCGGAAATTCCAAACGTCAAGAACGCGGTGATGTACAACATTTATGATGAACTGAGAACAATTAAGTTCAAGAGCCAGTGCTGCTCTTCTGCTTGATTCCGAGCATGCGTGGAACTTTTTGCGTTTGAATTGTGTACACGCGATCAGAATTTCCGACAGCGGATTTTGTTGTCGGAAAATTTGAGAACCCAAATTTTGTGTTACGGAAATTCCGATGGAAAATGTCCGATGCTCTACACACAGTCAGAAATTTCCGGCAACAAGCTCCTATCACACATTTTCCATTGGAAAGTCCGACCATGTGTACGAGGCAGAAGACTGCTTACCATAATTCATGTGTCCTCAGCATTTGCAGTGTGGAGTCATGAAGAGAGAAATCCCATGATGCTAATCCCTCCATATATATCCCCCAGAGGGTGTGGCAAGTTCCACCCTAACTCCATATGCAGGTGGCTGAATGGCTCAAAAGCCAATCAGCCAACAGGTAGAGGCAAGGTGTATCTATCCAGGGGCCTAAACTGAAGGAACCAGCAAAGTCCCCCCAGGGGACAATGGAGGTCAGGCACAACATGGGAATGAAAAAGTGTAACCTTTAATGTCCCTCAATGTCCAACATGAATGGTAGCTGCAACAAAAGTGTATATTTAAGTAGTTAAATAATTACTTGGAGGGCCAACCATATAGTATATTTGTGAAGGGTCTATATCGTGTATGACCCAATCAGATAATACTGTAGACATATCTGGTAATGAGGTATATACCAGGAAAGACAATCATTTATATATAGGTGTATGTAGTAAATGAAGAAAAATCGACATAGTATACAAGCCAATCAAGTATGAATGTGGGCATGGAGACAGATGGAGAGTAAGGTCATCAAAGTTTCCCTTTCATTGTTGTCCCCATCAATATTGCTTTGCACCTCACTCCCCATCTGTCTCCATACCCACACTTATACATGATTTACTTGTATACTATGTAGACCTTTTTCATTACTTACTACATACACCTATATATATGGTTGACTGAGTATCTTCTGAGTATGTACCTCATTACCAGATAGGTCTATAATATTACCTGATTGGGTCACACATTCTATAGACCCATCGCATATATACTAACTTGTAATTTGATACATGTGATTCCTTAAATGTAGCATGTTACAAAAGGTGATCTTTCCCTTAAGTTATTAAAGATGCAAGTTTTCAAGCGGACTTAGATCCATTTTTCTAGTTTTATACAATTCTGAAAACTACATATTTTTACACAGAGTTACAAGGAGAAGCAATAAAATACACCCACTAATAAAATAGACCTATTTTTCACACCCTCAAGTGGTATTGGCTATTGTAAGAAGTTAGGTTGCATAGCTAGTATTCAAAGATTTATGCCCTGTACACACAGTCGGAAATTTGGACGGAAAAGGTCTGATCGCATTATATTGTCGGAAAATCTGATCATGTGTGGGCTCTATCGGACTTTTTCCGTCAGAAATTCCGACTGAAAAAATTTGAGAGCAGGATCTAAACTTTTCCGACGAAAAAATCTGATCAGACTTTTTCTGATCGTTTATAGAGAATTCCAATGGACAAAGTGTCACGCATGCTCAGATCAAATTACGAGACCAAAGCTATTGGCTACTAGCCTCTACGTAGTCCTGTCGTACGCAATGAACGTTACCACGTTCCAAACTATTGGATTTTCCGACAACTTTGTCCGCCCGTGTGTATGCAACACCAGTTTCGGAAAAAATCCGATGGATTTTGTGGTTGGAAAGTCCGACCGTGTGTACAGGGCATAAGAGTGTTATTGGAGTAACTAACCCAGAGATAAGAAGTCCAGGCACAATCCTCACTTCAAATGAAGGTTGTTTTGAAATGCCCATTTATAAGAGATGCAAAAAAATAAAACTATTAATAAAATAAAAATATTTTTTATTGAACACTTGAATAGTAATGGTTTGGTAAGTGATCAGAACTTAAATTGGTTATACAATTTCAGTCAGTGTCTCTGAGTGAAATATTGAATGGTAAGGTGGGCCTCTGGCTGCTCACTGATCCTGGAGATACAAAGATACTAAGGAGGAAGGATGTACAGGTTCAGGTTCCTAAAGGTTTGCAAACAGATGAAGGATGCCTGACTGGCAGCCTGATGACCAATAGGCTCAGCCATGTCTGCGTGAGTGTATCTGGAGGTAACCTCGAGGAGCCACACCCCTGATGAGATGCATATGGCTGTAAATCTGCACCAAGTGATGGAGCTAACTGGTGGGAAGGGCCTCCACATTGTCCAGGGCCACATGCAAACAGGCCAGGGAGGATAGCTTCTTGCTCCTCTCCACACAGTCCTCTCTCTCTGGGTAACCCTCTAGTCCAACCCCCTTCCTAATTGTTGCGTGCACAGTCATGTTGCAACTGGAAGGGGCGATCCTCAAACTGTTTCTACAATGTTGGGAGCATGAAATTTTCCAAAATGTATTGGTATGCTGACACCTTAAGCGTTCCCTTCACTGGAACTAAGGGGGAAGCCCAACCCCTGACACACAACCCTGCATCGTAATCCCCCCTCCACCAAATGATTTAGACCAGTGCATAAATCAAGGTCCATAAAGACATGGATGAGCAAATTTCGGGTGGAAGAACATAACTGGCCTGAACTCAACTCAATAGAACACCTTTGGGAGTTAGAGTGGGGACTGCGAACCAGGCCTTCTTGTCCAACATCAGTACCTGACCTCACAAATGCACTTGTTGAAGAATAGTCAAACATTCCCCTAGACACACTCCTAATCCTTGTGGAAAGCCTTCCCAGAACAGTTGAAGCTGTTATAGCTGAAAAGGGTAGGCCAATTCAATATTAAACCCTATGGACTAAATCTGGAAAGCCATTAAAGCTCATATGCGTGTAAAGGCAGGCTTCCCAATACTTTTGACAATATAGTGTATTTGCCACTATGATTTTAACTGAATATCTTATTTCTGACAGTAAAACCTTTTTTTTCCTTAAACCTTTGATTAAATGTATACAGACTTTTCAAAAGGACCCACTAATGTAGTAGTTGTGTCCAGTACACACGATTGGACTATCCGCCGGACAATTAGACCGTGTGTTGTCTCCAGCGGACTTTTTCTTCCCAAAAGTCCGGCGGACTTTAAAAGAAGACTTGACTCAAAATTGTCCACCGGACTCCGCTTTTGAGCGGACAATCCGCTCGTCTGTGTGCTAGTCCGCCGGACTTTCCAAATGAACGGACTTGCCCACACACAGACTAAAGTACATTCATTTTGAACGTGACTTAAGGTACGACGGGACTAGAGAAGGAAGTCAATCTGGCCACCTCCATTGGTGAGCTTGACACCTTGCTAGCCCCGTCACCTGGTATGGATTTTAAGGGGAAGCCCCTACGCTGAAAAAATGGCGTGGGGGTGCCCCCAAAATCGATACCAGACCCTTATCCGAGCACACAGCCCGGTCGGTCAGGAAAGGGGGTGGGGACGAGCGAGCACCCCCCTTCCTGAGCAGTACCAGGCCGCATGCCCTCAAAATGGGGGGCGGGTTCTTTGGGGAAGGGGGGCACCCTGTGGGCCCCCACCACAAAGCACCTTGTCCCCATGTTGATGAGGACAAGGGCCTCTTCCAGACAACCCTGGCCATTGGTTGTCAGGGTCTGCGGACGGGGGGCTTATTGGAATCCGGGAGCCTCCCAGATCCCGGCCCCCCACCCTATGTGAATGAGTATGGGATATCGTACCCCTACCCATTCACCCGAGGGAAAAAGTGTAAACTCTCCCACTCTGATGCTTCTTTTTAGTCCATTATAATAAGTCATTATCAGACTATAGCCACTGTAATCCAGCTGAAATCGCATATTATTTACTGTTTAAAGAAACTTTAAAAAACTTTTTTCCAGGGGTTAGGCAGCACCATCTTAAGTATTGTTTTCTGAGTCCACAGTGGAGTGTATTTCCGTCCTTACATTGAGCACTTTCTGTACTGTTAGCCAAGCCTCCTTTTCAATCCAACATTTCTATGGCAACCCTGCTTCCCTGTTCATAGCTTACTTGTTCATTTCATAGTATTTACTTGTGCTGATGTCTAATGTTTCCCTTTGTCCGACTTATCAGCTTCAGCTGATAAGACTGCAGTAATGGCCAAGTTTAGACTGTATGTGAGGTCACATGGCCACATGGTGTGTAGGAGGAAGCTCTGAGTTATTAGCAGAGTTCAGTGTTGTGCCGTAGGAAGTTCTGATAACAGATAGATAAGACATAGAGAGTGTGCCTTATATCAGGGGAGATCTGGGCATGCTCAGTGACTTAATTTTACAGAACAACAAGGATTACAACAATACTAAGCAAGTAAGGAGATATCTACAAGCAGTGTTCATTAGGGTTTTTTATGCTGATTTACATGGAACAAAGTTGTGGGGGAGAGTTTACAACCACTTTAAGTCTGATTAGCCACTCAAACCACTTTCTTGAGAAAGAAGAAACAACAGAGTTATGGTTGATAGCTTCAGCCATAACCCTGGTAAAACACTTGCAAGCCGCAATGTATAAATGCGTATTGCGGTCAGCAAGTGGTATAGACATGCCGTGTTGATTGAAATAATTTATCTACTTGCTCATTATTCTCAACAAGGTTATAATTTCAAACTCACATTCTTTAGGACTGTTTAGCTGCGGTGATCATACAAATGTATCACAGTCTGTTGTTTTTTTTTTGTTTTTTTTGTTTTTTAGGACTACCACAATGGATTTTCATAACTTTGGAAACAAGTTATTAATCCTTAAAAGTGTATGTATAGTCAAACTTTTTTTAGCTTTCGTTAGAGTGGAATAGTTATATAATAGTTATATTTAGCTGGCTGTTGGGAGATTACCCTTCAATTTCTGTCCTGCAGACACAACAGGAACTAATAGGAAATCTCTACAAAATAAAGGTACTTTCCCTCTTTTGTTGCTACCAGAACACATAAACACTTTGAAAGATTTGCCTTCACCTCCTGTACTGGTGACAGCTGAAAATTTTGGGATTTCCCATCAGTTTCTGACAATAGTTACTAGGACAAATAAACATTGTGATCTCTCCAGTGAGAAGAGAGGTAGCCAATAAAAACCTTAAAGGGGTTCTAAGTTCTCCCTACTCTTTAAAACACAGAAACATGTTTTGGTTATACAAACAGTTTAAATATCACTCAATCGTCATCTATAAAACCCTATCTTTACTTAAAGTGGTTGTAAAGGTAGAAGGTTTTTTATCCTAATGCAGTCTATGTATTAAGATAAAAAGCCTTCTGTGTGCAGCAGCCCCCCTCAGCTCCCTTAAAACTTACCTGAGGTCCATCTCTATCCAGCATGTGCTTGAGTGCTTCTTACATCTGGACTCTCTGATAAAGCACTGCACAGAGCAGGCAAGTATAACATATTTGTTATTTTTAAAGAAAAAAAAATAAGACATCTACAATCAGTTTAAGATAGATCAGGTAGACAGTGGCAGACATGGGCGGAGTGCGGGACGTGAGGATGTAGCTACCGCCCAGGGGGAGGGGCTAGCCTGCGTTAATCGCGGTGTATGGGCAGGCAGGGGATGGAGGACGTGGCGCGGCCAGGGGAGGTGAGAAGCTCCAGGACGGGCAGCGTGGACTCCCCCCTGCTCTAGCCCTGTTACACGTATTCGGCAGGGTCCTGTATCCCGGCCGCCCGTGGAGAGAGAAACAGCTTGAGCGAGCAGATGGTAATATTGAGCTGCCGGCGGCCCCCCTCTGCTTGTGCTCCCTCCATCCCCCCCTCCCTCCACTGACGTAAGGCTGGATGGAATCTCCTACAAGACACAGTGATGCTGGAGGAATCTAAAGCATCTTAGCAAAAGGACGGTAACATGTATTTATTCAAATTACCCTTCCTGTAATTCTATAAGAACTGCCTATTAAGACTGTGCTGTTTATGACCCTTAGTACATGTATGCATGGGGATGCTTTTTTTTTTCTCTGAAGATGAGCTAATACAGACTTTGTGGATAGATATCCCTGGGAAAGGCTGTATTTATGGTGGGATGTGATATCTGAATAGGAAAAATGCCATCTCGATAAATGTTGTGGCCACATCTTCAAGAGACAGACTGGAAATAATCAGTGAAACAGATTATATAGGATATGTTGTATTGGACTTTTCTCATACACACAGAAAATGCCTTGGCTAATGATCAACGAGGGAACATTTTGAAGCATGGCATTGGTAATATTCAGAGAAATTCCAAACAGGAAATATCAATAGGCCACGCCATGGCGGAACTATCACACATTTAGGGCTGGTGAACCCCTGGCATTCAAGCAGTATTTCTATTTAGGTGGTGTTGGTCGGAGTTAAATGTAGAAAAGGGCGTAAGCTCTGGAGGAGGGCACTATGGGCGCGAACCTAGCTAGATAACGATGTAATATTCCCAAGCTGTGTGTGAATATCCAGAGCAAAGCCAAATAAGATCAGGGGGCATTGGAACTCTACAAGTCCCATGCCTGGGAAAAAGCGTATGATGTAATACTGGGAGAAAGGATACATCATCATGGTACTTGGGAACTCCTCCTATATTTGCATGTGAGCTTTTGTGCATGGAAAACTAAGTTGATAAAACATTGTCTCAGAAGGACATCGCTCGAAAAAAAAAAAAGGGGGTGTAACGGTCGGTGGGAAGTTATCCCCAGGCGGACATACGTGTATGGTAAAAATAGATCCAATGCCCTATACCTGGAGAAAGTACTTTACCAGATATTTAAACGCAGAGGGTAATTGAGTGAAAATCAATAAGGTGGGCAACATCCTGGGTGACACTAGGAAAGGAGAGTAGCGGACCCAGTGAGAAGTGGGAATTTTGCCCCCAGTAGGAGCAGGACAGAGAGGTGGGCTAACAGGATAAAAGGAAAAACTGGGGAGACATAAAAAACGATCCGAGAAGGACATCATGAGCAAATCGGCAAATAAAGCCTCCAAAAATGGGGCCTCGCGGACCCCAAAGGAAAAAGGACTGGACAGCACGATCCAACAATACATGACACCAGGAGTAAGCCCTAAAAACCCTGGAACAAGTAAGAAACAGCTGCCTATGCACCACAGAGAAAAGGATTGGAAAAACACAAAGAGGGCCCATCAATCTAGAGATGATATAGTAACAGACAGTGACACGGAAAATAGTAAAGTAGATGAGTCCAGGGCAGAAGATCACCCCCCCACAAAAGGTGAAATGCTGGAGATGTTGATGAAACTTGAAAATGCTATTAAAGCAGACATCATGGGGCTCCGGGAGGACCTGGGAGGCCTGTTAGAGAGAGTAGAGGCCACTGAGAACCATATGGACCAACAGGCCCAGGAAATATGTAAAGTTAAGGAGCAAGTAACAGTAATACAACGAATACAGAGGGATATTATGTACAAGTTGGAAGACCAGGAGAACCGGAGCAGAAGAAAAAAACTTAAGGATCCGCTCAATCCCGGAGGTAAAAGGCGAAGACTTGAGAAAAATTTTTGAAAGCATTTCTTCCCCCTGTTGGGGGGATGAGTTGGTGGGCCCCCAAAAATCGACAGAATACACAGGATCAGGAAAACAAGACACCTAGACACAGAAAGACCTTGTGATATAATTGCAAGTCTCACCTTTTTTTAAGAAAAATCAGCACTCTGGAGAAAGTTAAGGGGGAGGGCCCCCTTACAGTATAATGGTTGGGACTTGCAAATTTTCTCAGATATATCAGCTGAGACGTTAGCAAGGAGGCGGCTCCTGAAACCGCTGCTGGTGGAGATGCGCGCCCAGCAAGTAAAATATAGTTGGGGCTTCCCGGCATGCCTAATGGGGGTTAAAGATGGCAAAACAGCGAAGCTGAGATTCCCTGAAGATCTGACAGATTTTTGTAACAAATTAGATTTGCGCATACCTGAGCTCCCAGGATGGATGGGAGAGGTTAGGGATTATCACAGTCTGTAGGAGTTTCTAGATGGGATTCGGGGGGGGGGGGGGCAGAGATCGCAGGGGATACAGGTCAGGTATCCTCCCACCACCTCCTAATGGAGGAGGGGGGAAGAGGCACAGGTTAAGGAGCCCCAGGCCCCAAAACAAGTTGATTGGAAGATGGTATGGGCTTATACGACCATCAACCAACCAAGGGCCAAGGCAGGGCCGCAGGGAGTGGGGGGAGGGAGTGAAGGGAAGTGGGGGAGATGGGAGGGGAAGAGCAGGTGGGGAGGTAGGGGGGCGGGAGGGATAGGGGTGAAAGGGACGAATAGTAGACCACCTGAGCAATACAGTAAAGCACCTGTGTGGAGGAAGAGATGCACTAGGTCAATAGGATGTAAAGTAGTATAATGATAGGCACTAATTTCTTATCATACAATGTGAAGGGACTGCATACCCCAACAAAGAGATATAAGATCCTAGCGGAGCTAAAACGATATGAAGCTGATGTAGTGGCTCTTCAGAAAACACATATCTCCCTGGCATCAAATACTAAATTATTTTCAAAGAATTTCCCTACTTGGTATTACAGCGACACAATATCTACAAGAAGTAGAGGGGTTGTTATAGGTTTCTCGAAAAAAGTGAGGTTCCAATTATTAGATAGAATGAGTAATGCAGAAGGGAGGTATCTGTTCCTGAAGGGCACACTAGACGAAATGGAGTGTACGCTAGTCAATATCTATGCCCCTAATAGTAACCCTATCGGCTTCTTAAACAGAATATTAACCAAATTAATTGAATTCAAAAAGGGGTATGTGATCATACTGGGAGATATACATTTTTGTCTGAATTCGGGAGTGGACAGTACGTCAGGGGCACAGAGGACGAGAAATGAACAGTTAAAAAATATTTTGCAAAAACTATATATTAGTCAATTGGTGGATGTATGGAGAATCATGAATCCAAAGGCCCAGGACTACTCGTTCTACTCAGTGGTTCATAGGACATACTCCCGTATTGATTACATACTCATAGATCATGGTTTGCTAGATTATGTGGTAGAAGCGGGTATTGAAGTGATTACCCTCTTGGATCATGCCCCAGTAAAATTAAGAATGAATATCGCGAGAAGCAGGACAAGTACCCCATCCTGGCGGATCAATGAAGACCTGCTACGCGATGAGGAGGATAGGGCCAAGGTTGGCAGAGAGATTGAACAGTATTTCACATTAAACAATACGACGGAAATAGCAGGTCACACATTATGGGATGCACACAAAGCATACATCAGGGGAATTTTGATAGCACTAGGGTCAAAAAAAAAATGAGGGCCGAGAATATTAAAGTATTAATGGAAGAGATATACAACTTGGAACACGTGCATAAAAAAGGTCAGAATCAAAAGGAAATGGTGTATAAAAAATTAGTAAGTAAAAGGGTAGAATTAAAGGGCCTGATGGAACACGAAACCAAGAGGGTTTTCAAGGGCCTGGCCCTTGAACAAAACCTATGGGGAGATAAGCCGAGCAAGTATCTAGCAAAGATGTTACAAAAAAAAAATGTTATCGGAAAAATGGTAAATAAAAATGGTAGTATGGTATATACAACGAAAGAAATTGCGGATACTTTCAGGAAATATTACGAGGGGATCTATTCAGATAGACATCAGGGGGCCCATGATAAGGCTAGAGAGAAGAATATCTTGGCCTTTCTAAAAAAAGTCAGATTACCTAAAATAAGCATTCAAGACAGGGAGATTCTCGAGAGGCCAATAACGGAAGAGGAAATAAATAGGGCATTGATAAAATCAGCCCCGGGAAAATCTCCTGGACCAGACGGGTTTACACGCTTTACTATAAAACATTTCGAGAAATTCTCACCCCAAAAATGTGCCAATATATTTTTCCTCTTCCTTGGGAGAGGAATATAAAATGAGTAGTGAAGGCCTAATGGCTACAATTACCTTAATCCAAAAAGAGGGGAAAGATCCAACACAATGTACAAGTTTCAGGCTGATCTCGTTGCTCAACACAGACACAAAATTATATGCAAAGGTCCTGGCAGAGTGGATGAGGGGTTTGATGACAACCTTAGTCCACCCAGACCAGGTGGGGTTCATGCCAGGGCGGGAGGGAAGAGGCAACAGGATAAGAACACTTCTCCTAATCCAACAGATGCGACGGGGGGGGGACCCCCAGTCTACTCTTGTCGACGGATGTGCAGAAAGCCTTCGACAGAGTGGACTGGGGGTTCATGTTTCACACAATAGAAAGGATGGAGATAGGCTCGAAATTGATCCAGAAGGTGAGAGTTTTATATAATCAGCCTACGGCAAGGATAAAAGTTAATGGACAGGAGTCATCCCATTTCGAAATGAAAAGGGGAACAAGGCAGGGGTGCCCATTGTCGCCCATCCTGTTTGTGTTGTCATTGGAACCCCTCTTGGTGTCAATCCGGGAAAACCCAGACATATTAGGTGTAAAAATCGGGAAGGAGGAACATAAACTCTCCGCATTCGCGGATGATATACTGTTTTACATTAGCAACCCAAAGAAGACTATGCCAAACTTAATAGGGATGCTAGAACAGTACGGGGACCTATCCAATTTTAAAATGAACCAGCTTAAATCTGAGACATTAAACATCAATATCAATAGAGTTGAGGAGCAGACACTCCACCAAGAATGGAGTTTCCCATGGCGGAAGGAACTCAAGTATCTGGGAATCAAGTTGGCTAAGTCCGAGAAGAAACAGTACCGAATCAACTACATACCGTTATTAGACGAAATCCAGGCGGAATGCAAAAGATGCGGTAATAGACCATTATCGTGGCTAGGGCGTATAAATACAGTGAAGATGATAATATTTCCTAAAATTCTGTACCGGTTTCAGTTGCTACCGATAGCACTTCCCAACGTTTATCTCGTGAAATTAAAATCGCTACTAATGAAATGTATATGGAAGAACAAAAAACCCAGATTAGCCCTTGCCAGCTTGCGACAACCTAAAGATAGGGGTGGGTTGGCGATACCAGACGTACAGACTTATTATAATGCGGTCATTCTGTCTAGAGTGAGTGAGTGGACAAAGAGGGAAAACACGGAAAAAAGGTGGGTAAACCTTGAGCACGTAAGTTGTAAGGCACAATTAGTAAAGCAAATATGGAACCCTCCACAAAAGAGGACAGTTTCCCTAGAAGGGAATAATTTAACACGCAACACTTTTAGAATTTGGGATAAGTTTTATAGGCAAGCAAATGGGAAATATAATTCACCTCTCATAGCATTAAAGGAAAATTAGTACTTTTTGTTAGGTTGTAAAGAGATAGGAGGAAATTGGGTGAAGGAGGATGCACAATTAAAAGACGTAATTAAGCACGGGGTTTTAGAACCATTTCACGAAATTAAGCAAAAAACAGGTTTAATGGTGATTGATGGTTGGAGATACGCTCCGCTCTCCCACTTTGTGGGAAAACTACCGCAGCCGCTTCGATCGGCTGGAGAACTGACCCCCTTGGAACAATTATGCATATCAAAGAACCCCCAGGGGCTTGTTTCAAGGTGGTATAAGTTGTTGTTATCAGGGGGGGAGCCGGGAGTACCGCCATTCATCAAAAGTTGGGAAAGGGAATTGGGCACTCAAAAAGACAATGTAACGATAGGCAAAATATTTAAATTAGTGCATAGCGCTGCCGTAGATTCTAAAACGGCAGAGATGAGTTATAAATGTCTGTCGAGATGGTACTACACCCCAGAAAAGAACAGTAAATTCCAACCAGGAAGTCCAAGGGAATGTTGGCGTGGGTGCAAGGAGGTGGGCACAATGGCTCACCTATGGTGGGGCTATCCAAATATTAAAAAATACTGCAATAAGATCCTACTTCACATTAAAGAGATAACTAAAATCAAGGTGGTTGCGGACCCCTGGGTAGTCTTATTTCATGGCATAAAGGGTGGGGTAAAACAGTATAAGGAGTCCTTAATCCCGCATCGATTAAATGCGGGGAAAAATTAATCCCAAAAAGATGGCAGGAGATAGAGGCGCCTTCAATATGGGATTGGGTTGATGCTGTAGAAGAGACCTATAAGATGGAATGCTTATGTAATAGTCGGGAGGAGAGGAGTAACAAACACACCACCATGAAATGGAAGAGTTGGCAAGAATTAAAAAAAAAATGGTGCTTTACAGAAGGGTTAAGGTCATAATGCTCACACGGGTGCAAATCTGGCAGAGAATGGTAACTTCGAGGTGGTGGTCTATGGGGTATGTTGGGGGGGAGGGATGAGGTAGGGTGGTCGGAGGGGGGGGGATAAAAGGCCAGGGGATGTAGAAATAAGGCGGGAAGGCAATGTCAAGTTGTCAGAAAATATGGGTGACGATAGCACATTGCAACATGTTAAGAAAAGATTTCAAATAATACATTTTCAAAAAGGAAAAAAAATAAAAAAACACAATGATGTTAAGTGTATAATAATTTTTAGAAATTATTTTGTGGGTTTAGAATCTAGAGCCATGCACGTCCCCACTGCTGAATCTATGAGTTTCTGATCTATATCCTTGCCTGTTCAGGTGACACAGAGATATTTCTGATTACCAATGTAGAGGTTTATTTTTTCAATTTTCAATATTTATTTAGTGCGCTGAGAAAAAAATGCCAGCTCTATTCTCAAAAACCAGCTCCACTTGTTAAACTGTTGATTTTGTTATTACTGTAATGTGAAATGAAAAAAACTGATGACATTTTTTAATATTAGCTGACATTTTTACCAGGACATGCTGCCAGTAAATCTGCCAACTGAAAAAAAAACAAAAAACTAGCAGGATTCCTTTAATATATTTAATGTAATGTATTCCTGTAATTGATAATTAATTCCTGTATTCCTTTAATTGATAATCAAAGATTCTTGCAAGCAACTAGTGTTTGTTGGAATAATCTAATATCTCAGCCAGCAACTGGTAGCACACTCCCGATATAAATTTGTTAAATAAGTGTTAAATAAATAAATAAACAGTTTTCATGTCTCATAGGGGAGATGTCAGGGGTCTGTTTAGACCCCTGACATCTCACCAAAGCCCCCCTACAGGGTTGAATAAAGAAAAAAAAAGGAAAGAAACATTGTAATAAATACATATTTGAAAGTAAAATTGTAGAAAATAATAATAATAAAAAAAAAAACTGTCCACTCCCCCCTCACAAAAGCAGAAATCAATGTAATTATCTATCTATCTATCTATCTATCTATCTATCTATCTATCTATCTATCTATCTATCTCTCTCTCTCTCTCTCTCTCTCTGTATATATATATATATGTATATATATATATATATATATATATATATATATATATATATATATATATATATATATATATATATATATATATATATATCCTGCTGTCACATGACATTTAAAAGAGTATCAGTAATCGATATCTACAAGTACTTGAAAAAAGTATCAGTACTTAAAAACGTGGTATCGGGACAACCCTAATTTCAATATGTGATTTTATCTATGTTGTTTTGGATCAAAGTCCAATATATCTTCTGTGCAAAAATTATACTATGTTAATCTTCTTTTAAATCTTCTCATTCATAAAATAAAATAAAACTTGCTCCCTCTGTTATCACCTGTCATTCACGGCTATGTTAGTTCACCATTTACGAGCCGCTGATCTTAATTGGAACACAGCCAGGCTCAATTTAAACCACAGATAATCAACACAATGCCAAATGTGTCTCTGTATGTTACTTTCAAATCAAATTCCGTTGTTGTCACTTTGCAATTGCTTACATAAACACATTTTTCATTTAAATCAATAACATTCCATCCGCGTAGCTCAAATAGGGAATCAACATTATTTAATTTCTTCCTTAAAGTGTGCAGTGAACTAATTAATCCACTTCTGAAAAATCAAAACATGAAAAACATAAATTTCAGTGACATAATCCTTAACCACTTAAGCCCCGGACCATTTTGCTGGCTTAAGACCAGACCAGTTTTTGCGATTCGGCACTGCGACGCTTTAACTGACAATTGCGCGGTCGTACGACGTGGCTCCCAAACAAAATTGACATCCTTTTTTTCCCACAAATAGCATTTTTGTTTGGTTTTCATATTTGTTTTCATATTTGATCACCTCTGCGGTTTTAATTTTTTGCGCTATAAACAAAAATTTGAAAAAAAAAGTTTTTTTACTTTTTGCTATAATAAATATCCCCAAAAAAGATATAACATTTTTTCCCTCAGTTTAGGCTGATACGTATTCTTCTACATATTTTTGGTAACAAAAAGGGCAATAAGCGATTATTGATTGGTTGGCGCAAAAGTTATAGCGTTTACAATATAGGGGATAGTTTTATGGCATTTTTATAATTTTTTTTACTAGTAATGATGGCGATCAGCGATTTTTATTGTGACTGCGACATTATGGGGGACACATCGGACATTTTTGACACATTTTTGAGATCATTGTCATTTATACAGCAATCAGTGCTATACAAATGCACTGATTCCTGTGTAAATTACACTGACAGTGAAGGGGTTAACCAGGAGTTGCAGTGTAGGGGTTAAGTGTGTCCTAGGGGTGTGTTTCTAACTTTGGGGGCGTGGCTGTGATTTACAGATCACTGATCTCTGCTCCAATCACAGGGAGCAGAGATCAGTGTCACTTGTTGCTAGGCAGAATGGGGAGATTACATCGGCATCTCCCCGTTCTCCCTCCCTGTGAGACGGTCGTGGGTGACCCCTCGGCGATCAAGTCCGCAGGACCCGCGGTCGGACTCACGGGGGTCCTGACCGGCACTCGCGCCGCGTGCGCGATGGTATGGCACCAATTTTAAATGAACGTACCTGTATGCTAATTTGCCTGTCTGTGCCATTCTGCCGACGTACATCGCCATGCGCTGGTCGGGAAGCGGTTAAACTTCTATTTCAATATGTGATTTTATCTATGTGGTTTTGGATCAAAGTCCAATATACAGTATCTTCTGTGCAAAATGATACTGTGGTAATCTTGTTTTAATCTTCTTAAAAATAAAACTTGATCCCCAATGCTCTCCCCTCGGGTTTTGTGCTCACCTCAATTGATGTGACCTCACAACTAAGTTTAGTCAGAAAAAGCGCTTTAGTCTCACAGGACTAATGAGATGTATTTTTCTCCTTCCAGTTTCTCTGTATATGTCTCAAAAATGGCAATATTAACCAGTGCATGCAAAAGATAAGAGGCTCCTCATAGTGCTTAAACTGTTTAAAACTTTAAACTTTATTAAAATAAATATATTGCACTCACATGCATAAGGTGCTCCAGTGCACCAATTATGCACAGCATTATTTATTTGCGAGCCGCTGATCTTAATTATAACACAGCCAGGCTCAATTTAAACCACATATACCGTAATCTACCTTTAATGTACTTGCCAGTGAGGTTCGCACTTAGTAAATTATTTAAAATTTTTACCTTGAAAAAACAAATACAATAACATCCTGTTTTTGTATCTGGTGCTTAGAAAAGGTCATGCTGTGAATTCAGTTGACACACTGCCCACAGTGGAAATTGGGCCTTCGGGCATTCCTCTCTTAGTGCTGCAACTGAAAAGCTTTTTCATTTTGTTCTGTTAAAACAAGGGTTTTCTGTCCACAAGCACCTAACAAAAGGTTGTGCATCAGTCATCTATTGTTCATCTTACACTTCACTATCGTGTACCTGTGATGACTGGAATGTTGTGAAAGCCTCTCTTGCACCTCCTGCCCAACACTCCTAAAGGTGGAGACAGAGAGTGCAAGGGCACAAAGTGGCACGAGTGCCAGGGTAGCTGCCTGGCAAATCTCTTTAGGTTGATGAAGCTAGGGGTCACAATCCTAAGAACAGGATACTGAAGCCACTTGACACCAGAGCAGGACAAGGTAGCAGAGGCATATGCAGGCAGTAACCAATGGCAGCCAGGCAACAAGGGACAGAGTCAGCAGGCCGAGCAAGTCCACAGAGCAAGCCAAGGTCAGTAACAGCCAGGCAGCACAGTACAGCATCAGCAGTCAAAGAGGAGTCCAGTAAACAGGCCAAGGTCAGAGAGATCAGATTAACAAAGTTAATGCAGGAGTAAAGACAAAGTCTAGGAGAAAGCTGGGTTATACACAGGCAAGCAGGTTCAATGGATCGGGTCTCAGCAACACAGGTGCAAGCTAAGTCAGCTCATGCTGACCGACCAATTTAAACAGGCCACAGGGCGCCAAGTACGCACTCCAATTTTATATGCATACCTATGCGTGTATGTGTGTGAGTGTGCAAACAAATGTGAACATGATGAACTGGAATCTATTGCCACTTTTCTTAGAAGTATGAGCATGTGAGCAATGCACACACACAAAGATATAAGCATAAGCTCACACTACTTTTCTGGTGCTGGGAATCGGGTTTACCTTACATGCACTCCCAAAGTCCTAAGCCCTATGTGAAAAAACAAAAGCGAGCATAGAAAATGTATTATATACTGTGTACATACTGTATACTGGATATATATATATATATATATATATATATATATATATATATATATATATATATATATAGTAGGGGGTAGGCTGTTCTTTAGCATTCTTATTCTATTACTTTTGGCATTTACTACAATAGTTTTGTTTTTTGTTGGTATGTCATCATTACCCAGATCCCAGATAGCAAGCAATTGTGCTGCAAGTTTGAAAATGACTTGGTAAGTTATTGCCAGACTTGCCAGGCTTCACAAGTTTGTTGCACAATTGCAGCAAGCCTGTATCGCATGAGTCTGGATCAGCTTTCTTTGCAAACATTCTGCACGTTTGCTGCAAGTTCTGGCTCACTTATGTTGTGCAATAGTCAACCCACCACAGGGGTCATTGTGGCTGAATTTTCATGCTGTAGACTTGCAGAGCTCTTGCTGTACTCACCAATGCCGCTGTGCTCTTGCTGAAGACTTGCCAAGCAAATTTGCTACTAATTGTGAAAGTGTCAACTAGAACTTGTGCTTTAAGTGCTCTGAAAGTGGACAGTGAAAATGTGCAGCAAGTTAACAAACTTACAATTCACCACTGCCACACATTTGTGGCAAGTTATCTTGGAAATCAGGGTTATCAGACTCATCACACAATGTATACATATACTGTACATGTATAGGTGCTTTAAAACGGAGCTCCACCCAAAAGGGGAAGCTCTTCTTGTTTGCTCCCCCCCCCCCACTGCCACATTTGGCACATTTTGGGGAGAAGGGGGACTGGATGCTAGTTAAAATCAGGTACCCGTCCCCACTTCCGGGTAAGATCGTCGCACAACGATTGCAGCAATCTACAAAATTTCTCCTTCCCCACTGCCTTCTGGGAGACACACAGGTCCCAGAAGACAACGGGACTATTCAGAAAGCACAGCGTGACTCACGCAGTAGGAAGCTTCCCTTAGGGAAACTTCCCTTAGTGAAGATGCTGGTGCCTGCACACACAGCCAATGGATGAATCGGCTCAGGGTGCCAACATTGTGGAATACCTAGACTAGTGATGGCGAACCTTGGCACCCCAGATGTTTTGGAACTACATTTCCCATGATGCTCCACTGCACTACAGACTGCATGAGCACGATGGGAAATGTAGTTCCAAAACATCTGGGGTGCCAAGGTTCGCCATCACTGACCTAGACAGTTAAGTGTCCTTATATTAAAAGTCAGCAGATACTGTATTTGTAGCTGCTGACTTTTAATTGTTTTTTGACAGGCTGGTACTCCTCTTTAACCACTTGCCGCCCGCCCTATTACAAATAGACGGCGGCAAAGTGGTTTGATAATCCTGACCGGACGTCATATGACGTCCTCGGGATTATGAGCCACTGCGCGCCCCCGGGGGCGCGCATCGCGGCGATCGTTGTTGCGGGGTGTCAGTCTGACACCCGGCAACTACGATCTCGGTAAAGAGTCTCCGACGGAGACTCTTTACCACGTGATCAGCCGTGTCCAATCACGGCTGATCACAGTGTAAATGGGAAGAGCCGGTGATCGGCTTTTCCTCACTCGCGTCTGTCAGACGCGAGTAGAGGAGAGCCGATCGGCTGCTCCTCTGACAGGGGGGGGTCTGTGCTGATCGATTATCAGCACAGCCCCCCCGAGGATGCCCACACTGGACCACCAGGGACACCACCAGGGAAAAGGTAATCCTCCCTAGACCACCAGGGATGCCCATGGTCAGCACAATGGATGCCAATCAGTGCCCATAATGGATGCCAATCAGTGCCCACAATGGGCATCACTGATTGGCATGCATTATTGTTTGGCACTGATTGGCATCCATTAGTACAGTATAAAACCAATGCCGCCTATGAGTGCCCACCCGTGCCGCCTATGAGTGCCCACCTGTTATGAGTACCCACCTGTGCCGCCTATGAGTGCCCACCTGTGCCGCCTATGAGTGCCCACCTGTGCCGCCTATCAGTGCCCACCCATGCCCATCTGTGCCGCCTATCCATGCCCATCTGTGCCGCCTATCCATGCCAATCCGTGCCAGCTATCAGTGCCAATTTGTGCCACCTATCAGTGTCCATCCGTGTCGCCCATCCGTGTCGCCCATCCGTGTCGCCCATCCGTGCCGCCTATCAGTGCCGCCTATCAGTGTCCATCAATGCCACCTCATCAGTGCCACTTCATTGGTGCCCATCAGTGCCGCCTTATCAGTGCCCATCAGTGTAGCCCCATCAGTGCCCATCAGTGAAGGAGAAAACGTACTTATTTACAAAGTTTTGAAACTGAAACAAAAAAAAAATTTTTTTTTCAAAATTTTCGGTATTTTTTTATTTGTAGCGCAAAAAATAAAAACCGTAGAGGTGATCAAATACCACCAAAAGAAAGCTCTATTTGTGGGAAAAAAATGATAAAAATTTCATTTGGGTACAGTGTAGCATGACCGCGCAATTGTCATTCAAAGTGTGACAGCGCTGAAAGCTCAAAATTGGTCTGGGCAGGAAGGTGTTTAAGTGCCCTGTATTGAAGTGGTTAAGAAATGGATGCAACCCCACTTGAGATTTGCCGTTGCCTTAGCTTGTCAGTTTGGTCAGTTTGGGAAGCAGCATAAATAATGAGGTGGAGTCAGAAGAAGGTGGGGTGGAGTACGAAGAAGGCAAGGTGGAGTCAGAAGAAGGCAGAATGGTGTACTGACAGTTGTCAACTAGACAGGAAAAAGAGAAGCACTTTCATTATAAAAGTGAAGACAAATTTGCTTCCTTATCTTGAGGGAACATGATCCTATTTCCTCAGAAAGAAGAATTACACTGCCTCATGGAGATGGTTCCAATTTAAGTAGGACTCTAACTCGTCCAGAAAGATACATCTGATTTATCTGATGCAGAAAGATATGTTATATTTTTCAAGAGCCAAATGGAAGCTATACAATCCTGCCAATTTATTAGTTATTTATATATTTCTTTAGTAAAGATTATATTTCTAGCATCACAAATCCTTTATGGACATTCTGGGATTACTAGTTTGAGTACTGAGAACAAGATTTAAGAACCCTGAAAAGAGTTAAAAATGTTTAGTTACTGGCATTTGAAACCTAAATAAGAGGGCCTGAAATGGAACTTGAGAGGCATGTGTATGATCTCTGTTTCTTCCATAAGAAAGTTCAGCTGCTGCGGTCACTGCCTGTGACTTGAGAAAAAAAGTCTACACTGAGTCATAAGGTGAGAGTTTTAAAACAGTTGAGAAGATGCTTCTGTGTCCACAGCTTGACTTTGGGATTGGGAAGCATTCCCTGTACCTGCACTGAAAAGAAGACCTGACTTCTTTGTAAGGCCTCTGGTCTCTTGCTATGTGAAAGCAGCGTGTCAACTGAGTACCCCATTTTACATGCAGAGGATAGATAGGAAAGTTCTTTGGCTGAAGACCAGGGAAGCTACAAACAGAAAATAAACTTTTAATGACACATAGTTACATAGTAGGTGAGGTTGAAAAAGACACAAGTCCATCAAGTCCAACCTATGTGTGTGATTATATGTCAGTATTACCTTGTATATCCCTGTACGTTACAGTTGTTCAGGTGTTTATCTAATAGTTTTTTTAAACTATCGATGCTCCCCGATGAGACAACTGTCTATGGAAGGGAATTCCACATCCTTGCTGCTCTTACAGTAAAGAACCCTCTATGTAGTTTAAGGTTAAACCTCTTTTCTTCTAATTTTAATGAGTTGCCACGTGTCTTGTTAAACTCCCTTCTGAGAAAAAGTTTTATCCCTATTGTGGGGTCACCAGTATGGTATTTGTAAATTGAAATCAAATCCCCTCTCAAGCGTCTCTTCTCCAGAGAGAGTAAGTTCAGTGCTCGCAACCTTTCATCATAACTAATATCCTCCAGACCCTTTATTGGCTTTGTTGCCCTTATTTGTACTCGCTCCTTTTCCAGTACATCCTTCCTGAGGACTGGTGCCCAGAACTGGACAGCATACTCTAGGTGCAGCCGGACCAGAGTCTTGTAAAGCGGGACAATTATTTAATCTCTGGAGTTGATACCCTTTTTAATGCATGGCAATATTCTCTTTGCTTTGTTAGCAGCAGCTTGCTATTGCATGCCATTGCTGAGTCTATCATCTACTAGAACCCCCAGGTCCTCTTTCATCCTAGATTCCACCAGAGGTTCACCCCCCTTCCCCCCATGTATAGGTTCTTATTTTTGCCATCCAAATGCATTATTTTACATTTTTATACATTAAACCTCATTTGCCATGTAGTTGCCAATCCCATTAATTTGTTCAGATCTTTTTGCAAGGTTTCCACATCCTGCGAAAAAGTTATTTCCATGCTTAGCTTAATATTGCCGACAAATACAGTGATTGAACTGTTTACTCCTGCCTCCAGGTCATTTATAAACACATTAAATAGTATTGGTCCCAGCACAGAACCCTGGGGGGACCCCACTACCCACCCCTGACCATTCCGATTTCTCCCCATTTATCACACCCTCTGAACTTGCCCTTGTAGCCAGTTTTCAATACATGTACTCACCCAATGGTCCATGCCAACGGACCTTATTTTGTACAGAAAACGTTTATGGGGAACTCTATCAAATACTTTTGCAAAATTCAGATACACCATGTCTATGGGCCTTCCTTTATCTAGATGGCAACTCACCTTCTCATAGAAGGTTAATAGGTTTGGCAAAAATGATTCTTCATGAATCCATGCTGATTACTGCTAATGATACTGTTCTCATTACTAAAATCCTGTATAAAGTCCCTTATCATCCCCTCCAAGAGCTTGCATACTATACAGATATCATAATAAAAAACACCTTTCCTCACACTATTTTCATCAGCATTCATTACCCCTTTGACATTTCCCCATCTATAAAGGGTATACAGTGTTGGTAAATTGAAATATATACCCCCACAGAAAACCCTTATCTTAAAGATGTCATTAATAGGGGAAATATCATTCAATTAAATAATCTTTGAGTCAAATCTAAGTGAATTAGAGGAATTAATAATTTTGCTTTGAATATTTTAAAATGCACATCTCTGGAAATATTTTTTTTCCACTGAAAATGTTGTAGTTTTAATTCTGCTAGAGTTTTAAACATGAAGTTTTCACACTACTCTTTAGCATAATCCATATATCTTTATAATGTTAAAGATTTTATTAGACCAAGCACATTTTTATAGTGTTTAAGCTTTTACAGTTCACTAGGGTTTTCCTTGTTTACGTGCTCGTTCCAGTGCTAAAAGTGGGTCATTTACACGTGTATCAAGAGATGGCTTTTATTTAACTCTAAGGACAGGCATATGTAATATATAAAATATAATTGCCATGTTGCCTTGGGTCAAGAATTTTTATTTTCTGTATAATCCAGATATACTTTTCTTTTTCTTAACAGCAGGTCTGGTTTTCCCATTAGAACAATATACGTGCTGTGCCTAGGGTCCACATTATTTTTAGTGCCCACAAAGGAAAAATAAAATTATTTGTAGCTGCCTTCACCCTGCTTTTTTTACTTGTTTATCTTTTATGCAGCAATAAAATGCCTTGCTTATTTTTAAACACTCTTCCACAGTTGTCATAGACAATCCTGCCCCTCTCAGTCTACTGGTTGTGCTTTTCCAGAGATTTCCTGACTGTTGCTACATTATCCTATAGTGACTGCTGTTTGTGGTTCAAAATGAGAGATGGGGATACATATATTTACGGTGTCGAGGAAGTTTGCCATAGTTAAAGCCATTGAGGGAGCTACACAATTGGGGTCAGAGTGCGGAGTGGTCCCCAGTGCTCTCCTGATGCAAAATGTAGCAATGATTAACAGATCCTTGTTTGATTTTTATTTTTTTGTCATCATAATTGACATGTATAGCTAAGAGTAGTACTATTTAGAAGGAAAGGCCACGTATGGTATTTTAAAAAGTTTATTATCAAGAAGCTATTTAAGGCTGACTTCATGATCCAAATGGGCCGATTTAGCCAAGGTTTTGCGAATCTTGTTAAAATTCAGTGAACCTGTATTAAGTGACACATTTTATTGAAGTCTTGGGTTAGGGAAAGGCAGATATGATCAAATTTTGGACCAATATGTAGCAAACTTTTCTCAAAAAGACAGTACGTATTTTTGGCATGTAATTCATTTTTTTGCTTTTATATTAAGATTGATTTACAGCAGCAACACGATCTGATTAATTTCAACTTAGTAGTTCTGGCTGCAATGGCTGCACTTTCATCAAACAGTAATAGACTTGTTGATTTAGCATTCACATACGATCTAGACACAATAGGAAGAAGTCCTATAGGGAGGGAGAGACAAGTCAGAGAATATTAACTAAAATAAACATTACGGTGTATAATCTGAAATATAATAGCTACAAATATTTTAAAGTGGTCAGTGACAGTTTAACCTCCCTGGCGGTATGATTCAGTCTGATTTTAGGTGCTGAAAGCGGTACAATTATTTTGCATGGAAATTTGGCGTTTTATATTGTAGTCCTGTAATTCTTAGGAATAACTCTCTTAAATCTGTTCAAACCAGAGTCTAGCAGACATCCCGGGTATGATAAAGTTTATAATATAATAAATAATAATAAAAATTATTCAATAATGTAATCAAATCCTAAAACACTGAAAAAGGGACACTTTTTGGTTGCTATGGACAAACAGTATTTGGCACTGTGAATCGAGCGGAGGAAAGCTCGCTCATACAGCGCGGAGGACATCGCTGGATCCAGGGGACAAGGTAAGTAACTCTCCCTGTGTCCTCCCCTGCATCCAGCAATGCGATCCCAAGTCTGGCTCGGGGTTACCGCTCCTGTCAGTAAAATCCCAACCCAAGCCAGACTCGGGATTACTGCTAGGGAGGTTAAAAGCAGCTTATTTAGGTTGCAATTTAGAAGAGAAAGAAAGAGAGATGAAGAAGGTTTTTTTTTTTTTTAAATACAAATTAAAATGTAGAGAAAATTTAAATGTAGAGGAAATTAGTCTGTTTATTGCTCTTGGGTTCTGACTTATTGTCAGAGCTGATGTCATTCAGGATCATCTTCCAGCAGAATCCTTTCCTAGGAGGTAGAAGGACGATATTATTTGGTTTCTGAGGGTTTAGGAAACAAAGTGCATTGATTAGGTAGGTATAAACTTTGGCCAATTAAGTCCTTACGTTTACTGATGCCAGAGGTCAAATTAACATTTAACCCCTTGATTGCCCCTAGTGTTAACCTCTTCCCTGCCAGTGACATTTACACAGTAATAAGTGCATTTTTATAGCACTGATCTCTGTATAAATGCCAATGGTCCCAAAAATGTGTCAAAAGTGTCTGATCTGTCTGCCATAATGTCGCAGTCCCAATAAAAATAGCTGATCCCCCCGACATTACTAGTAAAAAAAAAATAATAATAATAAAAATGCCGTAAATCTTTCGCCTATTTTGTAGACACTATAACTTTTCCGCAAACCAATCAATATACGCTTATTGCTATTTTTATTACCAAAAATATGTAGAAGAATACATATTGACCTAAACTGAGGAAAAATTTTGCTTTTTTTAAAAAATAAATTGAGGATATTTATTATAGCAAAAAGTACAAAATATTGTGTTTTGTTTTTTTTCAAAATTTACGCACTTTGTTGTCCTGATATAAATAGCAGATCACCACCATTACTAGTAGAAAATTAAAAAAAAAAATGTCATAAACATATCCCCCATTTTGTAGACGCTATTTTTAACTTTAACTTTGCGCAAACCAATCAATATATGTTTATTGCGATTTGTTTGCCAAAAGTATGTAGAAGAACACATATCAGCCTAAACTGATGAAGAAATTAGTTTTTTACATTTTTTGGATATTTATTATAGCAAAAAATACAAAATATTGTGTTTTTTTTCTAAATTGTCGCCCTTTTTTTGTTTATAACATTTTTATAAAAGTTGTTCTAAATGATAAAAGAAATAGCTGACTATTTTCAGCAATAACATTTTTCCATCTCTATGTACAGCACTGTGCAAAAGTTTTAGGCAGGTGTGAAGATGAAAAGTTAAGTAAAAATGCTTTAAAAATGCAGAGTGAGTAAGTGAACAGAAGGAAAATCTAAAGCAAATCTATATTTGCATACCCTTTGGCTTCAAAACAGCATTCATTCTTTTAGGTACACTTGCACACAGTAATCAGCAATAATCAGCAATATGTTTACATTTCAAATTCGTTTTCAAATTCTAATTCGTTTTGCATTTGAAATCTATTCTAATTTGTTTCAAATTCAAATTTGGATAATTTGTTATTTTGGACACATTTTGTTTCATTATAGTTTATTTTGGATTCATTTATATTTGTTCCAATTGTGATTCAGAAATTTGAATACATCTGAATTTCCGAATATTGAAAAATCAGCCCAAATTTCATTTCGTAACAAACCGAACCACACATGTCTAATTAGCAGATCTGAGTATGACACATTTTCTGATATACCCCTGAATTTTATGTTATTACGTCTGGAGTGGTCCTCCATGTTGGCCAATTTAGTTTTAAGACACTGAATTTGGGAGTCATATGCTGTGTATGCATCCGCTAGCTCATTAGGTGCCACATGTATACCCACCAATTTAGTTTGTGTTGAGTTCTCTCAGCATGATCTTGGGTAGTGATGTTAAGGGCTGAAAACATCGTTTTTAAAATCTGTATGCAGAGTTTGGAGTAGAGAAGACATCCTGCTTTTCATGTAGGATTCTGTTATTGGTTGATCACTAACGTGGAGGTCCTCAATGGAGGGCAGAGGCTGGGTAATGGCTGCAGGCAGTTCTATGTCTGTGTCTATAGGTCTAGGTGCAGACTCAGTGAAGTCCTCTGTTTTCCCATGACTGGACTTCTGTTTGTAGGGTATAAGTAGGGGGAGAAATCACCCGAGCAAATGCGTTCCTCAGGCTGTAGGAGAAATTGTACAGAACTGTTCAGTGAGGAAGGCTAGTGCAGGGCTGCATCGGGTCCCAATTAGGCACCATCTTGGCTGCTATTTGTAGTCTGTTTTCTGTGGCTTCTTCCCCTGTTTGCAGTGTTTGGATATGTTGGGCAACTTTAGTGTGTGAGGTTCAGGAGTCGGAGAAGGCAGAGGGGCCTTCATGGCTTACTAATTCAGTTATCACTTGAAAGGATGCCACAATGCTGCATGTGTCCTAAATGATGAGCCACTGGCACCATGAAAAGAACCCTAGCTTTTCAGAGTCTGTTCTTGTGCCATAATTGCAGATGTGCTCACTGATGGCACATTGTTGCTGGTACATCCTCTAGCACATGGCCAGAATTGAGTTTCAGCACATGTTGATTGACATGCAACTGATGTTGGCTCTGCATCTTGCCAGATAAACCATGACAGGTATGATCACCTAAAAGGTCCAAAAACCCTCCTGCCCTGTTGAAGCACCCCCTGGAGTTCATACCCAGACATATGCAAGGCAACATTTGTGAATTTTCCCTGGGGAAGGGTAGCCAGCAATTTTTATCTATTGTCACACACAACCTTACCTGGCCATAGATGGCATGGTATCAGCTACTCTTGGCCTTGGCCTGCAGAGCTGCCAGCTCTGGCCCAGTGTAGTTCCCTTTTCCCAGGTACAAATGTTGCAACAGGGTCTTTAGCCTGGGAAATTGGATATGCTCTGGAATGCTTGGGGGGAGGGGGTCAGTTGCTTCTAAAGAGTCAGAGGATGAGATCAGTAAAGTGAAGATGTACAGGTGACTGTGCTGTCACCATCTGAGAGGTCACATGGTTGGACCACTAGATAAAGCAGTGTACCTTGTACATTAGACATGTGCACACTGAAATATTTTGTTTTGGAAATTTGTTTTCGTCAGAAAAAAAAATTATTTAGTTACTCCCGAAATTCGTTTTTATTTATTTTGTTTCGTTAAAAAATGCATTGATCCAAAAATCAGAAATAATTAAGGTCCGTTCGACAGGGTGGACTGGGACTATATGTTAGAAGCCCTAAGCAAAATGGGATTCCGTGATCATTTCCTCCAATATATCATGGCTCTGTACTCATCTCCTACAGCAAAGATTAAGATCAACGGTCACCTGTCGGACGTCTTCTCCCTGTCAAACGGAACTAGACAGAGATGCCCCCTTTCTCCAATCATTTTCGTCCTCACGCTAGAACCAATGCTCCAGAGGCTTAGAGCAAACCTGTCCATAAAAGGAATACAGATCAAAGACAAGCATTACAAAGTGGCAGCCTATGCCAGCAATGTCCTTCTGTTCCTTACATATCCCATAACCACTATCCCCAACCTCCTAAGTGATTTCTCCTTATTAAAATCAATATCCAACCTCCAAATCAATTTCAGCAAATCCAAAGCCTTCAATATCATCCTGCCCGAAACCGTTCTCTCACAGTGCCAAACAAACTTCCCCTTCGGATGGGAAAAACATGCAATCACATACTTGGGTATCCAATTACCAGCCAAACTAACAGACCTCTATCCCAGAAACTATCTTCCTCTGCTTAACACCATATATAAGACCTTAACAACTGGAATAAGCACACCATCTTGTGGTTTGGAAGGGCATCAATTTTGAAAATGAATGTTCTCCTCAGAGTTATCTCCTACAGACAATACCAATTAAACTTCCTCCCACCTTTTTTTCCACATACAAAACCATATGCTTGAAATTCATTTGGGTGGACAATCATCCGCGTATACGCTGGGAGAAAATGATATTACCCAAAACAAAGGGAGGAATGGGGCTCCCCGATGTACAAAAGTATCAATGGGCCTGCCTTTTGGCCAGGATAACTGATTGGCATGTTCATGGTAAAAATAAGGCCTGGGTCGATATAGAAAAGGCATTCTCCCCCTTCCCGTTACAACACCTCCCATGGATAAGCCCACAGAAAATCCCATCAGAGCTCACGTCACACCCCTTAATAGGCCCAACTTTGCAAACCTTTCGTAGCATCTGCAAAAAAAAAAAATATAACATCTTCACCCGGCCCACTGACTCCTTTAGACTGTAAACCGGACTTTCCTCCGGGCATAAAATACCAACACTCGAACTGCAGCACAGTAAATAACTCCATTAGAGCGGGAATCTTCTTTGACAAAGAAGAAATAATCCCCTTCCAATCCCTCCCATCTAAATTCCTGGATAGAGACATACCCTTGTTCAATTTCCACCAAATCAGACACTTATTACTCAACACGTCAATGACTCATAACTGGAGAAGAGAGCTGACACCTTTTGAGAACATATGTACTAGACGCGAACCCCAAAGACACATAGTCTCTGAGCTATACACTTTACTATTTTCCAAGATCTCCAGCGTAGATGATCCTGCTAGCAAAAAATGGGCAACAAAAGTTGAACATTGAGTTAACACAGGAGGACTGGGACCACATACTATTAAACATTCACAAGGGGTCCCTGAACGTATCCGTCCAAGAAAATGGCTATAAAATCTTTTCAAGGTGGTACAGAAACCCTGACAAAATATACAAATGCTACCCCAGTATTCTCCCATCCTGCTGGAGATGAGGAGAAGCTAGGGGAACACTTCTGCATGTGTATTTCAAGAATCACGACATGCTCCCCAGACTTCGAACCAGCCCAATATCTGCTCCACCACACTTCCATACCTCAGGGGTGATATAGGAAATCCCTCATGCTACATTTGATTAATGCTGCAAAATTATGCATTCCCACCCACTGAAAGTCTACCACCCCTCCCAGTATAGCAGACTGGTTACGGCGAGTGGGCAGGATAGCCGAGATGGAGCATCTCATCCATCAGATCAAAGACACCTCACCTAAATTTCATAAAATATGAGCCTGCTGGCTACACTTCCAAGAAACCACAGAATACAAATCATTACTGCACAATCCCTAGCTTGACCTGAGGGGCAAAAATCAGATTCCCTGATCTGGGAAACTTCAATTAACCCTCCACATCCACCATCCTTCTATATTACCGTCCCTTCCCTTTCCGTACCCCCTCAATCTTCTGATGGACATACGACCTCACAGATTTCACTCTATTCCAGTAATAGGCACATTAAGAGGGCTTTTCGAGCCCACTCAAGATTTGAACTCCGGGAAATAGGATTTCAATATAGAACACAGTTAAGACAGGGAGAACGATCACATACAATCAGCTGACCGTATCCCTAACCCTCTCACAGTCAGAACCCTATTGGGGTGAGAAGGGGAGGAGGTGGACTACCTGTCATTATTGAAACAACCCAGACATATCCGTGCCCGGAGTCTAGATAAAATTTCCTTCAGCAATTTACGGAACATACCACCAAGTACTGGATGTCGGACCTAGATGAAGAGTTTAGATTGAGTTACTAAAAAGTTTCATATTTCTCTTTTTTTGTATTAGAATGAACTATGTCTAAAATATCTAAAGACCAACTGTTTATTGTATGAACATGTAAGCTATTAAGATGTAAAAGAAACTGCTCTATGGTTGCATATTTGTATATTGATAATTTTCAATAAACATACTTAAAAAAAATATATAATAATTAAAGTTGAATCTGTCATTGAAGGCTTATGGTGTCTGTCGAATGTTCTAAGAAGGTTTGATGGAGCAGTTAAACTGTATGACGATGCAATCGTACATTTCCGGTTCGAATGTTCCGCCTACAAGCTATAGTAGAATTCTAATGTTGTATGACACTAGTAATAATTATATTTATTAATTATTATTACTAGTCAACCAACATTAGAATTCTTCTATAGCCTATGGGCGGAGCATTTGACCAATTTCCACTCAATCTTCATGTCAGATCTTTCAGTTTTTGGATTCTGCAATTTCGTTATAATTTCTTAAAACGATAACAAAAATACCCGAATTTCAGACAAAAATGCATTCGGACGAAAACGAATGCACATGTCTACTGCCAACATCCTAGCCAACATAAGATTCATCCAATCTGCAGTGAACTGTACTGTACTGTACTGTATGTAGCATCCCTGCCCATACTTGCTGAACTATATATCTTTGGTCATGTTTATCTTTCCGCTGACAGCAAGTTTCAGTGACAAACATGTTCTGCTTTATGTGCTGGCTGAAGGGAAGGCTATCTGGGTAAAATAATGGTGACTGGGTACCTACTACTGTGGTGTAGCACATTCCCTAAACATGAAGAGGAGGGTCAATCTCACACAGTGGAATGGAAGCAACTGCAGTACCAGCAGTTTTGCCAAGCAGGCATTAAGAGGGTTAGCATGAAAGTAGTTTGGGGACATTTTTTCTTTCACTCCAGCAGCTGTAGAAGAGACACATATTGTAAGAAGACAGTAAGGTAGGTTTAGAGGAATGCTATTGAGGTCCCACACTTTGCTTGACCCTTAGGATAGCCCCATGACCTCTACCCTGCTTGATTCAATGGATTATGTTAACCCCCTGAAACCCCTTTCAGACCTTGCTCCCTGTAGCTGGATTCCAAAGATGTTGCAGGAGATGCAGCAGGATAATATTATGGGAGAGGGGAGGGACTATGAGGCAAGTAAGGAACTATGGGTAATATGGGCCTTTTGCTGCTGACTTGTCTTGGTGAGGTGCTGCTTCCATGGTGCTCTGTGGTGTACAATCATGGCTGATGCACTGCAGGCAGAGGCTGCAGACAACAATGGTGGCGTTGGCATCAGAATAAAAAAGCACACATTGTAGAGATCTGGGAATAGCAGTGGCCTGTACCTATACCACAAGATTGATTTGGATGGCTGCTCCCTCCAGTCCTTCACCCCTGACCTTTGACACAATCCTACATTTTTTTCTGTTCCGACTCTCCCACGGAATACTTCTGCATTACACCCATGGACACTGGGGCCCACTTCACAGTAAGCTCCAACTGCTGTACCCTGATGGCCGTGTAGCTGAACAATGTCTCTATAATGATTGTGCTATCTTTCATATCTTCAATATATGAAATCATATTATCAAATAGTTATTTTGACTTCTCACAGACAGCTTTTTTGGGACTATGGAGGAATTAGCAGAAGAGAAAGATGGTACAGTAGAAGAACTTGCAGGCACCTAGCTCCTGTGTACCTGGGAGGAGGATAAACTGGAAGGCTTTGTCAGCCCCCAACTAAATCCTGTGAATGCTGTGGTTGTATAGCATGGCCAGGTGAGAGGAAAAGCAGATATGCCCTGATTGTAGATGTTGCAATCCAACCAGTGCTTTGTTCTACAGAACTTCATAGAATCTGCTTGGTCCTGCAGAACGTATTATCTTTGCATTCAGAACATCTTCCTATCACCTAAGGCCATCTGTCATTTTTTTTATTAATAAAAGGAACTGCATACATTTAATGACAACTAGGGCAATAGGGCAATATACTGTATATGTTGTGCTTTGGAGCACACTACTTTAACACACAAGTTAGCAGTGACACTCTGCTTATAAAGGGCAGCAACAAGTGTTTGCTTCCAACTCCAAAATAAACAAAAAATGCCCTAGCAATAGAACACCCTCTACCAAAAACATAAATGTTGGAATGCTAAACCACAGCACAAAATGGGTAAAGAAAAATATTGTAAAAAAATGCAAATAATATACCCACCAAAAAAGACTGTTGTGGGCCAGCAAAGCTGATAAATAGTCACCACAGTTGTTGCTGACACACACACAAAAAGGTAGTCATAAAAATTATTGTTGGATCTCAGACACAGGGACATGGCAAGGTGCCCAGGAATATGTAGCTCACTACACTGCTATCCACAGTAAATTAATACAATATAGCACAGTATATGTCAGTATAGTATAGTAAACTAACTCTCTCTACAGTGCTCCAATATACGTTGAACTGGAGAACGTGCTTAGAAAGAGAAACCAAGCCGATAAGAGGCATATAGGAACTCAGCTATAAGGAAATATTAGAGGAACTGAATTTATTCTCTCTTAAGAAGAGTAGATTAAAGTGGGATATGATCAACAACTATAAATACATAAGGGGTCCATATAGTGAACTTGGTGTTGAGTTATTAATTTTAAGGTAATCACAGAGGACAAGAGGGCACTTGCAAGGTCTGGGGGAAAGGAGATATCATGTCCAAATATGGAAAGGTTTGTTCCCAGTAAGAGCTGTAAAAATGTGGAATAGACTCCCTCCAGAGGTGGTTCTGTCCAGGTCAGTGCATTGCTTTAAAAAAGTAATTGATTATTTCCTAAATATAACTGGATACTAACATTTAGGCTTCATGCACACGAGATGCAGATGCAAACGCTGCTGGACACATGTTGAAACCGGCGTTTAGAAACGCACGGTTTGCCGCGATTTTACCGCGATTTAGCGGCGTTTTACCGCGTTTGCGTCTAGAAGCGTTTAGTTAAGCTAACATCATAGACCCTCCCCAGCTCAAAAAAAACAGTATTATTAACTATTTCAGCAATTTTGTGAGACCAGAGTGAGTAGCAGCAGCTGTAAGAGCTGCAGTGTACTTGTATTTAGCGTGTCACTTGCCACGGCACCTGCCACAAGTTGTGGATTGTCCACTTGCCACGTCACTTGCCACGTCACTTGCCACGTCATCTGCCACAAGTTGTGGATTGTCCAACTGCCACGTCACCTGCCACAAGTTGTGGATTGTCCACTTGCCACGTGACTTGCCACATCACCTGCCACGTCACTTGCCACGTCACCTGCCACAAGTTTTGGATTGTCCACTTGCCACGTCACTTGCTACGTCACTTGCCACAAGTTGGGGATTGTCCACTTGCCACATCACCTGCCACGTCACCTGCCACAAGTTGTGGATTGTCCACTTGCCACGTCACTTGCCACATCACCTGCCATGTCACTTGCCACGAGATGTGGATTGTTCACTTTCCACGTCATCTGCCATGCCACCTGTCACAAGCTGTGGATTGTCCACTTGCCACGTCACTTGCCACATCACCTGCCACGTCACTTGCCGCATCACCTGCCACAAGTTGTGGATTGTCTACTTGCCACGTCACTTGCCACATCACCTGCCACGTCACTTGCCACGTCACCTGCCACAAGTTGTGGACTGTCCACTTGCCACGTCACCTGCCACGTCACCTGCCACAAGTTGTGGATTGTCCACTTGCCACGTCACTTGCCACGTCACCTGCCACAAGTTGGGGATTGTCCACATCACCTGCCACATCACTTGCCACATCACCTGCTACAAGTTGTGGATTGTCCACTTGCCACGTCACTTGCCACATCACCTGCCATGTCACTTGCCACGTCACCTGCCACAAGTTGTGGACTGTCCACTTGCCACGTCACCTGCCACGTCACCTGCCACAAGTTGTGGATTGTCCACTTGCCACATCACTTGCCACGTCACCTGCCACGTCACTTGCCACATCACCTGCCACAAGTTGTGGATTGTCTACTTGCCACGTCACTTGCCACATCACCTGCCACGTCACTTGCCACAAGATGTGGATTGTCCACTTTCCACGTCACCTGCCATGCCACCTGCCACAAGTTGTTGATTGTCCACTTGCCACGTCACCAGCCACATCACCTGCCACAAGTTGTGGATTGTCCACTTGCCACACCACTTTCCACGTCACCTGCCACGTCACCTGCCACAAGATGTGGATTGTCCACTTGCCACGTCACCAGCCACATCACCTGCCACAAGTTGTGGATTGTCCACTTGCCACATCACTTTCCCCGTCACCTGCCACGTCACCTGCCACAAGTTGTGGATTGTCCACTTGCCACGTCCCTTGCCACGTCCCCTGCCATGTCACCTGCCACAAGTGGATTGTCCACTTGCCACATCACTTGCCACATCACCTGCCATAAGTTGTGGATTGTCCACTTGCCACGTCACCTGACACAAGTTGTGGATTGTCCACTCGCCACGTCACTTGCCACATCCCCTGCCACAAGTGGATTGTCCACTTGCCACGTCACTTGCCACGTCCCCTGCCACAAGTGGATTGTCCACTTGCCACGTCACTTGCCACGTCACCTGCCACAAGTTATGGATTGTCCACTTGCCACGTCAGATGCCAGTCACCTGCCACAAGTTGTTGATTTTCCACTTGCCACGTCACCTGCCAGGTCACTTGCCGCGTCACCTGCCAGGTCACTCGCCACGTCACCTGCCACAAGTTGTGGATTGTCCACTTTCCACGTCACTTGCCACTTCACCTGCCACGTCACTTGCCACAAGTTGTGGATTGTCCACTTGCCACATCACTTGCCACCTGCCATGTCACTTGCCACAAGTTGTGGATTGTCCACTTGCCACGTCACTTGCCACCTGCCATGTCACTTGCCACAAGTTGTGGATTGTCCACTTGCAATTGCAATTGTTTAAAATATTTTTCTAATGGTTTTTCATCATTTGCAATCATTTTTGAGATTTTTAATGTAAAAAAAAGGTCACCTTTAAAAACGCATATAAACGCAAACGCGGCTAAACGCGGTAGCGGCGTTATGCCGCGTTTTACTGCGTTTTGCGTCTGAAACGTGGAAATTTTTGCTTCTGAACGCATTTTTTTGCTTCTGGAAAAACGAGATTAAACGCAACTGCATAAAAACGGAAAAAAACGAGACTGTGTGCATGGACACATAGGATAACATTGAATGAGTTCAGGGGCAGTTGAAAAAACTGTCCAACTGCATCTGAACGCGCGTTTAACTGCGTCTCGTGTGCATGAGGCCTTATAGGTAAAGTTAATGCAGGAAATATCCAATTTCCTCTTGGGGGACCAGGGAGGATTTTTTTCCCCTGCTGGAACAAATTGGATCATGCTTTGCTTACATATAAAAAGTTAAATAGGCTATGGGAGTACCTCATCCTATAGATATGTAAGAGATAGAGTTGATATGATGGACATTATTAGTAACAGTTATTACAAATGTCAAGAGGTCGATGCATTTCACATCTTTGCTTCTTCAGGACCTTATATTTTTGAATTATAACAAAGATCCTGTTCAAAAACAGAGCGGGACACATAAGTATTGTTTACATTTGGATTGCATAGGAGTGTAACAGAATTAATTTCAAAATATCATCCACTAAAGTGGAGAATAGTTTATGTAGGGACTCACATCTCAGAGGAACCAGAAAAAAAATAACGTGCCAGGTGTCGTAAGAGAGCGATCCAACAACCAGTGTCTTTAAACAAAAAATTAATCAATATAAGTAAAACCATCAGAAAATCATGTGATTTATTCTGAAAATGCCAATAAGCATAGAATCAATAGATAAGACATGGGTTTGTAGGCTAACCATAGCAATAAAGTACTTACAAAGGATGGAGTCCTGGTTGGAAAAGGAAGGAGAGAGGGTGTAGGCATCAACCAAACACCAGATCACAGAGGATCCTGCAATTACTCCATAAACAAATCCCTAAAAAAATATTTTTCAATATGTAATCAATGCGCCACATAATAGGGATAGGGTTAGTATCCCTACTAGAGCATGGAAACAGACACAAAAGGGAATAATACGATGTATATATACCTTAATAATATGAAGTAACTTAATTTTGCTGTTTAGTATGAAGTTGCTCACTTAATTGTAAGAACAGAGTAAGCCCCTGTACACACGGTCGGAGATTCTGCCATCCAAATCCGTCGGATTTTGTCCGTTGGATTTAGTCCGACGGATTGTGTCCGAAACTGTTGCATACACACGGTCAGACTAAGTTGAATCCGATCTTTCAGAACGTGATGACGTAATTTCGTTACGATGGGACTACATTCAGGCTAGTAGCCAATAGCTTTAAATAAGGAATTTGATCTGAGCATGCGTGGCACTTGGTCCGATCAAAATTTGCTACACATGATTGGAGTATGTCCGATCGAAACCAGTTGGTCGGGAAATATTTCCAACACGTTGGAAAATTGGGTCCGACGGATATTCCGACGGAATCAGTCCGATGCATACCACACACAGTCGGATTATCCGACGACACGGTCCGATAGGACACATTCCGACGGATTCTCCGACCGTGTGTACAAGGGCTAATAGGTATATTCTACAAATATTAAAAAAATACATAATGAGAATACTCCTATTCACATTCAATGGATATATACAATACTAGTGAAAACAAACGATTCATTAAAAATAGGGTATAAAAGGATGACCACTGACCATCAGAATGGTGGCAAATGAAACTCTACACCTTGCTGATATTGCTATCTAGCCAATGTCTCATCTTCCATCCACACTCATTATCCAAAGGATCTATGGAATACATAATTGCATATCTAAAATCAGCTCATATAATGAACATAGCCATCTGACTATTGACAGAGCCTAAGATAGACTCACCTATATCTCCCATCAGCAAACACTGCACCATTCACCCAGCCCCTACATGGCAGACTGAATATATAGCCGTTTCATGCTTTGCTGGTTTTTTTTCTTCCTCTGCATCAACTTTCGGTATAGTATTGTGTATATGCGATTGTATAATTTTGTTTCCCTTTCATTGGTTGAACTAGATTGACTTGCGTCTTTTTTCAACCAGACTATGTAACTATATAACTGACTGACAAATGGATGTTGGGCACTAACAACTGGCAAGACTAATCCTGTTGACCACATTTGAAAGGTCAGGTTATGGGTCCTTTAATATATGATTCTAATGAGAACTTCAAACTCACAGTATTCCCTGCTAACCCACGGTGCTACGAACCTGAACCTCTTCCTTAGTAGTTGGTTTTGTGATGGGCTGGCAGCGCAACCAAATTGAAAGGGCTGCCCTATCACAATACACATAAACATGCAAAAAACTGCATAACATTTTTGAAAATACTGAAAGTGTGAAGGAGTCCTAAAAGTGTACAGTACATGCACAGCATGCCAGAATACAATACACTCAAAATTGGTATATGCAGGTGAAAACATTTTTTAACAGAATAGCATGCATCCACAATATGAAAAAACATGGTACTATATTTTCTATTTTTTCTTTTCTTTACTTTATAAATAAATGTAATGGTTTATATTCTTAAATATACAGGTCACCTATGCTACTTGCTGAAATCATTTGTCCAATAGTCACATTTTTTAATTCAAAATTAAGTATATAACAAAAGAAACAATTTGCCAAATAGAAAAAAAAAAGAGCTTTGTTGCTAAAGTAAATAATTCAGAGTTGTAAAAAGCAGCACTTAGAGCACATTACCCATACATGTACATGCTCATTACACACAGCTGGCTAACAAAACATTCTCCTTACTCCACACAAATAAAGGGTCATGTGGGGTGACTGAAATACCTGTTTTAATTTAGCCGTATTTTTAGCTTATTTTTTTTGTGTTTTTCAGCCTTGGGATTACTGGGATTGCTCTATTCACACTTCCCAATTCCAAATCACATAGAGATAGCTGCACAATGCGCAATGTGCCTTTGGTGCTATTATCCCTTAATGACACCCCAAACACAATGCAATTCTGCTGTAATTGTCACACTACAGGATTACGCCACAATTATGGCAAACCGGGCCTTTCACAATTGCGTGAGGCAGGTGCTTATTTTCAGGGGACAAAGATGTGTGGGACAGATCATTCAGGGGGATAGGCTGCCTGTGATGCAAAATCATGTGCAAATCACTCCACAAGATCACGCAGTGGGAACACTTGTTCCTGCTACACGATAATGAGAACGGTGCCTCAAAGAGCTAATCAAAATGATGTAGGGGCAGATGTGAGATGAGGCATGCTCAGCAGACTATCATACTGGGGCCAAGTTTGGAGCTAATTAACCTGCAAGCAAGTATTTAGAGTTTGAGAAGAAACCAGAGTACTCAGAAAAAACCCACGCAAACAACACAAACATAGGCAGAATGTGCATACTCCATGCAGATAATGTCCTTGCTGGGATGCAAGCTAATGACCCCTGCATTTGTTAATCATAAATGAAAGTGTTAAAAAAGAAGCAGTTTGTTATTTAATAACAATTAAATTAAATTAGTAACTAATTAATATACTGTATACAGTATGTTATTACTGTATAATGAAACAAAAAAAATCCATCAAAAATTAAAGATATCCTTCTGACAGGAGCCATTTTCAGGCTGGATACGACCATTATATCATAAAGAGTCAGGGTCAAAGGAGGTTCACCCTTCCTCACTCATCCATACCAGCCTGGGCCCCTTTTGTTCAATTTATAAGGTATCACAATCCCACTGCTTCTCAATATTAAACAATTTATATTGGCATACACTCTTATGACCATATACTCTGAATGCCTTATTAAGATTATAGAACAACCTAACCTCCACCACAGTTTACTACCACTAAGATACATTTTTCTGTACCTACACATATTGTTACGTTTTATAGATTGAAAGTAAAAAATTCAAATATAATAGCTAATATTATAATAATAATAAGTCATTTTAGTTGAGTAGTTCTCAGACAACCCCTCCATCAAATGATTTGGACCAGTGCACAAAGCAAGGTCCATAAAGACATGGATGAGCAAGTCTGGGATGGAGGAACTTGACTGGCCTGCAGAGAGTCCTGACGTCCTGACGTCAACCTGATAGAACATATTTGGGATGAATTAGAGTGGAAACTGCAAGCCAAGCCTTCTCGTTCAACATCAATGTCTGTCCTTACTAATGCGCTTTTGGTGGAATGGTCAAAAATTCCCATAGATACTCTCCTAAACCTTCTGGGCAGCCTTCCCAGAAGAGTTTAAACTGTTATAGCTGCAAAGGGTGGGTCAACTGAATATTGAACCCTATGGACTAGGACTGGGATGCCATTGAATTTCATGTGTTTGTAAAGGCAGGCATCCCAAAATGTTTTCTAATATAGTGTATATGCTGTAGATGATTACTTCTTGCTGGCCATCACTTCATTAGGCTAAAGTTACACATGACATCTTGGCTAGCTCAATCGTGCTAATAAAGTTGCTGGTGAACAATCACTAGAAGTGACAATTGATAACTAAACAGACTAAACAAATAGCTCCCAATAAAGTAAGCTTCCTCATAGTTTGTGAGGAAAAGACATACAGTAAGTCCCCCCGTTTCAACCTACAGTAGGTGTGTGTATGTATGTGTATGTGATATTGCTTCCTGAAGAAGGCATCTAAACATTTTTTAAAGTTGTGGACACTCTCAGCTAGTACCACTTCCAGTGGAGGGAATTACACATTTTTTAAATGTTTTTTATTGCCATATGCAAGTATGGTACAGAGAAAACAGGTAGCATATTTCAACCCGTAGACAATACACAAATACACAAATAGACACCACTGATTTTTACCACTGCAAAAGGTACAACACCAATAAAGGTCTAAATGAAAAAATAAGGATTCAATTAGAGAAATGTGTCTAGCCATAGTAGTTAGTCACAAAATACTGGATGACAATAGTTATTCGTATCAAAAACTTAGCTGAATCAGGGGGACTCAAAAAGCCCTGTAAGATTATTTTCTATGAAATGTAGCATACAGCCCCTCTATTTATATGTCTTTGTGTGCTGGCTCTTGTCCAGCAACGCCCACCCCATGGTGGGAGGTTTTATGGTAGGCTTTATTTATCAATGTCCGTCCAACTACATCTGACCTCTGTGCCCCAGATTTCCCAAAGAAGGCCTCACAAATTTTACAACCTTTATTTTATTGTAGGGGGATGCCCTTTTGCTCACAGGAACATGGATTGATTTCTGTGTACATCTCCTTTACCCAGTATCAATCTCTAGCTTTCTCTAAGGTAAGACATTTGTTGTCATAGTAGACATATGAAACCAACTGTGAATATTGTAGCATTATAGATACAGCAAATACACACACATTCCCTCTCCTTCTCTGGTTCTAGATATCTGTTAAAAACCTTTGTATACATCATACATTTATATATATATATATATATATATATATATATATGCATCTTGATCTACTTACGGCACAAAGTATAGAACATATGGATATATATAGTCTTCCATTTCTACTGCTCAATAGTTATGTCTGAATCAGCAATTTATCTATCTACCCATATGTGGTTTCCCTCTAGATTTTCTAACACTTCATAGAAAATAATCTTACTTGGCTTTTTAAATCCCCCCGATTCAGCCAAGCTTTTGGTATGAATAACCGTTGTCATCCAGCATTTTATGACTAACTACTATGGCTAGACACATTTCTCTAATTGAATCCTTAATTTTTCAATTAGACCTTTATATGTGTTCTATCCTGTGTGAGAGGCTCCCAGGCCCTCCGGAACGGGCCATCCTCCTTTGGGCTGCCTGCACTGCAGCACTTTTTGGTAAAGCTATTCACCCATAGTGTTTCCACAGCAGATATATGATGTATCTGTATCTTCATCTTGTTTTATATTAAACTGAATATGTATTATATGATTAATGTATGTTCTCCTTTTATTTATATTAGTCATATGATAATTGCTCTAAAAGCATTGCATATGTATATATGTACTATAAAGCTCCTGAAGAAGCAGTAGACGCAGTAGACTTAATCCATGAAACATATGGAGCAAGCAATACACAGATGGTAGTACTGTAATAAGATGTCACAATATGTGACTATAGAGCCAATGTCTCTTGATTGTCATGCTTGGTTTTATAACTGTATACCTGTATAATTCTTTTATACATATTTTTGTAATAAAAAAATTATAAAATCTCTACCTGAGACTACTGCCTTTCCTGTTATATGGTACCAACAGTTGAGACTTGCTGACATCCTTCATCTCCAAGCCCAAGCACCAGCGAAAACTTCTCAAGATTTCTATTCACGACATGATTTCTCCAAAGATTCAGTTTCCTTTTAAGCTGCTTAGAATATTTTCTCCAGGGCCTTAGAGAGACCTATTCAACTGGTTTGTGTGATAAAAAATATCAGCTAAGTAGGCATCTTCAAAGCACTCAGCAATATCTGGTCTACTATTTTCTTGAATTTACTCCTTTAATTCTTCTATCAGCTCAGCCATTTGGTCGATAACTTTTTCTCTGCTAAGCCACCTGATTCCTGTATGTAGCAGGATATTTACATGACATTATTCACACTTTGTTCAGGTTTTCACAAGGTTTTTTAAACATTCTTGGGTGCACTGATATATGTTTAGTAAAGTTATCCACTTTTGTAGCATCATTCAGATCTTCTCATTTCAGCTACAGGAGTTTTTGACATGAGTACTTCTCCATGAAAAAAGCAATGTTTTTTGACAGTATTAGGATCCTCCTTTTTTAAAAGATAAAAGTGAACTATTAATAGGGCACCATCAGTACACATCCCAACATATCCTTTCCAAGATAGGCCTGTTGTTTTGAGATACTAAGACAAAAATATTAAATACATTTTGATTGGTTGTTTCAGACAACGCTTTGCAGAAAAAAAAAAGTTTTCATGAATGTCACTAACATTTTCAAATTTTACAAATACTTTAAGATGGCATGCCTTGGTTATATCTATTGAGTCATCAACCTGGATAGAAAAGATGCAATTTTTCAATTTATTATACTAAACCACTTCAGCTTTATGTCATCAATAGATTGACCTTTTCAATTTCATGTACTGCATCTGGTCCTAGCAATTTACATGCTGACAGTATTAATTTCTGAGCAATACGTTCTGCCACTAAATAACTTGCTTCCTAAGCCCCTTTACTAGCTGAAAATGTTTCTTAGTAAAGCTGTACTTTGCTTATTTTAGAATTTCAATAACCAAATAAAATAATTAGCACATTTAGATGCCAGTTGGCTGTGATTTGTATTATCCTCATAAAATAGTATTTTTAATTTTGATGGAGCCATTCTCTATTTGTAATTTGTTTGCAACAGACAAGGCACAATGGAACAGGGCAATTTGGACCATTGGTCCATGAAACTCAAGAATAGGTACATTTAAAAGTAAAGAGGGCTTTTTTTCCAATATTGTATCAGTGCATGGAAATGACTCAGCAGATACTTCCTTGCTAACCTTGTCAATTGTTTCTATATACAGTACAGAGGCCTTGACTCCCCCTCTTTTTTCTGACACCTCCTTTTCACAAAACACCACAATGCACCATAAAGGTATGTTTATATAAATATATAACACAATGACATACAACGTTAAATATCTGAATCACAGATTCACAATAACTGGTGTTCAGCACAAAACCCACTTTGCACTGATGCTCGGAGTAAAACCCAATCTATGGGGGGTTTATTGCAAATGACGCAATGGACTTAAACTACAGATGATTGGAAGACTGAAGCACAGAAAGTGCACTGTTAGTTTTCATAAGGAATTTTAGACAAAGGGTATATTTTTCAGTGTACTGCTCAGTCACATTTAACAAGTCCTGATGTTCTCTATAAAACAGAAAAACTGCACTTTTTGATCTCAGGTCCACTCTAAAGTAACTGAAGACATTAGGTCATATTATTCAATTTGAATTCACATATGCAGTGACAATGATAGTGAAAATTGTGATGATTGCGTCCCCTAGACTATTAAGAATGAAATTATTCACTTGACCTCCAGAAGATTTACCCCCTTCATGACCAGGCCATTGTTTGCTATATGGCACCGCGTTCATTTAACTAACAATTGCGTGGTCATGTAACACTGAACATAAATTAAATTTATTTAAACAAGTATGCAGTGTAAGGGTCTTCCTGGTTGCATTGGAATTACGTGGACTATTAGGTAGAGGACCACACACTGGGTTGTTGAATCTAATAGAGATTGTATAATTAAATGTGTATGGCCAGTTGTATGGTGTCTATACAAAGCTGATAAGTTAAGCGCTAAACTGTTGGATCCTGACTTGCATTCATTTGGATGCAATAGGATTTACTAGAGTAGTATGAGGTTCACAATTTATCAATTGAAGTGTTTGTTTGTTTTTTACATGCTGGAAAAGCATTACGTGAAGTTTGCTTGAATGTTACATCTGGTGCAGGATCAAATCAAGCAGAACATGGTGCAGGTGAGGAGAGGCACCCCTTGGTGATAAAGATTGTGTATGGCCACCTTGAAGCAGTCTGCCTTATTGTTAAATTACAGGTCAGGAAGTTAGCTCCAGGATTTTAGCTCTCATCATTTTTGGTTCTACTGGGCTCCTGAAACTTGCATGCATTTGTTTTATTTGGTTTTATGGCCCAATGTAAAAAGCACTGATCTGTGTAATTGCCAAAAGCAACAAATCCACTTGAACATTTTTTTTTTTTGCTACCGTTTTGAAGCCTGATCATCTCTGTGTGAAGAAGAGAAATGCTCCCTCTGCAAATAAAATTTATTTGGATGTTGGGCAAAAGAACAAAAACAAAACCCATCTGGCTCAGTCTGTGTTTCATAGTTGTAAATTTGCCTCTAAAGTGCATTATATGTGTTAACTGAAACTGTGAAGCCAATCTGACTTTGGTGGATGTTTATTGAATTAAAAGGTTAATTTTCATGCTTTCAAAAATAAATACATTACATTTATATAATTTTTTTCCCCACAAATAGAGCTTTCTTTTGGTGGTATTTGATCACCCTTTTTTATTTTTGTGCTATAAACAAAAAAACGACCTACAATTTTGAAATAGAACAATATTTTTTTACTTTCTGCTATAAAACATATCCAATAAAAAACATTAAAAATCTAATTTCTTCATAAATATAGGCCAATATGAATTTGGCTACATATCTTTGGTTAAAAAAAAAATTCAATAGGCGTATATTGAGCTATGGAATACGTATTGGAATTTTTTTTATACTAGAAATGGCAGCGATCAGCGACTTATAGTGGGATTGTAATATTACAGCAGATAATCTGATGTTAACTGATACTTTTGGCATTTTGTGGGAACCAGTGACACTAAAACAGTGATCAGTGCTAAACATATACACTGTCACTATACTACTGACACTGGCTGGGAAGTGGTTAAACATCTGGGGCGATCAAAGGGATAAATGTGTGCATAACCAGTGTTTATGTGTGTTCTGTGGGGTATTTTCACTAAGGGATGTACTGTTTTTTTCCCCTGCCTTGCAGAGAAACAAAAACCAGCACATTCCTGCTGACAGGACAGAGTTCTGTATTATTTACATAGACAGACCTCTGTCCTATCTTCCTCCTTGCTGATCAGCGTGTTTCGGCAGTCATGCATTGTCCAGCACCCACTGATTGGCTTGGGCTGTGACTAATCACAGCATAAATGGCGCACCATTCTGTGTGTGCCTACCTAGAAGAGCATAATCAAGTATAATGTATATATACATGATTCTGTGCAGTCAGACTGCATTGTACCAGTAAAGCTACAGGGAGCAGCCAGTAAGTGGTTATTTACAGTTTTCCCATGCGTGTTAACAAAAAACAAAACATTCAAATAGTGGCTTATTTTCATGAATACCTCTAGTTCTATTTATTTATTATTTATTACAAGTACTGAAAATATATGCAGCATTTACATATATATTGTACATTCACATCAGTTCCTTCCCTCGAGCAGCTTAAAATTTACAGTCCCTAGTTCAGAAATATACATGTAGGTTAGTTCAAGGTGACAGGGTGGTCATCACATCCTCCATATTTTTCTTCTTGTTGGGCGTCAAGCAAGGATTATATGAGAGGCCTACCTAGGGATGGGTTCTTCTGGGCTATACTAGGCACTTTGTACAGAGTCACTGCCATACACATACCTATACTTGAGCCACACTCATGACCCGGTACATGACAAAAATGAATGAACTCTAGTAAAATATCTTGATGTAGTAAGCATCACCTCAGTTTCTTGTGCATTTAGGAGGGACACGCAGAGCCAATGTCCATCTCCAGCTGTCCAGCCCCCCACTTCCAGTAATGATATGGGGTGCACCTATCATGGACTCCAGGTGTGCACTTGACTTCACTTAACTATTTCTCTTCCATACCTGTGTACAGGATGAGGGCCTCAATGTTGCAGATCTGCTCCCATTGCTGTGGGAGACAGATTGTCTGCCCCCATTGCTGTGAGAGTCAGATTGCTGTTGAAGGAGTTCCAACAACATCTCCCTTGCTGCTAGAGGCTATCTCACCTGCCACATATACATGCTTAATGACAGGCTGCTAGACAACCCTTTGCTGCCCTTGGTAACCACTATATCGTCACACTATATTAACACTGGTACTGATGTCTTCATACCCCAGCCGAGCCGTGACTGGGTTAGTGACCCGAGTTGTAGCTTATATGTGTCAGCTACTTACATTTCTCCCCTTTAGTAACTTCAGACCAGGCAAGGGCAAAGTTTCAAAAAACAACAGAAAAGGAAGGGAGAGGGAGGCACACCTAAGTGTAGTATTAATGACACAGTTTAGTGCACAAGATGAATTTCACGTACAAGATGTGAGAAAAACACACGTATTGTATCAGAGGGATTATAATCCTTTAGGGACTGCCACTGTTCAGTGGTTCTTCCGGGGTCCAGATGGCTGTGAAGGGGAGAGCTGGGACGCAGGAAGTGACCAGAAAGTCTGAGCTGCTTGGGCTCCTGTGTCTCAGCTCTCCGCTTCACAGCCAACTGCCCCCCAGAAGACCTACTGGACAGTGACAGCCTCTGAGGATGATGATACCTCCAATACAATGCGTGTGTTATTCCTCACATCTTGTAAGTGAAATTAATCTTGTGCAATAAACGGTGTAATTAATACTACACTTAGGTGTGCCTCCCTCTCCCTTCTTTTTCTGTGGTTTGTTACAGAGTCTTGGACACACTCTGGGGATAGCTGCCACCAAAATTACTTTTTATTATTTGAGACTTTATTCCTGGATTATGGAATTTACCAACCTATTATAAGCACTATTTATATACATATTTTTCCTGCTACTGCGGTGCAATTGTCCATATGTTGTGTTTTTTTTACTTCTAAATGTTTCAAAAAGTCTTTACTAAGGAAAAAATTAACATGATGGAAATCACAGGGAACAGTCTGGAATAAAGTGCAGGCATTCCCCTAGCATCATTATGCCTTAACTACAGGCTTGCGGCTGCCCTAGCATACCTGCTTAGATTAAGTCCATGATTGAATGAGTCCATAGTGGGTTAAACTCTGATCCTGGCAATTCTCTGGTCCTCCAGACTCTGATAACAGCATGGCAGGATTCCATCTCCCACATCTCTGGGCCTATCCACCTTGGCTGTCCCTTATTCTCCTCCCCTTTTTTAGGCTTGGGCTTTCTCACCCTGGGTGCGGACCCTCTGTCCCTTTTATATCAGATAGAACCAGTGGGTCAGACCTAGAAAAAACCCCCCAGACAAAAAAAAACAAAACACACAAAACTCTTAGCTTCCCGACTGTGTAAATGGGCAGCCGGAACTTCAACCTGCCTACACAAATACAGATACAGGCGCCAATTAATATACCAGCATGTCTTTGGAGTGATCTTAAACTGTTTGCAACAGACAATGCACAATGGAACAGGGCAATTTGCATCATCAGTCCATGTAAAATCCAAGAAAAGGTATGTACACGTACTAATAAAACAGAAGAAATCCCTCCATTCCATGCTGCTGGCTCTATAAGGACCACTCCTCTCGTCCCTCGACACTGTTGTTGTCAGCAGCCAGGACTTTAACAGTATCATCCAGCAAGCAGGATTTTAAAGCCACCCATAAGCAGATATTAATCTGATGAAGCTGTGCATCACAGTGGAGATTCCTCAATAAACCTTAAAGTGGTAGTATGGTCAATTTTTTAACTTTTACCTACAGGAAAGCCTATAATAAGGCTTACCTGTAGGTAAAAATAATATCTCCTAAACCTGTACGGTTTAGGAGATATTCCCCTCGGTATGCGCCGCTGACTGCAGCGGCGCATGCGCACAAGGGGGTTCTCTCCATGAAAATCCGGCAGCGCTCGTGCGGCCGGACTGAAATCTCCCGCGCGCATGCGCGGGAGTGACGATATCGCGGCTCCGGCCACTCACAGCGCCGGAGCCGCGATACCCGGAAGAGACGCCGAGGGAGCATGTCGGCTCCCTCGGCGTGGATCGGGCCAGATGTCGGGGCCTCGTTCTAAGGTAAGTATTTCATAATGAGCTAGTATGCGGTGCATACTAGCTCATTATGCATTTTGCTTTGCAGGTTTAAAAAAAAAAAAAAAATTGCGGGTTTACTACCGCTTTAAGAGTTTACTGAATCCCAGTGGAAAACCCTGATGCTGACTAAACAGGAAAAAGGACTTTATTTTTAGCCTTATGGAAACTTCAAGCTAATGTCTCCCATTGTAGCCTCTCAACGGTGAATCAATTCAACCATGCTCACCAAAAATTGAAACAGCATTGTTGAATAGTTTGGCCTTTAACACATACCTTAGACACATTTTATTAGTAGACCACTAATAAGATCTGATGGTCATACATCAGGGCTGTCATACTGAAATGATACTGCTCTGTAAAATGCATAAATGTACTGAAGAATACAAGAATGAATACAAAATCCACAGCAATTAGCCATTTATTTAAATAAGCAGGTATATGTGATAGAGTTGAATGAGAGCCCAGAAGGATTTGTTTTACTTATCATAATTGCACAGTAATAAATTACAGACATCATAAAATGCAAGCCATAGAAATACAGAAATTACAGTTCAGTACAAAGCAAATTTTTTTTGCAACTTCTCAGAGTAAAAGGCAAACTAAGCTAGTCAAATTAACCTTTTTGCTGTAAAATCTATTTTGAATGTTATTTGTAATTATGCACACTATTTTAACATCTAGAAAAAATTACTTGACCTATGTGTCTACTATCATTATTAAAGTTTGACGTAAGAATCCTACCATAATACCAAACAAGTAGAAATAGAACATAATACATACATGACAGGTGCCACTGTAATTTAACAACCTGGGTATTGAGAATTACATGTATGTAATGACAATATCTTCACTTATTGGCAAACCATTAAAACATTTTCTCATTATGACAAGATTTAAATTAAATGTAATCATTATTGTTTATTAACTGCTGCTTCATTGTAAATAAATATAAGTCGACAGAGAGGCTGAAAAACCAATAATACCTCTTCTCATGGTTTAGAGTGTATAGATTTATAACATTAAAAATTAGCATGAAAAATACTTTTTTTAATTATTTATGCATTAACAGCATAACACTGGAACACTAAACATTTGAATAGTATAATTAATTGTTCTGTAGTGTAGCTGTGCATAGTAACCAATCAGCTTCCAACTTCAGCTTGTTCAATTAAGCTTTGACAATCAGTACCCAATAACACTGTTATGACTTTAAGGAATGACGTGCAATTTCAAATCTTACCTGAAGTAGCTTCCAATGTGTTTCTATGGCAGTGTCTTAATAGGTACAATTTCAAGTAGTGTGATTTGAGAAGTAGTTCATGTATTACTTTTTGAGGACTTCAGTAGGATTTAATTGCCATAGACTATAATGTAAATCGTGCTGCAAATCGTACCTGTGCCTATATCAGCACTACTTGAGCCTGAAAGAAGTTGAATATTAAACCTTTGCTAGCTAAACTTTTGTTCATAACATCACTGTTGCTCCCTGTGACATAGACAGCCACTCTCGCTGAAGTAGCACTGAAGTCATATCAATTCATTACAAATCCCACAGAAATAGTGCTGAAGTCGTGCTAAAGTCGGACTAAAACCAAGAAGCTGATTACTATGCACAGCTGAACCAGATTTTGTGCACTAATTTTAGTAAAAAGGCAACAGGAAGATGCTTCTAAGTGCAGTATTCCAACAGTTTTTAACATGTATACGGTTCAAAACACTTACAAGATCCAGTAATAAAACAGGTACATCAATTAGATAATCCTGGCTCCTATCAGCATCTGCAGAAGAAGAGGAGAGTGAGGGGGCAAGATGGCCACTGTAAGTTTTACTAGTTTCAGTAAATCTCCCAAATGAGTTCTCAGCAATATCTTGAACATTGAATATTTATTCTGTCACAAAAGTACAGTGAAAATCCAGCATCACAAAACACCTTGGCACATTTTACACCTTGGGTGCATACTCATATGGGCACTCATATGAGTAAGCACCTTGGGTGCATACTCATATGGGTAAGCACCCATATGGGTAAGCACTTACTCAATTAAGCTTTGATAAAAAGCACTGCTGAGCTAGAACACAGAGGGGTTGATTTACCAAAGGCAAATCCACTTTTCACTACAAGTGCACTGCAAGTGCAATCAGTTTAGATCTGAGGAGAAGATCCAAAATGAGGGGAACATTTTATCATCCAATCATGTACAAGCAAAAGTGCTGTTTTTTATTTTCCTTGCATGTCCCCCTCAGATATACAGCAACTGCACTTGCAAGTGCGCTTTCAAATGCACGTGTAGAGCAAAGTGGATTTTCCTCTAGTAAATAACCCCCAAAGTTTAGTGAAACCTAAGTGAAGGAATGGATACCCACCCCCCCGTCTAACAGGCTCACAGCAAAACATACAAAATTGAGGCTGTCAATCACCCGCTGTGTGCTGGAGGGTAAAGTGGGCAATCGCCTGGGGGGCTGTGGGGTCAGCATAGAGTATTATCAATTTTATCAAGTCCGCAACATTGCGGCAGAAAGATCAGACACTTTATTTTGGGACCATTTATACAGTGATCAGAGCTAAAAATAGCCATTGATTACTGTATAAATGTCACTGGCAGGGAAGGGGTTAACACTAGGGGGTGATCAAGGGGTTAACTGTGTTCCCTGGGTGTGGTCTAACTGTAGAGGGAATGGGGCTGACTAGGGAGAGAGAGAGATTGGTGCCCATACTTAATATGAACACACAATCTCTGTCCTGTTTCCTGAGAGAACCAAGATTTGTGTATTTATACACATATATCCCGGTGATGATTGAGATACGTGTAGAGATTTAAATGAGGCATCAGTATTTAGATTGATTGACACTTTCTTGTTCAACCACTAGATGGCCTTAGTGAGGAGTTCTCTGTATTGATTTTATTATTTTGAGAGGCATTAGCTTTTAGGGCCACTAGATGTCGCTCTATATTGTTTATATACAATTATTTATATTTATTTTTATTTGTATTTCTATGATGTGTAGCAATATTCTATTCCAGTATAGGATGTTATGAGCTTAATATGATGTCTATAATTAGAAGAATGTACTTTTTCACTGCAAGATTTATCTGTGTATGTGTGCATGGTTTCTGACAATGTGGAGGTGTCGCTGTTTACGGTTGCTATGACAGCGGCGCATACCACATATAAGCTTCGGTGACACCTGTCTCCCATACCCTTTGATAAAGTCACGAGGTTGTGACGCAACATGTCAGAGAGGAGCTAGGTGTCATGTTCATCACTTCCGGTCGTGGCCGAGACCGGAAGTTAGTTTGTTTACTGATTTGGGATTCTTGCAATTGAAATTTGACGAGAAGAGAAAGAAGTGGTGGAAGTGTCATCATTAGATATACAGTGCTATATTGGCCGTTGATGGTCTGTATTTGAGGTGAGAGGCTGGGGAAACAGGTGGTGCACAAGCTGAGCACTTAAGTATCGGTGGACTGTCACTTATTTGGAGTTGCTTCTATTTTTCATTTCACTGCATGGATTTTTTTCATGGTCACTGGGTGTTTCTTATATTTTATTGTTTTTTGCCCAATTTTTTGAGATCAATGTTTGATACAGTTTGTTCACAATTGTTTATGATTTATTGGTTTATGAAAACGGATTAGCACACCTGCTTTTTAAATGATTTTTTTCAGGTCTAGGGTTCAGACTTTTTTGGCTGCAGCTTTTCCAATTGTCTAATTGTCTAATTGTTAATTGGTCAAATCATTTCTTTGTTCATTTGTATTGAAAAGGTGGTAGGGTAAGTGCAGGAATTCTCTATGTTTTACTTTTTATACATTAAGATCAGTAGACTGATTTATCTGTGTTTTAGGCAATTACAAAGTCAAAATGGACGTGAATTGTGGATTCTGTGCCCAAAAAGTTAGGCTAAGGGCCAAGGGCTAGTAGACAGCATTAGTTTTAGGTTTCCTGCAGCTGATAATTTCTCTATTAAAGAATTACAATGCCCAATTCCTTGCTGTATATTTTTGTGCAGGTGTCCATCTTTGTAGAGAGATAACTTTGCTTCTTCATGTCCAGTCCTGCCCCCTGATGAGTGGTAATATGATGACTGGTGGGAGTAATGTTCAAGAAACAGAAGGACTTAGCAGCCCGTAGAGACATCATGCAAGCCTGGATACACCCCACTCTAGCCAAAATTGCTTCAGTGAAACAAGCACTTCAAACCCTTTTTCTCATGGACAAATTAGACACAATCCCTCAAAAAAGAGCGTTTTATTGCCACATGGTGCTGCTACATGGAGCGCTCATTTTTTTCCAGAAAAAAAATCTCCTTACACATAAAACCCTTCCACTTCTCAGACTGGTACCTACACACAGACTTCGCCAACACACTGGGCAAACTTAGAATCAAAGATACCTTTGGCCCTCAGACCCATCCTGACCCTCCCCCTAGGCATTCCAATTGCTCTATTTGATCCATAACTGCCTTTTAATTAGAGATGTACTGTATATGTATCTGCAACCTTTTCATTATCCGGTCATTGTGTGTGCATGCTTCCATTCCTCAGGATGTTTCTTTGGTGGAATTCAAGATTAGTTACTTAAGTTTAACCAGTTACTCTTTTTTCAGCTATTATACGATCATTACTGTTTTTGAGTCATGCGGTCTTCAGTTCTATTGCTTTATATTGTGAAGTCTACGCTATTTGCCCTTTTGCCTTCGCAAACTTCTTATTCTTGTTAATGGTATTTTATACTTTTTTATTTAAATTTCAGTAAAAAAAAATAAAAGCCACAATATAGTAAAGGACGGAAAAAACACAGCCGCACTCTGAAAATAATCTATTTTCTTGTGCCTTTTATTGTAAAATAAAGATCACCTAACACGATCCACAGCAAAAGTGATACAGAGCAAAACTGACCCGTTTCACACTGAAATCAGTGCTTACTCATAGCTATAAGTAAGCACTGATTTCAGTGTGAAACGCATCAGTATGTTCTGTATCACTTTTGCTGTGGATCGTGTTAGGTGATCTTTATTTTACAATAAAAGGCACAAGAAAATAGATTATTTTCGGAGTGCGGCTGTCCAGAGTTTTTTCCGTTCCTTCCCTATCTGTGCACGCATTAGCCAGCACCTGGGGCTCTTTGTCTGGAAGAAAAGTAATTATCTTGGTGGATCGGCCTGGAGCAGTGGTTCCCTTTTCTCCCAAAGCAACAATATAGCAGTAGAAATAAACGTGTAATTTGCACTAAAATGTGGAATTTTGCAATAGAACAATTCTAACCTTAAAAAAAAAAATGTGAATGGAGATTCATATCCCATCTTTGATTTTGGAAATGATTGTTACTTAGTTTTGTGTTGTGGTCACTTATATACTCAAGTCAGCTTCAGCAACTGAAGGTACCAGATCAAATATTCACCTATTTTATTGTGCAAAAGAAACCAAACACTACAACTTGGGAAAAATTAAAAGGCCTATATATTGTGCGACATAAAAAAAATAAGCTGACATCATTTATCAAAGTTTATATTTTATTTTTAATTTTCTAAAAATGAAAAAGTTGTTCTGTAAAAAGTAATAAATAAAGTAATTTTTAATAAAGAAATAAATAACAATAAAATAAAGTAATAAAATAATAAATAAATAAAGTAATTTCCCTTTGTAAATAAACAAGACAAAAAATTGAAATCTTGGATTTAGTTATTTCATCAACATCAACATTTCCATTCAATCTCTGGCTCAGGTTTGTATTGAAATTGCCATGACAATTATTTATAACTTTATAGAAAATAAATCTTTCTAGGTCAGAAAAACTTAACATTAAGTATTAACACAATATATCAAAGGTAATCAATTACTTACAGAAGCTCATGCTACTGAGTTACAGATGGCATAATGTAAGTATATATAGAATACCTCACTGTTTAAACTACACGCTGTATGTAAATATATAAAGCATAAAATAACAAAACATCTATGCAATCACAGTCTGGGCCTCATAATTTGAGAATCTTTCTGAAGGATAAACTGCCTGTAGGAACCAGTCGGGTTTTCTCTTTAATTTGATAATTTTGATAATTGATAGATACATTTTGTGAGTCAAACAAAGAGCAGCTTTATCAGCTATTATTTTATCACAATTATGATTACATGAAATTCTGACCAAGAGAAACCAACAGGGGAAGCTTCCCTTCTTGTTTTCTTTTTTCTTTTGAGGAAGTCTGCTAACCTTGAGCATGACGTAATGGACAGCTGCAGGAAACTTGGCACTTAAAGAGAACATTACAACCAATATTGATATTTACAGTATTCAATAGCCCATGGTGGCTTTTTTGTGTCTAGATTCAAGTGGACTAAAGGAACCTATCTATTAGAGATACTAGATCTGTCCTAGTTTTTATACAAATGACAAGCATAAACCTAACACTGCCTCAATACTGTAATAATAATAATTATATATTGCCAGCCATAAAGTACTCAATTTGATAAGCAATAATGCCTCGCACTAAAATGATATCGTTGTGACATCATCTTTAGTCCACTAAAATCCACTTGTAGTGGCAGAATCACTGCCAATATATTTGAAGTCACCATTAGAGCACATGGGAAGTGATGCTCAGGATTAGACTGACATTTTGCACTTGATATAATAAAAATGCTGGTCGCAGAGCAACATTTAGAAGGAAATTAGGGATTAGGAATGCTATAATTGAATAAAAATGTTGAATTGATGTACGGAGCTCCCTTCTATGGTGGAACTTCACACAAGAATCCGGGATGTTAAAAGGATAAAATACCTAACTGCCTTACTTAATAACTCTCTGGATAAACACATTCAAGTCTAGAACATTTGGGAAAAATCCCCCACAACTGACTGACTCCCCATCACTCCAGGTTCTTGCTTCCACTCAACCACATAGAGAAGGTTGAAATGGACCTGGCTGGCAGCCTGGCTGTCTGGACACTCTGATTCCCCCTTTTCCCTTTTTTATATTTTCTACCCTTTCTCCTTTTTAATATTCATTACTTGTAACCATGTATGGAAATGTACACTGGGGTACTTATTCTGTTTAAATAGGCCAAGTCCCCCCCCCCCCCCCGGTTTATAAAATAATCTGTTTAGCTGATATTTACTGTTGTTCACCTCTTGTGTAATGCTGACGACTTCATAAGAAAAATAATATACTGGTCTTCTGCATTATCCCACGGTGAGTGGGATTCTTTCCCACTATTTATATAGCACCAACATATTGCACAGTATTTTGCAGAGCACATTTTCTTCCATGCTTATTTTATTCCTTGTCCCAACAGCACTTACACTTTAATGCTCCAGGTATATTTACCCACATACACTTTTGAGCCAATTCAAGCAGAAGTTTTGCACCACAATGTTTTCAATGGTGGGAGGAACATGAGGTATCTAGCGGAAAATCACCTAAATAGCATAGAAAACAAAGAAACTTCAGTATTCCTAAAGGTAGGATCATAGTGCAACACAAAGCCTTAGTGCTATAAGGAAGATTTGCTGCCACTGTGCCAATAGTCAATCAAAGTTAGATTTGAGTATTCTCTGTAAATATAAGAATGCGTTTATGTTGGGCAGGTCATTGAAATTCTGTTAATTTAGTTTGCTTGCATCCCATACTGCTATCCTTACAACAACCATTCCAAGAACTTGCACATGGAGTACATCGCAAAGTGAATAGTTGCCATGCAACCTGTTATGTGTCTCTTGCTTGTGGGGAGCTGAATTTGTTGCACGGTTATTTTGAAAAGCACAAATTACTTGTTTTTATCTGAAGGAACAAAGGACACAGCATTTTTTTTTGCCATACTGTCAATTCATATTTAGATGCTGTGCTTAGCTGAGGCAACTGCAAATACCAATCCATCCGTAATAAAATACTTGGCACGTAAAATAGAGAAAATCAGCTAAAATAAAAAATAAATGTTATGACATTTGGCAGAGGTTCAAATGAGAACTGAACACCCCGTACAGTGACATTTTTATCTTTGCAACCCAACACTGATCCTTAATGAAAGGTAGCCCAGAGGAAAGCAGAAATGTTCCACACTGCAGCCAATTAGAATGTAACTACTATTTTCTGGCAGTTTATTTTGTAATAAGTCTCAGAACATATTGAGAAGAAAAAATATACATATAAAGTAGAACTATGATCAAACTACAAAATCAAATATGGGGTGTAAGCTACCCATGCCAGGTAGATAGGAAATACCTATTAGTTCATTGGATAAGCACTAACCTTTGATATGGTGACAACACTCTTCCTTCTGCAGTTAGATCAATGCTGCATTGTCACTGTAGTGGCATGGATACTTATACCATTGATAGCCCTATTAGTGAGTAGTAAAGCTTAGCTCCGCCCACGTACATTTAGACTGAAAGCACAATCCTCTCTCTACAAGAAATTGTAAGGCAAGGGAAATTATACAAAAACCTTGCTAGTCCCTCAAACCCCTCCAGCAAGCTTGTGCTTTTGGTTCTGCAATGGATAGAGTAAGAATATGCAATGTATTTTATTGGATTATTTATTTCACCCTGGTCAATCACCTGAGAGGTTTGTTCTAGCGATGCAAGCTGGAACATGGAATAAATATTTTGTAAGATCTTCTAGGAAAGTTCACTCCCCTCCCAGGCTTTGCCTGAAGGGGATGTAGTGGTAGAAGGTCCCTGCAGAGTGTGTAGTTTCTGAAGTCCAGCTCATGCTTCTCAGGCCATTAAATAGCTTTAATTCCTACTCATCATAACCCGTATAATTAATCTAGGTTTGATTTTCTAAAGGAAAATAGACTATTAGCAAATGAAGTGAAGCACTGATGACTTCCATCCAATCATGTGCAAACAAAAATGTTGTTTCTTTTCTTAATATTCCTTGCATGGGATTGAGTATTCTTTGCGAAGTGAAGTTAAAGTGTTTGCAAAGCCAAAAATAAAAACATTGCATTGTCTCTTTAAGTTAAATAAATGTGATTTTTCATATGTGCACTGTATTTCCTGCTGCTGATGCTTTAATGTACCTGGTTGATCCTGCCTATGCTGATCCTCCTACAAGTAAACTGACCATGGCAGCTGATCAGTTTACATCTTGTGTCCTCACGCCAAAGATACAAGCATGCTGTGCAAGAGCACAGTGTGCCTGTATCTTACATGATCAGTGAGAAGGCTCACTCAGATGGGATTGACAGACTGACATTTGCTGCTGAGCCTGGTTGTGTTCCATTGCCATGGAAACACAGAAGCTCTGGGGCCATATAAATTCTGGTTTTGACATACTACCCCAACACTGGACACACGCACTGGCAGGTCTATGCATTACTGTGGAGCTGACAGTTTGAAGCTGAAGAACACAGTAGAGGCAAGTTTTTTTGTTTTTTACCACTTTCAGACCGGACCAATTTGCTGGTCAAAGACCAGACCACTTTTTGCGATTCGGCACTGCGCCGCTTTAACTGACAATTGCGCGGTCGTGCGACGTGGCTCCCAAACAAAATTGACGTCCTTTTTTTCCCACAAATAGAGCTTTCTTTTGGTGGTATTTGATCACCCCTGCGGTTTTTATTTTTTGCGCTATAAACAAAAATAGAGCGACAATTTTGAAAAAAACGCATTCTTTTTTACTTTTTGTTATAATAAATATCCCCCAAAAATATATAAAAAAACATTTTTTTCCCTCAGTTTAGGCCGATACGTATTCTTCTACATATTTTTGGTAAAAAAATCGCAATAAGTGATTATTGATTGGTTTGCGCAAAAGTTATAGCGTTTACAAAATAGGGATAGTTTTATAGCATTTTTATTAATAATTTTTTTTTTTTTTTTTTTACTAGTAATGGCGGCGATCAGCGATTTTTATTGTGACTGCGACATTGTGGGGGACCCATCGGACATTTTTGACACATTTTTGGGACCATTGTCATTTATACAGTAATCACTGCTATATAAATGCAGTGATTCCTGTGTAAATGACACTGGCAGTGAAGGGGTTAACCAGTGGGTAGCAGTGTAGGGGTTAAGTGTTCCTAGGGGCGTGTTACTAACTGTGGGGGGGTTGGGCTTTCATTTAGTGAACACTGATCTCTGCTCCAATAACATGGAGCACAGATCAGCGTCACTAGTTGCTAGGCAGAATGGAGAAATGTTGTTTACAACGGCACTTCTCCATTCGGCCGCTCCGTGAGACGATCGCGGGGATGCCCGCAGCGATCGAGTCCGCGGGTCCCGCGACCGGACTCACGGGGGTCCCGACCAGCGCGGGAGCGTGCCGCCGGCGGCGCGCTCCCGATGGCAGGGCGGAAAATTTAAAGGGACGTACATGTACGCCAATTTGCCTGCCCGTGCCATTCTGTCGACGTACATCGTCGTGCGCTGGTCAGCAAGTGGTTAACAAATAAACTCACAGTGCGGCTAACCATCATTTAATCCATGGGCACACAAAGGTGTTTTGAGCCAGGTTAGCAACCACTTTAACCACAATTACTTGGCCCTGAAGAAAATTCCCTTGCAGAATGGCACTCCACAAAGTGAGCAGCGCATTTGTTATTTGTAAAGCAACCCTAAAGTCTCAGATCCCAAGTCCCAGTCCAAAGAAGCCATGATGTCCATACACCACACTGATGGCCAAATGTTTTCTTCCACCCCCCCCCCCCCCCCCCCCAAAACACATACATACAATTTTGCTCTCCACCTGCTCTGAGACATACAATAAATAGCAGCTAGACTTAAAATCAGTTTACTGTATCAGATCAGCGATTGGTTGCCAGAGGTTACAGTGTATCATTACCGCTTACTGACTGGTTGCTAGAGGTTACAGTACACATTACGGCTCACTAGTTAGTTGCTAGATGCTACACATGATTTCTGCTTGTTGATTGGTTGCTAGAGATTATTGTACAGTAATACTGCTCACTGATTGGTTGCTAGAGGTTACAGCACATCTCCTCACTGCAGGGGCATGATATACATATGAATGCCACCTTTATTTACATATCTATGCCGCTGGATGCAGCTATTTACATATGGATGCCAGTAATTTACATGTAAACACGGGTCTGCAGGTGAGTCATCTGTACACAACAATAGGACAGAGATTGGCAGCATTAGTAGCAGCACTTTACACTGAGATATCAGGATACCGCAAGGGACTAAAACTTCAAGGGACAAGGGTATTTAAACTGGGATAGTTGGCAATTATGAGGCAGCTGCTTTGGGCCCCATAACAATGGCAGGGCCCAGGACAGCTGCCCCTTTTGCCCTGCCTTAAAGACGGCCCTGTATGCAGCTGAAGTTAAAGAAGAGTCCTGCTTAGTCAGATGCCTGTCTTGGCCTAAAGGTTCAAAATGATAAATTGTCCATCTAGGCTTAAAGGTTGGTCTGTGAGAGTGGCTTCAGATACTTAAAGATAGCAGTTCATCTGGCCTACTGAATCTGCATTGTCTGTGGCAGAGGATAAAAATATAACAAGAAACTACTTAGTCGAGGGAGTTTTTGCTGCTGTTTTTCTGTATCTTGTACCCCCAATCCACTTTTCTGGACAATTGAGACAATAAAATAGCAAAAAATATGTAGATTTACAAACTGTGTGTCACCGTTAGTGGGTTGATGAGTGTCAGAAGGCAGCTGCAAAGTAAATCACAAAAAGGTTTTAGATACACTTTAATAGACATGTGCAGAGTAAAATATTTCGTTTCGGAATTTCGTTTTCGTCTGAAAACTTAATTTATTTAGTTACTCCCGAAATTCGTTTTTATTTATTTCATTTTTCGTTCAAAAATTGCATTCGTCCGAAAATCCACATGAATCACGGTCGAATCTGTCTTTGAAGGCTTATGGTGTCTGTCGAATGTATAAAGAAGATTCGACGGAGCTAGTATATAGCATACTTTAGAACCCTATTAAAGTCTATGGGACTCCAACGTTCAAAATCTAAAGTGCTCATTTTAAAGGCGAATTTGCAAGTTACTGTCCTAAAAAGTGTTTGGGGACCCGGGTCCTGCCCCAGGGGACATGGATCAATGCAAAAAAAAGTTTTAAAAACGGTCGTTTTTTCGGGAGCAGTGATTTTAATAATGATTAAAGTGAAACAATAAAAGTGTAATATTCCTTTAAATTTCGTAGGGGGGGGGGGGGGGTTGTCTATAGTATGCCTGTGAAGGGGCGCATGTTTCCCGTGCTTAGAACTGTCCCAGCACAAAGTGTCATTTATGCAGGAAAAAAAGTCCTTTAAAATCACTCGCAGCTATTATGAATTGTCGGCTCCCGTAATACAGAGAACACTCATTGAAAGTCATTGATAAAAAAATAAATAAATAAATAAATAAAAAAAGCGTGGGGGTCCCCCAAATTCAATTACCAGGCCCTTCAGGTCTGGTATGGATATTAAGGGGAACCCTGCCTCAAATTTAAGAAAAAAATTGACGTGGGGTTCCCCCTTAATATCCATAACCAGACCCTTCAGGTCTGGTATGGATATTAAGGGGAACCCCGCGTCAAATGTAAAAAAAAATTGACGTGGGGTTCCCCCTAAAAATCCATACCAGACCCTTTATCCGAGCACGCAACCTGGCAGGCCGCAGGAAAAGAGGGGGGGACGAGAGAGCGGCCCCCCCTCCCTCCTGAACCGTACCAGGCCACATGCCCTCAACATTGGGAGGATGCTTCCGGGGTCTGTGACCCCTCAAAGCACCTTGTCCAGATGTTGATGAGGACAAGGGCCTCATCCCCACAACCCTGGCCGGTGGTTGTGGAGGTCTGCGGGTGGGGGGCTTATCAGAATCTGGAAGCCCCCTTTAACAAGGGGACCCCCAGATCCCGCCCCCCCCCTGTTTGAAATGGTAAGGGGGTACAAAAGTACCCCTACCATTTCACAAAGAAAGTGTAAAAAATGGTTAAATAAAACAAACACACTTTTGAAAAATTCCTTTATTAAAAATAAAAAAATAAAAAAAAGATTCCAGCGGCGGTAATCCACTCTTGCTATCCAGCGACGGACGATCATCTCTCCAGCGATGTCTCATCTCATCCAGCGCAGCGTATCCATCCTTCTTCTGTCTCCGTGGAGGAGACACTGCAAGGATTCCGGCGGCTGACGTTTCTTATATACGGAGGGCGGGGCCACCCGTCACCTGACCCCGCCCCCTCTGACGCAAGGGGAAACCCGGGGTTCCCCGTGACGTATAGGTGACCCCGCCCCCCTCTGATGTAACGGAAACCTGCCTGTGTTACATCAGAGGGGTGCGGGGTCACCCATACGTCACAGGGAACCCCGGGTTTCCCCTTGCGTCAGAGGGGGGCGGGGTCAGGTGACGGGTGGCCCCGCCCTCCGTATATAAGAAACGTCAGCCGCCGGAATGCCTGCAGTGTCTCCTACACGGAGACAGAAGGATGGATTCGCTGCGCTGGATGAGATGAGCCATCGCTGGAGAGATGACCGTCCGTCGCTGGATAGCAAGAGTGGATTACCGCCGCTGGAATCTTTTTTTTATTTTTTTATTTTTAATAAAGGAATTTTTCAAAAGTGTGTTTGTTTTATTTAACCATTTTTTACACTTTCTTTGTGAAATGGTAGGGGTACTTTTGTACCCCCTTACCATTTCAAACAGGGAGGGGGCGGGATCTGGGGGTCCCCTTGTTAAAGGGGGCTTCCAGATTCTGATAAGCCCCCCGCCCGCAGACCTCCACAACCACCGGCCAGGGTTGTGGGGATGAGGCCCTTGTCTTCATCAACATGGGGATAAGGTGCTTTGAGGGGTCACAGACCCCCAAAGCATCCTCCTAATGTTGAGGGCATGTGTCCTGGTACGGTTCAGGAGGGAGGGGGGGCCGCTCTCTCGTCCCCCCCTCTTTTCCTGCGGCCTGCCAGGTTGCGTGCTCAGATAAAGGGTCTGGTATGGATTTTTAGGGGGAACCCCACGTCAATTTTTTTTTACATTTGACACGGGGTTCCCCTTAATATCCATAACAGACCTGAAGGGTCTGGTTATGGATATTTAGGGGGAACCCCACGTCAAATTTTTTCTTAAATTTGAGGCAGGGTTCCCCTTAATATCCATACCAGACCTGAAGGGCCTGGTAATTGAATTTGGGGGACCCCCACGCTTTTTTTTTTATTTATTTATTTATTTTTTTATCAATGACTTTCAATGAGTGTTCTCTGTATTACGGAGCCGACAATTCATTATAGCTGCGAGTGATTTTAAAGGACTTTTTTTCCTGCATAAATGACACTTTGTGCAGGGACAATTCTAAGCACGGGAAACATGCGCCCTTTCACAGGCATACTATAGACAACCCCCCCTACGAAATTGAAAGGAATATTACACTTTTATTGTTTCACTTTAATCATTATTAAAATCACTGCTCCCGAAAAAACGGCCGTTTTTAAAACTTTTTTTGCATTGATCCATGTTCCCTGGGGCAGGACCCGGGTCCCCAAACACTTTTTAGGACAGTATCTTGCAGAATCTTTTCTCTCTGTCAAATCTTTTTTCTCTGTCGAATATTTTCTCTATATAATCTTGGACTAATAGAGGTAAGGTTAGGCACATTCGAACACAGGTTCTATAGACACAGATTGTTGTCAGAGTCATGTCGAATCTCCTATTCTATATCGAACTGTTGTAACAATGAAAACGAAAATAAAGCATTTATTTATGTCGGATCTTTCGTTTTTCGGATTTTGTGCTTTCGTTATCGTTTGTCAAAACGAAAACGAAAATAGCTGAAATTTGGACGAAAATGCATTCGGACGAAAACTAATGCACATGTCTACACTTTAAAGAAAAACCCTTAAAGTGGTTGTAAACCCTTATAAACCACACTGGCCTACAGGTAAGCCTAGATTAAGGCTTACCTGTAGGTCCAAGAAATATCTCCTAAACCTACACGGTTTAGGAGATATTTGTGAAAACACAGGCACCGCTGTCTACGGCACATGTGCCGTAGACAGCGGCACGCAGGCGCACTGAGCTCGCCGCTGTAAGCGGTGACATGCCGCGAGTGGCGGCTCCCGTGCGCATGTGCATGAGTGACATCATTGCAGCTTCGTCGAATGACAGTGGCGGAGCAGCGAGACCCACCGAGAAGATGGATGCTCCGGACTACAGGGGACAGCGGTGACATCGCTGGCTCCTGTGTCAGGTAAGTGACACATAATGGACTACTATGCGATGCATAATAGTCGATTATGCTTTACCTTTGCAGGGAATCAAAGAGGAAGTAAACTCATCAGGGTTTACTTCCTCTTTAAGGGTAAAAAAAGGACGCAAGGTTCTAAGTTCTATGTCGTTATGTTCCACAACAACCATTCTTGTCTGCTATATAAATATTATTTTTCAACTACTGTTTTTGACTCAAACTATGATATAGTACAGTAAATAACTATTTATGAATCGCTGAGCCTATATTTTACATATGGTTTTAAATGTATAAGCATGTGTCTGTGCCCCTTCAAGGAGATTCACCATCTCCATTTGTTCTTTTAACTGTTATTACAAAGAGAAAGAAAATCCATCATTTTGGGTTGTCAACAGAACTGGAATAAAGGGAAAATTTTCCACTGGGGACACCAGTTCCGCTGACCCTGGTGACAACCAGGGATTCCCTCATTTTGGAAGGATTTCCTTTCACTTCTTGTTTTGGCTATGGCAGAAGAATGAAATTCCTCCAAATGGGACATGGATTGACAAAAAAATAAAATAAAAATTATAGGGGGTTATAAGCCCCCCCCCCCCTTACTCTATCCATAAAGAAAACTAGAGTTTTACCATTAGTTCTGCAATGTACTTTGAAGAAACAGTTATTAACTTAATTTTTTAGCTAATTTGTAGCCAAGAACTTGATACACTGTTATTTACAGTATGCTGTCTAACTGCAAGACTTAAACAAAGAAACACATTGAAATGCTTTTAATGCATCATGGGAAATATGTTTTTCCTGATTCTGTCTTATCAGCTATAACATGCCAAGGAAGAAAAGTGGTCCCCTCACTAGAACAAACAATTATATTTCTCCACATGATTTCTAGTATTTTGAGGCATGAAAGCAATACAAAAAGTGCATTTCCTTTATATAAAGGGATGTAGCTACTTGTGATTAGTCACGTTAAAAACTGGAGTTGTTCTATAATGTTTAAGCTGTTTTACAGCTTCTCCAAGGCACTTCTTTAGTTCCAATGAGTGTCAGGAAGATACCCCAGCATTTACAGGTCTAGGATTTTTTGCAGCACAGGTAACCTAGATACTTGCAATGACAATTGAATGTGTAGATGTTGATTTTTCAAGAATTGAATGGGAGGTAAGAAAATTGTGGAACCAGTTCTAGTTACATAATTTCATTTTTGGTGCAGGAAGTCTTCATAGGTGTTAATTCCTAAACTTACATTGTGAATTGTCAAATTGTGGGGGTAGAGATGTTAAAATGGCATTATACATGGAAGGCAGATGGTATTTAAGATTTCCATTCCTGGGATAATAAGACCCCTTTCACAAGGGTGGATAGAATTCAGCTTTTAGCTGCGGATAGATCAAGTTATCTACCGCAGCTAAACTCACAAAATTATGTTTTCCTATGGCCCCATTCACACACTGCATTTAGCCACGGTTTCATTACATGGGGTTTGGTGCAGTTAGAAAAAATAAATCTGACTGCGCCAGGATCAATTTATTGCACATAACTGCAGGTAATCGCAGTGTACTATTTTACCTGCAGATAGCAGCGACAACAAGGAAAGAAAAACAACAGGAAGCACATCAGAAATGGCAAGAATGTAACAACACAGCTAAACGCAGACCCTTGTAAACGCAAGTAAATGCAGATAATCGAAATGTACCACTGCAAGTGATCGCTGTGCCTGGATTCTTGGAATTTCAAAATAACAAAACATTCTATTAATAGGGGCAGAACAACTGCCTGTGTAAAATAGGCCTAAAATGACATTTACCTGTCCAGGGATCCAGCTTTGTCCTCAACAGGGCCGGTTCTTTACCGATTTTTGGGTCCCCTGCGCAAGCATGTTTAATGTGTAATATTTCAAATGAAATAATGGAGGGGGGAGGAGGACATAAGGCAGAACCTCTCCTTTTGGTTGAATTTCTATTTTAAGAAATGAAAACTGTAATGCGATGGTTCTCATAATGTGGTTGCCCCACTCTAGACATAGCCTATAGTTGCCATGCGGGAATGTGGAAGGTAAGTAAGAGAGGTATTACTCCCCACGTTTCTGGAATTCTCATCAAAGGCTTATTTGAAGGGAAGAGGCTATATAATTTCTGTGAGGAGCAAACATATCAGACGCCAAGGTCCAGCCTTCTCTTTTTTTTTTTTCACAATACATTTTTATTGAGAATAAATCTTGTATTAGAAGCCTTTTCAATCAAACAGCTACTATAATTTTCTTCTGGAGAACTTGGAATTTAAGAAATTGGGCTTTTTGTGATTGAGGTCACTGCCAGCATTAGAGCAGGAGGAACAATGTGTTCCATTTTAGAGGACCTTTTCCTTGGGAAAACTGAATAAGTGGATGAGTGTACCAGTTCAGGTATTGCTGTAACTGGGTTTGAATGTGATGACAAAGTTAAAGCATGAAAAGGAACTAGCCGGCTTGCCTAAGATTGAGCTATTGAGAAGATTGACTTTTTTTGTGTTCAGTAAAATTAGACAATGCGGAGATCCCTCAAGAAGATACCACCATTCCTCAAGGACCAGCTTAATGGCCAATAACACATGCAAACTTTCTGATGCCATAATTCTTCTCTGCTGCTGTAAATCATTTTTTAAAACATAACACAGGGGTCCTTTTTACCTTTTACAGATTGCACAGGTACAGCACTGATTTGCAAGGTAAATGCAAATTTTCCAACAGTGCAGCACTGGACCCAACTATTCACTTATATACCATATATAATCATTCCCTCACATGCTATATGAAAATCCCCACCACTAATCATAAACAGAGTATCATACAAATGATCAAAGTTGTTTATCAACCAAAGAACTGAATTGTGCACAAAAAATAATAAATTACATCCAACACACAGTCTTTGTTCTGTGATGGTATTTTTAATCCTTCATTTAACTCTATTATTAATCGCCCTTGCAACACTTAACCATCTTGTGCCTTCAATCTCTGTTACACCTTCACCAATTAGCGTGACTCTGCTCTCACTTTTTATGGTACACTTCTTTAGCATAGGAGGTCATAAACAGGTCAGAACTCAGTGAGTATACCGGGCACTGATAAGGTATTCTTTAGATTCACATATTCTCACTCTCAGATAAACTTCATCCACTTTATAACATGGGCTTATAAAGATCAGAGCACCTTCGATCCTCAATGTCATTTCAGTGTTAGTGTTCTGGTAAACAATGTGATGATGTCACACAGAAATCCCTTCCTTACTAGTTACATTCATGCAATTTTTGGGCTGTGCAGTTATAATTTCACTATAAATCTTACCACAGTAAATGTGTTGATTTACAGGTACAGATGTTTAAAATTACCTGGCCAATGCAAAGCTGGTCTGTTTAGAAAGGCCTATTTCAGAGAATCATAAACTTCCACGGTTTTGGGATGCCAATTCTTGGGATTAGCACTTTTATGGGACGGGGCAGTGATTGGAAAGGAGTAACTCTTGATAAATTGACAGTATTGGTATTTGAACCCTCATTGCATTGATTTCAGACTGGAGGGAGGCCACTAATTTGCAATCGCCGGCACCTTGTTGGGTTCCAATGGGAGGAAGAAATGTTACTTTTTGATGCTTGAAGCGGCACTCCTTGCCTTTTTATTATAGCCTGTTTTCCCTTAGGTACTGTAAAACCATCAGACTGGAAGAGTAGGCAAGATACGCCACCATGCACATAGAAGAGCCCTCAAAAGATTGAATTCACTAGGTGCTGGAAGATCTCAGTAGCATTAAGTAACTTAAAGGGAATCACAGGATATTTATAATGTCCATCCCAAATTGAAATGTGGTCTTCCATTCTTCTCATTCCTTTATTTGAACCAGATTGTTCCACTTAGGTCAGGTTTGGAGAAGATCGGGGCTCTATTAAAGAAATTGAATGAGTCAATAATGAGAGCAATGGGAATCAATTTTTAACAGTGACAATATTCATTCCCTGAGTGTCTATGTAAAGTCTTAAGGTTTCATCTTTCACTGGGCAAAGGAGGCCCAAAGCAAGGAATATGAAAGTGGATCAATTTGTGATCGGCTAGTGTTGCTGCAACCATAGAAGGCCATGAATGCTAGAGGAGGTGACAAGAAAGGAGAAGGTTTCCAATGTAGCACTTTGATGAACATATCCAGGGAGATCATTTGATGATGTATGGGGCCACTGTAAAGTTCCATTATTGGCAGACAAACAAGAGAAATGAGATGGGTTCCAGGGAAAAGTCAAAATTCAGGGTTGGGGTGTCCTAATAAAATTTGCCACCAGAGTTAATAAAGTTAGGAACGGTAATTGATCAACCTTTGGCATACAGTTGGATGTTAAGAGTGGGATCCTTATTTGAGGGTGGAGGAATTGGTCTAGCATTCCCCTCAAGGCATACAAGACCTTGGATTTTCAAGGACACTGGGGACATTGGATGTAAAAAGCATTCCTTCTCCCCTGCAATACATACAGAGGCCCTTTGTCAGGTGAAACGTTTTGAAGGTGCATGAGGGTGAGAGGCATGGCAAAGGTGGCCAGGGTATCAGGGGAGGCTTGCAGGGAGTCTAGATCAAGTATAGAATGACACTAAGGACTCTTTTACAGGGGAAGCTCAGGGGTGGGGGGTAAAAAATGGCTGATCTTCAGTCTTACCCCCCCCCCCCAACAACCACCCAAAGGCTAAACAAGAGCCTGAGAGGGCTGTCCACATGCCATGCATGGGATGCTTCGCACCATAGTCTGTGCAAATGTAAAGGGGCAAACCTGGGCCATGCTGGTACTACAAGCCAAATGTTTGACTCACAGTTGTGGTGCAAATGTGGTGCATTAGCCCAATTATAAACTATAATTTGGGAGAAATAAAAAAAAACAGATATTCAGGAGGTGGTAGGATCACGTCCTGAATTCCTGAATTCGGGAAGGAAGCAGCTGCTTCACCGTGGATCACTTTTCAGAGCCCCTGGAGACTTAAACACCTAGCAGGGAACACATTTAAACCCTTAATTGTAAGAGCGGGGGGGGGGGGGGTAGGTCGCGCTATGGAACTATTGAATATAGTTCTGGTAAGAGCGGCCTCTATTTCAATTTCAACCCAATATGGGTGAAACAATAAAGTGAAATGGAAGGGGGGGGGAAATAGAAATTCAAATAATTATAATATACATAAAATTTTCCAGCGTGCTGGTAAGTAATAAAAAACTATATGGTACCAAATGGTAATCTATACTAATTATTCTAAAATATATCTATATGCTTGTCAATAGATGTCATCAAACCATAATAATCATTAAACCATAAAAATCATGAAAATCATAAAACAATGAGCCATAGATCAATTAATGTAACATGCAGTTCCTAAATTACAATATTAAAGTGTAAAGTGCCAGTGAACAGATAGTGCCAGTATCAAAATGCACAAAAAAACAATCACTAGAAATGTAGAAGATGAAGAAATAAAAGTGAAAAGCAATAATCTAAAAATAAAAATATAAAAATAAAAATAACCTTACAATTATCTGTTATACATATCAAATATTCATTTGTGCAACTGTGATTGAAAGTCCGTGAGTGAGTAATATAAAATGGATGAAGTAGAGAAATGCAAAAATGCAAAAATGATGAATATAAAAGTTGAAAAAAGTAGTGAAAAAAATTAATAATAAAAAAATGGTGACAAAAATAGTGGCAAAAAATAGTGGGATATCTTCTATAAGTGAGGGTGGAGGGAAGGGGGGAGAGAGGGGGGTGACTTCAACTGTTGCTCCCGGTGCTCAGTGACCACTTATGCAATTGCTCTCACCAGAGGTATAACCCCGTCCGGGGTGGATCAGCCTTCACAGTATCAGCCACCGTGTTGCTCTCTGGCTTGCCTCTGGTGTGGTTCTGGGAGTCCCTCGTTCCTCCGTTTGTATAACGTGCTCGATTATATGCAATGAGGAAGAGGCATATCCATGGTGTAGTATGTTTTAAAATTCCAGTTTTTATTTAAGTAAACAAAATTACTCACAAACATTCATTGACTGCAGACTCGTTTGTTTGTGCTGCTTGGTTTCTTTAAAAGAAGGAAAGGTCCCGTTCGGCTGCCTCACCATGTGAATTAGAGGTGTATGCTGTCTGGCCACGCCCTACGCGTTTCATCATCAAAGACGTCGTCTGGAGCGGCCATCTGCATACACCTTTTTCTTTATATAGGGTGTAATGTGCCAACGCGCATGTGCGGAAAAAAACACCACCATTTTAGTTGAGGGAATGCCCTCTATTAGCGTAATACAAAACATATTAGGCTAAGCAGGAGATTGTTCAATGCGCCTGCATTAATAACGATGTTTAGTGCCGAAAGAAGGTTGGACATTACTCCTGTGTATATAGAGAATCTATGTAACTGGGACTTCACTATAAAAGCACTAGCACTCCATAAATTCAAAACTAAACCAGAAAATAAAATAAAAGCATTAAGTGAATGCATTAGTAAAGAGAGAACGGGGAATACAGCAGAATAAATAAAAAACGGAATGAGATAAAAATGTGGTTGGATGGTCATAAATATTTATGAATTTTTTATGCACATATACCCCTTAGTGAAGAAGTGGGAAATTCATAAGGGAAGTGGTGTAAATATTAAAATTAAATTGTGGGGTGTGTGTCTGGAATGTTGTCCATTTTTTATTTGTATTAAAAAGATTTTAAAACTATTTTAAAATACTAAAAGTATTTTTAGAAGTGGTAAACGTCGCATAAGAGTAAAAATAGGAAAAAAAGAGAAAAATAAGAAAAAAATATAAAATTGAGGATAAAAATAAGGATGGAAACTGATGTTAAATGGTTAATTATATGAAACTAATTCTTATTCTATTCTTATACTAAACCCTTAATTGCCCCCTAGTGTTAACCCATTCACTAACAGTGACATTTACACAGTAATCAGTGCATTTGTATAGCCAAAAATGTGTCAAAAGTGTCCAATCTGTTCCACACAATGCTAAAAATTGCAGGTCACTGCCATACTAGTAAAAAAAAATAAAAAAAATAAAAAGATAAGGATGCCATAAATCTATTCCCTATTTTGTAGACACTATAACTTTTGTGCAAACCAATCAATATATATGCTTACTGCGTTTTTTTTTTTTTTACCTTTTTTTTAACATATTGGCTTAACCACTTCAGCTCCGGACCAATAAACACCTTAAGGACCAGAGGTCTTTTTGCAATTTCGCACTGCGCTGCTTTAACTGGTAATTGCGCGGTCATGCAATATTGCACCCAAACGAAATTTGCGTCCTTTTCTTCTCACAAATAGAGCTTTCTTTTGATGGTATTTGATTGCCTCTGCGATTTTTTTTTTTGCGATATAAATGGAAAAAGAGCGAAAATTTTGAAAAAAAAAGATATTTTCTTCTTTTTGTTATAAGAAAAATCGAATAAACTAAATTTTAGTCATACATTGAGGGCAAAATTTATTCAGCCACATGTCTTTAGTAAAAAAAATGTCAATAAGCGTATATTTTTTGGTTTGCGCAAAAGTTATAGCGTCTACAAACTAGAGTACATTTTCTGGAATTTACACAGTTTTAATTTATGACTGCCGATCTCATTTCTTGAGGTGCTAAAATGGCAGGGCAGTACAAATCCCCCCCAAATGACCCCATTTTGGAAAGTAGACACCCCAAGGAAATTGCTGATGGGTATGTTGAGCCCATTGAATATTTATTTTTTTTGTCCTAAGGGATTGAATAAAAAATTTTTTTTACAAAAAGTTGTCACTAAATGATATATTGCTCACACATGCCATGGTTATATGTGGAATTGCACCCCAAAATATATTCCGCTACTTCTCCCGAGTATGGGGATACCACATGTGTGGGACTTTTTGGGAGTCTAGTCGCGCACGGCACCCCGAAAACCAATCACCACCTTCAGGATTTCTAAGGGTGCAAATTTTTGATTTAACTCCTCACTACCTATCACAGTTTCGAAGGCCATAAAATGCCAAAATAGCACAAAACCCCCCAAAATTACCCCATTTTGGAAAGTAGACACCCCAGGCTATTTACTGAGAGGCATGTTGAGTCCATGGAATATTTTATATTTTGCCACAAGTTGCGGGAATATTACAAACTTTTTTTTTTTGCACCAAGTTGTCACTAAATGATATATTGCTCACACATGCTATGGGCATATGTGAAATGACACCCCAAAATACATTCTGCTGCTTCTCCCGAGTACGGGGATACCACATGTGTGGGACTTTTTGGGAGTCTAGTCGCGCACGGCACCCCGAAAACCAATCACCACCTTCAGGATTTCTAAGGGTGCAAATTTTTGATTTAACTCCTCACTACCTATCACAGTTTCGAAGGCCATAAAATGCCAAAATAGCACAAAACCCCCCAAATGACCCCATTTTGGAAAGTAGACACCCCAAGCTATTTACTGAGAGGCATGTTGAGTCCATGGAATATTTTATATTTTGCCAAAAGTTGCGGGAATATTACAAACTTTTTTTTTTTTTGCACAAAGTTGTCACTAAATGATATATTGCTCACACATGCTATGGGCAGAAGTCAAATTACACCCCAAAATAAATTCTGCTGCTTCTCCCGAGTACGGGGATACCACATGTGGGGGACTTTTTGGGAGCCTAGCCACGTACGGGACCCCGAAACCAAGCACTGCCTTCCGGATTTGAATATAAAATGCTATAAAAAACAAACTAACCAGAGTCACCCGTAACACTTATACGGTGATCAGTGGTAAAAGGGTTAACTAGGGGCAATCAGGGGGTTCAAATTTTTATTAGGTAGTATATGGGGGTCCCTGGCGCTATATAAAAACCTGACGGGGAACCTAAATAACTAACTGGCTAACCAGCGTCACCAGTGACACTTATACTGTGATCGCTGGTGAAAGGGGGTGAAAGGGTTAACTAGCAGCAATCAGGGGGTTAAAACCATTATTGGGTAGTATATCGGGGTACCTAGCGCTATAAAAACCTGGCGGTGAACCTAAAAAAATAACTAGCTACCTAGCGACACTAGCGACACTGATGCAGCGTTCAGAAAAATTATCGCTTAGTGACACTGGCAAAAGGGGGTGAAAGGGTTAACTAGCGGAAATCAGGGGGTTAAAACCATTATTGGGTAGTATATCGGGGTACCTAGCGCTATAAAAACCTGGCGGTGAACCTAAAAAAATAACTAGCTACCTAGCGACTGTAGCGACACTAATGCAGCGATCAGAAAAACGATCGCTTAGTGACACTGGCAAAAGGGGGTGAAAGGGTTAACTAGTGGCAATCAGGGGGTTAAAACCATTATTGGGTAGTGTATCGGGGTACCTAGCGATATAAAAACCTGGCGGTGAACCTAAAAAAATAACTAGCTACCTAGCGACACATGCAGCGATCAGAAAAATGATCGCTTAGTGACACTGGCAAAAGGGGGTGAAAGGGTTAACTCTAGGGGCAATCAGGGGGTTAAATCTTTATTGGGGGGTGATAGGGGGCTACCCTGGACCTAACACTAACTGTCCTGACAGTTTTTACTGTCACAACTGACACTGAATGTCAATCAGGGGGTTAAAACCATTATTGGGTAGTATATCGGGGTACCTAGCGATATAAAAACCTGGCGGTGAACCTAAAAAAATAACTAGCTACCTAGCGACACATGCAGCGATCAGAAAAATGATCGCTTAGTGACACTGGCAAAAGGGGGTGAAAGGGTTAACTAGCGGCAATCAGGGGGTTAAAACCATTATTGGGTAGTATATCGGGGTACCTAGCACTATAAAAACCTGGCGGTGAACCTAAAAAAATAACTAGCTACCTAGCGACTGTAGCGACACTAATGCAGCGATCAGAAAAACGATCGCTTAGTGACACTGGCAAAAGGGGGTGAAAGGGTTAACTAGTGGCAATCAGGGGGTTAAAACCATTATTGGGTAGTGTATCGGGGTACCTAGCGATATAAAAACCTGGCGGTGAACCTAAAAAAATAACTAGCTACCTAGCGACACATGCAGCGATCAGAAAAATGATCGCTTAGTGACACTGGCAAAAGGGGGTGAAAGGGTTAACTCTAGGGGCAATCAGGGGGTTAAATCTTTATTGGGGGGTGATAGGGGGCTACCCTGGACCTAACACTAACTGTCCTGACAGTTTTTACTGTCACAACTGACACTGAATGCATTGATCAGTAAAGAAATGATCAATGCAATCAGTGACACTGTGACTGGGGGGGGAGGGGGGGGCGATCGGGGGGGGGGATCGGGGGGGGGTTTGTGTGCCTGTGTGTACCTACATGTCAGTGTAGTGTTGGTGCACACTTACTTTTAGTCTTCTCCTCGTAGTCCGGTCAAAAAGACCGCCCCGAGGAGAATGACATCACTTCCTCCTTCCTGTGTAAACAATACACAGAGGAGGAAGCTTCTCATTGGCCAGGAGCGATCCAGAGGGGGTGGCCGAAAACCAACGGCCATCCCCTCATCACGGAGCGCTCCTGGACCGAATCGGACCGCCGTAAACAGCAGGAGGGGGTCCGATCGGACCCCCCACCCGCTGGAAGGCAATCACGTAGATGTACGTGATTGTGCCTGCCTGTGCCATTGTGCTGACATACAATGGCAATACGGCGGTCCTGAAGTGGTTAAACTGATGAAGAAAAATTGGGATATTTATTATAGCAAATAGTATAAAATACTGTATTTTTTTCAAAATTGTCATTCTCTTTTGTTTATAGTGCAAAAAAAAAATTCAGAGGTGATCAAATACCACCAAAAGAAAGCTCTATTTGTGGGGGGAAAAAAAGATGTATGTTTTGTTTGAGTACAACGGCGCACAATCACGCAATTGTCGGGTAAAGCGATGCGGTGTCATATCTCAAAAAATGGCCTGGTCATTAAGGGGGAAATTCTTCCGGTCGTAACTAAATCTACATCACAGTGGATATATTTATTTATAATGCAATGCACAGCATATTGGCATGTTATAACAGACCTACTTGCCAAACAAACGCATACAGTGATGCCCATGCTTTCCCTTGTTGCTCTGCTCATCTTCTGTTTTAGCCCTGAATGACATAACCCCTGTAGATGCATCAAACTAGAGAGCAGTTCCAAAAAAAAAGCTGTACACTACGTTGCAGTGTATGTACAATTAATTATCACTTCAGCCTGCAGTCACAAGGAATGGTGAAATGTATTTGCATGCACACTATGATACCCTCTGGAAAGCATGCACTAATACTTTTTTACTGTCAGTGATTTTTAGTAACTTTTAGAATTATTAGTGTGCACATAATTTGCTCACATTTCTACATGAAAAGCACATAAAGAATTGTTTACTAAAAACATTAGAAAAAATCCTATTTATATTCTAGGTACTGAACTCTTAATTGGTATGCATTTAACATTTCTTAGTGAATTATCTATTTGTTTGTTACCATCTACAGCAGTGGTCATCAACCCTGTCCTCAAGGCCCACTAACAGACCAGGTTGCAAGATAAGTGAAATACATCACAGGTGATATAATTTGCTGCTCAGTGATTGCAGTATTCTAGTCTTCATTTGCCCAAGGTAATACATAAAACCTGGCCTGTTAGTGGGACAGGGTTGATGACCACTGATCTACAGTATGTGAACATTGTGTGCAGTTGGCAAATATTATGAAACTACAGTTTGATTGTTTGTCCTGGTATGTGAGCACATCTATGCTAATCATTTAGTAGATTGGACAAGAACACTGTGGACGGAGTGTGGTGATGTTCCCAGTAATGGACCGTACACACGATCCAAATATCGTACGAAAACGGTCGTCCGAGGAAGGATCGTACGATTTTCGGATCGTGTGTACACTACTTTCGATAGCCGATCATGACCGTTCATCCGATATTATTCGATTGGACATGCACGGAAATTTTTCTCATACGATTCCAGATCGCATGATTTTCGTTTAGTCAGTATAGTTGTCATCCAAAAATACAATACAAATACATTACAACACATGACATCACTAACAATTTTTTTTTTCTATCGTACGAGTATTTTCGTGATTTTATTTAGCTATTCAATTTCTACTTAAGATTATTAACTGAAAATGGTTGTGAGATTGGTCGTACGATATTTGGATCGTGTGTAAGGGGCATTAGTGTAGGGAAATATCTCAACAATCATCCAGGTGCTGTGCTGCAGATTGCCAACACTTCCTATTGACCAAGTGACTTTTTTTAATCAGAGTGCCTGTGTTTTACATCATACTTAATTCAAAATGTACCTCTGCCTTGGCAACACTTCTTTACCAGACAGAAACTGCTTACTGTGAAGATGTATGATATACTATATGTAACATGCTTTACTGTGCTAAGATTGTTTTACAAGCAAGACTATATTGATCAAAAATAATTTCAATACACTTTAAAATGAGTTAGAACAGAAAGTACTATTATTTTGTTTATTTACATATGCATCATCTATGTGTAAACAGATTAAGCCTTGTCAATATTTAGAAGTTAATCTGCAGCTTTAAAGATTTCCGATAATGGGAAGAAAATAAACAACAAACGAAAGGGTCTGATCAAAGGCTGGTTGGCTCAGAAAATAGCACAGTAAGCTGCTTTGCCTGCAGACGTATAAGCTGATATGCATTCCATATTCAGGAGCTTCACACAGAAAAGCAATGCATTCTGTGATGTAAGGATGCACAAAATACAACAATCAATGACTTAGTAAAACAATGATAGAAACACACAAAAGTGAAGTATAAAAGAATAATAGAAAAATGTGTCAACAAATAAAAAAGAGAACAGCAGTACGTCATGTATTCTGCTAGAACTGTAAAATATACACTAGGTGAATTTTTTCTATAGCCCACACTTTCATACTTAAAGTAGAACTATAGGCAAAACTTTTTTTTTTTCATTTTGGATAGAGGGGGTTATAACCCCTGTGAGGTTTATTTATGCCATCTTTGTCCCATTGGGGACATTTCCTTCCACGTCCTGTCCTATAGCCAAACAGTACACCCAGTCTGACACTGCGCAATTCCAAATAAATAGAAACAGCAGCTAACACGCTAAAACAAGGATATTTTTAGCAAAAAATTTGTGAAATATAAAGTGCGGCGCTAAATATGCATTGACAAAATTGTGACAAATTATCATGTACAAAATAAGAAAAACAAACAAAAATTATTTATAGGTATAAGAGAGTGTGTGAAAAAGCCCTCTATGATGTTAAATGCACCCAAGCATTTGTACAGGCATCGACTTATTTATAAAAATAAGCCATGAAGTGATTAAATAAAGTCCGTATCACAAATCTCTTGTGCGTGAAATAAAGTCCCAAAAGAAACTGAAAATATTCATGGGTTATTTTTATAAATAAGTCGATGTCTGTACAAATGCTTGGGTGCATTTAACATCATAGAGGGCTTTTTCACACACTCTCTTATACCTATAAATAATTTTTGTTTGTTTTTCTTGTTTTGTACATGATAATTTGTCACAATTTTGTCAATGGATATTTAGCACTGCACTTTATATTTCACACTATAGCCAAACAGGAAATGAGAGAATATCCCTGAAAATTAAGGGAATTCCTTGGGGACCCCCAGGTCACCATTGGAAGATTTCCCCTCTCATTACTTTTCTGGGGACAGCCCCAATTTAAGATTTTTTTTAACTTTCACTTTCAATGATAATGGTAAACAGGACAAATAGAGAGGGTGAATCTCCCTAATGAGGGCTCAGATAGCAATGAAAATGAACAGATGCTCTAAGGCCGCGTACACACGGGCGGACTGTTCGCCCAACCTTGTCCGCTGAACAGTGTTTGGGCGGACAGTCCGCTCGTGTGTGGGCTTTCAGCGGACAGTTTCAGCGGACAGTTGGACGGACAAAGTCTTTCGGAAATTCCGAAAAACTGTCCGCTGAAACTGTGTTTGAGCGAACAGTCCGCCCGTGTGTGGGCCTGTCCGCTGTACTTTCGAAATGAGCGGACTGTTCCCGCTCGGAAAGTCCGCCCATTTCGAGCGCGTGTACAGGTAGGCGGGGCCCGCGAAGGAGACATCGCGGGCTCCGCCGCCTGGAATGGGCTTAAAGGGGAACCCCAACGCCGAAAAAAATCGGCGTGGGGGTTCCCCCCAAGTCCACACCAGACCCTTGTCCGAGCACGCTACCCGGCCGGCCAGGAAAGGGGGGCGAGCGAGCGCGCCCCCCCTCCTGAGCCGTACCAGGCCGCGTGCCCTCAACATGGGGGGTGCCTTGGGGAAGGGGGGGCCGCGCGGCCCCCCCACCCCAAAGCACCTTGTCCCCATGTTGATGAGGACAAGGGCCTCTTCCCGACAACCCTGGCCGTTGGTTGTCGGGGTCTGCGGGCGGGGGGCTTATCGGAATCCGGGAGCCCCCTTTAAGAAGGGGGCCCCCGGATACCGGCCCCCCACCCTATGTGAATGAGTATGGGGTACAATGTACCCCTACCCATTCACCTGTGAAATAAAGTACAAAAAAAAACACAACACATGGAAAAAGTATTTTATTGCACAGCTCCGGGGGTCTTCCGTCTTCGGGGGTCTTCTCGCCGGACTCCTCCGCTATGTGTGTGTAGCTCTTTTGCTAGCGGAGGAGTCCGGCTTTCTTCCTCCCCGCCGCCGGCCTCTTCTCCCGACTTCGGGGGTCTTGTCCCCCTCTTCGGTTCTTCTGCCGGGCCACCGCGCCTGGTCCGGTGGCCCGGTCTTCTGTCGCCGCCTTCGGTTCTTCTGCCGGGCCACCGCGCCTTCTTGTAGCTCTTTTACAGGCGGTGGCCCGGTCTTCTGTCGCCGCTGTCGTCGTCGCCGCCGCCGCCGCCTTCCATTCTTGTTCTTCTTCTTGTTCTTCTTCTTGTTCTTCTCCTGGAGATGTTGACTCGACGATCTCTCCGGCCGGAATGCCAGAGCCGCGCTGTGCGGTCACTTATATAGTGACAATGGGGCGGTGTCACATGGTATATGTCACATGGGTTGGTCACATGGTGACCCCGCCCCCTTACGATGTCATAGTCCCCATGTGACATCAACCCATGTGACCAACCCATGTGACATATACCATGTGACACCGCCCCATTGTCACTATATAAGTGGCAGCGGAGCGTGTCCCTGGCATTCCGGCCGGAGAGCTCGTCGAGTCAACATCTCCAGGAGAAGAAGAAGAAGAACAAGAAGAAGAACAAGAACGGAAGGCGGCGGCGGCGGCGACGACGACAGCGGCGACAGAAGACCGGGCCACCGCCTGTAAAAGAGCTACAAGAAGGCGCGGTGGCCCGGCAGAAGAACCGAAGGCGGCGACAGAAGAACGGAAGACGGCGACAGAAGACCGGGCCACCGGACCAGGCGCGGTGGCCCGGCAGAAGAACCGAAGAGGGGGACAAGACCCCCGAAGTCGGGAGAAGAGGCCGGCGGCGGGGAGGAAGAAAGCCAGACTCCTCCGCTAGCAAAAGAGCTACACACACATAGCGGAGGAGTCCGGCGAGAAGACCCCCGAAGACGGAAGACCCCCGGAGCTGTGCAATAAAATACTTTTTCCATGTGTTGTGTTTTTTTTTGTACTTTATTTCACAGGTGAATGGGTAGGGGTACATTGTACCCCATACTCATTCACATAGGGTGGGGGGCCGGTATCCGGGGGCCCCCTTCTTAAAGGGGGCTCCCGGATTCCGATAAGCCCCCCGCCCGCAGACCCCGACAACCAACGGCCAGGGTTGTCGGGAAGAGGCCCTTGTCCTCATCAACATGGGGACAAGGTGCTTTGGGGTGGGGGGGCCGCGCGGCCCCCCCTTCCCCAAGGCACCCCCCATGTTGAGGGCACGCGGCCTGGTACGGCTCAGAAGGGGGGGCGCGCTCGCTCGCCCCCCTTTCCTGGCCGGCCGGGTAGCGTGCTCGGACAAGGGTCTGGTGTGGACTTGGGGGGAACCCCCACGCCGATTTTTTTCGGCGTTGGGGTTCCCCTTTAAGCCCATTCCAGGCGGCGGAGCCCGCGACGTTTCCTTCGCGGGCCCCGCCTACCTGTACACGCGCTCGAAATGGGCGGACTTGCCTCCGCCTTACGTGGGCGAGTCCGTTCATTTCAAAAGTTGAGCGGACTGTTTGGCAAACAGTTCGTTGAAACAGTCCGCTCGTGTGTGGGCAAGTCCGCTCATGCAAGTTTTGAGCGGACTGTTTGCCAAACTGTTTGACGAACAGGGTTGGGCAAACAGTCCGCGCGTGTGTACGCGGCCTAATCCAGCTCCCCTCTATTCAGAACTAAAACAAGTTTTGCCTTGTTATACTTTAAGTAGATTAATGTGTATGCAAGGGAAAAAAAAAATGTTTTTATCGAGTAGAGAAAGACTTATACCCCTGTGGAGATTCCCCTTCACTTGCTGTCCTGGGGATGAAACAGAAAGGAGATGTAAATATCTCTAATGCGCTGTACACACAAGCAGAATTTCTCCAAATTTTTCTAAAATCTTGGATGGTTTTTCCAACGGAATTCCGCTCAAGCTTGGCTTGCATACACACGGTCACACGAAAGTTTGCTGAACTTTCGATCGTCAAAAACGCAGTGACATACAACACTATGACGAGCCGAGAAAATTAAGCTCAATGCTTCCTAGCATTTGTCAAATTGTTTCCGAGCATGCGTAGGAAGTTTGCCCATCGGAATTGGTATAGATGATCGGACTTTCCTATCAGAACTTTTTCCGACCAAAAAAATTTAGAAAATGCTCTCAATCTTTTGCTGACGGGAATTCGGCCAGCAAAAGTCAGATGGAGCATGCTCTCGGTCACATTTTCCGACCAAAAGCTCTTATCGGGCTTTTGCTGGCCGAATTTTCAATCGTGTGTACACTTCCACATATTTCCACTTAGTCATGTGTCACTAGAATATTTGTCTTCATTAGATGATTTACCTTCAGATCTTGCTCTGGTGAGAAACTATAAAATTTTTGATTTTCCTTTATTCTTTTTCTTGGTGACAATAGTCACCCAGACAAAAAGAAGGGTGAATCTCCCCAACATAAACCACAGTTTCCCCACACACTTCCCTAATCTAAAATAAAAAAAAGTTTGCCTTAACATATACTTTGAAAGTAAATAAATACTTCTTATTTTGAGCACAATAAAATGGTAGAATGTCCTTATAAATTTACAAAATCTATCTGCAAGATAGATTATTTTTGATTATTCCAATCTCTGTCCAAATATGTTAAAATAGTGGAAAAAATGCCAAAATCAATTTTTGTAAACTTTCGGAATTGATATAATATACATTTCTCTTATATATAGATGTATTATGTATCTATATATAACTAGTGCCTTGAAAAAGTATTTATACTCCTTGAAATTTACCATATTTTGTCATGTTACAACCAAAAATGTAAATGTATTTTATTGGGATTTTATGTGATAGACCAATAACACACCTATTTAGTAAATAGAGTCCATCTGCATGTTTAATCTCAGTATTAATACAGCTGTTCTATGAAGCCCTCAGAGATGTGTTAGAGAATTTTATTAAACAAATAGCATCGTGAAGGACAAAGAACACACCAAACAGGTCAGGGATAAAGATGTGGAGAAGTTTAAAGCAGGGTTAGGTTATAAAAAAAAGATATTCCAAGCTTTGAACATCTCACGGAGCACTGTTCAATTCATCATCTGAAAATGAAAAGAGTATGGCACAACTGCAAACCTACCAAGACATGGCCGTCCACCTAAACTGACAGGCCAGGCAAGGAGAGCATTATTATAAGCAGTCAAGAGGCCCATGGTAACTCTGGAGGAGCTGCAGAGATTCACAGCTCAGGTGGGAGAATCTGTCCACAGGACAACTTAGTCATGCACTCCACAAATCTGGCCTTTATGAAAAGATGGTAAGAAGAAAGCCATAAGAAGAAGCCCATTTGCATTTGCAGAAGCCATGTGGGAGACAAAGCAAACAAGTGGGAAGAAGGTGCTCTGGTCAGATGAGACTAAAAGTGAACTTTTTGGCCTCAAAGCAAAACGCTATGTGTGGCCGAAAAAATAACATTGCACATTATCCTGAACACACCATCCCCACTATAAAACATGGTGGTGGCAGCATCATGTTGTGGGGATGCTTTTCTTCAGCAGGGAAGCTGGTCAGAGTTGATGGGAAGAGGGAGAGAGCCAAATACAGGGCAATCTTGAAAGGAAACATGTTAGAGCCTGCAAAAGACGAGACTGGGGCGGAGGTTCGTCTTCCATCAGGACAAAGACCTTAAAGATACAGCCAGAGCTACAATGGAATGGTTTAGCTCAGGGATCTTAAAACTACAGCCCTCCAGCAGAACTACACATCCCATGAGGAATTGTAAAACTCTGACATTCACAGACATGACTAGGCATAATGGGAATTGTAGTTCCTGAACAACTGGATGGCCATAATATGAAGACCCCTAGTTTAGATCATAGCGGTATTCATGTGTTCGAATGGCCCAGTCAAAGTCCAGAAATAAATCCAATTGAGAATCTGTGGCATGACTTCAAAATTGCTATTCACAGACTTTCTCCATCCAATCTGACAGAGCTTGAGCTAGTGATGGCGAACCTTGGCATCCCAGATGTTTTGGAACTACATTTTCCATGATCCTCATGCACTCTGCAGTGTAGATGAGAATCATGGGAAATGTAGTTCCAAAACATCTGGGGTGCCAAGGTTCACCATCACTGGCCTGAGCTATTTTGCAAAGAAGAATGGTCAAAAATGTTACTCTAGATGTGCCAAGCTGGTAGAGACATACCCAAAAAGACTTGCAGCTGTAATATCAGCGTAAGGTGGTTCTACAAAGTATTGACTCAGGAGGGCTCAATACAAATGCATGCCACACTTTTCAGATATTTATTTGTGAACATCTTGAAAAACATTTATCCTTTTCCTTCTACTTCATTTTATGTGCCACTTTGTGTTGGTCCATCACATAAAATCCCAATAAAATACATTTATGTTTCTGGTTGTAACATGGCAAAATGTGGAAAATTTCAAGGGGTATGAATATTTTTCAAGGCACGTGTGTGTGTATATATATATATATATATATATATATATATATATATATATATATACACAGTATATATTTAGGCTCTAATATCTTAATTTTTCTCATTTGTGTTAAACACTAACAACAATTCATTATTTCTTAAAAAACAATAACAAGCACATAAATGCAATCAGTGATAGACATGAGTGCTAGATGGAGTGAAGGAATAAAATCAGAACATCTGTGTAAATAGATGTAGTTTAATAAAATCTAAACTTAGTCCACACACAATCCTTTGATGGTTCTCTCATTGGATCCCACAATAATCCACATACTAAAAAAGACTTAACAGGCATAATCTGTCAACGTTAATGAGGATCAATGAGGATCAATTGGTTTAAGATTAAAAATAGAGCATATTGCACTTTTACAACTTAAACTTCATGTAGTGGAATGCATCTGATTAAAACTCTAGCAGTGATAGTTTTATTGCTGGTCTTCTCCGTTGTAGTTTTAAACTGAACTGCTGAAAATACAGTTGGAATGTGTTTTTTTTATGTCAAGTACAGATAAGCAACATCCTTATTTAACCACCTTAAGACCAGACTGTTTTACCCCCTTCCTGCACAGGCCATTTTTGTAGTTTTCAGCACTGTTACACTTTGAATGACAGGCATGCAAAAGAAAGAAAAGCAAAAACTTCTCATGCACTCTGTTGTCGAGGTCTCAGTATGTGGTGTAGTTTCTCTTAGTGACCAGTCTATTAAGCTTCAGTTACGAATGACACAGTGAGTGATTAATACCACTGACTCACTATGTTCATTCAAAAAATGAAGGGGATGGTAAATTGCACATTTACTGGCCCCTTCCCCTGCTCTCTCTATACTGGAAATTCCTCCCATGTGTCCACAGCAACCAGCAGAGGAGAGAAGCTGACAGCGCTGCAGGAGGCACACAGGAGTGGATCAGATGTGGGCAGAACAGAAAGCATGATCAGTGTGGTGGGGGTGCAATTACAGGAATGCTGCCCTGTGACTCTCCCTGCAGCAGCAGCTAAAAGCTTGAGGGAGGGAGGGGGAGAAAGCTGCTACAGGAACAGACACACAGGGCATCGTTCCTATAATTTAACCCCTGCTACACCGATCATAATCCCTGTCCTGCCCACATCTCATTCCCTCTGCTGTCCAGGCCCCGTACAGGAGGACAGGTGGTCTCACCGGCCCTGCTTACTTTCATAATCTACTTTTAATATCCTTTATGCATACATTTATCTTGGAGTAGGTCATTTGTTTGGATTATGCTTAGTGATGAGCCAAGTGTACTTGGGTTCAGTTCAGCAAATGCTCTAAAACATTACCAAAGTTTAGATTGGGATTAATGTTAATTTTTAGTCATGACTATTTTCTAAGCTAACCGGTAAAGGATTACAAAGAAAGAACATGGCGGGCAGTCACTGATCCTGGAGACATATACCAAAGAACTTTTTTTAAATGAATGTTTAACAGGGAGTAGCCATATTAGAGCAACTCAGAGAGCATAAAAATATATATTCCTTAAAGGATTTCTTAAGTTGTTTTTGAAAAAATTAAAAGCCATCAAGTACAAATACTGTAGCTGCTGGCTCTTAATAAAGAGACACTTTCCTGCCCAAGTATCCTGCGCCATCCTCACCAGCCTGGTTCTTCGCTGGTCTTCAGGTCTCTGGCTCCCTTCACTATGCATGCATGATCCATGCTGTGCGAATGGTTCCACAGCCTCCTGGGACCTGTGATATATCCCAGGAGGTTGGGGCAAGAAAGGAACGGGGAGAACTTCCAGAGGAATCGCCTAGGCGATCACAGTGGAAATTGTAGCGGGTACCTGACAAAGCTAGGTACCAACTCCTCCCCCCTCCAAAAAAAGGTTCCAAAACTGTAGTGTTCTAGGTGGCCTTTATCTGATAGGCTGCAAATATCGATATTTGAGACATGCCATAGATTGGGTAGTGTGTAGATCTAGGTTTTCATATAAGGAGTTGGAATCAAATATGATAGAACCCTGGAATTGAGCAGCCCTTTTGCATTGTCCACTTGCAGAATTGCCTTCATTGAATTGTCAAAATATCTTCAAAAGAGATACAGATGGTGGCGTGGAGAGAAGTGGGAAAATATACATCTCATAAATCTCTATATTGCATCAAATATCCCCCTATTAGAAGTAATCCAGCATTTCTTGCAGGGGAACTACATATAGCTTTTTACAGATGGGCAGATCAGGGTTTAACACATTCACATCAATTGTTTGATACTGATACAGAGAATCCATGTACTTTTCAGGTTTTAAGCCAAAATGTCATATTCCCCCATCAGATTATTATTATTTTAGGTAGGTTTCTTCTTACTAAAAGAGTATTATATTGCATCCTATATGGGGAATGTCTACCTCCTTTTTGGAGACTCCAGTAGAAACAGCAGATTTGTTTATCTAAATCCAAATTTGACTAGGCTTAGAGCAGGGGTCTCAAACTGACGACCTACAAGTCCCAACATGCCTCTGCCTGTTGGAGTCATGCTTGTAACTGTCAGCCTTGCAATGCCTCATAGGACTTGTAGTTCTGCAACAGATGGAAGGTGGCCAGTTTGAGACCCCTGCTTAGAACTTTTGATCTAGGAAGATCTAATATCTGAAAATGGTCCCAGGATTTTCAAGTGGATAACATAACATAGAAATACTCCAGGGACGCCGAAGGGTTTGTAAAATCAGAATAAATGAAGTATGACAAGAGACGCAATATAAGATAATACATTAAGCATATTTATCAATTCAAGGTTATGGCCTACAGACAGGATGTCCAAAATGTGGAGAAAATAAGGCCACATTAGCAGACTATTTTTGGTATTGTCTCTTAGTTAATAATTTTTGGAAGCAAGTATTAAGCTATGCATCCAAGATCTGTGGTTATAGCATTCTTGAAAAAAGCTGAATGATAGTTTTGTTTAGCTGTTCGGAGACCAAAGGGACAGTCAGAATAAAGTAATACAGAAATGGTCCACATTTGTCTAATAACAGCAAAAAACTGTCTATAGTAGTTGGTGCAAAACATGGGTGATAACTGAGTTCATGAGCGAAAGCAAGTAGAGTAGCCCAAGTAATATTAATCATGGGGGGCAAAAAGGCATCACTAGTAAAGGAATCTCTTAAGATGTGAAGAAATCTCTGCAACAGTCAAAAAAAAAACAAAAAAAAAAAAAAACACAGAGCTCCACTCTAAGTGCAGCATGTCAAAAACAACAAGGTTTTTTTGAGACAAATGGCAACTTACATTAAAAAAAAAGGAAAGCCCTTGTCAGACGCACTGGTGGTGTTGCTGATGGTCACAGCACATGAGGTAGCATGGTATAACATTGCAAAAAAGACACATTGAATTCAAATGTATTACTATATAAGCATAACATGTTGTTGTGGGCCAATAATAATAACAAATAGAAAAAAAATATAAAACAATATAAAAAAATAATGATAATTAAACAATTACCAAAATGGGGTTAAACAGCAATTGAATAGCAATCCTCATGACAGCCACAATTGATATTCCCTAATAAAACTGAACTTATGAAAATGCGTTGTATTACAATGATATGGGCATGAGAAAGAAAACCGTTTTTTGGAAACAATTCATAGGGAAACAGTTCTAAAAGATACATAATTCATAAAAAGGATACAGTATCCAATACGATACATATGATGAAGATTATTTATTTCTTTCAGTGTTGGTTCTCACAAAAAAACTGTCCCTGTTGACATTTGACCCTACTATAAATAGTACAATTTTCTAATGTATGCACATTTTCCCTTGTTGTGTCCCATTTAAAGAGATAAATCATGGAACCATGGAGTGGAATGGGGTGCAAGTGTACTGCTATAAGAACTGGCCTACCAGCTGCTTCCCCTGTATTCATTTTACAAAACTGGTGATGATGTCACAGGAAGTAAAAAAAGCTGCTTCTCACTACAGACAGTTGGTCAAAATAGATGGGACCAGCTCTAGAAGGGGAGAGAGGTCCTGAGGGTAAAAATTGGTAATGCCTGGGTATATACCTAAAGTGGTTGTAAACTTCTGGCATGAAAAATGAACAAAGCCTAAACCCAAAGCACCGAGTGTCACTTCTCTCTGCTGTCTAGTTCCTCTTCTATCTGCAAAAAATGGAGGGGGTGGGGGAGGGGAGCTCCAGCACACAACCTGTGATTGATAGCCTCCGCTGTGCATGTTTCCCTGCGGGCTGTGTGAAGGTGGTTGTATCTCTTTACTCCACTTAGCTCTCACATTAAAGAGAGCTCTCCTCTCTGAACTGTGCAGTGTGTGATGTCAGATCCCCGCCACCTACCTGCTAGAATTCAGAGATGCAGTGTAAAATGTGTGATTGTGTAGAGGAAATATAGCTGCAGATAAAGAAATACAACTTATGTATGAGGATTTATTTCCTCTCTATGTATCACCTGGGTATATGTCAGGGTTTCCAACCACTTTAAAGAGCCATAGAATGTAGTAATGTAACATCTAAATAATTCAGTATCTACGTATAAATAAGTCTGATTTTTGGGCGATCATTTTTTTTTCTTTAGACTGCTTGTGGTTCACAGACCAGATAGGAATAAGTAATAAATGGTATTTGCAATGTGTTTAGACTTAGAATTTAGACTCTGGTCTACATCCAACAGTAGTAATAAAATGAAAATATGCATACAATCATTTGAGATTATTTTGTTTGTGCATTTCTAAAACAATATTTATCAAAAGAACATGCTTATATTTTTTTGTCAAATAGTTTCATTTTAATATACAACTTTTTGGAAAGAAGTTATATTGGAGTTGTAAAGTAAAAGATTAATCATGATTCTTGTGAATTTCTGCTCAACAGCCTGCAGCTGCTCAGTATTTCCCTTGGATACATATCTGTGCATAGTATATTTTTCATTGTTTGCTGCCCTTAAGCAAAAGCCGTTTGATGGTCTACTTCTCCCAGAGCAATGCTGCAGTAGCAGAAAATAACATGAAACATACTGTGTTACATATAGATCAGACTGTTTATTTTTATTTTACCAGCAAAACAAATTATACAATTTTGTTCCTATCATCTCAGTAGGAGAGCAAAAGCCAGCATTCAACATTTATAACAGATGAGTGTCATTTTTGTTTTGTTTTTATCTTTTGAGTTTTAATGTTTCTTTAACAGTAAACAGTTCTGTGTGCGTATGTTTTGAAGAGAAAAGTGGAAACAAAAAAATGCATTAATACATAAAAAAAGTCCTAAATATATACATGTAAGAAAGAAGGACAATGTGTATTTCTCCTACAGGCATTAGAGGTAAGAAAGAAGATCCGTCAAAGGATTTGCTAATGGCAGCATTCTTCATGTTAGAACTCAGCGTACTCTCCTGTATGCTAAAGAGCACCAGTACAGTATATACTCGAGTATAAGCCAACTCGAATATAAGTTGAGGGGGGCTTTTTTAGCATTAAAAAAATGTGCTAAAAAACTCGGCTTATGCATGAGTATATACGGTAAATAAATGGCTCTTACTAGGTCACTGAAGTGTACACTTTAAATATGCAGTGCCTTGAAAAAGTATTCATGCCCTTTGAAATTTTCCCCATTTTGTCATGTTATAACCAAAAACATAAATGTATTTTATTGGGATTTTATATGATAGACCAACACAAGTGGCACATAATTGTGAAGTGGAAGGAAAATGATAAATGGTTTTCAAAATTTTTTACAAATAAATATCTGAGTGTGGCGCTCATTTGTATTCAGCCCCCTGATACCCTTAACTAAAATCTAGTGGAACCCATTGACTTCAGAAGTCACCTAATTAGTAATCCACCTGTGTTTAATTTAACCTCAGTATAAATACAGCTGTTCTATGAAGCCCTCAGAGGTTTGATGGAGAACCTTAGTGAACAAACAGCATTACAAAGGCCATGGGACACACCAGACAGGTCAGGGATAAAGTTGCGAAAAAGTTTAAAACAGGATTAGGTTATAAAAAAAATATCCCAAGCTTTGAACTTCTCACGGAGGACTGTTCGATCCATCCTCCGAAATTGGAAAGTGTATGGCACAACTGCAAGTCTTATCGGACATGGCCGTTCAACTAAACTGACAGGCTGGGCAAAGAGAGTATTTATCAGAGAAGCAGCCAAGAGGCCCATTGTAACTCTGGAGGAGCTGCAGAGATCCACAGCTCAGGTGGGAGAATCTGTCCGCAGGAAAACTATTAGTCATGCACTCCACAAATATGTTCTTTATGAAAGAGTGGCAAGAAGAAAGCCATTGTTGAAAGAAAGCCATAAGAAGTCCTGTTTGTCCTGTTTGCAGTTTGTGACAAGCCATGTGGAGGACACAGCAAACATGTAAAAGAAGATGCTCTGGTCAGATGAGACCAAAATTGAACTTTTTGGCCTAAAAACAGAGAGCTTTGTGTGGTGGAAAGCTAACACTGCACATCACCCTGAACTCAACATCCCCACCAGGAAATATGGGGATGGCAGCATCATGTTGGCAGAATCAATGCACTTTGGTGCATGTTTCCCATATGATGAAGCTGTGATAGTTGCAAAAGGTGGCTCTACAAAGTATTGACTTTAAGGGATGAATAGTTATGCACATTGACGTTTTCTGTTATTTTGTCCTATTTGCTGTTTGCTTCACACAAAAAAAAATCTTCAAAGTTGTGGGCATGTTCTGTAAATTAAAAGATGCAAATTCTCAAACAATCCATATTAATTACTGGTTGTGAGGCAACAAAACATGAAAAATGCCAAAGAGGGTGAATATTTTTGCAAGGCACTGTATTGTGTGAGCATATAATATATCAGAAATACTACAATCATAGAAAAGGAAATTGACACAGGAATATATAATTATTTTGGTGGGGTATTTTAGGAGCAATCACCCGGAAAGCTCATTGGCAGGGAGCCACGGTGTGCACAGGCTCGGTGTGCTTGTTTTAGACAGCAAGGTGAGCTTCAATCATAAAGCTAATTTTCAATGTCCATGGAACTACTGTTTGTACTGGAGCAACTTATATGTCTTATTTTTTCTTCAGTTTCTCTGGAGGGAGTGCTTGCTTGGAATCACCTCCTGGGTGGACTGGGGAGGCTGATCCTTAGCATCTTTGGCTGTGCACCCTTAAGCCGCGTACACACGGGCGGACTGTATGGCCAACTTAGTCCGTCAGACAATCCGACGGACAGTCCGTCCTACTTTCGAATGAACGGACTTGACCACACACGGATGCACAAACAGTCCGTCGAAAGTTTGCGCGATGACGTGTACAGCACGTACGACGGGACTAGAAATAGGAAGTCCAATACACAGCAATGCAACCTTTCGCCGTGTAAATCCTTTCTGAGCATGCGCCATACTTAGTCCGTCGAACTAGCCTACTCACGAGCGGATTGTCCGCTGAAACCAAAGTACGACAGACAATATTACGGAAATTCCGAAATACTTAGTCCGCCAGACTGCACGCTGAAAAAGTCCGCTGAAGCCCACACACGAGCGGACTGTCCGCTGAAATGTGTTTCGACGGACTAAGTTGGCCAGACAGTCCGCCCGTGTGTACGCGGCTTTAGAGGTATTATGCTAATAGATATAGTTGGTTTATATGCTTTCACCTTGCTCACATCCTGCATCTGTTATATAACATAATGTGCATGCAGCAGACATATACTTACCTAGAAGATGACCTTAGTCAGTTCCCTACACACATTTATTTATTTATTTATTTTTATTTATTTATTTATTTTGATCTTCAGTTGTTACTGGCCCGATATACTCCTCCTGCTGCCAAAATATCATCAATGTCTCTCTTCGTTGGGTGTGTCTTCCCCTTGCTAAACTTTTTTTTGGATCTATGGGCTTTGATGTCACACATTTTTTTGGATTGATGTACATACAGTTATAGCAGATTGGTAAGATGCCCCCAACCAATCTTTATTTTATTATTCTTGTGTCTATTTCCTTTTCTCTGATTGTAGTATTTCTGATATATTATATACTCACGCAATATATCCATGTTTGAATTGAATGTAATTTAAATTATGCTTATATTTATTTTTGTATTTGAGTTGCCTGTCCAGGTGTGGTAACATATATCCTTTGAAAAAGCCTAGCAATCAGCTAAACATGTTGGGATTGTTATGCCAATGATCACCATCTATTATAGATCATGTTTGTGAATATTCAAAATTAAATAATCCAATGCTTTTAATGAATCTTTCAAATAAATGAATCAAATAAATTGTACTAACATGATTATGTTTACATTATAGCACATGTATAAATGAGATGACTGTAAAGCCTGTGAAAAAGGACTGATAGTCTGAAACATGTCGGCGTCATTCTCAATGAAATACATGTCTTAGGCCCTGTCACGTACCTGATGGTCGAGCCTGGAGTGCAGGGAGCGGCCCCTCGTATCCCCTGGCTATTGAACCCCTGAAGGTGGAGACAGGTATTCAACAGTCCAGAGGGCACAAGTGCCTGGTAGACGGTATTAGTCCGGAAGGTCAGCTGGGCACAGATAACAGGCTGGTATAGCGGATGGTGCTTGACTGTCGCTGGCAGGCACAAGTGCGGGAACTGGCTGTGAGCAGATGTTCCGTAAAGCAGGAACTCAGGTAGGTAGCAGGAACAGCGGAATCAGATACAGGCCGGGTCAGCAGGAGACGATCAGCAAGGTACAAAGGGATGAGGCAGAAGACGTGGTCAAACAGGCAGAGGTCGTAGGCAGGCAGCAATCAATCAGAGTCAAGGAACAAGCCGGATGTCAGGAATCAGATAACAGGTTTCGGATACAAGCAACACGGATCACGGACACGCTGTAGACTGGACAGCACAGATGGAAGGGAGCAAATGACTAAAGAAGGCTTCAGGGCGCCAAGCGAACGTACGACGGGTCAGCGCGTCCTCGCACGTAGACGTGCACCCGTTCGTGACCTACGTGTGCGCGTGCGCGCGTTCGTGTCGACGCGAGTGCGTTCGTTAGCTTTGACGCGCGTTGACGGGAAACGACGGACTCTCCACGACAGGCTCCGGCGGGTAAGGTTTCTATGTCTAGTCGAGACGTTAGGGCGATCGTGACATTGCCCCCCCCCAAGGGGCAGCCCCCGGATGCCCAACCGAGCCCACTTGTTCGGGTGAGAGTTCTTGAAGGCGCGGATGAGTCTCTTGGCATGAATATTAGCCTCTGGCTCCCAGGAATTCTCCTCGGGTCCGTAGCCCTTCCATTTAACTAAGAATTGGACCTGGTTTCCTCTTTTCCTACAGTCCATGATGGCCTCAACTTCGAACTCGATCTCTCCATCGACCAACACCGGTTCCGGAGGGCAGGAAGTCCTGTCAGAGAAAGGATCCTCAACTGCAGGCTTGAGGAGCGATACGTGGAACACCGGGTGGATTCGGAAAGACTCAGGGAGTTCCAACTCAAATGCCACATCATTTAGCTTCCTTTTGATCGGGAAGGGACCCAGGAATTTTGGACCCAATTTCTTGGAGGGACAGGTTAACTTGAGATTTAAGGTGGACAGCCAGACCCTATCCCCGGTCTTGAGATCCAGCTCCCCTCTTCTTCTTCTGTCGAAGACTTTCTTATTATGTTCCTGCGACTTAGTCAAGGTTTCCTGTAAGAGTTTATTATTCTCTTCAAAGAAAGCAAGTCTCTTCTGAAGCGCTGGCACCGGACTTTCAGGAAGATCGCCAGACAAGAACAACGGATGGTACCCGAAATTTGCATAAAAAGGGGACTGTTTGGTGGCTGAATGGACTGAATTATTGTAGGCGAACTCGGCCATAGGTAGCAGGGAGACCCAATCGTCTTGTGAGAAGGACGAGAAGCAACGCAGGTACTGCTCTAAGGTCTGATTCGTCCTCTCGGTCTGACCGTTGGTCTGCGGATGGTAGGCTGAGGACATGCAGAGGTCGATCTTCAGAGTTGCACAGAGTGCCTTCCAAAATCTAGATGTGAACTGCACCCCCCTGTCAGACGTGATATTGGTGGGGATGCCATGAAGTCTTATAACTTCCTTTATGAAGACGTTAGCTGTCTCCGCGGCAGAGGGAGTGCCCTTCATGGGCAAGAAATGAGCCATCTTCGTGAACCTGTCGACTACGACGAAGATCGCTGTATGGTTCTCCGAAGGGGGGAGTTCGACGATAAAATCCATGGAGATCATTCTCCATGGTCTATCAGGGACAGGTAGAGGTTTTAGTAAGCCCCAGGCTCTGAACTTGTTGCCCTTACTCCGAATGCAGGTCGTGCAGGTCTGTACGTAACTCTTGCAATCGTTCTTCATCTTCGGCCACCAGAAGTTACGCCTGAGTAATTCTAATGTTTTGAACGTTCCAAAGTGGCCAGCCATGGGATGGTCATGACAGGAAGCCAGAACTAAGGTCCGAGCTGTCTGGGGGACGAAGATCCTGTTCCCATGCCACATAAGATCATTGCTGGAGGACAGCGGGATACCGGGTGGAGGTGAGGCGCCTCTGGAAGCCTGTTTAACTTGAGAGACCACATCTCCTTGGAGTAAGAGGAAGTTTCCAGCAGGAAGGATGGTGTCACTGAGAGGTGGATCTTCCGGCTGGCTAAACATGCGAGATAAAGCATCTGGCTTCGTGTTCTTGGATCCGGGGCGGAAGGTTATGTGGAATACGAACCGTGAGAAAAAGAGTGCCCACCTGGCTTGACGAGGCTTCAACCTTTTAGCTGTCTTCAGATATTCAAGGTTTTTGTGATCTGTATAAATCAGGATTGGGTGGATAGCCCCTTCTAACAGATAGCGCCACTCCTCCAGTGCCGACTTAATTGCCAGTAGCTCACGGTCGCCCACGTCGTAGTTTCTCTCGGCTTCGGATAGTTTGCGGGAGAAGAACGCAACTGGGTGGAGTACGGACTTAGGTCCCTGCCTCTGGGACAGCACAGCCCCGACTGCCACCTCCGAAGCGTCAACCTCAAGGGTGTATGGCAGGGTAGGATCAGGATGTTTCAGAATCGAAGCTGAAACGAATAGCTTTTTCAGGGCTTCGAAGGCCTCTTGTGCCTCAGGTGTCCAGCGGAACTTGGTGCCCAGCTTGGTTAGCCCGGTAATGGGGGCAATGATGGAGGAGAATCCCTTTATAAATTTGCGATAGAAATTCGCGAAGCCCACAAACCGCTGAACTCCTTTTCTATCGGATGGGGCAGGCCAGTCCTGGATTGCAGTTATCTTCTGGGGATCCATCTCGACCCCTCGAATCGAGATAATCAGACCAAGGAACTGGATACTTTCCTTCTCGAAAACGCATTTTTCTGGCTTGGCATACAGGCCGTGAGAGCGGAGGCGAGTCAGGACCTTCTTGACATGTTCTCTGTGGGTGGCTAAAGTGGAGGAAAAGATTAGTATATCATCCAAATAAATGATAACAAACAAATCTAAATAGTCTCTGAAGATGTCGTTCACAAAATGCTGGAACGTAGCCGGGGCGTTACATAACCCGAAAGGCATCACTAAATATTCATAGTGTCCGAAGCGGGTACGAAAAGCTGTTTTCCACTCATCGCCTTTTCTGATACGGACGAGATTGTAAGCCCCCCCGAAGATCCAGCTTGGTAAAGAGTTTAGCGGAACCCAGTCTCTGGAAAAGCTCAGGTACTAATGGCAGGGGGTAGCGATTTTTAACTGTGATTTTATTTAGTGCCCGATAGTCCACACATGGACGTAAGGATTGGTCCTTCTTCTCGACAAAGAAGATCCCAGCGCCAGCTGGGGAGGTGGAAGGTCGGATGAACCCTTTTCTAAGATTATCGTCCAGGTAGGTCTTTAGAGTACTTAATTCGGATTCGGACAGTGGGAAGATCCTTCCGAACGGAATTTCTGCCCCCGGGAGCAGTTCAATAGGGCAATCATAAGGCCTATGAGGAGGGAGAGTCTCTGCGCCCTTCTTGCTGAAAACATCGAGAAACGCATGGTATTGCTCAGGTACAGCCTGTCGGGTTTCTTCATCCGCATCCAGACAGAGAAGGACTGACGAGTCCCCATTGGGAGTCGGACAACAATGCTGGTGGCAGTAGTCAGAGGGGAACTTGATTACTCCGGTGGCCCAGTTGATGTGTGGATTGTGTGCCCTCAGCCAAGGCATGCCTAGGATGATGGGGAACAGGGGAGACTGGATGACATCCAGGCAAAGGAGTTCTTGGTGAGACCCGGCGATGATGGCGGGTAGAGGACTGGTCTCCTGAATTACTGGTCCTGATTCCAAGGTAGACCCATCAGCCAAGTATACCGAGAGCCCCTTCTCTCGTGGTCTAAGAGGGATCCTGTTCATTCGGGCGAAAGACGAGTCAATAAAGCCACTGCATGCCCCGGAATCAATTACCGCGAGGGTTGAGATAGTCCTTCCTGGGAGCTGCAAGAGAACAGGAACAGCTAGATGGGAGATGTTATCTGGCAACATAGGAGACGAGACAGGTGGAACACGGAGGCACTTACGCATCTTCGCCGGGCAGGAACGAACAAAGTGCCCTGGTTCCCCGCAGTATAGGCATAGGTTATTGACCCGACGACGCTGGCGTTCTTCCAGGGTCAGGGACGGGCGTAGTAGCCCCAGCTGCATAGGCTCCGGAGCGTCCGATGTGGATGCAACTGGAACAGGCGGAAGTGGGTGACTAGGCACCCGTGGTAACATCCAAACCGGACGGGGAGTCGTGGTGGATCGTTCTTGGCGGCGCTCCCTCAAACGCCTGTCAATCTGGATAGCAATGTCAATCAGGGCCTCCAGGGTCTCAGGAACACCCACTCGTGCCAGCTCGTCTTTCAGGGTCTCGGAAAGCCCCATGCGGAACTGGTACCGCAGGGCCGCATTGTTCCAGTCCGTGTCTGCACTCCAACGTCGGAATTCAGAGACGTAGTCTTCTACGGGTCTGCGTCCTTGTTGTAGGGCATGTAGGGCTGCTTCGGCAGTGGCGGCTAGCTGGGGATCCTCATAAAGCCTGGACATTGCCCGGAAGAAGGTGTCCATGGAGTCTAGGGACGGATCCTTCTGTTCCAACAGTCGGTGAGCCCAGGCCTGGGGTTCATTGCTTAATAGGGAGATGACGAACCCCACCTTCGTTGCCTCAAGGGAGAAAGTTCTGGGCTGTAGGGCGAAGTAGAGTTCGCAGGAGTTGCGGAATGCCCTGAACTTGCTCCGGTCCCCTGTGAACCGTTCCGGGGTTGGGACCCTGGGTTCCGGTGGCAGCATTACGACTGACGGCGGGGCATGGGCCCCAGGAGCCGCTGGTGCAGAGGCGGATAGCACCTGGATTTGTTCCTCCAGTCTGCCGTAGCCCTCTTGTAGATTCTTAACTGCCTGTGTAAGGCCGGCCAGATGGTGGCAGAGTTCATCCATGGGGGAGGCTCCCTGCGCAGGCTCGGACATGGCTGTCCAGTACTGTCACGTACCTGATGGTCGAGCCTGGAGTGCAGGGAGTGGCCCCTCGTATCCCCTGGCTATTGAACCCCTGAAGGTGGAGACAGGTATTCAACAGTCCAGAGGGCACAAGTGCCTGGTAGACGGTATTAGTCCGGAAGGTCAGCTGGGCACAGATAACAGGCTGGTATAGCGGATGGTGCTTGACTGTCGCTGGCAGGCACAAGTGCGGGAACTGGCTGTGAGCAGATGTTCCGTAAAGCAGGAACTCAGGTAGGTAGCAGGAACAGCGGAATCAGATACAGGCCGGGTCAGCAGGAGACGATCAGCAAGGTACAAAGGGATGAGGCAGAAGACGTGGTCAAACAGGCAGAGGTCGTAGGCAGGCAGCAATCAATCAGAGTCAAGGAACAAGCCGGATGTCAGGAATCAGATAACAGGTTTCGGATACAAGCAACACGGATCACGGACACGCTGTAGACTGGACAGCACAGATGGAAGGGAGCAAATGACTAAAGAAGGCTTCAGGGCGCCAAGCGAACGTACGACGGGTCAGCGCGCCCTCGCACGTAGACGTGCACCCGTTCGTGACCTACGTGTGCGCGTGCGCGCGTTCGTGTCGACGCGAGTGCGTTCGTTAGCTTTGACGCGCGTTGACGGGAAACGACGGACTCTCCACGACAGGCTCCGGCGGGTAAGGTTTCTATGTCTAGTCGAGACGTTAGGGCGATCGTGACAGGCCCTTTCTTTGAGCTGATACTGTGTTAGATATGCTAAGATACTGATTTTACATTGTATCCGTATATATATACCGATTTTATAAATTTTTTTGAATAAACATTTATACAGTATATTTTAAATACTCACTGGTCCATCTAATAGACATCCTGAAGGGTATGTGCTGAGTTTGTTGCACTAGGCCTTTTTTCTGTTTCTTTATTGAAGGCTAAGTTCACTTTAAAAAAACATACAGTCAATGCAAAAGACTATGAAGTGATGAGCACAAGCTGGATGGGCTTCACCTTGAATTGACCAATCAACTAGACCCACACACAGCAAAAGTTTAGATACTTGTTCCACACATTATTTGAAAAATGTGATAGAGTGATTGCCAGGGTGAAAAGAAAATATCAAGACACCAGGCATATACATTATTTGAACACCATTACTAGTAGATCCACTTTTTAATACTATCGTTATTCAACAGTTTATGGATTTCTTTCATGAGTTATACAAGCTTAGACCTCCCAGAATAAAGCACATAGATAGATAGTGGAGACTTGATATTCAAGGTTAGCTGAAAATGGTAAAATACCCCAAACTCTGTTTTCTGAACTAGACCAACCAATTACCTCCTTGGAAGTCAAACACACAATTAAAAAACTTCTAAATAGTAAGAACCAAGGCCCAGAAGATTACACCACTGATATCTGACATCTGACTAGATTTTGAAAAGTGGGGTTGATTTACTAAAACCAGAGAGTGCAAAATCTCATGCAGTTGTACATGGTAGCTGTTAGAAAAGTTTTAAATGTTTATTGTGTGACTATTAGAAAAACAATATTCTTGAGACTGATTTTTAAAACTTACTTCTGAGCACATTATTGTATTAACCTGTTGTATTGTTTTGTCTTAACTAACTCCATAGTAAGTTGTAGGATGATTAGGTTTAACTATATATGATAGCCTAAGATTGTACAGGAAACATGAATAGCAAAATAAAGTACTAGGTCGTACCAGACACGTTATTTATGTTTCCTCAGCCAATAGAAGCATAGAGGTGGTATTCTTGTAGGGAATAAGGGGGGGGGGGGGGGAGACATATTCTTTTGTGAGACTTTACTGCAGCTTTTGTCCTGTAAGCATGTCTCCCTTTTGTAGGCCACATCAGAAATAAATTGTCTGCTTCTCAATACATCTGGAGTTTTGACTGATCACAAGAGAAGATTCGTAAAATTTTTGGTCCTTCGCAGCCGTAAACAACATGTTGGTTTTCAGATCAGACGGCCCGACAAAACTTCGGTGAGTATTGGACTTTGAAGCTCACTGAACAATTAAGACCCCCCATTCAATGTTAATTGGTGAAAAAGAGGCGGGGGCCTATGGTCTGAATTCCACTGTCTGTTTCTGAACTTAGTGTGATCCAGTCAAGGTGTTTGAGAGGTAAGATAATTGAAATTATTCTTATTTCTTTCTAAGAGTCTTTTCTTCTCTTTCTCTTTGATTCTGGTTTAATGTGTTGTAATTGCCGACATTGGTATTGATCGTATAATATTTAGATGATCTAGTGCTCGTAGACAGACACACTTGGGGACGTTGTGTAAGGTAAAAAATTACGTCGCCCGCTGTCCGGACAGATAACAAAAAGATTTGAGGTATATCCCGAACGTCAGAGGTTGATTGCCTGACGCTGTCAGAGGTTGAATGCCCGACTATTTAAGCGCTATTTAGTTAAGTGATCTAAAAAAATCGCAAGGCTAACTTTCTCTGTGTGTGTTTACTTTATCTTTGCTCATGTTTAACCTTTTTTGATTCTCTCTATAGTGTGGGGAGTGCTGATATTTTTACTCTTGTATTACTATTGTTACCGTGGATAGGGTACAACAGTCTTTGTTCGTTTACATGTTTTGTGCTGCATATTCCTAATGTGCCTTTAGAAGGAGATAAGAAATCATTCTTCACGTTCTCATGATCTGTGTGTCTGTAAAAAAAAAAAAAGGAACGCACTGAACTCACTCTCCCCCTCCCCCTCCCCTCATGTAGGGCAGTGCAAATCCCTGTCTGAATGTATTTGTAAAAGTTAACCCTTTACCAGCTATGACAATACAGAAGGGTTATATTGTAAATATTGAAACTTGGCATAAAAGAAAAAAAAAAGGTACACTGATAACACCAGGTTGCTTTATTATTTTAGCATGCCATGGTGTTACAGGAAGCAAGTGGGAGAAATTGTTGATGGTTTGGGTAGATGGGAAAACATGAAGGTTATTATTATTATCAGGTGGCTTGATGAATGTGAGAAAGAAAAAAAAAAAAAGGCTGAGAATGTTTTCATTACTATGATGGTCAAGAAGCTGTTTCTCGGAAACAAGAAAATGCAGATTGCCTGACAGAGGTTAATTTGTGCATCTGTGAAAATATTAGGTCTTTTGGTGGGAAAGAAAGTCTAAATAATAGTCTAAAAGTAAATATTTATATTGGATGAGTTATTTTTAGAATTCATAGACTTTCAACTGTGAAGTGTTAATGATGTAATGCTATTTATATTTGGGTACATTTATAAAGTCAAAAGGCTAAGTTCTAAATCAGAATACTAAATATTAATTAAAAAGAAAGAAAGTTCTATTTTGGGACCCTGTGGGTAAGCTTAAATTGTTAGGACCCAAAGTTCAAAAAAGGTATGGGTTGGAAGTGGCGGAATACTGGCTTCAGCATGCTAGAATTAGAGTAGAAGGAAGGAGAACAAAGGAAAAATGCCAAGCCCAATTGTCCCTAGTGGACAAAGAGGATGATCTCACCTCCTTATAATGGTCCTCCCCCTCAGGTGCAAGCAACTGCCCAGAGTAACACCTTCCCTGTGACATCCACCCCTGTCAAAGGAACCTCCTCTGAACAAAATCCCAACTCCACTTCCTCAATCTCTCCAGACAGTAGTTCAGTCCTGGAGATGAACAGATCAATCCTTGAAACATTAACTGATGCCATAACTAATGCACTAGGTGCCCCAGCAGGAGCCAAGAGACTAAGTAAACCTCCTATTAGGTATGGTGTGGAGGACGGTGAGGAATACCCCTTGATAGAGGTCCCAAACCCAAGGAGAGGACAGAATGATGCACTGGGCCAGCCATATCCCTGGACTATGACTGTTTTTCGACCATGGACTGACAGTGTTATACAAAAGGCTACAGAACACATAAAACATCCAAAATTAGGTCCAGCTGAATTCATTGAAAACATAGAGGGATTATGGAACAGTTATAAATTGAATGGGGTGGAAGTAGAGAGAGCCCTGAGGAGAGTATTAGGATCAGATTGGGCCTTGGTAAAGGGGGTCTAGGACCCCTGAGCCCCAGCAAATGCACAGGGACGGGGGGATCCATTGCCTCCAGAAAGCCCAGACTTAGGGAACAGGTTGACTGCCTTACTGAACAGATGCCAGCTTAGATGGGTACAATGGACTGATTGGCAAAAAAATAAATAAATATGACAGTACAAGAAGACAAGGAAAGTGTCAGTGACTACCTAAATATATTACGAGAGATTTTTAGAGTGTTCTCCGGGCTCCCCAAAGCTGAGGATGTGAATAGTGCATATTAACAACAGCTAAAGATTGCTTTTTTAAATGGATTGAAACAGGATCATAAGGATTACATTGTTAAAAGCATGGTTACTTACCGAACTGCATCAGTTTTAGATGTTTTACAATATGCTAAGCATTCTGAGAAGTATTTGAAAACAAAGGCAAAAAAAGAATGTGAAAGTAAAGGTTTTTGTGCCTGGTGATGAAGGAGAGGAGGAAGCAGAAGAGTACACTGCTGAGGCAGAACCAGAGGGGTCTCATAGAGGGAGAGGCACAGGTGGTTTTAGAGGAAGGACTACTCTACAAAATTAGACAGTGCAACTAGAGCACTTCCACCCTGTGTACAAGCACTGGTAGCAGCAGCGTTGTAGTGGTTAGCACTCTCACCTAGCAGTAAAAAGGGTCGCTGGTTCGAATCCCAATCATAACACTACCTGCCTGGAGTTTGCATGTACTCCCTGTGCCTGCGTGGGTTTCCTCCGGGTGCTCTGGTTTCCTCCCACACTTCGGGGACATGCAGGTGGGTTGATTGGCTTCTGTCCCGGGTTGGCCCTGGTATATGAATGGGGACCTTGGATTGTGGGCTCCTTGAGGGTAGAGACCAATGTGAGTGTGCAATGTACAGGGGTAGGGGGTAGACACTCACTCAGGCTGAACTGGATAGACTGGTGTCTTTATTCAACCTTACTAACTGTTTTGGAACCCAGATAAATGTCTGGCCGAGTTATCTGCACCTGGTCTAATTCAAATGTCCATGCATGCATGTTTAGAAGGAGTGCGCTGACACACACTGTTCAGTGAAAAGCTTCCTTTATTGCTCTGGGCATATAGTCACCTTTATAGTAAGAGATGACTCATTGTTTGTAAAGCATCATCTCAGGTGTATTCTGTGCTGTCAAGCAGAGATTGGAGGACCCCTATCTAAGGGGTCCTGGCCACTCCAGTTTCATCCAGGTTTTCTGCTGATGGCTTGTGGACTCCTGCACTCACTCCGATGGGAGGGGGGTCTCTAGGTGAAGCATTTTGAGTAAGGAGATTCAGCATATATCTTGACATAATAGAATATAGTCATTTAATCAAAGTATTAAACAATCCATAACACTAACTATGAAAGGTACCACATGCCGTGTCTGTTATCCTGTTACAACAAAAGATATCACATTTGAGCCCAGCACGACACCTTTCCTGTATGACAATACTCTTGACACAACTTCACTTAACAATACAGAGGTGTACTACATTAAACCCATCCACACTACTACCACTTCCTACTGATGGTCATAAAACATGACTGCACTGCTGCCATCACTGAAAAGTTACTGCCACAAAGTGATCTGAAAGATATACCGTTATCTAACCCTGACATGACACTTTTTGTTGATGGTTCTAGTAAGAAAAATCCAGATGGCACAAATGCAGCTGGATATGTAGTAGTGACACAGGATGAGATTTTGGAAGCTGGGCCACTACCAAAATATTATTTAGCACAAGTTGCAAAACTTGTAGCACTGACAAGAGCATGCATACTGTCAGAAGGAAAATCCGTAACCATATACACTGACAGTCAATATGCCTTTTCAACAGTACATGTTTTTGCACAACAATGGAAAAACAGGGGGATGGTCACCTCCAGTGGTAAACCAATTTGACACACGGACTTCATTTTAGAACTCCTAGATGCAATACAGTTACCAAAAAAGCTTGCAATCTGCAAATGTCAAGCACACACAATATATACAGACCCCATCTCAAAGGGAAATAAAAGGGCAGATGAAGCTGCCAAAATAGTGGCACAAGAAACACATAAAATAATGACAGAACGAGAAATCCATAGAGATAGATCATACAGTCCTTACTGATATGCAGCAGTATTGACACATGGAGTAACTCATGTGTCAAACAGGGGGATGACTGAGATGTTTATTTAAGGTATGTACAGTCTATGGCTTCACTAACTAAAAAAAAAACTTTTTTGCTGTCAATGCATTATATGTTCAAGATACAATGCTCAGGGAGGCATAAGACCACATAAAGGGAAGTTCCCCATACAGCAATATCCATTCCAACACATTTGTATGGATTTTATTGAATTAGACAAATGTGAAAGGAAGAAATATTGTTTGGTAACCAGGCACCCTGACCAAATGGGTGGAGATATTCCCGACAGGAAGTGCAGATGCACAGACAATTATAATGGACCTCATGTTGTAATTAAAAATATACAACATTTGACAGAAGTGATGAGAATTAAAGGGAAATACCATTGTGCCTATCATCCCCAATCAGCTGGATTGGTAGAAAGACATAATGGCATTCTAAAAAGCAAACTGAGAAAAGCTATGGAAGAAACAGGTAAAAATAATTGAATGCATTGCCTACTAGTAGCTGTGACCAGTATGTATATCACACCCCCAAAAGAAGCTTTAAGCCCATTTGGAATGATAAGGCCATGTAAGATACCCTTACAATCAAATTAAACACCTACTGAGCAGTCTGAGCATACACCAGCAGAATACATGTCTAGGTTGTTAATACAAAAACATACTAATGATTTGGGTTCTGGTCTAGAAGGTCCAATTTAAGAAGATGAAAAGGTGCATGTGGGAGATTGGGTCTCAATAAAAAGTAATAAGAAAAAAGCAGTGGTACTCCCCAAGGTGGGATGGTCTTTTCAAAGTCCTCTTAACTACCCCTACTGCGATAAGGATTGCAGAGAGGTCTACCTGGATTCACCAGTCCCATTACAAAAAGGTTTTACAGGCAGAATAGGGCCAGTTGGCTACAAGAGGTTCAGAAAATCCAGCTACAAAGGGAGGTCTCACACAAGGTGGGACTTGTCTCAAACCGTTGAAGTCTCCCTCCCCTTCCAACTCCCCTATCCTATCCGCTGGAACTCTGTAGCTGGTTAGGATGAAAGGGACAGTAATTATCCTTGGGTTACTGGTGACTCTAGGAGAGGCATCCATAAGAGGGGGTAGGCGCTACGGAAGAGTAGAGGAACCTTTGGATTGGGAAAGAACAGGAAAAGCATTAAATCTAAACTTTATAGAGGGAATAACTAGCACTATACTGGTCGACTTCTGTCAGATTGTGGGGATACTACTGGGGCTAGAGGACTTCTATGGGCAGATAAATATATCTGCTGGCTCTGGAATAGGGCAGGATGTCAAGCATGGGATCAGGCCCTGTGTACCACAGCGCATCAAGATTGGGGGTATAATCAACCAGGGGCTAAAAAGAGTGGAATAAAAGAGAGACTCATAATCACAAAAGCAGCCAACTCCCCCTGCACAAATAGTAAGAACTGTAACCAACTATTAATAACATTAAAGGAGCAGAGGAAGGAAGATCAGCGGTTGCATTCCATGGGAGCATGGGTGTCAGGAACTGACCCCTAAGGAACATTTTTTCTTGAGGTATTATCACCTAATAAAACTAGACAACAGGAAAAGGTAGACTCAGAAGGGAAAGAAGAAGGCCATACTAAAATAGAAGTTCTGAGTAAAACTATAAGATTCACTAACCTAACAATAGAAGATGCCATAACTTTGGAGACGGGCTACCAAGAAAAAAATGAGTGGTTAGAATGGTTGAGGTACACGGTTAAAACCCTAAAAAAGGAAAACTGGGTTTGAGTCTCTTCTCTGGTGGGTGACTATAAATAAAAATGTTGATTGGATTAATTATATATATATTATAACCAACAACAATTTGTAAACTATACTAGGGATGCTGTGAAGGGCCTAGCAGAACAGTTGGCCCCCACATCTCTAATGGCCTGGTAGAACCGAATGGCTTTAGATATGGTCCTAGCTGAAAGAGGAGGGTATGCAAAATGTTTGGTAGCATGTGTTGTACCTTTATTCCTAACAATACAGCTCCTGGAGGGACCGTGACCAGAGCCTTGGAAGGACTGACTGCACTATCGAATGAATTGGCGGAAAACTCAGGTATTAATGATCCATTCACAACCTGGCTTGAAGGATGGTTCGGTAAATGGACTGGATTTATCACATCATGTTTGATCTCAATCGCTGTGGCTTTGGCTGTTTTGGTCACTTGCGGATGCTGCTGCATTCCCTGTATTCGAGGACTTTCACAAAAACTGATTGAAACTGCAGTCTCAAGAACAATGCATCAAACCCTCTCTACCTCTGAGGAGACCTATGTTGACATTGAAGCTCAACTTAATGACATACAGTCCGAAAGTGTATAACACAGAGACTATCATCGAAATGTGTTGAGATAAAATTGTCACACAAAGAGGAGGGAATGTTAGAAAAGTTTTAAATGTTTATTGTGTGACTATTAGAAAAACAATATTCCTGAGACTGATTTTTAAAACTTACTTCTGAGCACATTATTGTATTAACTTGTTGTATTGTTTTGTCTTAACTAACTCCATAGTAAGTTGTAGGATGATTAGGTTTAACTGTATATGATAGCCTAAGATTGTACAGGAAACATGAATAGCAAAATAGAGTACTAGGTCGTACCAGACACGTTATTTATGTTTCCTCAGCCAATATAAGCATAGAGGTGGTATTCTTGTAGGGAATAAGGGGGGGGGACATATTCTTTTGTGAGACTTTACTGCAGCTTTTGTCCTGTAAGCATGTCTCCCTTTTGTGGGCCACATCAGAAATAAATTGTCTGCTTCTCAATACATCTGGAGTTTTGACTGATCACAAGAGAAGATTCCTAACAGTAGCCAATTAGCTTCTACCTTCAGTTTGTTGCATTAAGCTTTGACAAAAAAACAAAAAACTGGAAGCCGATTGGTTTCTATGTAGTGCTGCACCAAATTTTACACTCTGCAGTTTCAGTAAATCAACCCCAGTGTGTGGCAGGCTCAGCTCACAGTAAGTCAATTGTTTTATTGACTTTTGTTGAAGTTACATGTTGGGAAACCTTTATTGATTGGCGCCGGTGTTCTGCCGTATAGTGTCCGGCCATTAAATAGTGTCCGCCCCGTACTGCGCATGCGCAGTACGGAGCAGACGAAGCTTCGGAAAATTTCCGAAGCTGAACGGCGCCTGCGCCGTGAGTGGAGGTGGTAGCCCCACCATCCAAGCGGACATAGGGTTGTGAGTATTAAAGGGCCCCTCGCGGGCGAGCTTCGCTCGCCACGCTTCAGGCTCAGCCTCGCTACGCTCGGCTCTTTTTTATTCCTACTCTTTGTCCACTTGGATAGTGGGGATAGAACCTGGACTCATGGCGCAGGCGCCGTTCATCCTCGGCAATTTTCAGAATCTGTGTTGCTGTGTACTGCGCATGCGCAGTACACAGCGGACACTATCCGATGGAGGACGTTATTAGACAAGACACCTGCAGCCAATCAGTGTATTCTGACACCTTTGGGTGCAGCTGCTAGAATACAATATCCCAGTAGTAGTGGTGGTGGTGGTGGTAGTAGTAATGGGGGGGGGGGTGTATGGGGAAGGAATTCATCCATACATTCTTTCCAGACACAATCTACCCTGACCAGACAGGATTCATACTAGGTATAGAAGTTATGGATAACGCTCTCACAGCTCTGTAAAGAGGTCACATGGTACCATCAAGACACCAGGAAGTCATTTAGTTAGAATGAATCAGTTGTTTATTACATAAATCATCAAAGCCTTAAAGGAAAACCCAACTTTTATAGGAAAAAAATTGCAAATAAAAAAAATATTTTAATGTATACAATTGCAACAATATTATACTTGAATATAATTAAAAATTACCTTTCCTTTTCAATCTGCAGTGCTGTAATTTTCTGTAAAATTCAATGCAATACAACAACCAGGAGGTGTTTTGTACACAGATGAACAGCCTGTCCTGCATATGTGATTGATTGATTTACTTTACTTACTTAGTTTTTACCACTAAGATTCAAGTCAGATTCCCTTGCAGCAAAAATAACTTTTTTGATAAGATACTACCAAAGGGAAATAGCATCTAAAGGGATGCAGACTCTGACAGTTTCCTCATTAGAGCCCTGATAATGCAGCAGTTGATTGATAGTTATAAAATAATTCTCCTATGGATTTAAACAGGCAAACAAACATCTATTTGTTCGGATTAACAAAAGGTAGTAATCTGCAACAACGTTTGTTATAATCCTTGCAATGTACAAACAAAAGTGGAGTTACAAAAGTCGGGTTAAACTTTAAGTCTAGCCCTTAAAATGGAGTTCCAGCCTTTTTATGTTTTGTTTTTTACTAAATAACACCCCCAAAATGGTTTCATCTAATCCAATACAGTCTGGCATTTGTACTGTACTTAATGTAGTTTTACTTATTAGATTGTTCTTTAAAGTGGAAGTAAACCCTGATGGGGTTTACTTCCTCTTTTGCTCCCTGCAAAGGCTGCAAATTAAAAGCATAATGGGGTAGTATGCATTGCATACTAGCCCATTATGTGACACTTACCTGCAAATAATCCATTGCTGTTCCCTGTGCAAGCTGCGTCCATTTTGCCTCTCTTTCTTCCGGGGGCTGCAGACTCCAGCTCTGTGACTGCCCGGAGCCACGTGATGTCACTCCCATGCATGCGTGCGGGAGCCTTCAGTAACAGCACACGCTGGCGGAAGAAACAGCACAGAGGTCCGTTTCTTCACAGCGCATGTGCCGATTACATCATCAGTGCACTACAAGCGAAATATCTCCTAAACGGCAAACTTTTAGGAGATATTTCCACTACCTATAGGTAAGCCATTTTCTAGGCTTACCTATAGTTAAAAGTCACTAGGGAGGGTTTACAACCACTTTAAAAAGTGGAGCGCTGTGCTGTGGAGGGGGTGGGAGCATCTGGCTTAGTCTCCCAGCAGTTTACTGAGAGGTTGATCCAGCTGCCGGCCCAGGCATCTGGATGGATCCTGACTATAAAATTGTGATTTTTCCCTAGTCTGGAATGGCTGAGGTATGCCAGCTGACAGTGAGGTTTAGCCCACTTTTGTCTGAATCTGGTTCACAGGAGTATAGAACAATGGATAGGTAGTCCTACTAGAACACCTTCAGACAGAATATGGGAGGTTCTGGAGCACCTCTATTTTCTCTCTACTAAACCTCAGGCCTAATTAATCCCTGACCCCTTTGAATCCTGCATCACAGGGGAACCCATTCATAAGGAATTTTTATCCCACTCATGTAAATTTATCCTACACGGACAATGGAAGGATGGACTATTCTTTTACAGAGAATGGGAATTAGGATTGCACCTTACTTTTTTGGACGCCTCAGAGGTAGGTCTTATTTGTGATCTCCTTATTTTAATTATAGGTACTTTTTTGAGGGAAATTCGGCTCCAGCTATTCCAAAGATCTAGAATACAATAAGTATTGGACTTGGCAGTGAAATTAGTCCTTGCAAATACTATATGGATGTTATCTCAAGGTAATGAAAGGCACTATTTTTTTGTATTAGGTTTAACTTATAGAGAGGGTGGATTATAGCATTTTTTATCTCTTTCCTTTTTTGTCCTTATTTGTAATATGCCATTGAACATGATGGATGAAGGATATATTAGAACCACCTAAGGTGGAAGGGCATTGTTGGATTTTAGACAAGATAGCGTGGATTCATCAATTATACCCTTGGCTTTGTATTGGGAGGTGGTGATGTGGGGTGTATGGTTTAGTGGCCCCTTTGGGGGTCAGAGTCCTCATGTATTTTTCCTTACCAAGGAAACTTACCTAGGTCTGCCACTCATGGGTATACATGAGTAGCAGACCTGTTACCTTGTATACAAAGATCCTGAAGGCTCCGGAGGAAGTGGACTCTGTCCAGGAAACGCATAAGGCCACAACATATCAGTATCTTTGGAATGGATATACTTTGATGTCAAAGTCGTTTTTTAAATGTGAGCTTTTATGGTATTTTTTGTATGTTAGAATTTCTAATAAAAAATTATATTTTGATAGTTTCTCCAGCCTGAATCATGGAATGAGCCCCAGAGATCCAGAGTTAATTTCAGGCCTCAGTTCATGTAAGAGATAATCTCTTTCCCAACTGAGATAGTTTGTCCTTGCAAATGAAATGTGTACAGAACAGAAGGAATCAAGGACACCTCTCAGTGCATGAACAATGGAAATATTACCTGTACAAACAAAATAAACCTGTGGTACAGAAACCCCCTAATCTAGCTGAAATGTGATTGTTTCAGCAATGTGGAAACCTACACAAGTTGGAGAGAAAATTATTCTTGTTACAAAATTTTTGTGCTCACAGCTGAACCAAGATCAACATCTCTCATCATCTCATCAGTATCTCTTTATTGTTCCAAGGATTGAAGGGCATGGTTATCACAAAGTCCACTTACAAGAAACCGTCTAAAAATAAATGACACATTTCAGGATTCATCATATAAAACTTAGTACTTTTGGAACATGTTAACAAAAAAACTAAAAGAAATATAAGTATTAAGACACTTGTCCATTTAAATACATATGTCCCAAATTGGAATATCATATTATTTGAAGGAAGACTGAAAGGGAAGCTGTAACAATTAAATATATACAGCTGTGCTCATAAGTTTACATACCCTGGCAGAATTTATGATTTCTTGGCCATTTTTTGGAAAATTTGAATGATAACACAAAAACATTTCCTTCACTCATGGTTAGTGTTTGGCTGAAGCCAATCAACTGTGTTTACTCTTTTTTAAACCACAATGACAACAGAAACTACCCAATTGGGATTTTAAAAGCCACAAATGTGGGTAATTAACCTTTAATTGCCATTTTAACCTGTGTGTGCCACCTTCCGTGTCTGTGCCAAGGCCAAACATTCCAGGGTATGTAAACTTTTGATCAGGGTCATTTGGGAAGTTTCTGTTGTCATTATGATTGATCATGTGGAATAAAAATATGAATGTGGGACCTGGCCCACTTCTAGTCACTTTGGACGTGTCCAGTCTTTATACAGTTATTCTACATGATCTAGGTATGGAAGCCAGTCAGCGGTTGCTGGTACACTCCCATTATTATAATGATAAACAAATAAATTTGATGTTGGAGCTGTTGAAAATTGTCCTTGAAGAGAATTATTTTTTGCTTAGGGAAACCCATTATTTTCAGCTTAACCACTTCCCGACCGGCGCATGCCGATGTACATCAGCAGAATGGCACGGGCAGGCATACTGGTGAACAGGTACATCCAGTTTTAAATGCCGCCCTGCCATCATGAGCGTGCCGCTGGCGGTGTGCTCGCATGCCAGTTGGGGCCCCCGTGAGTCCGGTCACGGGTCCCGCGGATTCGATTGCCGCGGGCATACCCGCGATCGTCTCACGGGGCTGCTGAACGAAGAGATGCCATTGTAAACAGCTTCTCCCTGTTCTGCCTAGCAACAAGTGATGCAGATCTCTGCTCCATGTGATTGGAGCAGAGATCAGTGTTCACTAAAACAAAGCCCGGCCCCCCACAGTTAGTAACACACCCCTAGGAACACTTAACCCCTACACTGCCACCCACTGGTTAAACCCTTCACTGTCAGTGTCATTTATACAGGAATCACTTCATTTGTATAGCAGTGATTGCTGTATAAACGACAATGGTCCCAAAAATGTGTAAAAAATGTCTCATGTGTCTGCCATAATGTCACAGTCACAATAAAAATTGCTGATTCCCACCATTACCAGTAAAAAAAAATATTAATAAAAATGGCATAAAACTATCCCCTATTTTGTAAACGCTATAACTGTTACGCAAACCAATCAATAATCGCTTAATCGCTTATTGCAATTTTTTTACCAATGTGTAGAAGAATACGTATCGGCCTAAACTGAGGGAAAAAAAGTTTTTTTTATATATTTTTGGGGGATATTTATTATAACAAAAAGTAAAAAATAATGCTTTTCTTTCAAAATTGACGCTCTATTTTTGTTTATAGCGCAAAAAATAAAAAACGCAGGGGTGATCAAATACCACCAAAAGAAAGCTTTATTTGTGAGAAAAAAAGGACGTCAATTTTGTTTGGGAGCCACGCCGCATGACCGCGCAATTGTCAGTTAAAGCGACGCAGTGTCGAATCGCAAAAAGTGGTCTGGTCTTTTTTTTTTGTTTACAAAGTTTTATTAAAATCTTGACAGACAAAGCTGGTACACAATGGTCACTTTGTTACAAAAAGTGTAGTCATACAAAGTATTACAGATTATAAATGGTAAAGTCAATAGATGCATTCAAAGCTGTATTTCCAATCAAAAGCAAAGTGAGAAAAACGATATAAGAAGGTCAAGAAAATTAGGAGGGGTCCCGGTGTGACCATTTTTTATTAAAAATATGCATATTATCTTGAAGGGTATGATGAATTCTTTCAGTGAGTTTGATGGTTTCCATTCTGGAAAGAACTTGAGACCAAATAAGGTCTTTAGATTTCCAATTAAAAGCAATCGTCCAATGAATGGCATAAAGAGTGAATAAGTCTGATACAGGATTTTGTAGTATTAGGAATGGAAGCAAAAAGGAGGCATATAGAAGGTGTTATCTCAATTGTTTGACCTGAAATTTTATTAATAATATTATTTGCAGTTTGCCAAGTTGGTTTGAGGAGTTTACACCCCCAAAAAATGTGCAACAGTGTTCCAGGTTCGGAACAGCCCCTAAAGCAGTTAGGGGAGACTGTGGGGTAGAAATTATTTAGCTTTTGGGGGTGAGATACCACCTGGTTAGAAGTTTTATAGGAGTTTCTCTAATTGACATAGCACAATTACTCTTGCGGAGATTATCAGACATAACATCCCAACTTTGGGTTGAAAAGGTGCAGTCAAGGTCAGATTCCCACTGAAGCATAGATCCCGATTTCTCTGGAGTAAAGATACCGTTTAAGTGACTATACAACAATGAGATGATGCCTTTATTAAGTGGGGAATTAAGTGGGGAATTTATAAAAATTTGGTCGGAGCGTGAGGGAATAGTGATCTTCATAGAATCTCTTAATTTGATTATAGCCAAGTAGTACGGAAGGCGGGAAACCATATTGATCTTGAAAGTAATTGAACAAAGGGAATTTCAGATTTTTGGCGAGAGATCTGAGGGAAGTTAATTTGTTATTAGTCCATAATAAAAAAACGTTGTAATCATTATAAGCCTGTGGGAGTCTGGGATTGCCCAAGAATGCGACCAGGGGTGGGGGATTTGAAGCTAATTTAAAATTAACTTTATGTTTAGACCAGAGTTGTTTAGAATGTGCAACTATAATATTGTGTTTAATTAATTTACAATATAAATTTAAGTCAGTCCAGAGGAGGCCCGGGAGGAAAAATGTGAGGATCGAAGAGTGTTCGAAGGATAACCATGGAACATTGTCAATTTGTGCTGACCATTGAGTGAGCTGAGAAAATCTGGCCGCTAAAAAATACTGCCATATGTTAGGTAGCCCCAAACCGCCTCTTGACCGTGGTCTATGCATTAGTGCGTAACTAAATCTGGGTTTTTTTTCCTGACCATATGAAAGTATTGATCTCTCTTTGAAGAGAATCCAATCTTGACTTAGAGACATTGACTGGGAGAGCTCTGAACATGAAAAGAAGTTTCGGTAACAGAGTCATCTTAACGGCACACAATTTAAAGTGGTCTGGTCTTAAGCCAGCAAAATGGTCCGGTCTGAAAGTGGTTAAAGGGTCAGCACTGGGTACCAATGTCACGCTCCCCTATTCAAATTAATTTATGAATATGATAGAGACTTCATTCATCTATAATAATAAAATGTTTACTCATCACTGTTGGGGGTGGTTCAGATTTATTGATGATAATTTTGCAGTGTGGGGTGGCAACATTGGAACTATTTCATTATTTGATCAATATCTTCATTATCTCCTCCGTGGTTTGAAATTCAATATTTTGTACAATAGTAGTGAGATTTCCTTTTTGGATTCATTGCTGAGAATATAGAGTGCGATTTGTTTATTAAAAGTATAAATCGTAATCAATTATTACATTACAGTAGTTTTCACCCCCAAGGGGTATTCAATTCTATACCTAGGACCTAGCTGAAATGGGTTAAAAGGATTGTGAGTAATCCACAATGCTGTGAGGAGAGATTCAACAAGATGGAAACTAGACTTGTTAAGAGAGGTTATCCAGCCTCATTGTTTAAAAGGGAAGGTAGACATTTGACAGAGAATAGGACCCCCAATAGATTAGTTCAGATGGTGTCACGCGTGTGTGGCGGCAACCCGGTGAGGAGTACAAAGACAGTGTGTCTTTTATTGCCTCCAGTCAAGCACGGTGGTGGGAGTGTTATGGTCTGGGGCTGCATGAGTGCTGCCGACACTGGGGAGCTGCAGTTCATTGAGGGAACCATGAATGCAGTACTTACTGTGATATACTGAAGCAGAGCATGATCCCTTCCCTTCAGAGACTGGGCCGCAGGGCAGTATTCCAACATCATAACGACCCCAAACATACCTCCAAGATGACAATTGCTTGCTAAAGAAGCTGAGGGTAAAGGTGAGGGACTGGCCAAGCATCTGTTGGGCATCCTCAAATGGAAAGTGGAGGAGCGCAAGGTCTCTAACATCCACCAGCTCCGTGATGTTGTCATAGAGGAATGGTAGAGGACTCCAGTGGCAACCTGTGAAGCTCTGGTGAACTCCATGCCCAAGAGGGTTGTTATGTACCTAGTAAGTGAGCCAAATTGAGAGGATGGCCTCTCTTACACCTCTGACTCGAGGCCTCTGATAAGATAAACAGGAAACACAGGAGTGAGGAGCGGTACAAGTGCCTGGCAGGATCAACAGCAGGAGGTCAGTCCAGAGGTTTGGGAGATTCCCTGTAGAAGGTAGAAGGCAGGAACTGCTACAACAGGCTGGTACCCGGAGCAGGCAGGATGGGTAGGTAGGTACAGCAGGCAGGGACTGGATCAGCGGACTGGAACCAGGAACAGGTTGGATCATCAAACAGGAACAGCAGGCTGGAACCGGATCAGCGGACTGGGACCAGGAACAAGCTGGATCAGCAGACAGGCCCAGCAGGCTGGAACCAGATTAGTGGACTGGAACCAGGAAAAGCTGGATAAGGACTTGTGGAAGGTCAGAAAAACCAAGTTGCTTATCAGGCAGACAGCAGATGGATCAGAGGTGCAGGCAGAAGAATAGTCAAACAGGCCAGGGGTCAGATGCAAGCAGATAGATGGGGTGGTGGTCTTCAGGCAAGCCGGATCAATACAGGAACAGATTTCAGATAAGCCAGGAACACACGCAACGCTGTAGAACAGACAGCAAAGTTCACTTGTGTCAGTCAGGTTTAAATAGCCCGCCTGACACTAATGGGCATGCATGTGCATGCACATTGGCACCCGCGATCGCACACCAGCAGGTCTGGATGATCTTCCTGACAAGGGTTAAAGCAGTGCTGGAAAATAATGGTGGCCACACAAAATATTGACACTTTTTGGCCCAATCTGGACATTTTCACTTAGGGGTGCACTCACTTTTGTTGCCAGTGGTTTAGACATTAATGGCTGTGTGTTGAGTTATTTTGAGGGGACAGCAATTTATACAAGCTTACAAGCTGTACATTCATTACTTTACATTGTAGCAAAGTGTCACTTCTTCAGTGTCGTCACATGAAAAGATATAAAAAAAAAGCAAATAATGTGAGATACTATATATATATATATATATATATATATATATATATATATATATATATATATTTTTTTTTTTTTTTTTTGATTATTATTATTTTATTATTTCCTCTATATGTATAACTATTATTTGAATTTTTATATATCAAACTACACCACCTTATAGTTAAAGTGTTACATTTAAAATATTGCTACACCAGAAAGCAACACATACATTGGCAATTACCATATTTCCTAAGCAGTCTATATATTTTAGATAATATCACATGGTCGCACTTGTTATAAGGGGATATTAATCAGTTCTATAACAGATTATTTTATAAATTTCATTTAGAATAGACTCTTCCAGTGACGGATGGTGAAGTTTTTGGATGGGGGGGCGCCAGACCCCGCCCATAATGACCCCGCCCACCATTTTGGCCCCTCCCACTTCTCATAAAACACGCCCCTTATGTAATCGGAAAAAAAATTTGACGTGGGTTCCCCCTCCGAGAGCATACCAGGCCCTTAGGTCTGGTATGGATTCCAAGGGGAACCCCCTACGCCGAAAAAACGGCGTGGGGGTCCCCCCCAGATCCACACCAGACCCTTATCCGAGCACGCTACCCGGCCGGCCAGGAAAGGGGGTGGGGACGAGCGGGCAGCCCCCCCCCCTCCTGAGCCGTACCAGGCCGCGTGCCCTCAACATGGGGGGGTGACTTGGGGGAGGGGGGGCGTGCGGCCCCCCCACCCCAAAGCACCTTGTCCCCATGTTGATGAGGACAAGGGCCTCTTCCCGACAACCCTGGCCGTTGGTTGTCGGGGTCTGCGGGCGGGGGGCTTATCGGAATCCGGGAGCCCCCTTTAATAAGGGGGCCACGGATACCGGCCCCCCACCCTATGTGAATGAGTATGGGGTACAATGTACCCCTACCCATTCACCTGTGAAAAAAAGTACAAAAAAAAACACAACACAGGGTTAAAATATTTTATTGCACAGCTCCGGGGGTCTTCCGTCTTCGGGGGTCTTCTCGCCGGACTCCTCCGCTATCTTCTTGTAGCTCTTTTGCTAGCGGAGGAGTCCGGCTTTCTTCCTCGCCGCCGGCCTCTTCTCCCGACTTCGGGGGTCTTGTCCCCCTCTTCGGTTCTTCTGCCGGGCCACCGCGCCTTCTTATAGCTCTTTTAGAGGCGGTGGCCCGGTCTTCTGCCGCCGCCGCCGCCGCCGCCCGTTCTTCTTCTTCTTCTCCTTCTTCTCCAGGAGATGTTGCCTCGACGATCTCCCTGGCCGGAATGCCAGGGACGCGCTGCGCTGCCACTTATATAGGGACAATGGGGCGGTGTCACATGGGTTGATGTCACATGGCGACTGTGACATCAACCCATGTGACCAACCCATGTGACATCAACCCATGTGACACCGCCCCATTGTCCCTATATAAGTAGCAGCGCAGCGCGTCCCTGGCATTCCGGCCAGGGAGATCGTCGAGGCAACATCTCCTGGAGAAGAAGGAGAAGGAGAAGAAGCAGAAGAACGGGCGGCGGCGGCGGCAGCGGCAGCAGAAGACCGGGCCACCGCCTCTAAAAGAGCTATAAGAAGGCGCGGTGGCCCGGCAGAAGAACCGAAGAGGGGGACAAGACCCCCGAAGTCGGGAGAAGAGGCCGGCGGCGAGGAAGAAAGCCGGACTCCTCCGCTAGCAAAAGAGCTACAAGAAGATAGCGGAGGAGTCCGGCGAGAAGACCCCCGAAGACGGAAGACCCCCGGAGCTGTGCAATAAAATATTTTAACCCTGTGTTGTGTTTTTTTTTTGTACTTTTTTCACAGGTGAATGGGTAGGGGTACATTGTACCCCATACTCATTCACATAGGGTAGGGGGCCGGTATCCGTGGCCCCCTTATTAAAGGGGGCTCCCGGATTCCGATAAGCCCCCCGCCCGCAGACCCCGACAACCAACGGCCAGGGTTGTCGGGAAGAGGCCCTTGTCCTCATCAACATGGGGACAAGGTGCTTTGGGGTGGGGGGGCCGCACGCTCGTCCCCACCCCCTTTCCTGGCCGGCCGGGTAGCGTGCTCGGATAAGGGTCTGGTGTGGATCTGGGGGGGACCCCCACGCCGTTTTTTCGGCGTAGGGGGTTCCCCTTGGAATCCATACCAGACCTAAGGGCCTGGTATGCTCTCGGAGGGGGAACCCACGTCAAATTTTTTTTCAGAAATTTGGCGTGGAGTTCCCCCTTCAGAGCTCATTCTCTGATTGGCCACGGCAAAAGTCGCCTGGCCTGGGGAAACCTTTCTGGCTGTGAAAGCTTTTTGCATTCATTCAGCTAAATGCACGAACATTCTCCTAGAAAGCCTTTATGCAGTGACTCACCTCTCACTGTCTGGCAGCTCCGCTCGGGCTAAGGAACGGAGCTGCCTACGTCACTTCCGGGTTTCGTGAAGCAGCCGAAAGCCGGAAGTGACTGCCTGTCTAAGAATGACAATGCTCCCGCCCGTAGAATCACAGTGATTTTACGGGCGGAAGCTAGTCGGCGTTCTGCAGTGCGCCGCAAGGCGGGTTTTTAACCCGCAAATGAAGCGCCATGGATGCAATCTTGTGATTGCATGGACGTGGCGCTTCTCATAGTGCACTGTGACCGGCGCCACAGTACACTATGTTAAATTGTTAAATGACATTTTTTTTTATTTATTTTTTTTATGTCTTAAAGGGCCCGTTTTTTTTTTTTTAGTTTTTTTTTAACTTTTTTTTTTTTTTTTTTTTTTACTTTTTTTTTTTTTTTTACACCTAGAGAGAGGGGGGGCGGCGCCCAGGCGCCCCCTATGGGCGGGCCGCCACTGGACTCTTCTTGTCCCAGAATGCTACCCAGTGGCCAAGGGAGATAACACATGAGTAAACATATAGTTGAGGATTAATCTGTCCACCAATGAAAAGGAATATTATACCCTCTGGTGGGATTTTTGAATATATTGTTCACAATATATGACAGATCAGGTAGAGATCATCTAACATCAGCTGTGGACACAGGGAACCTCATCAGACTACACTAACATCATCCCATCATCTGACACCTCAGTGATGCTAGAGCACAGCTAGACACCATTTTGAGAAGGCAACTATAGCCAGTAATCAGCAGCCATTTTAGCAGAGTCAAAGCCATTTAAGGGTAGCAGCTACATATTCCAAATTTCTTATTTTTATCTTTTTTATGTGTGCACGTATTTTATGCTAGTTTATTTGCTACTCCATTAGGTCTCCTAACAATCCCACAATTTGGTAATTTTAAGTAGCCTTATTGACATAACTCTAAAAGAACTTGATCTGGTAATTCTACGACAGTGAGTTAACGGGTCAAGTTAGTCCAATGTAGATTATTATCTGTCAAACTTTATCCAGGAGATCTAAAGGAGGAGAAAAGCATTATTGTCTCACTAGTATATACCTTTCGGTAAGCAGTTAGCGTACAAACCTCCTGGCAAAATTATAGTGTCTGTGTCCGCCTATTTATCAAACTATTTCGTATATGACTTATTGAATAAATATTAACTGATAGTTGATAGCTGACATGGACATTCACTGTATTGTTTATTTAAGCACAAGGGACTCCATTTTGTTCTCACTGTTGAAATGTGTCCTGTAACCTTCGCCTAACACACAGACACATCTTCTACTGGAAGCTCTCTACTCCCCCCCTCCCCTCTCAAGGTTTTACTTTTACAATTGTTCTATTCGCTAGCTTTTAATAATATATTTCTATTTGTTAGCTTTTAATAATATATTTCTATTTGTTAGCTTTCAATAACATATTTCTATTTGTTAGTTCTTAATAACATCTCACACCACCCCTTTCTTAGCTATGTATAAAATAACATGAAATAATACATTTTGACACTGAACTGACATTTTAAACACAGTGACTGAGTCCTGTGAATCTTTTCCTGCAGCTGCAGTACTAACTTTGTTTTAGCCCTTGTACACACGGTCGGACATTCCGACAGCAAAATCTGTAGGATTGAGTCCGACAGATTTTGTCCGAAACCGGTGTTGCATACACACGGTTGGACAACGTTGTAGGAAAATCCTGAACGTGATGACGTTATTTCGTTACGACTGGACTACATTCAGGCTAGTAGCCAATAGCTTTGGTCTAGGAATTTGATCTGAGCATGCGTGGCACTTTGTCCGATCAGAATTCTCTACACACAATCGGACTAAGTCCGATCGGATCATGTTGTCGGAAAGTTTTACAGCCCGGCTCTAAAACGTTGTCCGTCGGATATTCCGATGAAACAGTCCGATGGAGCTCACACACAGTCGGATTATCCGACAACACGGTCCGATCGGACATTTTCCATCGGAATTTCCGACCGTGTGTACAAGGGCTTAGAGTTCCAATCAGAAATTTGTCATAACAATAGGCCAGTCCATGTTCACATTGATCTTGTTTGTGTTTCTAAAGAATTCTGCATTGGCTAAAAATGTACTCAAATGAATTAATCATTCAGACATTCCCTAAAATAACATAACATGTACAGAAAGCGGAACTCTTTTCTCTATATACTGCATATGCTGCATTTATAATAATAATCAGCGTGTTTATGTAAATTTTGTGCATCAAAAGTCCCATATATATAACAAGATTTTGGATTAAAAAAAAGTTATACAATTTCAGGGATGTGGCATCCAAGTTGGGTTTCATTTCTATTTGGTTTATTTATATAGAAATTGTGCTAAGATCTCTATTTGTTATATTGTAATATATGCATTGATCCCACTTTGTTTTTTTAAAGATGATTAAAAAAAAAAAGAAAATTTGTGGAAAAAAAAAAAGAATTAAATTGTTCTTCTCAGGGTCACATAAGTGAAAAAAGAGCGAACATTTTGAAAATAAAAACACTTTTTTTAGTTTCTATGAAAACATTTGGCAAATAAGTCCTTTTTGTTCATAAATTTGGGCCAAAATTTATACTGCTACATCTCTTTGGTAACAATAATCCAAATTAGTGGATATTTTCTGATCTCTGTGAAAGTTATAGAGTCTACAAGCTATGGTGCAAATCATTTAAAATGTATCACACACGATCACAACTGATGCACAGATGGCCTATCTAATTTCTTGAGGCCCTGAAATGTCAGGAAAGTACAAATACCCCCAGATGACCCCTTTTTGAAAAGTAGGCAGTCAAAGGTATTTAGTATGAGGCATGGTGAGTTTTTTAAAATTTTAATTTTTTCTCCCAATTCTTGGGAATATTAAGAATTTTTTTCTTTTTTCTTTTTTTTCACAAAATTGTCATATTAACAAGTTATTTCTCACACACAACATATGCATACTTCCAATTACACCCCACAATACATTCTGCTACTCCTCCTGAGTATGGAGATACCACATGTGTGGGACTTTTACATGGCCTGGCTACACAGAGAGGTCCAACATGCAGGGAGCACCATCAGGGGTTCTAGGAGCATAAATTACACCTATAATTTTCTAATGACCTATTACATTTGTGAAGGCCCTAAAGCACCAGGAAAGTGTAATTACCCACAAAATGACAACATCTTGGAAAGCAGACACCCCAACGTCTATTCTATGAGGCATAATGAGTATTTTGAATGGTTAATTTTTTTTCCACATGTCTTCGGAAAACGTGGAAAGAAAATTAAAACTTATTTTTTTTTTTATACAAAGTGGTCAGTTTATATGATATTCCTAACTCAAAGCATGTATATAGCAAAAATGACACCCCAAAACACATTCTACTACTCCTCCTGAGTATGGCGATTTCACATGTGTGAGACTTTTACACAGCCTGGCCACATACAGAGGCCCAACATGTAGGGAGCACCGTCAGGCATTCTTGAGCATAAATGACACCTCTAATTTCCTAACACCTTCCCTATTACATTTTGAAGGCTCTGGAGCATCAGGACAATGGAATTACCCACAAAATTATCCCATTTTGGAAAACATACACCCTAACGTATATTCTTGAGTCTTTTGAAGGTTCATTTTTTCACATAAGTCTTCAGAAAACGTGGAAAGAAAATGAAAATCTATTTTTTTTTTACACAAAGTTGTCAATTCATAAGATATTTCTTACACATAGTAAATACATAGCAAAAATTACACCCCAAAACACTTCTGCTACTCCTCCCGAGTATGGCGATACCACATGTGTGAGACTTTTACACAGCCTGGCCACATACAAAGGGACAACATTGAAGTAGTACCTTTAGGCGTTCTAGGAGCATAAATGACACATCTCCTTTCATTCCTACCCATCACACTTTTGAAGGTCCTTGAGCACCAGGACAGTGGAATTACCCACAAAATTGGAAATTTGAATTACCCGCAAACACCCCAACCTATATTCTGTGAGGCATGGGCTTCAGATAGGTACTGGGGTACACTGATGGGTGGCAGATAGGTACTTGGGTACTCTGATGGGCTGGAGTCTGATTCTCGGGTACTCTGATGGCCTGGTGACAGGTACTAGGTTACTCTGATGGCCTGGTGACAGGTACTCTGATGGCCTGGTGGCAGGTACTCGGGTACTCTGATGGCATGGTGATAGGTACTTGGGTACTTTGATGGCCTGGAGACAGGTACTCGGGTACTCTGATGAGCTGGTGACTGGTACTCGGATACTCTGATGGGTGCTAACAGGCACTTAGATGGGCAGTGACAGGTACTCAGATGGGCTATGACAGGTACTTGTGTATGCAGATGAGCTGTGACAGGTACTCGGGTACTCAGATGGACCGTGACAGATACTCAGATGAACTGTGACAGGTACTTGGGTACTCCTATGGACTGCAACAGGTGCTCAAGTACTCAGATGAACTGTGACAGGTACTCGGTTACTCAGATGGGCTGTGACAGGTACTCAGGTACTCAGATGGACTGTGACAGGTACTCAGATGAACTGTGACAGGTACTCAGGTACTCAGATATACTGTGATAGGTACTCAGGTACTCAGATGGGCTGTGACAGGTACTCCGGTACACAGATATACTGTGACAGGTACTCAGATGGGCTGTGAGGACTGTGACAGGTACTCAGGTACTCAGATGGGCTGTGACAGCTACTCAGGTACTCAGATATACTGTGACAGGTACTTGGGTACTCAGATGGGCTGTGACAGGTATTCAGGTACTCGGGTACTCAGATTTACTGTCACATGTACTCAGGTACTCAGGGTACTCATATATACTGTGACAGGTACTCAGGTAGTCGGGTACTTAGATGGGCTGTGACAGGTACTCGGGTACTCAGATGGGCTGTGACAAGTACTTTGATGGGTGGTGACAGGTACTCTGATGGGTGAAGACAGGTCCTCTTTATTAGGGGGGCAGTCAGTGTGGTCAGTGTGTACTGTAAGCGGTAACAAGATGTTATCGCAATCTCCTTCTCACACACGATCAGTGTGTGAGGAGGAGAACCCGGTAACATCTTGTTACCGCAGTTTGTCAACATTCTGTGACCGACTGTGATTGAACACAGCCGGTCACGTGGTAAAGAGACAATTTCATTGGCTCTTTACTGAGATCGGGGTTAGGCTGTGTCAAGGTGACAAGCCTCATCCTTGATCGCCTCTCTGTGTGTGCCCTAGGGCACTAGTACACGGTCACGTGGTAAAGAGCCATTTTTTATTGGCTCTTCACATGAATCTGGGATGGGCTGTGTCCGAGGGACACATCCCATCCCCGATCGCTGCGCTGCAGGACCCCAGAGACCCGCAGGAGTGGCAAGAAATCAAGGACGTCATATGACGCCCGCCCAGGATGGGAGATCCCATCTGCGGACGTCATATGACTATAGTCCCGTAATTAAGGGGTTAATGTTATCATTTGTGGATGTCACAGGTGTCCCTTGGAGATATTCAATTTTATTTCCTATTTCATCAGAAAGAAGTGGGTGGAATTTCTGCAACAAGTAAATAGACAGAGGTGACTGGGCAAATTACTTTTCAGGTATTTTAGAAGATTAAAAACCCTATGTTTAAAAATATTTTACATTTATTCATTATAATCTGTGTGTATTTACTTTTTCTTGGCCACTTCATAGCTGAACAGGATTGAAGCAATAGAAACTCTCCCTGTTATTTCTTTGGAAACAAAGCAGAGGGAGAGGGCACAGATGCATTATCTGGGGAATACAGTAATAATTTTAATTATTCATATTTTATAAAGCAAAAAAGAAATACTATTATCTATGTACAGAAACAGTCACTGCACAAGTTATTAATGATCATTTTGTACAATGGAAAATTGAAACAGTAATAAACACATTCAAACTGCCCTGCCCAGTCTTGTTTTGTCTAATTCTGTCTTAACATTTATAGAACTACTTTGTAACAGACTCAAAGGAAGTTACGTTGTTTTCCTCTTCTCTTACTGACACGGTTTTGTAGGAGATGCTTAAGAAGGAGATAGCACTAAGAAGAGGTATGGGATAAAATTGGGGTGGAGAGATTGAGATAAGTCTCTAGAGGGGGCTGATTGGGGAGAAATGAGAAAAGATGTGGAAAGGAATTTAGGGGATAGGCATATGTTTTACTGTCTTTATTTATTTACTTGATTATTTTCAATAATACAACACCCTTACATTTCCCTTTAGATCTGGGTTCCCTTTTTTAATTACAAACTGTGGTTGACATTACCAAACTTTCATAATTATAATGCCGTGTACAGACGGTTGGAATTTCCGACAACAAATGCTCGATGTGAGCTTGTTGTCGGAAAATCTGACCGTGTGTATGCTCCATTGGACATTTGCTGTTCGGATTTCTGTCAACAAAGGTTTGAGAGCTGGTTCCCAAATTTTCTAACAACAAAACTTGTTGTTAGAAATTCCAAGCTTGCTTTCAGTGAATTGCAACTATGCTGAAATAATCCCAGTACTACTGAGTACTAGAGTTTAAAAAAAGACAAACCATTGTACAGGTATCATATTATAGAAATAATATAGTCATGAAGAAGACGCTCACTTACACTTGTATACAAAGAAAAAATCGAATAGTATATTCTGAAGAAAAATAAATAATGTCAAGAACAAAATAACGATGTTGTAAATGGTAAGTGTATAGTACTCAAGGTACCGTATATACTTGAGTATAAGCCGAGATTTTCAGCCCTTTTTTTAGGCTGAAAGTGCCTCCCTCGGCTTATACTCGAGTCACCGCCGTCTGCCTACCTGATCAGGCATGTCATGTAGACAGACGGTGGCCAGCGTGTCATAAAAACATACAGCGGCCATTCCAGTATTTAAAAGCCGCACCTCCTCCTCGTCTGATAGGCAGAACACTCAATTTCCCAGCAGTCAGTTTTCAGCCTATCACGGACATCCCCTCATCCTCATACCTCAGACGAGGATGAGCGGATGTCCGTGATAGGCTGAAAACTGACTGCTGGGAAATTGAGTGTTCTGCCTATCACAGACGAAGAGGAGGCGCGGCTTTTGAATACTGAAATGGCCGCCGTATGTTTTTATGACACGCTGATCGGTGGCTGCAGATGGGCACACGGAGGCATGCACAGGACACAAAGGATGAAGATTAGCACAAGTAGGCTGCAATGGACACATGGAGGTATACACAGGACACAGTGAGGAAGGCAGATCTGCACAGGACACAGGGAGGCATACACAGGACACAGTGAGGTAGGCAGCTGCAGATGGGCATTGTTGACCAGTGAGGTAGGCAGATCTGCACAGGACACAGGGAGGCATACACAGGACACAGTGAGGTAGGCAGATCTGCACAGGACACAGGGAGGTATACACAGGACACAGTGAGGTAGGCAGATCTGCACAGGACACAGGGAGGCATGCAATAGACACAGTGAGACATGCAGCTGCAGATGGGCGTTGTTGACCCTCTTTGCCACTTACAGTAGCTGCTGCATTTCCCACCCCCGGCTTATACTCGAGTCAATAAGTTTTCCCCGTTTTTTGTGGTAAATTAGGGGCCTCGGCTTATATTCGGATCGACCTATACTCGAGTATATACGGTACTATATATTAATATAGGAGTAATAATCATTTTTATAAAACTTGACTATATAAAAGACTATTTAAGTGAGTAAAATTTGAACTTCAACAAATAATGGAAATCATAAAAAAAACTACATAAGAGAAGAAAAGAGAAAGAAGAAGTAGAGAAAGAAGAGTGGGAAAGTGACAGAGTCAACGAGGTCAGGCCATGATCCAATACTGCAATTAGGGAATAAATAAATGTTACACATTTCCGTATTCCATCTACCACGGCAGTAGTACTTGGTTGTCAAAGGTTGGTGGCATGGTATATGCAATCCAGGGATGCCACATTTTTTTCAAATTTAGGGATCATGTCCATTTCAATAGCTAACATTTTGGCATGTGTCATAGTAATATTCCCCCTATTCAATGCTTCATTTTCAGCTGTAAAGAGTTGCACTAGTAGTTTAAACTGATTATGTGTTATATTTTCAGGTTTCAAGTTGATCAATGCTGTTGCAGGATCCAGAACTGTCTTAAAGAAGAATTTAGATGCAATATTAAAAATTCCCTTCCAAAATATTTGAGCTTTTGGACATGACCACCAAATATGAAATTGTGTTCCCAAGTCAGAGCATCCCCACAAATATTGTGCAGAATAATTTTGTACATATTTAGCTACTCTGGCTGGTACTGTACGAGGTACCATTGTGTTAACACCTTGTAATTAGCCTCTAATGCCAATATGTTAGAGGATGCTGCTTTTGTTGTAGACCATAATTTGATTCCATTCCGAACTATCCAGTTTCTGCTCCAAGTCCTTTTCCAAGGCTTATACTTTATTCCATACAGCATTCCTAACATTTTTGAAAGGCTGCCTTGCAAATATCAATGTAGAATCAAATGATTCTGATATCTTAGGATTAGGGAGTTAGTTAATTAAAACTCAAAAGGGTGGGAAAATTACAATAGTGCTTGACTCTCGAGATGGCAATTTTTGAAAGGCTGTCTTGCAAATATCAATGTAGAATCAGATGATTCTGATATCTTAGGATTAGGGAGTTAGTTAATTAAAACTCAAAAGGGTGGGAAAATTACAATAGTGCTTGACTCTCGAGATGGCAATTTAAAGTCCGAAAATTAGAAGTGTCCTCAACACCAAAGGTGGTAAATTAGAATAAGGAAAATCTTCAACTTGAAATACAAAAAAAGTACAATTGCAAAAAAATGTAATAATATCAGTAAATATCACTGCAATCTCTAGAAAAAAAAAAAACTCTCAAAGCAACAAAAGCTTTGCAGTTGTGATTTCAGCAAAGTATAGTATCCACTGACAGTATGATATTAAAGTTTCTATGTTCTCAGAGGGGAGACCCTCCTGGAATTATAACATAGCTGAATTGAGATATTGAATAAGCCCAACAGCATGCCCTCCAACAAATTCTATTCCATATGGCAGCTGAATGTATAAAAAATAAAAAATGAATAAGAAACCTTCATGCCCCCAGCCAATACATACCAGGCCCTTCAGGTTTGGTATGGATTTTAAGGGGAACCCCACATCAATTCATTTTTTTAAAGTGGCATGGGGTCCCCCCAAAATCCATACCAGACCCTTATCTGAGCATGAAGTCTGGCAGGTCATGAAAGCAGGGGCAGGAGTGAGCACCCCCCTCCTGACATATACCAGGCCACGTGCCCTCAAAATGAGGGGTGCTTTGGGGCAGGGGGCTCTGCCATGTTGATGGGGACAAGGGCCTCTTTCACACAAACCTGGTTGGTGGTTGTGGGGGTCTGCGGGTGGGGGGGGCCCTCTTTAACAAGTGAGCCCCCAGATTTCAGCCCTCCAATGTGAGTGATTATGCCCCTGGCCAGCTATTTAACAACCAGCTTTTGGGGGGGGGGGGGCTCTGTATCTTTTTTTTTATTTATTCTTTATTTTCCAAATTTTTCAAAATTTACACTCAGTAACAAAAAATAGACCGTTCAGCGTGATAATAAATACAACAACATTTCTTTGAAGATAGTCTTCCTTATCCCTCCCCCCCCCCCGTCTCTCACTCGATCCTTACCCAGGGAATTCTTTTTTACTAACATTCCAGCATCTTCAAATAACTTTCAGTTTTTCCAAATTGTATCCAGAACCGCCACTTATTCTGGTACCTCCCTTCTAAATTATCCAATTTATACATTGTCTCTTCAATATTTTGTATCCTTTCTAATCTTTCTACCCACTCCTTCATCGAGGGAGGATCAAGTTTTCTCCATCTTCGCGGTATCAATGACTTAGCAGAGTTCAATAAGCAAGGGATCAGAGAATGCCCATACTCTCTCTCTCCTTTTTCAGGGTCATGAAATAAACATACCCATGGGTCCCTCCTAATCCTTTCTCCTGTTATTTCAAGGATAGCTTCTATTATTTTCTCCCACCACATATGAGCAAAGGTACCCACCACCAAGCAACCTCTCCAACATGTTAAGGGGATCTCACTACTAATTTTATTTCCTTGCTGTGGAATTATATACCACCTTGTTAAAAGTTTATACGACATCTCTCTTGTTTGTGAGTCTTTAGCAACCGAGTAAGTAAGTTCGTCTAATAATCCTATTTCTATGATGGTCATTACTTAAAGGCCCGATTTCACTTTCCCACTTCTCTAAATAGGGGGGGGGTACTTTTGCTCTACTACTTCTATTAGGATTTTATATATTTTTGAAATCCTTTTTACCAAGCATTGACGGTTCACTACTAGCTTCTCCAGAGGTCTAAGTTGCTCCTTGGCTGTGTTAAGGACTGAGTGAAATAATATAATTGAGAATATCTCCATTTGTCTAATGGCTTGTGACCCCACTTCCCTATAATTTCCTCGTATGTGCATAACCTATTTCTTTCCATAACATCCTGTAATTTAATATTATCTTTCTTAGCCCATCTACTATAATATACGTATTCCTCTTGACCTGGTAAAAAAAAAATGTAGTGTCCAATAGTGGAATTAATGGTGAGTTGTGTATCTGAGCAATACTGCATGTGATTCTACCAGCAAAACCCTGGTGATAAATATTGCATCGTTTTTTAATATCTATTCTGTTTGTGAATTTGACTTAACAGCTTACCACGTGTTTTTTGTGTGATATTTACCAGCACATTTGTAGTTTTGCGTTAAATACAGCATAATTGTTATTTTTTTGTGAATTGGATTGTTTTTACTGCATGCAATAATGCATGCAAATGAGTCACCTGACCATGTTATTCCATGCTGAAGTCTTGTATGTATGTATACACTATATAGAAACACCAAGTCACTGTAAAATTTTGGAGGAGCCCCCCGCCTTTCTATGCCACTCACTAAAGAGTAACTGAACTTTAGGGAAAGAAGGGATGTGTATTGTGCTTGGTATATGTCAATGTGATATTTCTGTTCTCTTCTATATGGCAATATTTTTCTGTTTAAAATGCCAACATGGCACTCTGTAACATAGCACCTTAGTAAATTGTATACAGCAAGATTGTGCTGTGTAATGAAGAACCTCAGTAACAATGTATAGAAAGACCTGGAGCATGGACCTTCAAAAACATCAGCAATGCCAGACCCCATATTTTTTTCAGCCACACATTTATAAACAAGGTAACGAGCATTGGTTAAAAAAAAATAACATTGAGGTATATACCACTTACAACCCCAGTCCATACAGAATAAATTACTAATATCCAATTGTGAGTAGACAGTTTTCTATCCACTCTCAAGTTCAATTGTCTATGCCAAAACAGCATAATGTAGAGCAGTACTTAAAGCTATAGGCAAACTTTTTTTTTTTGGTTTTAGAGAGAGTAAAGGGTTTCAGTTTTTTGTCTCCAATTGTGAGACTTCCCTTCACGAGTGAAAGGGAATCTCTTTAATTTAAAGAAATCCTTGGTTGTCTCAAGGTTTCTTTTACTTTCACTTCAGGCATGGGGGGGGTGGCAGTTATAAAAAATGACCTTCCCCCAAATAGGATATTGCACTAAACCTGCAGGTAAATAAGTGAACCAGAACCTTCGCAAAGTGGAAGATTGGACTGGAAGATGGAAGATGGATTGGAAGATGAACAGAGAGGATTCTCTTTCTGGAAAATTAACCAGTTTCCAATTAAATGAATTGGCAGCAGAAGAACTACTGCAACCAGCATATAACATTAACCATAGGTATATAGATGCACACCAGTATAGAAAAAAATACAAGCTGTATAAAAAAAGGAAGCATTTGTAAAGGTAATTTTTTTCAACTGCTCCCGGACATAAATGTACTGTGGTTGGGTGGCATGGGCAGGCTGGATAATTTACCTGTGCATCACTCCTGTGACCACTGTGTCCACAGCTCATTACAATTACCTGTAACCAGGTACCAGTTATCATGTGATCACTATGATTGGTCATAGCAATCACATGATAATAATGTAAACAAACTGTAATGAATGGATTTCCATTCATGAACAGCTAGCTTACGGTTGTGATCTGTGACTGGCCCCACAGCAATCGCGTGGTACCTGGATACCTGTACCATGTCATTAGCTGTAGCCAATCACAGATCACAACCATAAGAATGCTGTTTATGAATGTAAAAAAAAATCCCTGATCACCTCTGCAGTGTAGTACAGTGTCATTATGGTGATACTGAACTACTCTGATGACAGAGTAAACAAAAAATACAACTTAAACTAACTCACTATGAATCTTACTAAATACTTCAAACTGTCTAGTTTCCAAAAAAGTGTCATTTGGAGGGTATATGTACTGTCCTGGCATGTTAAGGGCTTCAAGAAATTAGGCTGTCGATACATCAGGATTGATCAATTTTCAAATATATATGACATCGTTTGTAGACGCTATAGCTTTCACACAAACTAATTAATATTCACCTACTGGGATTTTTTTATTTTATATTACCAAAGACATGTAGCAGAATACATTTTGATCTAAATTTATGAAGAAATTATGAAGAATATTGGATATGATTTATAACAGAAAGTAGAAAATATTGTTTTTTTTGTTATTTTTTCTTTAAATAGCAAAAAATAAAAAACCCAGTGGTGATTAACCACTTACGGACCCACCGTCGTTTTACATCAATACTTTGAAGAGGAATACCATTTTTATGGTAGCAGCTAGCTAACATAACATAACCCGCAGTCCGCTTCAAGATAAAAGTGGTCTCTGCGGCAGAGTGCCGCAAGATCCCTTTAATCAGTGGTGGGAGATGGGCCCCTCTCCCCACCAATGAGACTAAGGTGATCACAGATCGGTGTACCCCGGCCCCTTACCACGTGATCAGCTGTCAGCCAATGACAGCTGATCACGTGATGTAAACAGAAGATCGCTAATCTTTTTTTTTCTCCTCATGCTTTCAAAAATTTGATCACCAGCTTCTGTGCAAGGGACATCTGTCCTGAAGAGGAAGAGGTGATGTCGCCTCATCTGTGCCTACCAGTACCACCTGTCAGTGGCACCTGCCAGTGCCCACAGTGCCACCAGTGCATAAGTGCCAGAAATCAGTGCCACCTATCAACGCCCATGAGTGTCACCTATCAATGTCCACCAGTGGTGCCAATCAGTGCCTCATCAGTATCACCTACCAGTGCTGATCAATGCCCATCACTGCCACCCATCAGTGCCCATCACTGCCACCTATCAGTGTCCATCACTGCCATCTATCAGTGCCAGCTATCAATGCCACCTATTAGTGCTCTTCAGTGTCACCTATCAATGCTCTTCAGTGCCGCCCATAAGTGCCACCCATCAGTGCCCCAATCAGTTCCACCTCTCAGTGCCCACCAGTGCCACCTCATCAGTGCCCACCATTGCCGCCTATTAGTGCCCATCAGTGCTGCCTTATCAGTGAGAGCTTAGGTCGTGTGTTTCCCAAATAGTGAAATCAAATTGCAAAATATTGTTACAATATCACAAATTATGAGAAAAAGTATATCGGTGAATACTACTAGGAAAAGTAAAAACAAACACCTATAACCAGAAAAAATTATATATATATAGTAACGCCTGTAGCCATAATTCAATAGGTGCAGATATATGCCATATAAACTTAGCTACACAGACGGTACTAAACAGAGTCTTAACTCAAGTGAATAAAACGCATGGTATATTACTATATTCAAACTTGCAAAGAAAAAAAACCAATATAATCACATAAAACTGAGAAAAGTTGGATGAAAGTGTCCAATCATTTAAATCAGTCCATAAAGATAATAAAAGCACCACGTGTCAGATGTGATATTAATATTTTTCAGGATCTTGTTCAAAATTCCAGCAACTCTGCAACTGTAAAAGTGCACCACCACCAGAAGTGAGGATTGGCTCCTTACCAGATGCTCTTAGGTTGTGTGCTCTAAAGGTCAAACCAGGCCGTATACACTCATCAAGCGTCCATAGGCTCCACCCATAGGTTAGATCGTTTAAGCAGTCAGGTTCCAATATTTGGCAATAACCGGTCAACCATAGAGAGGAGGAAAAAACGCTCCAAATAGTGTAAAAACGTTTTATTAAAAGTAGTAAAAAAACAGAAAATGCACTTACAAAAGTCAAGCACAATAGGGCATGTCACAGTAGGTAGCGCCGGCCGGACGCAAATCATCTACTTCAGTACCCTTTCGCCAGCTGGTTCGTTCGGAGGCAATAGATAGCGTGTCACACCGCCCAAGCGTCCGGCCGGTGCTACCTACTGTGACATGCCCTATTGTGCTTGACTTTTGTAAGTGCATTTTCTGTTTTTTTACTACTTTTAATAAAACGTTTTTACACTATTTGGAGCGTTTTTTCCTCCTCTCTATGGTTGACCGGTTATTGCCAAATATTGGAACCTGACTGCTTAAACGATCTAATCTATGGGTGGAGCCTATGGACGCTTGATGAGTGTATACGGCCTGGTTTGACCTTTAGAGCACACAACCTAAGAGCATCTGGTAAGGAGCCAATCCTCACTTCTGGTGGTGGTGCACTTTTACAGTTGCAGAGTTGCTGGAATTTTGAACAAGATCCTGAAAAATATTAATATCACATCTGACACGTGGTGCTTTTATTATCTTTATGGACTGATTTAAATGATTGGACACTTTCATCCAACTTTTCTCAGTTTTATGTGATTATATTGGTTTTTTTTCTTTGCAAGTTTGAATATAGTAATATACCATGCGTTTTATTCACTTGAGTTAAGACTCTGTTTAGTACCGTCTGTGTAGCTAAGTTTATATGGCATATATCTGCACCTATTGAATTATGGCTACAGACGTTACTATATATATATAATTTTTTCTGGTTATAGGTGTTTGTTTTTACTTTTCCTAGTAGTATTCACTGATATACTTTTTCTCATAATTTGTGATATCGTAACAATATTTTGCAATTTGATTTCACTATTTGGGAAACACACGACCTAAGCTCTCACTTAGGACAGCGCGGTTCTTTTTGGGTTATTTATGTGAGCATATATATTTTTTGGGTATATAGCAGAACTGCAGCAGTATTTGATCTGTGCACAAAGAAACGTTTTTTTAGTTTTTTCTTTTAAACTGTAGGTGGTAGCGCGATTTTTTCCTTGTTTTTTCCCTGCCTTATCAGTGCCTATCAATGTAGCCTCCTCAGTGTACATCAATGCAGCCTATCAGTGCCCATCAGTGCAACCTCATCATTCAATGAAGGAGAAAAATTACCTGTTTGCAAAATTTATTAACAAAATATAATATTAATTTTGGTCTTTTTACATTTTTTTAACAAACAATAAAAAACCTAGGGATGATCAAATACCACCAAAAGAGAACTCTATTTGTGGGGAAAAAATTATAAAAATTTAATTTGGGTACAGTGTTGTATGACCGCACAATTGTTGTTCAAAGTGTGGCAGAAAATTGGTCTGGGCAGGAGGAGGTGCCCAGTAAGCAAGTGGTTAAGTGGTTAAATACCACCAAAAGAAAGTTTTATTTGTGTGAAAAAAAGATACAAATGTCATTAACATACAGTGTTAAAGTAACATAGTGCTGAATAGCAAAAAATTACCTGGACATGAAGTGGGTAAAACCTTCTAGAGGTCAAGTTAATGAATAACAAACATGTTATACTTATCTGCTCAATGCAATGCAATAGCAGCCTCGAGTCTGTTCTTCTCAGGTCCCATTCTGGCATTCCTGTCTCCTCCCCCATGCAGCTTGCTAGGGGGGCACTCATGCAGGCTTGCTCCTGAGCTGTGCTCTGTGTGTCCACTGAAACACACTGTGAAGATCGGCCCCCTGCTTCCTCCTTACTAGCTGTGATTGTCACTCCTGCTACTGTGTCTGAACCAGTGAGGAGAGAGAGCAGTAATTCTGCTCTTGTACATTGGCTCAACATTAGGCTCAGTGTGTGTGTGTGTGTGTGTGGGGGGGGGGGGGGGTCTGCTAGGGAGCTGCACACAGAAGTTTTTCACCTTAATGCATGGAGTGTATAAAGGTAAAAAAAAAAAACATTCTGCCTTTAGAACTACTTTAACCACTTGCTTACTGGGCACTTAAACCCCCCTCCTGCCCAGACCAATTTTCAGCTTTCAGCACTGATGCACTTTGAATGACAATTGCGCGGTCATACAACACCGTACCCAAATGAATTTTTTATCATTTTTTTCCCCACAAATAGAGCTTTCTTTTGGTGGTATTTAATTACAGCTGGGAGTTTTATTTTTTGCTAAACAAACAAAAAAAGATGCAAAATAAAAATAAATAAAAAATCATGTTTAATAGTTTGTTATAAAATTTTGCAAACAGGTCATTTTTCTCCTTCATTGAAGTGCGCGGATGAGGGGCAATGATAGGCTGCACTGGTGGGCACTGATAGGCATAGTTAAGGCGGCACTAATAGGCACAGATAAGGTGGCACCGATAGGCACAGATAAGGCAGTACTGATGGGCACAGATAAGGCGGCACTGATGGGCAAAGATGGGCACAGATAAGATGGCACGGATGGGTGGCACGGATGGGTGTCACTAAGGGGCACTGATAGGTACCACTGATAGATGGGACTGATGGGCACTGATAGGTGGCACTGATAGGTGGCTCTGATAGGTGGCACTGCTGGGCACTGATGGGCGGCACTGATGGGCACTGGTAGATGACACTGATGGGCACGGATATGTGGCACAGGGGTGCAGCACCGTTTTTGAGGCAGATTGTGGGTGGCACTGTGGGCACTGCTGGGTGGCACTGTGCGCACTGCTGGGTGGCACTTACGGGGGGCACTTATTTATTCCTGAGGGGGACAGGTAAGCACTAGTAAGCTGGCCGTGATCGGGACATCAGTGGTGATCGGCTCTTTTTTTTCTGATGATAGCGCGAGGAGAAATAATAGCCGATTACCGGCTCCGTTGTATCACATGATCAGCTGTCATTGGCTGACAGCTGATCACGTGGTAAGGGGTCGGGATTGACCCCTTGCTCGGGTCCGTGAACAGGCGAGTCTCATAGACTTGCCGATCACAGAGCGGGTCGCGCGCGCCCCTCAGGGGGCACGCAGGCCGCTCGTGCAAAGGAGGTCCGCGCTGTAGCCGTCATTTGGCTATAGCGCGGGTCTCAAGTGATTAAGAATAGTACATATATCCAGTAGGGTTGCACCAATACCATTTTTTTTATTGGTGAGTACGAGATCAATACTTTGCAGTACGATTAGCGTCAGTACAAAATAAATGGGCACAAATCCCACTGTAAAGAATTGCATGCGATTTGAACAGGAATGCGAACAGGAATGAGATGGGATTCTTGTCATGTGATTTCCCCCACTGTGTGTGTGCATAGAAAGGGAAGCGCTATCTAGTGGGCAGTTTATTAAAAAAAAATTTAACTCACATTAAGTACATATCTGGTCAAATGATAGAAAATCACGGCCACTGGAGGTGCTTACAGGGCTGGAGGAGAAGTTACATAGTTACATAGTTAGTCAGATTGAAAAAAGACACAAGTCCATCTAGTTCAACCATAAAAATAAATAAATAAATAAAAAATAATATCATACAATCCCATATACCCAACCCTATACCCACAGTAGATCCACTTTGCTACAGCAAGGGAAAAAATCCTTCCTGCCCCCCCAAGAGGCAATCAGATTTTCCCTGGATCCACTTTACCTATAAATGTTAGTACCCAGTTATATTGTGTGCATTTAGGAAAGAATCCAGGCCTTTCTTAAAGCAATCTACTGAGCTGGCCAGAACCACCTCCACAGCTCTTGCTTTGAAGAAACCTTTCCGTATTTGGAGATGAAATCTCTTTTCCTCTAGGTGTAAAGAGTGCCCCTTGTCCTCTATGTTCACCATAAAGTGAATAACTCAACACCAAGTTCACTATATGGACCCCTTATATATTTGTACATGTTGATCATATCCCCCCTTAATCTCCTCTTCTCAAGAGAGAATAAATTCAGTTCCTCTAATCTTTCCTCATAGCTGAGCTCCTCCATGCCTCTTATCAGTTTGGTTGCTCTTCTCTGCACTTTCTCCAGTTCCCCAATATACTTTTTGAGAACGGTTGCCAAAAACTGAACTGCATATTCCAGATGAGATCTTACTAATGATTTGTACAGAGGCAAAATGATATTGCTCTCTCTGGAGTCCATACCTCTTTTAATACAAGAAAGGTTTGGAAACCGCAGCTTGGCATTGCATGTTATTAGTGAGCTTATGATCTACCAAAGCTCCCAGATCCTTCTACACTATGGATTCCCCTAGTTGTACTCTCCCTAGTATGTATGATGCAAGCATATTCTTAGCCACAAAGTGCATAACTTTACATTTATCAACATTAAACCTCATCTGCCACATAGTCACCAAATTAGACAGTGCATTGAGGTCTTGTAAATTGGAGACAACCTGTAAGGGCATTATTCCACTGCATATATTAGTGTCATATGCAAAGACTGAAATGGTACTTTTAATACCAGACCCTATATCATTTATAAAGGTATTAAAAAGTAAGGGTCACAATACTGAACCTTGAATTCGGTCTTTTAGCCAGTTTTCTATCCATTTACAAACTGATATTTCCAAGCCTGTAGACTTTACCTTACACATTAGCCATGTGTGGCGAACTGTGTCAGCCGCTTTTGCAAAATCCAAGTATACCACATCCACAGCCACCCCTCTGTCCAAGGTTCTACTTACCTCTTCATAAAAATAAATCTGATTTGTTTGACAACTTCTGTCTTTCGTGAACCCATGCTGCCTGTTATTATTATTAATATTATTATACAGGATTTATATAGCGCCAACAGCTTACGCAGCACTTTACAATATAAAAGTGAGACAATACAGTTATAATACAGTAAAATACAAAAGTATTAAGAGGGCCCTGCTCAGAAGAGCTTACAATCTAATAGGGTGGGGAGGGTGGTACAAAAGGTTGCAGCTGTGGGGAATGAGCTGATGGAAGTGGTAAAAGATTAGCTGGAGATGAAGAGATCAAGGATCGTCTGAAGGTAGCAAGAGTAAGGGATAGCCGTACAGGTTGAGGTAGCAAGTTCCAGAGGGTAGGAGAGGCTCGGGAGAAATCTTGATGATGAGCATGGGAGGAGGAGATGAGAAAGCTTGAGAGTAGGAGGTCTTGAGAAGAGCGGAGAGGATGGTTTGGGTGATATTTGGAGACAAGGTTGGTGATAAAGTTTCAAAGCAGAGTTCTGAATGGCTTTGTATGTTGGGGTTAGTATTTTGAATATAATTCACTGGGTGATTGGGAGTCAGGGGAGTCCCTAGGGCTGTGGCCATGGTCCATTGGATTGGGGTCCCGGGCATGTTATGGAACAGGGTGTTGCTGGAGATACATAAATGTGCCGCCTGGATCTGGCCCCAGATGTCTTGGTATTGCACATCAGGGGCAATGATTTGGGAGTTAGGTCTATGCAGCATTTAATTAGGGACATTAAATTTGATTTTAATAAAAAGGCCAATTTTACTCCAAAAAGAGTGTTGTCTGGTTATTTAAGATGGTATGCAATTATAGTGTAGGTGTAGAGGTATTAAGGCCAGTTTTCATCTGTCTTACCATAGTCATGGAGAGAGGCATTGTTTAATGGAACTTTACCCCTAAATACATACTGTATTTACGTCAAATTATTCCTCTCACATCTTTGCTACATGTTTATCTTTTTATTTTAAGATAAATCTTTCTTACATACCATAGTACTGTGTTTTTATGAATCCCAGAGTAATACAAATGCTTTCCTGGGTCTCCTTGTCAGCATACAGGGTATGCCTGGAAATCTTCTTACAATGTTGCAATAATGTATGCAGAATTTCTACTTTGACAACAGGACATGTTCATGTGAGATTTGTGAGCCTGGGCTCTCAGTCAGATGACAAATATGTCACCTAGAATATTCTATTCTATACATCGGAGGATTTTCTGCTGTGCATATGAGAGTTTTTGAACCTTGCAGATGATAGATCACTGTAGGACTGGATTGGTGTCAAACGTGAATGTGGAATCTGACAAACTGTATTAATGTGCATGATTTTCAATGTTCAGAAATGGCATGTGACTGAATAAGCTGAAAATATATTGCAGGACACAAGCAATATGGCTCTGGCTTTTGTAATGAGGATGGGTAATTATTGTCCGGCTGTAGGTGACCCACATAGAGCACTCAGGGGAGCAATGATCGCAATCATCAATGACAATCTTTTCTTTCTTCTGTGATGATGTTTTGAAAGAGGAAGTGTAAGGAAAGGAAAATGCATGTGCGCAGACACACAAGCCTAAGGAATCCTGCCCGAGGCCGGCTAGTGGGTGCGGATTGGCACCAGAAGTGCAGTGTGTCAGTGGCGTTTGGTCAATTATGTGTCTGTGTTCCTGTTATCAGATCCTGTTGTTTTTCTGTTGCTGAACTGATCATGCCTCCGACTCTCCCTGAATACCGCCTGTACTGACCCTGACTTGTCCCTGGAATACGCTTCTTCCTGCTCATTTGCTCTGCTGTTACCAACCCTGGCATGTCTCCTGACATCTGGCCTGCCATCTGAACCTAACCAGCTCACTAGTTGCTGACCAGGACTGTGCGACTCTCCCTTGTTCCTATTCTGCATCTGCGCTAGCCTATCTGCATTCTTCATTGGCTCCTGTTCCTCTGACAGCATGCCCTGTTATCCCTGTTTTGCAGACACACAGCACCTGCCAGTGAGAGACTTTTCAGGTACTCCGGCCACTCAGAGCTCCAGCATTCCCTGTCACATTACAAGGAACTCCAGAGCCAGGGCTGTAAGAAAGGCCTTCCTCAATGCTTCAGGCTCAAACACCGGGTATTTTACAGGATGGTTCTGAAAATAGATTTTTATTTGTTATTGCAGTCTTGTGGCCATTCTGACCAATGATTGCTCTTCATCCAGGTCTTTAAAAATCTGTAAAACGAAAATCATTGGTTTATCTCTTTTATGACTTGTGGGCATAAACCATATGGTCCAGGTATTTCACTCATATTTATTTTGTCCAATTAATACTCAACTATTTCTCTTAACCATACCCCTTTCCTTTAAAAATGAAACGTTAGTGTTTGTAAAGAAATTTATTAAAAAAACATGTTATACTTCAATGGTTTTTGCACAGAGCAGCCCGATCCTCCTTTTCCCCCACTCTGGACCCCTCTCCCTTACATGTGCACTTATAGCAAGCTGCTTTCTATGGGGACACTCGTGCATGCTCGCTCCTGAGATGGCTCCCTGTGTCCATAAGACTAAGTGAGTGTGCCTCAGCCCCGCCCTCGCTCCCTCCTAACTGGCTGTTGACTGTCGACAGCAGCAAGAGCCAATGGCTCCTGCTGCTGCTTCTCAGCCAATGAGTAGAGAGAGAGACCTGGGGGAGCCACTGCTCTTGTGCACATTGCTGGATCACGATTGGGCTTAGGTAAGCATTTGGGGTGTGGGGCTGAGTGGGGAGCTGCACACTGAAGGTTATTTAGTCTTTTAGGTCACATGCATGAAGGTAAATGACCTTCAGCCTTTAGAACCACTTTAAATTAGTAAAAACCTACAATATACAATTTAAAAGCAAATATATACTTTTTAAACAGTATATGACCTGCAAAATACAAAAAAGAAACACATATGGTAACCATAATATGGCAACTAATAGCAGTTGGGAAGAAGTTGATAACTGTTGGGAAGAATAAAAGGCTATAAGACACATTTTTCAGTTAGCATACCTGCTAAATGTTCCTTCTAAGCCAAATATATGTCATGGTGCTGTTTTACTTTTTTATGTTTTCAAAGGTTGAATGTATAAAAATAAATGCATAAAATATTTTGCATGTTTTATTTTTATCTAATCTAGGCTATTCACACAGCATAAAACTCTAAGTGCAGTAAAAGACAGACTATATCAATTCTATTATTTAATTAATGGTGATAATGTTAGAGGGCATAGGTTTTTTCCACCAGGTTATATATATTATTAACCATAGTGTAATGTACTCTACAAAAAACACTATTACATTCTAAAAGATATGTGAAAAGTCATTGTGGTTCACTGTATTACAATTATACTAATACTTTTTATTTCAGTAAAATATCCAGAAAAGTTAAAAATGGTTCATATTAAAAAAATATTGTGAGTTTTGATGTCACATCTAGTTATGTATATTAAGTTATTTTTTGGTAATATATCATTTGAATTTATTATATACAGCTACCCATTTAAACTAATCAGGTTTAATGCTGAAGCCCTTTAGACAAATTAAAGGCAATTTATAATTATTTCCTATGGGATTTTACACTTTTCATATTTTTGGCTTACGTAAAACATAGAAAAAACTTTATTTTAGATTGGAAGGGTTACAACCTTTGTCAGGATTTTATTGCTGTCTGTGTCCCCATTAGGAAGATTCACTCTCTTTAACTGCCTTGATCACCAACGTCAATGGTAATTTTTAAATTTGTAATTGCCATCAGAACAGGAAGAGAGGGAAAATCTTTAAATGGGGACACTTGCTCCGGTGAACTAAGATGGTTGTCTTTTTCTTCTTCAGAGCATGCTGAGATGCAAATACTGTTTTTCTTGTTCAAAAGTTTTTATTTTATGTTAAAATAAATTACATGTACAGAATATAAGACAAATTATTTGATACCAGAAATAAAAAGACATATTGAAGTACGGATGATATAAAGCAAAGAAGAATTTCAAGATATTCTCGTGGGAATGACAATAAATGGGCTTATATATTTTAGAATTTGAAAGCATTCTTATAGCTGAGTTTTAAACATTTTAATCCCAAGAAAATATAAATATGTCTAAAAGAAAATATATGATTTTAAAGTTTTGACCATAGCTTCTAAAGTATGTTTATAGTAAATATTATATAGTAAGGGAGGAACATAAAAGGTATATAGGAGGGGAAGGGGAGGGAATAATTCTCCAGAGGTGGTTTTATATATCAGCTAATGTTGTAATTCTATAAAAAATCTTAATCACCATAACAATAAAACTCGGTTATCAATATTATCTGACGTATAATATTTAATCCAGGATTTCCATATGATATCAAACTTTGTTATCTGGTTTTTATCTATAGCGTCCATTTTAGCATGGATGAAAGATTGATTCATTCTACGTTTGGTTTCTGCAATATTCACCACGTCTGTTTTCCACGCATTGGCTATAGTCTGCTTTGCGGCTATCAGGAGTGCAAGAACTAATTTGAATTGTTTCTGATTCAGAAAGGCTGGTTTTAAATTAAGGAGAGCTATAATTGGGTCTGCAAAAATTGGACGATTAAAATTTTTTGTAATTATCAGAAAGATCTTTTTCCAAAATGATTGTACAATTGAGCAATGCCACCAGGTATGTATATAGGTACCTTTTTCTGGACAGCCACGAAAGCAGAGGCCAGTGTTGAGAATTTGGCGATTCTCGCAGGAACCAAATACCAGCGTGTGAGAACTTTATATGATGATTCAGACGCCAATATATTTATAGAGGAAGATTTTGTGAAAGACCATATGTTGGACCAAGACCTAGAATCGATTGTACAATCCAAATCTTTTTCCCACTTGGCCACATATTTAGGTATAACAGTATTAGAATTAGATATCAATTGTGTATACAATGATGTAACTTGACCTTTAGCATGTGGTTCCTTGTGACAAAATCTTTCAAATTGAGAAATATTATGTACGTTTACATTTAAATTGAGAAGAGGAGTATAAAAAATTTGGATTTGGAGATATCTGAACATTTCTGATTGTGGAAGCTTATATAATTCACATAGATCTGTAAAAGATTTTATTGATGTAGTTAAAGTTAAATTATATAGACAAGTGATACCAGCCTTAGACCAAGCTTTAAAGGTTTTGGGATATTTCCAGGCTGGGTAAAAAGTCGGATTCTTGTGAAAAGATAATAGCGGATTTTGTGGAGATTGCAGACCATGTGAATTTCTATACCTATCCCATATAGATAGAGAGTGCTTAGAAATGGGGTTATTTATATACTTACGACCTGCAGGTTTTAACCATAATATATTGTTTATAAGAAGAGGATCACAGTCTACAGCTTCAATGAGGACCCATAAAGGAATCTCTGTAGAAGAGTGATATTTTGTTAATTGAGATCATTGAGCTGCCCTATAATATATGTTAAAGTCTGGAAATCCCAAACCACCCAAAGCTTTGGGGAGAACAAGTGTTTTTTTGTGAAGTCTGGGTTTTATTTTCCTCCAAGTAAATTTCGTTACTTTTTGTTGAATCAGCCTAAGAAAATATGCAGGAGTATGAATCGGGAGAGTTCTGAATAAATATAAAAATTTCGGAAGAACAGACATTTTTATGATATTGATTTTCCCAAACCATGATATTGCATTGATGACCAATTAGATAACGACCTTGTAATATTTTTTAATAGAGCTGGGTAATTAGCTGCAAATAAATCGGAGGGGTTAGGAGTAAACTGCACACCCAGATATGGGAGGCTATGATCTACCCACTTAAAGGGTAGTGAATTTTGTAAAGATTGTTTATCTTTCTCGACAAGTGAAATGTTTAATGCTGAAGATTTTTGAATATTGACCTTAAGGCCCGAAATAAATTAGAATTCTTGTAGTACAACCATAAGATTTGGGGCCGAAACATGTGGAGAAGATAGAAAAAGGAGAATATTGCCTGCGAATAAACAGAGCTTATGATGAAAGCCACCCATTTCAATACCTGTTATAGTGGGTTCCATCCTAATTCTTTGTGCTAAAGGTTCAATGAGTAAATCAAATAATAATGGTGAAAGTGGACATCCTTGACGAGTCTCCCTCAGTATATTAAACTCGTCCGATTTGTACCCTGCATATCTGATATAAGCTTTGGGATCTTGATACAAGCTAGAGATCCATCGTAAAAAATGAGGGCCGAATCCCCATTTGGAAAGGGTATAGTTCATATATGACCATGATACTGTGTCAAAAGCTTTCATAATATCTAAAGAAAGAAAACAAGTGGGAATACGTCTTTTTTTAGCGGCATGTGACAGGAGTGTTGCACGTCTAATATTATCTCCTGCTTGACGTAATGGAATGAAGCCCACTTGATCACGATGTATAAGATTGCCTATAATAGTATTTAATCTGTTAGCTAGAATTTGGGCTAAAATTTTTATGTCCAAATTTAGTAACGAAATAGGGCGACAATTAGACCATATTGAATCGTCTGTGTGAGGTTTAGGGAGCATACAGATAATTGCAGTCAGGTAGAGATATATGAGAGGAAAAAAATCATTCGCTCTATTAGAAGAGTATATTTTTTAATTGTGTTTTGAATTTTTGTAATATTTTTAAAGGATTATTTGTGTATACCCCCCTAGAGATTTTCAGACGTACTGGTTTCGTTGGGTTCTGGCAGGATTGTAATGCCCTGACTAATAGTGTGTGAGGTTTATTCGCATTGATATAGAAATTGTGTTGTGATCTCTTGATGGTTTTATCCACTGCTTCAGTAAGGAATAGATCAAATTCCAATTTAGCTTTGTCAAGATTTATTTTAGATAAAGAAGAAGGATTATTTTGGAATGCTGTGTGACATTTATTGAAATTTAAATGAATAAATAAAGTCGCGCTATGGAAAAATCAGATCTCCAATGTGATAGAAATATGTGAAATGAAATTAAAATTAAAAACTGGAGAGAGAAAAGGAAATATACTGGGTTAGAGCTGCCTGTGCCTGAAGCCCTCACTTCCTTATTGGGGAAGAGAGGGAAATAAAAAGTGTGAAATAAAAACCAGGAATCCCCACACGAAGGAAGATACTAACACATTTTACCAACACTCGCAATTAAGAAATAACTTAACCTTCAATCCCAAAGTCCAGCAGGATGAAAACATTAAGGTCTTTAAGAAGATGGTCGAACACGACCTAAGGAATATAGAGGTGAGGAAAACCAAAGGAAAAGGAATATGGGACACCATCAAATCAATAGAAAAGAGAAAGGGGATCATCATCAGACCCGCAGACAAGGGAGGCGGCCTTGTCATTTTGGATAGACAAGACTATGAGAAAGAAATGGAGAATTTGTTGAATATACCTAACACATACAAGAAGTTGAAGAAAAACCCGAAATCAGAATATGAAACTAAACTTAAGAAATATATCAAAAAAGGTAAAGATCTAGGCATTTTGAATAAAAAGGAGGTAAGATACCTATTTCCAAAGGCGGCAAAGACCCCAGTTATTTATTACGTCCCTAAGATCCACAAAAATCAAACTCACCCACCCGGGAGACCCATAATAAGTGGAATCGATTCTTTGTTTTCCAGGCTAGGGGCATATGTGGATGGTTTCCTACAGCCCCTGGTGACAAAAGGAAGGTCATACTTAAGGGACAGTAAGCAATTACTAGAGGACTTGAATGGAATCCCCATTAGTGAAAGTGACATACTGATGACGATAGACGTGGAATCGCTATACACAAATATAAAACAAGAGGATGGCATCAGCAGTGTCGAGTGGGCATTACAACGACTATCGGATTTAAAACAGGAGCAAATAAAATACATCATTGAAGGTCTAAGGATGGCAATGACTTCGAACTATTTCTGGTACAATGGAACTTTCTATACACAGACGAAAGGCGTGGCAATGGGGGCAAAGTACGCTCCAAGTGTGGCGAACTTGTTTTTGAACCGATGGGAGGAAGAACAAATCTATGGAGTGCATAGGCAAAATTTGAAATTTTACCGCCGATATATAGACGATATTGTATTGGTATGGGGAGGCACGGTAGAACAACTGCAAGACTTTTTTGGAGAAATCAATGACAATATATATCACATTAAATTCACAGGAAAGTTTAATACCCAGACTGTAGATTATCTGGACCTCCAAATTTACAAACATGAAGGAAATCTTGGCACCCGCACCTTCTTCAAGACCACGGATCGCAATGGGTACATTCCCACAAATAGCTGCCACCATTCCAGGTGGCTAGGGAACATACCCAAAGGCCAGCTTCTACGGCTATACAGGAACTGTAGCAAAATTGACGACTTTGACAAGCAGGCGGAAATCATCATCGAAAGGTTTAGGAAGAAAGGATATAAAGAAGAAAATCTCCGTAAATTAAAAAATGAAGTAAAACATATGGATAGGAAAAAATTAATTGAAGGCAAGAAAGTAAAACCAAAACAAAACCTCCATAACATCGCGTTCCTTACAGGGTATAACAGACTACACAAAGATGTGGAGCGTATCATCAAAAAACACTGGCCGATTTTACAAGCAGACAGCTCACTCCAGGCCATGCTGCTGAACAAACCACGGTTCATCTACAGGAGGGCTCCAACACTCCGAAATAAATTAGTAAAAAATGTGGTGGACCCACCAAAACAAATAAGAATCTCTGAGACCCTAAAAGGATTCTATAAGTGCGGAAACTGCCTCCCATGCAGAAATAGTAAAAAGACCGAAAAAAAGAAAACTACTTTTAAATCCACCTCTAATGGAAAAGAATATAAAATCAAAGAATTGATTACTTGTAATAGCTCCCACGTCACTTACGTCATTGAATGTCCTTGCCATAAGCAATATGTGGGAAGGACCACCAGGGAGTTAAGAGTCAGGATAAGGGAACATATTGCAAATATCAAAAAAGGCTTCCAGAAACACAGTGTTTCCAAACACTTTAGGGATTTCCACAATCGGGACCCGGGACAAATGATTTTCTATGGAATAGACAAAGTAAGAGGCCACTGGAGAGGGGAAGACAAAACGATCAAAATATCCAGGAACGAAACGAAATGGATTTTTAATTTAGATACCCTCCAGCCAAGGGGAATGAACATAGACGAACATTCCATAGTCGAATGTTATCCATACACATACATAATGTTACAGGATCCCGACAAAACCTAACCGCATATATAAGTAGCCTATCTGCCCCAACACAAGACAATTCATGAACCTCATGGCCCACACTTTTGGGTTTAGGTCGAATGTTATTCATTCAAAATACATTAGATGTGTCAGAATTACAACAAGACTTATCTAAATTATCTAAAAGTTTCCCTGTTGGAACCAAACACACAGTCACAAATATCACAATCACCTATAGGACGATGCTAAATAGACCTTCTTAGTACCTCCATATACATTTATATCTTTTTAAGAATTTTAATTTAATTTCTCCCCAAAAAACTCTCCTCTTGAAAAACTTTCCTCTGGAATAATTTCTTCTTTTATATTTACATATCAGTATGCATAAAAAACTTTTTTAAATATAATAAAACCCCTTAAATGATGTCACATAATTTTTATAATTTTTATAATTTTTATAATTTTTATAAATTTTCATGCGTTTTCTTCAGTATTAATGTGTACCCCCCTTTTTTATGTATGAATTTTTTATGTAAGAATTTTTTTATATATATGTATGAATTTTTTATATATGTGAATTTTATATATGTATTCCTATACATATATTTATTTACTATATTCTTATTGTCATTCTCGTTTTCTTATTCAATATTCTCCAGATAGAAATAATTATAAACGTCCGGTTAAATGGGAAAAGACTAAGGAATGTCATCTAAATTGAGTATGGTTTATGGGTAGGCTGCAGTGCTCCAAGGCTAATTATATCTGTCTTCCCTAAGGGCGCTAGGGGGAGCAATTGTATTCATCCCCAGCAGAGTAAGGGCACCCCACACCCAAAATGGCGCTGTTAGTTCAGCGCAGGCGTAGTGGAGCACTGCACCCTATTTAAGCAATAAGGTGCACCAATATGGCCGCTCCAGAGGACGTCGTAGTGACGAAACGCGTAGGGCGTGGCCACGTTGTGTGCACTCGTTTGAGACGAACGGCGGAGTTTTTCTATACGCATATGCTTTTAATGTAAAATGTGAGTAGATTTTAATATTAATAAACGAACGATTTGGTTAAGAACGTATTACACTATGGATATGTCTTTCCTTATATAATTAACGTTGGATACCATACGGACGGAATAACGAAGCTTCACCCAGTGCACCAGCAGCAGCCAGAGAGCGACACAGTGGCTTACATTGTGAAGGTCCATCCAGCCCCACAGGGGCATTAACTCTGGTGAGAGCATTTACACACTATAACACTGAGTGGCGCACCGGGGATGAAGTTCTCTAATTGAAAGCCCGCACTATTTGCACGAGTGAATCAAATACTCCCTATTGACTTTTTGTAACAATTACAACAATAATCTGAAGAGGCAGTATTATCAAGCCAAATATTAATTTTTGGACTTATTTTGGACACAGATGCGTCTTCATGCGATTATTGGTTGAAAATATTTCAGACCCCTGGTTGTTTTGATCCTTAGTTATTGTCTATTTGCACTTTTTGCGTCTTCATGCGATTTTTTGGCTGAATCATTTCTGATCCTTGGTTGTTCTGACCTTTAGTTGCTTTTTTGCACATTTTTTGCACATGTTTGCACAATCTGTTTTAAACTAACATATTGTCGAATACTTACATTATTTCCACTATTTTGCACATTTAAATGAATATTTACATGTTTTTAGTAGGTTGATACGTATAGGATAATTTAACACCCATTTTTGATTTTAATTACAATGGAACATGAATGTTGACTCCACATTAATCACACACAATTTTCTTTGGATAAAATTGCTTTAGGATATCTTTGCACGGTATCACCAATAGTTTTTTTCTTTTTTCTTTTTCTTTTTATATATAAAAAATAAACACCAGGTTTTGATAAGTTAACTCATCTCATCACTGATAGGGTTTAGCGCCATAACCTTTTTATTTCACATTTATTGAAATTTGTTGCTAAAGTCTGACAAAGGATTTTCCGCTCTCTGTTGAATATGTTTGCTTGCTGTAGACATATGCCATGGAGAACAGGTTTGTGTGCTTCCCATAATGTAGTCGGAGAGACGTCAGGTGTGGAGTTATATTTTATATAATCTTTGAGCGCAATTTCAATATTATTTTTATGAGCTGGATTTTTGAGTAGGAAATCTCTTAATATCCATGTTGGATCTTTTTTTTTTGGAATTATAGAGGCAACAGTAATGTAGAGTGCACTATGGTCGGACCATGGGATGGGAATAATTTTTGTAGATATTATTTCTGGAATTAGCCCTATGGACATAAATATATGGTCTATCCTAGAGAATGAGCGATGAGGGAACGAGTAATGTGTGTATTGTCTCTTGATTGGATTCAATTCTCTCCAAGTATCTACTAGGTTATGTTTTGTAATTAGTTTTGATAAGAGTTGTTTGTCTGCTGTATGTGACTGTGGGATTGGTGATTTATCCAAAAATGGAAATATGGTCTGATTAGAATCTCCACATAGAATTGTAGTACCTATTTTGTGGTGTTCTATAGTTTGAAATAAATGAGAAAGAAAAGAAATAGGATTTTTGTTAGGAGCGTAGTATGATGTAATGGTGATAGCGGTATCAAGTAGGTGTACTTTAAGAATCAAGTAACGACCTTCTGGATCCTTGATTTTCCTCATTAGTGAAAATGGTGTATTGTGATGGAAAGCTATAAGCACGCCTCGTTTTTTAGAGGAGGCCGAAGCTGTGTATACTTGGGGGTAGCCTTTACTGAAAAATTTGGGAGTGGATTGTGACGCAAAATGAGTCTCTTGGAGGCAAACTATATGTGCTTTTTTAAATGAAAATGTGCGGAAGGCTTTAGTGCGTTTGTGTGGAACGTTTAGTTCCTGAGCATTTAATGATATGATGTTTAACCACGTAACAACCGGCCCATAGCCGAATGACGGCTACAGGGCGGTTGTTTAACTCTGGGAGGCCGTCATATGACGTCCTCCCAGAATTCCGCTCTCGCCCCCCCTGGGGCGTGAACTCGAGAGCATCCATGATTACTTGTAAAAAAAACGGCGTCATGTTATGACGCCGGTTCCTCCCTCCCCCTCTCTGTACCGATCGGTACAGCGGAGGGGGAAGAGATCGGTGTCAGCAGCGCTGTGGGCTGCATCTGCAGTGCCCACATCACTGCTCACTGAAATTTAACCCCTCAATTCCCTGCCATTACTCTGCAATACCCTGCAATACTCTGCAGTACCAGCAAATACTCTGCAATACCCACAAATACTCTGCAATACTCTGCAATACCCGCAAATACTCTGCAATACTCTGCAATACCCGCAAATACTCAGCAATACTCTGCAACACCCGCAAATATTCTGCAACACCCGCCAATACTCTGCAGTGCCCGCCAATACTCTGCAGTAAAATTCCAGCCAATACTCTGCAATACCCTGCCAATACTCTGCAATACCCTGCCATAAATTGCCATACTCTGAGATACCGAGCCATACTCGGAGATACCCTGCAATACCCAGCCATAGTCGGTGATACCCTGCAATACCCAGCCATAGACATCCCCCCCTCCCGCCGCCCTCCGGTGCTTCTACCGACTCGTCAATACGATCAAAGCCAGAATCTTTTTTTATTTTTTATTTCAGGCTTTCCAGCCTAGAGGTGAGATGTGGGGTCTTATTAACCCCATATCTCACTGTAAAGAGGACCTGTCATGCCATATTCCTATTACAAGGGATGTTTACATTCCTTGTAATAGGAATAAAAGTGATCAAAAAATTTATTTTTGGGGAAAAAAATGTCAAACTAAAATAAATAAAGTAAAATGAACAATACATTTTTTTTTAACCACTTGAGACCCGCGCTATAGCCGAATGACGGCCACAGCGCGGATCTCCTTTTCCGGGACTACGTCTATTGACGTAGTCCTGTGCACGAGCGGCCTGCGTGCCCCCTGAGGGGCACGCGCGGCGCGCTCTGTGATCGGCGAGTCTACGAGACTCGCCTGATCACCGATCCGTGCAAGGGGTCGATCCCGACCCCTTATCACGTGATCAGTTGTCAGCCAATGACAGCTGATCATGTGATATAACGGAGCCGGTAATCGGCTAGTATTCCTCCTCGCGCTGTCAGCCCATAGTGCCACCCAGCAGTGCCCACAGTGCCACCCAGCAGTGCCCACAGTGCCACCCAGCAGTGCCACCCAGCAGTGCCCACAGTGCCACCCAGCAGTGCCCACAATCTGCCTTAACAAATGTGCTGCACCCCAGTGCCACATATCCGTGCCCATCAGTGTCATCTACCAGTGCCCAGCAGTGCCGCCCATCAGTGCCCAGCAGTGCCACCTATCAGAGCCACCTATCAGTGCCACCTATCAGTGCCCATCAGTCCCATCTATCAGTGGTACCTATCAGTGCCCATCCATGCCACCCATCCGTGCCACCCATCTGTGCCACCCATCCGTGCCATCTTATATGTGCCCATCTTTGCCCATCAGTGCCACCTTATCTGTGCCCATCGGTGCCGCCTTATCTGTGCCTATTAGTGCCGCCTTAACTATGCCTATCAGTGCCCACCAGTGCAGCCTATCAGTGCCCACCAATGCAGCCTATCAGTGCCCACCAATGCAGCCCATCAGTGCAGCCTATCAGTGCCGCCTCATCAGCGCACTTCAATGAAGGAGAAAAATGACCTGTTTGCAAAATTTTATAACAAACTATTAAACATGATTTTTTATTTTTTTTGCATATTTTTTTGTTTGTTTAGCAAAAAATAAAACTCCGAGCTGTAATTAAATACCACCAAAAGAAAGCTCTATTTGTGGGAAAAAAATGATAAAAATTTCATTTGGGTACAGTGTTGTATGCCCGCGCAATTGTCATTCAAAGTGCATCAGCGCTGAAAGCTGAAAATTGGTCTGGGACTGAGGGGGGTTTAAGTGCCCAGTAAGCAAGTGGTTAAAGCGCCCCTGTCCCCATGTGCTCACATGCAGAAGCGAACGCATGCGTAAGTCCCGCCCACATATGAAAACGGTGTTCAAACCACACATGTGAGGTATCGCTGTGAACGTTAGAGCGAGAGCAAATAATTCTAGCCCTAGACCTCCTCTGTAACTCAAAACATATAACCAGTAAACAAAATTTTAAGCGTCGCCTATGGGGATTTTTAAGTAGCGATGTTTGGCGCCATTCCACGAGCGTGTGCAATTTTGAAGAGTGACATGCTAGGTATCTATTTACGCAGCGTAACTTCATCTTTCACATTATGCAAAAATTGGGCTAACTTTACTGTGTTTTTTTTTAAAGCACAAAACTGTTTTTTTTTTTTTAAAAAGCATTCAAAAAATTGCTGCGCAAATACCGTGCGAAATAAAAATTTGCAATGACCACCATTGTATTCTCCAGGGTGTTTGCTAAAAAAACATATGTAATGTTTTGGGATTCTATGTAATATTAATAATTTTAATCAATTAATTTTAATTTAATCAATCAATAAAGTCTCACACATGTGGTATCGCCGTACTCGGGAGTAATAGCAGAATGTGTTTTGGGGTGTAATTTGTGGTATGCATATGCTGTGTGTGTGAGAAATAAACTGATAATATGACAATTTTGTGAAAAAAAAAAAGTAAAAAAATCTAGATTTTGCAAAGCATTGTGGGAAAAAAAATACAACTTCAAAAAACTCATCATGCCTCTTACTAAATACATTGGAATGTCTTCTTTCCAAAAAGGGGTCATTTGGGGGGTGTTTGTACTTTTCTGGCATGTTAGGGTCTCAAGAATTGAAATAGGCCGTCAGTACTTCAGGTGTGATCAATTTTCAGATATTGGCACCATTGCTTGTGGACTCTATAACTTTCAGAAAGACCAAATAAAATCCACCAATTTGTACTTATTTTTTACCAAAGATATGTAGTAGTATAAATTTTGGCCAAAAAAAAGGGAGTTGGAGGAGTACCTAGAGCAAGAAAGGAGAACAGTGTTCCATAGAATAAACAAAGAGAGATACCAACCAGTGGGGAAATAGGTCAGGCAAGTGGCTGCCAAAAAGAGTAAAGGACCAGAAAAAGAGGACCTTTATACCCAAAGTTAGAGACAAAAAGGGGGAGCTTAAGTTTGCCACCCCTGAGATCGCAGAGAACTTCCACTCTTATTATAGTACCCTGTATGAGATAGGAGGAAGAGGTAGCAAGGGAGGAAACAGGAAGAAAGCTATATGGTAGTATCTGAGGAACCTCGATTTCCCAAGAGGGGCGAGGGAGGAGATGGAGGCCCTAGAGGCTCCCATCTCGATAAGGGAGGTCGAGAGAGTAATTAAGGAAATACCACTGGGGGGCAGCCCTAGCCCAGATGGATTCTCCAGCTTGTATTATAAGAGATTTCGGGAGACACACAAAACTGTAATTAGAGGTAGTTTGATTGGGATTGGAGCAGGAATAAAGAAGGAAAGGCAGAAAAGGAAGGTTCAACTATACAGCGAGATTGAACAGCTAGAACGGAATACAAGGTCTAGAGGGATTCAGGAGAGTCAGGATTTACAAAAAAAAACTTTCACAAAGACCAAATAATATCCACCAATTTGTACTTATTTTTTACCAAAGATATGTAGTAGTATAAATTTTGGCCAAAATTTATGAAGAAAAAATTACTAATCTGCTACATTTTATAACAGAAACAAAGAAAAATTCATTTTTTTACAGAATTTTCTGTATTTTTTTTTATAGCACAAAAAATGAAAAAACGAGCGGGGATTAAATACCACCAAAAGAAAGCTCTATTTGTGTGAAAAAAAGGACAAAAATTTCATATAGGTCCAGTGTTGCATGACTGAGTAATTGTCATTCAAAATGTGAGAGCACCGAAAGCTGAAAATTGTTTGTCTCCAGAGTATAGGGGTGGAGGGAGGGAGGGAGGGGAAAGGAGATAATGACTGAAAAAGAAAATACAATTAATATACAATATTGAAATATATCTTAACATATCTATGTTCTTAATGTGTCCGTTGGGAGGAGAAAAACTCTTCCTCCAAGGGTACATGAGCCACTGTCAACTGCCCGGTGTACACCGAGCTGCTGAGGGTAGCAAGAGAGGGCGCAAGGAACTTCCCTGCAGAACACCAAGAGCCAATCATATAATTAAATTTTTCAAGCTAAAAATAAAAATGTAAGATTAAGGCAACCTCAGAGACTAAGAAGAGAAGAGAGAGAAAAAAAACAGTTATAATAAGGTGCCTAAATTATTAGGAACATTACTTAAATAAGATTATGATAAAAATATTGATAAGAAGTCAAAGAAAAAACTCGGCAGTAGCCATTCTGTTGAAAAAGCAAGATAGTTGCCTCAGTACAGGTGTTTATCAGTCCATAGTGTCAGCCAGATCTGAATCTGGAGGTGGAGATTGTATGCAACTTCTTTTCTGTGGATTGTAGTCTTCTTCTCTTCTGGAAGCAGGGATTATCAGCATATGAGGATGATTTTTGGCGAGTGTCCGCAGCATCTCTTGATGTGTTTATCATCCCAAGTTTCTGTAAAGTAGTTTGCAGGTGCTTAGCTGTTCGGCACATATATTTGCGACTTTGGAAAGTAAAACGCACTGAGAAAGGAAAGCCCCATTGGTAGATTATGTCATTTCGCTGTAATATTTGCAGTAGTGGTTTCAGGGTTCTTCTTTTGTTGATTGTGATTTGTGAGAGGTCTGTGAATAATTGATATTTATGACCCTGGAAAATTAGGGGATCTTTATTTCTAGCTGTATTTACCATGACTATTGTATAACAGATGTATTGTGCTTACATACTGTCTGACCAATGCTTGCTACAGCCCTTTTACCATTCTTCCCATTAATAGAGACCACACCAGGTTGGAGTAAACTTTGGCTGTAGCAGCCCCTTTATTAAACCATAAATTTAAATGAACATAACCATCAACATCTGATATTTGCATTGGTCTATGCAGGCATTCCACATACCATCCATTTAATAATAGTAATGCACTGCGGTACCTTTTAAATCTGATAATAGGCCTCTCGCCGACATACTGGCTCGGAGACGACCAACTGACCGCAGCACCCGTTAACCAAATTCCAGTTAAACCACCGTTAGCTGGAATACCACCATCGGGAACCATACCACCATGGGTCCCGGACTCTCCTTATCCGAGGTTTCTTCATTCACCTGCAAAGACCAACACCCGCCAGCTACCACGACATCCAGAGAACAAACCAATCTGTTAGAAAAAAGAAGACAAATTAATCAACGAAAGCAAAACAGGGAGGGTGGGTGGGAAGCTTGCTCCTGTACGCTGAACTGATGCCTGGGGGAGGGGCCAGCTCCTTTTTACTCTCCTGTACCCTCCTCCCCAAGCTCCTCCAATCATGCAAGCCCTCGCACTTCTGCACCCTGTTAACACTGTCATGCCCAGCCCTACGCTATTTCTTCATTTTATTTCTTTTTCGCTCTGGGCTTTCCTTGACTATTGTATAACAGATGTATTGTGCTTACATACTGTCTGACCAATGCTTGCTACAGCCCTTTTACCATTCTTCCCATTAATAGAGACCACACCAGGTTGGAGTAAACTTTGGCCGTAGCAGCCCCTTTATTAAACCATAAATTTAAATGAACATAACCATCAACATCTGATATTTGCATTGGTCTATGCAGGCATTCCACATACCATCCATTTAATAATAGTAATGCACTGCGGTACCTTTTAAATCTGATAATAGGCCTCTCGCCGACATACTGACTCGGAGACGACCAACTGACCGCAGCACCCGTTAACCAAATTCCAGTTAAACCACCGTTAGCTGGAATACCACCATCGGGAACCATACCACCATGGGTCCCGGACTCTCCTTATCCGAGGTTTCTTCATTCACCTGCAAAGACCAACACCCGCCAGCTACCACGACATCCAGAGAACAAACCAATCTGTTAGAAAAAAGAAGACAAATTAATCAACGAAAGCAAAACAGGGAGGGTGGGTGGGAAGCTTGCTCCTGTACGCTGAACTGATGCCTGGGGGAAGGGCCAGCTCCTTTTTACTCTCCTGTACCCTCCTTCCCAAGCTCCTCCAATCATGCAAGCCCTCGTACTTCTGCACCCTGTTAACACTGTCATGCCCAGCCCTACGCTATTTCTTCATTTTATTTCTTTTTCGCTCTGGGCTTTCCTTGACTATTGTATAACAGATGTATTGTGCTTACATACTGTCTGACCAATGCTTGCTACAGCCCTTTTACCATTCTTCCCATTAATAGAGACCACACCAGGTTGGAGTAAACTTTGGCCGTAGCAGCCCCTTTATTAAACCATAAATTTAAATGAACATAACCATCAACATCTGATATTTGCATTGGTCTATGCAGGCATTCCACATACCATCCATTTAATAATAGTAATGCACTGCGGTACCTTTTAAATCTGATAATAGGCCTCTCGCCGACATACTGACTCGGAGACGACCAACTGACCGCAGCACCCGTTAACCAAATTCCAGTTAAACCACCGTTAGCTGGAATACCACCATCGGGAACCATACCACCATGGGTCCCGGACTCTCCTTATCCGAGGTTTCTTCATTCACCTGCAAAGACCAACACCCGCCAGCTACCACGACATCCAGAGAACAAACCAATCTGTTAGAAAAAAGAAGACAAATTAATCAACGAAAGCAAAACAGGGAGGGTGGGTGGGAAGCTTGCTCCTGTACGCTGAACTGATGCCTGGGGGAAGGGCCAGCTCCTTTTTACTCTCCTGTACCCTCCTTCCCAAGCTCCTCCAATCATGCAAGCCCTCGCACTTCTGAACCCTGTTAACACTGTCATGCCCAGCCCTACGCTATTTCTTCATTTTATTTCTTTTTCGCTCTGGGCTTTCCTTGACTATTGTATAACAGATGTATTGTGCTTACATACTGTCTGACCAATGCTTGCTACAGCCCTTTTACCATTCTTCCCATTAATAGAGACCACACCAGGTTGGAGTAAACTTTGGCCGTAGCAGCCCCTTTATTAAACCATAAATTTAAATGAACATAACCATCAACATCTGATATTTGCATTGGTCTATGCAGGCATTCCACATACCATCCATTTAATAATAGTAATGCACTGCAGTACCTTTTAAATCTGATAATAGGCCTCTCGCCGACATACTGGCTCGGAGACGACCAACTGACCGCAGCACCCGTTAACCAAATTCCAGTTAAACCACCGTTAGCTGGAATACCACCATCGGGAACCATACCACCATGGGTCCCGGACTCTCCTTATCCGAGGTTTCTTCATTCACCTGCAAAGACCAACACCCGCCACAGCACACAAGGGGAAAACCTTACCCTTGGGTGCCCCTCCAACCCCAACTATGTCCATAAGCCACCGGAAAACCCTGAGTCCACATATGGGACCCCCCAGCATGGGGGTCACTCCGTCACCTTGACCGCACCTCCAGCTGCCCACTGACCAACCTTGCCATTCCAACCCAGCACCAGCTGACCTCCCCATGAAGTGCGTATGAAGCTATTCTCACACCCTCTACCGATCGGCCCATCACCCAATCGACCGGCCAATGATGTAGGGCCCACCGCCAACGTCCCCCAAGAAAGCCCTGCGGACGTGCCCGAAACCACCGTCATAACCCTCGTCCAATCCCAAATAGACTGTTAGCGCACATGATTACCACCGACGTGTGACACCCAGTTCCCAGCGGCCCCCCTTTTAGTCACATCGGGCCGCTCACATACTGAATTCACCACCGCAATTATGTCCCTGTTAGTCCATGTTGTGTCTCGACACCTAACACCCCCTAATTTTTATAGCCGAAACTGCCTAAAATCCGGACGTAGTGAAATCATCCCAACGGAGAAACAGAGACCCGCCCCCCACCTATGGGCTCACCGTTCCCACTTGCGCCCCTACTGAGCTTTTCCCCCTACTGGACCTCCCAGAAGGGCTAACCCAGGCGCGGAACCCGTCCGCCCGAACGGAGACTACCGAGACAAACCTTCCCTCGGGAACAAGGAAACTTCCTCACTGATAAAAACCCACCAAACCAAATGAGCTGAAAGTAAATAAATAATACGGAAATTAATTCCGGCAAATCCGAAAACGACACAGTGTGCTCCGTGTCCTGGAGCAACGAGTCGATCCCCTTTATGTGCTGGTCTAGCAATGAAGTATCAGCAAACCTGTGATGTCGCAGAAAACACACAACCCACCGCCTCCGGATCCGCAAAAAAACACCCGCACCAAACCAGACCCTCCCTTGGGCCCCACTGTCACAACGCTGCTTGAAGCACCAATGACAGACATGCCGGCCAAAACCCCGAAAGGGTGAGGTAAAGCACCGTGACCAATTGGCTTTGTGGCCCGCCTAACCCAACTTACCGGGATCCAACCCCGTCATGCGGGACAAAGAAACCTACTGGTTGCTGCAGCACAGAGGCCCCATTCCCGGGATACCTACCCAAAGCAAGCCAAACAGCGCCCCCAAACAAGGACTACAAATTTCTCAACCCCAAAGGACCGAACCGAACAGCCCAACCCCCAGCTGACATTAGACCGCAACCTATGGTAACCCATACCCCCTATCATGATGTCCACGTACAAACGCACGACAGAAAACCCCAACATACTCACCCCAACCTCCTGGGCCAGACCACTGGAAGCCATACCGTCGATGCACCTCATGTATCCCACCAACGTACTTCATGAACGCGAATGGAACCCCCCTCCACTGGCCCATGGAGAAAGCCCACCGCTCGTCCTGTCGGCCACAGACCCAGACCTGCATTTCTGTCAACACCCACTAACCTAATAACCGGCCACACCTAACCACTACAAACCACCTCGCCTGACGCCCTAAATCCATGCAGTCCTACATATCCGTGCATATATCAATAACCACACACCAAATACTTTCTGATACCCCGACGTCACCCACGCTACCGTAAAATTCACCACTTATGTACTTACCAAATACTTACCGCACACCTCCATGTTGCCAACGCGACAGTAAAATGAACCATGTACGTACTCACCGGACACTGGAAGCCCCAATGTCCCCACCGTAATGTCAGGAAGGGACTCCCATACCTCCGATGGGCCCAACCAACATTTTCAACACTTCGAAAGGGACACCCATACCTTTGATGGGCCCCCACCAACATTTGTCCAGCGTTAGGAGGGGCCACCCATAATTCCGATGGGCCCCAACCACATTTCTCCACCCTTAGGAAGGGCCACCCATGACTCCGATGGGCCCCACCAACATTTCCCCAGTAATGAAGGGACACCCAACCACCGATGGGCCCAACCAACACATCGTCCAACAGGCAAGAAGGGACACCCATCCCTCCGATGGGCCCCAACCACCAGCTTCCCCACCATCTGGAAGAGACAACCATACCTCCGATGGGCCCCAGTCCCCCTGACACCCACCATTCCAGCACTTCCCAGGGAAACAGGGACCCCGCACCCCCGATGTGTCCAACCCACCATCCTCCTCAACTCAGAAGGGGCACCCATACCTCCGCTGGGCCCAACCCCCCCTATTCCCCCAAGGCAGGAAGGAAAAGACCGAACCCATGCCACCGGCTGGCCCCAACCCCCCCACCTTTTCCAATCAGGAAGGGGGCCCCCATACCTCAGACTGGCCGCAACCCACCGGTTTATTACCGTTAGAAAGGAAACCCCCACGCCCCAAAGCAGTCAACACCCACTACCTTACCCCAGTTAGGAAGGGCCACCCCAACTCGGGTGCGCCCCACCCCCCGTGTTATTCCAGATAGAAAAAGGAGACCCATTCGTACCAAGAGGATAGGACCACCCCGCCACCGATAGGTCCGGCCCTATATATATTTTCCTGGGCCCCCCCACGCCCGCAACCCGTCTAGAAGCTTACTGCCCCCTTTAAACTGTATTTTAGTCAAGGTACATTTTTATATCTTTTTCGTTTTTGTCTCTTTATTTATTTTTTTATTTTTTTATTATATTTACCAGACCCACCCCAGCCAGAAAGGGGGCACCCAAACTCAGATGTGCGCAGACCCACCATCTTCTACCCAGGTAGTAAGGGGCACCCATACCTCCTCTGGGCCCCACCCACCACAGACCCCCAGGCAGGGCAAGACCTCCCCCCTCCCGAGGGGCCTGGCCCTCCATTCCTTCCCATGTGGACCCCCGCCCCCGTACCGGGGGAAACTGCACCCCAATAGCTAAAACCAGTACCAAGCAGGGAAAAATACTCCCGCTCCTCCTGTACCGCTGCATTCCCGCACCACGTACCCAGTTCACCGGACCCCAGCTGTCTTGCTACATGTCCAAAGCCTCCAGGTACACAGTGCCCCAGACCCCACCGTCCACCGCTGACCCCAGAACCCGTCAGAAGGTGCGCTTTTGGGGACCTGCACCAGCACCCACCCTGCCTCTTAGGTCAGAGGCAGCTAAAACCCCCATACTCCCATATCCACCCTGGCACCAGCGTGAACGTGGGCCAAAAGAAAACCGGGGACAAACCCCCACGCAAACCTGACCGCGGGTCCTGTCCCGCATGCCGTGGCCTGGGCCCACCCACACCGATCCCCCCTGCTAACCCTCAGCCCGCCATAAAATAGAAAAATTGTAACAGGATTTACCCAGCAGCCCGGTGCGAGTCCCACCAGCCGAAGATCCCGCCGCTCGGCTCTGGGGCTCTTCCTCCTCTTCCGACCAAGCCTCCCCTGCGAATGCTGTTCCAACAGTCCTTCTCGATCGCCAGCCCACCTGGGGAAGCATCCCAGGATACCGAGGATCCGCGCGGCTGCTGCCTCCGCCTTCTTGCGCCGGATCCACCCACTGGAACTCCATTGCCGTGCCTATGCATGGCCGAGCGATGGAGGGGGGGGGGCACGCCTGTCCCCTTCTGCAGATACCACCGAACGGTGCGTAGAGAGCCACCGGCCAGGGCAATGCAGGCCTGATGTCCGCAGCAGGATTCATTGTGCTATGAAATTTGTCGGTGCCGAGCTCCGCCCCCCCTGCCGACTCGCTGCCAGGGGGGGGTTGAGGGAGCCCGCGTTTCCTCTCGCTGCAGTGGGGGGGGGGGGGGTGTGCAAAACTGTCCATGCCCCCAGATCGCCCCCCTACCACTGGTCGTTGTGGGGGGGGGGGGGCTGTGCAACCCCCGTGTCGGCCACTGGAGAGCGAAAGCCCGCCAGCCAAGTTCCCCCCAAAGCTCCACCAGCGGCGGAGCCCACGTGCTCTGGTGTAGCGATGTGCACCCCACCGTCCCCGGAGCCCCCCCGTCGCCGAATGCCGTAGGGGGGGTAAGGATCCCCCAGCCATGTGCAATGCGGGTAGGGGGGGGCGTGTAAACCGCGTGGCAGCCTCTGGAGAGCAAACGGCCGCCGGCCATGATCTCCACCAGAGCTCCGCCCCCGCCACCTCCCCGCCAGCGGCGGAGCCCACGTGCTCCCGGAGAGCCGAACCGAGGGCTCCCACACCGCTGTGCACCACACTGTTCCCGAAGCCCCCCCGTCGCCAAGTGCCGGCGGGCGGGGGGGGGTTAGGATCCCCCATCCGTGTGTACCGGGAGCAGCACCCATCCAGTCCGGAGTCGTCTATGGGGAAAAACCTGTGAGAGGGGCTCCAGCGGCACTGTTCAGCCCGTACGCGTGGACCCAAGCACATGTCGCCCGCTCACCTCGACCGCCCCCTCTCTTGTCTCGCCGCCATCCTGCCCTCCGTGCCGCCGGGCCAGACCGCATCAAGGCTCCTCCAGGCTCCTCCAAGCTTGCTCCTGTACGCTGAACTGATGCCTGGGGGAGGGGCCAGCTCCTTTTTACTCTCCTGTACCCTCCTCCCCAAGCTCCTCCAATCATGCAAGCCCTTGCACTTCTGCACCCTGTTAACACTGTCATGCCCAGCCCTACGCTATTTCTTCATTTTATTTCTTTTTCGCTCCGGGCTTTCCTGTAGTTTCTTAGTGCGGTAGAAATGCAATTTTGCGATAATGTCACGGTGAGGACCATCTGTTTTCTTTGGTGCTAGGGCTCTATGAACCCAGTCCATTTCAAGACGCTCTAGTGGGATAGCTGGTTGTAATTCTTGAAAAGGTGCAGTAATAGCACCGTTTAAATCAGTCACAGATTTGGGTATTCCTCTAATACGTATATTGGAGCGTCTTGCACGATTTTCGAAATTCTCCAATTTGGATTGTAATATGTCATTTAAGAAAATCAATTTCTGAGGCAATGTTAGATGTATAATTTTCCAGATTGTCTGCTCTAATTTCCAGTGCTGATGTACGCTGACCAAGTTCTCTAATTTCTTTGGTAAGATTTGTGGTGATGGTATCTGCAGTGGATTTTAGTGATTTTTGAAGCAGATTTTCTATTTGTTTCAGTGTTACAGGAGGGGATAAGTCTTTTTGTGTGGAAAGTTCTAAATTCTCCAGAACTGACATATTTTTCTCAGGTATTTGGTTAGAGAGACTATGTGCCTTTAATGAGAGAACATCTTTATGTAGAGCAGCAGAAGGGGCTGTCTGTTTGTTCTCCTCACTGTGTTTCCCCTCAGAGGGGGAGGGTTTCAGTGCCATACTGCTGTATGTGTGAGGCGACGCTTTCTTGTTAATTTTCTGCCTCACGAGTCTCCTCTGACCCCCCCCCCCCCGAATGTCACCTATGTAAGGTAGGGATATTTATCTATCGTTTGATATTATATATGTGCGGAGGGTCAAGTTACCTCCGCCGTTATATGGCTCCGTTGTCCTGCTGAGAATGGAGCTCTAATGCCCCGTACACACGAGCGGACTTAAGTCCGAAGGAGTTTCCGCCGGAGTTCCGGCGGAGTTCCGACAGAGTTCCGACAGAGTTCCGTGGAAACGGACTTGCCTACACACGATCCCACTAAAGTCCGCCCGTCTGGTACGCGGTGACGTACACCAGGTCCGACGAGACTATAAAACGGAAGTTCAATACCAAGTGCGCCACCCTTTGGGCTCCTTCTGCTAATTTCGTGTTTATCTCGTGTTAGTAGAAGTTTGGTGAGAGACGATTCGCGTTTTTCAGACTCGTATTTTTCAGAACGTTTTTCACTGCTTTTCAGTTTGTGCTTGTGAGGTTTGTATCTGTTTTTTAGTGCGTGTAGTCAGTTCGTCTCTGTATTTTGCAGTGCGATCTAACTGCGCTCGCTGACTTTCAGCTCGCTCTTCACAGGCCTTGCTGTTCTTCAGTGACGTCTGTTAAGTTCGTTCTGACAATCCGACCGTTTTGAAGCCATGTTGCGTGTACGTACTCGTCGTCAAGTTCGTGCTTTGCTTGCGCTTGGTGTTGTAGTTCATTCTTCAACCCAAGAACAGTCCGTGGACGGGGTGTTGAGGAGTTCATGGACGAAGAATTGGTTGCTCCAGCGTGACCAGTTCTCGCACATGCCTTTGCTTCGTGAGATCCGGGAGAATAATCCTGATGATTTCAGGAATTATCTCCGGATGACGGACCCCGTTTTTCACCGTCTGCTGGCTTTGCTGACCCCTTATATCAGCAGGCAGGATACCTGCATGCGGCAAGCCATCACTCCGGAGCAGAGGCTCGTCGCCACGTTGCGCTACTTGGCGACAGGGAGAAGCCTTCAGGACCTGAAGTTCTCGACAGGCATCTCCCCCCAGGCTCTGGGGATCATTATCCCAGAGACCTGTTCTGCCATCATACAGGTCCTGCAGGAGGACTATATTAAGGTAAGATTTATCATTTAACATCACATTTTATTGTCTTTAATGTTTGCTAATGCCTTGTATTTCTTTCCTCAATCTCTAATTACCATGATTGCAATATGCTGTGAATGTCCCCTTTGTCCTCATGCATGCTGTAATCTTTTAATGCTCCTTTTTTGTCTTTCCTGCATATTTGCCTTCATTAAACCTCACCAACATGCTATGGTAGGCCCATATCCACCTAGTCTAGTCACTTAAAATGTCTTTTGTCAGCTCCATTCTATTGCTTTATCCTAAAACAAAACATTTAAAGATTATTCCAAATGGTCTGTGTCCCCTTAACTGAATCCCCCCCCCCCCCTTAATAGTATCCCAAATGGTCTGTGTGTCCTTTAACTGGATCCCCCCCCCACACTTAATATAATTCCAACGAGTCTGTGTGTCCTTAAATTAATGTTGAGTTATATATTGTATTTTAACACACTTCAACCCTGGAATGATTTTCCCCCTTCCTGACCTTCATCACTTTTTTGGGTGATTTGGCAGTGCGTTGTTTGAATTGACAATTGTGCGTCCTTGTAACATGGCTCCTCCTAGTAAATTATCTTCATTTTATTAGCACAAATAGATTTTGTATTTGGTTGTCTTTGATCACCTCTGCTTTTTTATTTTTGGTGATTAACCACCAACAAACCCAAAATGCATTTTTCAAAATATGCATTATTTTTCACTTTTCGCTCTAAGAAATATAGGCACAAAAATATATCACCCTGATTTTTTTGGACATCATTTGATGCCGATACGTATTCTTTTAGTAAACAATTGTGTTAAAATGAATCACAATAAGCGTTTATTGATTGTTTTGTGCAAAAGTTCTATCGTTTCGTAAATATGGTCTATTTTGCTGGCATTTGGAAAATCTTGCCATTTTTTAAAATAGTAATGGCGTTGCTAACCGTTTTTTTTTTTTTTCTGGTGACTGCCACATTATGGCGGACACATTGGCCAATTTCCATACATTTTTGTGACCATTGTCATTAATACAGTGATCAATGCTGTAAAAAATTGTATGGATTACTGTAAAAATGTCACATGCAGTGAAGGTGTTATTAAGCACAAGGGAGCCGAGGAATGGTTTAAAGTGTGTTCTGGGTGAGTGTTTATTAACTGTCTGGGGGATGGGCTAGCAGTGACATGACCCTGATCACTGCTCCCAATGACAGGGAGCAGACGATCGGTGTCCTGTGACTAGGCAGAAGCGGGAAAGAAAGTTTGTGTTGTAATGTACAATGTTTAATGTGCAAAAGTACTTATTTTTGTTTTTTCTGCTTTGCCTCCCCAGTTTCCTTCATCGCCACAGGAATGGCAGACTGTGGCATCCCATTTTGCCTCCCGTTGGGACTTTCCTAACTGCGGTGGTGCGATAGATGGGAAGCACGTCCACATTGTGCCACCACCCCATTCGGGGTCATACTATTATAACTACAAGGGATTTCACAGTATTGTGTTAATGGCGGTGGTGTCGGCACAGTATGAATTTCTGTATGTGGATGTGGGGAAGAATGGCCGGATGTCGGATGGAGGAGTCTTCGCCCAGACGGAGTTCTACCGCTGTATACAGACAGGTGGACTGGGATTGCCACCTGATTCCGAGAATGTGGAAGAACTCCCCTTCGTGTTCATCGCTGATGAGGCTTTTGCTCTGGACGACCACATCATGAGGCCATTCCCCCAAAGAACCCTCACCCCCCGGAGAGGAGGGTTTTCAACTACCGGCTGGCCAGAGCGAGAAGAGTTGTGGAAAATGCGTTTGGAATAATGGCCAGCCGGTTCCGTGTTTTTCTGACTGCTATTAACCTAGCCGAATACAAACTGAACCATGTAGTACTTACGTGCTGCATTTTGCACAATTTTTTACATAAAAACTCCACAAATTATTTATCGACAATAATGCCTGAGGCTGGACTTGGTCCGGAATCGCTGACAGGCCTGGATACTGGCCGTACTGGCTTGGCCCCCCAAAGTGCCCGTGAAGTTCGGCAAAGATATGTCACTTATTTTAACGGTAGGGGGGCCATTGCAATGCCACAGAATATTTAATTTTTAAAAAGAGTAAAATAATAAAAGAACCTCAAATCTGAAATGTGTTTTCTTGCTTGCTTTTGGTTTGTGCTGTCTCCTATGTTATCCTAGTGCACTTGTAGTGCCAAGTGTATTTTCATTAATTCAATAAGGCCCATTGTCACTGGATACACAAAATCACTTTTCCCAAACTGGTATTGAGCATTGAAAGAATACGCCACACATTCTTGATTCTTCAAAATTTTAATTTGGCCACATTCACATGTGCCATTGAATATTTATTGATATAATTTTTTTTGGGTTAATTTAACTTTCTTTGCCAAACATTTTTTAGTTTCCTTTTTTTTATAATTTTTAAAAACAATTTTTTTTTTGTGGTTTTTCTTTTTCTTAAAAAAATATGAAAAATGTAACAACAATCAGCCACAATATTAAAAATTTTGGAAGTAACAATCTTTGAACTAAAACAAGGGAAATGAAGAACATGATCGATATTATGGAGAAACGGATTATATTCTCCCCAAAATATCGATCATGTTCTTCATTTCCAGCTGCATATTGTCAATCTGATTCTTCATGAGATCCAGGCTAGTTCGCATGTCATCTAGTTCCCCATTCCAGCCCATTATCTGGCCAATCAGCCTATGTGCGCTGTCACTGGAAAATGGGGCCCTTTCCACAACCAGAATATCACCTACAATAGATGGTAAAAATTGGGTCAAAAATTATGCAGTCATACATGGATTTCAACAAGCTGGGGTGTCAGACACTCACCTGGTGGGGTGCCCATCTCCCCTACTTCCTCCACCTCCCCTTCCTCAACCTCTCCTTCCTCGACATCCTCGGGGGGGGCACTGGTGCTTGGAAATGTGTCGCTTTCCACAACCAGAACATCACCTAAAATAGATGTAAAAACATGTGTTTTGAAATATGCAGGTATACATCGATTACCTGAAGCTGTGGTGTCAGACACTCACCTGGTGGGGTGCCCATCTCCTCTCCTTCCTCCACCTCTCCTTCCTCCACATGCACATCCACGGGGGGGATGGGGCTAACCTCACATTCATGCTGGCAAGGGTGGCGGTCCCTGGGATCCTGCTTTGTGAGTCTTTTCTCCCCTATGAGAAATTAACAAACAAAAAGGTATACTTTAGCACACAGATATTTAAGGCCAGAACTAGGAAGATGAAACCTTGATTAGAAGTGTTGTACAATTGTCGGTTTATGAAGAGATGCAAAATGTGAAGACATGATAAATCAATTCACTTTGCCAAAAACTACAATAATTCGCTTTTTGTGCCAAGTTTCACACATGCCCAACCCCCCCCCCCCCAAGTATACCAGGGAACCCCGTGTGGTTTACCCTAATAAATGTTCTCTGGTGTCCCACACTTTTGCTCATGAGTGCAGATGTGTTTTTAGCCAGCTGCCAAGTGTCCTCTCCTTCAATTACACTGAATGTTCTTTTCTAGTCATTGTATTTTGAAACACATCTAAACCACAATGTCCTAATCTTTTTTTGTGTCCTAAAAATTACACAGCCAAAAAATGCTGTTTAAACCCTGTATCATAAACGAGGTTTGCCACGAACAATTTACGAGGGTTTGTTAAGAACGATACGATTATTACTGTATCCAACATGAAAGCAGCAATTTTTTACATTGTACAAAGGTAAAGCATATGGATCTGTATGCAATAATCATAAAATAGGAACACACGACAAGTACTTACTTTTTTTCAGAACTTTCTTGATCCTTCTGTATTGATCTGGCTCCCTCAATTTAAGGTCGGACCACCGTTTCCTCAATTGGTCTTTTGACCGTCGTACCCCAAAACGATTGTGCAGGGTCTTAACTACTTTGGCCATGATTCTGGCCTTGCGCAAGTTTGGATGGGTGTATGGTCCATGCTTGCCATCATAATCCTTACTTCGCAAGATTGCCACCATCTCCACCATCTCTTGAAATGCCATATTTGAGGCCTTAAATCTCCTCTTTCCGGATCGGGACGTTTGTGGCTCCGGGGATTCGTGACTACTGGAGTCGTTAATATCAAGCACCTGTTGTGTTTCCACCATGTTTCTCCTACTGCGCACCGTAGAGAAAAGGGGGCGGGAAATATTCTTGGAAAAGAACATCATGGGCGGGCAACGCAGGCGTAGTTCTACGCGTACGCACTGGATCTTATGCCAAAATGCACATGTCGTACGTACGTTAAGTGCGCAGAAAGGGCGGGAAAACAAGAACTTGACTAAAAGAACGTCAGGGGCGGGCAACGCAGGCGTAGTTCTACGCGTACGCACTGTATACAACGACAAAATGCACATGTCGTACGTACGTTAAGTGCGCAGAAAGGGCGGGAAAACAAGAACTTGACTAAAAGAACGTCAGGGGCGGGCAACGCAGGCGTAGTTCTACGCGTACGCACTGTATACAACGACAAAATGCACATGTCGTACGTGCGTTAAGTGCGCAGAAAGGGCGGGAAAACAAGAACTTGACTAAAAGAACGTCAGGGGCGGGCAACGCAGGCGTAGTTCTACGCGTACGCACTGTATACAACGACAAAATGCACATGTCGTACGTGCGTTAAGTGCGCAGAAAGGGCGGGAAAACAAGATTTTGACTAAAAGAACGTCAGGGGCGGGCAACGCAGGCATGGTTCTACGCGTACGCCCTGTATATAACGACAAAAATCACATGTCGTATGTTCGTTTGCGAAAATAGGAACGGAAGTTGGGAGCAAGCAAAACGAAGGTAAGTTTAAACAAATTCCCCAAATAAGTGGCAGATCCTGGGGTCTATATTGGGCTAAGATTAGGAGAGTCTGAGCTAACATTATTGTTTTTGGCTTGTGTATTGTCTTTCAGAAAAATGAATCAGAAATTTAAGGAGCCGGAATTTTTAAGTCTATTTATAGACAAATATAAAGAGCTGACAAATCTGTGGCATTCCAAGCACATTGATTATTTTAATAAACCAGTAAGGAGGGCAACACTGGTGAAATTTGCGACATTTGTGCAGCCTTGGATCCCAGAGGCAGACGCGGACTTTGTGGAAAAGAAAATTCAATTATTGCGAAATATGTTCCGAAAGGAAAATAAGAAAATCGAGAAATCCAAAGCATCAGGAGCAGCACCAGGTGCTGTGTATGTACCCAGGCTGTGGTACTTTAACAAGCTACGGTTTCTTGGCGACCAGTGTAAAGCCAGGGAGTCGCTTTCAACTCTTCCCTCCACCCTTCCCTGCAGCATTCCCTCCACCTCAGCAGAGGCTGATGAGCAAGCGGAGCCTTCCATCCTGGAAGAAGCGGATGCACCCAGCTGGAGCCAGGTATTTTGTTACAAAAAATAGTGATATTCATAATATTAATGATGTTAACTAGATGTTAGAATTTTAACGCTATTATTGATGTTAAAAAAAACAAAAAATTTGGACATATCAATTTACAGTAGTGGCCACAAATGTTTGTCACCAGCAGAAACAAGAAATAGTGGTGTCATAATGATACTCTTTTATATGTATTAACAGAATTTTGAAGTCAGGAGCTGAAAAATGTTTATGATTGATGAACAAAAAACTAAAACAATGTCCCTTTTTTATACACAGGATGATCTCAGCCAGGAGGAAGGTGGGGAAAGTGGCAGGCAGGAGGAGGCAGGGCCCACTGTCAGCCAGGAGGTGGCCGGGCCCACTGTCAGCCAGGAGGAGGCCGTGCCCACTGTCAGCCAGAAGGTGGCCGGGCCTAGTAGAAGACTGACAAAATCACAGGTGCCTCCCCTCCGTCTTCCAGCAAAAAGGGCACATAAAATTACAGTATCACAGGAGGAATCCCTGCGCCTAATTCGAGAGGCTACTAATGTCTTAAAGAGCCCCCCTGAGGCTGAAGAGGCCTATGGCTGCTACATCGCCAGCCGTCTGCAGCAATTGGAGATGGGCCAACGTCTCCAGTGTGAGAGACTAATATTCTTGGCGTTGCAGAAGGGGCTGAGTGGCGAATTAACTGCCACCAGCAATATTGTGGAGCAAGTTCCTCCTGTTCCTCCTCCTCCTCCTGCCACAAGTACACCACCGGAGACACAGCCTCCCAGGAAGGCTACAGGGAAGTCTGCATGGAAGGGTGCAGTGAAGGGTGGAGCGAAGAGAAGAAGGTGCTGACCTGGCTTCACTCTGGTCTGACCAAAGACGCAGCCTGTTGTACCACAGCCTGGGGACATATATACCATCTGATGCTGCTCTTGATGTCTGGGATTCTGGGACCATATTGTATTTCGGAATATTTAAATTTTCTTTTCCACAGAGTTTAATGTTTGCCCTGGGGCCAAAAGGCTACACAAATGTCACAAGTTTCTCCAGTGTTGCCTTCATTTTTTTTGTTTGTTGAACCAGAATAAATGGATATTTTTGTTTGAAAATATAATTGCCTATGTGTTTTTTGGTCAAATACATTTCTAAAAGACAATGTGAAATTAACAAGGGACACTAACCTCCTTGAGGTTACAAACAAAATAAAAATGTTATTGTGGTAACTTGTCACCAGAATAAAAATAAAAAGGTTATTGTGGTAATGAAAAACACACACAAAAAAAAAAAAGGTTTTTGGTGTTAACTTGACAGAATAATTAAATATGGAGATCACAAGAAAAAAAATGGTAAAGAATTCTACAAAAAATATGGAGGAAAAAAATTACTCAACACCATTTTTTTTTTTTTTTTGAGTAATTTTTTCCTCCATATTTTTTTTTGAATTCTTTACCATTTTTTTCTTGTGATCTCCATATTTAATTATTCTGTCAAGTTAACACCTTTTTTTTTTTTTTTTTTTAACTTGACAGAATAATTAAATATGGAGATCACAAGAAAAAAATTGTAAAGAATTCTACAAAAAATATGGAGGAAAAAAATTACTCAACACCATTTTTTTTTTTTTTTTTTTTTGAGTAATTTTTTCCTCCATATTTTTTTTTTAATTCTTTACCATTTTTTTTCTTGTGATCTCCATATTTAATTATTCTGTCAAGTTAACACCTTTTTTTTTTTTTTTAACTTGACAGAATAATTAAATATAGAGATCACAAGAAAAAAATGGTAAAGAATTCTACAAAAAATATGGAGGAAAAAATTACTCAAAAAAAAAAAAAAAAAAATATTAATGAGATGGGGCTTTAAAATAAAAACAAGATCATTCATCAGATGAGGAGAAATAAGACAGAAATGTGTTTTGTGAGAACTCTGTGAGTGAATATGAGCAGCAAAGCAACTTCGTTCTTCTAGCATTATAAATAAAGACTTCGTTCTTCGACCATTATAAATAAAGACTTCGTTCTTCGACCATTATAAAGAAGATGCGTTACATTTAAACGAGCACAGAATTTGCAGCATGACGAATGTGCTACTTCCAATACGAACTGGAGTTTTACAAGACCGAGCACTTCCGTCTCGTACTTGCTTCAGAGCATGCGTCGTTTTAGGTCTGTCGGAACAGCATACAGACGAGCGGACTTCTACATCGGAACTGGGTCTGACGGAGTTCCGTCGGAAAAATTTGAAGCATGTTCCATATTCTAAAGTTCTTCGGACTTTGGCGAGTCAAAAGTCCGTTGCAGCCCACACACGATCGGATAGTCTGACGGACTCGGTCCTTCGGACTTTGGATGTTGAAAAGTCCGCTCGTGTGTACGCGGCATTAGCCAGCATTACCTCTCGGCTTGGCTCCACCTTTTGTCCCCCACAAATACTGTTTTTAATATACATAATGTTATGTACAGTATGTGCCAACCAAAATGACATTATGGGCATAATTATTTTCTATTATATGTTCAAAGACATTTACACCTAACTTTTTCCCTACACAAAAAATACTAGTGTAGTTATTGTAGCAATGACAAGTTTGCTTTAAAAATAGCAACTGCTGTTGTTGGTCTTTATGACTTTTGGACCTGTGCATGACTTTGTGAGGACAAGATAAGCATTTTTGTTTACCTCAAACACATACAAGTAATTTGTATTTTAAGAAGACACTGTAGGTAATGTCAGAATAAACTCAGGTCAAAGAAGTCACCGCTCCACCTTAATGTGACAGCATTTACAAGTGGGAGGTCATATTCAGCCCCATGCCCAAAAAGCCAGCAAAGAGCAAAGTGACAGTGTCCCCTTAAAGCAGAGTGCCACTTGTTTTTTAATTTATTAAAAATCAGCAGCTACAAAAAGTGTAGCTGCTGACTTTTAATAAACACTCACCTGTCCCATGGTCCAGCAATGCGACCGCACGGAGCCTCACTCCTCTCCCCCTCTGCAGCGCCATCATAGCAACTGTGGGCACCTAGTCATGACCGCTTGCGGCTTCACAACCGGGTGCGCACTGGTCATTCACAAGTCTTGCTGAGCTCTGCTAGTTGACAGGCGGTCTTCTGGGACCTGTGACGTGTCCCAGAAGATTGCAGAGAGGGAAGAGCTGCCTAGGGCAAGAGGAGGAGTCGCCTAGGCGGTCAAGAGATAGAAGCAGGAAGTGGAGCAGGAAGTCTGTCTCAAAATAAGGTACCCAACCCCCCAAAAAAATTGCATGCCAAATGTGGCATGTAAAGGGGCGAGGATTGCTTAAAGCGGAATGTATATAACTGCACCATGTGTGAACCCCCGGGGCACACAGCAGCACGATCTGTAACCAACTGTGTCCACCAGACAGCTGATTACCGATCACAGTAGTGACTGTTGTAACCAATCACAGTTACAGTAATAAGCAAAGCTGTGACTCGTGACTATGGTAACACTGCACTGTTCTGATAACAATATATTAAAGAAATAAATTAATAAAAACATATATTTATATACTGTATATGGTGACATGGTACCTCTGTGGCAGTGATTATGCATGATGGCTGGCTGCTCTGATCTCACTGTATGTCAGTGCTACCAACCATTATCTCTAATCACTGCCACAGCAGTACAATGTCACCAGACCAGTGCTGTCAGTCAGTATCCCTAATCACTGTCACACCAGTTGATGTTCCTAATCACTGCCACCCACCAACAGTGTCCCTAATCACTGCAGTCCACTCACAGTGTCCCTAATCACTGTAGTCCACTCATGCTGTCCCCAATCACCACCACCCAATCACAGTGTCCTTAAAAACCACCACCCACTCACAGTGTCCCTAATCACAGTCACACCAGTGAGTGCCCCAAATCACTGCTTCCACCTCAGTGTCCCTAATCATTGCCACATCATGCATATTTTCCCTAATCACTGCCACACTAGTCATATTGTCCCTGATCACCACCACACCAGTCATATTGTCCCTAATTTCCACCACACCAGTGGCAGTGTTCCTGATCACTGCCACACCAGTTACGACTTCCCTGACAACTCCCACATCAGTTACTGTGTCTCTGATTACTACCAAACCAGTTACTGTGTCCCTAATCATCACCACATCTGTGCAGTGTTGCCTCTGCCTGCCACCTGTACTAACCATGGCCTGATTTGACCCATCTGCACATCCTGCTAACTACATTCCTGAAGGACACCAGGTCAGTGGACATGGCATTCCTGAGGGCAGCCATGTACCAGCAGGCTAGGCTTGCTTGACTTATAGGAACTGGGACTGCTATAGGTGAGACTGCATTAAGCTACATTCCCTGGTCACTCATATAGAGTTGACCATTACAGTACATTGGGTGTGACACAATTTGTTTGATACTCAAGATGCAACATCCAGTACATAATAAGTCCAGACGTTACACACATGTGGTATCAGCACACTTGGGAAGAGTAGCAATGTGTTTTGGTGTGTAATTGGTGTGTAATTCTAAGTAGGCCCATGCTGTGTGTGAGAAATATCTTATTAAATTGACAACTTTATGTAAAAAATAATAATTTTCATTATCTTTCTGCATTTTCCAAAAATAATAAAATGAACTCTTCAAAAGACTCATCTTAAAAATACCTTTACTCTCCAAACTGTGGTCATTTTGTGGGTTTTTCTACTGTCATGGTGCTCCAGGGCCTCCAAAAATCGAATATGTAATCAGGAAATTAGATGTGTAATTTATACTCCTTGAAAGCCCAACAGCGCTTCTTGGATTTTGGGCCCTTCTATGTATCTAGGCTTTAAAAAACTCTCATACATGTAGTATCCCCATATTCCGGAGGCATAGTAGAATGTGTTTTGAGGTCAGTGATGTGTCACATGTAGCCACGCCCCCCCACAGTTATAAACACTTCTCAGGACACACTTAACCCTTACCCTGCCCAATAGTGGTTAATCCCTTCACTGCCTCATTCTTCTGCTTGCCTCATTGCACAGGAAGTAGCCAAGCTGAAATAAGATACAGTAGGGTGATCATGCTAGTTGCACAGTAAAATGTATAAAATATTGATTGATTGGAGTGTCACTATAATTAAAGCGGTAGCAAACCACAGCCTATTTTTTATTTTATTTTTTTACCCTGCAAGATAAAGGCATAATGTGCTAGTATGCATTGCATACTAGCACAATATGAAATGCTTACCTTAGAATGAAGACCTCCAGCGGCGTGCTGTCACTGCTGACTGAGCTTCCATCCTCACCTGGACTTCCTTCCGGGTTTGTGTCCTCTGATTGGCCATGCCAGGATGACGTCACTCACGCGCATGTGTGCAGGAGCCACGGACCGTGGCACAAGCTCTGAAGGGACGGCACGGTATGCCGTCCTTTCAGAGCACATGCACCAGTGATATTACCAGCTGCATGCAGTGTGAATATCTCCTAAACCATGCAGATTGAGGAGATATTCACTGCACCTACAAGTAAGCCTTATTATAGGCTTACCTGTAGGTACAAATTCAAAAACAGGGTTTACTCCCATCTTAAGTTCAGATTTTAGTATTGAATGTTAATTGCTTATGTTAATCACTTCTTAGCAGTGCTGCGTCATCCTTGCAAATTGCTATGCATTACTATTCCTGCTGCTGAAAGAAAATGCACAAGATATAAATGTTAGAAGGACAGATGTTCTCAAATGTTATGTTTGGATGATACTGGGTGATGTGTAATTGGAGTATTTAGTGCTGCTTCATAAGCCTGAACCTATAAAATGTAGTTGCTTTTTTATTGGCTTGTTTTAAGAGATTGTAATAAAAAAATGTTAAAATAAATCCACTCAAGGTCCTCATGACAAGGAAAGCCGGATCCCACAATAAGGAGCAAAATAAAAAAAAAGTGGTTTTAACTTCCAATGTTCCTTATATAGATTATATATATATATATATATATATATATATATATATATATATATATATTTGTGGGTAATTGATGTAGGCATCTAAAATCACAATATTATTTTGAGAAAAAATGCTTGTCTCCATTGTGTTTGGATCTGTCTAACTGTTGTTAGCACCAAATGCCCTATGAGATTCTATATACTTGTGCTTCAAAAAGAAATTCCAATGGTAAATACCCATGCAAATGTTGCCTTTTTTCTATGACAACATACAGTAGTATACAGTTTTTTTTTTAACATGTTGTTTACAGCCTTTTTGGGCTGTATACAAGTCTCAGTGTTAATGTCCTGTGTAAGCCTCATAATCCCAGATGATGGTGGTTACAGAGAAATGCGTGCATTGGGAGGGGCCTCACACGTGGCATTATTCCACAAGCTGGCCTTACTGCTTGGACCTGCTGGTTGTTTGTAACACATGCTGTGTAATTCCTTCAAAATTTCTATCTTGGCTTACAAGATCGTGGAACCTTTGCATGCAAGATCATGGTGTATATGGCTGCTATGCAGCAAGGTGTCTGGTGGCCTCCTTGTGGGATCAGAGCAGCTGGTAAGAAGCTAATTTAATTATTTGTGGTGATTCCTTTTAGGAGCACTCTTTCGGTGGTGCGCGCTATTATTATTCCTTCACGGCAATGAAAGAGGGACTATTGAAGTTTATCAAATCTGATCACCTTTCTGCAGTATGTATATATATATATATGGACTTTATTTGCACAGATATGCCAACTTAGGTTTTGCGTTTTAGAGGTTAAGCGTTCATCCTTTGTTTGATACACTTTTATTGTGTCACTTACAGTATGTGATTTATTAACCTACTGTATACCTAGCACAAGGATAGCGCACTTTTTATTGTTTGGTTGGAGCTTGTTCCGCATCCTTCTCGGATTGGTGATTTAGATGCTGCTCTTTGTTTGATCTAATTCAGTTTTTATTGCATTTGTTTTACTTAGTTTTTTTATCACTAAGGTGTACCACTTTTTGCAAGCACACAAATATTATCTTGGGTTTAGTATGTTGTTTATCTTGTCACATTACAATACATTTTTAAAGGATACGTTCACCTTTTATAAACAAAATAATAAATGCACATCTTTTTGCAGGTAAAAAAAAATGGCCAATAATCAGTTTTTTTACACTGCAACCTGTAAAGAATTGCCCTGCCAGACTCCTGCAGATTGTTTAGTCAGCTGTCTGCCTGTACCTGCCATATGGGAAGACAGTTGCTGAAGTCCAAGAAGAATCAATGACCCACGAGAGCGCTCACCAGAACTCTCACAGTTTGTTATGCCCTGTACGCAGGGCTGGACTTTGACAGCAAAGGTCCAATGGACAATTCGATCGTGTGTGGGCTTCATTGGACCTTTGCTGTCGAAAAATCAAATGGAATTTAGATTTAGAACATGTTTCAAATTGTTCCGCCAGACTCGTGTCTTGTCGAAAAATCAGTTTGTCTGTATGCTAGTCCGATGGAAGAAAACCGACGCTAGGGCAGCTATTGGCTACTGGCTATGAACTTCCCTATTCTAGTCGTCATCACGTTCGAATCCATCAGACTTTGGTATGATCGTGTGTGTCCAAGTCCATTCATTTGGAAAGTCCATCGGAACTCTGCCAAAAGTCCGTCAGGAAGACCGTTGGACATAGTCTGCTGGAAAGTCCAGTCATGTGTACGCGGCATTAGAGATCGCATCCCGTCTGCCGGGGTGATATTTGTAGTTCAGTCATTCACAGGGCTCTATGAATAAATGACTCGATTGTGTGGAAAGAGACCCATTCAGCCATACTGTTTTAAAGTGTGACAGCAGGTGTAGGGAGAAGAACCCCCCCTGCTGCCACATGGGGATGAGGGGAGTACAGGCAGGTGCTTTACTGTAACATGTTACATGTTACAGCCTAAACACAGGTGTAACATGTTACAAAGGGGCACTTATTCTTTAAAATGTATTCTGTTTTATATAAAATGTTGATGTGTGCATTCTGTTGTGTGCCTTCAAAGAACTTAGGGCTCAGAAGCAACATTATATATAAGTTTGACATTCCCTGCTAGTACCACACTTTGAACATAGTGTATGATTAGACAGATTGGTCACTTGATTGCACAGCTATTCCTGTGCTCTTGCAGGCCTACAACATAAAAGTACCACTTTAGCAAAGCAGGTCCATCAAAAGGATTGTCATGAAGAGATTTCATTGAAGCTAGCTACAGGAAATCCATCTTTTATGGCTTCCTGTGTTTTCCAATGGAGCTACCAGCAATCATGTCCCATCTGTAAGTTGTAGCTGCATAAAGAAATGTGGTGACCAGCTATAGAAGTAACTCCATGGCAATCTATGTAGTTAGAGAAGATTACCAGAAAGATATGTAATGATGCAGAGTTTCTGGTGTGACATGGCTCTATGTAGTTTAAAGTAACTGCAGCTCTGCAGAGCCCACACAGCCCCTGCAGATTATATCATTGTGTTCCTGCACATTTCATGTCAGGAATGTAACAATAAGCTGACATTAGAAAAAAAAAAATATTACGCTACATTGTATTTATTGATTTTGTCATTTCCATTTAGAACCATCTATTCCACTTTTCTTGCAAATAAAAGGACAAATGTACCTGTCTTCTGTTACACAGGGAAGCCACTTTGTTTTACACTCACGCTGACCTGATTAGCAAACAAAAGCCACATTAAACATTAACACCGAACACATTAGACAACTACCATAAATACTCATAGAATAGGTTCCTTAGTGCATATTTTACTGCTGCACAGAATTTCAAATGGTGACAATTTCACAAAACAATGGAGAATATATATATATTTTTAAAATAACGTTCTTTAAAATGATGCTCTTTGTAAAATTTGTCAGTAGATAAATAAGAAATTGAAACTGTTCATCACTTGCTATGCACTATCCTACTTTCAAGAATGATATAAAAATGAAAGAATATTGCTGATGTTTTTTAATACAAAGTAAGTTAAGAGAAAATTAATATATTTTTTAGCTACTACATATATATAGGAATATATAATGGGCAGTTTATGTTTGTGTTTGATATGGGTTTATGAAATGTTTTATACGTTAAAGTAGTCAGGTAGCTTGACTGATCAGCTGTTCTTGCAATCTAATATTTATAAATTCAGGGAGTCAGAGTGACTTATAAAAAGGTTAAAAAGAGCTGGTAGAGGGATTTAAATTGGGGTTTCCAGCTCATACCACAGTACCAGGCTCTGCCCTTACTTGTCAAGAGACTTTCTATGTTTTGGTTTTTGAAATATGAAAACATGAATTATTTACTGCAAAGGTTCCAGGTGGCTAAGTACTGACATTACTTTACTGCATGCCAGCAGTTTCCCTTTAAAGGTGAAGTGAGGGAATGCAATGTAGATAGATAGATAGATAGATAGATAGATAGATAGATAGATAGATAGATAGATAGATAGATAGATAGATAGATTTACAGGTATAAAAAATAAATCACAGAACTGGATAATATAGATGCACAATCTGCCATTAATTTTAATATTTAGTCAGTCTATTTTAATTTTCTTATCTTATAAAAATCTGCCTTACCAGAATTTGTGTAAAAAAAAATATATATATATTTTTTATCAGCTCTTATGGTATTTTTATGTTATAGCATTACATGTTTTAATGCTGATCATTTATATAATGAAGTCATGATTTACAACTATTAATTCTTAAAGGGTAACACCACATTCATTGGGGGGAAAAATAGCAAATACAAAAAAATAATAATATAGCATATACAATTATGACTCAAGTCATGTTGTAACTGAATGTTATTAAACATTACTTTTCCTTTTCAATCTGCAGTTTTGTCATTTTCTGTAAAATGCAATGCAATATGGCTATCTGAAGGTGTTCTGTACACAGAATGTGTACAGAACGCCTTCAGAAACATCATTTTCTGCTTGTGTGATTGGCTCATTGGTTTTTTCAGAAGTCATATTTTGGACATCCTCTGCAACAAAAATGTCATACTTGGTGAGATACTCTGGATAGGAGTTCATGGCTTAAGGAATGCAGACCCTGCAATGTACCTCATTAGAGCTCTGCAGGTGCAGCAGCTAATTGAAAATTATGAAACCACTCCCATTAGAATTTCTTACCACATGGTAAGACAAGACAAGACCACATACGCACATAGCGATTTCTTAGTAACAAAAGGTAGGAATCTGCAACAAAGTTTGTTAAAATCCTTATAATGTGCATAGATCACCCAGAGGGGAATATTTTTTTCTCAACAAAAGTGGAGTTACTCTTTAAGTTTCCTATTATGACATTGTATGTATACTGTGATTTTGTTCTGCTAACTAATAGTTGAAGTTTCACTGTAACGCCTGCCGATAAAACACCTCCCAATCCTTGTCCAATGAGACTGCTCACCTTGATCAAATGAGGTGAAGTTATTGGATGAGGGGATGGTAGTTGGCAGGGCTTAGCCATGAAGGTATGGAAAGTCAGGCCTCAATAAAAAAAAGTAAAGCTAAATCTGAAAGAAGCAGATCCACATTTTTTTATGGCTGTTGAAGGTGATAGAAGGTATCCTGATTTGCCTTCTACTCAAAGCTGGTGCTACCAATAGGCAAGGTCGCCCCCCCCCCCCACCCGCCTGAGTGAAGCGGTGACATCGCTCTATTCCCCTGCTCTTTCTGTCAAAGATATCAGGCAGTGGCACTGTGACAGGGCAGGGAGAGGTGAGCTGCGGGCTGACAGATTGTTTCCCCTACTCGCGCCCTCCCTTTCTCCTGTCAGCAGTGCGGGAGAAGATTGAGCGGCTCGCCCTTCACACCAACAACCAAGAAAACCAATTATTACTCATTCTTTGGCTAAACCTAAAGCTCCTGCATCCCCTTGTGATTGATTGCTGGATTGACAAGATAAGGCGACACTTTCAGCTTCTGAACTTTCCGATTAATGGAATGCAGATGGTTACTGGAAACTGTACACATGCTGTAGCTTGCAGTGCAATCATTTAACTTTGTGCATTTTAATTGCTTTTAAACCTTTAAAAAAATAAAAATAATTATACAATTGGAGGCTGCCTCTGTTCTTCTCTTTTCCCTTACATGCACACATTCTTGGAGTATAATACTGGGAAATCTTCCAGCAAAGCGAAGTGGTATCGGTGGAAGTGGGAGTACCCACATTCAAGTGCATTTGACCTTCTTATGACAAATAAGGGGTCAAAAGTTCTGGTGAGTGGGAAAATCTACAAAAGCTATTCCAGCAATGGTACTACACCCCTACTAGAATTGCCAAGACCTATCCCAATGTCTCTTAATTATGCTGGAGGAAACTGTGGCCTTTCGGGAGCTCTCCTTCATACATTGTGGGAATGCCCACCTCCAAAAGACTTTGGGAACCAAACATTAACTCTCCTCCAGTCAATCATCCCCACAACAAATAAATTATCCTTACTAGACTTCCTTCTCGGTCTGGCAATCACCACATGGCCCAATCGCTTTCAAACCATAGCCATTCAAATCCTTATTGCCGCATGCCTAGCATTAGCAAGGAAATGGAAATGTATGCAACCTCCAAACATCCAGGATGTAACTACAATTCCACACAACAACCTCAAAATAGAACACTGCTTCTCCAAAGCTAAGCTCACCACAGAGAATTTCTACAAAATCTGGGACCCATGGCTCAGTAACCCCAGAAGTATAAAACTGGACCGATCCCCTGGCCTCTAATGATCTATAGTACTTTCTGTTCTCTTATTTTACTCTTCAGTACTTTGCCGGTAATACACACATCTCAGCACTGTGCACTTAGAAATACCACATAATAGATTAAACCTACACGTGTGATTACCTGCCAGTTCCAATTCTCATCTGAAACATGTTTGGATTGAAATATAGGTTTTGCAACGTTACCCTATAGTTTATTACTCCTAAGCCCTTGTACACACAGTCGGACATTCCGACAACAAAATCCATCGGATTGTTGCATATACACGGTCAGACAAAGTTGATCGTACATAGCGTGATGACGTTATTTAATTACGACGGGACTATGTTCAGGCTAGTAGCCAATAGCTTTGGTCTAGAAATTTGATCTGAGCATGCGTGGCACTTTGTCCGGTCAGAATTCTCTACACACAATTGGAAAAAGTCCGATCAGATCATGTTGTCGGAAAGTTTTATAGCCCAGCTCTAAAACTTTGTCCGTTGGATATTCTGACGGAAAGAGTCCGATGGAGCCCACACACAGTCGGATTATCCAACAACACGGTCTGATCGGACATTTTCCGTCGGAATGTCCGACCGTGTGTACAAGGGCTAAAAGCTAAAGTATATGCATACAATAATTTATATATCATACTCATGTGAAATATGTACATGTCTGTTATATATATCAACCAATATGTATACATACTATATTTTGTGAATGTACCATCAAATTTCCTTTATTGCTCCCTGTATTTATTTTTTTATTTTTTGTTGAAAACTGAATAAAACTTGAAAAAAAAAAAGAAAAGTTCTGGCGAGTGTGGCATTAAAGAACGGGAGCACGGAATGTGTCACAATTAGCTCTGAAGTTTGTGATATTTTAAGCACTTAACCACCTACTAGTGGATTTGTCCCAAGAGGTCTATAACATTGGGACTTTTTATATATTGATTATATACAGATTAAGAAGGGTCACTTTTTGATTTCGCATTGGTTTGCATTTTTGCACAATAACTGTATAACATATGTAACTTTTTGTTTATATGCAGCATTCTTAGCATTCATATTATGATCCTTCTTGTTGATCGTACTTAATTGGAAATTTTGAGCGCCACACCAAATTTAACTATTTGATTTAGGTTACTATACCTTTTTAGGGAAGTAATCCCAGTGTAGGCAGTCACTGAAATTCTTATTTTTATTATTTTTTTATTATTTTATAATTTTTTTATTGACTGACTCCACCCACAAAAGGGTAACAGTCATTAAAAAGGCGGGGTATACATGGGCAGGGCAAATGGGGTGGGAGTCAAGGTGGAGTCAAGGCTGGGGGAGGCGGCAAAACTAGGTTTCGCCTAGGGTGTCAAAAATCCTTGCACCAGCCCTGCTTTAACTAGGCAGTATATTTACAATTAAACATGTAAATTATTACAGCTTTTGTTCAGTGGAGGTTTCACCATATAAAGTCAACAAAACAACATTTTCTGATCGGAGTTACTAAAATGCTAATCCGCTTGTCAGGTGACTTATAAAATAATGATCCTGTGTATTTAACTCCTCAGGGATGAGTGTGCCAGTTATACTGTAGGTTGTTCTATGTGTAAGTTTTTGTTGTATGAAGTTTTCCTTTCAAATAAATTATAATAATGGGAAAAAAAAATCAATCCAATGCACATAATGTGCAAAAATCATAATAGCGCAGCCAAGACATCTGTTCAGGGAGAACTACAACTACCTTCATGCTTTATTGATTATGTAATCATCAAAACATTCCTGCAACAGCTGTACACAGATTTCTGTATTTTCAGGTAGTGCTCAAGACTATAATTTTACTTACCATGCAAAAATATAATTATTCATATATTTGAAGTGTTTTCATGTCTTTGCTCAGATAGAGTCAATGACAGCAGATTTTATTTATTTTCTCTTTTTTCTGAATGGAAAATGAATGATTTTACAAACTTCTGTGTTCCAAGTTTACAGGTTTGGATCTAATGCAGTTGTAGTGGTATTAAACTATATGTGAACCCTCAGCTTGCAAACCAACAAATTCAGTTTACAAAAAAAAAAAGAAATGAAAGGCAAAACAGTTGTGTTTACATTTAAAATAAAAACATTATAAATACTTTTTTTTTCACTTTTTTAAAAGCAATCACATACCCTCTCATTCTCAGTGGCATAAGGAGCTCAGGGAGGAGAAACAGCAGACACTGGTCTTCCCAGTGAATGGCTGTGCAGACGGGGCATATCAGCAGAGGTCTAAGCTGTGCTTTCCTGCCTAGTGTGGTCATTTCTATTAGGAAATCAGAGGGACCAGTAGGAACACCAGGTATTTCACACAAAGGAAACAATACAAAGAGAACAGGATAATGTTTCATACAAGCAGATGATATAGTAGTCACATATCTGGATGGAATATGAAATGGTGGGTTTACATATTTGTTAACCTCCAGAAGATTTACCCCCTTCATTACCAGGCCTTTTTTTTTGCAATAAGGCGATGCATAAATTTAACTGACAATTACGTGGTTGTGTGAAACTGTATCAAAATAAAATGTATGTCCTATTTTTTCCCCACAAATAGAGCTTTCGTTTGGTGGCATTTGATCACCTCTGTGTTTTTTATTTTTTGTACTATAGACAAAAAGTAAATCAATGATTTAAAAAATAAATAAAAAAACATTTCTGCTATAAAACATATCCAATTAAAGTGGTTGTAAACCCTCCCCCACAACTTTGTCCCATGTAAATCAGCATAAAAAAAACCCTAATGAACACCGCTTGTAGATATCTCCTTACTTGCTTAGTATTGTTGTAATCCTTGTTGTTTTGTAGAATGAAGTCACTGAGCATGCCCAGATCTCCCCTGATTTAAGGCACACTATCTATGTCTTATCAATCTGTTATCAGGACTTCCTACAGCACAGCTCTGAACTCTGCTAATCACTCAGAGCTTCCTCCTACACACCATGTGACCATGTGACATGACATACAGTTTAAAGTGGTTGTAAACCCTTACAAACCACTTTGACCTACAGGTAAGCCTAGATTAAGGCTTACCTGTAGGTCCAAGAAATATCTCCCAAACCTATAAGGTTTAGGAGATATTTGCCCGAAGACGGGCACCGCTGTCTACGGTGCATGCGCCGTAGACAGCGGTGCGCAGGCGCACTGAGCGCACTGAGCGTGGCATTCTCGATAACGAAGATGCCGCGCGTCTCGGCTCCCGTGCGCATGCGCGGGAGTGATGTCATCGCGGCTTCGCCGAATGACAGAGGCGGAGCTGCGAGACCCCCCGAGAAGATGGATGCGCCGGACTACAGGGGACAGCAGTGACTTCACTGGCTCCTGTGTCAGGTAAGTGACACATAATGGGCTACTATGCGATGCATAGTAGTCCATTATGCTTTGCCTTTGCAGGGAATGAAAGAGGAAGTAAACTCATCAGGGTTTACTTCCTCTTTAAACTGCAGCCGTTACTTCAGTCTTATCAGCTGAAGCTGATAAGTCTGACAAAGGCAAACATTAGACATCCGCACAAGTAAATACTATGAGATAAACAAGTCAGCTATGAACAGGGAAGCAGGGTTGCCATAGAAACGTTGGATTGAGAAGGAGGCTTGGTTAATAGTACAGGAAGTGCTCAATGTAAGGGCAGAAATACACTCCACTGTGGACTCAGAAAACAATACTTAAGATGGTGCTGCCTAACCCCTGGAAACAAGATGTTTAAAGTTTCTTTAACCACTTGACCACTGGGCACTTAAACACCCTTAATAACCAGACCAATTTTCAGCTTTCGGTGCTCTCACATTTTGAATGACAATTACTCAGCCATGCAACACTGGACCTATATGAAATTTTTGTCCTTTTTTTCACACAAATGGAGCTTTCTTTTGGTGGTATTTAATCACCGCTGGGTTTTTTATTTTTTGTGCTATAAAAGAAAAAATACAGAAAATTCTGTAAAAAAATGAATTTTTCTTCATTTCTGTTATAAAATTTAGGAGATTAGTAATTTTTTCTTCATAAATTTTGGCCAAAATTTATACCACTACATATCTTTGGTAAAAATAAGTACAAATTGGTGGATATTATTTGGTCTTTGTGAAAGTTATAGAGTCCACAAGCTATGGTGCCAATATCTGAAAATTGATCACACCTGAAGTACTGACGGCCTATTTCAATTCTTGAGACCCTAACATGCCAGAAAAGTACAAATACCCCCCAAATGACCCCTTTTTGGAAAGAAGACATTCCAAGGTATTTAGTAAGAGGCATGATGAGTATTTTGAAGTTGTCATTTTTTCCCACAATTCTTTGCAAAATCAAGATTTTTTTTACTTTTTTTTTTTTTCACAAAATTGTCATATTATCAGTTTATTTCTCACACAGCATATGCATACCACAAATTACACCCCAAAACACATTCTGCTATTACTCCCGAGTACGGCGATACCACATGTGTGAGACTTTTACACAGTGTGGCCACATACAGAGGCCCAACATGCAGGGAGCGCCATCAGGCGTTCTGGAGCACCCAGGACAATTCTGACATTTCTCTCCTACATGTAAAAATCATCATTTATTTGCTAGAAAATTACATCGAATCCCAAAACATTATATATGTTTTTTTAGCAAACACCCTGGAGAATACAATGGTGGTCGTTGCAACTTTTTATCTCGCACGGTATTTGCGCAGCAATTTTTCGATGGGTTTTTTTTGGAAAAAAACAGTTTTGTGCTTAAAAAAAAAAAAACACAGTAAAGTTAGCCCAATTTTTGCATAATGTGAAAGATGAAGTTACACCGAGTAAATCGATACCCAACATGTCACTCTTCAAAATTGCACAGGCTCGTGGAATGGCGCCAAACGTCGCTACTTAAAAATCCCCATAGGCGACGATTTAATTTTTTTTTTACTGGTTATATGTTTTGAGTTACAGAGGAGGTCTAGGGCTAGAATTATTGCTCTCGCTCTAACGTTCGCAGCGATACCTCACATGTGTGGTTTGAACACCGTTTTCATATGTGGGCGGGACTTACGTATGCGTTCGCTTCTGCATGCGAGCACATGGGGACAGGGGCGCTTTAAAAAAAAAAAAAAAATGTATTGTTCATTTTACTTTATTTATTTTAGTTTGACATTTTTTTCCCCAAAAATAAATTTTTTGATCACTTTTATTCCTATTACAAGGAATGTAAACATCCCTTGTAATAGGAATATGGCATGACAGGTCCTCTTTACAGTGAGATATGGGGTCAATAAGACCCACATCTCACCTCTAAGCTGGGAAGCCTGAAAAAAAAAAAGATTCTGGATTTGATCGTATTGGCGAGTCGGTAGAAGCACCGGAGGGCGGCGGGAGGGGGGGGGGGTGTCTATGGCTGGGTATTGCAGGGTATCACCGACTATGGCTGGGTATGGCTGGGTATATCAGAGTATGGCTGGGTATCTCAGAGTATGGCATTGCAGAGTATTGCGTTGCAGAGCATTGCAGGATATTGGCGGGTGTTGCAGAGCATTGCAGAGTGTTGCACGGTATTGGCGGGTGTTGCAGAGCATTGCAGAGCATTGCAGAGTGTTGCAGAGCATTGCAGAGTGTTGCAGAGCATTGCAGAGGATTGCAGAGCGTTGCAGAGCATTGCAGAGTGTTGCAGAGCATTGCAGAGCATCGCAGAGCATCGCAGGGCGTTGCAGAGCATTGCAGAGCATTGCAGAGCGTTGCAGAGTATTGCAGGGTATTGCAGAGTAATGCAGAGTAATGCACGGTATTGCAGAGTAATGCAGAGTAATGCACGGAATTGCACGGTATTGCAGGGTAATGCAGAGTATTGCAGGGTATTGCAGAGTATTGCAGAGTATTGCAGGGTATTGCAGGGTATTGCAGAGTTATTGCAGTTATTGCAGAGTTATTGCAGGGTTATTGCAGAGTTATTGCAGAGTTATTGCAGGGTTATTGCAGAGTTATTGCAGGGTTATTGCAGGGTTATTGCAGGGTTATTGCAGGGTTAATTTTCAGTGAGCAGCGATGTGGGCACTGCAGATGCCCACATCGCTGCTGACACCGATCTCTTCCCCCTCCACTGTTCCGATCGGTACAGAGAGGGGGAGGGAGGAACCGGCGTCATAACATGACGCCGGTTTGTTTACAAGTGATCGCTCCGTCATTTGACGGAGCAATCACGTGGTAAACGGCCGCTATGAACGGCCGTTTACTGTGATCCGTGATGCGCCGGGTCCTGTGGACCCAGCGGTCATGGATGCTCTCGAGTGCGCGCCCCAGGGGGCGAGCGAGAGCGGAATTCTGAGAGGACGTCATATGACGGCCTCCCAGAGTTAAGAAACCGCCCTGAAGCCGTCATTCGGCTATAGGGCGGTTATTAAGTGGTTAAACAGTAAGTAATATGCGATTTGGGCTGGATTACAGTGGCTATAGTCTGATAATTACTTATTATAATGGACTAAATGAAAAGAAGCATCAGAGTGGGAGAGTTTACTTCCTCTTTAAAGATGTGAAAAATCAAATTTCTTCATCAGTTTAGGCCAATGTGTATTCTACTACATAATTTTTGGTAAAAAACAAAACAAAACAAAAAGCGAATATTGATTGGTTTGCAGAAAAGTTATAGCATCTACAAACTGGGATATTTTTATCAGTAATTGTGGTGATCAGCAGGACTGCAATACTGTAGCAGACAAATCAGACACTTTTGAAACTTTTTGGGGACTGGTGACACTAATACAGTGATCTGTGATAAAAAAATATGTACTGTCACTGTACTAATGACACTAGATGGGAAGGGGTTAACATTAGGGACAATCAAAGGGTTAACTGTGTGCCTGTGTGCTGTGTGCTTTCTCACTGTGTGGAAAATGCTTTGCTTAGGGGAAGGCATTAAGCCATGTTCCTGCTTTGCAGGAACACAGGATCAATACCTTCCCTACTGACAGAATGGCAATCTGTACTGTATAATCAGCGGGTGTATCGAGTCTGTGGTACCAGCTGCTGGACATCCGCTGTGTGTGATCACAGCAAGAGTGATCACACACAGGGCAGCAAGCACGTGCCCTAGACCCAAAAGTGTCAGATCGTATACTAATTATGTGATCTGGCACAGAGCGGTCTCCCTGCCACAAGTGGTTAAACCTAAAAGTGAATTCACCAGTTCTCAGATATGATGGCTGCATTTGTTTTATTTTTTAGGCTTTTTTCCCTTTATTTTCATCTGATGATCCAGCCAGTAAGTCTGTTTTTCAATAGCACACGCTCTCCTGAAAATATAGCAGTTGACGTGTTGGGACAAACCATCTAGCACTAACAGGGGTGCTTACAATAGTCAGCCTTTATTTATCGGGCTTCACAGTGGGTAGGTGGTTAGCACTTCTACTTAGAAGCACTAGGGTTGTTGGTTCAAATAAATAAATAAATAAATGTATTCATATACAACCGTTATTCCAAAATAAATAAATGTTGCTATAACTGCAGTGTGAGGTGGGTCTTCAATTTGTAGGAGTATGGATTTCAATTGTGCCGCACATCAAAGCAAGCCTGACCAACTGTGAAATGGATAACGATTGGACAAACCATGCCCTCTGGGAGAAAAAAAAAGAAGATGAAAGGGAAGGTTCCCCCTGGTGCATGGCCATATCAGCCAAAGTGCTGAGGTAGTGCTTCATCTCTGAAGGAGAAGTAAAGGATTTGCGATTCCACATAGAAGGTTGATTATTTAGGACATCAGGATATGCCAGGGTGAACTTGATGTGCTTGTGACAGAGCAGATAGACATAAAAACCTTGCCCTGATGCCTCACCTCAACGGAATCAGCCAATAGCAGTAATGGGTGATCATCAACAGAAAGGCTACGAACCCGACAAAATCTTTGTAGAATGGCATGTTTGGCAGCGTAATTGAGGAGATTCACTCCTCTGCTTGTGTAATCCACTGAGCTTGATCTTGCAGGTTGCAGTGGAGTTGCTCTAGGCCCTTAAAGTGTTACTAAACCCAGGACCTTGCATTCACTATATGTGGTCTTCCATAGTACACAGAACATGGAAATGCAATTATTTAGGTAAATATAAACTGCTAAACATCTTTTCTCATCAGAAGTATATAGCAGTCCTGTGACTTCTATCAGTATCTGGTTAAAGCTTTTAGGAGGAGTTTTCATTCTACTCTGACTGTCTTATGAGGCTGTAGGACACCTGACCCTCTGTCTGACAGTGGTGATTTGTGCTGTGCTGATAACACCCTCCCAAAATAAATAAACCTCCCCAGCAATACACACAAAACTGAGCATGTGTGGCTTGCCCCCAAGGCTCTGTATTATCAGGAGATGGATTTGGGACAGGAGAAGATGGGGGGGGGGGGGGGGGGTCAGAGAGGACAGGCTTTAAAAAGGCCTTTTTAACCACTTGCTTACTGGGCACTTAAACCCCCCTCAGTCCCAGACCAATTTTCAGCTTTCAGCGCTGATGCACTTTGAATGACAATTGCGCGGTCATACAACACTGTACCCAAATGAAATTTTTATCATTTTTTTCCCACAAATAGAGCTTTCTTTTGGTGGTATTTAGTTACAGCTCGGAGTTTTATTTTTTGCTAAACAAACAAAAAAAGATGCAAAAAAAAAAAAATCATGTTTTAATAGTTTGTTATAAAATTTTGCAAACGGGTCATTTTTCTCCTTCATTGAAGTGCGCTGATTAGGCGGCACTGATAGGCTGCATTGGTGGGCACTGATGGGCTGCATTGGTGGGCACTGATGGGCTGCATTGGTGGGCACTGATAGGCTGCACTGGTGGGCACTGATAGGCATAGTTAAGGCGGCACTAATAGGCACAGATAAGGCGGCACCGATGGGCACAGATAAGGCGGCACTGATGGGCAAAGATGGGCACAGATAAGATGGCACGGATGGGTGGCACGGATAAGTGGCACGGATGGGTGGCACGGATGGGCACTGATAGGTACCACAGATAGATGGGACTGATGGGCACTGATAGGTGGCACTGATAGGTGGCTCTGATAGGTGGCACTGCTGGGCACTGATGGGCGGCACTGCTGGGCACTGATGGGCGGCACTGGGGTTCAGCACCTTTGAGGCAGATTGGGTGGCACTGTGGGTGGCACTGTGGGTGGCACTGTGGGGTGGCACTGTGGGTGGCACTGTGGGTGGCACTGTGGGCACTATGGGCACTGATGGGGGGCACTGACGGGGGGCACTTACTTTTGCTTTTATTTTACTTCAGGATGGCACTGCGGGAGGCAGGTGGGCATAGGCAGGTGGCAGGTGGTCCCTTGTATTGATGGCCGTGATCGGGACTGATGTCCCGATCACGGCCGCCGGTGATCGGCTTTTTTTTTCTCTCCTCGCGCTGTCAGCGCGAGGAGGAATAATAGCCGATTACCGGCTCCGTTCTATCACATGATCAGCTGTCATTGGCTGACAGCTGATCACGTGATAAGGGGTCGGGATCGACCCCTTGCACGGATCGGTGATCAGGCGAGTCTCATAGACTCGCCGATCACAGAGTGCGCCGCGCGTGCCCCTCAGGGGGCGCGCAGGCCGCTCGTAACCGGGACGACGTCAATGGACGTAGTCCCGGAAATGTAGGTCCGCGCTAATGCCGTCATTTGGCAATAGCGCGGATCTGAAGTGGTTAAACAATGTGCATGATTAACCCCTTAGGTTCCACAGTGAGTATAAAGCCCCATGTACATGATCAGATTTTTTGCTGATTTTTGTCTTCAGATTTACCAAAACCATGTAGTGCAAGGGCCTGCCTGATTACATACAAATTGAAACTCCTAAGGTTTGACCTCCTATTACATGGTTTTGGTAAATCTGAAGGAAAGAATCAGCAGAAAATCTGATAGTGTGTATGGGGCTTTACAAGCATGCTTTGCTGCATATACAGACTGATTTTACTGTTGTTAGTCTAGTAACACTTTAAGCACAGCATTGTCCACAGCTACCATGACTCGGAGTGTAAGAAGGGAGACCACAGCCTGAGCAATACCTGCTGGAGAAGCAGGATCCAGGGCATCTGGTGCAGTCGATGGCTGAGGCTGTAAGCTGTCAGCAGGATCGACAGTGGCAGTGTGTGGAACGGGGGACATCTTGGCTGCAGACGTTGCTGTGTCTCCAAGAGACTACTGAGAAGCTGGGGCTGGGCGGGGGAGTGAACATTCCAGAAAGCGGTCCATGGGGTTCCCTTGGAATGTATCCTGGCTGTAGGGGTCAAACCCCAGACTCTAGAAAGCTTTAGTAGCCAATTCTAGAGGAGCATGGTTGGAGCTCTATCAGCCTACCTCCTCTTTACGTGGCACCAGAACCAGAAGTCTTAGATGTTTGTTTTGAGCAGGCTTCAGGCAGACTGACACCTACTCTGAATTTGATTTGAAATGAGCCTGAAGTATGTATGTTCTCCTTGTGCTTACGTAGATTTCCTCTGGGTACTCTGATTTCCTTCCATACTCATGCTGGTAGGTTAATTGGCTCCTTTATAAATTGGAATTAGTATGTGTATGTATGAATGTGAGTTAGGAAAATTAGATAGCAAGCTCCTTGAAGTTAGGATCTAATCTGAATGTACAATTTATATGTAAAACACTGCATAAATTGTTGGTACTATGTAAATACCAATATAAAAGAAATCTATAATAAATGAGAGGAAACTACATCTGTCCCCACTGACAAAAAGAGACATGCTGAATGTCCCCTCATTAACATATAATGGTGAAGTCAAGTGTCTATATCTTTAACCCTTAGGATAAACAGAGGTCAAATCTAATTTACACCTGTAAACTAAACAAATGGTAAACATTAATTTCCAAGCCCTTCATAAACATTACAGAGAAAGGGAAGACAAGTATTTTAAAAGGTAAGCAGAAATCTTTAAATATTTTTGCTACATGAATGGGAACATGCAACAAATATGTGGACAGGATTTAACAAGCATAACCAAAATATTAGGAGGAATCAAAATATTTTCATACTTAAATAATATGTCACCCCAACATTTTATATTACTGATACTGTATGTGTCTGTTATATCATGCACTTGTGTTAAAAATAATTCTGTTCTCTTTGTATTTGTTCCTTTCTGTGAAATACCTGGTGATCCTGCCAGTACCCCCTGTTTTCCTATTTCTAACTGACCATGCTAGGCATAGAAGCCTGTCCACCCCAGAGTGGTCAGTTTTCTGGCTGTGCTGGGAGACTTGTGCTGGCATTCCCTACTGCATAGCTCTTCACTGGGAAGATCATTGTATTGCTCTTTCTCTGTCACTTGCTGACAGCCCCCCCTGCATTCTTTGCCCCCACCTCTCTAAACCATTTATGCAGAACAGAGGTTTTATGATCACTTATACAAAATAAAAATCTTATTTATATTTTTTGTATAAATCAGAATAGGGTAATTTACAGATTTGTCACTATGCCTCTATATTGTGTTACACACTTCTACAAGCAGAAAGGTAATATTTGTCAAGAATGCATGTTTTTTTACAGTAATATAGTATGGGTTTACAAGTCACAGAATTCCTGTGGATAATTTCCCTTGGAGGAGGTATCCAGATTACTGGGTAGCCATGAGATATCCAAAGTTCTTGCAGTTTCTCTGGCTGTTGGTAAAAATCAAATCGAAGAAGTTGGCAGTTGAGATACCCCGTAAGGGGAAACTTGCTTCCCCTGCTTGTCGGTACACATGTGCATTCGTTTTTGTCTCAATGCATTTTCGTCCGAATTTCAGGTATTTTTGTTATCGTTTTAACAAACGATAACGAAAGTGCAGAATCCAAAAAACAAAAGATCTGACATAAACAAATGCTTTATTTTCATTTTCGTTGTGACAACAGTTCCATATAGATAGGAGATTCGACATGACGCTGACAATAACAATCTGTGTCTATCGTACCTGTGGTCGAATGTGCCTAACCTTAACTCTATTAGTCCAGGATTATTCTACCTAGAGAGAAAAGATTTGACAGAGAGAAAAGATTCCACATAGAGAGAAAAGATTCAACATAGAAAATATTTGACATAGAAAGAAAAGATCACTGCTGGAATTGGGTGGGGGAAGTAAAATAACAATAATGATGATGATGAATGTTATTGGCTGATTGTAACCAAAGAGGAGGAGCAGTAAAATAGCTAGAACTAAGTACACACATACAGCCAACTTACTTACAATTGCTAGCAGAGAGAGACACACACACTGAATCATTTCAGAAGACAGTCAATCTTAGCTGGTCCGTTTGTCAGAGAACCTAAATTATTTAGCAATTCATCATAATAATCTGCTGCTATTGTGTTAGTGTTGTGAACTTGATAGTGATACTAGTGTTGCTAGTGTTGTGATAGCCTCAGAGGCTGCCCGTGTTGTGGGGGGGGGGGGGGGGGATTTATTATTATAGATTCTATATTATAGATTGAGATTCTATATACATTCTACATACCCTATCGTGTTACCTGTCTGATCAGTGATCACTATCACCAGTCTATTTCTGTATGAACTATATACATTCAACATGAATGACAACGATTTGACAAAGCAGCGAAAAACATACAAACGGCAAATCTTTGGCTTATGGTGTCTGTCGAAAGTTCTAAGAAGATTTGACGGAGCAGCTAAACTATACGGAGTCATACAGTTTATCTGCTTCCGTCGAATCTTCTTTGAACATTCGACAGACACCATAAGCCTTCAATGACAGATTCAACCTTAATTAATTTGGATTTTTGGAAGAAAACAAAATTCCTAAACAAAATATTTCAGTGTGCACATGTCTACTCGTTGGGTAATTTTCCCTTACATCTCTCTTATTCTCTCTTTAACAAGTGAGCCTCTATTCTTTTTATACTCCCACACTGCAGGTGTGCCAAATGATGCAGAACCTTTTATTTAGTCTGCCAAGATGGCTACCCAAATCTTGCAGGATTTTGACATCCAATAGGAGATATCAGCCTCCCCAAGATTGCTACTTGGAGCCCATAATTGGGGACTAATTAGTCCCCAATGGTTTATTGCCAGCCTAAAGAATCAGCACAAAAAAGGGAAATCACTATTGGTGGACTTTGGAGGCACGTACAACCGTATGATAAAGTACAAAACTATATTTTTATTGATACAAAATCTGAATATACGTGATCACAAAAAATAAACACGGAGTAATACAAAACAATTAAAAATAAGAAAACAATGTCTATAATGCAGAATTGAGCACCCATACACAATAAGGTGAGCCCCAACACTCGTTACTCGTTTTTTGTTTTTTTACTAATTATAATACAATACGCACTTTATTGAAAAGAATCTTCTACACAAAAATATATTTTTTATTGATACTTTTGCAGTTACTATTTGATTTTGGCAATTTGGCTCTCCCCTTCTGCCTGCCCCTCCCATCGTGGGTCCCCCCTGCAGGTATACCCTCTCTGTTTATACTATACATATATTTTATATACGAGATGCGTCATTAAGAAATCTATATATATTTTTTATTCTACTCAAATTTACACTTCCACTTTTCTTCTCTCCTTCTTTTTCCTTTTTTCAGGGTCCCCTGCCTCTTTCACCTCAGTGTATCTCCTGCCTTCTTACAGTGCCACTCTCCTGTTTTCGGAGTAGGGAAGGAGTGGCTCCTACAGGGCCTTCTTACTCTGTTAACACCTTTTCTAATTATTGCAATTCATCAGCTACCGAGTTATATATGTGAAGCCCAATACACTGGAAAGCCATACCACCGGACTGTTCGACTTAATTGCTTTTAATTCATAAGATATTGCATTTCCATATTTGCATATTTTGCTATGTAAGTACTGGGAACAACATTATTATTATTTCTTTGTTTCTTTCTTTCTTTTTTGTACTTTATCATCAGGTTGTACGTGTCTCCAAAGTCCACCAATAGGGATTTCCTTTTTTTGTAGTTTTTATAGGATGTGGCACAAGAAATCTGCAAAGACATGCCATTCTATACCCTTGTCTTTCTAAGAATCAGCACAAAGCCACTTTTAGGTCAGCAAACAAATTGCAGCCCAATACCTGCTTATACCCCTCTTTCTTAACCACTTCGGCCCAGGAAGTATTTACTCCCTTCCTGACCAGAGCACTTTTTGCGATACGGCACTGTGTTGATTTAACTGACAATTGCACGGTCGTGCGACATTGCACCCAAACAAAATTGACATCCTTTTTTCCCCACAAATATAGCTTTATTTTAGTGGTATTTGATCACATTTTTTATTTTGTGCGTGATAAACAAAAAAACTATTTTGAAAAAAAAAGGAATATTTTTTACTTTTTGCTATAACAAATATGCCCAAATATATATATATATATATATATATATATATATATATATATATTTAGGCAGATATGTATTCTTCTACATATTTTTGGTAAAAAAAAAATCTCAATAAGCATATGTTGATTTGGTTGCACAAAAGTTATAGCATCTACAAAAGAGGGGATAGATTTATGGCATTTTTATTATTATTTTTTTTATTAGTAATGGCGGCAATTTGCGATATTTACCATGACTGAGACATTTTTGCGGACACATCGGACACTTTTGACACTATTTTGGGACCATTGGCATTTATACAGCCATCAGTGCTATAAAAATGCACTGAATACTGTGTAAATGACACTGGCAGGGAAGGGGTTAAACACTAGGGGGTGATCAAGGGGTTAACTGTGTTCCCTCACTGTGTTCTAACTGTAGGGGGATGGGCTCACTAGAACATGACAGAGATCACTGCTCCCAATCATTGGGGGCAGTAGATCCCTGTCATGTTGCTAGGGAGAACAGGGAAATTCCTTGTTTACATAGGCATCTCCCCATTCTGCCTCTCTGTGTCACGATCGCGGGCCATCGGCCTGAAATCTAGTCTGCAAGACCCACAGGCATGCTCATGTGGCACCCACATGCCCGGGATTTAAAGGGGACGTACAGGTACGCCCATTTGCGCAGCCGTGCCTTATTGCGCGCTGGTTAGCAAGTGGTTAAGGAACCCAGTCTTTAGTAAAATAACAACAACATTGTTTTACGTAGCTTAGTCAAAATATTTGGAGGGCACAAGTCCTTTAGTGGCCCTTGTAGGGAAGCAGGCCCCACCATCCAAAGTTTGAGCATGCTCAACAAGAGGAACTTAGGACCATGAAGCAAAAAAAACTGCACATCCAGATCCCCTTGATCCAGAAATTTGATTGAAAATACCACTTCAGGGAAGTCTTCAGAATTAGGACAATCCTAAATCAACAAGGGTCATGGAGGACTATAAAAGGGAGTCTGGATAGAATACACAAGGTCTCAGAAGATTCCATCAGATGGTGGGGGAGGGGGGGAAGGGCTGGGTGGGAAGGGGGGATAGAAGATCTGTTTGTCCTCAAATACCTGTGAAAATATGAAATTTTAGTGATATAACTAATGACAGACATTAAGTTTATTACATACAATTTAAGAGGTTTGAACTCCCCTGAAAAAAGACATATCCTGCTTAAATAAGTGGAGAGGCACTTGGCAGATATAATTTTCTTACAGGAAATGCATATATCGCTTGATACGAACATTACATTTTATTTGCGTGCAATTTCAATTTGGTACTATGTGGATTTCCCGAACAAGAGGGCAAAAGGAGTCACTATTGGAATAGCAAGGAATATTAGTTTCACCCTGGAAGAAAGGAAGGTAGATCCAGAGGGCCGCTTTTTGTTTCTAAAAGGGACTCTTCAAGGATTAAGGTACACATTAGCAAACGTATATTGCCCTAATAAACCCAAAAAATACTTAAATGGGATTTTGAATGCGCTGACATAATTTAAACAAGGTCATTTAATCCTAGCAGGAGATTTTAATCCTTCAATGGACTATGAACTCGATAGCATGTCTCATGCACCATGTTGAGAAAATAAACAATTAAGACTGATAAAAAAAAAATGCTTTGTCACCAACTTCTCGATATATGGAGAATAAAATATCCAAGGAAAAAGGACTATACATTTCATTCCACTGTGCACGGCGCGTATGCGAGATTGGATTATATCCTAGTAGATCATGAAATACTGGAGCACGTTATGGAGGCAGCAATTGAAATAATCTCTGTCTCTGACCATGCCCCAGTAACAGTAAAAATAAGATTTAGAGATATGGAGCGTAGAAAAGGGTTTTGGAGACTGAACGAAGATCTAATTGAAGTCCTATACATCAAACAGCGCTCAGTTGAACCAGATGAAAAATAAATTAATGTATAAAAAATCCATTTAATATAAAGTAATGCACAGAAGCAATAAAATCCAGTATAAGAGCAATCGGCAGTCAGATGCAGATAAAAAGATCATCACTGGAATACAGCAAAAATATAGTAGCAGTACCGCCTTTGAAGATGAAAGCAAGGGGTTAATCTTAATAACCTTCGCTCATCTCATTCCAGGACACAGGGGGCTTGATGGTGCAATATGCTAGGAGAAACCCAATACCCTTTTCAGGAGCCAGATATCACACATACCAGTTTTAAAACTCCCTCCATCTTTAATCCTACACATTCCAAAGGCCTCACATATTAAGACCCTCTATCAGGCTGTATAGATCTGTTAGATCTTTGTGATGCCCCAGCCAATAAAAGCTCTTATAATCTAAATCAAGAGGAGTGACAAGCTCTTAAAGATCTCACTACAAATAAAGATATCATTGTTAAACAGGCTGACAAGGGGGGTAGTTTGGTAATCCAAAAAAGACAGGACTACCTTCAAGAGGCGAATCGTCTTCTTTCAGATACCAACATGTACCTAAAACTCTCCTCTGATCGGGGGGCACATGCGCGGCGCTGAGCGAGATGGCAGCCTAGTGTGAGAGCTCCGCACTGACCGGGAATTCATCAGCGCCCTGGGGGCTATAAATCACCTTTTTCGCTTCAATTTTGCTACCCCTCAGGTCCCCTCAGCACGGTGCATGTCTGCCCGAAAGAAGAACGCCCGCAAATCGAGCCAACATACGCTAACCCATTACCTCCTTCGGACAAGGGACAGCGGCGTGATGTCTCAAGATGGCGCCGGTCGGGGTGGCCTCTCCGCCTCTCCGCCTTCCACGCCGCAGGCCTCCCCGGACCCCTTCCCTCCGCTGACCAGAGCCGGTGAGTCTAACTCCCTCTCTAAGGCCGATTTGGACGCTAGCCTTGAGGCCATGTATGATAAAATGGCGGCTAAATTTCAGTCGGAGCTACACAAGACGTCCCACGTGCTATCGCAGGAGATTGCCGCTTTGGGCTCCAGAACGGAGAAACTTGAAAGTAAGCACGACGAACTAACTTTAGCCCACAATGAATTAAGCAGGGAGCATGACAATCTGGCCTCTGCTTTCACTACTATTCAAATGCAACTCGAGGACCTTGACAATAGGAATAGGCGTAATAACCTGCGTCTGAGAGGAATCCCGGAAACAGAAGTGGACCTAATTCCAACAGTTATCCGCCTGTTTAAATCTCTTCTGCCCGAACACGAAGCCGTCGCTTTTAAATGCGATCGCATCCACCGAGCCCTTCGTCCGAAGCCTCCGGCCGACAAACCACCAAGGGATATCATCCTATGCCTCAAAGATTTCCTAGTAAAGGAGGAGATTCTACGGGCTGCTAGGAATCAACCGCGCATTCTTTTTGACGACGTCCAAATTCAGATCTTCCCAGATGTCTCGCCCGCCACCCTGGAAAGACGTCGTTCGCTTAAGGAGGTTACATCTGCACTACAGTCAGCGCGGATTCGGTATAGGTGGGGCTTCCCTTCAGGCTGATTGTTCCACATAATGGCAGCACTTACTCGGTGTCTACGCTTCAGGAAGGACAAGATCTACTGGTTAAACTGGGACTTCTGGAAGCCATGGAGGTTCGTAGACCCCCGCTGACTCCTAGACCGGCCCCCATCTGGCAAACACCACCGTCGCGGAGGGGTGGAAGGCGGATTAAGTATGGAGCTGGCGAGCCTAGCGGAAGAAGCCCTCGTTGAGGCCCGCTTCTCCTCTGCACTCCCCCCTGACTTCACTTTATTGATGGCAATGGATGCAGGCATGCTTCTCCATTTTTCCTTTTACTCCCGGAATGGCGGCCTGTTGCTGCTGTCGCTTGGTGCAGTGACATGCTTCTCCCCCCCAGCAGTTTTCTTACACATTTTTGTTTTATCTATTTAATTTTGCAGGTGCACGCTGGGACTGAGACCTTGGTGTCTCGTGGTTACCTTTGGGTTCTCTGTTTTTCAGGTTGTGAGTCTCTCCTAGGGACTTGGGCCCCGATGCTCAATCTTTTGATGGTCATCGGTCCCCCTGCCAGCCTGACCCCCTGGTTAAAAGTCTTTGGACCTGGACTCTATGTGCTCTGGATTTGGTTTATGCTCCGGGGTACTGGTTTCCTGGGAAAGCTTTTCCCTCCCGATTTCTACGCCTTCTCTGTATTTTCTTTTTTCCTTTTCTTTTTTATCCTCTTCTTCCCCTATCCTGTTTGGTCTAGCACTTTTTCTACACTCTCTTTCCACACAATGTTATATATATGGCTGTATTTTTCATGCTTGATATGGCTTTAATATGTGAATATGTATTTGGTAGCGGGTTGATGGCTGTGCCCCTATTAGCTCTCCCTCAGATTTGTCCCTTCTACTCTATTTTCCCCGACTATTTTTTGATGGTTGGTGCTTCCCATATGCTCGTCCCCCACATTGTTGGTCATGGCAATTACATGTTTGTCCCATAATGTTAAGGGGTTTAACTCCCCCATCAAGAGACGCAAGGCGTTTGACTTCTACAAGGGAGTAAATGCTAAAATTCTCTTCCTTCAGGAAACCCACTTCTCCCATAACTCCCACCCCAAATTTTTTCATAGGGACTTCCCACAGGCGTTCTACTCCCTGCACCACTCTAAGTCTAGGGGCGCAGCCATCTTCTTGCATTCCTCCTTTCCTATGGAGGTGAAACGTATCTATAAGGATGCTGATAGTAGATATGTCATTATCAAAGGTTTGATACACAACAGAGAACTGACTATCGCAAGTGTTTATGCCCCCAATGATGCCCCGGCTGCTTTTTTTAAGTCCTTTTTTTTTAAACTAGCCTCCTTCCACTCACCACACCTGATTGTTGGAGGGGATTTTAATCTGGTCGCTAATCCAAATTTGGATCGCTCCTCTCACACCCCCCTCACTAAAGCCTTCCCCAAGTCACTTACCCACGGTTTATTAGAGTATCAACTTGTTGATACCTGGCGTGCACATAATGTGGGGGTTCGGGAGTTTACATTCTACTCCCACCCGCATAACAGCTCAGCCAGGCTGGATTATATTTTTGCCTCCCCTATTATCCTAGCCAACTCGACTCAGAGCCGTATCTACCCTTGTGCCTGGTCGGATCACCATGCCACTGCCTTCACCACGACTTTCATTAGGTTGTCCCCCACATCACACTCTTGGCGACTTAATGAGTCCCTTTTGACGGAAGCTGACATAGTCTCAACAGTGGAAGAGGCGATTGAAGACTATTTCTCACTTAATGATTTACCAGAAATGTCCCCATCCACTGTTTGGGTAGCGCATAAGGCAGTTCTGAGGGGTAAACTGATTGCGATTTCGGCTGCCCGCAATAAACTATTAAACGGTAGAATTCTAACCTTGACAAAAGAGCTGGATCACTTATATAAGAACTCCTCCATCTTACACTTAGATTCTACTAGACAGGAGATTGATCGTAAACGTTTAGAATTGGACTCTCTCTTGACTAACAATACTGAAAAAACTCTTAGATTTGCGAAAGCGAACCATATCCTGTTAGAGAGTGCGGCCTCCTCCAGATTCGCGCGTAAGTTGCAACATTCCCAAAGACCTACACATGTCTACAAACTGACTTCTAGGGAAGGCCATCTCACGTCACACCCAAAGGAAGTTTTAGCGATCTTTGAAAAATTCTACGCCTCCCTGTTGGCCCATGACCCAAATGTTAAGACCCCAGAGATCGACACTTGGCTGGATGAGGTGCCATTGCCGACCCTGTCAGAGTCACAATTGTCGAGTTTGAACTCTTCTATCACTACGGCGGAAGTTTTAAATGTAATTAAATCCCTAAAAAGAGGTTCTGCCCCAGGCCCAGATGGCTTTGCAGCTGTCTACTATAAGAAATTTGCTTCGGTTTTGGCCCCCAGACTCGCCTACTTTTTTAACTGGGTGATGAAGGGCGGTTGCTTCCCGGAGGAAATGTTACTAGCTACAATGTCCATGATCCCCAAACCAAACAAAAATCATGCACTCCCCCAAAATTATAGGCCAATTTCCGTCATGAATAATGATTTAAAAATATTTAGTAGGATCCTTGCAGACAGGTTGGCCCTTCAAATTACCCGCCTTATCTCCCCATTCCAATCTGGTTTTATCCCCCACAGATTAATCACAGATAACATTCGATTGGCGACTAACATAATTCAGGACGCTAATATACACTCTCGGAGTCTTCTGCTTCTCAGTTTGGATATCCAGAAGGCATTCGATAGTGTCTCTTGGGCTTATCTTACTAGGGTATTGCAGAGGTTGGGCTTCTGTGGCGGGTTTTTGCATTCTTTCCACTCCTTATACAAGGACCCCAAAACTAGGATAAAGATCTCGGGCTGCTGCTCAGCCTTCTTTGATGTGGGAAGGGGTTCTAGGCAGGGGTGCCCTTTATCCCCCCTTCTGTTCGCCCTGGCTCTCGAGCCCCTAGCTATAGCTATCTTGAACAACCCCGATATCTCAGGATATTCAAAAGGAACCTTAACTAGTAAATTCTGTATGTATGCAGACGACGTCCTGATGTTTCTGACTAACCCATTAGTTTCCCTTCCCAATCTGTTTGAGACCTTGTCGAGATTTGCTACTATTTCAGGCGTATCCATTAATATATCTAAATCTGAAGCCCTCCCCATAGGTATTCCCCCACAGGAACTCTCTCACCTCAAACAGACATTTCCCTTTCATTGGCCCTCCTCCCACCTCTCTTATTTAGGAATAGCCCTCTCTAATGATTATAAACTCCTCTTCTCCTCCAATTATCCTCAGTTGTTTGCTAAAATTAAGTCCACCTTGAAATCTTGGTCTAACTTACACATCTCCTTTCTAGGGCGCATAACGGCTATTAAGATGGTTATACTCCCCCGTTTATTATATGCTTTCCGATCCCTCCCAATTAAGGTCTCAAAATCTTATATAGACCGACTTCAATCATGTCTTAATAGATTTATTTGGCAGGATAAACCCCCCAGATTTGTGAGAGCTGTTCTGTACCGTTCTGCCTCAAGAGGTGGTTTAGGTGTCCCACAAATTTGGCTTTATTACCTGGCAAGCAGATTCTCCCAGCAAGCCCAATGGTCCATTAGGAACTCTAGGGTACCGTGGGTTCAGTTTGAGCAGGAATCCATACGTCCTTTGGTCCTATCGAATGTTATTTGGTCCCCATATATACCGCATTGCCCTTATATCCATGAAAATCTTTGTGTTTTGGATGCCCTGCGCCTCTGGCATGTGTATGGCAGTAAATACGGCTTAGTCCCCCAGACCCCAGTTGGGGTCTCTTACTTAGGTGACCCTAGATTCATATCGGCCCATAATCCTGGTACCCCGTTCCGTATCTGGATTGCACTTGGCCTGGTTACTTTGAAGGATTTCCTGGTGGGCTCCCGTTTTGTCTCATTTCAGGAACTACAATCCCATCATCCCATCCCGAATTCTGAATTCTTTCACTATCTGCAGATACGCCATTTTTTCTCACAACATTACCCTGGCCCTTACACCCGTCCCCAAGGGTTTTTTTTTGAGGATATTTGCCTCACTGCTCCTAGGCAGAGGGGCCTTATCTCCGGCCTCTACAAGACCATGTCCTCAATGATTACGACCGTAGGATTGCCATACCGTGCCAAATGGGAATCTGAACTTGGCTTGGATCATGACGCCTTGGATTGGGACCGAGCCTGGAGGAACATGCGCCAATGCTCTAAATCTCTCTCCCTCAGAGAAACGGCTATTAAGTTACTTACCAGATGGTATTATACGCCTCATCGGTTACACCGCATGTTTCCCCAGGTCTCCCCCACCTGTTTTAGGGGATGCCCCTGTCCAGGTTCATTTAAACACGTTTTTTGGGACTGTGCCCGTATTCAGCCGTTCTGGGGTTTGCTTTTTGATGTGATCAATAAGGTAGCTGGTTATACTATAGACCTTGATGTATCTCATGCCTTATTATTTGTTGCACCACCGGATACTCCTAAACCTTTGAGATGTTTGATTCATTCGATCTGTCTAGCCATGTTATGGTCTATAGCACTTAATTGGAAATCTCCCTCTTTGTCATTTTCCCAGATTCTCTCCCGTATAGACCTCATGATGCATGTTGAAAAAATTCACCACACTTTGCATGACTCTATCCCTTTATACGATACTAAATGGAAACCGTGGTCTACCTTTAGACTCCTCTATTAACTGTGCTGGTCTCTCCTTCTCTTTGCTTTGATATCCTGTTGTCTTCTCTCCTTTTCTTTATCCTTGGATGTTCCCCCCTCTTTTTCTCATTTTTCCTCCTTCTGTCTTTCCTGGTTCTTCAGAAATACTTTTTCCCTTTCGATCCATGTGGTATTATTTATCTCATAAGCTACCACTCAGGTTATTTACACTGATTTCATAGTGTTCTTTTTTTGCTTATTTTGCTATGTTCACTCAATTTTGAACTTATACGATGTTCACTATGTAATTTGCATCTTTTGTTTTGTATGATTATACATGCTTCACCACTGTGTATCCTTTATTCTGATTGTTATTTTCTAATAAACACTTTTGAAAACAAAACTCTCCTCTGATCTCCTCCCGGGATTCCAGCGACAACTGGTTGAATTTGTCAAAGGTGCCTGTAGAGATGGGGTTTTAAATAGTAAAGAGAAATGCTTTTTACTCCCTAAGGTGTGTAGTACGCCCTACTTTTATGATCTTCTGAAAGTACATAAATCCCTTAGTAATCCTCCAGGGCGGCCTATTGTCGCAAGTACCAATAGTTTTACCAACGGTCTCTCAGTATATATAGACCACTGGCTTCAACTAATGTACCATCGCATATAAAGGATTCTAGGCATCGTATATAAAGGATTCTAGCCATGTGATTAATATTTTAAAAGATTATGTTTGGGGAGATGAATACCTGTGGGCGTCATTAGATGTATCCTCATTATACACCTCAATACCCCACGAGGTGGGCATGGCTGCCTTTACTCACGAGATAAGCCAGGAGGAACTGATGTTCCTGGATCTGGTTTTTTCTCATGAAAATAGCACCATTATTACTAGGAATCATATCAAACCTACATCAGGAAACTCTTACCTCCACTATGATAGTTGTCATCATTCCACATGGAAGAACAATATTCCCAATGGACAGTTCCATAGGTTACGTAGGAATTGTACAAAAATAGATGAGTATAAGGTACAGCAACAGATGATGATGAAAAAGTTCGAAGAGAAGGGCTACTCTAATGAGTTGATATCAAATGCCTTCCATTTGAATGAGATATATCCTTCTAAGGTACAGAGGAAAGATTCCCTCGAAATAGTCCATTCTGCAAGGTTTGTTTCAAATTTTAATAGGAAATTTAAAGCAATTTCAAAAATTATATATAAAATAAACATTACGCTATTTTGAAACTTGACCAGGTTTTGGCTTTGGTACTCCCTCCCAAACCCCAAATGACCTTTAGATGCTCCCATACTGTGAAAAATATCATTGTTCCCAGCAAGCTTACTAAACCTAAGATAGGACCCTTGTTCGATATTCAAACGTACTTTGATAACAGGGTCGGAATTTTTCAATGCCGTAAAAGGGGTTGTCTTACTTGCCGATCTATTCCTCATGGTTGTTCCAAAATCATCACTAAGAAGGGTGAATCATTTAAAATTAAACAATTTATCACGTGTTCAACGGAATTTGTAGTGTACGTTTTACGTTGTTCATGTGGTATGCTTTACGTGGGATGTACCATTCACACCCTGCGTACTAGGGTGGGTGAACATCATACTGTAATATACCAACATATTTTTATCCGTATTGTATGTCTTTATGAATAATGTTATTATGTTATATGTATATTTATAATAGAGGTTTTTTTTTTATATGTATATTTTTTTCATTATTATTGATTTATTCATTATCATTATTATTTTTTTTATTATTTATTCATTTTTTCTATATTATTCAAAAAAACATTTTTTTTCCCTTAGAACTTGTTATCCTATTGCTTAACCACTTCCTGACCAGGCACGGCGATGTACGTTGGCAGAATAGCATGGGGAGGCAAATTGGCGTACAGGTACGTCCATTTGAAATTGCCGCCCTGCCATCGTGTGCGTGCGTGCCGGTTGGGATCCCCGTGAGTCCGGTCGCAGGTCCCGTGGACTTAATAGCTGCTGGGATACCGGCAATCATCTCACGGGGAGGCTGAACAGGGAGATGCCGATGTAAACAGCATCTCCCCGTTCTGCCTAGCAACAAGTGACACTGATCTCTGCTCCCTGTGATTGGAGCAGAGATCAGTGTTCACTAACACACAGTCCAGCCCCCCACAGTTAGTAACACGCCCCTAGGACACACTTAACCCCTACACTGCCACCCCTGGTTAACCCCTTCACTGCCAGTGTCATTTACACAGGAATCAGTTAATTTTTATAGCACCGATTGCTGTATAAATGACAATGGTCCCAAAAAATGTGTCAAAAATGTCCGATGTGTCGGCCATAATGTCGCAGTCACAATAAAAATCGCTGATCGCCGCCATTACTAGTAAAAAAAAAATTATTAATAAAAATGTCATGAAACTATCCCCTATTTTGTAAACGCTATAAATTTTGTGTAAACCAATCAATAATCGCTTATATATGTAGATGAATACGTATCGGAGTAAACTGAGGAAAAATTTTTTTTTATATATTTTTGGGGGATATTTATTATAGCAAAAAGTAAAAAATAATGCATTTTTTTTGTTTCGTTTATAGCGCAAAAAATAAAAACCGCAGGGGTGATCAAATACCACCAAAAGAAAGCTCTATTTGTGGGAAAAAAAGGACGTCAATTTTGTTTGGGAGCCACGTTGCACAACCGCGCAATTGTCAGTTAAAGTGGCACAGTGCCGAATCGCAAAAAGTGGTCTGGTCTTAAGCAAGCAAAATGGTCCGGTCTGAAAGTGGTTAACATTGGCTATATATATATATATATATATATATATATATATATATATATATATATAGACATTGTGCCTTGTGATGTAAGTAAGATGTTAATGCCAATAGTGTTTACCAATTATCCCCTCCCCTTGTTCCCTTCTATGCCGGTGGCTCCTGTGACTTTGACAAAGCGCAGGTGCACGAAACATGTCAGTCACGGTCGCCACGGCAACTGACTGAGCATACGTACCGCCCGATTGAGTTCCGTTGTTCGAGCGGCTGGTCTTCCGGGTCCCGTGGAGCTCCTCCCAACGTACGGACACACAGTAACCAAGGATGCTGTACAGTGTCTCCCAGGAGGGACAGCAGTATAGGAAGTGGTGGATGCATGTTTCTCCCACTACAGCGGACATCTGACTGGCCATCAGACTAATGGCTGCTCCAGAGCCCCCTCATGCCTTCACCGCTCCTAGCATATTGCACCATCAAGCCCCCTGTGTCATTGATTGAATTGAGCGAAGGTTATTAATACAGATTAACCCCTTGCTTTCATCTTTAAAGGCGGCACCGCTACTATATTTTTGTTGTATTCCAGTGATGAGTGTTTTTATCTGCATCTGACTGTCGATTGCTCATACTAGATTTTATTGCTTCTGTGCATTACTTTATATTAAATGGATTTTTTATACATTAATTTATTTTTCATCTGGTTCCACTGAGAGCTGTTTGATGTATAGGACTCCAGTTGCTTTTACTTTCTCCAGAAATATACAGCTGCACTGGTTCCCGGATGTTGTCTTTGGACTTTGACTGCACAATGGTTGTTTGATACCTATCTCTTTTAGCGCTGGAGTTTTTTTGTTGATATAGAAGATCTAATTGAGGATGAAGTGGGAGGAATAATAAAGACTGAGATCGAACAATATTTTAACATAAATGACACATCAGATGTGTCTAAGGAAATCTGGGAGGCCCATAAGGCCTACATTCGGGGGGAAATTGATCTCCATTGGAGCTGGGGAAAAAAAAAGAAAGAGAATTAAAAAAGAAAAACATAATAAAGGAATTACATGAGTTGGAGCAAAGCCACAAAATACAACTAGACAAAAACACACACCAGAAGATTAGCATAAAGAGATGCCAACTGAATGATATGATGGAACAGGAAACTAGGAAAGTATTTACGAATGGGGCAAAAGAAAGCTACATGTGGGGTAATAAGCCTGGCAAATACTTAGCAAAAATTTCAAAGAGAAAAAAAAAACTTAAACTATATTGAAAAGATAACAAATTAGAAAGTTGAAATAAAATATAAAACAACAGAGATAGCTAATGCCTTTAAAACATATTATAGTGCATTATTTGCAATTAAAATAAGGAGACATGAAAAGAGGAAGAGATTAGGAAATCTAAAATACAGAAATATCTAGCGGAAGTTAACCTACCATAAATAACAGCAGAAAGTGCAGAACTACTAGACAACCCAATTACCCAGGATGAAATTTATAAAGCTTTAAAGGAAACACCAGGAGGGAAAAGCCCAGGCCCAGACGGCTTTTCAATTAAATACTACAAACGATTTAAAAACAACTTGTCCCAGAATTATGTAATTATTTGAATAAAATAGGGGAGAGTGAGGAAATAAGAAAGGAATCCATTCTGGCAAATATTTCTGTTATACCAAAGCCAGGGAAGAACAGAACAATTTGCTCCAAATATCGGCCCATTGCGTTATTAAATGCCAATACAAAATTATACGCAAAAGTGCTGGCAATGAGATTAAAAAACATCATGCCTGAACTGATAAACATTGATCAAGTTGGATTTGTATCAGGAAGAGAGGGTAGAGACAATAGTATAAGAAACATGCTACTAATGAAAAAGGACAAGGAGTGTATGCCCCCAATGATTTTAATTTTTATCGATGCCAAAAAGGCATTTAATCGAGTAGATTGGGGTTTTATGATGGAGACCCTCTGGAGTAGGGCTGGGACCAAGAATTATGAGATGGATAAGTAACTTATATAAACATCCAACAGCCAGGGTGGGGGTCAATGGGGGTATGTCGTCTGCTTTTGAGATGTTCAACGGGACAAGACAGGGGTGCCCGCTTTCACCACTCCTGTATGTAATGGCATTAGAACCATTATTAACAAAAATACACAAAACGTCCACATTATTTCGTACAGGAGTAAAACTGTGAGAAGAACAGCATAAAGTCGCTGCATATGCAGATGACATACTCCTATATATGACCAGACCAAGGCTGTCACTACCCTGCCTAGTTAAAGAATTGAAAGAGTATGGAGCACTTTCGAACTTTAAAATAAATCCCATAAAACAGTAATATTGAACCTAGGAAAAACTACTATAGCAAGAATTCCCTTTTACTTGGGAAAAAGAAGAATTAACATACCTAGGAATTAAAATAACATCTACCAAGTTATACCAAGCCAATTTTATTATGCTACTCAATGAAATTAAAACAGACAAAACAAATATCGTAAGGAGCCCAATCTCATGGATAGGGATAATAAACATGCTAAAAATGGTGATTTTACCAAAAATAATATATAAATTCCAGATGCTCCCGATAGGAATACCATCAAGCTTTTTTAAGGTAATAAAAACAATATTTCTGAAATACATATGACAGAATAAAAAACGTAGGGTAAATAACAATTTGCTAACTAGGAAAAAAAAAGGAGGGATGGCACTCCCGGATGTGGGCAGGTACTATAAAGCCATTATATTAGCTAGATGAGTTGAATGGGCTAACTTAACCACTTAATAACCGCCCTATAGCCGAATGACGGCTACAGGGCGGTTTCTTAACTCTGGGAGGCCGTCATATGACGTCCTTCCAGAATTCAGCTCTATAACCAGTAAAAAAAAAATTTAATTGTCGCCTATGGGGATTTTTAAGTAGCGACGTTTGGCGCCATTCCACGAGCCTGTGAAATTTTGAAGAGTGACATGTTAGGTATCGATTTACTCGGCATAACTTCATCTTTCACATTATGCAAAAATTGGGCTAACTTTACTGTGTTTTTTTTTTTTTTTAAGCACAAAACTGTTTTTTTTCCAAAAAAAAGCATTCGAAAAATTGCTGTGCAAATACCGTGGGAGATAAAAAGTTGCAACGACCACCATTGTATTCTCCAGGGTGTTTGCTAAAAAAACATATATAATGTTTTGGGATTCTATGTAATTTTCTAGCAAATAAATGATGATTTTTACATGTAGGAGAGAAATGTCAGAATTGTCCTGGGTGCTCCAGAACGCCTGATGGTGCTCCCTGCATGTTGGGCCTCTGTATGTGGCCACGCTGTGTAAAAGTCTCACACATGTGGTATCGCCGTACTCGGGAGTAATAGCAGAATGTGTTTTGGGGTGTAATTTGTGGTATGCATATGCTGTGTGAGAAATAAACTGATAATATGACAATTTTGTGAAAAAAAAAAAAAAAGTAAAAAAAATCTTGAATTGAATTGTGGGAAAAAATGACAACTTCAAAAAACTCATCATGCCTCTTACTAAATACCTTGGAATGTCTTCTTTCCAAAAAGGGATCATTTGGGGGGTATTTGTACTTTTCTGGCATGTTGGGGTCTCAAGAATTGAAATAGGCCGTCAGTACTTCAGGTGTGATCAATTTTCAGATATTGGCACCATAGCTTGTGGACTCTATAACTTTCACAAAGACCAAATAATATCCACCAATTTGTACTTATTTTTACCAAAGATATGTAGCAGTATAAATTTTGGCCAAAATTTATGAAGAAAAAATTACTAATCTGCTAAATTTTATAACAGAAATGAAGAAAAATTCATTTTTTTACAGAATTTTCTGTATTTTTTCTTTTATAGCACAAAAAATAAAAAACCCAGCGGTGATTAAATAACACCAAAAGAAAGCTCCATTTGTGTGAAAAAAAGGACAAACATTTCATATAGGTCCAGTGTTGCATGACTGAGTAATTGTCATTCAAAATGTGAGAGCACCGAAAGCTGAAAATTGGTCTGGTTATTAAGGGTGTTTAAGTGCGCAGTGGTCAAGTGGTTAAACACTAAAAAGAGATGGGTAAAGATGGAAGACACACACTATGGGACACAACTTCAAAAAATGATATGGATACCACCGAAATATAGAACACATAGTACAACGACACATGCTATAACTTAAATAGTACTTAAAATATGGGATACACTTCATCGTAAAGAAAAATGGAAATATAATTCTCCATTAATTTCACTTGTGGGCACAAATTTTTTCACACCAGGGAATGGATCACGGCTGGGCAAACAAATGGGATACGCACAATTAAAAGATATTATAACGCACAGGGAAATCATGATGAAACAGGATCTAATAAAGAAGCACGGGTGGTTTTATTTAAAAGATTGGGAGTATTTACAAGTAAAACATTTTGTAAACACAATCCCCCAACCAATTAGAGAGGAGAAAGAATTAACACCAATGGAAAAGCTTTGGAATGCACAAACCCTGTAAAATATGGTATATCTCAAATATATGAAATTCTAACAGAACTAGAGGGGCACGGGGGCCCTACCCTTCATTGAAAAATGAGAACAGGATATGGGCCTAAAAGTAGATGAAATGCAAATGATAAGCGCGGTATACAACTATGCCTTCAATATAGCCTTGATAGAGGTAAATTACAAGTGCATGGTACGTTGGCATTTGACACCAGAAATAATTAATAAAATCCAGCCAAATAAGTCCCCACAATTTTGGACGGATTGTAAACAACAAGGGACAACATTGCACATGTGGTAGGAATGCCCAGAGATAAAAGAATACTGGCGGAGTATATTAGATCACACGGAGATAATAACAGGAGAAAGGATTCCTCAACAACCCTGGCTGGAACTGTTTGTTTCATGGAGCAACTAAAACAAGGAAACAATATAAAAAACCTTGGTTCCATTTCTGCTTAACGCAGCAAAAGCCATTATCCCTAAAAAATGGCTGTGCACTAAGAAGCCAAGCATCAAAGAGTGGCTACAGAGAGTGGACCATATTAGCAACATGGAATACTTGTGCAGTGCGGTGCAGGGAGGGATCTAAAACTATAAAACTAAGGCAACCTGGGCAAAATGGAGAATGTTTAAAACGTCAGAAAAATATTTGCAGGCAATGATAGAAATAGGTTAAAGTAGAATGAAGTAGAGAACAACAGATCAATAAGGAAGGTAGGGTGGGACAGGGGGTTTTTGATATATGAGACCTAAAACGAATAATGTTGAGATGAGATTTGATGATTTTTGTTTGTATATCTATAAAATTTATAATAAAAGATAAAATTATATAAAAAAAAAGCAGATGCTGCTGTAAAAACTTACAAAACCCTACCTTTTCTTTGAAACAACATCATGCGCAGGATGATCTGGAAAGGGTTGACTTTCAATGGGCACAAGGTCCCCATCTATTATCCAATTTGCTGACCCACTCATATTTAAAATGAAAAATAACAACCCTATCCAGGTCAAAGGGGTAATAGATCAACTGCATGTTTGTCTGCTAAGCTTTTATGTCGCCCAAGGGCCTCCTGCTTAGATTTGATTAGATGGCATCAATGCTTTTGCACCCACTTATCTAGTAATTAAGCAACTATGCTACATAAATTTAAGATGAGATAGGCAGATAAACGATTTTCCACAAGATCAGTAAGAATATACACATATATATGTCTGACAGTTTTCTCTTGGAATTTTTATGTCTATCTGCATCTTTGCATTCATCTATTTTTCCAGTGTCCATGCAATAATATGTATATTTGAAGGGTATTTGAAGGATGTTCTAGAGGTCCGTGGGAGGTGTACTGTATATCTGTACCAAACAAATTGATTGGATTATCACTACGATCACCCTGTGTATTGTTGGAATTTTGGTTTGCACATGTTTATTTGGTCTTTGTGTTATGAGGTTAACAACAGCTTTTTTTATGCTGTGCTGTGTGATGTGAATCCTAATTGCCTGCAGGTGTTTTTGACAGAAATTGGGGTTACCTACCTGTGCATGCACGAGAGCAATATCTGCTGATCATGCTGTCTGCCTGTCTCACACTGGTCCAATTGGACGAGGCATATTGGACAATGAGAGAAAACCTGACAAATTGGAGCATAAGCATAGTTACAGCCCTGGAGAAAGAAAAAGAGTAAGCGCCAACTTGAGTGTAGTAATTAGATGCACAGTTCATTGTAAAGGATTAAAAACACTCACAAAGGAAGGTTAAAATAAGGCTCATCTGGTGTTTGGTTAGGCTCCTCACTTCATCTCACGGACATCATGCTGTAGCAGCAGGTATTGTTAGTGCTGTATGTGTGCTGTGGGGCGTCCTTGGATCCAGGAAGTACCACTGTAAACCGCAGGAGTGAATATGACAGGATGACAGGATGGGCTAACAGGATAAGCCAGGCTATGCGCTCAGAGCAAAAGCTCCTTCTCAAGGCCTGGGGTGGTAATGCACAGGCATGCACCATTTATACTAGCAAGCTGGCTTGTGCGACTGGCTTGTATAACAGTGTAAATTTGCTGTCCCCTCAAAATAACTCAACACACAGACATTAATGTCTAAACCGCTGGCAACAAAAGTGAGCACACCCCTAAGTGAAAATGTCCAAATTGGGGCCAAAATGACAATATTTTATGTGGCCATCATTATTTTCCAGCACTGCCTTAACCCTCTTGGGCACAGAGTTCACCAGAGCTTCACAGGTTGCCACTGGTGTCCTCTTCCACTGCTCAATGATGACATCACACAGCTGGTGGATGTTAGGGACCTTGTGGTCCTCCACCTTCCATTTGAGGATACCCCAAAAATACATGATATGGTTTAGATCTGGAGACATGCATGGCCAGTCAATCACCTTTACCCTCAGCTTCTTTAACAAGGCAGTGGTCGTCTTGGAGGTGTGTTTGGGTCGTTATCATGTTGAAATACTGCCCTGTGGCCTAGTCTCCGATGGGAGGACATCATGCTCTGCTTCAGTATGTCACAGTACATGTTGGCATTCATGGTTCCCTCAATGAACTGTAGCTCCCCAGTGCCGGTAGCACCCATGCAGCCCCAGACCATTACACTCCCACCATCCTGCTTGACTGTAGGCAAGACACACTTATCTTTGTACTCCTCACCTGGTTGCCGCCATGCACACTTGACACCATCTGAACCAAATAAGTTCATCTTAGTCTCATCAGACCACAGGACATGGTTGGAGTAATCCATGTCCTTACTCTGCTTGTCTTCAGCAAACTGTTTACAGGATTTTTTGTGCATCATCTTTTGAAGAGGCTTCCTTCTGAGACAACAGCCATGCAGACCAATTTGATGCAGTGTGCACCGTATGGTCTGTGCACCGACAAGCTGAACCCACACCTTTCAACCTCTACAGCAATGCTGGCAGCACTCATATGTCTATTTCCCAAAGACAACCTCTGAATATGACCACGGCACATGCACTCAACTTCTTTGGTCAACCATGGAAAGGCTTATTCTGAGTGGAACCTGTCCTGTTAAACTGCTTATAGTCTTGTCCATCGTGCTGCAGCTCAGTTTTAGGTTCTTGGCAGTCTTCTTATAGCCTAGGCCATCTTTGTGTAGAGCAACAATTCTTTTTTTTCAGATTCTCAGAGAGTTCTTTGCCATGAGGTGCCATGTTGAACTACCAGTGACCAGTATGAGAGAGTGAGAGTGATAACAGCAAATTTAACACACCTGCTCCCCATTCACTCCGGAGACCTTGTAATACTAATGAGTCACATGACACCAGGCAGGAAAAATGGCTAATTGGCTCCAACTTGGACATTTTCACTTAGGGATGTATTCACTTTGTTGCCAGTGGTTTAGACATTAATGGCTCTGTGTTGAGTTATTTTGAGGGGACAGCAAATGTACACTCTTATACAAGCCGTACAGTCCCTACTTTACATTGTAGTAAAGTGCCATTTCTTTAGTGTTGTCACATGAAAAGATATAATAAAATATTTACAAAATGTGAGGGGTATACTCACTTCTGTGAGATTCTGTATGAATCTCACAAATTCCTACGGGGTCCCGAAGGGAGGGGGCTGCTGCCCCTCCTCTGTACAGGCAGTCATGCATCATCAGGTGGTCAACATGAGGGCCAGAACTGCAGAAGCCCAAATGTCAACCCAGATGTCCTGTAGAGCTGACTAGGTGGGAGACACCTCTAGAAGGATCTGTTTCTGGCTACTGTGAGTACAGACCTGCATCTAGGGGCCTGTTCTTTGAGTGCCATCCCTTCAGGCTAGTGAAGTCAGTGGATGGGTGTCAGCCAAAGGGGATACTGGTGAGTGTCCTGAAGAAAAAATGGTGCAATGAGTCTTCTGCCAGAGCAAGCAAAGGAATTATCCTCCCACACAGCTATAGTGTGGTCCAGCAGGGAATCTGCTATCCAATTAAATTTAATGGAGTCAAGTGAGAGTTGTCTTGCCTGTACATAGTTCATACCCAAGACTTATCATTGGATAATGAGCAAAAGAGTGTGAGGGTGTTAGTGTGAAAATAGCCAAGTGTCTGCTGCAGATTAATCAGAGGGAGACCCAGGGAAGACTATACACAGCGACTCCTACTGAGGCAGTGCTACACATCTGTTACACTAGCAGCATACCCATTACATCTCCACATACCTTTATTGTGGGACCACACTTGCTGCAAATGCCACTCATTTTCAAACTTTAACTCTTATGTAATCCTTTATTGTTGTTCTATATTTACACTTGGCCTATGCCACGCAACCCCCGGTATATTCTACTTTGTTCTATTCCAGTGATGGCAAACCTTGGCACTCCAGATGTTTTGGAACTACATTTCCCATGATGCTCAACTACATGGGAAATGTAGTTCCAAAACATCTGGGGTGCCAAGGTTCGCCATCACTGTTCTATTCTGATAAAAAAAAAAAAGAATTATTTGAAATGGAAAAGTTCAATGTTTTGAAGTCTTTTAAAAATATATATTTTCCCTCTTATGAGAAAGAAATGGCAATCTGCTTCCTCTATGTAACACCTTTTTGTCTGTCTGTAACTTTTCTTGCCTGCTAAGAGTTTTTCTATCTTCTACTGCTGCTGTAGTCTTCTGACTGTCATAGATCAATATCTTTATGACCTTAACAAGAATTAAACTAGTTATCTACCGTCTACAAACTGTTCTCCCAAAGCCATCAATTCGCTAAATCATTTTGACTTTTATTGTAAATTCAGATAAAATATTGGCTTACTTTGCTTTGACTTTTTGATCAACATTTGGCTGCAAACTTTTCTAGCAAATAAATTGGAAAATAACATATTTGGCACTTTGTTTTTGCAATATTTTTTAGCTACAATGTAATATCTTACTATTTTATAGCTACATACAAATACATACACATTTATAGGTATATAAAAAACAAGACTAAAGTTTTAAAATTCTATTTATTTTTAAATTAGATCTATCATCACAAATCTATTTCCCCCTAGACCTGGTTACCTTTTTCAATGCAAATAATAAAAAGGTAATACTAAATAGTGGAAGTAAATTAAATACTTATGCACTTGCCAATTGCCCTTGAAAATGTTTCACAATTATCCAAGTGATTTTTTTTTCAGTTCTTCTGATAGTAAAGATTTGCCCAGTTAAAAATTTCCTAGCTAATCATCCTGTGTTGATCAATGCATTTGAACAGTTGTTTTAAAGGGGTTGGTGTCATTGACCTCGGTATTCTGAGAGCAATAACCTGCTGTTGTCAGAATACACAGATCAGTGATGCAGCTGGTTCACTTTCCTACATAGCAAAAAACAACAGTTAAAAATAACACACAATGGGGGTAATTTACTAAGATAAATGCTCTGCGCCAGTTCAAACCTTAATTTGTGTGCAAGATAAATTATTAATTGAGCGTGTGAACCGTCACACACATAAGTGCAACAGATAATATGCCGCAGATAATAATATACCATTGATAATAGCGCATGCCGTATCATTAACAGTCCATTCACACAGGGGCAACACAGCTTCCAGCATGACTTTGGGAGGCAATTTGGACACAACTTGAGTATGAATCACAGCGCGACTTGGGGCGACTTACAATATGACTTGGGGCGACTTACAATATGACTTGGGGCGACTTACAACACGACTTGAAGTCACCCTCAGGCCAGGCAACTTTAAATTTAAATAAAAAAAGGCATTGGTCCCCCTCAAAATCCATACCAGGCCCTTCAGGTTTTGAGGGGGACCAATACCTTTTTTTTTTTTGGGCGTGAAGGGCTTGGTATGGAATTTCGGGGGACCCCCGCAAACTTTTTTTCTTAATTTTTTTTTCTTAATGCTAACATGACCCGTGTGCAAATAGCCTTAAAAAAAAACATAAAAGTGAACCAGCATAAAAAAAAAGTCAAGTTGAGAGGTGCGCCTGTTCAACTTATGCAAATGCATTTACGTTGCTTGACATTTACTAAGATTTTGCCGGCGCAGTGAATCAACACATTTGAATGTGCGCAAATGCCGCTTGCGCATGTGCAGTGCATAAATTGGTCTCGTGCAGTTTTAAGTGTATTTTCAGCCGCAGCAGGCATTCTATTTTGGTCATATTTGTTACTTGGACAGTTATAACTATACTTCCTCACATCACACACATCACCCCCATAATATTGGCACTTCCACCTTCTTTAAATTCTGAATTGAAGAATACGTGCACCATGTCAATCGCAGCGTACCGATCGCCGCCTCCCGTGCGCTGGCAATATCATAGTAAATGGAGAATTGTGCTGTGTTACAGGCACAAATGTTTTGTGAATACGAAAACGTCCGTTGCGTATCGGCGTGTGCCACAACTCATGACGCAAACCATTCATAAATCAGCCCCAATAACTCTATAATATCACCTCAATAAAACAAGTTTTTTTTTTTTTTTTACTTTTCTTGCAACCTAACTTTTCAGAACAATAAGTTTTCCAGCCTATGATTTCAAGGTCTCTCAAAATGTGATAGACCATTTTCTGACTAGCATCTTTAGAGACCATTCTTGTGCCATGCTATACCCAAGACTGTGCTGTGCTGTACCCTAGACTAATAGTACACTAGTGTGTGGTAGCAATCAAAGCACTCCTTGATGCAGAGGCCACGTTAGCCAGGTCAGGAGAGACAAATAAATGGTGTCACCCCTTATTCCGCACTTACCAAAGACAACTTTATTTTGGGGGTGACTCTTGTGTTGGACTAGGTTTGTGGTCATCTAGAAAATGACTCTTAGGTAGCCGACTAAATGCATCTGGTTTTGGCTTTGGGCCACAGCACCTTCTGGATAGAAAAGGTCTGTGATGTTTGCTTCCTGAAATTTTCGGAAGAGATCCAGTTCTTTCAGTAGCTTTGTAGATAACAAAAGCATTGTATGGAGCCAATTGAAATAAATATAGAGGCACTTGTCATTTGACAGTGTCCAGCTCTGCTACATACAGCTGTAACATTTGGTCATTAAGGTCTACGCCTCCCATTTTAGCTTACAGTTGTGGACACAGAGGCTTTTCAACAACACCAGATGCTGTGTATATTTGGACTGTCATGTCTGGGTGGATAGAAGATAAGATGAATACATCACGTTTGTCATTTTATTTTACTGCAAGTACTGTATTTATTGGCGTATAACACTCACTTTTTCACCATGAAAATCAGGTGCAAATAGCGTGTGCGTGTTATAAGCCAATACTTCAATTTTAGCTTCCTTATTTTAAATTCAAGTTTTTTCCTGAAACTTCCCTCTTAAAATTAATGTGCGTGTTATACACCTGTGCGTGTTATATGCCGATAAATAAGGTAGTTCTTCACTGCACAAGCAAGCTCTTTCCCCTTTCTAAGTGGGGTATTACCAAGCAGTTAGTAGAAGCCCCTGTGATTAGATTGCATGGTGCCATAGCAGCTAATTTCTTTAATGAACAAATGTCTAAAAAGTGTCGCGCATGCATAAATATTGTCCACGTACAAATAGTAATCCGTATTAAACAAGGGTGACAACAAGTCCCAGACTATCATACCACTACTCCCCATGTAGTCTGTGCATCCTGGGGGCTGAAGTTGACTGTCTTTTCCATCATAAATTCTAAAGCATTAAAGTGATACTAAAGTCTTGTTTTTTTTTTCTTTAAAAATAACAAACATTTTATAGGTCCCGCTCTGTGCAGTGGATTTGCACAGCACAGCCTAGATCCTCCTCTTCTCAGGTCCCTCACAGGCAGTCCTGGCCCCTCCCTCCCATCGAGTGTCCCCACAGCAAGCAGCCTGCTATGGGGGCACCTGAGCCAAGCTACTGCTCTATATGTCCATTCAGACATGAAGCTGTGGATCGGCTCCAACCCCTCTTTCTCCTCCTTGGTGAACAGACTTTGACAGCAGAGGGGAGCCAATGGCACTGCTATTGTATCTCAGCCAATCAGGAGGGAGAGTCCCAGATGACTGAGGCATTCATGCATTTGGCTGGATCGAGATGGGGTTCAGGTAAGTATTGTGGGGGCTGAGGGGGCTGCTGCACGCTGAAGGTTTTTTTAATCTTAATGCATGGAATTCATTAAAACAAAAAACCTTCTGCCTTTAGAATCATTTAAAAAAGAATAACAAAGGGAATTCATTGTATAAGTCAATCACTGTTTTTGGTACTGTTTCACCAGTCCAAAAAAAGGAAATCCTGGCAGCTCCACTTCTAAGCTATTCCAGTCATCCAATTTCAGGTTCTTATTGCAGCCTCCAATAAATATCTTTTTGCACTAAAAGACTTTAGAATGATTGTCTGCCGTCCCAATATTTCATCTTTTAAAGTGAGCTGGAAGCTATCATTGATGTATTTTCCTTACAACCCTGCCCTTGACCTGTGTCATGTAGTAATGAAGGATGAGGATAAATGTGGCATGCAGTAGTTTATGGTTTAGTTAAGAAAGTGAACCACAGGGGAAAACATGGTGCAATGTAAGGATGTGGGGATATGTACAATGTTAGCAAGATTTGTAGTTAATTTCAAATTTGTACCTGTTTCTATTCTGGAAACATCACAAACAACATTTTCCCATGGAATACTCACATTTTTTTTCAGAATGCAGCCTCAAATATATACCTCAAGTGTAATTAGCAAAATATTCTGGCTACATAGGTACCACAAGTGTGCATGCAGATAAGATTGGTTAAGAACAGAGCTTTTTAATCAGTGTAGCAAACGGGCTGTGTCTGTTTACTAAATGCACTGTGCAGACAACATAAAGAGATATCTTGTTTGAGACAATTTTCAGTGCTGTGATAAGTGCATTTAAAGTGGTTGTAAACCCTTACAACACACTTTGACCTACAGGTAAGCCTAGATTAAGGCTTACCTGTAGGTCCAAGAAATATCTCCTAAACCTATACGGTTTAGGAGATGTTTGCCCGAAGACAGGCACCGCTGTCTACGGCGCATGCGCCGTAGACAGCGGCGCGCAGGCGCACTGAGCGCGGCATTTCCAAGAACGGAGCTGCCGCGCGTGTCGACTCCCGTGCGCATGCGCGGGAGTGACGTCATCGCGGCTTCGCCGAATGACAGCGGCGGAGCTGCAAGACCCCACGACAACATGGGGTGACATCGCTGGCTCCTGTGTCAGGTAAGTGACACATAATGGACTACTATGCGATGCATAGTAGTCCATTATGCTTTGCCTTTGCAGGGAATGAAAGAGGAAGTAAACTCATCAGGGTTTACTTCCTCTTTAAGCTGAACTTTATGTTTAATATACAGTAGTTGCCTAGAAACTTGGCTATCATGACAGCAATACATAGCTTACTATTATTTACTAATACTATGTCCTAGTGTTTCTGTTTCCAGTACTCCCATAGCCTCCATGGCAGCCTCTAGATTACAGTCTGATGTATCCTGCAGGAGGGGGTCATGTTGTGTAGGTGTTACTGTGGTTAATGTACAAAGGTGTGCAATACCTCTTCTCTGTCCTACTAAGGAATGCTTATGCAATTCCAAAAACATAACATTACACAAAAGGCTATGGGAATTGGCATCCTGAGCACCCATTCAATGCCACTAAGTAGTAAAGTAGTAACTTTGCACCCATATCTTGATCCACTCTTATTGCTTTTGAGTTTTTGAGGAGGTGCAGTTAGAAATGTGAACAACATTTTTTTGACATAACAGGAACTTAGTCCACCCAGTATGAAAATGTCACCTTACTGTAGATAGGGAGGGGGGAGGTTATGTTAAAGTCTAATAACAGCTTTGCAAAAAAGGTAAAATTAATTGCCCTGCATCTGTTAAAATTAAAATAGTTGCCCAACGCTCATTTCTAATGCTGTCCCTGCAGACAGTGCTGGATTTAGCCCTTGGAGGGCCCGGGGCACTTAAAAAAAGAAATGGAATTATATGAAAAATAAAAACATGAACTTAAATGAATGATAAACTGAATTTGTTCTAAAATATATTTTTCTAAAAATAATATAACAGGCTCCGAAGAGGACACTTGTCTGATTTTTTTCTCAATTTTCTATTAAGTAAGCATTACATTACATATTACATAGCTAAATGGAATCGGCAACTCATGCATCACAGTTATGCATCACACTAAAATATTTACAAAAAGTCTTTCTTCCTCCACTTAGCATCTGCAACATCTTTAACTAACTCAAAGTATATCATCTTGAGGACACTGCTCTCCACAACCAGTAGTAGGCACAGAGCACTTAGGGCTCATTTACTCTTGCTTCAAAATGTGAAATTTGACATGCTTTAAGTCACTCTAAATGCCAGTCAAAGCACCTCTCACTAAATAAAATGGCTAGCTAACAGTCCTGCTTACAATGTTGTGTTTGCTTTGCTTAAAGAATTATACCTCATTTCACTTTCTTGCTACTTCAAAGCATCTGCAAAGCCTCCATAGAAGTCTATTGCAATGCTCACTAATGCCGCGTACACACGATCGAGTTGTCCGGCGGAATTGGTCCGGCAAACAATCCAGCAAACAATCCGCCGGACTTTATAACGAACGGACTTGGCCACACACGGACGCTCCGAAAGTCCGGCGATTTCTAACACGATGACGTACAGCACGTACGACGGGACTAGAAAAAGGAAGTTCAATAGCCAGTAGCCAATAGCTTCCTTCTCGTACTTGCTTCAGAGCATGCGTCATTCTTAGTCCGCCGGACTAGCACACTGACGAACGGATTGTCCACTGAAAACCAAGGACAAACCAGAAAATTTTTGAGTCAAAACGACTTTCTAAGTCTGCTGGACTTTACGATGAAAAAGTCCGCTGGAGCCCACACACGATCGAATTGTCTGGCGTACTGCGGTCTGGCGGACCTAGTCCGCCGGACAATTCAATTGTGTGTATGCAGCATAACAGTACCTGCAGCATTTGAGGGGCTTTTATTCAGAGTTAGCTTCTCTTTGCTTTGGAGGTATTGCAAGTATGAGATGTCCCAGGATGCATTGGGGCACCAACAAGCGAACCAGAAATACATCATTAGTAGGCACTTTAGGTTCATGTGTATATATTCTGGGCATGTTTGGTGCAAGCATCACATCTGGTGTGCAGATAGGAGCTGCAGGGAAGTAAGTGGAGAGCAACTAGCAGACAGCACACATGGTTTGGAGCATGGGAACGGTATTGTGGAAAGGGAGTGGGCACCAGAGAGATAGGACTGAGCAGTGAAAGATCAGCAAATCCTAGGGACCAGAGCGGGAGAAACCAGCTGATGTCATATGTGGTGAACAGCATTGGAGCAACGTAACAGAAGGTGAGCAGGGACTGGTGAGAGAAAGGACTGAGCGGCAGAGAATCAGAAGAGCTGGGGGACCAGAGTAGGAGAAGCTACTAGATGTCAGATGTGTTGTGCAGTATGGGAGCAATATAGTAGGAGGTAAGTGGGGACTGGAGAGAGAGAGAGGAGGATCAGCAAACCAGAGCATCAGCAGAACTTGGGATTACTACTGTGTGGGGGGTCAGCAGAGCTGGGGGTTACCATTAAGTGGAAGATCAGCAGAGTTGGGGGTTACTAATGAGCGGGGGATCAGCAGAGCTGCAAATTACTACTGGGCAGGGGATCAACATAGATAGGGGTTCTACTGCGTGGGACACCAGAAGAGCTAGAGGTATTACTGAGCCAGGGATCTGCTGAAAAAGGGTAAAAATGAGCTGGGGATCTGCTAAGTGGGGTACTAATACTCTGGGGATCTGCTGAATAGGAGTACTAATGAGCTGGGGCTATTACTGAACTGGGGGTACTACTGAGTCGGGGTTTTACTAAACAAATCAACACACCGAGCATTTGTCAAGTGTCATTAAAGCTTCAAAAAAACACAGAAGCATCAAAAACACATAAAGAAAACATGCTGAAGCAGTAGGCACATTAACGTGTGATAAAGTTGAAGCAAGTGTAAATGAGCCTTTCATGGTTCATTGTGGTTCACAGATAATTCTTTATAGCGCCAATTTGCTGAATGAACAACTAGTGACCAACATGCTAAAATATGTTCTAAGAGCTACAGTAACAACTGGAAAGGTATCAGCAAGCCCTGAAATAAAACAGCCTGTTGAGATGGAGCGAGACATGATCGGAGCTAGGCAAACATTTGACCAGCACAGGAAATAACCTAGTGGTAATTGTTTTTTTTTTGTTTCGTTTTCCTTAATTACAAATAATGAATGTGCATGCACTTTCAGTGGGCAAAGTGATTTGTGATTTTTTTTTTTTTTTATATATATAAACACCCCTTTGCAGATAGTATGTACCTAAAACATGAAATTTAAAAACATATGCATGTCGATAAAAAAATGCCTCTAATTTAATAACCATAATGAGTTTTATACAGATTTTTTTTCCACTCCAATTATTAATTCCATTGAGGAAGCAAACTTGCTATAAAAAAAACAACTGGATAGTTAAGCTTTATTACCATTTACTGGGATTAATAAATACCTTTTTTGTCAAATAAGGAATGTGCCAAGAGAAGAATGGGCACAGGATTAAGTGAGAAACATGATCAAGTGTAATCAAGTGTTTCCATTAAACATAAACAGTAAAGTTACACAAATGGTAATATTTCACACTAAATGATAGGACATTTAGTATAAACACTACTGATGTCACTGTTATCTGTTCTTGAAAATTACCTGTGACAAAACAATTCACAGAGCAGAAGCAAAATACAAATCAGGGTGATGGCGGTTCACTTTGGCAAGCACACTTCTAGTAAGCATAAACAGAAAAGTCAGTGCTACTACCCATACACCATATAGATAGCAGAACTTCCAGGTGCTTGATCCATAGTCGCTGGCCGAGTAGAGTAATGTAGAAAAAATGATCCTACCCTTCGGATGTTGCTCTTAAAATTTCTTAATTTTATTGAATAGCCACAGTGAACAAACTCAGATTAAGTCAGTTGACACGTTTCAGCCTGTAAAGTAGTCATAACCTTAGCACTTATAGGCTGAAATGTGTCAACTGACTTAATCTGTGTGTTTTCACTGTGGTTATTCAATAAAATGAAGAAATTTTAAGAGCAACAACCGGAGTGCGGATTCTTTTTTCTACACACTTCTACTAAGGGTATGTTGGCTTTTGCATTGCCATACAAGTCTAAAGGGATTCAAAACTTGCTTGAAGCAGATCAAATCCAGGTGAGACGTTAACTGTCAAGGAATTCTGAACGATCTCAAATGCATCTCAAATTGCTGACAAACTGATGCCATCAACACAAGTCATACAAGATACTTGTTATAGCCACTCTAGAATGTTTTCCGGAGCAATCTGTTGCACTTACCTTAGTCAGAGACTTCATATGCCACTGTAGGAAGCCTACTTTTCCCTGTCTCAGCTGGGTCCTGGTTCTATCTAATACTGCACAGAGAACTCTCTCTGAAGTGTGACACAGACTCCTGCAAATAGGGTACAGACGCTGCAATGTTGATGCCAGAGTCCATAACTGCAGGCACTTTCTGTCCACAATGTAACTCCTACCTCTACTCTAAGACTCCATTCACACCTGAGTGTTTTGTAGCTTGAAGCCTGAAGCTACAAAACGCTAGAGGGAAAAAAAATCTATTATTCTCAATGGAGATGGTTCACACCTCCACTCCATGTCGCCTGAAGCCAAACGCCTGAAGCTCAAACAAGTTCCGGACCCTTTTTTGTCGCTCAAATTGAGCAGATTTGGGCATTTTTCTTCTTTTAACATTGGTGACCTTTTGGCCTGCACAAAATCGCGGCAAATCGTGGTAAAAAACGTTGCAAAAAAGCCACAAAATCGCGGTAAATTCACGCGATTTTCTGCTTGAAAACGCTACGCTCAGGTGTGAATGCAGCCTAATGCTTGCAGGTTCCACTAAAATGCCCAGCAGGGTCCACAGCTGCAGACACTTTTTGTCTAAGGTGTGAGTCCTAGCTATGTTTAAGTGTTGTGGATAGAATCACACTAGGGATCATGCGACCACTGTTTATTTCTTGTTATGGCAGGCATAGATCCTGTGCATACATAGAAAAAATTGGAGTGAAAAAAAAATCTGTACTCATCACGGTGAATAAATTAGAGGCATTTTTTTATCCACATGCATATGTTTTTAAATTTCATGTTTTAGGTAAAAACTATCTGCAAAGGGGTGTTTTTTATATATATATATATATAAATAAATCACTTTGCCCACTGAAAGTGCATGTATGTTAATTCTTTGTAATTAAGGAAAACAAAACAAAAACAAAAAAACAACAAAAAATACGACTAGGTTATTTCCTGTGCTGGTCAAATGTTCTTTGATTTAAAATGGAAAGTACCATATTTGGTCACTGGATGGCATTAAGTATCATAGAAAATGCCTATAATAATTAGGAGTGCCATTGTGCCGCCATATTTTGACGGTTGGGGAGTGGTTAACAAGTAAAAAAATAGTGTCCCGAAGGTAAATCCATCATCAATCACGCCGCCCACCGACCCCCAAAAAGAAACCTCTCCGCCTTTTTGGGACGGCCTACTGCCGAATGCCTCCTCTGTGCTTTGACATTTCTTATATAGATAGAGGGCAGGGTCACCTGGCTACATCACTTGGTAGCACTGCCCCCTTCTGACATCATGGACTGATGCATGCTGGGTCTTTGCCAAGGGAAAAGAAACAAAATAAAAGGTTTGCTGGCACCAGTGATACACTTCCATCCCTATATACATATACAAAGAAAGGAGAGTTGCCCTGGGACTTTAAATGAGGTGGTCACAGTTAGCCACTGATTAACAAGAGCAATCATCTCATGAAATGTGCGTCGGGTTTTCTGATGTGTGCATTTGTATATACTGCATTGTATAATGTTTGTATCAATTGTATTCATTCTCTTCATTATGTGCAAATCCATTAGCTGAGCTAATATGCTATTTTATCCATGTATGTACATTAATTTTAATAAACATGTATGCTATTACTCTTGTTACTCAGTGGCTAACTGTGACCACCTCATTTAAAGTCCCAGGGCGACTCTCCTTTCTTTGTCATAAGGGAACATAAATGGCTGATAGGAGCCGCTGGGACGAGGGGGGGGGGGGGTTAAGGGAGGAGAGGGGAGGAGAGGGGAGGAGATGAGTGCCGTGGCAGTTGAGGCCAATTGCCTCACTAAAATTTGAATATATATATCACCCAGCCTCCAGTTGATCCGTCTGAGATCCCTGGAAGGCTGTGTGATCTATGGACACACTGACATATTATCTCTCAAGGTAAGCTACACAGACAGACCATTTTTTATAGATCTTGTTTGTTGGCTTTTTTGATTCAACTAAAATATAGACCTATTTAGAATTTTTATGTATTTTCACCTTAGTTTTAGAGCTACAGAAACTGATGTAAGGCTCTAACGGCTGTAACACTAAATAACATTTCTCACCTAGGATCTCAATCACTTTTTGAATGATTGAAGGTAAAATAATTAATTATGCATAAAAAACAAAATAATTGGTTAACCTGAGGATTCAAATATAACCACTAACAGCGCTGATACCACATCTCCATATACAACAAACAATTTGTCTATGTTAAGCATGTAGTACTTTTTTTTAAAAACCAGCAAGTCTTTTATCAAAATTGGTGTCCAAACACCAAGTATTAAAGAACCAGCAAGACTTTTGTCAGGAATTAATGTCCATACACCAAGAGATCACACTCTATTCCTCATCAATGAGTGCAGTCCTTCATATTCATACAATCTTCTCAGATATCTGGGTGTGTATGGGTATGGTTCTACACCTTCACCATGTGCTGTTCCACCTCCGTGAATATGTATGCTTACCAGATTCCAATCACTTTAGAGCCTGTCTCCACTATGTGGAACTCCTCTGTCTGGTTCTGTGTGTCCCGCTGATTACTCTCACATTGGTAGTAGACATGCAAAAGATTCAAGGGGTCTCATATAGTGTGATACCTTTTATTTAGGATTGAAAAAATTCCTTTCCCCCCCTTTACATAATATGCTTACATTTAAAACAACTTAAAACCAGCGTATAACATATGTGGTGTAAGTGCTGCCTCATCCAACACAGTCTCCGTGTGTGGACCCGGGTCCTTGTCGGCTAACACTCACCCTCTTGCTCATGTGATCACCGCACTGACGCGTTTCGTGGTTTTCACGTCTTCAGAGAGCGCTCTCTGAAGACGTGAAAACCACGAAACGCGTCAGTGCGGTGATCACACGAGCAAGAGGGTGAGTGTTAGCCGACAAGGACCCGGGTCCACACACGGAGACTGTGTTGGATGAGATCTGCAGCCTACCGGTGAGACGGTCGTGCGGCAGCACTTACACCACATATGTTATACGCTGGTTTTAAGTTGTTTTAAATGTAAGCATATTATGTAAAGGGGGGGAAAGGAATTTTTTCAATCCTAAATAAAAGGTATCACACTATATGAGACCCCTTGAATCTTTTGCATGTCTACTACCAATGTGAGAGTAATCAGCGGGACACACAGAACCAGACAGAGGAGTTCCACATAGTGGAGACAGGCTCTAAAGTGATTGGAATCTGGTAAGCAGCCATCTATATACATATTCACGGAGGTGGAACAGCACATGGTGAAGGTGTAGGACCATACCCATACACACCCAGATATCTGAGAAGATTGTATGAATATGAATATGAAGGACTGCACTCATTGATGAGGAATAGAGTGTGATCTCTTGGTGTATGGACATTAATTCCTGACAAAAGTCTTGCTGGTTCTTTAATACTTGGTGTTTGGACACCAATTTTGATAAAAGACTTGCTGTTTTTTTTTAAAAAGTACTACATGCTTAACATAGACAAATTGTTTGTTGTATATGGAGATGTGGTATCAGCGCTGTTAGTGGTTATATTTGAATCCTCAGGTTAACCAATTCTTTTGTTTTTTATGCATGATAAGTTTTATTTTATGATGGCAGCTAAGTATTAAGAACCATCCCCAGGTGGGAGTAAGTTGACTGCACCCTTTGAGCGCTGGGAGTAGAGGTGAGCATATCAATTGTTTTGAGTGCATACCTCTGCCAGATTAGACTAAAATAATTAATTATTTTTTTTCATGAATATATCCTAAACACTACATTACCTTTCTTACACACTCACTATACATAGTTTTATCACGTTATTCACTACCTTTTTTCTTTTTTTTTTTAAACAATATCATTTGTATCACCGTATTCGTGTGTTTTTTTTTTTTTTTTATGATTTTTTACCTTACACCTCACCCATTAATTGTACACCATTTCATCACTTTTTTATATCCTAATTTATCACATTTCACATGTTTTTAGTAGTCACCTAATCAATTTATATTCATATTACTTTCATATCCAACAGATTTTTGGTATTTACTTAAGTATATAATTTATTATTATTTATAAGCCAATTATATGGATGCATATGTGCATCACGTGGCCTTAAGTAGACTATGTACAAGCGAAAAAATTATACATTTTTAATACATTTAACTATATTGCTGTTTGACCATATGGGTGTGTGTGCATATGCCCATGGGTCAAACAATTAAATAATTCAAATTAATTAAATATGGCATTTATAGTATGGTAATCAAAAGGCTAGAAATTATCTGTCTGTGATACCCCTTTACCATACTTCTAAATAAAACCCCTTTTTAATTTTGTGATATAGAAAACTGAGGGTGCCGCTGTGTTTCCCTCCCCCCTCCCTCCTTCCAAGACACCACATTCCCCTAGGCCCAGTATGGGGTGATATATATATATATGAGAGCTCCCCCTACTTTTATAGCTATGCGTGAGATCTCACTTAAAGTACTCAGTCTTTATCTTCTGATCTTCGCTAGCAAGGGTAACTCCATATAAATTTGTAATTCAAGGTTAAAGCAGTTAAAGTTGAATTAAGGATGATCCTATTGTTGTTTCCACAAATATAATACAGTGCTTGAAGTGTGATAGTAAGTAGGCCTTATGCTTGCCTAGCGTCAGTTGCTATACTCCTCCTCCATGGGACTGTATCCCAGCAAGGCCTTATATAAGTCTGACTAGGTGCAAGGGTTTAGAAAACGGTGGGTAGCAACCCGCTCACCAACTGGATCGGAACCTTGGTATGGTAACTTTGGTCCGGTAGTTGCAGCTTGCTTCTGCGTCAGCCGGCTCCGTCACTCCGTCCTGTTCTGACAGGTGGACCTGGCCTTCTGATGCTCAAACGAGTGTCTCTGGATCCTCTTAATCCGATCTCTGAGTGGCTGGCACTTCAGGTCACTCACACAACCAAGCAGGGTTGCGCTCCGCACAGGCAATAGGTCCCTTCCTCTGGGAGGCATCTGCACAAGTCCTCAGAGGTAGACCATGCGTTCCCAAGAGACCTAAAATGGCTGCTCAGGGTCCTTTTATCTCATACCCAGCATGCAATGCAAGAGAGGAGTAGGTCACTCAGCATCCTGGGTAAAGGAGTCAACTCTCCAATGTAAATAACAGTCACTTCCTGTAAATAGTTCAATGCTTGAAAGCCAAATATCATTTAAGTTCACTTTCAGTATTTGGCCGCTAGATGGCGCCAAACACTAAGCTACAGCATCATCCATAGACTTCCATTATAATGCCAATACACATCAGAAGACAAGGATATCAGCGCTACACACTCCCCTACTTTGTCTCTTTGGTCCCCAAAGAAGTTCAAACTCTTAACTCTATCCTGTATTCTTGTCTCTATACGGTTACACAATACAGACAGAGGAGCTTCCCACCAGTTCACTTGTGAAGGGGAGCTGTCCTGTGCACTCACAGCTGACACCATAGTGTCCGGTACAGATGTGTCAAGGGGTGAGTTGGGGTTGTCCCTCACTGAATCAGAGATAAAGGGACCAGGCATTTCAAAGTTTCTTTTGCTAGTATAAAATCCATAATGATCCTGCGCAACTAAGATGTGTATAAATAAATGATAAATCTATAAAGTGCAGCATGCTATTAAAAACTAAATAAATAAGGCATATAATAAGTCTCTAGATGTAGTCAACGGCAAATACTTCTCGTGCCGTTGACTACATCTAGTGTAGTAGTTTTAAAAAATGAATGGTTCAATTTATTAAAACAAAAATCAGACTCTCACATTGACTAGAAATGTAAACAGCACATAAGAAAAATGGTTTCCTGGCTCTTCCGCCAGTCTTACGTAACTTCCGGTATTACGTCTTATGTCACTTCTGGTATTACGTTACGTACGGAGTGGCCGTGACGTAATACCGGAAGTGACATAAGACTGGCGGAAGACGCCAGGAAACCATTTTTCTTATGTGCTGTTTACCTTTCTAGTTAATGTGAGAGTCTGATTGTTGTTTTAATAAATTGAACCATTCGTTTTTTAAAACGACTACACTATTGGAGCCTTTTTCCTTCTCCCTATAATCTTATTGAGTGGCATACATTTGTGGAGGTCGCTGCCTGGTTCTCAATATAGTTGATACAAAGAGGAACGGCCCCTGGTGGTCCAGTGTGGATGTCCATGATTTTCAAGTTACTAATAATTGATTGGTGGTAAAGGAGAGAACGGATGCTATTCACTTTACTTGATGTGCTGTTTTATCAAGGAGTGGAGGTGACAGTTCTGAGAGCCCATATCTTTACGTGCTATATTTATATTTTTTCACCTTCTGTTTCTCTGATGAGAATTCATTTGAATACTTCTGGTGCCGTTGACTACATCTAGAGACTTATTATATGGACTTATTAATGGTGCCTGCTTTCTAATTATTTATTATTTATTTATTTAGTTTTTAATAGCACATTGCACTGTCTAGATTTATCATTTATTTATACACATTTTACTTGCGCAGGATCATTATGGATTTTATTTAGATTTTTGGTATTATGTGAATACTATTAGATCCAGCTGCATTTATTAGCACCTTGTTTGCAATTTGCACGTGTATATTTATTTATTGCTGCTAGCGCTTGTTTAGTGTATGTTGATTTTTTGTAGCACTTATTTCAAGCACTTGTTTGCTTATTTATTTTTTCTCTATCAGATTTATTACTATTTATATCATACTCGTATTTTTTACTTTTAGGTAGTAGCACGAAGGCCTTTCTATATTATTCTTTTGCTAGTATGTTGAGTTGCTTCAGAGCATTCACCCAGTGTATCGTAAGTCAGTCTCTTTGGTGGGCGAATGTCTCTTTTTTCTCTTTGCCTTTTTGGTGTATCCACCATTCTTGAACAAGTATCCCCATTCCTCACTTCAGATGCTGGTGATGGGGCGTAAACAGGAGTATTTTGATCTTCCACTTGCTGTGTCATTGGCACAAATTCTGGGGCCTCTGCCCTAAGAGTGCAATTATTGTCTTCTCCTGTCTTTGGGGAAACATCAACTTCAGTCTCTGTTGTCTTAGGTGGCCACAACCAACTCAGTCTCTGTTCCATTCCCTCATCCTCATCTCCAGAGGGGGCAGGCTGAGACCTAGTTACTGGTCTGCGCACAGCAGTGGACGTGGAGGGGAGATCCTCTTCTGGACTTATCCTGACTGCTTCCGTGAGGGGTAAAAGATGATTTAGATGCCAGGTTTTCACTGGCCCAGTGTTTCCTTCTGGCTTGATTTCATACACTGGGAGTCCTGGGAGCTTCCTGCACACGAAATATGGCTGTGATCTCCAGCGATCAGCCAACTTATGTTTGCCTGGGATGCCCAGATTCCTGAGTAGGACACGGTCACCTGGTTGAAGATCCTGAACTTTTACTTTTAGATCAAAGTTCCTCTTATTCCTATTTTCTCTGATATTTGAGGTGGATTGAGCTTGCTCATACTCTAGTTTCAGGTTCCTCCACAGTCTGTCCACATACCCTCGATGAGAGGTCTCTGATGTGTGGTCCAAGGAGGTCCCAAAAGCTAAGTCCACTGGCAGTCTGGCTTCACGCCCGAACATTAGCCTATATGGTGAGTATCCAGTAGCATCATTCTTGGTACTGTTATAGGCATGCACCAATGCAGTGATGTGCCAACTCCAATGGGGTTTCTGCTCTGCAGTCAAAGCCCCCAACATGTTCAGGAGGGTTCTGTTGAACCTTTCCGGTTGGGGGTCCCCTTGTGGGTGGTAGGAAGTAGTTCTGGACTTTTGTATGCCTAATAGATCCAACAGTCTTTTTATCAGCCTGCTCTCAAAGTCTCTTCCTTGGTCCGAATGTATCTGTTGAGGTAAACCATAATGGATGAAGAACTTTTCCACAAGAGTCTTTGCTACTGTGGCTGCTTGCTGGTCTCTAGTAGGTAACGCCTGGGCATAGCGGGTGAAATGATCTGTAACCACTAAGATGACCCCTTGCCCACTCAGGTCGGGTTCTAGACACAGAAAATCTATGCAGACTAGATCCATTGGCCCTTGGCTTTCTAAGTGGCCCATTGAGGCAGCCCTCTGAGGCAGAGTCTTCTGTTGTATGCACCTGAGGCAGGAATGACAATAGCTCTCCACTTCGGTCCTCATGAAAGGCCAGTAGAATCTGTCCCTTATGAGTTGAAGAGTCCTCTCGGCTCCTAAATGACCATGGTGGTCATGCAGAACCATCAGCACCCTCTCTCTGTGCTTTCCTGGGAGAAGCAATTGCCACTTTTCTTTGGGATCTTCAGAGGGGCCCCTTCGGTAGACCACCCTCTGCTGCAACTGCAACCGATCCCACTCTTTCATTAGTAGCCAGGCTTCTTTCCGGGGGCTCTTCTGCAGCTGATCAGGCTGTTTGTTCTCCATTGCCTTCAGCGCTAACCCACAGAGTGAATCTTCCTCCTGATCTCTCCTGAGTCCTTTTTTGATAGGTTGGGAAGACCCTTATGCATAATCTGGGAGCCGTTACAATAACACCTGGGTACCCCCACTGAGGTCACACCCACTTCTTCAGCTTTGGCCCCACATTTCCCTTGCTGGCTTGTCCCTTCACAGAGAGCTCTTACTCCTTCAGAGGTAAGTTGAGTTCAGTCTTCTGAGGGGTTTTGGGAGTCATGGGGCCTTCTTGACAGTGTGTCCACATCTCGATTACCAACTCTTGGTCTGTACAAGCTGAAGGTAAACGCTGAGAGAGCAGCCAGCCACCTGTAGCCGGTGGCGTCCAGATTCATGGTGGGGAGAAATTATGTGAGGGGGCTGTTGTCCGTCTTGACTATGAAATCTGCCCCGTAAAGGTAATCCTTCAACTTGTCTACCACTGCCCACTTCAGAGCCAGAAATTAAAGCTTGTGAGTAGGATAGTTTCTTTCCGCAGGAAGAAGACTTCGGCTTACATAGGCAATGGGCCACAGACGTCCATCATATTTCTGATAGAGCACTCCTCCTAGCCCATCTCGGCTGGCATCCACATGTAGCTCATGCGGTTTGGCTGGGTCTGCATAGGCCTGGACCGGAGCAGTGGTAAGGCCCCACTTCAACTGCCTGAAGGCTTCCTTACATTCTGGAGTCCACGGGTCCTGTATGGATTCTTTCTTCTTCCTGGGCCCTTCCTTTTGCTTCTCAGACTGATCTAAGTCTGCACCAGCTTCTTCCTGGTTCTTCAGAAGCTCAGTGAGTGGGTGGGCTATTTTGGCAAACTCTTCCACGAACCCCCTGTAGTACGAGCAGAACCCTAGGAACAACCTGAGTTTGGTCACATTTGTAGGCCTGGGCCAAGCAGTAACGGCTTCCAATTTCTGAGGATCTGTTGCTACTCCCTCTTCAGACACAATGTGTCCTAGGTAGTTCACTGAAGGTTGGTAAAATTGGCATTTTTCCATGGAGAGCTTCAGGCCTTCGTCATGAAGCCTCTTCAGGACTTTCTCCAGGCGTTCTTCATGCTCTTCTAATGTTCTCCCAAACACTATGATATCGTCCAGGTATACCAGCACTTCAATCAGGTTCATGTCGCCCACTGTCTTCTCCATTAGTCTCTGGAAGGTTGCTGGAGCTCCAGACAGGCCTTGTGGCATCCTATTAAATTCTTAGAAACCCACAGGAGTGATAAAAGCAGTCTTTTCCCTATCTTCAGGACACATGGGGATCTAATAGTACCCACTTTTTAGGTCCAGCACACTGAATCCCTTCGCCCCCGACAGGCTCTGCAGGGCATCTTCTATCCGAGGTGTGGTGTACTGGTCAGAAATGGTCCACCGGTTCAGGGTCCTATAATCAATGCACAGCCGTAGGGACCCGTTCTTCTTCCTTACCACCACTATTGGAGAGGCGTAAGGACTCCGGGACTCTCTAATAATGCCCGTCCTTTTGAGTTTAGCCATCTGTTCTCTCAAATATTCGAGATTCCCCAGTGGGATTCGTCTGACTCTCTCCCAAAAGGGCTTGTCTTCTTCAAGACGAATCCGGTGAGTCGCACTCTTCGCCAGCCCCACATTAAATTTGTTCTTCAGGGAGAATTCTGCTTGGGGAGTCTCTCCGGCCTGTTCTCCCATTGAGCCACATGGCAAGACGGGAGTTGCTGGGCTGACCTGTCCCAACAGTCTTCTGGCTGGCACCCTCACTGGCACAGCTGCTGTGTTGCAGACACTGACTGAAATATTGCCGTGATTCCTCTTCAATGCCTTGGTTGGCAATACTTCAGGGATAAGTTCTAACCCCCTGTGTTCTTCCTGGTTTGAGGTCTCAAGAACAATGAAAGGCAAGGTGCGCATGCGTGGGATTCCCGCTCTAACCGAGAGCTCCGCACTGCTCTGGCCCTATTCGGCTCCCCAAGCTGCTAATTTCATTGGGACATATCCCAAACGGATCCCCAAGCCTCCCGGAACACCCAGGCACCAGATCGCATGCCGATCAGCCCAAAAAAATGGATGTTAGCTGCCAGCTGGACTTTAATCAAGAGGCCCCTGGATCAGCTAAGATGGCGGCCGCATCTCAGGCACGAGGCAGCATGGAGGAGCAGGTCTCCATAGTAGACCCTCCATCCCCAATCCAGCATCGGTCTTCACTGCTGGCAACCCCAGTGAGTATAGCTTCTCCCCATGGTTTTTCCCCTGCCTCCACTGAATCCCTGCTGGACAGGACAACAGGGGGCATTCTCCAAACACCAATCTCCCTTCGGCCTAGCAGGCCTGGCGGGCCTGGCAGGCACCTTGCAATCCTCCCCCATGCAGCCGGCCCAGACCCCTGACATACAACTATTGATGCAGAGCTTCTCTGACATGCTAGCTGCAGGAGTGGCCCAAAATGCCAAGCAGATCACAACCACCATTAAGGCGGATTTACAAAGCCTAGGAGCCCGCATGGACGCAATAGAGCAAGTAGTAGACAACACAGTGGCCCGCACTGCCCAGAACTCTACCTGCATCCAAACGCTCAAAGATCAATGGGACTCTGCCCTGGCCAAAATTGACGACTTGGAGAACAGAAGCAGAAGATACAATTTCCGCATTAGGGGCATACCCGAATCAGTCCCAGATATAGCCAGCATGGTCAAACTCTTTATCAAAGAACTCATTCCAGACATCCAGGGTCATAGACTAGAGCTCGACAGAGCCCACAGAACACTGCAGCTCCCTCGCCAAGAAGGCATCCCGAGGGACATAGTAGTCAAACCTAATTTTTAGGCGTCAAAGAAGACGTGATGAGAAAAACTCGTAATCTGGACAATCTCTCATTTCAACGTCACAAGATCCAAATTTTTGCGGACATTTCCCCCACAATCATTCAAAAGCGGAGATCCCTCAAACCCCTGCTTGAAATCCTAACTCAGAATTCCATCAAATACCACTGGTCATTCCCCTTTCGTCTCCAGTTTCACCTAAGAGAAAAATCCTATGGCTTTTCCTGCTTCCAGGACAGCGAGCGCCTTCTACTGTAACTTGGACTCATAACACAGGAACTCGCTCCTCTGCATCATCCAGCCAAGACAAGCTCCGCCAAGCGACCACCTCCAGGGAGCCCTCTGACCCCGCTGTGGAACAAACAGCTTCCAAAGAGGCACTGAGACTCGCACCCCTTAAGATGAGTGAACCCCTCAGGACCCCCATCCGGAACGGGAATTCTCTACATTTGGGTCTGACTGTGGCACCCACTTAAATACATAGTGGGCAGCCCTACCTGACTCTGACTTTCATCATTCTCTTTTTCAGGTTCCATCACCTCAAGTAGTCAGGCCTCAATAGCCTCCCTATGGCTATCTGGGATACCCGACCTTGCCATAAAAACTACCACCCCGGCTGGGGTGGTATTACCCCCACAAGGGCTATTCTTTTCCTCTCCCCCCAGGCTCTACAACTTAGTTGTGTGTTTATTTTCTCATTGAATTTTTCCGCCTTAGGTTATGTTCTCAGTTGTTCCCCCTATCCTAATATCCAGTTTAAGGCGTCCTCCCACACCCCCCTCTCCAGAGAGCTTATCACTCTCGAATGAATGTTTGTTCTTTCTTTATTTTTTCAATTTTATGTTAGAATGTTGCCAATGTTGGCCCTTAATGCACTTTTTATTCCCCTAGTCTCATAACTTTGCTATTCCCCACTGGGGAGCCGAGGCTGGAGCGGCCCATCATGCCACCCTTTCTGTTGTGATTCAGAGGGACGCACCTCCTTCGGGTGACACCAGGAAAACAACCCTTTGTGGTTGTACCTTCTCCGAGGCCTCCCTTACTGGGGGGACCCAGACTAGGACTTGAAATTGCCAGTCCTATTGCTACCATAAGAGAATCATTTTTTATTATATTTAATTTATCTCCTTTACTAAACATGTTTTTTTCTTCGCTCCATCCTTTTATTCTTCCTTTCACACTTCTCCCATGCTTTATCTCTTGCTCCTTACCTACCTCCCCCTCTCTCCCCAGGAACCTTCACGGAGACCATCACTAATCTCATCCCCAGGGCATCACCAGGAGGACAGACCCTCAAAGATCATATCCAGTGCTCCAAGGGCAGAGGTAAGCTCCCCTCACACATTCGCGCTTCTCACCCCTGACTCCCATGGCTGACTCTGATCTCCCACCACCTATCTCTGAAGATCGCCTCGCATAGTACGCAAGGGCTTAACTGGCCCTCCAAACGCCGTGAGCATTCCAAAGTTATCACGCCAGAAGCCTTGATATTGTCCTCCTCCTGCCAGCTATACCCCTTCCTTTCTCCACCGCTTCCCCACTTTTTTCCTGGCAAATGCCGACTCCAAAAAAAGGGGGGTGGCCATCCTGCTGGCAAAACGAATCCCATTTATATCCCATTTATACATTCTCATACGATCAAAGACACCAAAGGCATATACTTACTCATTAAAGGTCAGATCGCAGGAGTCATGTACTCCATCATTTCATATTATGCCCCTAATCAGGGACAATCACGTTTCTTTGCCTCCATGCTATCCACCCTCTCCCCACATATGGAAGGCAGAATCATCCTAGGGGGAACTCCAACATCACATTTGATCACATGCTTGACAAATCACCCCAAGACAGGCCCCAACTTAAAAGACCCCCTAAACAGAGTTTTAGAATTGCACGTCTTCTCCACGACAGGGGTCTAATTGATTCCTGGAGAGAATTAAACCCCACAGCCAAGGACTTCATGCACTATTCTGCGCCGCACAAAATGTACGCCAGAATTGATCATATCTTCATCCCCAACTCGGAGATACATACTGCGACTCATGCTGATATACACGAAGTTCCATGGTCAGACCGCTCTCTGGTGACTCTGAGAATAACTAGCTCCCTTTCCCCTCCCTGTCCCCCCCCAGTGGCACCTAAGTAAAACCCTTCTTTCCATTCCGGTCCACTGCACCATGCTGGAAAGAGACATTCTGGAATTCTTCCTTCTTAATGACACCGGAGATATATCCCCAAGCTCTCTATGGGGAGCACACAAAGCGGTCCTAAGGGGAAAAATAATCCAACTCGCGTCCAAACTGAAACGGGAAAGGAAGGTAGATGTAGAAAAACTTGAAAGTGAGTTTAATTCTCTTAGTAAAGCCCACAACAACAACCCCACTTCCGAAACACTAGTCAATCTGGAAACCGCCCGAGTCGCCCTAAATTTAGCCCTGACGTCCAATGCAAATAAACACTTAAGCTGACTAAGCGGCCGGTTCTACCTACAGGCTGACAAAATAGGTCCACAGCTGGCAGCAAGACATACTCCTTACCTAAGATCAAATCCCAGTACAAGAACACTTACTCAGAACCCCCGTAAAATACTTGAGACCTTCCAGGCCTTTAACTCGAACCTGTACTCAACTTCCACCCCGAACAATACTGACTCCATTAACACTTTTCTAGAGGAGATCGCCGTTCCTAAACTCTCAGACTCTCACCGTGACATCAAGGACTCCCCCTTCTAGATTGAGGAAGTCCAGGATGTAATCAAGAGTCTACAAAACAGATTCAGCCCCCGGTCCTGACGGGTTCTCGTAACGTTACTATAAAGCTTTCTCTGAGGTCCTCTCTTCTCATCTGGTCCAACTCTTTAACTCCCTCCGGGAGGGCTCCCCTCTGGAGCCAGTAGCTAACCTTGCATACATATCAGTCATTCCTAAACCAGGCAAAGATCCCAGTGAAATAGGCAACTATAGGCCAATATCTAATTAATAATGATTTCAAAATCATGACCAAAATTTTAGCAAACAGGATAGCCTAGTTTATTGGAAAATACATAAATAAAGACCAGGTGGGCTTTATCCCCGGGAGACAGGGGCCGGACCAGATTAGGAGAGTGGTAGACTTAATGTCCCTTATGCAATCCTCCTGGGATGGGAATCCCCCCAATCTGGATATATCCTCTCCATAGACCTCCAAAAGGCCTTTGACACGGTCACATGGCCATATCTATTCACCACTCTCAAGAAATGGGGCTTTGGCCCAGAATTTCTTAAAACCCTGTCATCCCTTTATTCCTCCCCAAAAGCTCAGGTTAAAATACAAGGTCACCTCTCCGAGCAATTTCCAATCCTAAAAGGCACCAGATAAGGTTGCCCCCTCTCCCCCATTCTATTCGCCATAGCAATAGAAACACTGGCCTTAGCTATTAGACAACACTATGGAGTACAATGCAGCCAAAAACCCCACAAATGTGCCCTTTTTGCAGATAACGTGCTGCTGTACATCACCGCCCCACTCATCTCCACTCCTAACTTTCTCCTACTCCTCCAAAAATTTGGTGCAGTGTCAGGACTTCAGGTACACATGTCCAAGTCTATCGCCCTTAACATCTCTATCCCCCAAGAACTAGTGGACAGAATTAAAGCTCATTGTCCTTTTGCCTGGAGCTCCTCCTCACTCCCTTACCTAGGTATTCACCTCACCCCCAAGATCGAACTATTACACCGTCATAATTATTTCCCCTTATTTAAGAGGTTATCGGAAGATCTCACGCAATGTTCTCTCTATAAAATGTTGTGGCTGGGACGTGTAAACGCAATCAAGATGACCCTGCTTCCCAAGATCTTATATCTCTTCCGGACCCTTCCCATACCCATTACAAAGCGCCTCCTTGATAAACTACAGTCAGCGATTTATCTGGGGAGGAAAGGGCCATCACCTCTCTAAGACAGTCCTTTATAGATTGAGGAAAAAAGGGGGCCCTGGGACTGCCTAACTTATGGTGGGTGGTATTTTCAAGCTGCCTCACTTTGTCAATACTCGGTCATTTATTCCAAAGGTCCAAAACCGGACTGCGTTGACATAGAAAGACAAGCAACTCCTAATCAAACCCTAGACTTCCTTACTTGGAGACCACAAAAAGAAAGACCCCTGATCCTTTCCCCAACTTTGTCTCATACTTTGGCCCTCTGCGACACTCTACACAAAAAACACTCTCTGATCTCTGTCTGGCACCCCCTGGCACACATCTTCCACAATCCCCAATCCCCCCCCCCCCCCCCCCCGGGTCTAAATATCAAGGCTTTCCAGTGGTGGCTCGACAAGGGCCTCTACAGAATAGGACATTCCTTTAACAGCTATGGCCCCATTTCTCTCAAACATTGCATCTCCAAATCGGATATGCCATCTTCAGAGACTTTCCGCTATAACCAGCTTTCACATTATTTGCATGGGGTGTGGAAGAGCTCTGACACCCCATTGTCAGTAACTCAATATGAGCTCTGGTGCTTATCAGCCACAGGTGTGAGGGGGGGATTTCTCTTATCTATTCAGCTTTAGCTGATCCCCTGGGAAAAGTGAACTACATGGTGAAGTGGGAGTGTGACCTCCAATTTGAATGGGATCTGGATACCTGGCACTCAAATTTTGCAAGCTCCTACAGGGGTGTACTTAATAACCCCCTTGTGGAAGCGGACCTTAAACTCATTTCCCGATGGTACCCTGGTCCCCACCCGGCTCACCAAATTCTTCCCCAAGTCCTCTCCGCTCTGTTTCAGGGGATGCGGCCTAGTAGGCGCTCTCCTTCACACACTTTGGGAATGCCCCAAAATCAGGGGATACTGGAACAAAATCTTCAGTCTCATTCGTAAATCCACAGGGTACACAATTAAACAGGAACCCAACACAGCCCTTCTTAACATGCGAATCCCAAATGTTCCCAAACGGACACTCTTTCTAATCCACTTTATCCTCCTGGGAGCCAAGATTACTATTGCACACTCGTGGAAATCTCCCTCGGTTTCCTTTTGCCAGGCCAAACAAAAAATTTCCCTTGATAATGGCGCAGGAAAAAATAGCCAGTACGATCTTGGACTCAGAGAAATTCAGACTCATATGGGAGCCCTGGACTGAATATATAGGAATATCCCTACTATCCTAAAATAGTAACCAGGGTTTCCCCTCTCATTCTACATTCCCCTCCAGACCCATGTACCCTCCGCGAAGGTTCTTACCCTCCCTATCCCCTACATCTTAAAGTTCTTTCAGACCTTGTCCTTGCCCTTCTTGTCCCACTTGTTTTCTTATTTTTATTTGCCTCAGCGCTAGGTCGCCTTGACCTACCACATGAACCAGAGTGAGCTTTGCGCCAGTTGGTCATTCCAACAATAACGTCTTTTTCAGTCGAAGAGCGGGGGGTCTGTCCTCCCCCTGTCCAGTTAACAGTAACTTACCTAGGCCGAACCTCCTCAGATAACAGCAGACTCTCCTAGCTGATCTTACCCTCTATGGGTTTTGGTTAAATGGTAATGAGATCGGCTTGGATCCCCCGGTTGGCCCCCACACAGCAAGATCCCTATGGGGTGCGGAGTTCTGACCATGGAGGGTCCAGGAATAGGGCCTTGTACGTTTAAGTCATAACTTCCCCCAACCCAGGTCTGTATACAGAGTCTGCTCATTTCTTCCAGAAGATCACCAGTTACCCGGAGGTCTACACTCATAAACTGAATTTTTTTTTTAATTCTTGTGTCTTTGACATATGTTTTGTACCAACTTTACTCTTGGTTATCTTTGTCCTTGCCAGATGTTTGTCATGTCTTAAGTTTCAATAAACTCTTTTTGAAAAAAAAAAAAAGGGAACAATGAAAGGGCCCGGTCTTTTCCAGCTTAACTTGATGGAAGCTCTCAGGCAGATTACTTCACCTGGCTGAACCAGGCTCTCTTTCTTGTCTAGAAGCCAAATTTTTCCCACTCCCTCTTCTGGGGTCTTCTCTTCATGTTTAAGGTCTCGGTACACCTGTATTTTTGTGGGGATAGTCCTTCCCTGCTGTACAAGTGGTGCAAGTAGCCTTCTCACCAAGTCAGTGTTTGTTCCAATGATGAGGGAACTTTTGTCAGCTCCTGGAGGGTGAGGGCACATCACTGCCAAGGCGTCAAAGGTTTCCGCCTTCCCTGCTAAAGGTAACTGTCATATGGGAAGTTCTGACTCCCTAATCCCCATATCTCCAGCTCCTCCAGCTTTTGTAATGGCAAGTGTTTGAGATGCTTGTCATAGAAGTCCCTGTAGAGCAATGTCACCTGTGCTCCAATGTCCAGCAGGGCTTTGGTGTATATTCCCTCTATCTGGATGGGGACAATTGGAGAGGGCCCCATTAACTTGGGAGGAAGTACACGGGAAGTGGCACTTTTGGTCTGTTTAGTGGCTTGTACTTTTACAGTTGGCTTTTTTAGCCTCTCGTTCTTCCGTCTTGACTTGACTGCAGTCTCAGGGGTCTGGTGCATACAGGTTATGTTGGATTGGAGTTTCCTTTGATAACTGGGCGCCCAGTTGTCTCCTTCACTGGGGCCCTTTGAAGTTTAAAGCCAGCTTTTGGTATTTTTTCCCCTTTCTTGGGCTTGGGTACACTCGCCTGAGATGATGACAGGATCCTGGATGACACCCCCACATGTAGCACTGACTCCCGTAGGAGCGGCTGAAGCCTTGATATTGTCCTCCTCCTGCCAGCTATACCCCTTCCTTTCTCCACAGCTTCCCCACTTTTTTTCTGGCAAATGCCGACTCCAAAAAAGGGGGGTGGCCATCCTGCTAGCAAAACGAATCCCATTTATACATTCTCATACGATCAAAGAGACCAAAGGCATATACTTACTCATTAAAGGTCAGATCGCAGGAGTCATGTACTCCATCATTTCATATTATGCCCCTAACCAGGGACAATCACGTTTCTTTGCCTCCATGCTATCCACCCTCTCCCCACATATGGAAGGCAGAATCATCCTAGGGGGAACTCCAACATCACATTTGATCACATGCTTGACAAATCACCCCAAGACAGGCCCCAACTTAAAAGACCCCCTAAACAGAGTCTCAGAATTGCATGTCTTCTCCACGACAGGGGTCTAATTGATTCCTGGAGAGAATTAAACCCCACAGCCAAGGGCTTCATGCACTATTCTGTGCCGCACAAAATGTACGCCAGAATTGATCATATCTTCATCCCCAACTCTGAGATACATACTGCGACTCACGCTGATATACACGAAGTTCCATGGTCAGACCGCTCTCTGGTGACTCTGAGAATAACTAGATCCCTTTCCCCTCCCTGTCCCCCCCCAGTGGCACCTAAGTAAAACCCTTCTTTCCATTCCGGTCCACTGCACCATGCTGGAAAGATACATTCTGGAATTCTTCCTTCTTAATGACACCGGAGATATATCCCCAAGCTCTCTATGGGGAGCACACAAAGCGGTCCTAAGGGGGAAAATAATCCAACTCGCGTCCAAACTGAAACGGGAAAGGAAGGTAGATGTAGAAAAACTTGAAAGTGAGTTTAATTCTCTTAGTAAAGCCCACAACCACAACCCCACTTCCGAAACACTAGTCAATCTGGAAACCGCCCGAGTCGCCCTAAATTTAGCCCTGACGTCCAATGCAAATAAACACTTAAGCTGACTAAGCGGCCGGTTCTACCTACAGGCTGACAAAATAGGTCCACAGCTGTCAGCAAGACTCTCCCCTAAAATAAGGACATACTCCTTACCTAAGATCAAATCCCAGTCAAGAACACTTACTCAGAACCCCCGTAAAATACTTGAGACCTTCCAGGTCTTTAACTCGAACCTGTACTTGACTTCCACCCCGAACAATCCTGACTCCATTAACACTTTTCTAGAGGTGATCGCCGTTCCTAAACTCTCAGACTCTCACCGTGACATCAAGGACTCCCCCTTCTAGATTGAGGAAGTCCAGGATGTAATCAAGAGCCTACAAAACAGATTCAGCCCCCGGTCCTGACGGGTTCTCGTAACGTTACTATAAAGCTTTCTCTGAGGTCCTCTCTTCTCGTCTGGTCCGGCTCTTTAACTCCCTCCGGGAGGGCTCCCCTCTGGAGCCAGCAGCTAACCTTGCATACATATCAGTCATTCCTAAACCAGGCAAACATCCCAGTGAAATAGGCAACTATAGGTCAATATCTTTAATTAATAATGATTTCAAAATCATGACCAAAATTTTAGCAAACAGGATAGCCTAGTTTATTGGAAAATACATAAATAAAGACCAGGTGGGCTTTATCCCCGGGAGACAGGGGCCGGACCAGATTAGGAGAGTGGTAGACTTAATGTCCCTTATGCAATCCTCCTGGGATGGGAATCCCCCCAATCTGGATATATCCTCTCCATAGACCTCCAAAAGGCCTTTGACACGGTCACATGGCCATATCTATTCACCACTCTCAAGAAATGGGGCTTTGGCCCAGAATTTCTTAAAACCCTGTCATCCCTTTATTCCTCCCCAAAAGCTCAGGTTAAAATACAAGGTCACCTCTCCGAGCAATTTCCAATCCTAAAAGGCACCAGACAAGGTTGCCCCCTCTCCCCCATAGCAATAGAAATACTGGCCTTAGCTACTGTATTAGACAACACTATGGAGTACAATGCGGCCAAAAACCCCACAAATGTGCCCTTTTTGCAGATAACGTGCTGCTGTACATCACCGCCCCACTCATCTCCACTCCTAACTTTCTCCTACTCCTCTAAAAATTTGGTGCAGTGTCAGGACTTCAGGTACACATGTCCAAGTCTATCGCCCTTAACATCTCTATCCCCCAAGAACTAGTGGACAGAATTAAAGCTCATTGTCCTTTTGCCTGGAGCTCCTCCTCGCTCCCTTACCTAGGTATTCACCTCACCCCCAAGATCGAACTATTACACCGTCATAATTATTCCCCCTTATTTAAGAGGTTATCGGAAGATCTCATGCAATGTTCTCTCTATAAAATGTTGTGGCTGGGACGTGTAAACGCAATCAAGATGACCCTGCTTCCCAAGATCTTATATCTCTTCCGGACCCTTCCCATACCCATTACAAAGCGCCTCCTTGATAAACTACAGTCAGCGATTTATCTGGGGAGGAAAGGGCCATTGCCTCTCTAAGACAGTCCTTTATAGATTGAGGAAAAAAGGGGGCCAGGGACTGCCTAATTTATGGTGGGTGGTATTTTCAAGCTGCCCCACTTTGTCAATACTCGGTCATTTATTCCAAAGGTCCAAAACCGGACTGTATTGACATAGAAAGACAGGCAACGCCTAATCACACCCTAGACTTCCTTACTTGGAGACCACAAAAAGAAAGACCCCTGATCCTTTCCCCAACTTTGTCTCATACTTTGGCCCTCTGCGACACTCTACACAAAAAACACTCTCTGATCTCTGTCTGGCACCCCCTGGCACACATCTTCCACAACCCCCAATCCCTCCCCCCCCCCCCCGGGTCTAAATATCAAGGCTTTCCAGTGGTGGCTCGACAAGGGCCTCTACAGAATAGGACATTCCTTTAACAGCTATGGCCCCATTTCTCTCAAACATTGCATCTCCAAATCAGATATCTTCAGGAGACTTTCCGCTATAACCAGCTTTCACATTATTTGCACGGGGGTGTGGAAGAGCTCTGACACCCCACTGTCAGTAACTCAATATGAGCTCTGGTGCTTATCAGCCACAGGTGTGAGGGGGGATTTCCCTTATCTATTCAGCTTTAGCTGATCCCCTGGGAAAAGTGAACTACATGGTGAAGTGGGAGTGTGACCTCCAATTTGAATGGGATCTGGATACCTGGCACTCAAATTTTGCAAGCTCCTACAGGGGTGTACTTAATAACTCCCTTGTGGAAGCGGACATTAAACTCATTTCCCGATGGTACCCTGGTCCCCACCCGGCTCACCAAATTCTTCCCCAAGTCCTCTCCGCTCTGTTTCAGGGGATGCGGCCTAGTAGGCGCTCTCCTTCACACACTTTGGGAATGCCCCAAAATCAGGGGATACTGGAACAAAATCTTCAGTCTCATTCGTAAATCCACAGGGTACACAATTAAACAGGAACCCACCACAGCCCTTCTTAACATGCGAATCCCAAATGTTCCCAAACGGACACTCTTTCTAATCCACTTTATCCTCCTGGGAGCCAAGATTACTCTTGCACACTCGTGGAAATCTCCCTCGGTTTCCTTTTGCCAGGCCAAACTAAAGATTTCCCTTGATAATGGCGCAGGAAAAAAATAGCCAGTACGATCTTGGACTCAGAGAAATTCAGACTCATATGGGAGCCCTGGACTGAATATATAGGAATATCCCTACTATCCTGAAATAGTAACCAGGGTTTCCCCTCTCATTCTACATTCCCCTCCAGACCCATGTACCCTCCGTGAAGGTTCTTACCCTCCCTATCCCCTACATCTTAAAGTTCTTTCAGACCTTGTCCTTGCCCTCCTTGTCTCACTTGTTTTCTTATTTTTATTTGCCTCAGCGCTAGGTCGCCTTGACCTACCACATGAACCAGAGTGAGCTTTGCACCAGTTGGTCATTCCAACCATTACATCTTTTTCAGTCGAAGAGCGGGGGGTCTGTCCTCCCCCTATCCAGTTAACAGTAACTTACCTAGGCCGAACCTCCTCAGATAACAGCAGACTCTCCTAGCTGATCTTACCCTCTATGGGTTTTGGTTAAATGGTAATGAGATCGGCTTGGATCCCCCGGTTGGCCCCCACACAGCAAGATCCCTATGGGGTGCGGGGTTCTGACCATGGAGGGTCCAGGAATAGGGCCTTGTACGTTTAAGTCATAACTTCCCCCAACCCAGGTCTGTATACAGAGTCTGCTCATTTCTTCCAGAAGATCACCAGTTACCCGGAGGTCTACACTCATAAACTGATTTTTTTTTCTAATTCTTGTGTCTTTGACATATGTTTTGTACCAACTTTACTCTTGGTTATCTTTGTCATTGCCAGATGTTTGTCATGTCTTAAGTTTCAATAAACTCTTTTTGAAAAAAAAAAGGGAACAATGAAAGGGCCCGGTCTTTTCCAGCTTAACTTGATGGAAGCTCTCAGGCAGATTACTTCACCTGGCTGAACCAGGCTCTCTTTCTTGTCTAGAAGCCAAATTTTTCCCACTCCCTCTTCTGGGGTCTTCTCTTCATGTTTAAGGTCTCGGTACACCTGTATTTTTGTGGGGAGAGTCCTTCCCTGCTGTACAAGTGGTGCAAGTAGTCTTCTCACCAAGTCAGTGTTTGTTCCAATGATGAGGGAACTTTTGTCAGCTCCTGGAGGGTGAGGGCACACCACTGCCAAGGCATCAAAGGTTTCCGCCTTCCCTGCTAAAGGTAACCGTCATATGGGAAGTTCTGACTCCATAATCCCCATATCTCCAGCTCCTCCAGCTTTTGTAATGGCAAGTGTTTCAGATGCTTGTCATAGAAGTCCCTGTAGAGCAATGTCACCTGTGCTCCAATGTCCAGCAGGGCTTTCGTGTATATTTCCTCTATCTGGATGGGGACAATTGGAGAGGGCCCCATTAACTTGGGAGGAAGTACATGGCAAGTGGCACTTTTGGTCTGTTTAGTGGCTTGTCCCTCTACAGTTGGCTTTTTTAGCCTCTCGTTCTTCCGTCTTGACTTGACTGCAGTCTCAGGGGTCTGGTGTGTACAGGTTGGATTGGATTGGAGTTTCCTTTGATAACTGGGTGCCCAGTTGACTCCTTCACTGGGGCCCTTTGAAGTTTAAAGCCAGCTTTTGGTATTTTTTCCCCTTTCTTGGGCTTGGGTACACTCGCCTGAGATGATGACAGGATCCTGGACGACACCTCCACATGTAGCACTGACTCCCGTAGGAGCGGCTGGTTTGATTTGGGCCTGCACTCAAGTAACAACACCCCACTAACTTGGCTCAGTCCCCTTGACACAGCTCTGGTGCAATACAATACAGTACATTATAATATATAACAATATACCTGTATTGTCCTCTCAGGATCCACTGGCTCCACCTGCTGGGAGAAAACAATACTCCACACAACAAGGTACTTAACTAAAGTATATTTTACTATATATAATTGTAAATAGGTGATTTACAGAAATTGTACTGTCATCCAACATAGATTGATAGGACAATGAACTTTGATAAAACAGTTGCAAACAATATATATATGGGAGCTCCCCCTACTTTTATAGCTATGCGTGAGATCTCACTTAAATAACTCAGTCTTCATCTTCTGATCTTCGCTAGCAAGGGTAACTCCATATAAATTTGTAATCCAAGGTTGAAGCAGTTAAAGTTGAATTAAGCATGATCCTATTGTTGTTTCCACAGATATTGCCCCCTGTTTCTCAGTGTAAATCCAACACCAATCACATCATCCAGTGATGTAGATCTAGCACTGCTTCAATGTTAACACAGCAACAGAGATCCTAAGTAACATAATTGACCAAATATGGTCATGGCAATATTTTGTAAATGGTGTCACCCAGGAAGCACACCATTGTGTTGATAAACAGACGCTAGCAGAGATCTGCCATTTAGAGGTGCTAGTGATACTGCCAATATATGACAAACCCCTTGGTTTGTTGACTAACAGAAGCTGGTGAGAATGTCTCTTTTACCATCAATAGTGCTACCACTGTCTGTAAACAAAAAAAGTAATTTGTTACATCACATGCAGGTTTAGGGCATGTTTTTTAAAGCGTAATTCCACTTTTGTTGAGAAAAAAATTCCCCTGTGGGTGATATATATGCAGTGCCTTGAAAAAATATTCATACCCCTTGAAATTCTCCACATTTTGTCACATTACAACCAGCAACGCAACTGTATTTTTATTGGGATTTTATGTGATAAACCACCACAAAGCAGCACATAATTGTGACGTGGAAGAAAGGAGTAAATACTTTGTAGAACCACCTTTTGCTGCAATTACAGCGGCCAGTCTTTGTGGGTATGTCTCTACCAACTTTGCACATCTGAAAAGTGACATTTTTGCCCATTCTTTTTTTCAAAATAGCTCAAGCTCTGTCAGGTGGGATGGAGAGCATCAGTGAATGGCAATTTTCAAGTCTTGCCACAGATTCTCAATTGAATTCAGGTCTGGACTTTGACTGGACCATTCTAACACAGCTTTGATCTAAACCATTCCATTATAGCTCTGGCTGTATGTTTAGGATCGCTGTCCTGCTGGAAGGTGAACCACTGCCCCAGTCTCAAGTCTCTTGCAGACTCTAACAGGGTTTCTTCTAAGATTGCCCTGTGTTTGGCTCCATCCATCTCCCCATCAACTCTGACCAACTTCCCTGCCCCTGCTGAAGAAAAACATCCCCACAACATGTTGCTGCCACCATTTTTCATGGTGGGGAAAGGTGATGTGCAGTGTTCATTTTTTTGCCACACATAGTGTTTTGCTTTTAGGCCAAAAAGTTCAATTTTGGTCTCATCTGACCAAAGCACCTTCTCCCACATGTTTGCTGTGTCCCCCATGTGGCTTCTTGCAAACTGAAAATGGGACTTCCTATGGCTTTCTTTCAACAATGGCTTTGTTCTTGCCACTCTTCCATAAAGGTCAGATTTGGGGAGTGCATGACTAATAGTTGTCCTGTGTCACCTGAGCTTTGAATCTCTGCAGCTCCTCCAGTTTAGGTGGATGGTTTTGGGTTGTAACAATTTGGAAAATCTCAATAGGTATGAATACTTTTTGAACGCACTGTACATTACAAGAATTTTAACAAACTTTGTTGCAGATTTCTACCTTTTGTTATTTTGAAGAAATCCCTGTGTGTTTATCTGTATCCATCTGGGAAAGCCAGTCTAATGGGAGTGGTTTCATAGTTATCAATTAGCTACTGCGCCTGCAGGGTTCTAACAAAGAAAGTCGCTGGGCCTGCATCCTTTAGTTGTGATTTCCTATTGGAAGTATCTCACCAAAAATGACATTTTTTTTGTAGGGGATGCCTGACTTGTGTCTTAGTGTAAACTTCTGGGAAAATTGGTGAGCCAATTACACAATGAGGGAAATTATGTTTCTGGGGGGTGTCCTGAACACCTCCAGGTAGCCACATTACATTGCATTTTCAGAAAATGCTGCCAATAGAAAAGGAAAAGTAATTTTTAATTACGTTCAAATAAAATATCAAATAGAATATGACTTGTGAAGTTACCCTTAAAGAATTTATATAATTTTACTGATAGCTGTATTAAAAGATCCTCTCTTTTGCATTGGTATATCTCACCCATTGCAGATCCCAGCTACCCATGCCCATTTTCAACAAAAATGTGCATTGGTTTTAAAAAAGGCGAGAAAAAAAAAAAAAGATTTTATGGAGTTTTTGTTAGGCTCACCAAATTTCCTGCAAACTGAACTTTGCCTAGTTTGCTCGTCTGTGCCAAAAACATTGTGAGTAAAGCTTTTCTTCTTTTACAATGTGTATTTGGAATGAATTTAGATATCTGCACAATTATTAGGTTTTTTTTCCCAAAACATGTTTCTTTCTTTAGCCAAAGCAATTTGTTTCTATGCTCAATTTACTAAACTGTGTTTTTTTATATAAAAAAAGTGTCTGTTTTTCAAAGATTTGCAGCTGTTTGAGCTCTAGGCAGAATATGTACATGGAGCTGGAGCAAGAGACTGGAACATTTTCAGAAGGGTTTGCGGAGATAACCAAACTTTAATGATTACAACACTTGTGGTGATATAGAATATCAATGTTACTTTTAGTTTAGTAGTTAAATTTGTAATAGATTTGTAAATCTCTGAAATATATGTATATTACCCCATGTTTTATTTTTGTAAGCATGCAACAAGCAAAGAAAATTGACTGTTTAGATGACAAAAATATAGTGTGCTTCATGTTCCTACCTGAGCTGAACACACATTTAGAGAAATTCATAAAGAGTGTCTTTGCAACTTTGCATAAGAAATGTTGGTGCTGGTGACAGACTAATGTACCTGTGGAAAACAAGTACATGAAATTTTGGAAAACACTATGTAGGAACACAAAGAGGCTGAAGTGTCCTTTCAGACATTACATCCTCAGTGCAACTGAGCTCACTCACACACAGGTAGAGCAGAAGCTGAGGATTTTTGAATCTGAGTCTGTGGAGTTTGATGAGGGTTCAGATACACTAGTTTCCTATCAGGTCTACCCTCTTTGTGATTGAAAGCAGACAGTGGGTGGATCCAAAACCAATAGACAATTTGCTAAATCATAAGCATGCGGTATCAGTCCTGCCAATGTCCAGCAGCCCCTTTCCAGCCAAAAGCCATGTGCACTAAACCTTTAAAAGGCTGCAAGTGTATCTAACAAGATATATTTCCTAGTTGTTGCTTACCAAATTTTTTCACAGTGATTTTTTTTTTTAAGTTGACCTTTTTAAAAGTGTTGTGAGAATGGGCTGAATTGGATTCTTTAGGGTTATTAAGCACCCAGCTAACTCAGAAGACAGCAGTAATGCATGGTGATATCACCAATGCCTCCTAGAAGCATCAGAAAGTGGGATCTAGTCGTTTTTTTTTTTGCAATGGCGGGAGAGGCCATTTTAAATGGTGACAACAGTGGAATATAGCTGGGCAATGTGCAGCATTACTTAGTTTCTTTTGGGAGAGCATGTAAAAGTGGTTTACAGGCAGGGCAGGATATTGTGCAAGACAGGGGCAGAGTGTTGTCACCCCTTAACATAGAATGCTCAAACATGGATTCCTTTATCAGTATCATTAATTGCTCAAAAAGAAAAAACACCGCTCCAAAGTAACCAGGTGCTGGCCGTTACACACACCGCGGGCAAGTAATCAGAACAAAACTCTGGATAGCTGCACACTGGAGAAAGACTTGAAATCCCATCTTTTATGGAAACAACGTAGGTCACATCAAATCAAAATCAAATAATCCACAGCAAGAAGATAACAGGGTACAAAGAAATGCTGACGTGTTTCGCACCGTGATCAGTGCTTACTCATAGCTCATGAGCTATGAGTAAGCACTGATCATGGTGCAAAACACGTCAGGATTTCTTTGTACCCTGTTATCTTCTTGCTGCGGATAATTTTATTTTGATTTGATGTGACCTACGTTGTTTCAATAAAAGACGGGATTTCAAGTCTTTCTCCAGTGTGCAGCGATCCAGAGTTTTGTTCTGCTTATTTATCATTAATTGCTATTTTAGGAAAGCTGGCAATTAAAATAAAAATAAGCTTTCCAAGTGATATTATCCTGGTAAAACTTGTACAAAATCTAATTTAACAAACTATGCTTGAGTTTTTGTATATTACAGTGCTGCGGTACATTTGCTTATGTGCCCTAGACCAATATCTGATGATATCTAACTCTTCAACTGTCAACACCTTATCAATTTTTTCTATTAATTGGGGGTTCACTTCTTTAGACCGGTGTTTCTCAACTCCAGTCCTCAAGGCGCCCCAACAGGTCATGTTTTCAGGCTCTCCATTATTTTGCACAGCCATTTCATCTGAGGGAAATCCTGAAAACTTGACTTGTTGGGGTGCCTTGAGGACCGGAGTTGAGAAACACTGCTTTAGACTATAACTTTTAGCTTGGAGTTATTACAGCACATAAGGCTGGTCCATTCAAGAGCTTTCTTTTTACAGCACCTTACTGCATTCTTTGTGAACAAAAATACAAATGTAAAAAAAAAATGTGCACGCAAAACCCTCACACCTCACCCCTAGTATACTGCAACTTTATCCCCACAGACCCCATAAACACATATATGTATAAATATATTTTTTTTCTTGGATGAATGTATATAAAGAAAGTATTGATTTTACCAGTAGCATCTGCAATTGGCCTTTGTTAGTCATCTCTGATAAAAAAAATGTTAAATTCTCGCCGATTTGCTTTTCCATGATCTAGTCAGGCCTAAACTCTCTGACACACACTGTGAAACTTTAGAGTGAACTGCGTTGGTTGAGGAGATCTTGAAGGCCATTAAAGCCCTTACGCGCATACAAGTCCAGGTTCAGATAGCTCTCCTAAAAACAGATAGTCTTGCCCCTCTAATAGCAAATGCCTTTAATGCCCTATTACACCAGCATGCCTTCAGAAGCGACTCATTGATGACTATTGTATCAATGATACCCAAGCTTAATACAGGCACTTAAAGCGGAGGTCCACCCTAAAAAAAAAATGCATAAAAATGCTCCTTCAAATACATAAAAAAAAATGTACTTACCAGAAATGCCTGTTGCTCGTCCTAATCTGCCACTTCCTATTCCGCAGTGGTCTTCTCCTCCTCATGTTGATTTCTGGGACCTGTGTGTGTCACAGTAGACAGCCACCCATTCAGAAATAACCGGGGGACTCGCGCATACGCAGTAGGAAATATGCAGTGAAGCCCCAAGGCTCCACTGCCTGTTTCCCTTAGTGAGGATGGCGGTGCCGGCACACAATATGAGGGACGGCTCGGCCTCGCAGAGGCGACATTGTGGGCACCCTGGACAGGTAAGTGTCCTTATTAAAAGTCATCAGATACAGTGTTTTTAGCTGCTGACTTTAAAAAAAAAAAAATTACGGCTGGAACACCGCATTAAGTGTGGTTGAACTATAGGCCTATCTCACTACTTAATGTAGACATTAAAACACTGGCCAAAGTACTAACTTGTAGGTTGAACCCTAATATGTGAAACCTAATACATAAAGATTTAGTGGGCCTCATCCCCAACAGGCAAGCTAGTGGCAATGTCCAGAAGGTGATCCTTCTGCAGCATTTGTCCTATTTGTACTTGATCCCTATGCATTTATATTTAGTGTATCCTGGACGTATCTGTGGTTTATATTGCAGAAATGGGATTTTGGCCCAAATGTTTTACATTGAATAACATCCTAATATGCTCATCTTCAGGAATATACTAAATACTCTGGAATCCGAGCATTTCAAGATAGCTCAAGACACCAGGCAGGGTTGTCCTCTCTCTCCCTTGGTGTTTGCTCCGGCTATAGAACCCTCAGCTCTGCTAATTTGTGCCAATTCAAATATCAGGGGAGTAGCAGTAGCCTCTACCGACCACAAGCCTGTTCACTAAAGATGCCTTACTCTTTGTTACTTCCCTATGCATAACCTTACCAAACCTATTTAAATTATTAGGCAGCTTTACTTCAGTGTCTGGTTTGGAGGTTAATCAACACAAGTCTAAAGCGCTCAATGTGTCGCTCCAGTATGAAGAAGTCTCCCATCTCCAGTAACACTTTCCCTTTTAGTGGACCACATCCTATCTACCCTATTTAGGAATTAAGGTAACGAGCTGCCCCATTAACCTATACTGTGCAAATTACCTTCCTATGCTATCCCACTTTATTCCCCTGATGACTAGTTGTCTCCTGGCTTGGGTGTAATACTGCGGTCAAAATGACACTTTTACCAAAAATGTTGTACCTATTTAGAGTCCTCTCTGTTTCAATTCCATCACATTTTTTTCAAATCCTCCAATCCTGTGTACATAAATATATCTGGAGTAACACTAAACCTAGAATTCCCAGGTCTGTACTTACAAAAGGCAAATGGCAAGGTGGCCTAGGAGTTCCTTTCCTCAAATATTTCCATGCGGCCTAGCTTGCCTAAATAAAACTTTACCACTCTATAGCTGAATTCCCTTATAGGTAGGCCTGGAAGCTGTAGATCTTTATCCTTTTTCTGTGTCTAATATTCTTTGGGCTCATTGTATGAGGCGAGGGCCTATAACCAATCCAATTATCCAACACTCCCTCTCACTTTGGGACAAACTGAAAGGTCCCTTTAAACTGATATCCCCTCATTGTCCCCATATTTCTTTTTTTGGTCACACTGCCTTTTATCCCCCTTACACTGATCCTGTCTTGCTCTGACTGTGGTGCTCCGCTGGCTTAATCCGGCTGTTAGACCTAACTACAGACTCTAATTGGAAATCCTTCTCTGCCCTTCAGGAACAGGATCATCTTCCTTCACATTCTCGCCACATACATAAACACTAGACATGTGCAGAACAGAAAAATGTGTTTCAATCCGTTTCAGATAGATTCATTATGTTACTAATTTTGTTTTGGAATTAATTTAGCTTGCTTTCAGAATTAGTTTAGTTTAGTTTTCGTTAAATTTCATTTCGTTTATCAATTTTATAACAAATTCCAAATTTTTGAAATGATTCTAAATTGGATCGGTTCAAAAATGATCGACTAATTCAAATTCTTTGTGAAGAATAGCTGGTTGTTAAGAAGCGGGCCAGGAAGCTGGCTGTCCTGTCCTTAACAACCAATGACTTATCAGCTGTCAGCAGGCTTCCCCACTGACAGCTGAAATGTAAACAAAACAATGTCAGCAATAGAAAATTCTGAAACAAAACTGCGTGGTGTCCCCCCAAACCATACCAGGACATTTAGATCTGGTTTGGATTCTAAAGGTAACCTCACGTCAAAATGTAAAAAAAAAAAACACTGTGGCGTTCACCCAAAATCCTCACCACACCCTTAACTTCTGAACCCTCCCAGGCCACATGGCCTCAACATGGCTCTGCCCTCCCACCGCAAAGCACCTTGTCACCACTTTAATGCGCATGCGCTACCGCCAGCCCGCTCCCACTGTGAATGGACACAGTGGGAGACAATCAGTGGGTCCGGCGGACGCGGGTTCCGCTGATCATTCGGGACACAAGCAGAAGGGTAGGCTGCCTGTGAGAGGGAAAGGTTTTGATCAGGAACATGGATCTCTGCTTTCCATAGTACAAGCACCTCCCACAGTGTACACAAGCACAGGTTAGGCACACGATTAAACCTTTGATCATCCCTTATGTTAACCCCTTCCCTGCCAGTGTCATTTAGTGTCTAATCTGTCCGCTGTAATGTCATAGCCCCATTATAAGTCACTAATCACCGTCAGTAGTAGTGAAAAATAAATAAATAAATAAAAATTACATAAATCTATCCCGTAGTTTGTAGATGCTATAGCTTTTCTGCAAACCTATAAGTATACGGTTATACTACATGTAACAGAATACATATTGGTCTAAATTGAGGAAGAAACTTGATTTTTCCATTTTTTACTGGATATGTTTTATAGCAGAGAGTAAGAAATATATATTTTTTTTCAATTGTAATTTTTTGTTTATAGTGAAAGAAATCAAAAATGCAGAGTTAATCAAATACCACTAAAAGAAAGCTCTACTTGTGGGGAAAAACATGATATACATTTTATTTGGGTACAGTGTCACATGGCAGCACAATTGTCAGTTAACTTAATGCAGTGCTGTATCGCAAGGTCAAGTGGTTAAATAGCTAAGGGGCGGAGTCACCCGATGATGTCAGCAGGTGACCCTATCCCCTTGTGATGTCACCGACCAGGGCATTCTGGTTCTGTAATGTCACAAGGGGGTGGGGCCACCAGGTGACGCCACCAAGTGTCCCATCCCTTACCTATTTATGAACTGTCACCCGGCAGAGTAGGCATTAGGCAGTCAGCCATCATCACATGCGGAGCTTTTTTTTTCCTGGGTCCAGCAGTGTGGTGGGCGCCGTCATTGATAATGGATCTGCATTGGTAAACATTGTTTTTTATTTTATTTTTATTTTTTTAAAAGGACTTGTCAAACTGTCTACTGTTTTTCTTTATTTCTGACTCTTTTTACAATGTACCCCATACTCTTTCACATGGGGGTGGGTGGGATCTGGGGACCCTCTTGTTAAAGGGGGCTTCCAGATTTCGATAAGCTCCTGCCCGCAGACCCCAACAGCCACTGCCCGGGGTTGTAAGAGGCCCTGTTCACCATCAACATAGTGTTATGTGTTTGACAGGAATTGCCTGAACGATTCATTATATTGGGTAATTTAGACCAGACAAATGTCTTTAAAAAAAGCACAAATCAATCAATGTGAATAAATGAATTAATATTTATTCACTGAGATGCATATTCATGATAAATAGTTTGATTTTTGGATGGACATAGATAACGATCTTACATAAAAATAACAAGATCGCATGCAACACTCGCTAATATGTATATTGCTACTTATTTAAATAAAACAAAAGGATTAACTTCTCCCCGTGGACAGAATAACTATATATATGTATATATATATATATATATATATATATATGTCCTGGGGTGTGTTTCTAACTGTGGGGGGGCTTGGCTATGTGTGACACGTCACTGATCTCTGTTACGATGACAGGGAGCAGAGATCAGTGACACTGTCACTAGGCAGAACGGGGTGATGCTTGTTTGCATTAGCATCTCCCCATTCTTCCTCCCCATGAGATGATCACGGGTATTCCTGGGGACCCGCGATCTGACTCACGGAGGTCCCGACTGATGCGAATGCGCCACGAACGGCACAGTGGCAAATTTAAAGGGACGTACAGGTGCTCCCATTTGTCTGCCCGGAAGTGGGTGCTAATACCTATCTTAGACAGGTATCTGCACCCTCCTCTCCCCTGAAAGGTGCCAAATGTGACACCGGAGAGGAAGAGGTTTCCGAAGGTTCAGTTTTTGTGTGAACCTCTGCTTTAAATACCCCCCGGACTCCTCCTGTAACTTCATGCCACCATACTGGCCTTCATATATATATATATATATATATATATATATATATATATATATATATATAAATATATATGCACAAGGAATTTTGATACTGGGCTTGAAGAGAAACACACACACATAGATGCACTTTTGTGAGTAATATGATTTTGCAGTTGGTGAAATAAGCTGTGTTACAGTATTACACTATGTGAGTTTTTTTTTTCACTTTTAAGGTTTCCAGCACACTGTATTGTGGTGAGGAAGGAAAGAATCTTCCTGGAGGAAAGGTTGAGACAAACGACAGATTCATGTGAATAGTTTACAGTACAAAGGGTTTATTTTAGGATACAAGATGGTAAGAGTACATACAGTATATATATATATATATATATATATATATATATATATATATATATATATATATGAACACATTTGGATCTGATGGAGATTTGTTTGATGTGAGCACAATATATTTGCATGGTATTTATTGATGGTATCAGACATACGTTATCATATATAGTATTTCTTCTTTCAAGATTTCTCACAGACGGGAGGGAAACATCACAAAAAAATTAATTGAAGGGGGCATCACTGGAGTTGCTTGACCCATTTTGGACTTGGGAATGTTATAAATGCTTTGGAAGGACACCTTTTTTGGACTGGGACTTTTAGTGAGCGCTGTTTTTACTTATGTATAGTATGTACAGTATGTAGTTTAGAATTTGATCCCAGAAAATAGATATCTTGGCACAGCCCTACATTCTATGAAGTAATGTGGGCTGTATGGTGCTACACCAAGAACAGGTTGAGGCTGAGGGATCCGATTTATCAATCAAAAGGACATGAAAGCATGATGTGGTATCTTGAATTGTGCTTCCCTCCAATTTTTGCTAGTTATTGAACTGCTAATTTTTTGATATCCTCACAGAAGTTTATCATCAAATGCCTCATCTACAAATTTTAATGTGCAAAAATGCCTCTGGCAATAAAAAGTCTTAAAGGAGTGATGTTTTTTTTCAATGTGATCACATTGCTGCTCTATGGTACTTTTCAAAATTTCCTTTGGTTAATTGTCCCCCATAGCAGTGCCCAGCTCCCCATGCTCTTTTTTGAAAAGACCTTACCTATTAGCATAGATGTGCCTGGGCACACCCTAATCACCTTGTGTGCATTAGCATTATTGATCTCTGTGCAAGGCGGGAGATGGGAAAGAACTACCTTGTTCCGGTTCTGCCATAAGAGAAATGTTTATGGACTATGGACTCTTTCACTGTGCAGGCAGGGAGATCAATGAGTTGGGCCATATATAAGTAGACACACACACATGCATGTGTGTTTGAGGTGCACACCCTAATGTAATAGGCTGTGCACACCTATGCCTATTAGCCATAAAAATGGCAAGTTTTTAGCATCAAGATTTACTCTGTATAAAATTTAATGGAGTTCACTTCTAAACTGGGTATTTATATATATCAACAACCCCCCAAAACATAATAGATTCACTCAAGCCATAGTCTTATTTTATTATTATTTATTTGCAAAATATTAAACATTTGAATAATACATATTCCCTGAATTTCATACATATCATCCTAAAGTAAAGTACTAATCAGCTTCACAGTTTTAACAGCATAGCTTAACAACATTTCACTCTGCGGTGATTCATCCACCTTAATGCATCCAGCTATCTGCAGATAATTAAAATAATTAAAAGGTGCGTAGAACATTAATTCAATCATATACTGTATATATATGTGTGTGTGTGTGTGTGTGTGTGTGTGTGTGTGTACACACACAATATCACTGAAACTTGATTACAAACATAATTTCAAAGTGCAGATATAATACCTTCATGTGATTAATGCATCAATAGCAGTTTTGAAAGCTTTTTGCAGTTATGAACATTGTATAAATGCAAGTTGTTATTTACTGTAGTACAAGTTGTGAAATATCCGATTAAAAAGCCAAATTGCATAATGGGAAGTAGATTCAATATAACAGACGCATGTGGAAAAAGTGGAATTGAATAGTAAAATTATACAATCTACATAGATAAGTAAGGCAGAATGCCAGCCACTCAGAAAATGAACCTTCGTTTTTGCAAAGTAAAAGGATCACTAAACTCCTTCCTTGCCAAGCAGCATACAGTCAGCTTTTCTTGCTTCACCGCAGCTCTGTTCAACCATCAGGATTGCGTAAATGAAGTTTTGTGAAAGCATCTTTGCTGGTACCTTTTAATGGTTCTAGGCCAAACTGGAGGCACCTTGTGCCATTAGTAGCTTCAAAGGGAGCTTAGTCTAGTGCATATTGAAGAGATTACCCTCAGAAATCCCATACTTCTGTCTTTGATGGGCCTTGCTGCTCCTAATAAGTATCCACATACAACAATTCAAGAAAACAAAGTCCAGGACACTCATGGCATATCATTCTTATTTATTTAGTCATCATTTCCAAAGACTAGCCCCAGAGATGAGGAGCAATGGGCACCTGTACCCATTTAGTTTTTCATCAGTGTGGATTTTCAGAAGCAGTGACAGTTCAGCCAATCACTTCTGTCATTTGTAAACAAAGAGATAGCAAAGAAAGGCTTCCACTACTTGCTTCCCCTGTTGAGCTTTGCTTTAGATAATCTCATCAGTCAAAACCAGGCAGAAGAAGTGAGCAGTTGGAACTATCCTTTTTGCTTACAAGCGTCAATAATCACCTGAGCTGTCACTGCTTCTGCAGGTAATGATGATTTCCCAGTGTGCAACAGTCACACCATAACAGTAAATGCTCCAGCAAGGAACTTCATGGCAGGACAGCCAGTTAGTATTTATTAAATATTTAGATTCTTTTTCAAGTAAAGGTTGTTCTTCTTACATCAGAGGGGGGCGGGGTCACCCATACGACACTGGGGAACCCCATGACTTCCCTCATCAGCGTCAGAGGGGGCGGGTCAGGTGACGGGTGGCCCCGCCCTTCTAATATAATAAACGTCAGCTCTGGGATCCCCACAGTGTCTCCGCAGTGGAGACAGAAGATGGATGCATGTATGGACAGAGCTGGACTGTGAGATCCCCCGTCGCTGCATCAGATCAGCCATCGCTGGCCCACGGAGAGATGATCATTCGTCGCTGAATAACAAGAGTGGATTACCACCGCTGGAATCTTTTTTTTATTTTTAATAAAGGAATTTTTCAAAAGTGTGTTTGTCTTATTTAACCATTTTTACACTTTCTTTGTGAAATGGTAGGGGTACTTTTGTACCCCCTTACCATTTCAAACAGGGGGGGACGGGATCTGGGGGTCCCCTTGTTAAAGGGAGCTTCCAGATTCTGATAAGCCCCCCACCCGTAGACCCCCCACAACCACCGGCCAGGGTTGTGGGGATGAGGCCATTGTCCACATCAACATGGGGACATGGTGCTTTGAGGGGTCACAGACCCCCAAAGCATCCTCCCGATGTTGAGGGCATGTGGCCTGGTATGGTGCAGGAGGGGGGTACTCTCTCGTCCCCCCCTCTTTTCCTGCGGCCTGCCAGGTTGCGTGCTCAGATAAAGGGTCTGGTATGGATTTTTAGGGGGACCCCCACATCAATTTTTTTTTAATTTGATGCAGGGTTCCCCTTAATATCCATACCAGACCTGAAGGGCCTGGTAATTGAATTTAGGGGAACCCCCACGCTTTTTATTTTTTATCAATGAATGAATTGTCAGCTAATACAGAGAACACTCAGTGAGTGTTTTCTGTATTACGGGAGCTGACAATGGAAAGTGATTTTAAAAGACTTTTTTTCCTTGCGAAATGACACTTTGTGCAGGGACAGTTCTAAGCACGGGAAACATGCGCCCCTTCACAGGCTTACTATAGACACCCCCCAGGTACGACATTTAAGGGAATATTACACTTTTATTGTTTCACTTTAATCATTATTAAAATCACTGCTCCTGAAAAAACTGCAGTTTTTAAAACTTTTTTTTGCATTGATCCATGTCCCCTGGGGCAGGACCCGGGTCCCCAAACATGTTTTAGGACAGTAACTTGCATATTAGCCTTTAAAATGAGCATTTTAGATTTCTCCCATAGACTTGTACAGGGTGTTCTGGCTTTTCGAATTTGCTGCGAACAGCCCAAATTGTTCACTGTTCGCTGAACAGGCGAACAGGCAATGTTCGAGTCGAACATGAGTTTGACTCGAACTTGAAGCTCATCCCTACTGGATATAATCACCTGGCTATGGAGAAAAGTATCCCAGTGCCAGCAGAGAAGAAATATCTTATACTCAATAAGTATAGGAAATTTAAAGGCTAAGTTAACCTTTATTTTCTAAATTCCTGCTCCCCTACCTACCAATATACCATTAATGTACCTTGGTTATAGAAAAATACAAGCTTTATTTTATTTTATGAACATGGTCTTACCTTAGCCCTTGCTATATTGCTTAGAAAGCTTTGGAGACTCCCTGATATACAGATAGAGACAAGGAATCAGTAAGACACAGAAAGGAGTTTATCAGCTGACCTCATTAGCACACCTTCACCCATCAACTTTTCACAGCAGCCCTAGCATTTCTCCATGCATGCATTTGCCTTGTTTCCACAGAGTCCCTCAAGACAGGCTCAGACTGCATACTAAAATCCCTGGGGCTGCATGCAGCCCATGGAACACCCCTGATGTAGTGCAAGGGCCTGATTTTATACAGAGTCATTGGATAGGTCATGTGTCCTTCTATTAAATCATTTTGGTAAATCTAACAAAGATTGTTCAGAGATTGTACAATCTGATTGCATAGTGTATAGCCATCTTTATACAAATACATAGGAGGGAGTGAATGGAGAAAACAACAATGAGTAAAACCTTGTGAGCTGCCAAATCTGTAAACTACAGTGAAAAACTAAAAACTAAAAACAGCTGCTTGCACTTCCCACACTTTCCCACAATGTGAAAAAACTGTAATATATATATATATATCTATCTATATATATATATATATATATATATATATATATACCCCCCTACCCCTAAGAGGTCTCTCCTCTTATCCAATGTCCTGCCCAGTCTACCCAAAATCATGCTATAATACTTCTGCCATCCTTTCAGCATATCTTGATGTTTGTTGGTATTTTTCCCAATCTTTCCATCTCTTTACAAACCCCGTTTCTCCTAATTCTCCACTATACTTTAAATACTCCAGATTGTAAATTTTATTGATTTCACTAAACCAGCTTTTCAAAGAGGGAATCTCTGGATCTTTCCACTGGAAGGGAATTAAGCTCTTTGCTGCATTTAGTAAACATGGTGTCAATGATTGCCTATATTGTTTAACCACTTGCTTACTGGGCACTTAAACACCCTTCCTGACCAGACCAATTTTCAGCTTTTGGTGCTCTCACACTTTGAATGACAATTACTCAGTCATGCAACACTGTACCCAAATGAATTTTGTGTCCTTTTTTTCCCACAAATAGAGCTTTCTTTTGGTGGTATTTGATCACCTCTAGGGTTTTTATTTTTTGCGCTATAAATGAAAAAAGACCGAAAATTTAGAAAAAACGCAGATTTCTTTGTTTCTGTGATAACATTTTGCAAATTATAATTTTTTTTTCATAAATTTTGGCCACAATTTATACGGCTACATGTCTTTGGTAAAAATAACCCAAATTAGTGGATATTATTTGGTCTTTGTGAAAGTTAGAGAGTCTACAAGCTGTGGTGCGAATCGCACAAAATTGATCACACCTGATGTACTGGTGGCCTATCTCATTTCTTGTGACCCGAACAAGTCAGGAAAGTACAAATACCCCCCAAATGACCCCTTTTTTGAAAGTAGACATTCCAAGGTATTTACTAAGATGCATGGTGAGGTTTTTGATGTTGTCATCTTTTTCCCACAATTCTTTGCAAAATGAAGATTTTTATTTTTTTTTCTCACAAAATTTTCAATGTAATAGGTTATTTCTCTCACATGGCATGCGTATACCACAAATGACACCCCAAAATACGTTCTGCTACTCCTTCTGAGTATTACGATACCAAATGTGTGAGACTTTTACACAGCCTGACCACATACAGAGGCCCAATATTGAAATAGCACCATCAGGCGTTCTAGGAGCATAAATTACACATTGCATTTCTCAACCACCTATTACATTTTTGAAGGCTCTGGAGCACCAGGACAATGGAAATGCCCACAAAGTGACCCCATTTTGGAAAGCTAACACCCCAATGTATAATCTATGAGGCATAATGAGTCGTTTGAATGGTTCATTTTTTTTCCAGAAGTTTTGGGAAAATGTGGAAAAAAAATGAAAACGCATTTTTTTACGCAAAGTTGTTCATTTATAAGATATTTCCAACACATAGCATGTACATAGCAAAAATGACACCCCAAAATACGTTCTACTACTCCTCCTGAGTATAACGATACCAAATGTGTGAGACTTTTACACAGCCTGGCCACATACAGAGGCCCAATATTGAAATAGCACCATCAGGCGTTCTAGGAGCATAAATTACACATCTTATTTCTCAACCACCTATTACAGTTTTGAAGGCCCTGGAGCACCAGGACAATGGAAATGCCCACAAAGTGACCCCACATGGCACTGACAACACGTGGCACTGACGACATGTGGCACTGACAGATGGCACTGGAGGTAGATGGCACTGGATGCAGATGGCACTGGAGGCAGATGGGGCTGACAGATGGGGCTGATAGATGTCACTGGCAGATGTCGCTGGCAGATGTCGCTGACAGATGGCACTGGGGCTGGCACTGGCAGATGGCACTGGCACTGGCAGATGGTGCTGGCTATTTGCTCTGGCTAATTGCTCTGGCAAATGGGGCTGGCAGATGGCACTGCGGCTGGCAGGTGGCACTGGCGCTGGCAGGTGGCACTGGTGCTGGCAGGTGGCACTGGCAGGTGGCACTGGCACTGGCGGCCCTGGCGCTGACGGCACTGGCGCTGACGGCACTGGGGCTGACGGATGGCACTGGCGCTGGCAGGTGGCACTGGCGCTGGCAGGTGGCACTGGCACTGGCAGGTGGCACTGGCATGTGGGGCTGGCGGCACTGGGGCTGACGGCACTGGGGCTGACGGATGGCACTGGCGCTGGCAGGTGGCACTGGTGCTGGCAGGTGGCACTGGCAGGTGGCACTGGCAGGTGGCACTGGCGGCACTGGCACTGGCGGCACTGGGGCTGACGGCACTGGCGGCACTGGGGCTGATGGCACTGGGGCTGACGGATGGCACTGGTGCTGGCAGGTGGCACTGGTTCTGGCAGGTGGCACTGGCACTGGCAGGTGGCACTGGCGCTGGCAGGTGGCACTGGTGCTGGCAGGTGGCACTGGCAGGTGGCACTGGCGGCACTGGCACTGGCGGCACTGGCGGCACTGGGGCTGACGGCACTGGCGGCACTGGGGCTGACGGCACTGGGGCTGACGGATGGCACTGGTGCTGGCAGGTGGCACTGGTGCTGGCAGGTGGCACTGGCACTGGCAGGTGGCACTGGCACTGGCTGCATTGACGGCACTGGGGCTGACGGCACTGGGGCTGACGGATGGCACTGGCGCTGGCAGGTGTCACTGGTGCTGGCAGGTGGCACTGGTGCTGGCAGGTGGCACTGGCAGGTGGCACTGGTGGCACTGGCACTGGCGGCACTGGCGGCACTGGGGCTGATGGCACTGGCGGCACTGGGGCTGACGGCACTGGGGCTGACGGATGGCACTGGTGCTGGCAGGTGGCACTGGCACTGGCAGGTGGCACTGGCACTGGCAGGTGGCACTGGCACTGGCGGCACTGACGGCACTGGGGCTGACGGCACTGGGGCTGACGGATGGCACTGGCGCTGGCAGGTGGCACTGGTGCTGGCAGGTGGCACTGGCACTGGCAGGTGGCACTGGCGGCACTGGCGGCACTGGCACTGGCGGCACTGGGGCTGACGGCACTGGCGGCACTGGGGCTGACGGCACTGGGGCTGACGGATGGCACTGGCGCTGGCAGGTGGCACTGGCAGGTGGCACTGGTGCTGGCAGGTGGCACTGGCACTGGCAGGTGGCACTGGCACTGGCGGCACTGGCACTGGCGGCACTGGGGCTGACGGCAGGCACTGGCGCTGGCAGGTGGCACTGGCGCTGGCAGGTGGCACTGGCGGCACTGGCACTACTGGCAGATGGCACTGGGCTGACAGATGGCACTGGGCTGACAGATGGCACTGGCACTGGGGCTGACAGATGGCACTGGGGCTGACAGTTGGCACTGGGGCTGACAGTTGGCACTGGGGCTGACTTACAGATCCTCTCTCTCCTCACACGCTGTCTCTGTGTGAGGAGGGAGAGACACGGCAATGGGAGATGATCTCATATGTTTAAATTTGAGATCATCTCCCATTGGCAGCTGCGATCGTGCTGTGAATGGCCGCTTTGATTGGCCGTTCACGGTGATCTGTATTTGCCTGTCTCCGGGAGACACGGCGAATACAAAACTTCTGTGATGCGCGCCCCCGGCGGCGCGCATTGCGGAAGTAAACACAAGGCCGTCCAGGGACGGACAGGCGAAGGAACCCGCCTGCTCTACGGCCGTCATTCGGCTATAGGGCGGGCGGGATGTGGTTAATAGGCAAAGTGGTCCCATGAAGCAGGCATACCCTTGGATCTTCTGGGATTTTTAGACCCGTAATTTCTTCGATGGTTAACAAAACAGTCTTCCAGAATACTTTAAATTTAGGGCATGACCACCAAATGTGGATCATAGAACCTATTTCTGAGCATCCCCTCCAGCATAGGTTAGAGAGCCCTCTTCGAAATTGATGTATTCTTTCTTGGGTTATGTACCACCCGGCCATACACTTGTAGTTTATTTCCAATAAACTACAGTCCCTTGAAATTGCATGCGGCATCTTTAATATTTTATTAATCTCTGCCTCCGTGCTTTTTGTCCCAATCTCTTCATCCCATTTTTTAATATATGCGGGGGGTTCCGATATTTTTAAACTATTCAATATTTTGTATATCTTCGCAATCCCTCTCCTTCCTTCAGTCGCCACACACAACTGCTCTAATTGGAGCAAGCTGTCTGCTGATCTAATTGGATATGGGAGGGATTCCACAAAATGTTTCAGCTGGGCATACCTCCACCAGTTTATATCTAACGCCTCTTTTTTCATCTTTGGTTCCTGAAACGTACAGATTTTGCCTTTATTAATAATATCTTTTACTTGTGCATCCTTATTTCGAATACACCCTTCATATATCCTGTCTTTCCCCAGTGCAAAATAATTAGTGTCACATAATGGTATTAACGGGGAATTGTAATCCCGTTTTTGTTTTTTGTGAACCCTATCCCACATTACCAATGCGGTCCGCGTGATTGTGTGTGTGTATGTACATGTAAATCTCTTTAGAGAGGCGGGATCCATATCACTTTACCCAAAGAAACATTGCTAATCCCTTTTTCTAACTTAACCCAACTTTTTTCTTTATTGTCCTTTACCCATTCCACCACTCGTGCCAATAGGATTGAATAATAATACGTTTTAATATTCGGAACCCCCAAGCCCCCTTGAGTCTTATCTCTGGAGAGTGTTCCCAAGCTTATTCGTGGCTTTTTATGCCTCCAAATAAACCTGCAAAATAGCAGATTTAGTTTATTAAAATATGTTTCGGGGATCAGGATTGGTAACATTTGTATTTTATATAATATTTTAGGGAGTATTATCATCTTTAGGCAGTTTATCCTGTTAATCCAAGATCTCCGTCTAGAGGCCATGATGTTTAATTCTGTTTTGATATCGTTCATTAACGGAATAAAATTTTGTTGATATAACGTATCGCGTAAGTGTTATTTTAACTCCGAGGTACTTAATTTCCTTGTCCCTCCAGATGAAAGGATAGTTCTGTTTAAGCATTTGAACTTCCTGTGGAGCAACATTTATATTAAAAATTTCAGATTTTAAGGGGTTCATCTTGAAATTTGAGACTTCGCCATACATTTTTAAGGTGTTCAATAGGCTCAGGAGAGTTATCCTGGGACTAGTAACATAAAACAAAACATCATTGGCATATGCGGCTATTTTATGTACTTCGTTATCGATCAGTAATTCCTTAATATCGGATTCGATCTTATCCTCGCCAACAATGGTTCCATTGATAAAATAAATAATAAAGGGGATAAGGGACAACCCTGCCATGTCCCATTGAACATCTCGAAGGGCCACGATAGAGACCCATTTATTGTAACCCTCACTGTGGTTTGTTTATATAGGGCATTTATCCGGCCTAGCATCTTGGGGCCAACTCCAAATACCTCCAGAGAGTTTTGCATGAATCCCCAGTTTACTCTGTCAAACGCTTTCTAGGTGTCTATAGACAGTAGCAGCCCTGGGGATCCACTCTTTGTGTGTAACCAAAAGGGTTCTAACAGCATTATCCCTACTCTCCCTGCCAGGGATGAATCCCACTTGATCTGTATGCACCAAGTCGTTCATTACCGTCTTCATTCGATTGGCTAGAATCTTTGCATATAATTTTACATTCAGTAGGGGGATAGGTCGGTAACTAGAACACAAAGAGGGATCTTTTCCTTCTTTGGGAATAATAGTAATCTCCGCCTCAATCGCTTCCCATCGTATCTCCCAGTCTGCCCCTATCCCATTCATATAAGATACCATTTTAGGCACCAGAATATTACTGAATTTTTTGTAATAGGCAATCATGAACCCATCTGGGCCTGGGCTTTTCCCGGAGGCAGATTCTTTTAACATTCTAGATGTTTCTAGTTCTGTTATCGGATCCTTCAGGGGGCTGGCTTTATCTGGGTGTATGTTTTTTAGGCTACATTCCTCCAGGAAAACTCTGATGTTATCTAATCTATTTTTAGCAATGTCTGGGGGATCTTTTTGGTTTATTGAATATAACTTTCCATAGTATTCTTGGAAGGCCGGGCGATCTTTGGGGTAGAGTAGACCTTTCCCCCTTTCCCTGTTTGTTTACTCTCAATAAAATTGGCATTATTTTTATTTTTTAGCATTTTAGCAAGATATTTACTCGACATATCCCCCCGCTGGCACCTCTCCTTCTTAAACCGATAGCGGATAGCTCTATTGTCTTGTTCAATGACTTCTTTTAAACACTCTTTCTTAATAGTAATTTCCTGTTCTACCCTTTTCTACCCACTGTTTTTATATCTCTGCTCAATAGCGTAATTTCTTTATATAACCCTTCCCTGTTCTGTGTGTTCACCTTTTTCTTCGCAGTTTAGATTGAGATCAGGATCCCCCTGATGTAGGCCTTAAAAATAGCATTCCAATTCTGTTTTTATCTTTTTTTACAACCTCAGTATCTTGCAAGAGTACTTCATTCAGTCTCCACCTATTAGCCCCCTTTTGTTCCCCTTCTATCATTAGTTTTATTGATACTGGGACATGATCTCAATATTTGAACTCTTCACTGCATTTAGCATCCTATGTTCAACTAAGAAGAAGTCAATCCTTGAGAGCGTCCCGTGTACAGCGGAATGGAATGAGTAGTCCCGTAGTTTTGCGTGTTGTGTTCTCCACACATCCATCAATTGATGTTGGTACAGCTTCTTTTTTTAATGATTTCCGCTGTTCCTTCTCCATCCGCTGTATCCGGGATATGCTATTCACCCCAGGTTCCATACTAAAATTTAAATCTCCAGCCAACAACGCCCAACCGCTTTTGAACTTCATAAACTTATCCACCACTCCCAGGAAAAACCCTATTAGATTTATATTGGGTCCATAGTAGGGATGAGCCAAACACCCCCCGGTTCGGTTCGCACCAGAACTTTCGAACGGACCTCAAATTCGTACGAACGTTAGAACCCCATTGAAGTCTATGGGACTCGAACTTTCGAAATTAAAAGTGCTAATTTTAACTGCTAATATGCAAGATACTGTCCTAAAAAGGGTTTGGGGACCTGGCTCCTGCCCCAGGGGACATGGGTCAATGCAAAAAAAGTTTTAAAAACGGCCGTTTTGGTGGGAGCACTGATTTTAATGATGATTAAAGTGAAAAAAAGGGAAATATTCCATTAAATATTGTGCCTGGTGGGTGTCTATAGTATGCCTGTGAAGTGCCACGTGTTTCCCATGTTTAGAACAGTCCCTGCACAAAATGACATTTAACGGAAATAACGTCATTTAAAACTGCTTGCGGTTTTAATGTAATATCTGGTTCCTGCAATATGGTTGAAAATCATTGAGAAAAATGGCATGGGTAGCCCTCCCTGCCCAATACCAGCCCCTTTGGGTCTTGTACGGATATTAAGGGGAACCCCGTACCCATATTAAAAAAAGGAAATACGTGTGGCCCCCAGGCCCTATATACTCAGAACAGCAGTATACAGGCGGTGCAAACAAGACAGGGGCTGTGTAGATTTGTTGTGTTAAGTTGAATCTGTTTGTAATTTTCAACTGGTACATTTTTAAAGTGTAGCTCCAGTCAAAAAAACTATTTTTAAGCTTTTTGGAAAACATAGGGAAGGGTTATCACCCTTGTATAATTTGTTTTGCCGTCTGTCTTTTTTCATCTCACTTGCTGTTGTCTCCTTCCGTTTGCAAGTAGGAGATGTTTGTAAGTTGGATGTTTGAAAGTAGGGGCCTGCCCTATATGCTCTGCAGAAATGGCGGAACAAGGTGTTGGTTTTGCCACAACATTGTAAGCCCTCAAAGTGACTCTTGGTGGGCGCTGGAGAGCCCTGCTGTGAACGATTATATCAAGAATTGTAATTACATGGCATTGTTGAACAGTGGTAGAAAAATTGACCTTTGGTGGTTGTGGTGCTGGTGCCACAACACTATAAATCCTCACAGTTACTCTGGGTGGACACAGGAATGGGCCCTCCTGTGAAATATTATATCAAGAATTTTAATTACATGTCCCTGTTAAACAGGGGCTGAAAAATTGGGCCTTAGGCACTGGTGCTGGTGCCACGACACTGCAACCTCTCCCATATACTCTAGTTGTAGTGCAGGAATGAGCCCTGCTGCAAAGCATTGCATCAAAAATTGTAATTAAACGCCCCTGTTAAACAGGGGCAGAGAAGTTGGGCCTTAGGCACTGGTGCCACGACACTGCAACCTCTCCCATATACTCTAGTTTTAGTGCAGGAATTAGCCCTGCTGCAAAGCATTGCATCAAAAATTGTAATTAAATGCCTCTGTTAAACAGGGGTAGAAAAATTGGGCCTTAGGCACTGGTGCTGGTGCCACAACACTGCAACCTCTCCCATATTCTCTAGTTTTAGTGCAGGAATTAGCCCTGCTGCAAAGCATTGCATCAAAAATTGTAATTAAACGCCCCTGTTAAACAGGGGCAGAAAAATTGGTCTGATGGCATCACCCAGAACCAAAAATGTTCTTCCAACATATCAGCGGAGGAGGAAGAGGATAGACAATCAACATAACAGGACAGTCACTCAGCATCAGCATGGATATGGATATATCCAGATGGATATAGCGGTGTATACTGGGTTCAGAGCACGCAGACAGCACACACAACCTCCTACCACTGACTGCAAGCTCTATTTAAAACGAGCAAGATAGTTAGCTATATAGGTGGATATAGCGGCGTATACTGGGTTCAGAGCATGCAGACAGCACGCACAATCTCCTACCACTTACTGCAATCTCTATTTAAAATGAGCAAGATAGTTAGCTATATAGGTGGATATAGCGGTGTATACTGGGTTCAGATCACGCAGACAGCACGCACAATCTCCTACCACTGACTGCAAGCTCTATTTAAAACGAGCAAGATAGTTAGCTATATAGGTGGATATAGCAGTGTATACTGGGTTCAGAGCACGCAGACAGCACGCACAATCTCCTACCACTGACTGCAAGCTCTATTTAAAACGAGCAAGATAGCTAGCTATATAGATGGATATAGCGGTGTATACTGGGTTCAGAGCACGCAGACAGCACACACAATCTCCTACCACTGACTGCAAGCTCTATTAAAAAAGAGAAATATAGCTAGCTATATGGGTGAATATAGCAGTGTATACTGCGGTCAGGGCACGCAGACAACAACCACTACAGAAGAGCAAGAACAAAAAATCGGCCGATAACGATCGGTGTATACTGTGTTGAAGGTACACAGAACACCCACTAACTCCTACAGACACCAACACACTACACAAGGCCGCCGCGCTTGGCCTTATATAGTGTGGGGCGTGTACTACATAGCCTAAACTGTGATTGGCCACAGACATCCTGCCTGTGGCAAATCATGGCTCTCCTCGCTGCCGGCGCTGTGATTGGCCAAGCATGCGGGGTCACAGTGCATGCTTGGCCAATCATGAGCCAGCAATGCACTGCGATGGTGCAGTGCATTGTGGGCCGTGAGTGCCACACGAATTTGGCGCGAACGGCCCATAACGTTCGGAGTTCGCCGACGGGGGAGCAGCCAGTGTTCGAGCCGAACGTATGTTCGACTCGAACACGAAGCTCATCCCTAGTCCATAGATATTTGCTATTGAATATTTTATTAATTTATTCTGCCCCTTAGGAACAAGTACCGCCCTTCCGGGTCTGCCCTTCTTTCCTCGGGTACAAACCTTATACCTCTCGCAAATCCTATAGCGACTCCCCTAGCCTGTTTGGTTGGGGAGTCCCCATAGTCGGTAATCCCTGGACCAGATCTTCAAACTAGAGTCCTGCGCAATATGGATTTCCTGGAGGAGAACTATGTCTGCATTTAAATGTTTAATTTCTCTTAAAATGTTAGCTCTTTTGATTTGGGTATTAAGCCCCCGAACATTGTATGACACTACTTTTAATGTGGCCATCTAAAATAAAGCCTTCCACCGACCCTTTCTTTCCTGTATAGCCCAACTGCCCTTCTCGTCATCTGAAACTTCCCCAGATGTATTTTGCTGACCTTTGTTCCCACCTTTTCCAAAGACCCGTATCGCAGACCGATGGCATTATGCCACTTCCTGGCCTTGGCAAACTCGGGCCTCAATTGCGCCTTTCCCTGAATAGTGGAGAGACCTCCCCACCCCCCTCCCCCCTCTCCTGACACTCTCACCCCCCCAATTTCCCACCCTCACCCAGGCCCATATCCTAAAGGAGAAATTGCCATACCAAAGGCTCTAGGATCCATGGCCCCCTTAGACCTTCCTATTCTTTGGATCCCTCCCCCGAGGTTGAGCTCTGACTATGGTGCCCTCAGCAGGTCTCTGCTTCCCCCGTTGGGGTGCCCCTACCCATTCCACCCCCCTCCTGCGGTGTTCCCCCTTCTCCCCTCTGCCCCCCCATTCTTCTGACCAGAAACATCCCCTTCCCCTCAGATGTAAACGTATTTCTTCTTGGGGGTTTTCTTCCTCGTGTCAGTCAAGTGCCATTGTTGTTGGGCAGCGCTATTTCATGATTTCTCTTGTACTTCCCACCAGCCCGGAATATCTATTGACACTATGTCCAGTTTGTTGCAGAAAACCTCTGCATCTTCTGGAAATTTCAGTGTTGCCGATCGCCCCTCTTTCTTACCAATAAGACAGATGGAAAAACCCCAAAAATACTGTATGATGTTTTCTTTTAGTGCTTCTAAGAGGGGTTTCAGCAATTTTTTTCTTCCTGAGTGTGGCTGGTGCTAAATCAGAGAAAATCTGTAGGGGAAACTCCTCATATTTAGCTGATGTTGTTTTTAGGTTCGTCCAAATCCGATCTTTGTCACTATAATTGTGAAATCTTACAATCACGTCTCTAGGTGTTTCAGCTGCCATCTCTGCTGGTTTTCTAATCCTGTGTATTCTCTCGTATTTAATTTTTGTTGGTAGCACATTCCCCAATAGTGATGGACGAACTTCCGACGGGACGTTTCGCGAAAGCGAAATGCGAACGGACCCAAACGTTCGCGAAACCGAACGTTCGCCGCGGGCCCCATTGACTTCAATGGGAGGCGAACTTTGCAAACCTTCATGTCGAATTTGCGGCCACGTGGTAATTATTAGGGGGTAAAACGTAGTCCCACCATCTGGACAATGACATAATACATGTATGAGGTGAATTTGGGATCGATAACTACAAGCATTTTTATTTTATTTGGGAAATTGTTCTAACAATTCAGGACTATGGAGCTAATGAAGGCAATGGAGGAGAGGGAAGGTCAGGGACCAGGGTAGGCAAAGAAGAGGGTGCAGGAGATGATCACCAGCAGCGTGACATACCGGAATGACACATGCACCGTGATAGAGGCATCTGACAGCAGCACCGTAATACAGAGCACTGACAGCAGCACCGTGACATACAGCGCTGACAGCAGCACCGTGACATACAGCGCTGACAGCAGCACCGTGACATACAGCGCTGACAGCAGCACCGTGACATACAGCGCTGACAGCAGCACCGTGACATACAGCGCTGACAGCAGCACCGTGACATACAGCGCTGACAGCAGCACCGTGACATACAGCGCTGACAGCAGCACCGTGACATACAGCGCTGACAGCAGCACCGTGACATACAGCGCTGACAGCAGCACCGTGACATACAGCGCTGACAGCAGCACCGTGACATACAGCACTGACAGCAGCACCGTAAGCAGCCCCAGGAGGAAGTCAGCACAGCACAGGGATGGTGTGATCCCCTCATAATAAGAACCCCCAGGAGGAAGTCAGCACAGCACAGGGATAGTGTGATCCCTTCATAATAAGAACCCCCAGGAGGAAGTCAGCACAGCACAGGGATATCATAAGCAGCCCCAGTAGAAATATGACACCGCTCAACCTCTTCAAAGAGGAGGGTAGGGGCATATAGTACGGTGTGCTTTTTTGGGTCAAGGAAGTGAGCCAAATGAATTAAGAAGGTCTGTGTGCTTGATTAAAAAAATAGTTTATAGACATATACATGGTCTACTGGTCACATGTGTTGAATTCCTCCGAGATCCATGCCTCATTCATTTTTAGAAATGTGAGGTAGTTAACACTGTCGTGAGCTAGGCGAGTACGCTTATCGGTCACAATCCCCCCTGCTGCGCTGAACGTCCTTTCGGACAGGACACTGGATGAGGGGCAAGCCAACAGTTCGATTGCAAATTGGGCAAGCTCTGGCCAGAGGTCAAGCCTGCCCACCCAGTAGTCTAGGGGTTCATCACTCCTCAGAGCGTCCACATCGGCCGTTAACCCAATGTAGTCGGACACCTGACGGTCTAGGCGTTCCCTGATGCTGGATCCGGATGACACCTGTCGATGGGTCGGCTGAAAGAATGACCTCATATCCGAAGTCACCAACACATCTTCAAACCGGCCTCTTCTTGCAGGCGCTGTTGGATTGGTACCCGCAAATCCTTCTCTGGGAGTGGGAATTGCTCCTCTGCCAGCGCACGCAAAAGCAGAATGCAGCATTTCTCGAAGCAAGGCCTGGAAGTGCTGCATTCTGACAGCCCTCTGCGACGGCGGTAACATTTCCGCCATTTTGTGTTTGTACCGGGGGTCTAAGTACGTTGCCACCCAGTACTGGTCCTTGACCCTCATGCTTTTTATACGGGGGTCCCTATTAAAACACTGGAGCATGAAGGCCCCCATTTGCACTAAAGTGGAAGCGGTGTGGTGGCCTGGCTCCTGCTCATCATCCAGGATAATGTCGTCCTCTTCATTCTCCTCTCCCCATCCTCGCACAACAGGGATCCCAGAAAGGTTTAAAGCATGCTCTTCTTGCTCCTGCTCATCCGCCCCGGCACCATCCTCCTCTGACTCCTCATCAGACTCCTGTTGTTGACTTGTCTCAGATAGAGTAGCCCCCCCTGGGAATTCATCCAGCATTGCGACTTCCTCATCTTCCCGCTCCTGCTCCTCCACAGCCTGATCAATGACACGACGCAATGCACGCTCCAGAAAGAAGGCATAAGGTACCATGTCACTGATGGCGCCATGGCTGCGACTGACCAGTTTGGTGATCTCCTCAAATGGCCGCAGAAGTCTGCATGTGTCGCGCATGAGCAGCCACTGGCGCGGTGAAAAAAAACCCAGCTCCCCAGAACCGTTTCTTTCGCAGAGTTCATACAGGTAGACGTTAACTGCACGTTTCTGCTGGAGCAGCCTATCAAGCATATAGAAGGTTGAGTTCCATCGCGTCGGGCAATCGCAAATAAGACGTCTGACCGGCAGATGGTGTCGCCGCTGAATGTCAGCAAGGCGAGCCATGGCCGTGTAAGATCTTCTGAAATGGGCCGAGATTTTCCTTGCCTGCCGCAAGATGTCCTGGACCCCAGGGTATTTGACAAGGAATCGCTGCACGACCAAGTTTAAGACGTGTGCCATGCACGGCACGTGCGTGATTTTGCCCTGTTTCAATGCGCTAAGCAGATTGGCACCGTTGTCACACACCACTTTACCAACTGTCAAATTGAGCGGTGTTAGCCACTCATCTGCCTGTGAACGCAAAGCTGAAAGGAGTGCCGGGCCAGTGTGGCTCTTTGCTTCCAGGCACAACAGACGCAGCACGGCATGGCAACGTCTCACCTGGCATGTGGAATAGGTTCTGGGGAGCTTGGGCGGTGCAGCGGAAGAGACGCTAGCAGCGGAAAAGGAGGAGGCAGCTGAGGAGGAGAGGGAGGAGGATGGAGTAGGAGGAGGAGAAGAAGAGTCAGGCCTGCATGCAATCCGTGGCGGTAAAACCAAATCTACACGGGTGCCACGGGTTACATGCTTGACGGCCGTCAGAAGGTTCACCCAGTGGGCAGTAAAACTGATATACCTTCCCTGCCCGTGTTTGCTAGACCACGTGTCTGTGGTCAGATGTATCTTGGCACCGACACTGTGTGCCAGAGATACATTCACTTGCCGCTGAACATGGCCATATAGCTCTGGGATGCCCTTCTCTGAGAAATACTTCCTTCCTGGGACCTTCCATTGTGGTGTTCCAATGGCCACAAATTTGCGAAAGGCCTCCGAGTCCACCAGTTTATATGGCAGTAGTTGGCGGGCTATGAGTTCTGACAAGCCAGCCGCCAACCGTTGGGCAAGAGGGTTATCCGGCGTCATCATTTTTTTACGCTCAAACATTAGGCCAACGGAAGCCTGCCTTTTTGCAGAAAAATGTGAGCTTGGCGTGATGGAAGGTGGAGTGGAGGACAATTGTGAGGAGAGAGGAGAAGGAGAAGTAGAAGACGAGGCTGGACGGTGAGAGCCTGCAGTGTGGCTTTGTGTGTTCCGTTGCTCCCACTGGGCTCGGTGATGGCTGCTCATGTGCCTTCTTAAGGCGGTCGTCCCTAGGTGAGTATTGGGCTTACCGCGACTAACGCGTTGACTGCAAAGATTGCAGATGGCAACGCTATTGTCAGCAGCGGACACGTTAAAAAAAGCCCACACTGCGGAGCCATGTGCCGGTGTCCTGGGAGCGCCAGATGTGACCGTACATGGTCGATGACTCGCTCCTGATACATTTGCAGTCTGCTTTGTCCCTGCTGTGCAATGTAAGTCATTGCTGCTTCTCCTCCCTATCTGCTGGTCCATATCTCCCTCTGAACTCCCCTCCTCTTCCTCTCTTGTGGGCACCCACGTGACATCACTAGACACGTCATCATCAACGTCACCTTCCCCACCGCTATAAGTAGAGATCTCGGAGTAGGCAGCAACACCGGGGACCAACCTCCTCCTTGGGCTGATCTGGGTACTGTCGTCAGACTGCTGAGTAGCGCTTGTTGCTACCTCCTCTTCCTGATCCAATACCAAGAGTGGCTGCGCATCAGAAATGTCCTCTTGATATGGATCGGAAAATAATTCCAGTGACTCAAGCGGAAGGTATGTGGTGGTGGTGGTGGTGGTCGTGTTGTTGGTGGTAGTGTCTTTGGGGGTGCACATAGCAGAGAGTGAAGAAGAGGGTGCAGATCGAGAGGATGAGGAGGGTGCAGAAGAGTAAGGCTGAGCGAGCCACTCAACCAAGTCTGGTGCATCCTTTAAAGTAATTGAACGCACCTTCTGCAACTTCCCACTTTGGCTCAAGCCTGTTGCTCCTGCCCTACCCCTACCACCCCTGCGGAAGGGCCTGCCTCTTCCTCTGCCTGTCATTTTTTAAATGACCCTGTGACAAAACTCTTAGTCCCTATACCGATGAAGGACTGCTGCAGTATAGGGCAGCAGTCAGCAGTGGTGCACGTCAACCCTATCTATTGTGGACCGATAGCGGTCCTTACAGAACAGCAGACTGTACCGCACTCAAGCCTATGTACCGTAGCACCCTATACCAAGTTACCAGTCCTTATAAGAACTTTTGTGGACCAAGCAGGTTGTGTATTAGTGTTTAGCAGACTGTACGTCAGTCCCTATACCGCTGAAGGACTGCTGCAGTATAGGGCAGCGGTCAGCAGTGGTGCACGTCAACCCTATCTATTGTGGACCGATAGCGGTCCTTACAGAACAGCAGACTGTACCGCACTCAAGCCTATGTACCGTAGCACCCTATACCAAGTTACCAGTCCTTATAAGAACTTTTGTGGAACAAGCAGGTTGTGTGTTAGTGATTAGCAGACTGTACGTCAGTCCCTATACCGCTGAAGGACTGCTGCAGTATAGGTGAGCGGTCAGCAGTGGTGCACGTCAACCCTATCTATTGTGGACCTATAGCGGTCCTTACAGAACAGCAGACTGTACCGCACTCAAGCCTATGTACCGTAGCACCCTATACCAAGTTACCAGTCCTTATAAGAACTTTTGTGGACCAAGCAGGTTGTGTATTAGTGTTTAGCAGACTGTACGTCAGTCCCTATACCGCTGAAGGACTGCTGCAGTATAGGGCAGCGGTCAGCAGTGGTGCACGTCAACCCTATCTATTGTGGACCTATAGCGGTCCTTACAGAACAGCAGACTGTACCGCACTCAAGCCTATGTACCGTAGCACCCTATACCAAGTTACCAGTCCTTATAAGAACTTTTGTGGACCAAGCAGGTTGTGTATTAGTGTTTAGCAGACTGTACGTCAGTCCCTATACCGCTGAAGGACTGCTGCAGTATAGGGCAGCGGTCAGCAGTGGTGCACGTCAACCCTATCTATTGTGGACCGATAGCGGTCCTTACAGAACAGCAGACTGTACCGCACTCAAGCCTATGTACCGTAGCACCCTATACCAAGTTACCAGTCCTTATAAGAACTTTTGTGGACCAAGCAGGTTGTGTATTAGTGTTTAGCAGACTGTACGTCAGTCCCTATACCGCTGAAGGACTGCTGCAGTATAGGGCAGCGGTCAGCAGTGGTGCACGTCAACCCTATCTATTGTGGACCGATAGCGGTCCTTACAGAACAGCAGACTGTACCGCACTCAAGCCTATGTACCATAGCACCCTATACCAAGTTACCAGTCCTTATAAGAACTTTTGTGGAACAAGCAGGTTGTGTGTTAGTGATTAGCAGACTGTACGTCAGTCCCTATACCGCTGAAGGACTGCTGCAGTATAGGGCAGCGGTCAGCAGTGGTGCACGTCAACCCTATCTATTGTGGACCGATAGCGGTCCTTACAGAACAGCAGACTGTACCGCACTCAAGCCTATGTACCGTAGCACCCTATACCAAGTTACCAGTCCTTATAAGAACTTTTGTGGAACAAGTGAGTTGTGAATGTTTAGCAGACTGCAGCAGAAGGGCAGCAGTCAAGTATAATATCCTTTCTATATTTGGAAGAAAGAATATTATACATGTACAAGCCTATTACTGTACCACTGATACCAGTCCTGAAAAGAACCTTTGTGGAACTAATAATAACAGCAAGTCTTTAAAATTACCCTCACTGCCTGACAACACTGCTTCCTTCCTGTCCCTATACAAATTGGCAAAAAAAGAGAACGATTAGTGGTTACTGGAACAGCTCTTTTGTGGACCTTGATAGTAACAGCTAATGATGATGATGATGATGATGATGATGAAAGACTAATCTGGCTGTCCCTGTAGCATACACCGTCCTTTCCCTTTCTCTAAACTAACAAAAGACACTCAGGCTGCTGCAAGAATCAGCAGCACAGCAAACCTATCAACACCTAACACCTATACCAGTCCTGAAAAGAACTTTTGTGTACCAAATAGCTAGTGGTTTATCTCTCCCTACTCCACACAGGAACCTGTCCCTATCGTAACAGAAGAAAGAATGTAAAATGGCCACCGGATCGGGTGTATTTATAGGTTAGGGGGAATGTCCAAGTGTCCATGTGCTGTCATGTCTCAATTGGCTGTCCTGTATCACATGATAAACGTGTCACCAAAGGTTAAAGTTCTTGTATACATTAAACACGTAAGTCCGCCGCGGCGAACGACGGAAAAAGGCGTTCGAACGTGCGGACCGCGAATGTCGGAAATTCGCCGCGAAACGACCGCCGGGCGAAACGTTCGTCCATCACTATTCCCCAATAATGGCCCAAAGATTTTATCCATTTTCTCTTTTAAGTCCTCGTCTGATATATCTGGCAGCCCTTTAAACCTTAAATTTTTCTTCTGACTACAATCTTCCTGGTCTTTTTGTTTGTACCGAATACATTTTTGCTCTCTCTGCATCTCCTCCAGCTGTTCTTTAAACTCTAACATGGCCAGTGACTGAGATTCCAATTTTCCCTCTACCTCCTCCACTCTTTTAAGAATGTGGTGCATAGTCACAAGTTTCCCCTGTATGGATTCTTCCAACCTGGCAAACATCTCAGCCATCTCATCTTTTGTTGGTAGCAGCTTATCCAATCTCGGCCATTGACTCTGTATTTTGTGGTGGGGTATTAGTGCCTACTTGGGATCTTCTCTCCCCTCCTGAAGTTTTACTTTTAGCCCCCATTTGCTTGCTTGGACTGTCTTTGCCAGTTTCCGCTGTCATGTATTTCTTAATTGTACCAGGGCTAGAAGTTACGTTAGGGGGCTTTGCTCCAGCTCCCTTCGCCGGCTTCCCCCTCATCTTTTAAATTCCCTCTCTTTACTTGACCTTAGAAGAATGGTTTAATGGTTTATTTACTCCTAAGTCTTCTCCCTTTTACCCATTGTGGACAGCACATGGGCAGAGAAATTTCATTTCATATACGACCCTTTTAATATTTCAGTCAGGATTGCTGAGGGGGGTATGAAGGCGACCGAATGGATCACAAACAGATTACAAGCGTACTACTATTATGTTCCACCCTTATATCACAATATCACAAAACCCCAATAGACCCTGGAGCCCTGAATGTCATCAAATTGCCATATCGCCGTATCTCATGCCTTCTGAATCTTTCTAGGGGAGTAAAAAAAAAAAGTCTTATCTTATCTTCTCCTTTTGTTGCAGTATGTAAAAAAAAATGTTTGGGGAGGAGGTCATATACAACACGAGAGAATATTTTATCCGCAACAGTGCTTTAATATTCCTTGAATGCAAACAGGCATATATAGCCCTTGAAATGGATATTTTATAGATAGGCAACTCCTATCCTCATATTGATTAGTGGTTCCAAATTAATAACCACTGCAGTAGGGAACAGACACAAAAGATACGCTCAGCATCTTTCCAAATAACCGTTCTCCTTTATTATGACGCATTTGAAGGTTTTTATACACATGATTACGTAGGTATCACATTAATATTACAATTGTATGTTTATGGTAACAAGGGGCGTTACATAGGCAGGCTAATTCTAATCAAGGACTTGAAAGAATGCAAAACATGTACTGAAAACATTATTAGTGCCGTGTGCACAGTGAGGGCATTGTGCAATACATATAAAATAGAATATAATTATATACAGAACCTACAAATTTCCATTACACCCTAATATAATGCAATGTAAGATACTATGTAACCTTTTTTTTCTTTTCCACCTCCAACACCTGTGTAATTTGTCTTTTTCTTTTCCTTTTCAACTTACTCCACTTGCACCATAGTGTCCCCAGTAATGTCCAAACAAACCGCTAGAGGGAGCACAAATTCATCTTACAAGCACTACACACTCTTCAATGTAGCTGTTGTGTGTCTTACCCTTCCGGAGTCTTCCTAATGTAACCACAGTTCAGCGTGCTCACCCCGTCCTTGGCAATAATACCGACATTTACCTTGCGATTTACTTTTTATGGGGGAGCTGTCCTCTGTCGCCTTGGGGATTCCAGGGCTCTATGTCAGGGATCTCGGCCGCTCCGCCACTCCCGCTTGGTCGCTCGCTCGCAGACCCACCTCCTCAGACACTCCACACTCCTTGGCTGGTAGCTGTAAGCCGGTCGGGGGGAGGAGATGCGCTACCCATAATCACCGCAGAGTTCTCAGCGGAAACAACTCAGCCGCCCTGTTCTGCCACTCACCGCCAGGGACCTCCACAGAGCGCTGCTCTGTCCGTTCCCCCACTAGATGGAGTAAGAGACATGCCGGGTGTATACTTACATGCCTTCCAGCATATTCGCTCAGTGAAGCCGGTCTGTGAAGCTGCTCACCTCCTCCGCTACAGAGCCCTGTAAGCATTGAGACACAGAGCTGTGGTCAGTAAGCATATCGGTGGGTTTGGATCCAGGCCTACTCAGCATCAGGTTGTGCAGACTACGCTAATAATAATATTGTAAGACTAGGCACAACAGTGATTGCATTTATACTAGTACCTCTGCTTTGTCTTTGATGCAGAAAGAAATGGATTTGGACAACTGTGTCTCTGGGTAAATGATCTAGCAGATGTTTGTGTTTGGGCAACCTATGTATATGGTCAACAATTAATTCTTCCAAAAGGTGCCTCTGTTAAAGCTTATTTCATAATGTTGAGAAAGTGAGCTTTTAGCTTTTCAAGGTATGCCACAAGTTTTTATGTTATTTTGTCACAATGTATCTTCTAGGGCTGCTATTATTATACAGGATTTATATAGTATCAACAATTTATGCAGCACTTTACAACCTGAGGATAATAGGGCTGGAGGATGATGAGGAGGACTGTGACCTGAAGTTATTCCTCTGATAGGAACTGTTGTTATGAGAAGAAGATCGGTGTGGAATGTCCTTATGTCCTGGAGGTCTGTCATGTGGTCCCTCTGCTTTCTTGCTGGTGCTATCTTAGCTGTGGTTGAGGCGGGATTGCATAAAAAAATTGGACATTCTGCCCATCTTCCCACCTCTTTTCACTTCCTGGACATATGACTGAGGGTTGTCCAAGGCTCAGGAGATTTAAAATATTGACTGTTGAAATCCACTTTTTGATCCCCAACTATCTGTGAATTGAGTTATGTAAGATAGGATAAGGATTCCTATGGTGTACTTCGCTCAATTTTTATTGTAAGGTTTTGGTAATTTAGACAAAATTAACATTATTATAATATAATTATCACTATAATAAATACTCAACATCTCAACTCCAATTTTTTTTAAATCCTTACAGATTTAATATTTTGCAGTAAATCATTAAACAAATAAAATCCATAAATAATATTTATTATTAGTCCCTGTACCTGAAAAGCTAGGTGTACATAGAGTTTCAAAAAATCATTTTTAAAACTGTTACACTGTACACAAGTCCAATGTCATGATCTTGACATAAGAGACTGGCAAGGTTTCTAGCTTATGTGCTCCACATTAAAAATAATCACTATTTCTATAGCAACGTGTATACTTTTGGTACACTTGGTGTAAACAAAGAATTGCTGTCAGAGTTCATTCATATCAGCTTTACCATATCTGAACAAGCAACAACACATCATCATGAAGACTGCTTTTGATCAGAGGTGACTGCAATGGCTCATGCTTTTCACAAGGCTGCAAAGGTTAGTGTGTATCCCACCACCATTTTTATTCAACACTTTTGCAATCACAGTTACATTGTATAACCTTAGCTATTACACTTGTATGTGTTCGGTAGTATTTAAACAAACTAAATATAACTTTTATTGACACTGTCAGCTTATAGTCAAGTGTTCAATTTTCAGATCAATTATACTACATCTGAAATTCTGATGGTCACCATCTCCCCTGGGCATCCAACTTACTGATTGCCTGGACACCCTGTACATACATAATTATGGTCCCCTACTTCAGAAAATTTGCCAAGACCTGCAAACCTGGAATAGGGTGAACTTCACATGGGTGAAGATAACAATATTGCCCTGCGTACTCTTTTTCCTGCAGATGCTACCTGTGCCTCTAACTTGGTGCTTCTTTGCAGAGCTCCACAGCCTCTTCAGAAAGTTTGTTTGGAAAGGCAAGAGGCCACGTCATGGCATTGTTGCAGTGGTCCAAACGGGCAGGGGGCTGGTATCTAAAAAAAAAATCTATTGCAGGAGCGCAATTTGTCATATGCTCCTTAGGTTCCCCTGAAGGATAGGGGCTTTTCTGACTGGTTGTCCCAGTTGACTATTCACCACCAGAAAGTTTGGGATAGACTCAATATGTCCCTGGCTCTGGCACTTCTATTATTGCCATTGGCGCTGGTAGGAGGTTTAGCTTAATTCCCCTCAGTGAGCAACTGTACTTTTTTGGATCCTGGGTGTGCAATGGGGATGACAGTTTGTCTTCCTTTATGGAAGGCCATAAATTAATCCCATTGACACTCTTAGGGACCAGTATGGCAGTTTCCTTTTTGATTTCTGGAGGCACAGCCAGCTTGCTGATTTCATTGCATTGCAACACCATGCCTCTCAGTTTAGGTCTACACTTACAGAATTTGAATGCTTATGGGCTGCCAAAGACCCCTGATCTGTGTTGGATAGGGATGAGCTCAGTGTTTGAGTCAAATGCATGTTCGACTCAAACACCGGCTGTTCGCCCGTTCGGCGAAGCCAGAACTCTGTGGGCCGTTTGGCCATATTCCTGTGGCACTCACGGGCCCACAATGCACCGCACCATCGCAGTGCAATGCTGGCTCATGATTTGCCAAGCATGCACTTTGACCCCACAGGCTTGACCGATCACAGCGCCGGCAGCTAGGAGAGCCATAATTGGCCACAGGCAGGATGCCTGTGGCCAACTATAGCTCAGGGGGGTTTAGTACATGCCCCACACTATATAAGGCCGCCAGCATGGCAGCCTTGTGTAGTGTGTTGCGGCGGTCAGGGAAAGAGCACAATAGGCAGGGACAGTGTCTTTACTGCTTGGGAACCTAGCGCTTGTTCAGTGGGTGTTGTGTGCCTCCTGCACAGTATACACCTGAAGCTACCCTTTATTACTGGTGTTCTGTTTCTGTAATACAGGCAACTGCAGCAGTTAAAGTGGGTGTTGTGTGCCTCCTGCACAGTATACACCTGAAGCTACCCTTTATTACTGGTGTTCTGTTTCTGTAATACAGGCATCTGCAGCATTTGCAGTGGGTGTTGTGTGCCTCCTGCACAGTATACACCTGAAGCTACATCTTATTGCTGGTGTTGTTCTGTTTCTGTAACACAGGCAGGCAGCTGCAGTAATTACGGTCAGTGTACTGTGTCATCTGCTCAGTGTGCACCTAAAGCTACCCAATTGCTGGTTTTCCCATCTCCCTGCAGGCCATTAATATGTCTGGAAGGCCAACAAGGAGAGGCAGACAGTCACAAGCCAATAAAAGAGGGCAAGCAGGCTCTGTGTCTAGAGACAACAGTGCTGGTCATGGACGCGGTGCATCGTCATCAGCACATGGTCATGGGACACTCTTGTCGTTATTTTTGGCAGCTGGACGTGTTGAGCCGCATCATGCCAAAGGCTTGGTAGAGTGGATGACCACACTCTCCTCATCCTCCTCATCTTCTCTCACCCAGGCTCAGGGTACTAGCAAAGCAGCTGCCAACGTGTCCTCTTCTCTCATCTCAATGTCATCAGTCACTCCTTCCCTAGAGCCACTATGTCCTCCTGAGGAGTCCCCCGAACTGTTTGAGCACAGTGTTGGGTACAGGCTCCAGGAGGATGTTTTGAAGGCTCTGATGATGATACCCAGCTAGAGGAAGGCAGTAGCGTGAGCGCAGAGAGAGGGGATGCTACAGAAGGAGAGCAATCTGGCAGTCATGTTCCATCAGCTGCAGCATACTGCCAGGTTTGCTCCAGTGATGAAGAGGAAGGGGATGATGAGGTCACTGACTCCACGTGGGTGCCTGATAGGAGAGAGGAGGAGGAGGCACATCTCCAACTAGGCAGGATGCCCTCCGGGGGCCAGCTTAAGGGCAGCACACTGACGGAATCACACCGCAGAGCTCCGCCTGTGTAGGGCGCTGTCTCTGTGCATTATTCCAAAAGTTCTTTGGTGCGGGCCTTTTTTGAGACCAATGCATCAGATCGCACCGCTGCTATTTGCGACATATGTCTCAAGCGTATCTCGCGTGGGCAAAACATAAGCCGCTTAAGCACCACATGCTTGACCTGACATATGTTGACCTGCCATACAGCTTGTTGGCAAGCGTACCTTAAAGACCCACACCAAAGAACAAAGTGGACCTCTCCTTGCTCCTCATCAGTTGGGATCTCCAACCCCACTAGACCTTTAGTCCTCTCTGAAACCTGCACTGAGAGGAATGAAGGTGTAGAATTAGGTGTGTCACAGCCAAGTACTTGTGGACACTCTGCAGTACACCAACGTCCGATTGTAGCAGGCAAATTTCCATGCCCCAGCTGCTGGACCGTTGAAAGAAGTTCACTCCTAGCCATCCACATGCCCAGCGGTTGAATGCTAGCTTTGCTAAATTGCTAGCACTTCAACTGCTGCCTTTTCAGTTGGTAGACTCGGCCCCCTTCCGGGAGTTTGAGTAATGTGCGGTTCCTCAGTGGCAAGTTCCCAAACACTTTTTCTCACGGAAGGCGATTCCGGCTCTCTACAGGCATGTGGAAGGCAATGTCCATAACTCGCTGGACAGGGCGGTCAGCGGTAAGGTGCATATTACTGCTGACTCATGGCCCAGCAGGCATGGACAGGGAGTCACCTATCTTTCACAGCCCATTGGATCACTCTTCTGGCAGCTGGGAAGGATGCAGGACAAGGTGCAGTAGTTTTGGAGGTTGTTCCTCCACCATGCCTCCAAAATGCTACTACTGGTTGTGACATGCCTCTCTCCTCCACCTACTCCTCTTCTTCTTCCTTCATGGCCTCTTCCAGTGTCTTGTCCTCAGAACCAGCGGTGCTCCGTAGGCGTTCAAGAGGCTACGCAAGTACGCAGGCAAAAATATGCCATGCCATGCTTCTGCTGGCTTGTTTGGGGGACAGGGGCCACACTGGGGCAGATATTTTGTCAGTTCTGCAGGGGCAGGCCTAGAGATGGTTGACGCCACACGAGCTTAAACCAGGAATGGTGGTTTGCGACAATGGCACCAACCTCCTCTCCGCCCTCCGACAGGGACAACTGACCCATGTGCACTGTGTGGCTCATGTCCTTAACCTGGTGGTGCAGAGGTTCTTGGGCAGGTACCAGGGCTTACAGGATGTCCTGAGGCAGGCCAGGAAAGTCTGTGTGCATTTCTGCAGATCATTTAATGCCAGTGCTCAGCTGGCTGAGCTCCAAAAGGAGTTGAACCTGCCCAAAACCCGCCTTATATGTGACATGTCCACCAGGTGGAACTCAACGTTGGCCATGCTGCAGTGGCTGCACATGCAGCAGAGGGCCATCAATGAGCACCTGTGCGACTACGGCACCAGGATAGGGTCAGTGGAGCTTGGTTTTTTTCACCACACCAGTGGGGCATGATCAGGGATGCATGCACTGTCCTGTCACTATTTGAGGAGGCCACGAGGATGGTTAGCAGTGACAGTGCATGCATCAGTGACACTGTACCTCTTGTCCACTTGTTGGAGCATATGCTGCATGGAATATTGGACAGAGAACTTGAGGCAGAACAGAGGCAGGAAGAGAAGGACTTTCTTGCCTCTCAAGGCCCCCTTTATCCAGACAGTGTTCCTGCTGTCCCACCCATCATACAGGAAGAGGACGAGGAGGAGGAGGAGGATTATTGTGTCAGTATGGAGGTGGAGCCTGGCACTCAGCATCAGCAGCAGCAGCAGTCTTTTAGGGATGATTTACTGTCCCAAGAAACCCATGGACTTGTACGTGACTGGGAGGAGGTGGCTGTGGATCATGTTGTCTTTAGTGACCCAGAGAACTCTTGACCAAATGCCTCAGCTAACTTACGCTGCATGGCCTCCCTGATCCTTCAAAGCCTGCAAAAGGATCCTCGTATTCTTCGGATCAAGGAGAGGGTCCATTACTAGCTGCCCACTCTCCTTGATCCACGGTACAAGGGTAAGGTTGAAGACCTTATCTTGCCATCACAGAGGGAGCAGAGGATGAGACATCTCCGGGAGGCCTTGCAGAAAGGTCTGTGCAATTCGTTCTCAGAGACTGGGAGGCTACAAACTCCTGGTCCTGGACATCGTGTTGCTGAGGCTTCGGTCAGTCACAGAAGGAGCGGTGGCTGTCTGACCGATGCATTCAGACAATTTTTTAGTCCGCAGCCCCAAGGTATGATTGGTTCCAGCAACCTTCGCCAGCGTCTGGTCAGACTTGGACACCTTTCCCACCGAAAATCCTCTGGCTTGCTGGGTCTTGAGGATGGATCACTGGCCAGAGCTTGCACAGTATGCAATTGAGCTACTGGCCTGTTCTGCATCCAGCGTTCTTTCGGAACGCACCTTCAGTGCTGCTAGAGGCTTTGTAACGGATCACAGGGTGGGCCTGTCCACCGACTCAGTTGATAGACTGACCTTCATAAAGATGAATCAGTCTTTGATCAGCACCAGCTACCAAGCACCTGAAGCTGATGTAACCAAATATATATATATTTTTTTTTTTTTATGTCACGTCCCTTCATGACTGCCTATGCTGATGCTGAGTGACTGTCCTGTTATGTTGACTGACTATCCTCTTCCTCCTCAATGATCCTGCTGATAGCTTGGAAGAAAATGTTTGGTTCTGGGTGATGCCACCAGTGGCTAAGGCCCAATTTTTCAACCCCTGTATAACAGGGGCATGTAATTACAATTTTTGATGCAATGCTTTGCAGCAGGGCTCATTCCTGCACTCCAACTAGAGTATCTGGGAGAGGTTGCAGTGTTGTGGCACCAGTGCCTAAGGCCCAATTTTTCAGCCCCTGTTTAACAGGGGCATGTAATTACAATTCTTGATATAATATTTCACAGCAGGGCCCGTTCCTGCGCCCACCAAGAGTAACAGTGAGGACTTATAGTGTTGTGGCACCAGCACCACCACCACAACCACCAAAGGCCCAATTTTTCTACCACTGTTCAACAATGGCATGTAATTACAATTCTTGATATAATCGTTCACAGCAGGGCGCTCCAACACCCACCAAGAGTCACTTTGAGGGCTTACAGTTTTGTGACAACACCAACACCTTAGGCCCACATTTCTGCAGAGCATATAGGGCAGGCCCCTACTTTCAAACATCCAACTTACAAACGTCTCCTACTTGCAAGCAGAAGGAGACAACAGGAAGGGAGATGAAAAAAGACGGACGGCAAAAAAAATTATAGAGGGGTGATAACCCTTCCCTATGTTTTCCAAAAGGCTTAAAAATAGATTTTTTTGACTGGAGCTACACTTTAAAAATGTACCAATTCAAACTTATTCTACTTAACACAACAAACCTACACAGTCCCTGTCTTGTCCGCCTGTATACTGCTGTTCTGAGTATATAGGGCCTGGAAGCCCCACACCCTTACTTTTTTTAATTTGGGTACGGGATTCCCCTTAATATTCGTACAAGACCCAAAGGGACTGGTAATGGGCAGGGGGGTTACCCATACAATTTTTCCCAATGATTTTCATCCGTATTGCCGGAATCAGACATTACATTAAAACCGCAAGCAGTTTTAAATGACTTTTTTTCCGTTAAATTACATTTTGTGCAGGGACTGTTCTGAACATGGGAAACACGTGCTACTTCACAGGCATACTATAGACACCCCCAGGCACGATATTTAAAGGAATATTTCACTTTTTTCACTTTAATCAGCTTTTAAATCAGTGCTCCCGAAAAAACGGCCATTAAAAAAAAAAATTGGCATTGATCCATGTCCCCTGGGGCAGGATCCAGGTCACCAAACCCTTTTTAGGACAATATATTGCATATTGGCCAAAAAAATTAGCACTTTTGATTTAGAACGTTAGAGTCCAATAGACTTTACTGGGGTTCTAAAGTTCGTACAAATTTTCGGTCCTTTCGAAAGTTCTGGTGCTAACCGAACCGGGGGATTTTCGGCTCATTCCTAGTGTTGTAGAGGATGTGGCCAGAGGGGAACATTCCTACATATATGGTGGGACTCTCCCCTGTTGCTGTCCTTTTGTTATATGGTCCATAAGCACATGGGATGACCTAGGTATTTATCTCTCCGCTTCACCAAAACACTTTCTGCTTCTGCACGTTCTACCCATTTCTATTTTTCCGCTATAAGCGCAGTGCTCTCCCATATTTTCTCAATGCTGCAAAATGCCTCATACCAGTCCACTGGAAGAGCCTGCACATTCAGAGTGAGCTTGAATGGGTTGACAAGGTGTGGGAGATTATAGAGGCGGAAGAGAGAGGCAGGAAAGATTTGACTCCCCTTGGGTGGCCTGGAGTAACCATATCTCTGGTTTGGCTTCAGTGTCTTGTCTGGATTTTGCTTAGTTGGCCCTGGCAGATCCCACGTTTAGGCAGCTTGTCCATGAAGGCCAGAAGTTAATAACTTTGATGTTGCAGCATCTAACCAGTTATTGAACCAGGTGTGACCTTCATGTTATGAACATGGGAGCGGTAATTTCACTCACAGTGTTTTAAGGTTTTATGTGTTTCAATGTCACTTTTTTTTCAAGTCTCATACCTATTGTATTATTGCTATGACTTCCAGAGAAAGCTCTTCTGCCCTGTCTCAGGGGTGGGGGGGGGGGGGTGGAGACCTGTCCACATAGATCAAATATCTGAAGCAGGAGAAGACTTTTGTGTGTTATATTGCTGTTTTTCTCACTGTTTTTAATAGTATTAACCAGTGGTACTGACGATATCTGTTTTCTGTTTTCCTTTTATTTTAGTTTTTTAGGTTTGTACTGCCTACAAATTATACATAAAGATTATACAAACAATCATTAGATATGGTGGCTGCATTAGTTTTCTTTTCTTAGGCTTTTTCCTTCTGTTTTCACCTGGAGTTCTTGCCAACAGTACACCTCATGTAGAAGGGGGGCCCCCCACTCTGGATGAATGAGAACAGTGGGGTACCTTTGGGCAGCAGCATTTTTAATCTAGGGGAGGGAGGTGTTGGATGTACTAGCAGAATTAAAAACATGAACAAATTGAAGCCAAACTCCAGCTAATACTTTATAAGCATTTACAGCAAACAGTTTTTTTTCCTTTTGGGTTAAGGTTTTACATAAAAGCTGATCATTTTAAGCACACCTGCTAGAGCTAAATGGTTTGTATCCTCTTGTGAACTAAATCCATGCCAGTTCATTCTTTGTTTATAAAAATCATGCTCAATGAAATCCTTCCACATCTGGAAGAAATGAACCCAGAAATAATGCACTGTCTGCTTCTCTTATTCAATTATAAGTAATTAAAAGTGAGAACATGAAATATAATTCAAGGTCCCCGCGTTATTTCTCAGAGGATAAACTGCTGGTAAAGATTCAATCACCTCATCTAGTATATTCTTCTCCATGTCCATAGTCCAAATGTAATTTTGCAATAGGTATATACCTCTCATAACCTTTTATGATAGAAAAGTTCTGTTATGATCCCCTGACCTTACTGAATAGTTTCAGGTTTAACAAGACGGGGGGTCCATAAATGGCATGAAGGCTTCACTGTCCTTGAAACTTACCACCTTTCTTTATTCAACCCAAACATGTTACAGGTGGGGTTTTCTTGGGTTACAGGGCAAGTACAATAGGGTGACCTCTATGTACTCATAGTAGCCTTTGTACTGGATGGGGTCCAGGATAATGTTTAAACCCTTGTACACACGGTCGGACATCAGAAAATGTCCGATCGGACCCGTGTTGTTGGATAATCCGACCGTGTGTGGGCTTCATCTGACTTTTTCCGTCAGAATGTCCGACCAACAAAGTTTGAGAGCTGGATATAACATTTTCCAACAACATGATCTGATCGGACTTTGTCTGATCGTTTGTAGAGAATTCCAATCAGACAAAGTGCCACGCATGTTCAGATCAAATTAGGAGACCAAAGCTATTGGCTACTAAGCTGAACGCAGTCCCGTCGGAACGAACGAACGTCATCACTTTCCGCGCGATCGGATTTTCAGACAACTTTGTCCGACCGATATGTGAAAGAACTACATACATCCCTTAAAGTGGTTGTAAACCTCAGTCATGAAATCTGAACAAATCACATCTATCTGTAGTGTTTACTTGTCTATCTCCAAAGTTCTAAATGTCGTTTCTCTCTGGTGCTTCGTTCCTCTGCTATCAACATAGCAAAGTAACTTCTGACAAGTTTTCCTGACACTTCACATACATTTGTGATGGGGAGGAGCTTAGCACACAATTTGTCTATTTAGGACACAGCTCTGTGTCCTTTCTTTGTTCCTGTGCTGTGTGTGAAGGGGGGGGGGTGTCCTTTTGTCTCCAGTCAACTCTCATACAATGTACAAGTGTTCTAATTGCAGTCCTCCACCCCCTCCTCTGTGCTCTATACAGATAAAACTAATTGTATCACAATTCTGCACTTTTGAAGGGATGTAGAGAAGAAAATGTTGCAGATAAACAAGTATAACTATTGTAGGAGAATTTATTTCACCTCTGTTTATCACCTGAGGCCAGTCACTTCCCTGGGTATATAAGAGGGTTTAAAACCACTTTAACCACTAGCTGACCAGCTGCCGTCATTCTACAGCAGCAGGTTGGCTTGCTCCTGCAAATCGCCATAGCTGTACATTGACCCTTTAAACATATAGAGTAGGCTGCACGGTGGGGGAGCTGATGCATGTGGCCGTGGTTGCAATGACCTCTGGCCATGCCCAATCGTGGGCGTGAGAAACAGGATGGGCATTTGTGTGTGTAAGAGCAGAGACAAATTGTCTGTTCCTACTAGCTATGTAATGATATGGCTTCTCCTAGTCAGTCACATCCCCCCACAGTAAGAAACACACTGTGGGAACACATTTAACCCCTAGTGTTATCCCTTTCCCTACCAGTGACATTTACACAGTAATCAGTGAATTTGTATAGCTCTGATCCCTGTATAAATGTCAATGGTCCCAAAAATGTGTCAAAGGTGTCCAATCTGTCCACTGCAATGTCACAGTCCCGATAAACACTGATCGCCACCATTACTAGTAAAAAATAAAATAATAAAAATGCTAAGAAAACTTCCAAAATAAAAAAAACACAAAAACATACTCAGAAAGAGCACTAACAAGCAATGAAATTTACCAAAGGTCATTAAGGCATACTGTAATTATGCAAGTCTGAAAGGTAGAATGACATAACATTACAATATGATGTGTAGACATTTTATACTATATTGTTTTTTACCTTCTATTCTTTTTTCATGCAAGTGGAGTTACCTAACACATTTGCTATTACATAGCATAGTTCTATTTTAAAGTTAAACTCTGGGCTGTCCCTTCCCCCATGGCCACTGTAATTGATAGATGTCATAAAGAATTAAAAGAAAATTGCCCCATTTACCCACCTAAATGAATAGTCATTTAAAATGTGGGTTTTTATGTCTTCTTTACTTTTCTGTTTACAGGAGGTCCTTTTAGGGTGTCCAAGTCACTGTCTGTGTGACATAGACAGTTTCTATTTGCTTTCAATGACCTGGGTTCTCTAAACCCTTGTACACACGGTCAGAGAATCCATTGGAATGTGTCCTATCGGACTGTGTCGCCGGATGATCCGACTGTGTGTGGTATGCATCAGACTGATTTCGTCGGAATATCCGTCGGACCCAATTTTCCAACATGTTGGAAATATTTCCTGACCAACTGGGCTGATCGGACATACTCCGATCATGTGTAGAGAATTTTGATCGGACCAAGTGCCACGCATGCTCAGATCAAATTCCTACATCAAAGCTTTTGGCTACTAGCCTGAATGTAGTCCCATCGTAACGAAATTACGTCATCACGTTCTGAAAGATCTGATTTTTTCGCCAACTTTGTCCGACCGTGTGTATGCAACAGTTTCGGACAAGATCCGACGGGCAAAATCCGACGGATTTGTTTGTGGAAATCTCCGACCGTGTGTACAGGGGCTTAGAATTCAGAAAAGAGTCTGAAGGTGTGGACAGTAGCGTGAGAGAACCATCTGTCATCTGCACATCTGCAGGGCTAAATTGCCAGTCCCCTGGACCTGGAAATGGAGTCAGTAAGGGCAGAAAAGGTGGCCTTAGGACAATATAAAATTAATGATCAAAAACTAAAAAGAGCTGAATCAGGTAACAAAAAAGGACTGAAAAACAAAACAACCTAAAAATAGACTCCTAGCCTGTGCAAGTGGATGTGTTAATACTGTAGATTAAGTGATTATCTATACTCAAACTAGAGATTAAATTAGAGTAAAACAAATAAATAAAGTGAAAAAGAAGCTGCTCGTTGTAAAGTGAATCAACACCTGCACAAATAAACAAAACCAATAATAATCGTGCTTAGCATGGTTATTCTTGGTTTTGTAACAAAAAAAGGACTAGATTAGTTAGAGGAGCGGTCGATTATTTCTTTTCAGTAGGTGTTATTTTAAAATACAGCTAAAAGTAATTTTTATGTGATTTTAAAGTGGTTGTAAACAACTTTGTCCCATGTAAATCAGCATAAAAAACCCTAATGAACACTGCGTGTAGATATATCCTTGCTTAGTATTGTTGTAATCCTTTTTGTTCTTTAGAATGACATCATTGAGCATGCCCAGATCTCCCCTGATTTATGGCACACTCTCTATGTGCTTATCTATCTGTTATCAGGACTTCCTATGGCACAACACTGAACTCCCAGGAGGCTGCAGAATCATTCAGAGTTTCCTCCTACACAACATGTGATCATGTGACATGACATTCAGTGTAAACGTGGCCATTACTGCAGTCTTATCAGCTGAAGCTGATAAGACTGACAAAGGGAAACATTAGACATCGGCACAAGTAAATACTATGAAATAAAACAAGTCAGCTAGGAACAGGGAAGCAGGGTTCCCATAGAAACGTTGGATTGAGAAGGAGGCTTGGTTAACAGTACAGGAAGTGCTGAATGTAAGGGCGGAAATACACTCCACTGTGGACTCAGAAAACAATACTTAAGATGGTGCTGCCTAACCCCTGGAAACAAGTATTTTTAAAGTTTCTTTAAACAGTAAGTAATATGCGATTTGGGCTGGATTACAGTGGCTATAGTCTGATAATTATTTATTATAATGGACTAAATGAAGAGAAGCATCAGAGTGGGAGAGTTTACTTCCTCTTTAACGTGCTGACAGCTTCAGGATGGCAGTTCAAATACATATCTGCCTTTAAAATGATCTTTTGTAGCCACCTTTCCTTCTAATGCCGCATACACACGATCAAACTATCCGCCTGTGTGTGGGCTCCGGCAGACTTTTTTTTTCCCAAGTCCGGCGGACAATTCGGCCGTGTGTGTGCTAGTCTGCCGGACTTTTGAAATGAACTGACTTTCCCGCACACGGAGAAAAGTCAGTTCATTTTGAACGCGGCTCCAGGTAGCTGGGACTAGCAAAGGAAGTCAATGTCGCCGCCTTCGGCGGTGAGATTGACACCTCGCTAGCCCCGTCACCTGATATGGACTTAAACGGTAAGCCCTACGCTGAAAAAACGGAGTGGGGTCCTCCCCAAGGTCCATACAAGACCCTTATCCGAGCACGCAGCCCGGCCGGTCAGGAAAGGGGGTGGAGACAACCGAGTGCCCCCCCTCCTGAGCCATACCAGGCCGCGCGTGCCTTCAACATGGGGGGGTGCTTTGGGGAAGGGGGGCCGTGTGTCCCCCCACTCCAAAGCACCTTGTCCCCATGTTGATGAGGACAAGGGCCTCTTCCCGACAACCCTGGCCGATGGTTGTCAGGGTCTGCGGGTGGGTGGCTTATCGGAATCCAGGAGCCCCCTTTAATAAGGGGGCCCCAGATACCGGCCCCCCACCCTATGTGAATGAGTATGGGGTACAATGTACCCCTACCCATTCACCTGTGAAAAAAATGTAAATAAAACACAACACAAGGTTTCAAAATTATTTATTGCACAGCTCCGGGGGTCTTCTTCTATCTTGGGGGGTCATCTCGCCGGACTCCTCGGCTATCTTCTGCTCTTTTGCTAGCACTTTTACTAGCAGAGGAGCCCGGCTTTCTTCTTCGTCGCTGCTCAGGGGTCTTCTTCCGACTTCGGGGGTCTTGTCCCTCTCTTTGGGGGTCTTGTCCCCCTCTTCGGTTCTTCTTGCCGGGCCTCCGCTTTCTTCCTTTAGCTCTTTTACTAGCGGTGGCTCAGTCTTCTGTCGCCGCCTCTTCTCCTGACTTCGGGGGTCTTGTCCCCCTCTTTGGTTCTTCTTGCCGGGCCTCCGCTCCTTCTTCCAGCTCTTTTACTGGCGGTGGCCCGGTCTTCTGTCGCCGCTGTCGCCTTCTCTTCTTCTACCTTGAGATGTTGACTCGACGCTGTCTCTGGCCATAATGACAGGGGCGTGTTGCGCAGCGACTTATATAGGGACAATGGGTGGGGTCACGGGTGATGTCCCCGCCCATTATGATGTCACAGTCCCAGAGGATGCTCTGTATCTCGGCGGCGCCATTTTTAAAATGGAAAAGACACTGACAAGCCTGCAAATAACTGACAAGGCTGCAAAATACTGACAAGGCTGCAATCGATTGACAAGACTGCAATGGAAGGCTGCAATGGAAGGCTGCAATGCAAGGCTGCAAAGCAAGGCTGCGATGCAAGGCTGCAAATGACTGACAAGGCTGCAAATGACTGACAAGGCTGCAATGCAAGGCTGCAAATGACACTGATAAGGCTGCATTGATGTGCATTTAAATGTAAGTTTTTTTCCTTAAACCTCCCTCCTAAAAGTTTTTTTCTTTTAAATTCCCTCCTAAACTTGGGGTGCGTGTTATACGCCGCTGCATGTTATACGACAATAACTATGGTATACAATTCTATATGTAGGCCCATACAAATCATAATATTCTATTCTTTTTATATCTGTGCTTCCATTAACTTATGTCTAGTCTATTTACTAAGTATATCTAAGTTGATAGGTGAAGAAAAATTAAGAGGGTATAATACCTCTCCATGTTCCACCCCCCCCCTATTGTTTTGAATATCTGACCCGAGGATGACGCTCTCCCCAAGTCAAGACAAGTTTCAACCACTATCTTCCACTATTCCCCTATCTCCCCTGTTTGAAATGAATTTCTTTCCCCTCCTAATATCCTATAAAAAAAAGGAAAAGGTTTGGTTCAGAACATGGGAACAGGAAAAAAAAATTGAGACAAACACGCGAAAAATTAAAAGTGCTAATTTTAAAGGATTATATGCTAACACAAGTTATTGTGTTGGAAAACCAAAAATATGTCATGTCCCGAGTCCGAAAGGCCCCCAAGGAGAGGCAGACGCTCACAAGCCACTAAAAGATGGCAAGCAGCCTCTGTGTCTACAGTCAACAGTGCTGGTCATGGACATGGCACATTTTCTGCAGGTGGCCATGGGGCATGCTTGTCCCTTTTTTCTGCTGCTGGCCTTTTTTTCTGCTGCTGGCCATGTTATTGAGCCACAACATGCAGAAGAGTTGGTTGAGTGGATAATGAGGCCTTCCTCATCCTCCTCATCTACTGTCACCCAGGCTCAGAGTAGTTTGCCTTCCAACATAGCTGCCAAAGTGGTCTATTCCACTCGCTCCTTGTCCACAGTCACTCCTTCCGTAGCCCCACGATTATGCACAGAGGTGTCGCCAGAATTATTTGACCTGAGTGTCAGTTATATTCTGCTGGAAGATTGCCCCAAGTACTTGCAGCCAATCTGCTAGCAGTACACCACCAATTGATTTTTAGCAGGAAAACTTCCCTACCCCAGTTGCTGAAGTGTAAAAAGAAATTTGTTCCCAGCCATCCACATGCTCAGTGTCTAAATGCTAGCTTGGCCAAATTGCTAGCGCTTCAACTTCTCCCTTTTCTACTGGTAGACTCTGCCCCCTTTCGTGAATTTGTGGAATATGCTGTACCTCAGTGGCAGGTTCCAAAATGCCATTTCTTCTCATGGAAAGCCAATCAGGCTCTCTACCAGCATGTGGAAGGCAATGTTTTGGCCTAGTTGGACAGGGCGGTCAGCAGTAAGGTTCATATTATCGCTGACTCATGGTCCAGCAGGGACATTATCTTTCCTTCATGGCACACTGGGTAACTCTGCTGGCAGCTGGGAAGGATGCAGGACAGGGTTCAGTGTTGTTGGAGCTTGTTCTGCCACACTGCCTCCAAAATGCTAGTGGTGATTCTGCCACAGCTCTCTCCTCCATCTCCTCCTCTTCTTCCTCTATGGCCTCTTCTGCAGATTTGTCCTCTGAACCAGCAGTACTTCATAAGCGCTCAAGAGGCTACGCAAGCAGTCAGGCTAAAAGATGTCATGCGGTGCTTGAGTTGGTCTGCCTAGGGGACAGGAGCCTCACTGCCGCAGAGATTCTGTCAGCTCTGCAGGAGCAGGTGCAGAGGTGGTTGATGCCATGCCAGCTTCAGCCAGGAATGGTTGGATGCGACAATGGCACCAACCTTCTCTCTGCCCTCCGACAGGGGCACTTGGCCCATGTTCCATGTTTGTCACACGTCCTGAATTTGGTGGTGCAGCGGTTCTTGACCAGGTTCCCAGACTTACAAGATCTCCTAATGCAGGTCAGAAAAAGTCTGTGGTTATTCCGTCGGTCATACAATGCCAGTGCTCGGCTGGCTGACATTCAAAGGTAATGCAACCTGCCCACCAACCTCCTCATTTGTGTCATGCCCACCAGGTGGAACTCAACATTGTCAATGCTGCAATGGATGCAATACACAGAAGAGGGCCAATGATGTGTACCTGTGAGAGTATGACACCAGGGCAGGGTCAGGGGAGCTTGGCTGCATGCACTGTCCTGTCACCATTTGAGAAGGCCACAAGGATGGTAAGCAGCGACAATGCATGCATCAGTGACACTGTCCCTCTAGTCTTCCTGCTGGAGCACACGCTTTGTGGAATCATGGACCACGCACTTGACCCAGAGGACTCAGAATCGAATGCCTCTGCAAACTTATGCTGCAGGGCCTCCCTGATTCTGAAAAGCTTGTGAAAGGACCCTAGGATTTGTGGTATCTAGCAAAGGGATCATTACTGGCTGGCAACCCTTTGTGATCCACTTTACAAGGATAAAATTGCAGAACTCATCCTACCTTCACAGAGGGAGCAGAGGATAAAACATCTTCAGGAGGCCTTGAAAAAAGGTTTGTGTAACACATTTCCAGACCCTTGGAGGTTACCCTTTCCTGGTGCTGGACAATGTGTTGCTGAGGCTTTGTCCAGTCAGAGGAAGAGCGGTGGAGAAGGTGGCTGGCTGACCGATGCCTTTAAACAATTTTTCAGTCCTTAGCACCAAGGTCTGTGTCATAGGATGCACACAGGTAAAGTGCTCTGGCGCACAGCTGTGTGCAATAGGAATAAACGAAAGCACACAAGCACACACACACAGGGTGTGACCCCTCGCTGACCTATAAAGGAAGTGAGGTCATCCAAACACACTGCTGGTTTGTCTTCAGCTTCCTGTGTTTCCCACGTCTGTTCCTGTGATCTCTATTACCCGTTTTTGACCCGGATTGCCTCATCGACCTCGCTGATCTTCTCCTGACCCGACCCCTGGCTTGACCTTGGATTCCCGCTTTCTAAACATGTTTTACCCTCAGCCTGCATCTGGACTTACCTGCTATCTCCTGTGTTCGACCCCCGGCTTGTCTTGGATTATCCTTCTGTCTCAGCGTTCCTGGTACTTGTTGTCTTCTGATCTGGACTGTGTTTGACCCCTGGCTCTGCTCAAGCTTCAGCTCTGCTCAAGCTACCTGCTGATCTACTAGCAAGTGACTGTCCTACTGGTAGCTTGTGCCTCTTGGTGCAACCACCCTCTGTGCCACCTTTCAGGGGTGGTCTGCGCCGAGTCGCAACAGCGACCGCTCTCGGCATCTTGGCCTCGGTGAGTACATTTATATGATAGTCTGATTGGTTCAAGCAACCATCTCCACCGTCTGCATTATATGGTGCAGGAATATCTAGGGGCAAGAGCAGACTTGGAGACCTGTCCAACAGAGCATCCACTGGGTTACTAAGTCTTGAGGATGGACCATTGTCCGGAACTTGCTCAATATGCAATCGAGTTACTGGCCTGTCCTTCCTCCAGCATGCTTTCTGAATGCACATTCAGTGTTGCTGGAGGGTTTGTAACAGATCAAAGAGTGCGCCTGTCCACAGACTCCATTGATAGGCTCACATTCATAAAAGTGAATCAGCGTTGGATCAGCAGCATCAAACACCTGATACTGATGTAACTGATTGTATTTGCTATGGATCTGGGATCCCTTGAAGACTGCCTATGCTGACTATCCTATTGATGATGCTAGCTTCCAACAACATTTTTGGTTTAGGGCACCACTGCCAACACCCAAGGCCCAATTTTTCTGCCTCTGTTTAACAGGGGCATGTAATTACAATTTTTGATATAATATTCCACAGCAGATCCCATTCCTGCTCCCAACACAAGTATCCGTGGGGGGTTACAGTGTTGTGGCACCACCACCACCACCCGAGGCCCAATTGTTCTGCCCCTGTTAAACAGGGGCATGTAATTACAATTTTTGATATAATATTTCACATCAGGGCCTGTTCCTGCACCCAACAAGAGTAACTGTGAGGGCTTACAGTGTTCTGGCACCACCAAAACCAAAGGCCCAACTTTTCTAACTCTGTTTAACAGGAGCATGTAATTACAATTTTTGAAATAATAGTTAAGCAGGGCCCATTCCTGCGCCCAAAAAGAGTAACTGTGAGGTTTTCCTTCTTCCTCCATCTTGTTCTTCCCCCGCTTCTTCCTCTATCTTCCTTCACTTCTTCCACTGGTCTTCTCATCCAGCATCTTCCTCCGGCTTCTTCTTCTCTACTTCATCCTCTGTACGATCCACACCAATGGGAGTCTCCTGCTGTGTGAAGTTTCTGTTCAGGTGACAGCTCTTATATAATGGAGAGCGAGGCCACATGGTGACCCCGCCCCCCTCTGACACACGGGGACTTCCCTATGGCTTACCCCGTGGTGTCAGAGGGGGACAAGGTCACCCGTTTACGTATTTTTAGAAAAAAAAATTGGCACGGGGTTCCCCTTAATATCCATACCAGAGCTGAAGGGCCTGGTATGGAATTTGGGGTGACTCCCATGCATTTTTTTTTTAATTTTGGTTCGGAGTTCCCCTGTGGTGGAATCCCATGCTGTTTTTTTCAATGAATTTTATGTGTCCTGCCGGGATTGACAATTCATTATAGCCGAGAGTAGTTTTAAATGACTTTTTTTCCTTTAGAAATGTAATTTTGCTCTCAGACTGTTCTAAACATGGGAAATATGTGCTACTTTACAGGCATACTCTAGACACCCCCAGGTACGAAATTTAAAGGAATATTATGCTATTATTGTTTCACTTTAAGCATTATTAAAATCACTGCTCCCGAAAAAAGTTTTTAAAACTTTTTTTTGCATTGATACATGTCCCCTGGGGCAGGACCCAGGTCCCCAAACACATTTTATGACAATAACTTGCATATAATCCTTTCAAATTAGCACTTTTGATTATTCACGTTTGTGTCCCATAGTCTTTAACTGTGTTTGCATGTTCAAACAAATGTTTTGCCTGTTCGCATGTTCTGGATGCGAACCGAACCGGGGGGTGTTTGGCTCATCCCTACTACGGCATTACAGGTGAGAAAGACAAAGCAGGAAGCACCAACAGAGTGTAGTATTAAAATGAACAAATGTAATCAGAAGGTTAAGAACACTCACAAGAACAAAGTAAAAACAGGCTCACCTGCTGCATGGGGTCAGGGCAGGACTTGGGGTGGTGGGGGCCCATGGGCTTGAGTCACTTTCGGGTCCTACCTTCTATACATTACAATATTTATCGGCGTATAACACACACCGGCGTATAACACGCACCTCAAGTTTAGGAGGGAATTTTAAAGAAAAAAACTTTTAGGAGGGAAGTTTAAGGAAAAAACTTACTTTGAAATGCCCATCAATTCAGCCTTATCAGTGTCCATCTGCAGCCTTGTCCATCCATCTGCAGCCTTGTCCAGTGTCGTTTGCGGCCTTGTCAGTGTAGCCTTGTCATTGCAGGCTCTCAGTGTCTCTCAGGTCCTCTCGGCAGCTATCGAGTCCTCTCGCAGTCCCGAGCGGAGCTGAGAGTAGCCGAGTGTACTCGGCTCAGCTCACACCCAGTCCCCGTGTTATGTTCATCATAGGGCAGGACTGGGTGTGACTGGGTGTGACTGTCCATAGCCGAGTACACTCGGCTATGTATCTCGGCGGGGCCCCCTATTGAGGGGGGCCCATGGGCTTGAGCCCAGTTAAGCCCAATGGTAAGTCCGGCCCTGCATGGGGGGCTGCTCCAAACCATTCCATGGAAATCGTGCAGCACAGAGGGGACACAGCAGTCATTGGTGCTGTGAAGAGGCTGGATGGTGTCCAGAGAAGCCGGATGAAACATTGTGGACCACAGGGTGGATGTGATATGACCAGAGATGGGGAGGTGGCCAGAATACACACAGGAAGAGCACACTGTGATAGAAAAGCTCTCTAGAGGCCTTTAGAAGGAACTGCAGCTCCGAGTGTGTATCCCAGTGTGCTCATCCTGTGTGTATCCTGGCCACTTATCTGCCTCCAGTGATGTCACATCTGCCCTGTCGTCCACGGTGTTTCTTCCAGCTTCTCTGGATACCATCCAGGCTCTTCACAGCACCAGTGACTACTGTGTCCACTATGTGCAGCCCGATGTCCGTGGGATGGACCCGCCATGCACCAGGTGAGCTTATTTTTTACTTTGTTCCTGTGAGTGTTCTTAACCTTCTTATTAAAACTGTTAATTGTAATACTTCATGCAGGTGGCGCTTCCTGCTTTTTCTTTCTCACTTGATTCCATAGAGTTGGCTTATCTCTTCGGGGGGCGACTGCCACCACTAGTCATATATTGGACTTATGGACTCAATCTAGCCTGTCAATTGGCTGTTCTTATTTATGTTGCCCATAAATATGTGTTTACCCATAGGGCTTCCAGTGTGCAGGACTATATTGTGTTTTGTGCCAGTTACCCCAATTTCCTTTTATGGCAATACAGGGACTGCCCTTACTAAAGCTATATAGTAGACATATGAAAGTTATTATATTATAGAAATCTTGGCGGCTGCATGATCACAGTGCTATAGAGGACACATACAAAATGACAGCTGTATATCATCAAAACTCTGGTATTTTTAATCAATATACATAATACAATAGCAATTTTTTCTGAAAAGCTGCGCTATAATGATTCAAATCAATGTGTTAACATATAAATAAATTGATCATGCAAAAATAAATGAATCTAAAAATAAATCCAAAAATACAGACAGAGAATCTATATGTAAATATTCAGGATATTAGTCCATTTCCCATTCAACAATAATTCTGCTTGTCATCTCCACCGTGTTCTATCACACCGCACCAATGAAAAAAGTGTCATCAGAGTTGCAGGAAAAGGCTTTCCACCACCAACAATACTGACGCTTACCAGCTATACTGATCCCATCTCAGAGATCAGATATCGCCACTGTTAAAACACTCCCTCAGAACCTGGACTGCATGGAGGATGTATCTCTTTAAGCACTCTGTTCCAATGGTTGGTATATTCCTACGGCCACACCGCTCATTGCCCAGCACATGTATAAACAAGAGGAATCGCCATAGTGTAATATTGTCGAAAATTTTAATAGATAAAAAGACTTGCACTTACATCAAATGTAAAAAGGATTAGTTTTCAGTAAAAAAAAGTTTTGCCGGCCGGCTTCATACAACGCTGCCCGTTGCTTCCGGGTTCAGCATAGATCGCGGTGACATCAGCACGCCGCTCCTCCCTACGCCGTTTCGTTAGAGATAACATCTTCCTGGGGCACGGCGGCGTACTGACTCACCGCTATAAATAACACTACACATAGTTAGTACCGCCCCACTCTGAGCTTCTGATGGCCATGTTTAACCACTTGAGACCCGCGCTATAGCCGAATGATGGCTACAGCGCAGATCTCCTTTTCCCGGGACTACATCTATTGACGTAGTCCCGTGCACGAGCGGCCTGTGCGCCCCCTGAGGGGCGCGCGCGGCACGCTCTGTGATCAGCGAGTCTATGAGACTCGCCTGATCACCGATCCGTGCAAGGGGTCGATCCCGACCCCTTATCACGTGATCAGCTGTCAGCCAATGACAGCTGATCAGGTGATATAACGGAGCCGGTAATCGGCTAGTATTCCTCCTCACGCTGACAGCGCGAGGAGAAAAAAAAAGCCGATCACCGGCAGCCGTGATCGGGACATCAGTCCCGATCACGGCCAGCCCTGCTAGTGCCCACCTGCCCCCTGCCAGTGCCCACCTGCCCCCTGCCAGTGCCACATTAATAAAAAGTAAGTGCCCCCCGTCAGTGCCACCCAGCAGTGCCCATAGTGCCACCCAGCAGTGCCCACAGTGCCACCCAGCAGTGCCACCCAGCAGTGCCCACAGTGCCACCCAGCAGTGCCCACAATCTGCCTCAACAAAGGTGCTGCACCCCAGTGCCACATATCCGTGCCCATCAGTGTCATCTACCAGTGCCCAGCAGTGCCGCCCAGCAGTGCCCAGCAGTGCCACCTATCAGAGCCACCTATCAGTGCCACCTATCAGTGCCCATCAGTCCCATCTATCAGTGGTACCTATCAGTGCCAATCCGTGCCACCCATCCTTGCCACCCATCTGTGCCCCCCATCCGTGCCATCTTATCTGTGCCCATCTTTGCCCATCAGTGCCGCCTTATCTGTGCCCATCGGTGCCGCCTTAACCTGTGTCTATTAGTGCCGCCTTAACTATGCCTATCAGTGCCCACCAGTGCAGCCTATCAGTGCCCACCAATGCAGCCTATCAGTGCCCACAGATGCAGCCCATCAGTGCCCACCAGTGCAGCCTATCAGTGCCGCCTCATCAGCGCACTTCAATGAAGGAGAAAAATGACCCGTTTGCAAAATTTTATAACAAACTATTAAATATGATTTTTTTTTTTTTGCATCTTTTTTTGTTTGTTTAGCAAAAAGTAAAACTCCGAGCTGTAATTAAATACCACCAAAAGAAAGCTCTATTTGTGGGAAAAAAATGATAAAAATTTAATTTGGGTACAGTGTTGTATGCCCGCGCAATTGTCATTCAAAGTGCATCAGCGCTGAAAGCTGAAAATTGGTCTGGGACTGAGGGGGGTTTAAGTGCCCAGTAAGCAAGTGGTTAATGAGGGCGAACTTCCCCATTATGTGGTTGTTATGTCACTTTCACAATATGCAAAACGCTATAATGTGCAGGATCTTTTCCGAAATTCTTCCCTACCTATCTGAAAAGACCATATTGAATCTAGGCAAATATTCCCTCATATTAAACGAGTTACTATACATATGTAATGGCTCAACAGTCAGCATATCCAGTATTAGTTAATATTTAGGAAGAGAAAAAATACATTAAAATAATATATAAAAAAATATATAATATATAAAAAATATATAAAATATATAATATATATAAAAAAAATGTAAAAGAAAAATGTAAAAAAATAAAAAAAAATGTTTTTTATATTTTTGTTTATATTTATAGGATTACCAGCCAATATTATGACCATCTTACATCATATTTGTCTCCGAAAATCTCGCATGATATATACAAATACCATGTTTATTTCAAAAGATCTCATATGATGTAATGAGAATTTTAATTATAAAATTCTAATTAGGCTACTTATGAGGATCTCAACCCAATTTGCTTTTACAAAAAAATTAACATAAAAGAACATTTATTTTGGAGATGGTGGGGCACTCTATACCCCCTAATGTGTACGCTACAACAAATTGTAAATAAAGAATGAAAAATAGGATATGGAAGGTACCAATAACTGTGCCTCCTTAATCGGTTAACATTACCCGGTCTTACAGAAACTCACAGTGGGTTCACAATAGTTCATCTCACCACATCTCATCTAACCATTATCAATAAATGCGTTAACATCTACCTCCACATTAAGGCCATATGGGGTATAGCAACGTACCCTATGTATCCAAGTCATTTCCAGCTTGGATAATTCCCTCACCAAAGAGCTTCCCCTCCAGTGAGCACTGTACTTATCTATTCCCAAGAACAATGTGTTAGCCGTATTACGATTGTGATGAATAGCGTAATGTTTTGACACCGAATGGAACCTAAATTAGTGATATGTTCACCTAAGCGCACCTGCATAGTGCGCTTAGTCCTACCTATATATTGAAACCCACAGGGGCATTGTAAAAGGTATACGACCCCTGTGGAACTGCACGTAATGAATGGTTCAATTTTGTGTCCCTAGATGTACTTGTGGAGATAAAGGATTCTGTTTTTCTCTGCCTGTTCTTATTCAGTGCGCAAATTTGACATTTACGACACTGATGATATCCTGACATATTTTGGAAAAAATATATCTTTTTAGTAGGAGGGTCCACCAGGTTAGGCGCTATTTTGTCCCGAAGCGAAGGTACTCCCCTAAAGACCACCTGTCGTCTCATTGGTAGGAAAGTTTTAATAATCCTGTCATTCCCCAACCGGTGCCAATGCTTTTAGAGCAGTTTTTTGATAAGATAATGTTGAGTTGAGAATGTAGTGATGAAAGTTATGACCGGTCTCTCCCTCCTCCTTTTATTGTTATTAGGGCCTTCATTCAATAGAATAGAACGATCAATTTCTCCTATTTGTTGCATTATCTGATATAAAGACTCAACCTCATACCCCTTCTCTATTAACCTTTTTTTTATTGTATCTGCCTATTTTTCATTCTTTATTTACAATTTGTTGTAGCGTACACATTAGGGGGTATAGAGTGCCCCACCATCTCCAAAATAAATGTTCTTTTATGTTAATTTTTTTGTAAAAGCAAAAGCCTAATTAGATAATAAAAAATAAAATTAAAATTCTCATTACATCATATGAGATCTTTTTGAAATAAACATGGTATTTTTATATATCATGCAAAATTTTCGGAGACAAATATGATGTAAGATGGTCATAATATTGGCTGGTAATCCTATAAATATAAACAAAAATATAAAAAAATTTTTTTTACATTTTTCTTTTACATTTTTTTTATATATATTATATATTTTATATATTTTTTTATATATTATATATTTTTTTATATATTATTTTAATGTATTTTTTCCCTTTCTAAATATTAACTAATACTGGATATGCTGACTGTTGAGCCATTACATATGTACAGTAACTCGTTTAATATGAGGGAATATTTGCCTAAATTCAATATGGTCTTTTCAGATAGGTAGGGAAGAATTTCGGAAAAGATCCTGCACATTATAGCGTTTTGCATATTGTGGAAGTGACATAACATCCGCCCACATAATGGGGAAGTTCGCCCTCATTAAACACGATCATCAGAAGCTCAGAGTGGGGCAGTACTAAGTATGTGTAGTGTTATTTATAGCGGTGAGTCAGTACGCCGCCCGTGCCCCAGGAAGACGTTATCTCTAACGAAACGGCGTAGGGAGGAGCGGCGTGCTGACGTCACCGAGATCTATGCTGAACCCAGAAGCGACGGGCAGCATTGTATGAAGCCAGCCGGCAAACCTTTTTTTACTGAAAATGAATCCTTTTTACATTTGATGTAAGTGCAAGTCTTTTTATCTATTAAAATTTTCGACAATATTACACTATGGCGATTCCTCTTGTTTATACATGTGCTGGGCAATGAGCGGTGTGGCCGTAGGAATATACCAACCATTGGAACAGAGTGCTTAAAGAGATACATCCTCCATGCAGTCCAGGTTCTGAGGGAGTGTTTTAACAGTAGCGATATCTGATCTCTGAGATGGGATCAGTATAGCTGGTAAGCGTCAGTATTGTTGGTGGTGGAAAGCCTTTTCCTGCAACTCTGATGACACTTTTTTCATTGGTGCGGTGTGATAGAACACGGTGGAGATGACAAGCAGAATTATTGTTGAATGGGAAATGGACTAATATCCTGAACATTTACATATAGATTCTCTGTCTGTATTTTTGGATTTATTTTTGGATTCATTTATTTTTGCATGATCAATTTATTTATATGTTAACACATTGATTTGAATCATTATAGCGCAGTTTTTCGGAAAAAAATGGTATTTGTGATTGTGGGTATCTCACATTTAAGTTGCTGCTGCACTCATTATAATTATTATATATATTCACAATTTTTTTGCTACATACTTTTTCTCAATGAATTCACTTTAAAAAAAAAAATTTCAGTATTTGAATTTAGGAATAGCGCTGTATTATGTGGGTTTTATTTACATAATACAATAGCCTAAAGAGGGGGAGAGAGGAAATACATTTAAATGTATTAATTCCTAAAAATCAGAGGATCAAAAAATATACCCAAAAATACATATAAAAAATGCTATATGAATGAGTGTGAGATTAATAAAACATTTAGCCACTTCAATACCGCCCATTGTCATATGACGTCCGCAGATGGGCTCTCCCATCCTGGGCGGGCGTCATATAACGTCCTGGGCTTCTTGGCCATCTGGTGGCGTGCCCCACCCCTGTCTTCGTGTCACTCGGGACCCGATGCGCGTGCCCGGCAGCCGCGATGTCCGCCGGGCACCCACGATTGGCCATTATCTGAGCAGGACCATGGATCTGTGTGTGTAAACACACAGATCCAGGTCCTGTCAGAGGAGAGGAGACCGATCATGTGATCCTAGTACAGAGGAACACAGATTGGTCTCGTCCCCTTGTGAGTCACATCCCCTACAGTTAGAATCACTCCCTAGGACACACAGTTAACCCTTGATCACCCCCTAGTGTTAACCCCTTCCCTGCCAGTGACATTTATACAGTAATCAATGCATTTTTATAGCATGGTTTGCTGGTTAAATGCCAATGGTCCCAAAATGATGTCAAAAGTTTCCGATGTGTCCGCCCTAATATCGCAGTCACGATAAAAATCCCAGATCTCTGCCATTACTAGTGTGATATTTATTATAGCAAAAAGTTAAAAATAGTGTGGTTTTTTTCAAACTTATCGCTCTTCTTTTGTTTATAGAGCAAAAAATAATAACCACAGAGGTGACCAAATACCACCGAAAGAAAGCTCTATTTGTGCGGAAAAAATGAAAAAAAATGTAATTTGGGTACAACATTGCATGATCGCGCAATTGTCATTCAAAGTGCGACAGCGGTGAAAACTGAAAATTGGCTTGGGTGGGAAGGGGGTGAAAATGCCCTGTATTGAAGGGATTAAATTAAAATATATAAAAAATAAAATTAAAAGATAAAGAACTGTGAAACATCACCAGATAATTTCTAATATTCCTAACTATTATTAATGGAACAGTTGCTGTCCCACTCCATGATTAACCCTTGTGGACAGTGGGTTCTGAGGTAATAAATCCAGTGGGTCTCCTGTCTAGAAATATGTCTTACAGCATTACTCCCCGCTAATGGGATGTCAATGTTTTAATACCAATCACTTTAAATTCTGCAGGATTTTTAAAGCTAAATGTTTAGACAAGCTATGTTTGCTGAAACCTTTTCTTATATTCGCAAGATGCTCCCCAACACAAATTTTGCAAAGTTCTCTTAGCCCTCGTACACACGGTCGGAGATTCCGTCGGAATCTTTCCTATCGGACCGTTTTGTCAGATATTCCAACTGTGTGTGGTTTGCATCGGACTGTTTCCGTCGGAATATCCGACGGACCAACTTTTCCAACTTGCCGGTAAAATTTTCAGAGAAAAGGCTCCGATCGGACATACTCCGATCATGTGTAGCCTTCTCCGATGGACAAGTACCACGCATGCTCACAATCAAATTCGGATACGGAAGCGCTCGCTCAGGTAAAACTACTGCTCGTAATCGATATAGCCCATTCGTCATGCTGCAATGTTTCAAATTCTTTCATGAAGCGCATTCTCTTGTTCTTTACAATGCTGCAAGAATGAACTTATTTTGATGCTCATAGTCACACACACTTCTCCCGAACGTATTTCTTCAGTCTTTTTTACTCCTTTCAGCAATACAATATTTTAAATCGTCACATCTACACATTTTTTTTTGTTTTTTTTGTTTTTTTTGGGGGGGGGGGGGATTTTGTGTTTGGTTTTTTTCATAAACATCTCCTTTTTTGACAGTTTGCTCATCTTTGCATTTTTGGGGGTGTGTTTCGTGTGTCAACTTACTACAACAACATTATTATCTTTTTTGTATTTTCTTTTTCTTTTTTAATCTACATGAGGTTGTTTGGTGTTGTTGGCCCTTGTTATTCATTTCACTTTGTATTTTTGAAATGTACCTGCCTGCTCACATATAAACTGGCCTTTTTGAAGTAAAACACATACACAAGTATCTCTTCAAACAAAAAAAAACTTTATTTAGGTGTCAGTAACAAATAAAGAGGCAGGCAGCGATGGAGAAACTGGGGAGATTAGCGAAGCCTTTGGCCCCCAGGGCACACATCAACTATTTAAACGCAAAAATTTGTGGCTTGAGGAGTACATATCTGAGGGAGAGAAGTTTGGTCCTGATGTCCAAGAAACCCGGAACAGCAGCAGATGACATCTATGTTCCCAGGTTGTGGTACTACAAGAGCTGCATCTTCTGTCAGACCAGACTGAACCCACAAGTGTGTTGCTTGTGTGTTTTGGCCCAACAGACCCTTGTTGCGTGTGTGTATAATTATCTCCTCACACAAGAGTTGTTGCCCCTCCTCCATTTTCTCCAGTTTGCACGCAGCCAAGGTGGCAAAGGCCTCTTGATAGGTAGGGGTGGCTTGGAGGGCCACTGAAGCCTCCCCGATCAGACTCAGAGCCGACTCCTCCACATTCCCCCCCTTTCTCGCCCTTTTGCATGGAAGGCGGAGGGGAGGGACCTGGCATTCTGTCACGCTCCTCTGCCCGCCCACCACCTGGCTGCCGCTTACCCCTGTCTCCTCCTGGCTGCCACTTTCCACAGCCACCTCCTGGCTGCTGCATTCCACACCCTCCTCCTGGCTGATGTCTTCCTGTGTATGAAAAGGGGTTTTAGTTTTTGGTTCATCAAACACACACACACTTTTCACATCAAGACTGTTGCAAACTGTTAACCAATAGAAAAGACTATCATTCTGAGCCCAGCATTTTTCATTCTTGTCCCAAAGGTTTTGGCCTCTACTGTCTATTGATATGTGAAACACTTTCCAAAATCAGCAATTAGTGAGCAAGTTAACATCATTCATTTTTACTCCCAAAATATGTACAACAATACTATACCTGGCTCAAGCTGGGCTCCCCCAGTTCTTCCTGAGTGGAAGGCCCAGGTTGGGCATCGGAAGACTCAGCGGGTGTGGAATGTAGCATAGGACGCATGGAAGTAAGGGTAGAGAGTGATTCTCTGACCTCAGCCTGGTCTGACAGAAAATGCATCCTGTTATAATACCACAGCCTGGGGACATAAACGTCATCTGCTGAAGCTCCAGATTGTATGGACTTCAGCACCTTCTTCCTCTCCTTCAGATATGTACTCCTCAAGCCACCGATGTTCACTTTTAAATAGTGGATGTCTGCCCTGGGGACCACCGGCTTCACAAACTCAACCAGTTTCTCCACCGCTGCCTGCCTCTTTAGTTTGTTACTGTAATGAGGGTGCATCGATTGCCACAGGCAAGGCAGCTCCCTCTATTTATCAATGAACAGAGGGAGGAAACTGTGATCATTGAAACCGTCCATAATCTCTGCAAGACACAACACAAGACAAACCCTAATGTCAGGCTAAACTCCACTAATGCAGGCCTCAATCTAGAAGCATTAAAGGCTAGTGATGTACCAAGTTCAAAATTTTACCTTCGTTTGCACGATCGTCGCGTCAGCTTCTCCCTCTGTTCACAGATCGTACGTACGACACGCGTGTTGCGTTTTATATACAATGCGCATGCGTGAAACTCCGCCCACCCCTGACGTTCTTTCTAGGCTATTCCCCGCCCCTTCACTTTCTGCACAGTGGGGAGAGCACATGGCGGAGAGAACGCAGGTGTGCAATCAGAGTTCCACTAACGAGGAGGAGGGTGAGGAAAGCCCGGAGCCTGAAACGTCCCGATCCAGGAAGAGAAGATTTAAGGCCTCGAATATGTCTTTTGGAGAGATGTTGGAGATGGTGGACATATTGAAGAGGACCGACTATGATGGGAAGTATGGACCTTACCCAAACCCAAATATCAGAAAGGACCAGATCATGACTAAAGTTGTGAAGAGTCTTCTGCAGAATTTTGGGGTAAGTAGTTGTCATGTGTTCATATGATTATTCTTGCTTGCATACTGCTCCATGTGCTTTGATTTCATGTTGTGCAGTTTAAAATGGCCACTTTCAAGTTCATGGTTTCATTCGTTCGTAAGAAACATCGTTCTGCAGGTAAGTATTCCAGCTTTAGAAAGTGTCCACAATAATGTTCTCACCTCTGAACTCGGCCAAAAAACACAATTGTACAACACTTCCAAGCAATGTTTCATATTCCTATTTCTGCCCTCTGTGTGCTAAGTATTCCTTTTTTACATTCTCATAGGGGAGAGAAGACTCGGGAAGTCTGAGGACACCAGGGACCCCACCCCTCCCAGGGACCCCACCCCTCCCAAAGAAGGCGAAATTCCAACACCAGAAGCAGAGGAGCAGGAGGAGGAGGAGGAAGGAGAGATCGTTGAAGTTGGACAAATTGTCACCACAACAGGTAAGTGTCGGAGACCACAGCTTTTCCGTTAAGCTCATCAATGTATGTTGGCATATTTATAATACATGGTGTGTTTTTTTGCTTTTTTTTGTAGGTGATGTGGAAGAAGAATCACATTTTACCAGTGAAAGTGCCCAGATCCTGATTGGGGAGATAATGGGGTCTAATCGGGATTTAGAAAATATACAGTAAAACATCAATGATGTTAAAAATAAAATGAAGAACATCATTGATGTTTTGGGGAGAGTGTGAAACACCCCAAACTAGCTAGGGTTTTATTTTTTTGTTTTTAAACAACAACTTTTGTCTTTTACAAAAAGCCAAATTTGGAAGATGCACACAGTGTGTCAACATGCCCTATCTCCCATCATGGGGGATCAATGTACGTGTTTTGTGGAAAGTGGCTGAGTTGAAGGGGTTGCAGCCCCAAAACATGTACATTGATCCCCCATGATGGGAGATAGCACATGTTGACACACTGTGTGCATTTTCCAATTTTGGATTTTCCAGGGGTGACACCCCATGTGATGAAGGCAATATCAGCCCAGTTTGTACATACTCATGTCTGATATTGTCTTCACTTTTCAAAGTTGAACTTTGTAAGTTCCTGTGTTCTGTATGTTACGCTTTGATACATGCCTGTTTACACAAAAATACCAAGTTACCCAAAAATGATCTTAAATAATGTTTTTGATACACCCAATATGTTGGTTTGTTGTAAAACCCTTTTCTAAACGCACATGTGAATGTGCTTTGATTAAAAAGTGAAATTATCAACAATGTGTGGCTTCCTTTTTCAATGCGCAAAAGCAGTATTTGGAGTAAAATTGTTGTTTTCTGTGACAATGGGTGTTATTTACTAAAGGCAACTCCACTTTGCATTCCAAGTGCAGTTTCATGTGCACTTTTGCAGTGCACTTGTAGTGCATAGTGGATGTGCCTTTAGTAAATAACACCCACAGTGATGTGTTAATTTTCACAATCATGCCATTTTCCTGACCCCACATATTTCTGACATGGTGCTGAAAATGAGCAAGATTTTGGTCAGTAATGCACTACATACATTAGTTAACAAAAACAAGGTGTGTGTGTAGCAGACCCACAACATAATAAGATTATCTGAAGAAGAGACTGTCACCTCATCTCGCTCAGAACTTGGGTTTGCACTGTTGTAGAAAAAGGCACAACAACAAAAAACAAAAATGTACCTAGGAGACACCTAAAACCAAGCCAAGCAGTAAATGAAAACAAAGATTATTGGAGTTTCAAAGAAAATTGTATTCCAAAAATGCCGCTCAGACATTGTCTGGCATATCAATGGCCCCCCTACCCATGAAGTACTCCATGTATTGGGTTCGGACCTCACGGGCACTTTGGGGGAGGCAAGCCAGGACGAGCAGCTTCAAGGCCCATGAGGTTCTCATTTTTAAGCAAGTCTGTATCTTGGCCAACTGAGACCGCATAGTTTGCTGAATGTCTTGTTAAGAAATTGTGCAGAACACAGCAGGCAAGCACTATATGATTTATTTTATATTCCGCCATGTGGATTGGCGTTAAAAAAAGGCAGAACCGGCTGGCCAGTATTCCAAAAGTGTTCTCCACCACTCTTCTGGCTCTGGCCAGCCGGAAATTAAAAATCCTCTGGTCCGGGGTGAGGGTCCTCATTGGGAGAGGCTGGGCAAACGCCTCATCCACGACGAAGACAAACGGGATTCCTTCCTGATTCTCCTCTGGGGGTGGCAAGCCCAGACTGCCACTCTGGAGATGCCAGTAGAACTCCGTCTGTGTGAACACTCCACCATCCGACATCCGGCCATTTTGCCCCACGTCCACATACAAGAAGTCATAGGTCGCAGACACCACCGCCAACATCACAATACTATTAAACCCCTTGTAGTTAAAATAGTATGACCCCGAGTTGGGGGGTGGGACGATACGGACATGTTTCCCATCAATTGCACCTCCACAATTGGGAAAGTCCCAATGACTGGCAAAGTGGGAGGCCACAGTCTGCCATTCCTGTGGCGTTGAAGGAAACTGTGGAGTGAAACAAGACAAAAAATTAGTAATTTTGCAAATCAACATTGCAAGCAGATTAGACACCAACATTTTTGGCCAAGATCAGTATAACATTTTGGGAAATTAGTATTTAAAGCCTAAAGTATAAGGTCCCCTTATCAGAGTCATCACCCCCCCATCCCCCATCCCCCCATCTGATGAGCCCTTGATAAAAATGAGGGGGAGTGTTTTGGACAGGTAACCCTCTCCACTTGATTGAGAGCTGAATGCCTAAATAATGTGTGATACTTTGGGAAGCCCCTCCTTACTTACACTATTGGCAGCCCACCGGACAGGTAAGAAGTGTCATAATACCAACAATTGTAAAAAATGGAAGCACATTTTGACATTCTGCTATTACATAGCAAGATAATAATAGGGGAAAAAAATGATAGCATTTGAAAGTATTGAGGCAGGCCCTTGCACTACATGATTTGGTGAACTCGTCCATAAATGTGACCATCAAAAAGGTAGGTAGAGTGTGTATTGGGTTTGGTAAGGTCAGCAGATAGAGGATTGCTATCAGCTGACCTAGCAGTTGGGGGGAGGAGGGTTCCTAATGAGTTTGGCATAACCCAAAAAAGGTCACTCTGCATGAATTGAAGCACACACATAACATTTGTAGAAATTTTAGGGGGTGTTTAGGGAAAGCAATACTATGGAGCTGACAAAAGACATTGGTAAGTGACTAGACTATAGTTTTATGGGCCAAGAAGAGCATGGTGGGGAAGTTAGTGAGGCAAATATGCATGAGGACAAAGGGGCAGAGCATATGAATTAGAGCATATTGCAATGATGGTAATTAGGGAATGAGGAAAGAAATGCAATACATTAGCAAGCATTAAATACATGGAATGTAATGTTAAAGGATAAAACTCACCTTCATATAGTCCTTCTGCAGGACCTGAATGATGGCAGAACAGGTCTCTGGAATAATGATCCCCAGAGCCTGGGGGGAGATGCCTGTGGAGAACTTGAGGTCCTGAAGGCTTCTCCCTGTCGCCAAGTAGCGCAACGTGGTGATGAGCCTCTGCTCTGGAGTGATGGTTTGCCGCATGCAGGTATCCTGCCTGGTGATATAAGGGGACAGCAAAGCCAGCAGACGGTGAAAAACGGGGTCCGTCATCCGGAGATAATTCCTGAAATGATCAGGATTATTCTCCCGGATTTCACGGAGCAAAGGCCTGTGCGAGAACTGGTCACGCTGGCGCAACCAATTCTTGGTCCACAAACGCCTCTACTCCCTGTTCATGGACCAGGCTTGTGTCAAAGTAAGAACCCCAACACTAAGCCCCTGCACAGCACAAACTCTACGACGAGTACGTAGACGAAACATGGTTTGAAAAGGGTCCGCTGGTCAGAACGGACAACAGAAAGCACTGATAAACAGCAATGCCTGAAAGAACGACCTGAATAGCAGAAGCAAGCAGACAATAAGCAATGCAAATCAAAGCGTACTATACCAAGATATAGTCCACAATGAGAAACAAATTCTTACTTACTACACGCACTGATTATCAGATACGCAAAGACAAGCAGAAACTGAAGAGCAGTAGCGAACTGAATCACAAATCTGAAAAGCGCGAATCGTCTCTCACCAAACTTCTACTAACACACGATAGACACGAGATCAGCAGAAGGAGCCCAAAGGGTGCCGGACATGGTGCTGAACTTCCTTTTTCTAGCGCCGCCATACGCGGCTTACGCCACCGTGTTCTTGGCAACTGGAAATTCCAACAACTTGGTCCGACCGTGTGTATGCAACATCACTTCCGGACCTCTTCTGGAATTAATCCGTCGGAATAACTCCGACGGATTTGGTTGTCGGAATCTCCGACCGTGTGTACAAGGGCTTAGTCCTCCCTACATATTGTAGTCCACAACTACATTCCAAGAGATAAAATAAATTTCTCATAGAATATGTAATAAATCCCTCTATCTTATAAACCCTCCTGTTATAGTGGACTCAAATGTTTGTGTTCTTCTCGTATTGAGGGCACAGCTCCTATACACTGAGCACCTCCGACAAAGGTAGAAACCACGCATGTTACTGAAAAGAATAGGTTAAACAGGTGATTCTATGACATTAGGTGCTACAAGTCTTAGCCCCTGTACACACGGTCGGAGATTCTGCCAACCAAATCCGTCAAATTTTGTCCATCGGATTTAGTCCGACGGATTGTGTCCGAAACTGTTGTATACACACGGTCGGGCCAAGTTGTCTGATTTAGCGGTTGCCAAGAACGTGGTGACGTAAGCCGTGTATGGCGGGACTAGAAAAAGGAAGTTCAGCACCACGTCCGGCACCCTTTGGGCTCCTTCTGCTGATCTCGTGTTTTAGTAGAAGTTTGGTGAGAGACGATTCGCGCTTTTCAGATTAGTGATTCAGATCGCTACCGCTCTTCAGTTTGTGCTTGTCTTTGCGTATCTGATAATCAGTGCGTGCAGTCATTAAGTATTTGCTTCTCATTATGGACTATATCTTGGTATAGTACACTTTGAAAGGCATTTTTTATTGTCTGCTTGCTTCTGCTATTCAGGTCGTCCTTTCAGGCCTTGCTGTTTATCGGTGCTTTCTGGTGTCCGTTCTGACCAGCCGACCGGTTTCCAAACATGTTTCGTCTACGTACTCATCGTACAGTTTGTGCTGTGCAGGGGCTTCGTGTTGGGGTTCTTACTTTGACTTTGACACAAGCCTGGTCCATGAACAGGGAGGGGGAGGCGTTTGTGGACCAAGAATTGGTTGCGCCAGTTCTCCCACATGCCTTTGCTCCGTGAGATCCGCGAGAATAATCTTGATCATTTCTGGATTTTTCTCAGGATGACGGACCCCGTTTTTCACCGTCTGCTGGCTTTGCTGACCCCTTATATCACCGGGCAGGATACCTGCATGTGGCAAGCCATCACTCCGGAGCAGAGGCTCATCGCCACGTTGCGCTACTTGGTGACAGGGAGAAGCCTTCAGGACCTCAAGTTCTCTACAGGCATCTCCCCCCAGGCTCTGGGGATCATTTTTCCAGAGACCTGTTCTGCCATCATTCAGCTCCTGCAGAAGGACTATATTATGCTAAGTTTTATCCTTAAACATCACATTCTATGTATTTCATGATTGCTAATGTCTTGCATTTCTTTCTTCATTCCCTAATTACCATAATTGCAATATGCTCTAATTCATATGCTCTGCCCCTTTGTCCTCATGCATATTTGCCTCACTAACTTTCCCACCATGCTCTTCTTGGCCCCTAAAACTATAGTCTAGTCACTTAACAATGTCTTTTGGCAGCTCCATAGTATTGTTTTCCCCTAAACACCCCCTTAAATCTCTACAAATGTGATGTGTGTGCTTCAATTCATGCAAAGTGACCTGTTTTTGATTTTTGGAGTTGTGCCAAACTCATTAGTAACCCCCCCCCCCCCCCAACTGCTACCTCAGCTGATAGCAATCTTCTATCTGATGACTTGACCCAACCCAATACACACTCTAAATACCTTTTTCATGATCACATTTATGGACAAATTCACCAAAGCATGTAGTGTAAGGGCCTGCCTCAATACTTTCAAATGCTATTTATTTTTTTAACACATTAATTTTCTTGCTATGTAATAGCAGAATGTCAAAATGTGCTTCCATTTTGTTATTATAAAACTTCTTACCTGTCCGGTGGGCTGCCAATAGTGTAACTAAGGAGGGGCTTCCCAAAGTATCACACATTATTTAGGCATTCAGCTCTCAATCAAGTGGAGAGGGTTACCTGTCCTAAACATCCCCCCTCATTTTTTAGCAAGGGCCCATCAGATGGGGGGAATGGGGGGGTTATGACTCTCATAAGGGGACCCTATACTTTAGGCTTTAAATACTCAGTTAAAAAAATGTTATAATAATTTTGTCCAAAAATGTGGGTGTGTAATCTGCATGCAATGTTGATTTGTCAAATTACTAGTTTTTGTTCTTGTGTCACTACACAGTGTCCTTCAACGCCACAGGAATGGCAGACTGTGGCCTCCCACTTTGCCAGTTTTATTAAAGTTGTGCCTTTTTCACCAACAGTGCAAACCCAAGTTCAGAGCGAGATGAGGGGACAGTCTCTTCTTCAGATAATCTTATTATGTTGTGGGTCTGCTACACACGCACCTTCTTTTTGTTAACTAATGTATGTAGTGCATTACTGATCAAAATCATGCTCATTTTCAGCACCATGGCAGGAAAATGGCATGATTGTACAAATTTACACCTCACTGTGGGTGCTTTTTACTAAAGGCACATACACTATGCACTACAAGTGCACTGCAAAAGTACACCTGAAACTGCACTTGGAGTGCAAAGTGGAGTTACCTTTAGTAAATTGCACTCCTTCTCAGCACAAACTCAAATTTGACTACAAATACATTTTAGGACCAATGAAAAAGGAAGCCACACATTGTTGACAATTCAACTTTTTAATACAAGCACATTCATATGTGCGTTTATGAAAGTTTTTACAACAAACCAAGAGATTTTGTGTATCCAAAACAGAGTTTAATCATATTTTTTTTTACTTTTTTTTTGTGTAAACAGGCATGTATCAAACCGTAAAATACAGAACACAGGAACTTACAAAGTTCAACTTTGAAAAGTGAAGACAATATCAGACATGAGTATGTACAAACTGGGCTGATATTGCCTTCATCACATGGGGTGTGACCCCTGAAAAATCCAAATTTGGAAAATGCACACAGTGTGTCAACATGTGCTATCTCCCATCATGGGGGATCAATGTACATGCTTTGGGGCTGCAACCCCTTCATCTCAGACACTTTACACAAAACACGTACATTGATCCCCCATGATGGGAGATAGCGCATGTTTACACACTCTGTGCATCTTCCAAATTTTTAATTTTGCAAAATACAACATTTTTATGTTAAAAAGCAAAAATAAAACCCTATCTAGTTTTTTTAGTTTTCACACTCTCCCCAAAACATCAATGATGTTCTTCATTTTATTTTTAACATCATTGATGTTTTGTTGTACAATTTCCAAATCCCGATTGCACCCCATTATCTCCCCGATCAAGATCTGGGCACTTTCACTGGTAAAATGGGAATCTTCTTCCACATCACCTAGAAAACAAAGCAAACAAACACACCATGTAATCCAAATATGGTGATATACATTGATGAGCTTACCGGAAGCTGTATTCTCCGACACTCACCTGTTGTGGTGACAATTTGTCCAACCTCCACAATCTCTCCTTCCTCCTCCTCCTCCTCCTGCTCCTGCTCCTGCTCCTCTGTTTCTGCTTTTGGAAGTTGCCTTTCTTTGGGAGGGGTGTGATCCCTGGTGTCCTCTTACTTGCCGAGTCTTCTCTCCCCTATGAGAATGTAAACAAAGATTAATTAGCACTCAGAGGGCAGAAATAGGAATATGAAACATTGCTTGGAAGTGTTGTACAATTGTGTTTTTGGGCCGAGTTACAAGGTGAGAACATTATTGGGGACACTTTGTTAAGCTGGAATACTTCCCTGCAGAATGATGTTTCATACGAACGAACTAAACCATGACCTTGAAAGTGGCCATTTTAAAATGCACAACATGAAATCAAAGCACATGGAGCATGTATGCAAGCAAGAATAATCATATGAACACACGACAACTACTTACTTTTTTTAAGAACACGCTTGATCCTTAGGTACTGCTCGTGCTCCCTCAGTTTCAGGTCTGACCAGCGTTTTCTCAGTTGATCCTTGGATCGGCGTACCCCAAAATTCTTCAGAAGACTCTTCACAACTTTATTCATGATCTTGGCCTTTCTGATATTTGGGTTTGGGTAAGGTCCATACTTTCCATCATAGTCGGTCCTGTTCAATATGTCGACCATCTCCAACATCTCTCCAAAAGACATATTTGAGACCTTAAATCTTGTCTTCCTGGATCGGGACGTTTCAGGCTCCGGGCTTTCCTCACCCTCCTCCTCGTTAGTGGAACTATTAGTGCGCACCTGCGTTCTCTCCGCCATGTGCTCTCCCCACACCATGGGAAGCGAAGAGGTGGGGAATAGTCTAGCACGAACGTCAGGGGCGGGCGGAGTTTCACGCATGCGCACTGTATATAAAACGCAACATGTGTGTATCGTCCGTACGATCTGGGAGGAGAGTGTGAGGCACGGACGCGACGAACGTGGAAACGAAGGTAACATTTTTAACTTGGTGCTTCACTAGACTAGACTGCTTCTATCTAGGCCGATGTTGGGACAAGATTAGGAGGGATTTTAATTGCATTATTAGTATTTGAGGGTTTGTCTTGTGTTGTGTCTTGCAGACAATATGGATCCATTCACCAATGCCAACTTTATGGGGCTATTCATAGAACTGTACATGGAGATGCCCTGCCCTGTGGCAGTTCTACAACAAGTTTTATAATGACAGATCAAAGAGGAACGCAGCACTGGAGAAACTGCTTGCTTTGTTGCGGATCATGGTCCCCACGGCAGACATGACCTATCTGAATCACAAAATTGTGGCCATGAAGCTTACATATTTCAGGGAGAGAAAGAAGCACCTGGAGTCCTTGAGAGCAGGAGATACAGATGCTGTTTATTACCCCAGGATGGAGCACTTTGACAGGCTGCATTTTCTGGTAGACCAAGGGGTACCCAGGCCACCACTCAGGCCACCACTCTCCAGGCTTCCTCCAAGGCATCCTTCACCCCCAGCTGAGGCTTCTGATGTCCAACCTGGGCCTTCCAGGCAGCACCATGTGGTGGGGCCCAGCTTGAGACAGGTATTGCATTGTTGAACATATTTCTTGTGTTACATTTAATGATGTTAACTAGATGTTCTTATTGATCAGTAAGTTGAGATTTCTCCAAGTGGTTTACATCTCAAGAGACAGTAGTGACCAAAAATGTTTGGGACGGGAAAGAAAAATGCTGGTGTTAGAATGATAGTCTGTTCTATTTGGTAACATTCAATTAGCAAAAGCCAGGAGCACAAAATGGTGTGATTGGTTATCAAAAAACGAAAACTATGTCCCCTTTTCATACACAGGATGACCTCAGTCGGGGGGAGGCTGTGGCAAGTGGCAGCCAGGAGGTTGACCAACGCCTTCCTCCTCCTGCCCCAGTTACAGGAGCCCAGCCACAGCCTGGAAGGATGCCTGGTGGGAAGTCCCAAAGAAAGACCAGAGAGTGATGGCCTGGGTTGAGTCTGGTGTGCCAGAAGATGCAGCCTCTTGAAGATCCACATCCTGGGGACAGAAATGGCATCTGAATTTCCTCCTCTCTAGGACTTCGGGACCAGACTTCTCTCCCGGAGATATCTACTCCTCAGGCCACCAATTTTTTAATATCTAATTTAGTCATGTCTGCCCTGGGGCCAAAGGCTGCACCAAAGTTAAGAAGTTTCTCCAGTGCTGCATTCCTATTTTTAGTTTCTAGCGAACAAAATACATTTTTTTTGATTGATGAAATACTTGTGTAATGTGTTTTCCTTCAAAAAGTACAGTTTATTTGTGAGCAGGCAGGTACATTTCAAAAATACAAAGTGAACTAAATAACAAGGGGGAACAACACTAAACAACCTCCTGTAGATTAAATAAGAAAAAGAAAATATAAAAAATACAATAATGTTGTTGTAAGTTTACACACAAAAAAAATTAAAAATAAATAAGGAGAAATGAGCAAAGTGTCTTTAAAGGAGATTTTTAGGGAATCCCCCCCCAAAAACATCCAAAAAATAAAAAACCAAATCAAAAATTGTGTAAATGTGACGCAAACTAAAATTGTATTGCTGAAATGGTTAAAAAAGAGTAATGAAATCCGTTCGGGAGAAGTGTGTGTGTGACTATGAGCATCAAAAGAAGTTTGTTCTTGCAGCATTGTAAAGAACAAGAGAATGCGCTTGATGAAAGAATTTTTAACATTGCAGCGTGACGAATGTGCTATATCGCTTACAAGCAGTAGTTTTACCTGAACGAGCACTTCCGTGTCGGAATTTGAATGTGAGCGTGCGTGGCACTTGGTCCGATCAAAATGCTCTACACATGATCGGATTAGGTCCGACCGGCCCAGTTGGTCAGGAAATATTTCCAACATGTTGGAAAATTGGGTCCGACGGAGATTCGGACGGAATCAGTCCGATGCATACCACACACAGTCGGATTATCTGACGACACGGTTTGATAGGACACATTCCGACGGATTCTCCGACCATGTGTACAAGGCTTTAAAGAAAAGTGCTTTCTTAAAAATTACCTTAGAACAAGTTAGAACGGCTGAACCCAATACCTAATTTTTTAGGATCCCCAGTGCTTATTTAGCAGCTTGTGGACCACTTTATATTGGCAAGAATAAGTGGTGGAAAAGGACCCTTTATAGCGGGAATCTCCATTCTCACTTTCCCTCTTTACCAAGAGGTCACCTCTATCCACCAACGTAACCTCCTAAATAGTGCCATCAAGTTTCTGGTGGGAATATACTTTTTCAACAAATCGTTGTTTAATCACCTAGGCTTGGTTCTTGAAATCATCAAGATTAGAAAGTTGCCTCTTTGGGACTCCCTGCAGCCAATTAGGATGATGGAAACTGTTGAATGGATTGTAGCCATTCCTGTCATTTAAAAAAAAAAAGTGCTGGTGTTAAACACATTACCCACTGTAGTGATTACAAGAAAATTAATCTCAGAGGGACTATGTTTATAATTCCACTTGATTCCTACATTTTTTGAATTGAGTCCAGCCATAAATTGGTGAAGGCTTTCCTCTGTGCCCTTACAAATAAGTAAGGCATTGTCTATATATCGCTGCCATAGTGCCACCTCTTCATGAGGTTCTGCATAAATGGCTTCTTCCTCCCAGTGGGCCATAAAGGGATTGCCACACTGGGAGCAAATTTAGCCCCCATGCCTACCCCAGTTTTTTAATAATAATCTTATTAGTGAGGGAGTAATGCAGTACAACATATTTCCAGACGTGAGACCCGCTGGATTTAAAAACTCAGAACCCACTGTCCACAAGTGTTAAACATAGAGTGGGACATCAACTGCTTTATTAATAATAGTTAGGAATAATAGGAAATAATTGGCCAGATTGGTGATGTTTCAAAGTTCTTTATCATTCATTCTTTTTTAGATATTTCACACACTCATTCATATAGCATTTTTCTATTTATTTTGGGGTATATTTTTAGATCCTCTGATGCCTGATTTTTAGAAATTAATAAATTTTTATTTTTTTCTCCCACCTCCTCTTTAGGGCTATTGTCTTATGTATATTGATTAAAAATACCTGAGTTTTGGTGACATACAGCTGTTTTTTTTTGTATGTGTCCTGTATAGCACTGTGATCATGCAACCGCCCAGATTTCTATATATAATATAATAATTTTTATATGTCTACTACTTGACTTTAGTAAGGGGATTCCCTGTATTGCCATAGTATACAATGACCAGGACAAGTTTATATGTTTTTCTTATCTAGCCCATTTTAAAATAATTGGTTGATGAGCCTTATGTTCAAAGTCATTAAATTCCTCTGTTGTTCAATATTCTCGCAATTTAACAATATTTAATATCCATCTCATAGTATATAGCCTGAGGGTTACACCTAGGACTCCAACAAAATGACGAGTGTATTGTTAGAATAGAAGCACCCGTTTGGTAGCTGTGCCCTCTAGTGTTTACTAAACAGGAATCTATTTAATGTCAATCTTCTGCCAGTACCACTTTGTCCCTTGCCCCTGTGATTAAATGTATTGAGACGAAACGTACATCGGATTGGAAGACATAGAGGTGACATCAGCACACAGGGGCGCAGGATGATAATTTCTGAATGCCTGATGTATTCATTTTATTTGTGACTAGAATACAGTTCTTTTAATACATTTATTATGCCTGGAAATTGTGCAATGAGCTATTGTGTTCCTTTTTTATACACGTGCCTGGTCAATCAATGACGACAACTAACAGGCCGCATTATCGGGTGATCTTTTGGATGACACATTTAACATATGGGTCCTGTGAAGGGAATGCTACCTACATATCCACAGTGTGTGTGTGTGTGTGTGTGTGTGGGGGGGGGGGTGTTGCCCACTAATGCGTGGCTAGACTTTGTTTGGGGTCTCCTCAGCTGGTAAGTGTCAATTCATTATTATATATAGTGGAGCACGGACAAGGGATCACTTGGAGCACTTTTGGACTGTAATTAAGCACATGTGGAGAACATGTGTCACCACCGGTATTTGGAATTGGGATTCCTCTGTCTATATCATTCACCAATTTTATGCCACAATTGAAGATTTGGCATTTTGAATGAACATTATTTGAGGTTTTTTTATGCTTTGCATAATTGGCACTTTAATTGAAAATATTCAATCTGTATAACTCACCTAGCACTTTATTGAAAAATTATTTACGAATGCCCATTTACAGCTCTACATTTACACAAGTAAATGCGCAAAAACAGGGTCAAAGATTTTTCCCAATGTCCACCAGTCTCTCACCAATTGAAACCAAAAATCTAATTATATGAATGAGAGTCCATATTATGTTAAGATCCGTATGATTATAAATATAAAAGCTACTGTCCAGTAGAACAAAGGAAAGCATTTAAAACCAGGAGCTCCATATCCAGGGCTGCCATCAGTGAAGGACAGAATTCATGTCCCAAAGTCTGTGAAAAAAAGCAAAGGAAGAGGCATCTCTAGGTGTAGAGATAACATACACTTTAATTATAAAAACGTATTTAATACAGGCAACTCACATTTTGGATGTGATCTATGAGCATTCAGTCACTTTAAAAGCTGAGCATGGATGTGGTCATCTGATAGTCCATGAAGCTGAGGCTCTGTAGCCGCTAGCAGCCAGGAAGTGGCACAAACGCCGGCTGTGGAGCGCAGTTCAAAGCAGAGTGAAGTCTGGAGCGCCGGCAGAGAGAGATGACATCATGAGGTGGGTGTGACCGGTTTCGTGAGCATACAGGCTGAGGTTGACAGCCACGCTCCTTCATCAAGCAAAAATGTTTTTTGCATATAGGACAATTATGTAGCAAATATAATAATTATGGCATCCATATCATCTTTATCAAATTAGCTGTACCCAGGGCCTTCATCAGGGGGATACAGCCCATACAACTGTAAGGGGCCCCGGCGTCCCTAGGGGCCCAAGCGGGAACCGCTGCTTTGGGTACTTTCCCGTATATCCTCTGTGGACTGGCGCGGCAATGAACCTCTCTGTGACAGGTGTCAGCTGCTTATCACAGCAGCACACCGTCACCTAGCCGTCACCTGTGCCAGCAGTGTATGTATTTAGAACTTCCAAAGCTCTTCTCCCCCTCCTGCACTGTGAGTGAGACCTTTGACTCAACCCTCTCCCTCCCCCTCCTCCGATCGCCAGTGCAGTGTGCTGAGGGGCAGAGCTCACTGTAGCTACTGCTGGCCGGGATGTCTGCTCACACTACAGGGAGGAGGTAAGATCATTTCTAAGGAGTAAAATCTCCTTGGAAAAAAAGCTGCAAAAGTTTCTGTAGGATTTGTCTTGTAGGTATTGCAGTGTCTCCAGCAGATATCTCCGAAACTGGCACAGGGCCCTATCTATATAAACATCCCCCAATCACTCTGTACAGATAAAGTTAAGGTAATTTATGATCATTCATGTAACTCTGTATTTATGTGATGAGTTTACACTTCTGATGGTGCAGACTCAGAGCTTGGATAACACAGGGGTACATAAATTGTCATAAATCAATTTCACATTATCTGGACATACATAGAGTGCTAGGGGTTGGATTATATATGTAGCACTGATATTTTTGCCTACTAATGCAATGTTAATGTGAATACAATGTAAACCTATGGACAATGTTTTTCTTTAGTATTTGGCGCCATCTAGTGACCAAAACTGGAAATGGACTTGGATGATTTTCCTTTTCATAATGTTTGAAATGTAACAGGAAGTGACTGTGTTTACTTTTGATATTTTACCTTATCTACTCAGAATGCCAGGTGACCTACCCATGGTCACCTTCTTCTTGCAAGGCATGCTGGGTAGGCTATAAAAGGACCCCACACGGCCATCTTAGGTCTCTTCTGGACACATGGCCTGCCTGTGAGGACCTGTGAGGAGGTCTCCAGAGAACTGCAGCCTGCGGAGCAGCAATCTAAAGCCAGAGGAGGACTTCACACCACAGCGTGCTGGGGCAACAGTGTGGTCAGATTGGGAAGGATCCAGAGGCCCCCTGACGGAGGTAACTGAGAGCTCCTGGTGACCCTGTGAAGTAGAACAGCATGACGGCGTGGCTGCAGCAAATGGACTGAGACCAGCGGAGTGGAGCTGACTTATTCTTCAGACCCAGTTTGGTGAGAGGGCTGTTGCCCACAGTTTCCTAATGCACTTGCATACACCTAGACTTTAACACAGTGTTGCTGGGACCTGTAGTCCCACAGAGGAGAATCTAATAGACAGACTGAGTTTAAGCAGGCCTCAAGCCTATCCTTCACTTCACTATTAGCCCTGTGTTGTACCAATTACAGGTGTATCACACTACAGGAACAGTTCTAATATTAGTCTCACGTTAACCCTTGTTGTTCCACTGTCAGATTACTATTGGATTACAATTGTTACAACTATTGCTAGCAGAAGAAATAAGATCAAAGACTGCATCCTTTATTGCAAGGCCTTGCATCTTATTAAAGTAGGGGGAGCTCCATGGGAATTGTGTTGTAATTAATTATTGATTGAAGTGGGAAGGTGCCCAGAGTAAGGTGTAGTCACTTTGAGCACTAGTCCCAATTGGAGACACATTCTCAGGGATCACTTAAGACAACTGTACATGTGCAATCTGATGTGTGTTCCTACTGTGCTGTCACATTATGTTGGTGTGACAGTGCAAATGCTGTAGCTACTATTTTACACTAACCTCAGTAAATATACATTCTTGGTTAAGTACAACTGGTGTGGAGTATTGTTATTTCTCCAGCAGGTGGAGCCTTTGGATACACAGGTAGTAACAAAGGTATACTGTTATTATATTGTATATTGTGTGGTCATTCTTCATTCTTCACCATTAGCTTCACACCAACTTTGTGACACAGCTGTGTCAAGGGGACTGAGCCAAGTCAGTGGGGGTTCACTAGCAGAGTACAGGCCCAAACAAATTCTGCAGCTCCTTCGGGGGTCAGTACTACATATAGATACATATTTACATCTTATAACAGGAGGATGCTTTCATTACATATCAATGTTGTGTTGTTGTATATATTAGTAGATGAGCACAATTATTTTTTTTAAATAAAAACATCACTATTTGACCACATCCAGCTTGCATCAACCCCAGACCACTTCATATATCCAGCTGACGGATGTCGGACATCACTCGGACCCTTATCTTCCCAACATCACTCCCTGGTCACCCTAAGACTGCCATTAAAATATATCCTTCCCCATTCTGTCACTGTCATACCTCCACACTCCTCTCCTCTACATACTGGAGGAATTACACTGGATCAGGGCTGTAATGATGGCATAGAACAGGCATGTCCAAAGTCCGGCCCGCGGGCCAATTGCGGCCCGCGGTCCGGTTTTGAACGGCCCGCCTGGTTGTTTAAACATATAAATCTTTTGTGGCCCCCGGCGATCTCCCAGCGCCGGGGCCACAAAAGATGTATAGTCCAGCTGCCTCGGAGGAAGGAGGCGGGACGAGTGCCGTGCACACAGGAGGAGAACTTCCTGTTTACACGGCAGCTGTAATAGGAAGTCCCGTCTCTGCCATTGGACGACTGTGCTGTCCATCAAAGGAGGCGGGACTTTCTCTTAAAGAGGCCGTTGTGTAAAACAGGAGATTCTCCTGTAAGATGTCTTTGGCGCTCGTCCTGCCCTCCATGGCTGCACTGATGGTAATGGTGGCTGCATTCCTGGCAATTGCAATTGTAGAGCTGCATTCCTGGCAATGGTGAGTGAATTACTAGCAATGGTGGCTGCATTCCTGGCAATGGTGGGTGAAATTCCTGGCAATGGTGGGTGAAATTCCTGGCAATGGTGGCTGCATTCCTGGCAATGGTGGGTGCAATTCCTGGCAATGGTGGGTGAAATTCCTGGCAATGGTGGCTGCATTCCTAGCAATGGTGGCTGCATTTCTGGCATTGGTGGATGCATTCCTGGCAATGGTGGCAGCATTCCCGGCAATGGTGGCAGCATTCCCGGCAATGGTGGCAGCATTCCCGGCAATGGTGAGTGAATTCCTGGCATTGGCGGGTGAATCCCTGGCAATGGTGGGTGCATTCCTGGCAATGGTGGGTGCATTCCTATCAATGGTGGGTGCATTCCTGGCAATGGTGCCTGCATTCCCGGCAATGGTGAGTGAATCCCTGGCAATAGCGGGTGAATCCCTGGCAATGGTGGCTGCATTCCCGGCAATGGTGGCTGCATTCCCGGCAATGGTGGCTGCATTCCCGACAATGGTGAGTGAATTCTCTGGCAATGGTGGCTGCATTCCTGGCAATGGTGGCTGCATTCCTGGCAATGGTGGCTGCATTCCCGGCAATGGTGAGTGAATCCCTGGCAATGGCGGGTGAATCCCTGGCAATGGTGGCTGCATTCCTGGCAATGGTGGCAGCATTCCCTGCAATGGTGAGTGAATTCCCGGCAATGGTGAGTGAATTCCCGGCAATGGTGGGTGAATTCCCTGGCAATGGTGGGTGCATCCCTGGCAATGGTGGCCGCTGCATTCCTAGCAATGGTGAGCGCTGCATTCCTAGCAATTGTGGGTCTGCAGATAGACACTGATCCTTGTTTTGCTTCACAGTTCTTTATTTAAAATTTTAAGTTTTTTTTTTCCTGAAGTTTTCTTAAAGTGAAGGTGCGTGTTATACGACAATAAATATGGTGTATCCAAATAATACACTTGAGCTCATCTATTCACCACACACAGCCACAAATCAAGAGAATTCTTGTGGGGAAGTGTATTAGTGCTCGGATGGACACACTTAGACCGAATTTTAATGGTTCAAAGAATGTCAGGCAAAATGGTCAGCCCTCGCGCATGTTCAGTTCATCAAATCTGGCCCTCTTTGAAAAAAGTTTGGACATCCCTGGCATAGAAGGACTACAGTGGGGGCACACTGCAAGAGAGGACTGACATAGAGGGGAGATGAGACTGTAGAAGGATGACATGGAATGGAGGAGAAGGACCTAGAATCGAGAAAGAGGAGGATATGGGATGGCAAATATGGGACTGCAAAAGGAGGATGATGTGGAATGTAGGCGATGGGACTAGAGGACTAGAGAAGCAGGAGGACATGGGATGGAGGAGGAGGGACTGGAAGGAGAAGAGGAGCACATGGGATGGAAAAGGAGGAGGACATGGGAGTGGAGGAGGAAGTGGAGGAGGAAGAGAACATGGGATGGAGGATATATTTGGTTGTAAGAGTATTAAAATAAAAGTGGATGCACTGAAGGACTTGATGGGATAGCCAATAGTTGGATTCAGTTGGACAGCCAGTGGGCAGGCCTTGAGGAATGGTTGTGGTCAGGCCCAGGGGGGGCCAGGCCTAAAGCTGTGTAAGGGGCCCCAACATTTCTGATGGCTGCCCTGGCTGTACCTATTATCATTAGAGGCAATTTACTCAAAATTTTCCCTACTTGCTTAAACCGCTTAAATAATGGGTTAAATTCTTCTCTGTATTTACTCGTGATGTAACTTAGATAGAAACTACAGTTACTTGAGAAGCAGATATTGCCAGATTGGTTATCAGGTGGTCCACAGGTTAAATAACTGATTTACCCCAATTAATTATAAAACCTGAAAAAGAACCATATGTGTAAATTAAAGATATCACTGCCTTTAAAGAAGATTATGTGTCACCCAAAAAAAATAATTTGTCAACAGCATAAAAAGCAATCTTATACTCTCCCAAGGATCTACGAAACACAATAATTTTCGATGATTGACAGATAGAAACAGCCAACGGTTCCAGAGCGAAAGCAAAAAGTTTAGTTAATAATGGACATCCCAGTCTTGTTCCTCATTGTAATGAAAAAGGAGCAGATATATGTCCATTTACTTGCACCCGTGCCATTCATATCTTAGATATTACTTTTGCCAACATAATGGCTAACACTTTTGCCAACAGCTTTGCATCAGATGCAAGTAGTGATACTGGCTGATATGATTCAGAGTTCTTAGGATTTTTATCTGGTTTTAACAAGACTATAATAATTGCTTCATTCATAGAGAATGGAAGATGACCAAATTCCAACGCTTTATTAAATACTTCTATTAATTCAGGTAACAAATCAGTTCCAAAAACCTTATAGACCTCCCCCAGTAACCTATCTATACATGGTGCTAGCAGACTAGCAGAGGCAAGTTTGAGTTCCTCTAATGTCAAAGGCTGATCCAACATCTCACTATGAGCCACTGATAGTTCTTTTAATGTAATAGATTTAATAAAGAGTGGTTATTCAGCCTTCTTATATGCAACTTTTACTACTATACAAGTTTTTATAAAAATCCAAAAACACTGATGAAAACTCCAAAGTATTTCGTACAGTTTCGGTTAGAGAAATGTGTAATTCTACTACTTGTGTCATTGGTTTCTGAGCCTTTACTATTGCAAAATGAGGTTGCTGAAGAAAAAAAAATTTTCTGCTCCTTTACGAGAGATATCAGCATATTTCTGTTGTTATTATATCCAGTTCTGTTGTGTTTATGTTGTAGGATTCACTATATATTGAAGTTTGGCCTTCAAAACATCTTCCATCATTAAGCATTCCCAAGCCCTAGATTTTTTTTTCATTCTTGAGATTTGAGAGATAAACAAGCCTCTCATATAGACTTTTAAAGAGTCCCAATAGATCTGTGAAGATACAAAGGGCTTATTAACAGTACCATAAGCTAGAATATCAAGCTTTATTTTCTGTTTTGAAGGAAAGAGATCAAACCAATAAGGATTAATCTTCCATAGAGTGTGAGTCTGAATTGTATTTAAAGCTAGCTTAAAAACCATCAGGGAGTGATCTGACAGTCCTCTAGCTGCACTGGTCATCTCAGTTATCACAGGTAGCATCATAGAGGTGGTTAATGGCAAGTCTATTCTAGATAGGGTTCCATGAGCGAAAGAAAAGCAAGAAAACACTAGCATGTAGCATGCTCCAGACATCCATGAGGCCAATCTGGAGTTACCGGAGCAGTAGTCAAGCCAAATCTATCTAAAGAAGGATCAACATAGTTAGTAAAATCTCCTGTTATTAACCAGGGGACATCTGTTTTATCAAAAGTAAAGTTCAATAGTTCTTTAAGTACCTCTGAGGAATATGGGGGTGGTGTGTATACAGTATATATATATATATATATTAGCTATCACATATGATTTTCTATACAATGAACAGTATAAAAAAAAGCAACCTTTAGTGTCTATTTGCACCTGTCTGCAGGAGAAATCAACATTGTTTGCTATCAATATAAATACTCCTCTAGAATATGTAGTATGAGTAGAATGATATTGCCTACTATATTGTATATGCTTCAAATAATTTAATTTATGTGTATTTAAATGGGTCTCCTGCAGGAAAATAATGGACAGAGAAAACTATTTCAATGTAGTGAACATTGCTTGTCTCTCCTTACTGGGTCGGTAAGCCCCCTAATATTCCAAGATACTAGAACTTTGAGTTAGCATATTAATTCAATATGAAGCTTTAAGTTCATATCTCTAGATATGATGATCCTTTCTAGTAATAAGAAAAAAATTCCCTTCCTTGTGAGGAGAAAGTTTCTGTATTCATTTTAACTATCTGGTAAGTGCCTACAAAAATCTATATAGAAGATAAAAATAAAACAACAACACCAAAAAAAAAAAAAAGTATCCAAAAAGAAGGAAAAAAGAATATTAATAATATAGAGGAAAAAAAGTCCTAAAACTTGTAAAGATCTCGTTTCAATAGATTTTTATTGTTATTAAGTATAGTAACAGTTTACAAAACATGTCAATAATAAGTGATAGTAGGGCAAGACGCCCCCTAAAAGACATATGCATCATACTGGTAAAGCATATAAGGAGAAAACAAGTAAGAAAAACATATCCCCCCCCCCCAGACCAAGGTTGCAATATAGGAGATAAGAGAATAAACCTTGACCAGCCCGAGAATGAGAGCGCGTAATAGCAAAGATACGTTCGAGAACAAAGGGTCAACGAGGCCCCACCTTAAGTCACGGGGACCCGGAGATCCCTCCATAGCACCTTCCACCAGAGGCCGAGGCGGGCCCCGGGAAGATCGCCCTGCCGCCCCAAATGGGATCACACTGCGACCGGGCACCTCCCCAGGGCCCCCCCCCACCCCCCAGCGAAAGGGACTGGCCAACAAACTACATTGGTTCTGTAAACGAAATAGCACAAGTGAGAACTTTGAATTATGCAACTGAATAAGGCACACGCGATATATACTCAATTTCTGGGAGGGAGAGCAAAAGAACAAAGTAGAACAAAAGAAAATTTCCTTGCAGTGTATAGACTAGGAAATCCAATAAGTGAGTTGTTAACTAATCACAAAGAATATTTGCAATCAAAGGGAGCATCCCCTACAGGAAGGGGAAAAGGGAGTATAGGAGGAAAAAGGAATAGACAAAGAAAATAAGAGCAGGAAAGGTAGAGGAAGAGTAGAGGAAAAGGACAAGTAGCCTAGAAGAGTATAAAAGGAGGTAGAGGGCGGTGTAGAAGGTCATCTGGAGAAGTGAGCGACAGCCAGTAGTACAGCTATTTCAATGTGGAAGGGTGATCCCAACAAAAGATGCCCAAGGTTCCCAAGTGTGATAGAATTTCTCAGAACGATCCAGGATTACACCGGCCATTTTTTCTTGATTCATGATCCAGGAAATTTTTTTCTTTGCTGCTCTGGGTGAAACATTAGCCGTTTTCCAGGCTTTTGCCAGGGTGAGTTTGGCACCCAGTAAAATAAAGTGGATGAGGCGTTGTGTAATCCTGGGCGTTCCCGAGACTGGGAAGTTGAGAAGTGCAATGAGGGGGGATGGTACGATAGTCTGTGAGGTAATAGTGCTTATCCAGGAAAAATTTTTACGCCAGAAATGTCGCACTCTGGGGCAGGACCACCAAACATGAAGCATATCACCTCTAAGGTTACAGCCCCTGAAACATAGAGGAGATGTGGACGGGAAGATGTGAGCAAGTTTCGTGGGTACTAAGTACCACCTGGTAAGTACTTTGATGCTCGCTTCTATGAGACCGGTATTCATGATGCCCTTGTATGAGTAGGAAAAATTCCTTTGCCAAGTCTCCAGGTCCCAAGATTGGGCTAAGTCATCTTCCCAGGCCAACATGTAAGAGGTTTTGGACTGTTTACCCGAGAGTGCCCTGTAAACCAGTGAGATCCCACCCCTCTGCTCGATGCCTTGCCCACACCATTGTTCATAAGGGGTAATTTGTGGACCGTCTGGGAAGGATCTATATTTTTTGTGAAGAAATGCGGATATCTGTGTAAATCTGAAGAATTCAGATCTGGGCATGTCCAGTTTGCTGACACAATAGGCCTTCGTTAGGGGGCCTAAAGGTCTGAGAAAGTGACCTATTCTGTAGAGCCCTTTGTCTAGCCACCACTGGAACGCTTTGATGTCTAGGCCCGGGTGGAAGTCTGGGTTGTGAAATAAGTGTTTCAGGGGTTCTAAAGAAGAAATTAGGTGTGCATTGCCTTTGATGGAGTCCCACAAAGTGAATGAATGGGATAGCGTCGGCGACATGATCGGGGGTCTAGATTTTTTGGGGCTCCATAGAAGGAAATTGAGGGTATGAAGCGGGACTGCCAATCTCTCAATGTGTATCCAGTCAGGGTGTTCCCATCGGGAGTAGATTCTGGAGAGCTGTGAAAGTTGAGCTGCTTGGAAATACCAAAGCAAGTTTGGCAGGCCCAGTCCCCCCTCTGTCCTTCATCGATAAAGGACCGACTTAGCCAGTCTGCGTCCACCCTTCCCCCAAATAAATTTGATGACTTTGGCTTGGAAGAGCCCAAGGTGGTTTTTATTTATTGGTATCGGAAGGGTTCTAAAATAGTAAAGGATACGTGGGAGTAAGGTCATTTTGATGGCATTGATCCTTCCTAGCCAAGTCATGGGAAGACCCGACCACTTTAGGAGATCTTTCTCTAATGTTTTGTACAGCGGCGGGTAATTAGCTTGGTAGAGGAGGTCTATCCTTGGTGTTAGTTTTATTCCCAAATATGTAATAAATGAGTTGGTCCATGAGAGTTTAAAGCTATCTCGAAGCCTAGAGATGAGTGAGTCTGCAAGATTAATGTTAAGTGCTTGAGATTTGCTGTAGTTAACCTTGAGGCCAGATACCAAGCCAAAGTCATCTAATAGGCGGCATAAGTTAGGGAGCGTTGTGAGTTGAGAGGATACAAAAAGTAGGATGTCATCCGCAAACAGTGCGCATTTGTGAGTTTGGGAGCCACAAGATATACCTTTGATATTGGGGTTGTTCCTAATAGAAATCGCCAGAGATTCAATCGCTATAGCGAAGATAAGAGGGGATAGAGGACAGCCTTGTCTCGTCCCCCGTAAGATAGGGAAAGACTCAGAGTAAAATCCCCGCAGACGTACCTGGGCCGAAGGGGTTGAGTAGAGGGCCCTCAGAACATTGAGAAAATGCTCACCAAAGCCCCAACGTTGTAAAGTGGAAAAGATGAACGACCAGTTAATAGAATCAAATGCTTTTTGTAGGTCCAAGGAAAGCAAACAGCCTTGTCGAGGCGCTCCTTTGTCCCAGTTGGAGTTTAGGATAGAAATCAGGTCAATGGCTCTACGCGTCTGGTCAGAGCCCTCTCGGCCTGCGATAAAGCCTACCTGGTCCTTATGGATATACAGACTAATGAAAGAGGCCAGGCGGTCTGCAAGGATCTTAGTCAGAATCTTTAGATCATTGTTGATGAGGGAAATTGGTCTGTAGTTGGAGACAGCACTAGGGTCCTTGTCAGGTTTAGGAATAACCGTTACATATGCCATATTAGAAGAAGCTTCTAAGGTACCCCCTCTCCGGAGCTCATTGAAAAAACGAGCAAGGTATGGGGCTAGAGTGGTGGAAAAGGATTTGTAGTAAGGTATAGAGAAACCATCTGGGCCAGGAGCAGAGTGGGGTTTTAATTTTTTGATCACAGCACAGACTTCCTCCTGTGAGATAGGGGCATCTAAGATTTGGCGATGGGAAGATTTCAAAATTGGGTTTTGTACCATATCGAGGAACCTATCGACCTGCGCTTGCGTTGGGCAGTCTTTATTACTATAGAGGGATTGGTAGAAAGAATGGAATTGTTCCATTATGCGTTGCGGATTTTGGGAGAGGGTACTACCATTTATTTTGATTTTAGGGAGAGCAGTGTGTTTGATTTTTGGAGAAAGTCGACGAGCTAAAAGTGTGCCTATCCGATCTCCCTGGCAGTAAAAACGGGATTGATTCCAGCGGATCCATTTTTCAGCTCTAGTAGTGAGTGCTAGGTTCAAAGAAGTACGAGCTGCATCCAGGTCCGAGATGGGAACCTCGGAGGGGCGAGCCTTGTGCCTTTTAGATAGGGCCGCAAAGTCCTGCTCCAATCTGACAATATCAGATTTTTGTGCTTTGTTAATTTGAGAAGCAATTTGGATAAGGTGTCCTCTGAGAACCGCCTTATGAGCAGCCCAAAGGCACGAGGGTCCAACCTCCGGGGTGTCGTTGACTTGAAAATAAGCTTTAATTTTGGTTTCAATCTCCGCCTTCCTGCCCGGGTCGCTCAAAATAGATTCATTGAGGCGCCATCTCCTACCGGGTCGAGCCACTCCAGGGCGGCGGAAGACTATCACCACCATAGAGTGGTCTGACCAGACTACGTCTTTAATGAAAGCTCTGTTTGTTAAGGGTATGGTATGGGAGGTAACCCATATGTGATCTATTCTCGAGAAAGATTGGTGGGGATTAGAGAAATGGGTAAAATCCCTCAGGGATGGATTCATTTCCCTCCAGATATCAATCAGCCCATGTTGGGAGATTAGTTTGGCTATACGCAGACTTTGTTTAGTGGGTCGAACAAGGCGTTTACCCGGAGGACGTGCCTTGTCCATGCCCGCATCAAAGGCCGTATTCGAGTCACCCCCAAAAACTACAGTCCCCTCCAATAAAGGAGACACGGTGTCTAGAAGATTCTTAAAGAAGGCATATTGGCCTCTATTGGGGGCGTAGTATGAGATGAATGAGTAGAGATGACCATCCAGCTCTCCAATCACTAGGATAAATCTGCCTTCTGGATCTTTAAGTTCTGACTTGAGAGAGAATGTACATCTGTTAGAAATAAAAATACCCACCCCCTTTGTTTTATCGTCTGCATTGGCCAGTGAAAAATTAGAGAATTTGGAATGGATAAAAGTAGGATGAAAGCGTTTAGGGAAATGGGTTTCTTGTAGGAGTGCTTCATCAACTTTTTGGGAGTGAAAATGTTGAAACATTTTCCGACGTTTGGCCGGGGAGTTTAGGCCTTGGGCATTGTGAGTAATAAGCTTAAGGGGAATTTTGTCTGGATCAGTTACCGCCATCGAGCAGAGGAGTGGGAATACCCCGATACACAAAGGCACTTACCCGTAGAAGATTTATAGACCAGGATAAAAGCAGACCGGTGAGTGACTCAACTAGCATGGATGAAGACCGTGTCCTCCTTCTCCAGATGACCTCTAGGGGAAAGAAAGAGCAGAGAATGAGCAAGAAAAGGGGATAGAGAGGAGCAGAGAAAGTAAGAAGGGGGACAAACATGACCCCCGATGCGGGCGGAAAAAAATACCACCTGCAAATAAAAATTCAGACACCTCCCCAATCTCAATCCCAAAGGGGATGAAGATAGGGAGTAATCCTGACCAGTGAAGGGTCAATACCGAGTTCACTAGGCAGGAAGGGGTGCATGAGCACCGCCCTAGCAAGAAGGACCATCTAAACATTTAAACAATACATAACTGTCAAAAAAGGGCCCCAGAACCAACGTTAACATTAGAAATCGTTTAAATCTCCCCAAGGACCAGGAGAGAATAAAGAAATACAAATCAGGAGAAGAAAAATATTTGAGTGTGGCAACATAAAATTGGTAAAAAAAAAGGGTTAGCTAGTTCCCCCCAACACAGGTGGAGACCTTGAGCGTTGTTCCCACCTACATGGTGAGGTATAATCTAGGCAAAGTCCCTGCTCAAGGTCCCCGAGAGGGGACTAGTATCCCCCCAAAGTCCCAAAACTTGTACTGTAGGTAGATCATAGTGAGTCAAGGAGGGACGTTGTCCTTTGATTTCTTGTGTCTTGCGGGTTTCCACATCGAGTTCAGTGGACTGGATGGACTGGAGGGAAGTTGCCTTTTAGCCGAGTGAGGAGAGGGCTCCTGTTGCATAGCGACTGGGTCGTGAGAGATGAGGCCGAGTCGTAGGAAAAGCTGTTCCCCTTCTGGAAGAGAACTAAAGGTGTAGGGTTTGCCATTGAATAACATCTTCAATTGAAATGGAAAGAGCCACCAATATTTGATGTCCTTATTCATAAGGATTTGAAGTAGCGGTTTCAAGGTGCGTCTCTTTTGAATGGTGGAGGGAGATATATCAGCAAAGACTTGTATTTGGTGACCCTGAAAGACGATTTTGGACATGGATCTGGATTTCTTCATGACTGCTTCTTTCACTGTATAGTGGTGAGGCTTTACTACAATATCTCGAGGCAGGCCATCATCCCTGGGGGGCCTGAGGGCTCTGTGAGCCCTATCAAGCTCTAGATGGTGTTGTGGGACGTCAGGGAGTAGATCTTTAATGAAAGCCTGTATTGTCGCAGGAATGTCCTTGTAGGATTCAGGGAGTCCCCTGACCCTAAAGTTGCACCTCCTATTTCTATTTTCAAGGTCATCTATTTTGGCATTGGCAATTTCCAGTTGTTCTTGTAAGACTTGTAAGCAAGCAGAGTTTTGATTTGTTCTGGAAATCGTCGCATCCAGGTTGGATTCAATAGTTTCAATGCGAGATCCGATGTTCTGGAGGTCTGCTTTGATGTCACTTGTGATTTTGGTAGCCGTGTTTTGTAGGCCCCTGTCCAGGAGTTCTGCAAATTTAGCAAAGAGTTCAGTCACATTGATCGGCTGCAGTAGGCCCAAGTCCCCAGGCTGTGTTAGAAGTTGGGGTTGAGGGAGGTTAGCTCCCAAGGGTGGGAAATCCATGTCTGGGAATGGTTGCTCCAGAAGAGATACTGTGGAGGCTGGGGAAGCCATTTCAGGACAATCAGTGCTTGGCCATCGTTGCAGAGCAGATGAGGAAGAAACCGCCAGCTGTGCCTCGGTCATGTAAGCCGCGTCCGAACGGTGAGGTCCGGCCGCCAATTTCACCTCTGTCTGGGAAGAACGGGTCGTCTCATAAGTCGGCTCGAGGTTTCTCCTGACAGCCCCGGAATACATTGGGGAGATCCCTGATATATTTACTACTCAGCGGACAAGTTGTGGAGTGAGCGTTGGTTCTTTGGGCACCGTCATCAGTCCTGATCCGCCAGGGCGGGACGGGGCTCCAGGTCTATGCGGCCATCTTCGGAGCTGCCGTGCATGCGCCCTCTGGGGGCAGAGCTAGGAGAAAGCAGGAGACTCCCCTCCCCCACCACACCAGCAGCGTGTGGAAAGAGGACTATTAGGCCTTTGGGTGTAGCAAGATGGCTGACCTCAGTCAGCACAGTCCTGGTCCAGGGTCAGGCCTGACGAAAGATGCAGTGTGGGGGGGATTGGGAGGTATATGCTGTCCAGGGGGGGGCCCTGCAGACAAAAGTAGCAGGTAGTTGGGTAGCGGTCCGGGTGCGATGCTCTTCCGCGGGCGTCCGCCGTAGGAAAGTCCGGGGATCCACAGGCTTTACTAGGCCGCACTAGGCCGGACCCAGCCACGGCCTCCTCGCTCACCCCCGAGGCCCGAACGAGCCACCGGAGCACTCAGGGTGGGAAGATCAGAAGGGTTGGAGGGTGGATGGTCGTCCCCTACCGCTTGATGCAGCTAAAATCCCGAAAATTTGGCAGGCCTCCGGAGCGGCAAGATGGCCGCCGCGAGCTCCCGGTGTCGGCTGTCCCGCGGCCGAGTGGAGGGGTATGTGCACCAAATAATGCCACCAGTCGCTGCAGGGCACTCCAGGGAGTAGATTGCTGTAAATTTAGTCACCAGACGGTGCTGGATAAGGGAGGATGGCGATGGATGGAGCTCGGGTTACACGGAGCTCCCTCAGAAAGCGTCCACCGCCGAGCACTTCCGGTCACGCCCCCCTTGTAAAGATCTCATATAGACCCCTAAAGAGATATCATCCATTTCAATGACCATTTCCTGAGGGATCTTGTATAAAAAAACATCACAATATACGTATAAAGTTTTTTCACTAGTTGAAAACAAATCTTGAAAATTATTTAAAATAAATCTCCAAAAAGTTAACATATGCCGATGCGTATTCCTACAAATACAAAAATTTACATCCAGACAAAACAAAATATAGAGAGTCAGTATTTTTTTACTAGAATCTCTCCCCTGGCTCTATATAAGAAAATAAAAAAATGTACTGACCGCCTCTCATATGTGAAAAGAGAGAGAGGGAAGAGGGACAAAAAACACTCTCTCCTTTCCCTCTCATTATATTTTATTTATAATGCATATCAAACCATTCAGTGGCAACCTATGGATGAGCAAAAAAAAAATATGCAACTTCATTTGCCTCCTAATTTAGCAAGGTATAGCATTGAAAATGATAATTGCAGAGTCTGAGGTCTTTTTTTAATGTCTTGATATTTAACATGCTGCTTTTTAAAATCAGGACAAACATCTGGAAAGAACATAACTTTAGTTCCATTGAAAAGAACTTCCTTCAATAATCTGACTCTTCTAAGGATAAAATCTCTATCTCGTTGATTGAGTAGTCATATTAGAAATTGCCGTGAGGGGGTTCTTGCTGGTAACTGGGTACCCAATTTGCTCTTTTCCTATCGTCCCCCAAAACCATGTTTCAGCAAATTCTGTAGGGCCTGCTCCCTCAGAATGCTCAGAGAGACCCACCAATCTAATATTATTACATCAAAGACAATTTTCAAGATCTTCCAACTTGCAAGCATTAATATCTGATTTTTCATTACTTCATTAATATCTTTGCCCAGTGGCTGTGAGGTATCCTCTAATTCTTTAACACAATCCTCCAAAGCTCACATTCTTTCCCTTATCTTCTGTACCTCCTGACAAAGAAAAGTAAATTCTGCTTTAAGGCCCTGTACTTGCCCTGTTAAATTACATATAGAATTCTCACATTGTTGTACCACTTTTAGCACATCTAACAATGTGGGCTCTGATAGTGTTAGTAATGTTTTAATGCTTGCAGTCAATTTGACTGTTTATCAATGTAATGTTTCACTTTATTGTCCCTTTCTTCCACATTACATATCCATTGTTCCGAGCATTTATGTAAAGTAGTTGTTTATGTTCAAATACAAGATTCTTCTGATTCTTTACTGACATCAAGCTGAGGAACTTTATTTTCATCATCTTTTGATGTCAGAGCAAATTTTGCAAGTTTAGCAACAGCTGTTTTTTCTCTTTTGCAGATTTACCGCTTTGTACTTGGTGAAAAAGTCTGTCATTATCTTGTATAGGGGCTGCTGCATTTAAAGCTCCCTGTCCCTCCTTCCATATTTTTGTGGTTTTATTTCCACTTCTCCTTTCCATTCTTTCAAATCTCCTCTCTCTTCTTATTACCCCTCTTTTTCCTTTTTTTTTTTCCTTTTTTCCTTCCCTCCCTCTTTAATTGCCTTTTTCTTACATAGCTACATACATAGTTGATAAGGTTGAATAAAGACACCAATCCACCCAGTTCAACCGCTGTGGGTGTGTGTATGTATTTATGTGTCTACCATATCCCTGAATATTGTGTTCGCTAAGATGATCATCTAAAAGTTTTTTTTATTTTTTTCAGAGAGAGAGAACACACAGATTTCATCATAATTAAACAAATAATAGTGTATTTTTTTGAGACAAACAAAAATAGTAGATACTGTTGAAAAAAGATTTTTGTGTTAAATTAAAATAACAACATAAAACAATTTGCATCACACTTTTTAAGCCTTTATTGGATAGTTTTTAATCATACAAAGTCATAGCATTATATTCAATTCATGGAGCCAAATGTTTCATAAATAGACACCTATGTGAAAATTGTATGGATTAGCCCAAAATAATTTAATCCATTTTGATGGGAGATAATTTTGGAGACAGGGAGTAATCTTATTTTAGCATTAAAAAAAAACAATGACGTAACGAAGTGTATTTTTTTAAGACACCACGTGTGATTATTATGGGTTTTCTTAAGGTGTGTTCCAAAAAGAACGCCATCTAGTGAAAAAGCATTTAGTGGGTCCAAAATTTCAATATTCATCAGAAATTTGTGCTCCCTTTTCACAACTTGGATGGATAGAGCAGCCACCAAGTCTCAGGAGTTGAAGATCTTCCAGCAGCTCCAGAAATGATACACTTATGTAAGTTGAGGTAAATTACACCACAGTCAGATGGATAGGGATGAGTTACTTTTATCAACCTGAAAAGGAACAAAGGCCCTGTGGATAAGTTTGAATTGGTAATTGTCTTGTAGATTTTGTGATAGCTGTCAATAATAAATTTGTTCTGAGCTATTCTTTTCTGGTATACCTCAACACTATGATGATTTCTCTCCTCTTTTTAGTATACTCCAGAGTCCCTGGTGTGGATACTTGAGGATGGCAAAGCTTACTTTCTAGTTTTGATTTTTGATTAAAACCTGCCTGGTCTCTGACTCTTAAATCATGGCCTACTAGAGTAGTTTAAAAAGTGTATATTGTTAAAAAAGCCAGAGAATTAAATTTTTTGTATTAAACCTGGTCTCTCCCTATTAAATTCCATTCTAGTAAAAGTGCTTGCATTACATCTATACACTATTGTTGGCTTTTTTCTGTATATTAATGTTACACTCCTTTTTATTGCTTATATATAATTGCTTAGATCTATAAATCTGGCTGGTGTCTCCCTTTGACACTGTGGCCTAGTAAAATTACTTACATACTTTGAAGCAAGTTTGTACAATATTTCTGCCTTTTATCTCAGAAATAATATACAGTAATCTGTACCATGCTCTGGAAGAAGTCTGATTAGCGACCAAATCAGTTGAGCGATAGCATAATTTCCTGTCACAGTGTTTGGAGAATCTACCTCTGAAACCATTGTGTCCAGTAATACCAGTTTTAATCGTTTTTTTGTGTAAGTGCATTACCTTTATTAAATCCTGGTAAAAAAGGTTTTACACTATTGTGCCGTTTGTCTCTCATTTGGGGTATATGACCTGATATCATGGTTGGAGTAAAAGAAATATGATATTTTCCCTGATAGTGGCTTGAAGTTTCTGTTGAGTGGACCTCCTTACATACGTGGAGTTTTTTGCAGACCTTCTTTGGAAAGGACACATCCTACTTTTTTGGTGGTGGTCACACAAGGTGAAGGAAGTTGGTGACACAGCATTCAAACTTTCACTATTGTGTCACGTTTGTGACTCTTGGACTCACTTGTTTATATTATTTATTTACTGTGTATTTAATTTAAATGCAACATATTTCTTCACCTATTTCATTTTTGTAATAATATCTCACTTGATTGTTGCAGCTGCAATTTCTTATTTTTGCTTATCATAATGCAGTTTATTTTAGATTTTTTTCATAATAAAACCCACCTGGTGTCTCCATCTGAAACTGTGGCCAACTAAGCTAAGCTGCTACATAATGTGGATAGAGTATATATATATATATATATATATATATATATATATATATATATATATATATATATATGTATATATATATATATATATATATATGTGGGGTTTGCAGTTTTAAAATGTTTTGTGTACTCTGATTTAACAGTTTATTAAATGTTTAAAACAATGCAGTATGGTACTGCTCACATAAAGAGAAAGAATATCACTAACTATACTATTAAACTATTTTTTCAATGGCCATATTGTGTGAAATTAAGGGCTTTAACTTTTTTTTTATGTAAACCTGTGGCATTAAGATCTGTCGGAGCTTTCCTACATTTACCATTCTATTTAGGCCTAATATAGCTGGATAAAATAATAAGGCGTTGTGGCCAAACAACCTGAAAATGTTTAATCAGGTTGGGGTTCTGCTTATGTATGAAACCAAGATAAATGATAGCCCTTGTACACACGGTCTGAAATTCCGACGGAAAATGTCCGATCGGACCATGTTGTCGGATAATCCGACCGTGTGTGGGCTCGGAATGTCCGACCAACAAAGTTTGAGAGCTGGATATGAAATTTTCCGACAACATGATCCGATGAGCGTCAATTCCGATCGTGTTTTTTTTTCTGTAAATTCTTTTGTTGTTTTTTTTAATCAAGATCTCCTTTTATGAAATTTTTTTGGTGTGTTTTGTGTGTCAACTTACCACAACACCATTATTATCTTGGTTGTTTGGTGTTGGTGCCCCTTGTTTTAATTTGACTTTGTATTTTTGAAATGTACCTGCCTACTCACAAATAAACTGTCCTTTTTGAAGTAAAACACATAGGCAAGTATCTCTTAAACCAAAAAAAACTTTATTTAGGTGTCATAAACAAATAGGAAGGCAACGCTGGAGAAACTGGTCAATTTGGCAAAGCCTTTGGCCCCCAGGGCAGACATGAATTAATTATTTTTTAATAAGGTCTTCCTGTGTATGAAAATGGGACATAGTTTTCGTTTTTTGGTCATCATTCACACAATTTTGTGCGCATGACTGTTGCAAATTGAATATTACCAAATAGAACAGACTATCATTATGAGCCCAGCATTTTTCATTCTTGTCCCAATCATTTTTGGTCACTACTGTCTATTGATATGTAAACCACTTTGTGAAATCTAGTTAACATCATTAACCACTTAAGGACTGCCGCATGTAAATATACGTTGGCAGAATGGCACGGACGGGCACAATCACGTACCCGTACGTGCCTGCCTTCCAGCAAGTGGGGGGTCCAACCGGACCCCCTCCCGCTGACTGCGGTGGTCTGTTTTGCTTCAGGAGCGATCCAGGATGAGGGGATGGCCGTTGGTTTCTGGCCATCCCCTCTTGATCGCTCCTGGCAAATGAGAAGCTTCCCCTGCCTGTGTAGTGCAAACACAGGCAGGAGGAAGTGATGTCACTCTCCTCGGGGCGGTCTTTTTGACCGGACTGCGAGGAGAGAAGACATAGTAAGTGCACCAACACTACACTGACATGTAGGTACACATAGGCACACTGTCACCCTCCGATCACCCCCCCCCCCAATCACCCATAGATCCCCCCCGCCCCCCCGCCCCTCCCAGTCACAGTGTCACTAATTGCAATGATCATTTATTTACTGATCACTGCATTTAGTGTCAGTTGTAACTGTAAAAACTGTAAGGACAGTTAGTGTTAGGTCCAGGGTAGCCCCCTACCCCCTAAATAAAGGTTTAACCCCCTGACTGCCCCTAGAGTTAACCCTTTCACCCCCTTTTGCCAGTGTCACTAAGCGATCATTTTTCTGATCACTGCATTAGTGTCACTGGTGCCACTAGGTAGCTAGTTATTTTTTAGGTTCATCGCCAGGTTTTTATAGTGTTAGGTATCCCCATATACTACCTAATAACCCCCTGATTGCCCCTAGAGTTAACCCTTTCACCAGCGATCACCGTATAAGTGTCACTGGTGACACTGGTTAGTTATTTAGTTATTTAGCTTCCCCGTCAGGTTTTTATATAGCGTCAGGGACCCCCATATACTGCCTAATAAAGGTTTTAACCCCCTGATTGCCCCCAGGTAACCCTTTCACCCCCTTTTGCCAGTGTCACTAAGTGATCGTTTTTCTGTTCGCTGCATTAGTGTCACTGGTGCCGCTAGGTAGCTAGTTATTTTTTATGTTCATCGCCAGGTTTTTATAGTGTTAGGTATCCCCATATACTACCTAATAAAGGTTTTAACCCCCTGATTGCCAGTAGAGTTAACCCTTTCACCAGCGATCACCGTATAAGTGTCACTGGTGACGCTGGTTAGTTATTTAGTTATTTAGGTTCCCCGTCAGGTTTTTATATAGCGTCAGGGACCCCCATATACTGCCTAATAAAGGTTTTAACCCCCTGATTGCCCCCAGGTAACCCTTTCACCCCCTTTTGCCAGTGTCACTAAGTGATCGTTTTTCTGATCGCTGCATTAGTGTCACTGGTGCCGCTAGGTAGCTAGTTATTTTTTAGGTTCACCACCAGGTTTTTATAGTGTTAGGTACCCCCATAAACTACCTAATAAAGATTTTAACCCCTGATTGCCACTAGAGTTAACCCTTTCACCAGTGATCACCGTATAAGTGTCACTGGTGATGCTGGTTAGCCAGTTAGTTATTTAGGTTCCCCGTCAGGTTTTTATATAGCGTCAGGGACCCCTATATACTACCCAATATAGGTTTTAACCCCCTGATTGCCCCCAGTTAACCCTTTCACCAGTGATCACCGTATAAGTGTTACGGGTGACTCTGGTTAGTTAGTTTGCTTTTTATAGCATCAGGGCATCCACCATGTATTACCCAATAAAGGTTTAACCCCCTGATCACCCGACGGGTGATATCAATTAGGTTTTAGGGTCAGATAGGGTCTGTGTCGCCCAGGCAGTGCTAGGTTAGTGCCAGTACCGCTGACACCCACGCGCAAAGCATACACCTCCCGTAGTGGTATAGTATCTGAACAGATCAATATCTGATCTGATCAGATTTATACTAGCGTCCCCAGCAGTTTAGGGTTCCAAAAAAACGCATTGTTAGCGGGATCAGCCCAGATACCTGCTAGCACCTGCGTTTTGCCCCTCTGCCCAGCCCATCCAAGTGCAGTATCGATCGATCACTGTCACTTACAAAACACTAAACACATAACTACAGTGTTCGCAGAGTCAGGCCTGATCCCTGTGATCCCTAACAGTTTTTTTTGGTAGCGTTTTATATTTAAATCCTGAAGGCAGTGCTTGGTTTTCGGGGTCCCATACGTGGCTAGGTTCCCAAAAAGTCCCACACATGTGGTATCCCCGTACTCAGGAGAAGCAGCAGAATTTATTTTGGGGTGTAATTTCACGTATGCCCATAGCATGTGTGAGCAATATATCATTTAGTGACAACTTTGTGCAAAAAAAAAAAGTTTGTAATATTCCCGCAATATGTGGCAAAATATAATATATTCCATGGACTCAAGATGCCTCTCAGTAAATAGCTTAGGGTGTCTACTTTCCAAAATGGGGTCATTTGGGGGGGTTTATGCTATTTTGGAATTTTATGGCCTTCGAAACTGTGATAGGTAGTGAGGAGTGAAATCAAAAATTTGCACCCTTAGAAATCCTGAAGGCAGTGATTGGATTCGGGGTGCCGTACACGGCTAGACTCCCAAAAAGTCCCACACATGTGGTATCCTCGTACTCAGGAGAAGCCGCAGAATATATTTTGGGGTGCAATTCCACATATAACTATGGCATGTGTGAGCAATATATCATTTAGTGACAACTTTTTGTAAACTTTTTTTTTTTGGGTCATTATTCAATCACTTGGGACAAAAAAAAAAAATATTCAATGGGTTCAACATGCCCCTCAGCAATTTCCTTGGGGTGTCTACTTTCCAAAATGGGGTCATTTGGGGGGGTTTGTACTGCCCTGCCATTTTAACACCTCAAGAAATGAGATAGGCAGTCATAAATTAAAAGCTGTGTAAATTCCAGAAAATGTATTCTAGTTTGTAGACGCTATAACTTGCGCAAACCAATAAATATATGCTTATTGACATTTTTTTTACTAAAGACATGTGGCTGAATACATTTTGGCCTAAATGTATGACTAAAATTGAGTTTATTCGATTTTTCTTATAACAAAAAGTAGAAAATATCATTTTTTTTCAGAATTTTCAGATTTTTTCCTTTTATATCGTAAAAAATAAAAATAGCAGAGGCAATCAAATACCATCAAAAAGAAAGCTCTATTTGTGGGAAGAAAAGGACGCAAATTTTGTTTGGGTACAACATTGCATGACCGCGCAATTACCAGTTAAAGCAGTGCAGTGCGAAATTGTAAAACGACCTCTGGTCCTTAGGCTGACAATTGGTAAGTGGTTAAATGTACAATAAGAAATATGTTGAACAATGCTATACCTGTCTCAAGCTGGGCCCCTCCACATGTTGCTGCCTGGAAGGCCCAGGTTTGACATTGGAAGCCTCAGCTGGGGGGGAAGGAAGTCTTGAAGGAAGACTGGGGAGTGCTGGCCTGAGTTCCCTCTGGTCTGCCAGAAAATGCAGCCTCTTGTAGTACAACATCCTGGGGACATAAATGTCATCTGGATCTCCTGATCTCAGGGAATCCTGGAACTTCCTGTGCTCCCTCAGATATGTACTCCTCAGGGCACCAATTTTGGCCATCACATAGGTCATGTCTGCCGTGGGGAGCATGATCTTCACCAAACCAAGCAGTTTCTCCAGCGCTGCCTTCCTGTTTATTATTAGATCCTTAGAAAGGGGGTTGTTCATCTGCCACAGGCAGGGCAGCTCCCTGAGCATATCATTGATTAGCTCCAGAAATTGTGGTTCCTTGAAGGGATCCATCTTCTCTGCAAGACACAACACAAGATACACCCTAATAATGTCAGGCTAAACTCTCCTAATCTTGTCCCAATATATGCCTCAATCTAGAAGCAGTATAGGCTAGTGATGTACCAAATTAAAATTGTACCTTCATTTGAACGATTGGCGTGTCATCTCCTCCCTCTTCTCACAGATTGTACGTATGACACATGCATTTTGCATTTTATATACAGTGGGCATGCGGGAAACTCCGCCCTCCCCTGGCATTCTTTCTAGTCTATTCCCCGCCCCTTCTCTTTTGGCGCAGTGGGGAGAGCACATGGCGGAGACACATCAGGGGCATGATAATAATTCCACTAACGAGGAGGAGGACGAGGAAAGCCCGGAGGCAGAAACATCCCGATCCCGGAGGAGAAGATTTAAGGCCTCAAACATGTCTTTTGGAGAGATGTTGGAGATGGTGGACATATTGATGAGGAACAACTATGATGGGAAGTATGGACCTTACCCAAACCCAAATGTCAGAAAGGCCAAGATCATGACTAAAGTTGTGAAGAGTCTTCAGAAGAATTTTGGGGTACGACGATCCAAGGATCAACTGAGAAAACGCTGGTCAGACCTGAAACTGAGGGAGCACAATCAGTACATAAGGATCAAGTGAGTTCTTCAAAAAAGTAAGTAGTTGTCGTGTTTTCATATTATTATTATTGCTTGCATACTGCTCCATGTGCTTTGATTTAATGTTGTACAGTTTAAAATGGCCACTTTCATGTTCATGGGTTCAATCGTTCATAATAAACTTTGTTCGTTACCAAAGATGATGTTTTGGCAAGTTGCACTTGACTACATTTGTTCACACAACAGGTAAGTATTCCAGCTTTGGAAAGTGTCAAAAATAATGTTTTCACCTTTGAACTCTGCCAAAAAACACAATTGTATGACACTTCCAAGCAATGTTTCATATTTCTATTTCTGCCCTCAAATATCTGTGTGCTAAGTATTCCTTTTTTACATTCTCATAATAGGGGAGAGAAGACTTGGGATGTCGGAGGACACCAGGGACCCCACGCCTCCCAAAGAAGGGGAAATACCAACACCAGAAGCAGGAAGGAGAGATTGTAGAGATTGGCGAAATTGGCACCATTACAGGTGAGTGTCTGAGATCACAGCGTCAGGTAAGCGAATCAATGCATGCCTGCATATTTATAATACACTGTGTTTTTTTTGGTGTATTTTTAGGTGATGTGGATGTTGTGGAAGAAGAATCCCATTTTACCAGTGAAAGTGCCCAGATCCTCATTGGGGAGATAATGGGGTGCAATCACGATTTAGATAATATCAAGAACAACATCAATGATGTTCAGCAAAAAATGAAGAACATCATTGATGTTTTAGGGAGAATCTGAAACACCCAAAACTGGCTAGCATCCATTTTAATTTTTCCAAAACACTTTTATATTTTTAGAAATGCCAAATTTAGAAGATGCACACAGTGTGTCAACATGTGCTATCTCCCATCATGGGGAATCAATGTACATGTTTTGTGGGTGCAACCCCTTCCTTGCTACTAAAGTGGCTGAGATGAAGGGGTTGCACCCCCAAAACAGGTACATTGATACCCCATGATGGGGCACATGTTGACATTAGGCATGGGAACAGGAGGAAAATGGTCACTTTTTGATACACAATTTGTGTGCATTTTCCAAATTGGCTTTTACAGGGGTGACACCTCATGTGATGAAGGCAATATCAACACAGTTTCTTCATACTCATGTCTGATATTGTCTTCACTTTTCAAATTTGAACTTTGTAAGTTCCTGTGTTCTGTATGTTATGCTTTGGTACATGCCTGTTTACACAAAAATGCCAAGTTAGATAAATGTTACCAAAAATAATGTTTTATATACACCAAAAATGTTGGTTTCTTGTAAAACCTATTTCTAAACGCACATGTGAATGTGCTTTGAGTAAAAAGTTAAATTATCAACAATGTGTGGCTTCCTTTTTCAATGCGCAAAAGCAGTATTTGTTGTAAAGTTGTTGTTTTCTGTGGCAATGGGTGTTATTTACTAAAGGTGAACTTTTGCAGTGCACTTGTAGTGCATAGTGGATTTGCCTTTAGTAAATAACAACCACAGTGCTTTTTAAATTTCCCCAATCATGCCATTTTCATGACCCCACATATTTCTGCCATGGTGCTGAAAATTTGCATTATTTTTGTCAGTAATTTACTACATATATTAACAACAAAAGCAAGGTGTGTGTGTAGCAGACCCACAACATAATAAGATTATCTGAAGAAATCTCGCACAGAAATTGGGTTTGCACTGTTGTAGAAAAAGGCCCAAAAAAGCACAAAAAAATCTAGGAGACACGTAAAACAAAGCCAAGCAGTAAATGAAAACAAAGATTATTGGAGTTTGAAAGAAAAATGTATTAAAAATGCCTCTCAGGCATTGTCTGGCATATCAATGGCCCCCCTACCCACAAAGTACTCCCCATATCTTGTTCTGACCTTGCGGGCGCTTTGGGGGGGGTCAAGCCAGGACAGCCAGCTTCAAGGGCCGTCAGGTTGGTATTTTCAGATAAGTCTGCATCAGGCCCAACTGAGGCCACATAGTTTGCTGAGTGTTTCTTCAAAACATTGTGCAGAATGTAGCACGAAAGCACAATATGATTGAGTTTATATTCCGCCATGTGGATTGGAGTCAAAAATAGGCAGGACCGGCTGTCCATTATCCCAAAAGTGTTCTCCACTACTCTTCTGGCTCTGGTCAGCCAGAAATTAAAGATCCTCTGGTCCGGGGTGAGGGTCCTCATCGGGAACGGCTGCATCAGATGGTTTGCCAGAGCAGACGCCTCATCCACAACAAAAACGAAGGGGATTCCTTCCACATTCTCCTCTGGAGGTGGCAAGCCCAGACTCCCACTCTGGAGACGCCAGTAGAACTCCGTCTTGGGTTCGGACCTCACGGGCGCTTTGGGGGAGGCAAGCCAGGACGAGCAGCTTCAAGGCCCATGAGGTTCTCATTTTCAAGCAAGTCTGCATCTTGGCCAACTGAGACCGCATAGTTTGCTGAATGTCTTTTTAAGAGATTGTGCAGAACACAGCAGGCAAGCACTATGTGATTTATTTTATATTCCGCCATGTGGATAGGCGTTAAAAAAAGGCGGAACTGGCTGGCCAGTATTCCAAAAGTGTTCTCCACCACTCTTCTGGCTCTGGCCAGCCGGAAATTAAAAATCCTCTGGTCCGGGGTGAGGGTCCTCATCGGAAGAGGCTGGGCAAACGCCTCATTCACGACGAAGACAAACGGGAGTCCTTCCTGATTCTCCTCTGGGGGTGGCAAGCCCAGACTGCCACTCTGGAGACGCCAGTAGAACTCCGTCTGTGTGAACACTCCACCATCCGACATCCGGCCATTTTGCCCCACGTCCACATACAAGAAGTCATAGGTCGCAGACACCACCGCCAACATCACAATACTATTAAACCCCTTGTAGTTAAAATAGTACAACCCCGAGTTGGGGGTGGGACGATGTGGATGTGTTTCCCATCAATTGCACCTCCACAATTGGGAAAGTCCCAATGGGTGGCAAAGTGGGAGGCCACAGTCTGCCATTCCTGTGGCGTTGAAGGAAACTGTGGAGTCAAAAAAGAAAAAAAATAGACATTTTGCACATCAGCATTGCAAGCAGATTAGACAAAACATTTTTGCCCAAGATCAGTATAACATTTTTGGAAATGAGTATTTAAAGTCAAAAGTATAAGGTCCCCTTATCAGATTCCTCACACCCCCATTCGATGGCCCATTGCAAAAAATTAGGGGGGGGGGGGTTTGGACAAGTAACCCTCTCCACTTCATTGAGAGCTGAATGCATAAATAATATGTGATACTTTGGATAGATCCTCCTTTTTTTTTTTTTTTTTTTAATTATTTTTTATTGAAAAAAATATTTTTACATAAAACGTGGTTTTCCAAACATAGAGAAAAAGTATATATCACGACAAAAAGTACAAATTCTTTCATCAAAAATTTACCTAACAACGCAGGCGTAGTCATACATGACACTCTAGTTGTCCCTGACCCGCCTGCTAAACTCCCCCCCCCCCCAAAACCCCATTCCACGAACACGTGCTGCTAGCTCCGGCCAGATCTATTCTGGCTAGCTGGCAGGGGGATGGCAGATCACTTCGGGGACAGGAGTAAGGAGCATCAAAGAAGCTCCCAAGCCACACCAAGCCCAAACCGAGTGAGTGTGCATTAAGTCTTATCCTCCGCTATCTCATCCAGGGGGTAGCCAATATCTCTCAACCATGGATTCCATAGCGCCTTGAATTTTTTTAGGTTATTTTGTCTAATAAGCATTGCTCGTTCACACCAAATTGTAGAATTTATGGCATTTACCCATGCTTGTAGTACTGGGGGGCTTTTTGCCTGCCAGTTCATCGCAATTAGCCGTCTGGCCTGATACAGGCATCTTAATATGGATATCTTTGTTACAGCAGAAATTCTACCCCCTTCCATGATCCCTAATAGACAAGTATTAGCTTCTGGTTTCAGGGTGGTATTAAAGGTCCTATTAATTCTATGTACAATTTCTATCCAGTACCGATACAGTTTTGGGCACTTCCATACCATATGAAGAAGATCCCCTGGTGCCCCACATCTGGGGCAATCACCATTAGATTTTCTACTTATCTTCCACATTTTTTTAGGGGTATAATATGCCCTGTATATAAAAAGCTTGTGGGACATGCGCTGCGATGGAGAGATAGACACCAGGTTCCCCTGTGCTAGGGTCTCGTCCCATTGCTCTTGCCTAATTGGTCCCAGGTCTGCCACACATCCCCTTCTACTATTGTCAGGTCCCTCTCCTTTCAAAACTTTATCCTTGAGTTTTATATATAGCCTAGAAATCTGACCCTTTGTTTGCCTTCGATCGAGGAGTCCCTGAAACAGGGGGGTCTTCATCCTCTCAATAGTGAGTGTGCCATACTGTGCTTGTATCCCATGTTTCACTTGCAGATATATATAAAACGTTTTATTAGAGATACCAAATTCCTGCCTAAGATCTTCAAAAGATTTCATAAGGTTCCCCTGGTAGAGATGCACTAGCCTGCTAATCCCCCTCCTCTCCCACTCCAGGGGCCTATCTATTCTATTTAATTCAGCCAATTCTCCATTGTTCCATAAGAGGGTATACTCAGTTACTCCCTCATAGCCCAGGAGTTGCTTGGCTATCTGCCATACTTTCCTCGCCAGAGCATTAGTAGGGCATTTACAAGCAAATGAGTTGGCCTCCAAAACTTCAGCTAAGGTTTTATGATATGCTTTGTCGATCATCAATTTATGGTTTGGACAACCACCCCCTTCAAGTCCAGCCCCAGTTAAATGCTGGAGCTGGGCTGATAGAAAGTATGTTCTTGGATGCGGTATCGCTACTCCTCCCTTTTCTGCAGGGAGCTGCAACGTCTGCAGCCGAATCCAAGGCTGTCTCTTCTTCCATATTAATTCACGAATCAGTACCTCCAATCTGTTAAACCACTTCTGGTTAATCCAGATTGGGGAATTATGGAGAATGTATAAAATCTGTGGCTGCCAAATCATTTTTACTAAGTTGCAGCGTCCTGCCACAGACAGGGGGAAGCGACACCAGTTATTAACCTTCTGCTTCAATTTCGCCAATAATGGTACCAGGTTCTCCTCAACATACTGATTTATATCTCTAGAAATCCAGACACCCAAGTATTTTAGCTTGGGCACCACTTCTAATCCCGAAACTGTAGGCGATGTTAAGTCTCCAGACCCCGACAATGGCATAAGGGCTGATTTGCTCCAGTTAATGACCAAACCTGATTGTTGCCCAAATTCCTCCATCAACTGCACTACGTTGTTCAGAGTAGAGCCCATATTACCAATAAAAAACAGGACATCGTCTGCAAATAAGGCCATCTTCTCCTCCTCCGGTCCGCGCCGGAATCCCTGGATGTCCGGGCGCAATCTCGCCAGCACAGCCAGGGGTTCCATAGCCAGCACGAACAGGAGGGGAGACAACGGGCACCCCTGCCTCGTACCCCTTTCTAAGTGAAACGTATCGGAAAATAGGGTCCCCATTTTAATCTTTGCCCCAGGTCCCCTATAAAGTAACTTTACCCATCGGATAAATAAGGGGCCAAAGCCAAAGCGTTCCAATACGCCCCAAAGATAACCCCACTCCAGGCTATCAAAGGCTTTAGTAGCGTCTAAAGCTAATATGGCGCCTGGGCCATCATTGTCTCTAGGTATTTGTAGATTTAAAAAACCCTCCTGATGTTAGTATTGGTTGTTCTGCCCGGGATAAACCCGGACTGATCTGGATGTATTAATTTATGAATATAGTTATTTAGACGAGTTGCTAGGACCTTGGCTAAGATTTTTACGTCTGAACATAACAGGGATATCGGCCGATATGACGAAACCTCTTGTTGATCCTTCTCCTCTTTAAGAATTAGAGTGATATTGGCCTCCAGCATTGAAGCGGGGAGCTCTCCCGCCTCTAATGCATAATTTAACGTTTCCAGTAGTGCCGGCATCAGCTGTTCGCTATATCGTTTATAAATTTCTACTGGAAGCCCATCAGGGCCAGGAGATTTATAGTTGGGCATACTAGTCATCGCACTTTTTAGTTCTTCCAAAGTAAGTGGTAAGTCAAGATTCAATTTATCCTGGTCTGAAAGCATAGGAATAGCTGTTTGATGTAAAAAATTTGTGGCCAGACGCTTGTGGTCCTGTGTAGTTGATTTATATAGGCTTCTATAATAGTCACTAAGTACCTTCATAATCTCGGGGGGCCTGGAGACAAGATCACCATTCTGTGTTTTAATTGCCTGTATTACTGTAGAGGGGCCATTAGATTGAACTAGTAGGGTAAGAACTCGACCCACCCTCTCTCCTTCGCCAAAATAATATTGACGTTGGAAGATGCGTTGATTCTCTACCTTTTTTAAAAAGTATATATCTGTTGGCTATCCACCCAGGCCTGTTGTTTCCCCGGCGATGGGTCCTCCACAAACGCTCTCTCAGCCTGGATTACATCATTTCTAATTTATTTTTCTTGCTCTCGAGCTTCCCTTCTTGTTATTGCAATTTTCTGTATGAGTATTCCTCTAAGAAAGGCTTTTAGGGAGTCCCAAACTATTCCGGGCGCCGCTGTGCCTCTGTTAATTTGGAGAAATTCCCCTATACGATCCACTAGGAGGTTAGAGCTATCAATTAGTTCCAACCAAGCGGGGTTTATTCTCCACTCTCCCAGTGGGACACTCTCTCCCGTATTCAAGGTTATAACTAGAGGGGAATGATCTGAAATCCCACGTACCCCGTATTCTATATCTGCCACCAGCCCTGATGCCTCTTTGTTCCCCAAACCCATATCTATTCTTGATAGCGTCTGATGGGTGCTAGAGAAGCAAGAATACTGCCTATCCTGAGGGTGTCGCGTGCGCCAGATATCCTTTAGTCAGACTTCTAGTAAGAATTCATGTAGTCGACCTGTTCTATTCCCAGCTGGACAAGGGAATCTGTTCAAGCGCTTATCTATAGTTTCATTAAAATCTCCGGCTATTATCCACGGACACCCAGTTTACCCAAACTAAACATAAGAAATTTATACATAACCTCTAACTTAAAGGGAGGAGGTATATAAATATTGGCTAAAACATATTCTTGCCCATCCATCAGGCAATGCAAAAAGACAAATCTCCCCTCCCCATCAATATGAGACTCTTTGCATAAAAAATCTGTACCCTTCCAAACTAGCACACTCACACCGCGAGAATACGATGAATAGAAGGAATGGTAATATGCCTGGAATTTCCGGTTATGTAGCTGAGGGGCCGTAGTTGGGGTTAGGTGGGTTTCCTGTAAAAAAAGCAAACCAGGTCCCTTTCCCTCCGTCTCCAACATCACAGACCCCCTTTTCTTAGGATCTCTCAGGCCCCTCACATTCCATGAAATTATATTCCACCTACCCATCAACTCCAGTGGTTGGTATGCCCAGGGAAGGGAGAAGGCGAGGGGGGAGGGAACCGCTTCCTCCCCCCAACGCCACCCCCCATCCCAACCTGCCCCCCGTCTCAATTGTAGCCGGTATAATCATACCCCATTCAAGAGTACCCGTGCTCACCGCCCCCCCAAGTAGTTCTGCCATACCCATTTAACACACGTTCTAAGGTGGGATCGTAATCCCTCCATAACACCAATTATACCCCTCTATAAAAAGAACAGAAAGGGAAGGGAGGGGAAAAGAAGAAAAAAAAAGGGGGGGAGGGGAGGTGCTGCTGTGACTTCATAAACTCAGTGGTTATAATATTGTTTACCCTCAAAATGTATATATATCCCCACTCCCCCTACCCCCACCCCAACCCCCCCCTCAAATCTCACCCTCCCAACTCAGCTATAGAACCTCATTTGCCACAACTAATATAGAATTGTGTAAAATTTAATTCGCCATGTGATATATCGCAGTACTCTATGATCCATAGTGCTTACCCGTTCCCTGATCAATTTATTATATCGTTTTACCCACCTCACTCAAATAACAAACGTGGCGTTATAACTCCCCATCCATTCATTAAGATGAGTTTGTAAATAAAGTGTTTCTAGTAATATTTATACACAAATTTGCATTCCCCCTTGCACCCCCCCCTCCCCGCACCCCCACCTTCCCACCTCAACTATAACCACGTCTTACATAAGCTTTTTACACAATATGATTCACCCTATAGTGCTCAATAGCCCGTGATACGTTAGCCCCGATCCCTAGTCTATTAATTGTATCCATCTACTTCCCTACCCCACCCTATTAACCATTGGTAACATGGGACAAAGCAGAGCAAAACAAAACTGAGCAGCAGAAAAAAAAAATAAAAAAATTATTCCTGCGGTTCTTATTGTCCATGTCGTCAATTTTGGATGCTTGTGCGATAATTTGTTTCTGAAGTGCGACTATTTTTTCCTACAGGGGGGATAGCTCATCTTCCACCATGCTTAATCTTCCCTCTAGGGCATTTGTTCTGTCGATGGTATTGCTTAATAATTGGCTCATAGAGTGCAGTTCATTTTGAATATTTCTTAATTGACTATCAAGGCCAGAGATAGAGTTCTTGCACTCATTGACCGCCGACAGTATCTCTCGTAGAGTAGGTTCACCACCTCCTACAGATCTTTGGGTCATCTTGTTTTCCTCCTAAGATAGCTCACCTACCCCCCCTCCTGGAGGTAGGGTACCAGGATCTGGTGCCAAATGACCGACACTTCTCCTATCCCCCAGTATCCCCTGCGTTTTGAGTTGGCCTGGCGGATGATGTTGTACTTTCCTGCCTGGAGAAGTTGCATGTGCAAAGCGCTCAAGTTTTGAAGCCGCAGAGGCTTGATTTAATTTTTCCTTGGCAGCATGCGTTTTTTGATTCCCCTCCCCATGTAGCATGTCCTCCACAGCTCTTTTGCTAAGCATGGTAATGTCCGCGTAAAAAACGCTGAGCCAGCAGAGGGTGATAATATGATAGTGTATATCACTAAATCGAGTCCCCTCAGCAAGAACCCAACTTTTGACTTAAAGAGCTTGAGGGGGGGGGGAATCAGCCAATCTGTTAGCCACACAATGCCAAAGTCTTACATTAATTATGTTATGGAGCTAAGCTCCCTCCGACTGTCAGTTAGCAATAGAAAAGCAGGGGGGGGGAAACAAACGTTCCGTCAAGGCAGGGGACACCAGTGCACTTCCTTACTGTCTATCATTGACAAGACCACAATCTCGGTCTTTAATTCTTTAAACTCACAGCTTCTGTCGAATTACTCCACTGCCTTCCGTCAGTCCCGCTAGATTATTTAGCATACCTCATAATTCCACAGCTAGGGTTACCGTTGGTTGACGGGAGTGGTATACTCTACCGAATGCTGCCGAGAAATCTTGTGTCGGTCCGGGGCAGCCACAGAGCCTTCCCCGCTTGTCCTCGTGCAGCGTCACGTAAGTTTGTATAGCTTCAGGTCTCCTGTCGAGATCTCGCGATATCCCGAGCCGTCCGCGGGACCCTCCTCGGGTAGTCTCGGCAATCTCCGACAGCGCCGGCCGGCAATGGGAGTGATAAACGCTTTCCAGGTCTGGATGCTCAGTACGGAGTCACAACAGGGGGAATCAGGAAACGACTGCTGTAGCCACCCATCGGCTTACATTCCTCTAGTCACGGGGCGGAGGCAGAGAGCTCGGGCACTCACTCTCACTCCCTCTCACTCGCTCACACCCACCTCCATCCGGACACACCCCTCGCTATAGTGTAATTCCGTTTTCGTATAAACAATTTAATAAAAAATGATTAAACTCACATGTATACAGAAGGTTAAGCGCTTTTCAGTATAAAATCAGGCTGCAGTGAGACTTCACTGCAGAATTACACTATTGTGGAATTACACTATTGTGGTCCCTGCTTCTCTTTATATGTGCTCTATTATCCCTGTGGACCTATATGGCTGGAGATAAGTTACCTTTTTGAATGGAGTAACCACATTTGAAATCCCTCTGGAAAATGCAATATTGAAGGAGTCTACATATATGTACGAGCTTATATGTTCCTCCAAATATAAATTTGAGTGGATCCACTAAATCCGGTAAGCGTCCATTTCGCTTGGTGGAGGGATATCACGTGGTGACTGCACGGTTTTTCTATGGAGGAGGTGTAGGATCCTTTTCACACATCTGTGAATTATACACGGACATTTTAGAGACTTTTGCTATTTTCACGTTTTGATTTTTTATTTTTGACCCATTTTTTTGATTTTTTAGCTGTATAGTTGTATATAGCAAATAACATTTATATGGGATTTTGTATGGTGTGTGCACTATTTCACATTGAGAATATTTGCTGAATATATATATTTTTGCAATATTGGCAGTAAATATGCCATGTCTTTAAAGCGCTACACTTTTATATTATATTTATCACGTCACATTCTATACCTTGATGTTGTGTTAGCAGCTGTTTATATATTCTTTATATATATATAAGAATAGCGCAGTGTTTTGTCTTTAAAAAGGTAATGGGGTTGTCTAGCTGTTCACCAACTGAGGCCTCCAGCTGTGTGGATTGGGCCTCTGTGAGGTATTGGAGAATACGGTCAACCCGTTAGGGTTCCGTGGAGCCTGGCAGTGTGTCTGGGAGATGGTATAGCTGGTATAGCTGAGCATAATAATCTCTAAACATATTTGCTATTTTCGAGGAATGGACTACTGATACCACTGTCATGGATGTGAATTTGTGCACGTGTCCTGTATCACGTTCGCGTTTGAGGGCTCTTGCCAGCAGCCTTCCACACTTGTTGGAGTTGTTTGGAGTCTAGTAGGGTAGCTAATTCCTGTTTAAGGTAATATAATTCTGCCGCCATTGCTGGGATCATGCTCTTTTTGTGTGTAAGTTCCACTGTGCGAGAGTCTGTACTTCTCCTTCCTTGGCTTTCTTCAATCTTGTCCCCTGGGAGATCAGCTCCCCTTGAACCACTGCCTTATGGCCTTCCCATACGGAGCCCATGCTTACTTCTCCCAGTTTATTTTCCGCAAAGTACATAGAGATGGTATCTGATACCTGTTTTAGCACAACTGAATCATCTAAGATGCTGTCCTTCAAGCTCCAGCTCCATGTCCGTGCCTCCATTGACAGAGGGCGCAGGGAAATAGAGACTGGCATATGGTCAGAGATGGTAATGGAACCGATGGAGGCGCCCGCTAGGTAGTCCAGGGAATATTGGTCCATCATAAAAAAGTCTATACGAGTATAGACATTATGAGTGGTTGAAAATAGCTGTAGTCTCTGTCTGTCGGGTGAAGTATTCTCCAGCAGTCTACCAGGTGGTGTGCCTGCAGGGATTTCCTAAAATGCTTTAGGAAGGCAAATGAGTGAGTTGAGCGGCCTGAGAATGTGTCTATTTGAGGGTCAGGGCTAACATTGAAGTCTCCCCCTAGGATTAGCTGGCCCTCCCAAAAGGCAGAGAGGGACTCCAAGGTGGAGTCCAGGAAGGTAAGCTGTTTACTGTTCGGGGCGTACACGGCTGCAAGCGTGAAACTGCGGTTATAAATGGTGCCTTTAACAAATACAAATCGGCCCTCTGGATCCAGCAGCTGGTCCATCATGATAAAGGGACAGTGTTTGTGGATAGCTATGGCCAACCCCCCCCCCGATTTAGAACAAGGAGAGTTGCTGAGATACCATGATGTATACAGGTGTGTGGGAAGGCGGGGGACCAAGTCTGTGTGGCAATGCGTTTCCTGCAAACAAAGTATGTGTGCCCCATGCATTTCATCTCAAGCCACAACTTACTGTGTTTAGATGGGGATCCCAGATCACACACGTTATAGGATACGAACTTCAAGGCTGCCATGATGGGGAGTTACAGAGTTGAGCCAGTAAACCGGCACCAGGGGGGAGATGGTACAAACAGCATGTCCAAGCCCACAGCAATGTGCACAGGGAGCTTAAGCAGAGGCCTAGAAAACAAACCATGGTTATAGCAGATGTAGAAAACGTAGAGCTTAAGAAACAATGAAAACAAAAACATAGAAACATAGAAAAAAGCAGCAAAAGGCCCAAAGGGTGCAACATAGTGCAGCTGTGCCTCTGTCAGGAGACTCCATCCCTCCCCCCCTTTAGTGAGGGGATGGTGGAGTCCAGCGAGCAGAGGTATTTCCCAAAGAGGGAGCATAACTCAGAGTTGTTCTATTGGGGGGAAGTGGTAGAGTACTAGGAGCGAGTCCGCTAGAGGACCCTATGAGGAGCTTATTCTACCCACAAAAAACAAACGTGGGGTAGAGAAGCAATAAAGAGATAAAACAGCGGCTCGGGGGAGGATCTGATAATGTCCATGAGACGGCTCAGGGGCCATCAGTGTGGTGAACAACTGATCAAGCCTCCTCTTGTGGAGGGTGAGAAGGTGGTATGTGTCCAGAGGGGCTTCTCCTGGGTCCGTGTCGTCGTCTGCGGCGTCCTGGTTGCCACGGTTCAGGGCGCATAGGGAGAGTTATGTCTGGTGATGCCCTCCAGTCTGGGATGTCCACTTGCAATTTACAGTGGTCAGTAAGAGCTTGCAGGGTAGGTGCAGTCTCATTCCATTGTGTCTCTGGGGTCTCCACTCTCCATCCCTGGTGTGCAGTATCAGCTTGCAAGTTTTCAATGTCCTGTCTCAGGGCCTTCTCCACCCTGTGAGCAAACCGTTCTAAGTCAGCTTTAGTGGGGAGAGATAAAATGTGGAATTGGATGTCTTTATCCTCCCAGGGACCCCTGGCTGATGTCATTCACGTTTCTGTTGCTTGTGCGCTGCTCTGACAGGCATAGCTTTCTTTTAATTTTTGAGGTATGTTCTTTGTATTTATGGGTGGAGCATCAACATTTGGGGTCATTATGCTCAGCTGTGCTTTTACTGTTTAAATTTTTTAAAAAGTATTTAGAAAGTATATAAAATTTGTATGTTTTTATGCATATTATGTATCCCTGCACACCCCTGATGTTATATATTCTGTTATCATAGATATAAGCTACAGATCTGGAACCCGCAAGCCCTCTGTCCCTGAAGAAGATCTGCATTTTGTTTTTTGAAATGCGTTGGATGCATTGGAAGTTCTGTCTGCCAGAGCTCTGGGCTTTTCCTTGCTGCTGGTTTCCATTTCTGCTGCCAGTATTTGTGTTTAAAATTTTTTTGAATATTTTACCATCCAACTGTTTGTGACCCAGTTTAAAGTACCAATCTGAGGAATTCATGTTTTGACTTTCAATTATAAATCATCTTCAAGATAAATGTAACCACTTGTATGGTCACAAGTAGATTTAATGTGACCATGTGACAGCTGCAATCTCAGCAATGTAAATAAATGTTGCCGGCTGGCTTCCGGGTTTGAACCTGACACCTGCTGACCTGCATTGATTTTGTCAGCAGATGTCAGGCAATGATTTATAATCAGCCAATAATACACAGAGCAGCGATCTGGCCGGTTCTTTTCCCAGCAAAGAAGAGAAAAAAAGAGAAAAGAGAAAAAAAACAGATCTCTTAGTAAAAGCAGCACACATTACACACATTACACTTGTTAGGCACACAGTTAACCTCTTTATTGCCCCTTGATTGTAACCCCTTTCCAGCCAGTGTTATTGGTACCAGTGTCAGTATTGATGTAAGTGTCAGATAAATTCCAGTATATATACCATAGCTTATGGATGCCATAACTTTCACACAAACCAATTAACATACACTTATTGGGATTTTTTTTTACCAGAGCATGTAGCAAAATATTTAGCAGAGTACATTTTGGCCTAAATTTATGAAGAAAATAGATTTTTATTGGATATGTTTTATAACAGAAAGCAGAAAATCGTATTATTTTATATTATATTATTATATTTTATATTATATTATTTTATATTTCGCCTTTTTCATATTTGCTATAAAAATTAAAAGCCAAGTGTTGATCATATACCAACAACAAAAAAAGCTCTATTTGTTTGAAAAAATATACAATTCATTTGCGTGCAGTGTTCCATGACAGAGCAATTGACAGTTAAAGTAGCATAGTGTTGTAGCAAAAATTCCCTGATCATGAAGGAGGTAAAACCTTCCGGAGGTCAAGTCATTAACCATTTTCTGCTCGGTCACAGTAGATGCAATGTAATCAAGGGGCAGCTGCAGGCTCGGCAAACGTACATAAACTTTGGCAGGTTGCTTCTTGGTTGGGGCTTACCCTGCTGACCCATGCCGTGGTTGGATACAGCCAATGATTTATGTCTGAGACCTGCTGATCACCTGCTGTCCAATTTCAGCATGACATTCTATGTGTGCAAAGCAGGTTGAAAATAAAAAAAGATCTGTTAGTAAAAGCAGCACATATTACACACTTTATGCACAGTTAACCCTTGATTGTCCCTCAATGTTAACCCCTTTTCCAGCCAGTGTCATTAGAACAGTAACAGTATACAGTATTATCACTGATTAGTGTCTCTAGCAATGTCAGTGTCAGTTAATGACCCTCACAGCCAGTGTCTGTTAGCGCCAGATTGGCCGCAACACTATCAGTCAAACCATAAGTCACTAATCCCCGCCATTAAAGTGTAGCATCATAGCTGTGTAATTTACAATATAAAGTATATACTAAAATTTGTAGATGCTATAACTTTCACACAAGCCACTTAATAAACACTTTTTGGGATTTTTTTTTTCACCAAAATTCATCATAATACATTTTGACCTAAATTTATGAAGACATTTAGATTTTTATTTAATTTTTATTTTTTGATTGGATATGTTTTATGACAGAAAGTAGAAATTTTAATTTTCAAAAGGTTTGGTCTTTTTTTGTTTATATAATAAACAATTAAAAACCCAGTGGTGATTAAATATCACCAAGAATGCTCTATTTGATTTAAAAAAAAATGATACAAATGTAATATGGGTACAGTGTTGCATGACCGAGCAATTGCCAGCTTTGGTCATAAAAGGGGAAAAATTCTTCTGGAGGTCAAGTGGTTAAAAAAGACACCACACTTGATTGGATAACAGAGGTAAACACTGCTTTACCTTATTTACTAAGCCTAATGAACATTTACTAACAAAGTAAATAGTCCCCTTTAGTTAATCATCCCCAATCGTTTTCTATTCTTTATGTGTGCTTAACTAGCATAAAATCTTGGAGGATTGCATAATGTATAGCCTCCCTAATATCTCTAAAATCGGTCTGTGATTATGAGCGGTGAAGAAATAGATTTAATAATTTTGTCTGCTACTTACAATATCTCCAGCAACATCTACAAAAGCAAACAATTCCGCTTTGTTTTTAAAAACTTTTAAATTATAGAGCTCATTGAAGTTTCCACAAAGTTCAGCAAAGAGTGATCTTTGGTCACAACTTCCAATGACTATTTGCATCTTGAGACATAAAAATATTTTCAAGATATTCACTCTCAAGATTTAAGACTTATCTCATTATTTCCAAAACAAGTCATGTCCGTATTAACCAAAGGCTACAGCCTCCATGCCTGCTGGGGTCTAGTGAATCAACATGCAGATGGCAAACTAATGGACACTTTCAGCACAAATATGCAAATGGCACCAGCAGTCACCCAGCATTTAGAAGCTGTAAAGATTCCACTCCTCACAGGCATCTGTTCCTGATCACTTGGCCAAATGGAAACACTCCAGTAAATGTAAAAAAAAAAAAAAAAAAAATTAAAAAAAAAGGTTGTGCAAACTTAATTTATAAAAATGAAGTGAATACAACAAAATCAGGCAGTGTTTATAGTAAACGATGATTTTCCCTAATAGTAATTCTGTTTTAATTATATGTTATTGCACATAGGCAGCATGTGTAGTTTGCATCTTTCAATCATTTAAAGTTCAGTGGTTGGGTGGAAAGCTGGAACAGAAAACAAACGTATACATGTAAGTGTTGCTAGTACACTATAAATGCTGTAAAATAGTATTTTAACCATTTTCCATCCAGCCATAGTTCATAAATGACTGAATGAGAAGAGCGCCAATGAGGGTGGATGTACACAACTCCTCGCCCATATCAGAGGTTTGTGTATGGCTTGCAGAGCATGCATCTGCAAGCCTGGTGATTGGTGTGTTGCTTGGACACAGTGGATCACATGTTATGGTACAGGACCAATTAAATTGCACGCAGCGATCACATGGTGTAGGTCCAATGAGCACACAGTGAAAATATAAACTGAAGCTGCATGGTACATATTTGGGCTCTTTCTCCTCACACAAAGATCTGTCTGTGAGAGGAGAAGGAGCTGTTACCACCGCCAAACTGTAAGACCTCTTTTACAATGGAGGTGTTTTTCAGGCCCTTTAACGCTAAAAATAGCACCTGAAAAATGCCTCATCTGCAGTCCCAGTGTGAAAGCTTTCACACTGGAGTGCTGGGCTGGCAGGACATTAACCACTACAATACAGGGCACTTTCACCCCCTTCCTTCCCAGCCCAATTTTCAGCTTTCAGCGCTCTAGCGCTTTCAGTGACAATTGCGCGGTCATGCTACACTGTACCCAAATGAAATTGTTATCATTTTGTTCGCACAAATAGAGCTTTATTTTGGTGTTATTTATTCACGACTCCGTTTTTTTTTTTTTTGCGATATAAGCGCAAAAATAGTGGAAATTTGGAAAAAAAACAATATTTTCTTTTTTCTATTTGAAAAGAAATCCAATAAAATCAAATTTTGTCATAAATTTAAGCCAAAATGTATTCTGCTACATGTTTTTGGTAAAAAAAATTCCGTTAAGTGTATAATAATTGGTTTGTGTGATCACGGACATATGTACGCAAATGATCATGTACATATGTGTGCAGGTGATCACGTACATATGTGTGCAGATAATCATTGGGACATGTGATTTTAGTGGGATATATGTGGGGGACATGTTTTTATTATTAGGGACATGTGTTTTTATTATTTGGGGACATGTATGTTTTGGGGACATGTGTGGGGACTGTGTTTGTACTGTGTGGTGTGTTGTGTGTTTACACTACACTGATGATCAGTGAGTAAAAAGCTGTAAAAAGCAGCCCATACTCACTGATCATCAGCCGGCTGCAGCGTTCTGCTCTCCTCTCCTCAGCGGTGACTTCCGTGTGAGGAGAGGAGAGACGATTGCCTAGCTACCGGCTGTTTGTTTACATCACATGACGGCCGTGATTGGACACGGCCGTCATGTGATCAGGAGGGCCAATCACAGAGCCCTCCTGCCGATCTGAGATGTGCCGTGTCCGGGTGACACGAGCACATCGGGATCGCGCCGCTGCGCGGGCGCGCGCGATCCCGCTACTCCTGAATGACGTTCCTGAACGTCCTATCAGGAGTAGACGGCTCCCACCCGGCCGTATATATGCATCGGCCGGGTGGGAAGTGGTTAAAAAAAAGTCCTGCAAGAAGCATCTTTAGGCATCAATGGGCAGCACCGCCCGCAGCACCTGAAAAGTGCCTGCAAAGTGCCTCAGCAGCAGCACTTTGTGGGTGCCTTTAACCCTTGATTCGGCTGCTAGCGGGAGTTAAAAGCACCCCACTAGTACCAAATCAGACCTTAAAAATTGGAGATCTTTAAACGTATCCTGGTTCGGTAGAGCCGCACTCCTTAAAATGACAATTTTACCACGTTTCCTTTATTTACTGCAATCAATTCCGATCAGCATTCCATTGTCCTTTTTCCATTCTTTCCGACAAGCCTGCTCTGCCTTCATATGGCAAAACAAAAAGCCAAGAATACAATTCACACGTCTTACCCTTCCAAAAACCAAAGGAGGAATTGCTCTTCCTGACCTACATCGATATTACTGGGCCACACACTTGGCCAGGATTGTGGACTGGAATGTCCACCAAAATGTTAAGGACTGGGTACCACTAGAGCACTCCATCTCTACACAATCTCTTCGGTTACTACCCTGGATACATCCACGCCATATACCGATACAGCACAAGCAACACCCGTTAATTGGGCCCACACTGTCTGTTATCCACAATGCATTAAAGACAATATATCCGCATCCGTGGTTGAGTCCACTTACTCCACTGAGGGATAACCCCGATTTCCCGCCTGGCGTGAGTCCCAACTTCCTGGCCAGCTCCTGGCCTCACAAAGAACTTAATGCTAGACAATTTTTCAACAGGAGAAGGACTTTCAGAGCTCTGGTTGATCTGAATACCACGGCTTCCCCTACCCACATCTCTGAATGGACGTATAGACAAATTCACCACTTCTTGGTTAGCCGACACAATACAGACCATTGGACGAGAGATTTGAACACTCTAGAAAACCTATGTACACAACACGAACCACAAAGACATCTCATCTCCATCCTTTACACATATCTCTTCAGGGACAAATCAGCGTTCTCCAGCAAGCCCTATTCCTCATGGGAGCAAGATTTAGCTATCAAAATCTCTGACTCAGAATGGGAAACCATATGTACTTATATTCTCAAAGGTTCCCTTAATGTAGCGGTTCAAGAGGGAGGATACAAAATCCTCTCCAAATGGTACAGAACCCCTTCTCTGCTTCATAAATTCTCAGATACCATCTCCAACTTATGTTGGCGCTGTGGCAAGGCGGAAGGGACCATGCTCCACATTTGGTGGTCGTGTCCTGCCCTTCAGAATTTCTGGAGGTCGGTCCACGACACCATACTTGCAGTAACATCCCAAAGTAATGATTTTTCCCCAGCTTCCTATCTACTTCACTATACCAAAATCCCCAAGAGACGCTACTTTAAATCCCTCAATATGATCATGATTAATACAGCTCAACACTGCATCCCATGTCATTGGCGATCCTCTTCAGTACCAACTTTAGCGGAATGGTTCCGTAGATTGAACAATCCCGAAACCTTTGAAGAATTAATTAGTATCTCCAATGACACAGTCACAAAATTTTCAGCAACCTGGCAGGACTGGCGTCGTTTCAAACTTACTGATGCGTACTCCTCACAATCTGGCTAAATGGCTCTCATACACTAGATTATCCCTTTCTCAATATCCTCCCTCTCCCCCAACTTTACCACCACCCCCCCCCCTCCTTCCCCCCACAACGTATATTAATGCTCGGAATACTTTCCCATTATGTGGTTCAGAATGCCTTAGAATACCCCCCTTCCTAGTTGAGGCACCCTTTAGGCCGATTTTAGACACGACTATACAAGTAACTAAGATCATTGTTATGCTACTTTACATACTTGGAAATTGGTTAAGTTCTGTCACCAGCTACTAAGCCTTTCTTTGTTCACTTAAGCTTTGATGACTTACTGTGACATGACTATATTGATGTGATACCTTATCAATTGCCTGTATTCTCTTGTATGTTTACATTATCTTAATAAAAATTTTGTGGAAAAAAAAAAAAGCACCCCACTAGTGGCCAAAAAGCGCCTCTAAAACTATGGTAAAGTGCTGCTAAATATAGACGAACTGTCTCTGATCACTGCTACCTATCACCTGCACTGCCAGGAAAAGTACCTCAGAGGGCCCTGTTTACTGCCTTACCAGTGTGTCCTGATCACTGTCATAGCAGTGTGTCCTGGTTATCACACCAGTGGGTCTTGATTGCCAAACCATTATGTCCTGATCACCATACTAGTGTGTTCTGATCACTGCCACACCACTTCCTGATCACAGCTATACCAGTGTGTCATAATTACTGCCACACTATGTCTTGATTAACCATACCAATGTGTCCTGATTACCGATATACCAGTGTATCCTGATCACCACTATACCAGTGGGTCCTGATCACTGACATAACCAATGTGTAATGATAACCGCCATACCAGTGGGCCCTGATCATGGCCATACCAATGGGTCCTGATCACAGGCACACCAGCGTCCTGATCACCACCATACCAGTGTGCCACGATCATTATGTCTGTGATAAGAGAGCCATTACAGCTAACTGGTAGTAATTTTCAGCCTCTGGCACAGTTTACACACAAAACACATTTGCAACCAGCTCTCATGTCCTTCATCTCTACCCAACAGTGTCTAGTGTGAACCAACTGCAGCCAGCCATCTGTCACCTATCCCAGTGTCACCAGAGCTTCCAGGAATAGTGTCCCTTTATTGCAGTGATGTCAGATCAATGTACACCAGCACCTGTGCCCTGATTACTGGCACACCATCATCCTTATCACTGCCATACCATTGTGCCCTAATCGCTGCTATACCAATGGGTCCTAATCACTACCACACTAGTGTCAACACCATGTCCAAAAAAATCTACACCAACAAGGAGGCATTCCAGATTCTGAGAATAACAGATGAGAGTAGTGTGGAACTCTCACTGTCAGACTCTGCAGAGGAGGAAAGGGTTCCAACAAAAATAATTAAGGCTTCTGAGGAGCAGAAGGCAACCACCGGCAGCTCAATACCTCCTGGTGATGTGGCTAGCACCAGCAGTGCAGTTCACCTGGATGAAAGGCCAAATACTAGTAGTGGGGTGCCACGTCAGCCACCAAGGATTATGGCCAATACTAGGTTCCCAGAGTCATTTTAAAGCCCTGTGTGGCTACCTTTAAATTCTGGAGCACCTACAGTATAATACTCCTTCCCCATTTATAATTCTAATTTATTTTTCACATATGCTTTTTTGAATTCAGTTGTGGACCAATGCAATCTTTTTGCCCAGTAGTTACCTAAAATCCCAGCTTTGTCTATTCCTGTCCATTTGAGTGGAAACCCATCACAATTCAAGAGTCTAAAGTGTTTACAATGTTTCATGGCCTCACACTTAATATATGACTAACACAAAAAAGAACCTATTTATTGGTTCATAAATCCCACTGATCATATGCCAATCTACTCTGTTACCATGTCCAGTACCCGCTGCAAAACAATTATGTGATTTCTACACTTCAACAACAGTTCAACTTGTTCATGGGAGGAATGTATTTTAATGAACATAGTAAGTATAGGCGCACAATTTCGACTCAACACTGTAAATATCTCCAAATGTATTACTATATATAAAGATAAGTCTCTAGTGATTGAAAAAATTGATAAAAGTCCTAATTATAATAATATATAAATTAGTCCAATCAGAACGAAATCCAAGGGTATGCAGACAGGGCAGCCGTCAGATAGGAGTGAAACCATGTTCCAGAAAACTGCAAAAATAACAAGTAGAGAGGCGCCTCTGGGTGCAGTAGTTTAGATAACACATTTAATAAACAGCAAAATGTGCACTCAAATTTAAAAGAAGATAGGTAGGCATTGCATACAAGATTTCATAGACGTTTTCCCCGGAAGATTGAAATTAGTCCATCTTAAAGTGAAACAATAAAAGTGTAATATTCCTTTAAATTTCGTAGCTGAGGGGTTTCTATAGTATGCCTGTGAAGGGGCGCATGTTTCTGGTGCTTAGAACTGTCCCTGCACAAAGTGTCATTTGTGCAGGAAAAAAAGTCTTTTAAAATCACTTGCGGCTACATTGTCGACTCCCTGTAATACAGAGAACACTCAATGAGTGTTCTCTGTATTAGCCGACAATTCATTCATTCATTGATAAAAAAAAAAGCGTGGGGGTTCCCCTAAATTCAATTACCAGGCCCTTCTGGTCTGATATGGATATTAAGGGGAACCCCGTGTCAAATTAAAAAAAAAATTTACGTGGGGTCCCCCTAAATATCCATACCAGACCCTTCAGGTCTGGTATGGATATTAAGGGGAACCCCGCATCAAATTAAAAAAAAATTGAAGTGGGGGTCCCCCTAAAAATACATACCAGACCCTTTATCCGAGCATGCAACCTGGCAGGCCACAGGAAAAGAGGGGGGACAAGAGAGCGCCCCCCCTCCCTCCTGAACCGTACCAGGCCACATACCCTCAACATTGGGAGGATGCTTTGGGGGTCTGTGACCGGTGGTTGTGAGGGTCTGCGGGCGGGGGGCTTATCAGAATCTGGAAGCCCCCTTTAACAAGGGGACCCCCAGATCCCACCCCCCCTGTTTGAAATGGTAAGGGGGTACAAAAGTACCCCTACCATTTCAAAAAGAAAGTGTAAAAATGGTTAAATAAGACAAACACACTTTTGAAAAATTCCTTTATTAAAAAAATAAAAATAAATAAATTCCAGCGGTGCTAATCCACTCTTGCTATCCAGCGATGGGTGATCATAACCAGTGACGGGGGATCTCTCAGTCCAGCGCTGTCCATACATCTGTCTTCTGTCTCCACTCCGGAGACACTGCGGGGATCCCAGCACTGACGTTTCTTATATTAGGAGGACAGGGCCACCCGTCACCTGACCCCGCCCCTCTGACGCTGGTGAGGGAAGCCAGGGGTTCCCTAATGATGTCACAGACCCCCAAAGCATCCTCCCAATGTTGAGGGTATGTGACCTGGTACGGTTCAGGAGGGAGGGGGGCCGCTCTCTTGTCCCCCCTTTTTTTCCTGCGGCCTGCCAGGTTGCGTGCTCGGATAAAGGGTCTGGTATGGATTTTTAGGGGGACCCCACGTCAATTTTTTTTTAATTTGATGCGGGGTTCCCCTTAATATCCATACCAGACCTGAAGGGTCTGGTATGGATATTTAGGGGGACCCCCACGTCAATTATTTATTTTTTTGACACGGGGTTCCCCTTAATATCCATGTCAGACCTGACGGGCCTGGTAATTGAATTTAGGGGAACCCCCATGCTTTTTTTTTATCAATGAATGAATGAATTGTCGGCTAATACAGAGAACACTCATTGAGTGTTCTCTGTATTACGGGGAACCGACAATATAGCCGCAAGTGATTTTAGTGTTGAAAATATTTTTATTGAAACATGTCAAGTAAAAACAATAAACAGTAACCATCATGAGGCAAATGCAGACAGGAACAGTAACAGGAGTACAATTACGGGAGGCCGGCTAATGACAATCGGCCATAGCCGGTCCCTGGCGGGAAGCTTGGAGAGTAGAGCAGACGGCCTGCTCACCGATCCATGAGGCCACAGTAGTGAGAAATACTCATGGGTTACTACATGAGGCATTATTTAGACAATAACATAAAAAAGATAGAAAGAAAGAGAGAAGAGAGAGGAGCAAAGTAAAGAGGAGCAAGGCGGTATAGGGGAAAGCTAAGTAGCAAGAGGAGAGGAGGGAAAAGGGGGGAGGAAGGGGGGGAGGGGAAAGGAATATGGGCGGGGGGGGGTAGGGTAAGGGAGAGCCCACAGTGTCCTCATGCGTTCAAGATTTGGTTCATTAGAGTGTCAGAGGAAGAGAAGCGAAGCCAGATCGACCACTGAGTAATAAACTTGGCATAAGTGTCATTGTCCAGTGCCAACATCTCCTCCATTCTCATGGTGTCATTCATAATCGATACCCACCGTGACAATGGGGGAGTAGTCGTCGTCTTCCAATAAGCAGGTATCAGCTGTCTAGCAGAGGACATAAAGAAACGGAGCAATCTTTGTCTCTGTGATTTAATAGACCTGGCAGAATAGAGAGTAAAGCAATTTTTGGAGAGATAGGAACCGGAATATCAGCCAAGAGATTATAACATTCAAAAACCTGTGTCCAAAAGGGGCGGATCCTCTCACAGTCCCACCAGACATGTATATAAGTTCCGACTGAAGCTTCACAGCGCCAGCAGGTGGCTGGGATAGACGGGAAAATCCTGTGTAAAGTAGCAGGGTCCCTGTACCACCTGGATAATAGTTTGTAGTTCTTTTCTTGAGAGTAGCAGGAGATTGTTGACTTATGTGTGAAATGAAAAAGGGGTATGCCATTCCGGCAAAGAGATGTCTTCACCCAAATCCGCAGACCACAGCCTGGTGTAATGTGGGAGTTGATCATGTGCTAAAGTCTGCAGTAGGTTATATAAGGAGGACAGTAAGTGTTTGGGAGTTTCTGGAAGCGAGCACAGTTCCTCACAATTGATAAGCTTGTGATGTATTTGAGAGGAGGAGTGTAGGCGTTTGGAAAATGTGGACACATGTAGGGCCGTGAGCCAATCTCCGGAGTCTGTCACGGAGACCGGGGTCCCCTGAGAGGGATGCACAAATGTACGGGCTTGTGGCCATTCTGTGCGCTTAAAGGGTCCTAGGGGGGCTGCCCCTGTACTTTGTGGTAAAGCAGGATGGTCAAAGAGGGACATCAAGGGGCCCGGATCTGAGGAGAGAGTGGTGTTTAGCCCCGTCCTGTACCACATCGTCAGGGAGGCTAAAGTCAGTGGGGACAAGGATGTCATACGAGAGTAGTCCTGTTTATAACCCCATGGAAGAGCTCGGAGATCTACAGGAGAAAGGTCCTGTTCAACAGACACCGAGGCCTTGCAGGAAGGGCGAGAGAACCATTCTATGATGCGAGCCATATGAGCGGCCTTATGGTAAGTCTCAAAGTCAGGGAGGCCTGTCCCTCCTAAAGTCTTCGGGATCATTAGTAGTTTAAATTTAACCCTGGGGAGGCCCCTGTTCCACATGAATCTGATTGCCAGCGAGCGCAGGGAGATAAAAAACGATTTGGGGACGTGGATGGGGATTGTTTGAGATAAATACAGGAACTTGGGTAGAGTGTCCATCTTTAGGATATTAATCCGTCCGAACCAGGGTAAGGAAGATCCCCCCCACTCCTCGAGGTCCTTCTGTATACGGTTAAGCAGGGGGATATAATTCAGAGAAAACAAATCAGCTAGGTTGGAGGGTATAACAACCCCCAGGTACGAGATCCCCTTGGCCTGCCATTTAAATGAGAAGTTGGATTTCAGGAGGGACAGCGTAGAGGGGGTAAGGGATATGTTAAGGGCTTCTGTCTTAGAGATGTTGAGCTTAAAGTTACTATAGATACCAAAACGTTGAAATTCACTGAGTAGGGACGGTATGGAGATGTGTGGATTCTGAATATACACAAGGAGGTCATCAGCATACAGTGAAAGTTTGTGATGTGCAGACGGAGTTTGAATACCAAGAATGGAGGGGTTTTGTCGTATGGCACAAGCCAAATGCTCAATGATGATGACAAAGAGGAGGGGGGACAGGGGGCAGCCCTGTCGGGTACCGTTTGCAATGTCAAAGGGAGCCGATGTGGTACCGTTGACCAGGACAGGAGCTGAGGGCCGGGAGTATAGGGACATTACTTTTGAGATGAAGGGAGCTCCGAGGCAAAGTTGTTCTAGAGACAGCTGTAGAAACCTCCAACTGACCCTATCGAAGGCCTTTTCAGCGTCGAAGGATAAGAGGCAAGCTCTCAGACCTTTACGTTGGATCAGGGATATGAGATGTATCGTCTTGGTGGTGTTGTCCCTTGCCTCTCTGCCAGGGACAAACCCCACCTGATCATTATGAATAATTTTAGGTAATAGAGGGGACAGACGGGTGGCTAGGACTTTTGCGAATAGCTTAATGTCTATGTTGAGCAGGGAGATGGGCCGATAGCTGCTGCATTGGGATGGGTCTTTGCCTGGTTTGGGGATAATAGAGATGTTAGCAGATAAGGATTCTTTTGACGGGAGGTTAGAACTGTCCACCGAGTTAAAGGCTTTCGTCAGAAGGGGAGCAAGCTGGGGGGCAAAAGTTTTGTAGAACCGGGGTGTAAAGCCGTCAGGGCCCAGGCATTTCCCCACTTTAAGGGCTTTAATAGCCTGTAGAAAGTCAAAGGTAGTCAGGGGCTCGTCCAAGGTCGCTGCGTCCATAGCGTCAACAGTAGGTAGAGCGGTCTCCAGGACATAAGCCTGCATGGGGTCAGAAGAAGGAGGGGACCTAACTGGGGGGGTTGCATGCGGAAGGTTATAGAGCTGTGAGTAGTATTGCCTGAAGGACGCAGATATCCCAGAGGTGTTAAACGTTTTCGTTTGGTCTGGTCGAACGATGAAGGGGATAGAATGTCGCGGGGGTCTAGGATGGATGATCCTAGCCAGGTGCTTACCACACTTGTTTGCCAGAGAGTAGAAGTGGTTCCGCGCTTTATCCCTGGCGATCAGGGAGTGCGCGTCTAGGAGCTGGAGTAGGTCCCTGCGGGCATTGGAAAGCTGAACAAAAACAGCAGGGTCCAAATCCTTTTTGTGGAGGGGTTCGAGGTCCGCAATGATAGTAAGGAGTCTGCGTATGTCATGGGCTCGGGCCTTTTTAAGGCGAGAACCGTGTTGTATAAGGGTACCCCGAATCACACATTTGAGAGTGTCCCACTGGTTCATAGGGGAGGTAGTGTCAGCGGAATGGTCACCTATAAAGTCCTTAATGGCCTTAGAGACATCCGCCATACACACGGTGTCCCGCAGCAGATTGTCGTTAAGTCTCCAGCTCGCTCCCCGACGGATAGCAGGGGGGCGGACCAGAGTCAGGTAGACGGGGGCATGGTCGGACCACAGAAGATTACGGATCGAAGTTTGGAGAGGTGTGTCAAGTAGGGATTGTGATATGAGGAAGTGGTCCAGTCTACTATAGGAGTTGTGTGCAACGGAGAAGTAGCTGTAATCCCTTTCCGTGGGATGCTGGATTCGCCAGGCATCCACCAGATGGGATGAATGTAGAAGTGATTTAATGCGTGTCAAAGTGGAGCGAGGAACAGAAGACTTACCCGAGGATGTGTCTGCAGATGGGGAGAGGGCAACGTTTAGATCACCTCCAATAATGAAAGTTGACCCTCCAAAGGAGGATAGTCTGGTGAGGACCGAGGAGAGGAACCGAGCCTGGCCCACGTTCGGCACATAGATGTTAGCCACTGTGAAAAGAAAATCATTCAGTTTCAGTTTCAGGAAAATATAGCGACCTGAGTCATCTATGAGAGAGTCTAGAACCTCCGGGTTAAAAGATTTATGAAAGGCAACAGACACTCCCTTAGATTTGGTCTGAGGATTAACACTGTGAAACCATTGCGAGTAATATCTTTTGCGTAGGGCTGGGACAGCTCCCGCGCGAAAGTGCGTTTCTTAAAGCAGCAGAATTTTCGCACGCTTCTTGTGAAAATGGAAGAGTGTCTGGCTCCGCTTCTCAGGCGTGTTAAAACCCCTACAATTAAAGGAAGCAAAGGTTATGGAACCGTCACTAGCCATGGGGGGGTCGTAGGGAGGAGGTGAGAACCAATATAATAAGTGGCACCATGGGCAAACCCTGGGGGGCGCGGGAGCGGGAATAGAGGTCGGGCAAGGGGGGCAAGGGAAGGGGCAGAGGGTGGGAGGGTACAAGCAGAGGGAAGACAGAGGGAGGAAAAAAGGTAAGAGGAGAGAGAAAAAACAACAGAACAACCTCGTAAAGGGAGCAGTAAGGAATATAGGCAGGGTTACCCGTTCCCGATAAAATAAACAGGGGTATACATAATACAATAGCTGTAAACATCAATCGCAGGAAACAGGCCCATGAGGTCTGGTATAGAACAATATTGAGTAGAACAAAAACAAAAAAGGCCACTAGGTGGCTCCAAAAGGGAAGCAGCATACAGGAAAAAAGCCTGTCAAAAAGGCACAAATTGGTGCACCCCACAGCGATCATAGGAACACCGTGGGGCGCACAGCAAAAAAAAAAAAAAAAGGAAAAACAAACAGATAAAGAACCCGTAAAAAAAAGGGGGGGGAGGGCGAGGAGCAAAATCACCAAGCCGGGCAGCTCCCCGCACCCCGGCCCCACGGGTAAACCGGAGTCTGTTGCGACCTGTAAAGTAAACCAAATAACACATCAACGTAAATTATTCTAAGGGTCATCTATAAATGCATTCGTAAACCGGCATAAAATAGAAACATCTAGAGGAGACATAGTAACAACTGGTAAGTATGGCAAGGGCAACCCAGGGGGGGTACAAAAAACCTGTAAACAAAAGGGCTAATCAACAGTAAAGCTATTCAACCCGTTAGGGTCCAGGCACATCACAGGGGAGGGCCCCAGAAGTGAAAAAAGAGAACAGGTCCAGGTGGGCCCGCAGGCACGGGTCAGCCGTTAGGATCCTGAGGCAACGGAGATCGAGGGGTGCGCCTGCGACCTTGTTTCTGCCACTGCGGAGTGTAGGGTAGACCAGGTGTAGTCGGAAGCAAACGGCCAATCGGGCAGCGCGACTTGAGGCAGTTCAAGTGTACTGAGGAATGTAGGCAGGTCCCCTAATGTACGGAATATGGCGGTTTTACCCGCGTGGTGCACTCGAAGGTGGAACGGAAAGCGCCACTGGTATTTAATTTGTCTTGCTTGTAGGAGCTGCGTGAGAGGCCTCAGGGATTTCCGCATTGCCAGAGTTTGGCGGGAGAGATCAGGAAGGAGCATGATAGGCGTGTCGTTGAATAGGATCGACTGTTGTGTGCTGGCGGCCATCATAATGTCCTCCTTTACTTTGTAAAAATGGACACGGCAAAGAGTGTCACGGACAAAGGAGGGGTCAGGGGTGCGAGGACCCGATGTACGGTGTACCCGGTCCAGTTCGATCGGATCATCTTTGGGTCGTTGAAGTATCTGGTTAAAGATGGCCGTAACCGCAGCAGGTAGATTCTTGGGGTCAACCGACTCAGGTATCCCCCGTATGTGTATGTTGTTGCGGCGACTGCAGTTTTCAAGGCCATCCTGCTGATATGAGAGTTGCTGAAGCAGGACAGTGTGGGCATTGAGGATCTGGTCGTGTGACTGGATAGTGTCCCGTAGGCCATCAACCGTGTTGTCCACATCATCAAAGCGCACCCCCACATCTTTTCTCAGGTCTGAAATCTTCCGATATGTTTCCTCAATCCTATGTACACAGCGTTCAAAGTCATCTTTAGTGGGAAGGGACCTCAGGTAGCCGTGCAGGGATCTGATTTGCGATTCCATGTCCCACCCATCCCCTGATCCCAAGGAGGCATTCGAGCGGCTTCTGGTAAGCCTGGGGGAGAGGGCAATGTCCTCGGGGTGTGAGAGTGAGTTGTGGAAACGTACTTGAGATTGCAGGGTCGGTTCAGAGTGCGCTGGGGATGGAGGAGTCGGCGGCTCTTTAGGTGCTGGGCAGTGCTGTGAAGACAACCTTCCATGGCCGAAGTAGTCATCCAAATCCCCTCCTGGGTGATGGCTACTGCCGCCCCTGTGCGCCTTGGGCTTGTCTTTCCCCATGGAGCTGGGTATGGTCCGGTTTACAATCCAAAAATGAATCCCGTGGGGCCGGGGGAGCTAGGAGCCGAGTGCGGCCCGACTCACCGCTCCATACGTCAGGCCAGACCCTCACAGAAGAAAGTACAGGTCAGTTAGTTAGGAGGGACTTGCATACGGTGAGACGTGATTATATAGGCATGCGACAATGCGAGGTAGCAACCACAGTAGTAATTCTGAGAGGTATACTGGCTTGCGATCTGAGAGGATGGAAAGTTCATCTAAGTAGGAGCAAAAGAAATTTGTCAATCCCCTGTTGCAGTAGAATAAACGAACATACGGTGAAAGCCAGAACAGGTCCGCAAGCAGGGGGAACAGGAGGCTGCAGGGGGTACTTGAGGCAAGATGCTTGGTACAGCGAGCCAGTAAAGCAAATTAAAGGGAGCAGTTCAACAAGGATGCAGAGCCACAGGGAAATGGCATGTGAAGCAAATCTCCAGGAGGGGGGGGACGTGGGGGAGCAGCTAGGCCAGCGCAGGGAGGCAGGTTGCAGCCGTGGTTGTAGGCCGGAGCGGCCGCGGAGCGAATCCCCGGGCCGCAGCCACAGGAAACTCCGGGGATTCCCAGGCCTCAGTAGGCCGCACTAGGCCGGAGCCGGCCGCGGGCTCCCCGGGGTCCGCGGGAGCCCGAAAACGTCTCAGATGTGTCCTGGGCGAAGGGGGAGATGATGGTGGGGGTCCGATGGTAGCCCCTTACCTCTCCCTCCGGTGCAGCAGCGGCGTTCTCCGGCGGTCCGGCAGGCCCAAGATGGCGGCGGCCGGCGGGGACTCGAGCGGCGGGTCCGGGCGGCCAGGAGCCTCAGCGCTGATAAATACAGGGCCCGGATCACTCTGAGGCACTGCCCGGTCTTGGCCGGGCGATCGTGGAGGCACAGTCTGCCAGGGATTAAGAGGATGGCGGCGGATAGCTCCGTGGATGGTCGGAGCTCCTCAATTATGCGTCCGCCGCCATTCGCGTCAGGCCACCAAGGAACAGTCGCCGCAAGTGATTTTAAAAGACTTTTTTTCCTGCACAAATGACACTTTTTGAAGGGACAGTTCTAAGCACGGGAAACATGCGCCCCTTCACAGGCATACTATAGATACCCCCCAGGTACCACATTTAAAGGAATATTACACTTTTATTGTTTCACTTCAATCATTATTAAAATCACTGCTCCTGAAAAAACGGACGTTTTTAAAACTTTTGTTTGCATTGATCCATGTCCCCTGGGGCAGGACCCAGGTCCCCAAACACTTTTTAGGACAGTAACTTGCATATTACCCTTTAAAATGAGCACTTTAGATTGTGAACGTTCGAGTCCCATAGACTTTAATAGGGTACTAAAGTTCACACGAAGTTTAGGTCTGTTCGCAGGTTCTGGTGCGAACCGAACAGGGGGGTGTTCGGCTCATCCCTACTCACAAGTGACCTGCCAGCCTCTGTGCCCTACCCTATGATAAAGGTGCACTTGCTACAGGTATACATGGTCTCCCCTCTTGACAGACAAGTTCAGTATCTGGGCTTTTCTGCATTCCTGCAATATTCCATTGTTTAATATCTGTGTCTGTAGCATAGGTCTGAAGATCTGACAAGGTTTGGTCTAATGCCTTGTACACACGTTCAAACATTCCGACAACAAAACCGTGGAATTTTTTTCTGAACGGATGTTGGCTCAAACTTGTCTTGCATACACACGGTCAAACAAATGTTGTCAGAAATTCCAAATGTCAAGAATACGTACGACTATAAAAAGGGAGTTCAATAGCCTGTGCACCACCCTTTGGGCTCCTTCTGCTAATCTCGTGTTTATCTTGTGTTAGTAGAAGTTTGGTGAGAGACGATTCATGCTTTTCAGCCTCATGCTTTTCAGTATATTACTGCTCTTCAGTTTGTGCTTGTGGGTTCATATCTGTTCTTCAGTGCATGTTGTCAGTTTGTTACTGTCTTTCAGTGTGTTCTATTTATTAGTTTGTATCAATTTTTCAGCGCGTTCTTGTCTTGTTGTTTCTGATTTTCAGATCGTTCTTCTCAGGTTCTTTCTGATTTCAGTGAGTTCTGTTAGTTCTTTCTGACCAGCCAACCATTTTAAAGCCATGTTGCGGGTACGTACTCATTGTAGAGTTTGTGCTGTGCAAGGGCTTGGTGTTGGAGTTCTTGCCTTGACCCAAGTCCAGTCCATGAACAGGGCAAGGAGGAGTTCATGGATGAAGAATTGGTTGAAAAGTGGATTTGCCTTTAGTAAATAACCCCATTGTGACTGTAAACTGCACCAACTTACTCCGAAAACTGGTATTGCACATTGAAAGAAGAAGCCACACATTATTGTTGAGTATAAAATATTTTACTCTGTGCACATTCACATGTGCATTAGAAAAGGTTTTTTTTAACAAACCAACATCTTTGGTGTATAACATTTTTATGTTTGACAGTAGAAATATCCTTTTTTTGGTTAAACAGGCATGTTTGAAACCATAACATACACAACTCAGGAACTTACAAGTTCAACTTTGATAAATTGAAGGCAATATGTGACATTAGTATGTCAAAACTGTGTTGATCTTGTCTTCATCAGATGGGGTGATGTCATCCCTGTAAAAGCCAAATTTTGAAGATGCACACAAATTGGGAGTCAAAAAATGTGGATTTCCCTCTCGATCAACATGTGCTAGCTACCATCATGGGGGATCAATGGACATGTTTTGGGGGTGCAACCCCTTCCTCTCATCTACTTTAGTTGCGAGGAAGGGGTTGCACCAACAAAACGCGTACATTGATATCCCGTGATGGCAGATAGCACATGTTGACACACTGTGTGCACAACTCAAAATTTGGCTTTCAAATTACTTTAAAACTTTTTTTAAATGAAAAAATATAACAACAAACTGTAAACATTTTTGGGTGTTTTATATTGTGCCTAAAACATGAAATGAAACAATATGAAACATTGCTTGGAAGTGTCGTACAATTGTCTGTTTTGGCAGAGTTCCAAGCTGAAAACATGTTTTTTTCCCTTTCTAAAGCTGGAATACATACCTTTTTTGTTATTAAAGTTCCACAGATGGAAAGACCTCTACTATCCACTGGAGCACCTGTGTGCTAAAAAGGTTGTTCTGGTGTCCCACACTAGTGCTCCTGCATCCAGATGTGTAAAGAGCTGCCCGTCTGTGTCCTCTCCTTTCACTGAATCAAGTTTGCATTTCATTCTAGTTACAAACCCATCTAGACAACAATGTACTAAACTTCTTTTCATAAAAATAGGCATGAACAAATGTAGTTAATCTGCATCTGCCAAAAACATTGTATTAGTGGTCAAACAAACTATGTTTACTACGAACGATTACTGTCCCCACACCATTTTAAAATGTACAACAGTAAAGAAAAGCATATGGAGCAGTATGCAAGTAATAATAATAATTGGAACACACGCCAAAATACTTACTTTTTTGCAGAATTCTCTTGATCCTTCTGTACTGATCCTGCTCCCTCAATTCGAGGTCTGACCATCATTTCCTCAATTGCTCCTTGGATCGTCATACCCCAAAATTCTTCTGTAGACTTCTTACAACTTCAGTCATGATCTTGGACTTTTTCACAATTGGGTTGCTGTACAGTCCATACATGCTGTACAATCCATCATAGTCGGCCCTCTTCAAGATGTCCACCATCTCCACCATCTCTACAAAGGACATATTTGAGACCTTAACTCTCATCCTAGATCAGGACGTTTCTGGCTCCTGTCTTTCCTCGTCCTCCTCGTTGCTGATATTATCATGCACCTGTTATCTATCTGCCATATGCTCTCCCACTGTGCCAAAAGAGAAGTGGCAGACCTTCTTTCCTTTTCTTTCCAGGACCTGAAGGGCCTGGTATGGAATTTAGGGGGACCCCCAAGCATTTTTTTTTACATTTTGGTTCGGTGTCCCCTGTCGGGAAATTCCGTCATTTTTATCAATGAACTTTTACGTGTATTGTCGGACCAACAATTCATTATAGCCACGAGTACTTTTAAATGACTTTTTTTCCTTTAGAAATGTAATTTTGTGCAGGGACTGTTCCAAACACCTGAAGGGTCTGGTATGGATTTTGAGGGGGACCCCCGCGCCACTTTTTTTCTAATTTTGGCACAAGGTTACCCTTAATATCCATACCAGACCTGAAGGGCCTGGTATGGAATTTAGGGGGACCCCCAAGCATTTTTTTTTTAATTTTGGTTCGGGGTCCCCTGTCGGGAAATTCCGTCATTTTTATCAATGAACTTTTACGTGTATTGTCGGACCAACAATTCATTATAGCTGCAAGTAGTTTTAAATGACTTTTTTTCCTTTAGAAATGTAATTTTGCTGTCAGACTGTTCTAAGCATGGGAAAAATAGCGCCCCTTTACAGGCATACTATAGACACCCCCCCCCCCCAGGTACAAAATGTAAAGCAATATTACACTTGTTTCACTTTAAGCATTATTAAAATCACTGCTCACGAAAAAAAATGCTATTTTTTTAACTTTGTTTTGCATTGATACATGTCCCCTGGGGCAGGACTCAGGTCCCAAAACACTTTTTATGACAATACCATGCATATAAGCCTTTAAAATGAGCACTTTTCAGTATTCATGTTCATGTCCCATAGACTTTAACGGTGTTCGCGAGTTCAAACAAATTTTTTGCCTGTTGACATGTTCTGGATGCGAATCGAACAGGGGGTGTTCGGCTCATCCCTACTTTCTTATCAAGAGTTAGGCTGCTGACTAGATAACAAGAAATAGCTGATGACTTCTGACAAAAGATGCTACTCCAAGATTCGGCTTAACCACTGTATCTCATAGGGTGTGGCTCTATGCAAACCACTAGTCAAGCAGACCATCACAAAACTCACACACACAAAATATATAAATAAATAATATAGGTAGCCTATAAAATGTATAAACCTATTACAAGACAATGTTATGGTCCAGTTCATTGAGGCATTGACCAGGAATGATGCTCTGCTGGACCTGGTAATCTCAAACTGTGCAGAGCTTATTACTAATGTTCATATAAAAGAACATCTGGGTAGCAGTGACCATAACATGATTTAATTTAATGTTAGCTGTAAGCAACAAACACATACAGGGAAGATAAAAACACTTATCTTTAAGAGAGCAAATTTTTCAAAGAGGAAGACTGCTCTCTAAGACTAAGAATGGGAGGGAATACAGAACAAAAATGGTAACTCTTCAAAAAGGCTGTTTGTGAACTCACTGCAAAGTATATTTCCATGGGCAATAAGTTTAAATGTCTAGAAATATTATACCTATGTGGCTCACAGCCAAAGTTAAAAAAAACTATAAATAATAAGAAAAAGCTTTTTAAAAATATAAAAATTAAGGAACACTATCATTGTTTAAATGTTACAAAGAATATAACAGAATATGTAAAAAGGAAATCAAGGATGCAAAATTCAAACAGATTTCAAAAGACAGTAGGACAAACCCCCAAAAAATCGTCAAATATATTAATACTAAAAAGGTCAGGGGTCTGAGCATCTAGGCCCTTTACAAAACAAACTAGAGTGGGTGACTGCGGACAAAGAGAAGGCAAAATTATTAAATACTTTCTTAAGCTCTGTGTATACAAAGGAGCATGGGGAGCTCATGTTCATATACTGGGGATGGTATTGACACTGTCCCAAATTATGAACGATGGCTCAAAACTGATATGGTCCAAAAATATTTAGACAGAATTATGCTGCATACACATGATCAGACATTCTGACAGGAAATCCTTGGATTTTTTTCTGATGGATTTTGGCTCAGGCTTGTTTTGCATATACAGGGTTGCACAAATGTTGTTGGAAATTCCGATCGTCAAGAACGCACTGACGTGCAACACGTATGATGGCACTATAAAGAGAAAGTTCAATAGTCAATGTGCCACCCTTTGGGCTCCTTCTGCTAATCTTGTTTTATTAGAAGTTTGGTGAGAGACGATTTGTGATTTTCAGCCCTAGTGCTTTTCAGTTTGTTACTGTTCTTCAATTTGTGCTTGTGGGTTCGTATCTGTTCTTCAGTGCGTGTAGTCATTTTGCATCTGGTTTACAGTGCGTATTTTTATATTACGTATTTGATTTTCAGTGCGTTCTTGTCCGCTTATTTCTAATTTTCAGTGCATTCTGTTCGTTCACTCTGACCAGCCGACCATTTTAAAGCCATGTTGTGGGTATGTACTCATCGTACAGTTTGTGCTGTGCAGGGGCTTGGTGTTGGAGTTCTTACTTTGACCCAAGTCCAGTCCAAGAACAGGGTGAGGAGGAGCTCATGGATGAAGAATTGGTTGCTCCAGCATGACCAATTGTCTCATATGCCTTTGTTGCTGGAGATCCATGAGAATAATCCTGATGATTTCAGGAATTATCTACGGATGACAGACCCCGTTTTTTCATAGTCTGTTGGCTTTTCTGTCCCCTTATATTACCAAGCAGGACACCTGTACTGCACAAGCCATCACTCCCAGAGGCTCGTCGCAACCTTGTGGTACTTGGAGATGGGGAGAAGTCTGCAGGACAAGTTTTCAACAGGCATCTCCCCCAGGCTCTGTGAATCATTATTCCAGAGACCTGTTCTGCCATCATTCAGGTCCTGCAGAAGGACTATATTAGAGTAAGTTTATCCTTTAACATCACATTATATGTATTTAAATAAATATTTTTAAAATAAATTTGTATTTAAAAATTTAAAATATTTCCTTTGATTTACTGCTTGTGTTTCTTTTAGCTGTCTCCTGGGTTCTCCAATGAGCTTTTTTTGGCCATTTTCTTCAATAGTTCCAACTTAATTTCTTTGATACGTGAGGTGACAATTTCTTCTTCAGCTAACTATTATGTATGTTGTGGTTCTGCTACACACGCACCTGCTTTTTGTTATGAATGTATGTAATGCATTAATGATAATAATATTCATAATTTTTAGCACCCTGAATTCATTTTTTGGAGTGACGATAATGGCCCAATTGATGCAAATTATAAAGCATTGTGGGTGTTATTTATTGAAGGAAAATTCACTTTGCACTACAAGTGCACTGCAAAAGTGCACTTGGAAGTGCTCTGAAACTGTACTGAAAGTGCATTTGTAGTACAAAGTGAATTTGCCTTTGGTAAATAATCCCCATTGCCACGGTAAACACCAACTTAAGCAAAAACTGATATTGAACATTGAAAGAAGAAGCCACACATTGTTGAATAGATTTTTTTTTTTACTCTGTGCACATTCACATGTGCCTTTAGAAAAATATTTTTTTTAATATTTTTGTTTTTTTTGGGACAGTAGAAATATCCTTATTCATGGTAAACAGTCTTTCTGAAACAGTTTTTCAAAACATAAAACAATACACAACTCAGGAACTTACAAAGTTCAACTTTGATAAATTGAAGGCAATATCAGACATTAGTATGTCCAAACTGTGTTGATATTGCCTTCATCAGATGGGGTGACGTCCCCCCTGTGAAAGTCAAATTTTGAAGATGTACACAAATTGGGAGTCAAAATGGGGATTTTCCTCCTGATCCCATACCTAAGGTCAACATGTGCTATCTCTCATCATGGGGGATCAATGGACATGTTTTGGGGGTACTACCCCTTCCTCTCAGCTACTTTAGTTGTGAGGAAGGGGTTGCACCCACAAAACGCGTACTTTGATATTCCATGATGGTAGATAGCACATGTTGACACACTGTGTACATCTTCAAAATTTAGCTTTCTAATGTCTGCGGCTTCACAAATTCCAGCAATTTATACTTTTTTCCACATCATTGATGTCTTCCTTGATCATCTGTAAGTCCCGATTGCACACCATGATCTCCCCAATGAGGACGTGTGCACTTGCACTTGTGAAATTAGATTCTTCTTCCACAAAATCCACATCACCTAAAATAAAATAAAAACACGCCATGTATTATAAATATGCAGGCATATATGGATTACCTGAAGCTGAGGTCTCAGACACTCACCTATTGTGATCACTATTTCACCCACTTCTCTCCTTCCTCCACATCATCAAGTGGTGGTTTTGGGATTTCCCCTTCTTTAGGAGGTTGGGGGTCCCTGGTGTCATCTGATGTCCCAATTCTTTTCTCCCCATGTGAATAAAATAAAGGTATGCTTAGCACACAGATATTTGAGGCAAGAAATAGGAATATGAAACATTGCTTGAAGTGTCGTTTTTGGCAGAGTTCCAAGCCGAAGACATTATTTTTTCCCTTTATTAAAGCTGAATACTTACCTTTTTTGGTAAAGTTTCACACATGGAGACATCCCTAGTATCCACTGGAGCACCTGTGTGGGACACCCTAAAAAATTTGTTCTGGTGTCCCACACTAGTGCTCCTGCGTCCAGATGTGTAAACAGCTGCTGAGTGTCCTCTCCTTACACTGAATCTGAAGTTTGCATTTCATTCTTTTTACAAACCCATCTAGATAATAATGTGTTCAACTTCTTTTAATAGAAATAGGCCTGAACAAATGTAGTTAACCTGCACCTGGCAAAAACATTGTATTAGTGGGCGAACAAACAATGTTTACTACAAACAATTACTGTGCCCACAAACCTGAAACCTGTCATTTTAAGCTGTACAACAGTAAAGAAAAGCACATGGAGCAGCACAAATGTAATAAGAAGAATAGAAACACACAACAAAATACTTTTTTGCACTTTTTTCTGACATTTGGGTTTGGGTAAGGTCCATGCTTCCCATCATCAAGATGTCCACCATCTCCACCATCTCAGCCAAGGACATATTAGAGGCCTTAAATCTCCTCCGGGATTGTGACATTCGTGGCTCCAGGCTTTCATTGTTGCTGCTCTCTGTTGCATGTACCTGTTGTCTCCCCGCTATGTGCTCTCCCACTGCACCGAAAGACAAGGGAGTTTCACGCATGCTCAGTGTATATAAAGCGTAACACGTGTGTGTCCTATGTACGAACTGTGAGGACAGAGTAGTAGAAGCGCCAATCATTCTAACGAAGGTAAATTATGCACAAAATAATAAGAGCAAAAAACCCATAACACTGGTTCTGTGACACAAAAAAACAATATTAAAAATAACCAAAGTGATATAAAGAAACAATTTGATACAAAAATTAAAAATAGGAGAAGTATAAGTCCCAATCCTATTATTAAAATTCCAATAAATTGGTGATGGTGATCCAAATAGTGAAATAATATATGCAGTCTGATGTGTGACTTTTAGTGAAAAAAGTAGACAAATGATCCCCATGAAGAAGTCACGTGGTGACGTAACGCGTAGGGAGTGGCCGTAGGACAAACCGGAACTAACGTAAGACTGGCGGTACACGCCAGATCTCTATCTGTTTGAACTTTCTTTTTAAATGTGAGAGTCTATTGCTTTCTCTTAATAAACTTATTTAGTTATTGAAACCACTACACTATTGGAGTCCCCTCTCTCTCTCCCTTCCCTCCTCCCCTCTGTGTTCTCTTTAAGTTTTATACCACGAGGATACAAATGCTGCAGTATTACATACAAGAGGTTGAATTGGCCCTCTAGTGGCAGAAGTCTATACCACTTGGTTATTGTGCACAGAGAAGTAAAGGAGAAGTTTATTGGGATCATCTTTATTTAGCCTGATTATTCCTTCTTTGAGTTTTATACCACGAGGATACAAATGCTGCAGTATTACATACAAGAGGTTGAATTGGCCCTCTAGTGGCAGAAGTCTATACCACTTGGTTATTGTGCACAGAGAAGTAAAGGAGAAGTTTATTGGGATCATCTTTATTTTGCCTGATTATTCCTTCTTTGAGGTGAGAGTTCTGAGAGCCTGATATTTTGGAACATTTGGTCCTGTTCTTTCTCAAGTTTTTTCACCATACACCTACACTTATTGGTGTATTTATTTATATGAGTTTTCCATTGACTCTTGTTTTTCACATTTATATATATCATCCATTTTTTCAGTGGCACGATTTGCGCAGGACTCTTTATTTTTATTTATTTATGTGATAGTTTGTGTTTACTATTTTTGTCCCGCTGCATTTCTGTATTATTTAGCAGCACTTGCACTTTCTTCATCCCACAGGTTGTTTCATTATACTTTGTAATATTTTCCATTTTTTATGCACATAGATTTATTTCACGTTTAGCACTTAGTGGCGCGAGGGTCCATTTTCCACATTAGACAAATGATCTGCCACCATAAGTTCTTAAAGGCTTACCAGAACGACTGGACCCAGATGGGCATACACCCACTGAATCAATCAAGCTTGGATGGTATTACACCCATACAAAGATTATCTCCACAACCAGGCAATCCAGGGAGCTGATAAATAAACTTCCAATGATGTTTACATACGTTAATGGGCTCAAACGGATGTTAGTCAAAAAAGAAGAAGACAGGAGGGCACATAGCATAATTCCGTAAAAAGATTCACAGCATATTTATTAAATTAAGGAATAACACTCGCATTTAATGATGACAAACAAGAGCTTTAGAGTAAAGATTGGCAGTAACAGTGGCATCAGTAGTCCTTACTGATGCATTTTGTCCTATTGGACATCATCCAATACTAATTCACTGTTTATACTGCCTTTATATGGTGTAATAAGCCCCCCTATTGAATCATGGCCCCAATTGCTTGCTTACAGTCAATTAAACTCACTTCCGGGTAGGTAAGATGGCGCAGACGGTGTGTGTTTCAAACCTCGTTTCCAAAACAAGTGGAAACTGGAAGTATGAGGCTTAACTATTGTACAGACTTCTGGATGTCTACATTGACATATGACAAGATTGCAGCTCAAGCCTCATCATGGGAGAGAGCCAAACACCGGAAATACCAGGCCGATACATTCAGCGGAGTTATAATGTGGAAGAATAAATATATTCACGTACAGTCTAAGCCCCTGTACACACGGTCGGAGATTTCCACAACCAAATCCGTCGGATTTTGTCCGTCAGATTTAGTCTGACGGATTGTGTCCAAAACTGTTGCATACACACGATCGAACTAAGTTGTCAAAAAATCCGATCTTTCAGAAGGTGATGACGTAATTTCGTTACGATGGGACTACATTCAGGCTAGTAGCCAATAGCTTTGATGTAGGAATTTGATCTGAGCATGCGTGGCACTTGGTCCGATCAAAATTCTCTACACATGATCGGATTACGTCCGACCGGCCCAGTTGGTCGGGAAATATTTCCAACATGTTGGAAAATTGGGTCTGACGGAGATTCGGATGGAATCAGTCCGATGCATACCACACACAGTCGGATTATCTGACGACACGGTCCGATAAGACGCATTCCGACGGATTCTCCGACCATATGTACGCGGCATAAGCCTCGTTTCCATCAAAAATTGGCCAGTCAGACACTCATTTAGGGGACTTGATACTAAGCTTGTCACATCTTATACAAAATCAAAAAAATATTTTTATTAAAAAAAATAGCTAAAGAATAATTGCTTAAAACAATGTTATGCTAATTATAATAAGAGACATAACAAACTATATAAATTGCAATCCTTGGTAATTTAAAACCATCTATATATGCATTAAAAATTGTGTATAGTGAGCACTAAAAAATGCATTATAGAGAAAAAAAGAGAAAAAAATTTGGGGGAAAAATTGAGGGAAAAAATATAAAATAAAATAAAATAAAAAAACGGGGGCAGGAGATGCCGCCCGCATTAGATAAACCCTTGTAAGTTGTACTCTATCTAAAACTAGAGCCATAAATCAATATGAAGACTCATTATAGAGTACATGTGTAGTAGAGTTACCATATAAAATTACAGCCATACAAAAAACTTTAAAATGATAAAAAATAATATAAAATGATGCCATAACAAACATTACCATGCCCAAAATCCGACCAATTAAGATTGGTTAATGAATGCATTGATATCCCTCTCCATGTTGAGACCTAAAGGCGACTGGGATTGCAATTCATAAATCCAAAAAGGTTCTAAAGGTCATGGCACCACCCCTCCATGGCGGGACATATTTGTCAATAATAAGAAACTGAGATCCCATGGGGGTCACATTTATGATGTTGTCTGTAGTGCCTAGGCATGTTATATTTGGTGTCAGCACTTATAATTCCTGCAATATGTTCTCTTACCCGCACAGAAAAAGCACGTATGGTATGGTGTCAAGAAGGGGAGAGAATCTTTTATAAGTGTTAACAGGGGGTAATCATAATGTCGAAAATTGGGATCATAGGGGGCTGCACAATCATTGAACCTCCTGGGGGAGTCACTGAAGACTTGATTCCCCTGCTCATAATGAGTCCTGGAATCACGTTGATTACCCCTAGATCTTCCTCTTCCACCTCTTTTATTATGATGATTACCATTCCCCCTAGATGTCTGGGTTGGTGTGTTATAACTGGGGTATCTACCTCTCTGGGGGTCTGAATGGCCTCTATTGTCATAATAGGTCCCCCTAGGTATAGATAAAGGTTTAGGGTACACATTCATTTCTTTATATCACTTTGGTTATTTTTAATATTGTTTTTTGTGTCACTGAACCAGTGTTATGGGGGTTTTTTTCACTTATTATTTTGTGTATAATTTTCTCTCAGTAATATCTGAGAGTCTTTATGTGAGCGCTGCACTTTTTCACTTTAAGTTTTATTTCACAATATTGATCCTCTTGGTGTGCTGGCTGCTTGTGTTTAGTTTAAAGGGACAACATGGTATATACTATATACATTATTCTAACGAAGGTACAATTTTAACTTGGGGCATCAGTGGCCTATACTGCTTAGAGATTGAGGCTTATATTGGGACAAGATTATGCGAGTTTAGCCTGACATTAGGATTTGTCTTGTGTTGTGTCTTGCAGATAAAATGGATAAATTCAAGGATCATGATTTCCTCCCCCAATTAATTTATTTGTACAGAGAGCTGCCCTGTCTGTGGCAGACAAAGCACCCCTTTTATACAAATGGACTAAAGAGGAAGGCAGCGCTGGATAACTTGATGGAATTTGTGAAGCCGCAGATCCCCATGCCAGACATCAACTATTTGAAGGACAAAATTGGTGGCATGAGGAGCACATATAATATGGAGTGCAAGAAAGTGCAGGATTTCCAGAGATCAGGAGCAGCAGCAGATGACATTTATGCACCCAGTCTGTGGTACTACGGCAGACTGTGATTTCTGTCAGAGTAGACTGAAATCAGGCCATCACTCTCAACCCTTCCTTACACTCTTCCTTCCACCCCAGCTGAGCCTTCTGACATCAAACCTGGGCCTTCCACTCAGGAAGAAGATGTTGAGGAACCCAGCTTGAGTCAGGTATACCATTGTTCAGCAGATTTCTCAAAATTGTGTGTGATTGATGAACAATAAACTAAAACTATGTCCCTTTTTCATACACAGGAAATCCTCAGCCAGGAGATGGCTGTAGAAAGTGGCAGCCAAGAAGTGGCAGGGGAAAGTGGCAGCCAGGAGGTGGCGGGGTAAGTTGCAGCCTGGAGGTGGCGGGGTAAGTGGCACCCAGGAGGTGGCATGGTAAGTGGCAGCCAGGAGGTGGCGGGGTAAGTGGCACCCAGGAGGTAGTGGGGCTAAGTGGCAGCCAGGAGGTAGTGGGGCTAAGTGGCAGCCAGGAGGTGGATGGGCCCAGTAGCCTGACCGAATCCCAGATCCCCCCTCCACCTTCAACAAAAAAGGCCTAGGAAGGGCATGGAGGAGTCAGCACTTGGGCTAATTCGGCAGGCTTCTGCAGCCCCTGGAACCCCCACCAGTCTTCTAGAGGCCTATGCCTGCATGGCTGCCAACAAAATGCAGGAAATGGAGGTGGGCCAACACCTCTTTTGTGAGGAACTGATATATATGGCCCTAAATTAGGGGTTGAGGGGGAAATCACAATCAAAACCCACCTGTGTGTGATGGACCATTCTCCTCCTACACCTCCTGGCACAACTCCAAACACCAGAGCCACAGCCTGGAAACAAGTATGGAAGCAAGCATTTAAGGAAGACACGAGAGTGATGGCCTGGGTTAGGTCTGGTCTGGCAAAAGACGCAGGCTGTTGTAAGACCAAAGCCTGGGGACATATATGTCATCTGCTGCTGTTCCTGATCTCTCTGAGTCCTGGATCGGATTGTGCTCCCTATTAAATGGACTCCTCAGGCTCCCAATATTGCCTGTTAAATAGTTGATGTGTGCCCTGGGGTACAAAGGCTTTGCTAATTTCACCAGTTTATCCAGCGTTGCCTTCCTCTTTATTTTGTTATGACCCCTAATAAATGTATATTTTTGTGGTATTGTTGTGGTAACTTGACACACAAAAGATTATGGAGATCACAAGAAAAAAAAACAGGAGATCTTGATTTCCCCCAAAAAAGAAGGAGATTACTACAAACAAAAATTAAAAACATTAATCTGGAGATCTGGTGGAAAAAAAACAAATTTTTTTTATTCATGAGATCACAAGAAATAATAAAAAAAATCAGTTTTTCAGAACTCTGTGCGAATATCAGCTGCAAAACAACTTTATTAATCTAGCATTATAAAGAAGAAGAGAATGCGCTGCATTGAAAGATTACAAAATGTGCAGCGCGACTAATGTGCTAACTTCATTATAAACGCTAGTTTTACCAGACCGAGTGCTTCTGTCTCATATTTGATTCAGAGCATACGTTGAATTTTGTGCATCAGAATTGTGTACACACACTCTGAATTTCCGAAAACAGATTTTGTTGTCGGAAAATTTGAGATCCAGCTCTCAAATTTTTGTTATCGGAAATTCCAACAAAAAATGTCAGATGGAGCCTACACATGGTTGGAATTTCCAACAACAAGCTTACATCGAGCATTTTTTGTCTGAAAATATAATGTTGTGTATGCAACATAAAGGTATATAACTTAAAGAGGTTGGAAATCCCACAAAAAACAATAAAATCCCCCCAAAAAAACCCTGTAAGATAAAGGCATAATGAGCTAGCATGCATACATGCAATACATAACTGTATTTTCATTTTCTCCATCAGCTCATCCCCCACAGTTATTACCTTTTTTTTTTCAACTTGACCCTCCCTTCTAGATTGTAAGCCCTAACGAGCAGGGCCCTCTGATCCCTCCTGTATTGATTTGTATTGTAAGTGTACTGTCTAAGATACTGGGCTAAGATATGCATGCATCATACATACTAGGGGGAGTACAACTGGAAGAATCAATTGTGGAGAAGAACTTTGGTGTTTTAGTAGATCATAAGCTTAATAATTGCATGCAATGTCAAATTGCACTTTCTTAGGCGGGCAAAGTTCTTTCTTGTATTAAGAGAGGTATGGACTCCAGAAAGAAAGATATAATTTTGCCCCTGTACAAATTATTAGTAAGACCTCATCTGAAATATGCAGTTCAGTTTTGTGCACCAATTCACAAAAAGGATATTAGGGAATTGGAAAAAGTGCAGAGAAGGGCAATCAAACTGATAAGAGGAACTCTATGAGGATAGATTAGAGGAACTGATTGTATTCTTTCTTGAGAAGAGGAGATTAGCGATGGACGAACTTCCGACGGGACGTTTTGCGAACGCGGACCGCGAACGCGACCGATAGTTTGCGAACCGTAACGTTCGTGGCGGGCCCCATTGACTTCAATGGGAGGCGAACTTTGCAAACCTACAGGTCAAATTTGCAGCCACAAAATAATTACTAGCTGTGCAAACATAGTCCCACCACATGGCCAATGACATAACACATGTATGAGGTGAATCTGGGATCGACAACTACAAGCATTCTTTTTTTATATGTGAAATTGTGACAATTCAGGACTGTGGAGCACATGAAGGCAATGGAGGAGAGGGAAGGTCAGGGTAGGCTAAGAAGAGGGTGCAGGAGATTATCACCAGCAGTGTGACATACAGCAATGACACCTGCACCGTGATAGAGTGATCTGACACCAGCACCATGATAGAGAGCACTGACATCAGCAGCGTGACATACAGCAATGACACCTGCACCGCGATAGAGTGATCTGACACCAGCACCGTGATAGAGAGCACTGACATCAGCAGCGTGACATAAAGCACTGACACCAGCACCGTGATATACAGCACTGACACCAGCACCGTGATATACAGCACTGACATCAGCAGCGTGACATACAGCAATGACACATGCACGTGATAGAGTGATCTGACACCAGCACCGTGATAGACAGCACTGACATCAGCAGCGTGACATAAAGCACTGACACAGCACCGTGATATACAGCACTGACAACAGCACCGTGATATACAGCACTGACACCTGCACCGTAAGCAGCCCCAGGAGGAAGTCAGCATAGCACAGAGATGGTGGGAGCCCCTCATAATGAGCATAGCACAGGGATGGTGGGAGCCCCTCATAATATGCACAGCAGAGGTACAGCCCCAGGAGGAAGTCAGCACAGCACAGGGATGGTGGGAACCCCTCATAATAAGCAGCCCCAGGAGGATGTCAGCATAGCACAGGGATGGTGGGAGCCCCTCATAATAAGCAGCCCCAGGAGGAAGTCAGCAAAGCACAGGGATGGTGGGAGCCCCTCATAATAAGCAGCCCCAGGAGGAAGTCAGCAAAGCACAGGGATGGTGGGAGCCTCTCATAATAAGCAGCCCCAGGAGGATGTCAGCATAGCACAGGGATGGTGGGAGCCCCTCATAACAAGCAGCCCCAGGAGGAAGTCAGCACAGCACGGGGATGGTGGGAGCCCCTCATAATGAGCATAGCACAGGGATGGTGGGAGCCCCTCATAATGAGCATAGCACAGGGATGGTGGGAGCTCCTCATAATATGCACAGCAGAGGTACAGCCCCAGGAGGAAGTCAGCACAGCACAGGGATGGTGGGAGCCCCTCATAATAAGCAGCCCCAGGAGGATGTCAGCATAGCACAGGGATGGTGGGAGCCCCTCATAATAAGCAGCCCCAGGGGGAAGTCAGCACAGCACAGGGATGGTGGGAGCCCCTCATAATGAGCATAGCACAAGGATGGTGGGAGCCCCTCATAATGAGCATAGCGCAGGGATGGTGGGAGCCACTCATAATATGCACAGCAGAGGTACAGCCCCAGGAGGAAGTCAGCACAGCACAGGGATGGTGGGAGCCCCTCATAATAAGCAGCCCCAGGAGGAAGTCAGCACAGCACAGGGATGGTGGGAGCCCCTCATAACAAGCAGCCCCAGGAGGAAGTCAGCACAGCACGGGGATGGTGGGAGCCCCTCATAATGAGCATAGCACAGGGATGGTGGGAGCCCCTCATAATGAGCATAGCACAGGGATGGTGGGAGCTCCTCATAATATGCACAGCAGAGGTACAGCCCCAGGAGGAAGTCAGCACAGCACAGGGATGGTGGGAGCCCCTCATAATAAGCAGCCCCAGGAGGATGTCAGCATAGCACAGGGATGGTGGGAGCCCCTCATAATAAGCAGCCCCAGGGGGAAGTCAGCACAGCACAGGGATGGTGGGAGCCCCTCATAATGAGCATAGCACAAGGATGGTGGGAGCCCCTCATAATGAGCATAGCGCAGGGATGGTGGGAGCCCCTCATAATATGCACAGCAGAGGTACAGCCCCAGGAGGAAGTCAGCACAGCACAGGGATGGTGGGAGCCCCTCATAATAAGCAGCCCCAGGAGGAAGTCAGCACAGCACAGGGATGGTGGGAGCCCCTCATAATAAGCATAGCACAGGGATGGTGGGAGCCCCTCATAATATGCACAGCAGAGGTACAGCCCCAGGAGGAAGTCAGCACAGGGATGGTGGGAGCCCCTCATAATAAGCAGCCCCAGTAGAAATATGACACCGCTCAACCTCTTCAAACCGGAGGGTACGGGCATATAGTACGGTGTGCTTTTTTTGGACAAGGAAGTGAGCCAAATGAAGAAAGAAGGTCTATGTGCTCGATTAAAAAATTTTTTTATAGACATATACATGGTCTACTGGTCACATGTGTTGAATTCCTCCGAGATCCATGCCTCATTAATTTTTAGAAATGTGAGGTAGTTAACACCGTTGTGAGCTAGGTGAGTACGCTTAACGGTCACGATCCCCCCTGCTGCGCTGAACGTCCTTTCGGACAGGACACTGGACGAGGGGCAAGCCAACAGTTCGATAGCAAATTGGGTAAGCTCTGGCCAGAGGTCAAGCCTGCCCACCCAGTAGTCCAGGGGTTCATCACTCCTCAGAGTGTCCACATCGGCCGTTAACCCGATGTAGTCGGACACCTGACGGTCTAGGCTTTCCCTGATGCTGGATCCGGATGACACCTGTTGATGGGTCGGCTGAAAGAATGACCTCATATCAGAAGTCACCAACACATCTTCAAACCGGCCTCTTCTTGCAGGCGCTGTTGGATTGGTACCCGCAACTTCTTCTCTGGGAGTGGGAATTGCTCCTCTGCCAGCGCACGCAAAAGCAGAATGCAGCATTTCTCGAAGCAAGGCCTGGAAGTGCTCCATTCTGACAGCCCTCTGTGACGGCGGTAAAATTTCCACCATTTTGTGTTTGTACCGGGGATCTAAGTACGTTGCCACCCAGTACTGGTCCTTGACCCTTATGCTTTTTATACGGGGGTCCCTATTAAAACACTAGAGCATGAAGGCCCCCATTTGCACAAAACTGGAAGCGGTGTGGTGGTCTGGCTCCTGCTCATCATCCAGGATAATGTCGTCCTCTTCATTCTCCTCTCCCCATTCACGCACAACAACAGGGATCCCAGAAAGGTTTAAAGCATGCTCTTCTTGCTACTCCTCATCCTCCCCGGCACCATCCTCCTCTGACTCCTCTTCAGACTCCTGTTGTTCACTTGTCTCAGATAGAGTAGCCCCCTCTGGGAATTCATCCAGCATTGCGACTTCCTCATCTTCCCGCTCCTGCTCCTCCACAGCTTGATCAATGACACGACGCAATGCACGCTCCATAAAGAAGGCATAAGGTACCATGTCACTGATGGCGCCATGGCTGCGACTGACCAGTTTGGTGATCTCCTCAAATGGCCACAGAAGTCTGCATGTGTCGCGCATGAGCAGCCACTGGCGCGGTGAAAAAAAAACCAGCTCCCCAGAACCTGTTCTGCCGCAGAGTTCATACAGGTAGACGTTAACTGCACGTTTCTGCTGGAGCAGCCTATCAAGCATATAGAAGGTTGAGTTCCATCGTGTCGGGCAATCGCAAATAAGACGTCTGACCGGCAGATTGTGTCGCCGCTGAATGTCAGCAAGGAGAGCCATGGCCATGTAAGATCTTCTGAAATGGGCCGAGACTTTCCTTGCCTGCCGCAAGATGTCCTGGACCCCAGGGTATTTGACAACGAATCGCTGCACGACCAAGTTTAAGACGTGTGCCATGCATGGCACATGCGTAATTTTGCCCTGTTTCAATGCGCTAAGCAGATTGGCACCGTTGTCACACACCACTTTATCAACTGTCAAATTGAGCGGTGTTAGCCACTGATCTGCCTGTGAACGCAAAGCTGAAAGGAGTGCCGGGCCAGTGTGGCTCTTGGCTTTCAGGCACAACAGACGCAGCACGGCATGGCAACGTCTCACCTGGCATGTCGAATAGGTTCTGGGGAGCTTGGGCGGCGCAGCGGAAGAGACGCTAGCAGCGGAAAAGGAGGAGTCCGCCGAGGAGGAGAGGAAGGAGGATGGAGTAGGAGGAGGAGGAGAAGAAGAAGAGCCAGGCCTGCATGCAATCCGTGGCGGTAAAACCAAATCTACATGGGTGCCATGGGTTACATGCTTGACGGCCGTTAGAAGGTTCAACCAGTGGGCAGTAAAAGTGATATACCTTCCCTGCCCATGTTTGCTAGACCACGTGTCTGTGGTCAGATGTATCTTGGCACCGACACTGTGTGCCAGAGATACATTCACTTGCCGCTGAACATGGCCATATAGCTCTGGGATGCCCTTCTCTGAGAAATACTTCCTTCCTGGGACCTTCCATTGTGGTGTTCCAATGGCCACAAATTTTCGAAAGGCCTCCGAGTCCACCAGTTTATATGGCAGTAGTTGGCGGGCTATCAGTTCTGACAAGCCAGCCGTCAACCATTGGGCAAGAGGGTTATCCGGCGTCATAATTTTTTTACGCTCGAACATTAGGCCCACGGAAGCCTGCCTTTTTGCAGAAAAATGTGAGCTTGGCGTGATGGAAGGTGGAGTGGAGGACAATTGTGAGGAGAGAGGAGAAGGAGAAGTAGAAGACGAGGCTGGACGCTGTGAGCCTGGAGTGTGGCTTTGTGTGTTCCGTTGCTCCCACTGGGCTCGGTGATGGCTGCTCATGTGCCTTCTTAAGGCGATCGTTCCCTAGGTGAGTTTTGGGCTTACCGCGACTAATGCGTTGACTGCAAAGATTGCAGATGGCAACACTATTGTCAGCAGCGGACACGTTAAAAAAAGCCCACACTGCGGAGCCATGTTCCGGCGTCCTGGGAGTGCCAGATGTGACCGTACATGGTCGATGACTCGCTCCTGATACATTAGCAGTCTGCTTTGTTCCTCCTGTGCAATGTAAGTTATTCCTGCTTCTCCTCCCTATCTGATGGTCCATATCTCCCTCCGAACTCCCCTCCTCTTCCTCTCTTGTGGGCACCCACGTGACATCACTAGACACGTCATCATCGATGTCACCTTCTCCACCGCTATAAGTAGAGATCTCGGAGTAGGCAGCAACACCGGGGACCAACTTCCTCTCTTGTGGGCACCCACGTGACATCACCAGACATGTCATCATCGACGTCACCGTCTCCACCGCTATAAGTAGAGATCTTGGAGTAGGCAACAACACCGGGGACCAACCTCCTTCTTGGGCTGATCTGGGTACTGTCGTCAGACTGCTGAGTGGCGGTTGTTGCTACCTCCTCTTCCTGATCCAATGCCAAGAGTGGCTGCTCATCAGAAATGTCTTGATATGGATCGGAAAAAAATTCCTGTGACTCAAGCGGAAGGTATGTGGTGGTGGTGGTGTTGTTGGTGGTAGTGTCTTTGGGGGTGCACATAGCAGAGAGTGAAGAAGAGGGTGCAGATCGAGAGGATAAGGAGGGTGCAGAAGAGTAAGGCTGAGTGAGCCACTCAACCAAGTCTGGTGCATCCTTTAAAGTAATTGAACGCACCTTCTGCAACTTCCCACTTTGGCTCAAGCCTGTTGCTCCTGCCCTATCCCTACCACCCCTGCGGAAGGGCCTGCCTATTCCGCTGCCTGTCATTTTTTAAATAACCCTGTGACAAAACTCTCAGTCCCTATACTGATAAAGGACTGCTGCAGTATAGGGCAGCAGTCAGCAGTAGTGCACCTCAACCCTATATATTGTGGGCATATAACAGTCCTTAAGGAATAGCAGACTGTACCTCACTCAACCCTATGTACTGTAGTACGCTATACCTTACCAGTCCTTATAAGGACCTATGTGGAACTAGTAGGTTGTGAATGATTAGCAGACTGTACCTCAGTCCCTATACTGATAAAGGACTGCTGCAGTATAGGGAAGCAGTCAGCAGTAGTGCACCTCAACTCTATATATTGTGGACCTATACCAGTCCTTAAGGAATAGCAGACTGTACCTCACTCAACCCTATGTACTGTAGTACACTATACCTTACCAGTCCTTAGAAGGACCTTTGTGGAACTAGTAGGTTGTGAATGATTAGCAGAGTGTACCTCAGTCCCTATACTGATAAAGGACTGCTGCAGTATAGGGCAGTAGTCAGCAGTAGTGCACCTCAACCCTATATATTGTGGACCTATACCAGTCCTTAAGGAATAGCAGACTGTACCTCACTCAACCCTTTGTACTGTAGTACACTATACCTTACCAGTCCTTATAAGGACCTTTGTGGAACTAGTAGGTTGTGAATGATTAGCAAACTATACCTCAGTCCCTATACTGATAAAGGACTGCTGCAGTACAGGGCAGCAGTCAGCAGTAGTGCACCTCAACCCTATATATTGTGGACCTATACCAGTCCTTAAGGAATAGCAGACTGTACCTCACTCAACCCTATGTACTGTAGTACACTATACCTTACCAGTCCTTAGAAGGACCTTTGTGGAACTAGTAGGTTGTGAATGATTAGCAGACTGTACCTCAGTCCCTATACTGATAAAGGACTGCTGCAGTATAGGGCAGCAGTCAGCAGTAGTGCACCTCAACCCTATATATTGTGGACCTATACCAGTCCTTAAGTAATAGCAGACTGTACCTCACTCAACCCTATATACTCTGGTACGCTATACCTTACCAGTCCTTAGAAGGACCTTTGTGGAACTAGTAGGTTGTGATTAGCAGACTGTACCTCAGTCCCTATACTGATAAAGGACTGCTGCAGTATAGGGCAGCAGTCAGCAGTAGTGCACCTCAACCCTATATATTGTGGAACTATACCAGTCCTTAAGGAATAGCAGACTGTACCTCACTCAACTCTATGTACTGTAGTACACTATACCTTACCAGTCCTTAGAAGGACCTTTGTGGAACTAGTACGTTGTGAATGATTAGCAGACTGTACCTTAGTCCCTATACTGATAAAGGACTGCTGCAGTATAGGGCAGCAGTCAGCAGTAGTGCACCTCAACCCTATATATTGTGGACTTATACCAGTCCTTAAGGAATAGCAGACTGTACCTCACTCAACCCTATGTACTGTAGTACACTATACCTTACCAGTCCTTAGAAGGACCTTTGTGGAACTAGTAGATTGTGAATGATTAGCAGACTGTACCTCAGTCCCTATACTGATAAAGGACTGCTGCAGTATAGAGCAGCAGTCAGCAGTAGTGCACCTCAACCCTATATATTGTGGACCTATACCAGTCCTTAAGGAATAGCAGACTGTACCTCACTCAACCCTATGTACTGTAGTACGCTATACCTTACCAGTCCTTATAAGGACCTTTGTGGAACTAGTAGGTTGTGATTAGCAGACTGTACCTCAGTCCCTATACTCATAAAGGACTACTGCAGCAGAAGGGCAGCAGTCAAGTATAATATTCTTTCTATATTTGGAAGAAAGAATATTATACGTGTACAAGCCTATTACCATACCAGTCCTGTAAAGAACCTTTGTGGACCTAATAGTAACAGCTACTGAATAAACTGACTGTCCCTCACTGCCACACACAGCTTCCTGCCTGTCCCTATTTAAACTGACTTAACACAGGCTGCTGGAACAATAACTTGAATAGCACTCAAAACTATATCCTGTACTACTTTACCATACCAGTCCTGAAAAGGACTTTTGTGGACCTAATAGTAACAGCTAATGATTAAACTGACTGTCCTTGCTGCACACAGCGTCCTGTCCCTCTCTCTACACTGACAAAAGACAGGCTGCTGCAACAATCACTAGCACAGCAGTGCCTCAAACCTATATCCTGAACTACACCTAACACCTATACCATACCAGTCCTTAAAAGAACTTTTGTGGACCTAATAGCTAGAGATTTGGGTCACTGCAGTCTCTCCCTGCTCCACACAGCAACCTCTCCCTATAGTGACATAGGAAAGAATGTAAAATGGCCGCCGGATTGGGTCTATTTATAAGTTAGGGGGAATGTCCAAGTGTCCATGTGCTGTAATGTCTCAATTGTCTGTCCTGTACCCCATGATGGATGTGTCATCATAGGTCAAAGTTCTTTTAAACAGTAAACACGGAAGTCCGCCGGGCGAACAGCGGCAATAGTCCGCCGATCGGGCGTACCGTGAACAGCCGAAATTCGCCGCGAAACGACCGCCGGGCGAACCGTTCGGCCATCCCTAGAGGAGATTAAGGGGGATATGATCAACATGTATAAATACATACATGGTCCATATAGTGATCTTGGTGTTGAGTTATTCACTTTAAAATCATCACAGTTGACTAGGGGGTATGCTTTCCTTTCCTGATAGATTCCATGGCAGCATATGTTTGGGTTATCCCCGCTTCCATAACTACCCTATAGGACACCTCTCCCATAAATCTTTGCCACAAGGCCGTGTTCCATAATTAGCATACTCCAAGCAGTGAGAGGGGACTCCTGCTGCCATGGAGTCTATCAGAAAAGAAAAAGGATGGTAAGTATTTAATAGGAAATTTTCAGTTTTCCTGACAGACTTCATGGTAGCATATGTGTGGGGAAAAAACTCACCATGCACATCCGGGTGGGCAAATGTTGAGCAAAGAACATTTATTTTATACCTTCAACCGAAAGTACTTTCAAACCATATTATGATAGGGCAGCTGGTTCAAGACAGAAATTTGAGACATGAACATGTTGATAGAAGACCAGGAAGCTGCCTTACAGATTACTTCTGGAGCGACGTGGCACGTAGCTGCCCAAGATGTTGAAATGTTCCGGGTTCAATGCGCCGTCACTGCCTCCAGAGGAGCCAAGCTTTTCACTTTATAGTCCTCATGCACACAGACGTTTTAAAAAACTGGCTGCAAAGCTAGCTCCTACACCTTGAAAAATCAGCATTAAAAACTCGATTTTTACCGCGTTTTGCATTGGCGTTTTTGCGCGTTTTTGCGCGTTTTTGCGCGTCAGCGTTAAGTAGCGTTTTTTAAAAATAAACACATTCAGATGGCTATAGCACTTCCAAATTTCCCACAATGCCACAGAAAACAAAGAAAATGTGTTGCAGAGCATGTGTCGGTGCCATTTTGGTAGGAGAGAGAGAGAGAGGAGGGAGCATTTCGGAGTCTTTTGGAGTTAGTTAATTTTCCTGAGTAGTATGGATCCTATTGTCCAGAAAATTGATGAGGCAATCCTCCTGATTATCTTGCGGAGGCAGCGGAGAAGGAGACAGGAGGAGGAGAGAAGAAGCAGACGTCAGTTTTGGGTGCATCCTATGGTATCCAATCGATTGTCTACGGGATACTTTGCCAATATTTATTACCAACTGCGCTCATATCCGGCAAAATTCTTTAACTTTACGAGGATGTCAGTGCCGCTCTTTGAGGAACTGTTGGAGAGGCTTAGGCCAAGGCTAACAAGGATGGACACTGTGATGCGTAGGTCTGTGTCACCGGAGGAACGGCTGCTAGTGACACTCAGGTAAGTGAATACACATATAGGTTAGGGTTAGTGAATAGGGTCGGGGATAGGGTTAGGAGATGGGGTTAGCTGGTCCAGTTTTCGCCTGCTCCTCCTGGGGCTGCATATTATGAGGGGCTCCCACCATCCCTGTGCTGTGCTGACTTCCTCCTGGGGCTGTCCCTCTGCTGTGCTCATTATGATGGGTTTCCACCATTCCTGTGCTGTACTGACATACTGAGCACAGCAGGGGTACAGCCCCAGGAGGAAGTCAGCACAGCACAGGGATGGTGGGAACCCCTCATAATAAGCAGCCCCAGGAGGAAGTCAGCACAGCACAGGGATGGGGGGAGCCCCTCATAATAAGCAGCCCCAGGAGGAAGTCAGCACAGGGATGGTGGGAGCCCCTCATAATGAGCACAGCAGAGGTACAGCCCCAGGAGGAAGTCAGCACAGCACAGGGATGGTGGGAGCCCCTCATAATAAGCAGCCCCAGGAGGAAGTCAGCACAGGGATGGTGGGAGCCCCTCATAATAAGCAGCCCCAGGAGGAAGTCAGCACAGCACAGGGATGGTGGGAGCCCCTCATAATAAGCAGCCCCAGGAGGAAGTCAGCACAGGGATGGTGGGAGCCCCTCATAATGAGCACAGCAGAGGTACAGCCCCAGGAGGAAGTCAGCACAGCACAGGGATGGTGGGAGCCCCTCATAATAAGCAGCCCCAGGAGGAAGTCAGCACAGGGATGGTGGGAGCCCCTCATAATAAGCAGCCCCAGGAGGAAGTCAGCACAGCACAGGGATGGTGGGAGCCCCTCATAATAAGCAGCCCCAGGAGGAAGTCAGCACAGGGATGGTGGGAACCCCTCATAATAAGCAGCCCCAGGAGGAAGTCAGCACAGCACAGGGATGGGGGGAGCCCCTCATAATAAGCAGCCCCAGGAGGAAGTCAGCACAGGGATGGTGGGAGCCCCTCATAATGAGCACAGCAGAGGTACAGGCCCAGGAGGAAGTCAGCACAGCACAGGAATGGTGGGAGCCCCTCATAATAAGCAGCCCCAGGAGGAAGTCAGCACAGGGATGGTGGGAGCCCCTCATAATAAGCAGCCCCAGGAGGAAGTCAGCACAGCACAGGGATGGTGGGAGCCCCTCATAATAAGCAGCCCCAGGAGGAAGTCAGCACAGGGATAGTGGGAGCCCCTCATAATAAGCAGCCCCAGGAGGAAGTCAGCACAGGGATGGTGGGAGCCCCTCATAATGAGCACAGCAGAGGTACAGCCCCAGGAGGAAGTCAGCACAGCACAGGGATGGTGGGAGCCCCTCATAATAAGCAGCCCCAGGAGGAAGTCAGCACAGGGATGGTGGGAGCCCCTCATAATGAGCACAGCAGAGGTACAGCCCCAGGAGGAAGTCAGCACAGCACAGGGATCGTCGATGCAACGACAAGTGATCCGAAATTCGTAAACAAAAGTTTCATATTGCGTACAAAATTCAGACGCATGGCAATTCATATTTCGGATCCTCCCGAACTTACGAATTTTGGGAAATTCGTATGAATTTGAGATTCGTATGAAACGAATCACACATGTCTAATAGGGTTGGGGTTAGGAGATATGGTTAGGAGATAGGGCTAGGGGATAGGGTTAAGGGTAGGGTTAGTACTTATTTGTATGCTTTTCTCTTTAATAACTCAAATTTTTATGTTATCTTAGGTTCCTTGCCACAGGACAGAGTTATGCCACGTTACACCATTACTTCCTTCTTGGCCTCACAACGGTGTCAAAAATAATAAAAGAAACATGTGTGGCAATATGGGAGGAATTGCATGACATTGTAATGCCAGAGCCAACAGAAGACATCTGGGAATCAGTTGCCGATACTTTTTGGGAGAAAACTCAGTTCCCAAATTGTATCGGTGCCCTTGATGGGAAACATATCAGGGTGAAGAAACCTCCCCACTCTGGATCATAGTATTTCAATTACAAAAAATATTTTTCGGTGGTCCTCCTGGCATTGTCCGATGCACACCTTAAATTTATTTGTGTTGATATGGGAGCATATGGAAGCCATGGAGACGCCAGGATATTCCGTGAGTCAGCCTTCGGGCGTCGTCTTCATGAGGGACGACTCAATATTCCTGAAAGCAGGCCTCTACCCTGCACTGATGAACCCAGTTTGCCATTAGTCATGGTGGCAGATGAGGCTTTTGGACTGGCAGAAAATGTTATGAGGCCATACAGTGGCTATGGTCTCAGCCACCGCCAAAAGATCTTCAATTATAGGCTCAGCCGTGCACGCCGTGTTGTAGAATGTGCATTCAGGGTGTGCACGGCCAAATGGCGAGTTTTGCTTACAAGTATGCAACTCGATGTGGAAAACGCCATTAAAGTCGTCCTAGCATGTTGCGTTCTGCATAATTTTCTGCGGGACAATGACAGGAGCAATGTTGATCTGGAGCCCACAAACCAACTTCACAGGGTTCAATTTATGGACTTGCGTTCAACTGCACGTGTCATGAGCATCCGAAACCAATTTGCAGAATTTTTTGAATCCCCTGATGGAGAGGTATCATGGCAGAATGATTATGTGTAAAGAAAAAATTTGAATACATCTAGTTTTGCTTCCTTTTGATTTGTAAATAAAGAATTTTGAAATTGAAGTTCGTTTATGTCCATTTTTCAACGATGGTTCAACAAGTCCATAAGAGTCTGCCTTCGTGTCAAGCGTAGGCTAAGCCCAAAAAGGGCTAGCTTACACTTGTCAGAAGGCAGAATGCAGTGGCGGCTGGTGCTCCATTTTTGGGGGGGGCTGGTTTGGGCATTCTTTGCGCCCCCCGTGGTCACTCGCCCGCAATAGGGCCTACAGATAGTTTGATAAATAGACAGAGAAATTAGATAAATGGACACATGGATGGATAGATAGACACTGGGTGGGAGGGATGGATGGATAGACAAATAGATACTGGAGGGAGGGATGGATGGATAGATACTGGGTGGGAGGGGATGGATGGATGGACAGTGAGTGAGTGGGATGGATGGACAGTGAGTGAGATAGATGGATAGACCGTGAGTGGGTGAGATGGATGGACAGTGAGTGAGTGGGATGGATGGACAGTGAGTGGGATGGATGGATGGACAGTGAGTGGGTGGGATGGATGGACAGTGAGTGGGATGGATGGACAGTGAGTGGGATGGATGGATGGATGGATGGACAGGGAGGGGGATGGATGGATAGTGAGTGAGTGGGATGGATGGACAGTGAGTGAGTGGGATGGATGGATGGATGGACAGGGAGTGGGATGGATGGACAGTGAGTGGAATGGATAGATGGATGGACAGTGAGTGAGTGGGATGGATGGACAGTGAGTGGGTGGGATGGATGGACAGTGAGTGGGATGGATGGATAGATGGACAGGGAGTGGGATGGATGGACAGTGAGTGGGATGGATAGATGGATGGACAGTGAGTGAGTGGGATGGATGGACAGTGAGTGGGATGCATGGACAGGGAGTGGGATGGATGGATAGTGAGCGAGTGGGATGGATGGACAGTGAGTGAGTGAGTGGGATGGATGGACAGTGAGTGGGATGGATGGATGGATGGACAGGGAGTGGGATGGATGGACAGTGAGTGAGTGGGATGGATGGATGGACAGTGAGTGAGTGGGATGGATGGACAGTGAGTGGGATGGATGGATGGATGGACAGGGAGTGGGATGGATGGACAGTGAGTGAGTGGGATGGATGGATGGATGGACAGTGAGTGAGCGGGATGGATGGATGGTCAGTGAGTGAGTGGGATGGATGGATGGACACACACAGATCAGTGATGAGGACTTACATGTCTGTTAATGAGGCTCTGTCCTGAGCAGTAATCCATGGCTAGTGATAGGCAGCTGTGACTCCTCCTCTGCCCCATACGCTGGCTGTGGTCCTCTGCCCCATACGCTGGCTGTGGTCTTATCTTCAGTCACACAAGGCTGGTCTCCTTATATTATATATATTATCTCCTTATATATTTGGGTACAGTGTTGCATGACTGAGTAATTGTCATTCAAAGTGTGAGAGCATCGAAAGCTGAAAATTGGTCTGGTCAGGAAGGGTGTTTAATGCCCCGTACACACGAGAGGACTTATGTCCGACAGACTTCCAAAGGAGTTCCGCCGGAGTTCCGACGGAGTTCTGACAGACTTTTCGGCCGAACGGACTTGGCCACACACGATCACACTAAACTCCGACGGATTCGAACGTGATGACGTACGACCCGACTTGAATAAGGAAGTTCATAGCCAGTAGCCAATAGCTGCCCTAGCGTCGGTTTTAGTCCGTCGGAGTAGCATACACACGAGCGGAGTTTTCGAAGGGGACCGGGTCCGGCGGAGTTCCTTCGGGAAAATTTGAAGCATGCTTCATTTCTAAAGTCCGTCAGACTTTGGCGAATCAAAAGTCCATTGCAGCCCACACACGATCGGATAGTCTGACGGACTCGGTCCTTCAGACTTTGGATGTTGAAAAGTCCGCTCGTGTGTACGGGGCATAAGTGCCCAGTAAGCAAGTGGTTAAAGGGCCATTTGAAGAAAAATACATTTTTATTTTTTTATTTTTATTTTTTCATTTTTTTTTTTGTAACTGATTACCTGGAGGGGGGCGGCGCCCGGGCACCCCCTATGGACGAGCCGCCACTGGCAGAATGCCAAAGAGTCTTTTGCACTCTGCCTTCGTTTCAAGGAGAGTGCAAAGGTGTGCTGTTGTGCATCAAAGAAAACACAAATTTAACTAATGTATTTTCAACCAAAAAAAAGATTTAATTATAACAAAGATCATTAGCAAAATGGTTTTAGATCACAACTGTTGAAAGGTGGGGGTGGATGCTCGCTCACGGGCATGTGGGGATTGGGGACGGGGTAATTCTTGGGGCTGGCGTGGCTGCACAAAATCCTGCTGGTAGCGGGGTACAGGGTATGAGGGAGGACAATGGGAGGTGGAAGGTGGAAAATCACTGTAGAGGTGTGGGGTGTAGAATTTGATCTGGGATGGCATAGGTGGTGGTTGGCGTTGAGGAGGAGGATGATATTGAGAGGGGGGTGCTAGCACTGCTGAGGTCCCAGGGGCCATTGGGGGATCATGAGAAGCATATGGATCGCTTGGCATTGCCCCACCAGTTATTTTGGCATGCCTGAACTGTGTAGCAATGGCATATAAGCGATCCATACACATCCTCTCTTGGTCTCCCCCAATGTCCTCCAGGATGAAGTATAGTGAGCGGCAGAAGCAGGCGCGTGAGTTGCCGCTGTCTAAAAAAAAATCCATGCTGCGCCTCTCCTGCCGCACCTCCTGCAGCAGTGCTAGCACCCTGTCATCTCCCTCCGAGTTGAAGGCGCCCCTCGCTTGACGTCCACGTCCACGGCCACGAACACCAACACCACGACCGCGCTGCTCTCCTGCTTCTTCTATGGAAACCGCTAATTCCAAGGCCCCTGATTCCTGCAAAAGAACAAAAATGTTTACATTGACATGTACATGGACAGACAGACAGTGAGATAGACAGGCAGACATAAGCAGTTACCTCATCTGGGCACTGAACACCACCCTCACTCAATGCATGAGCCGATCCAATGCTGACTAAGGGACTGTTGGAACCTTCACGTTCTTCCTCCTCTGCAGCCACCTCCCTTGTTCTGATGTTTGAAGTCGTCCTGCAGACAATACAAAATGTAAACTTAACCACTTTAGCCCTGCATCATTTAGCTGGTCAAAGACCAGAGCATTTTTTGCGATTTTGCACTGCGTTGCTTTACTGACAATTTTGCAGTCATGCGACGTGGCTTCCAAACAATATTGATGTCCTTTTTTGCCATCAAATAGAGCTTTCATTTTGTGATATTTGATAAGCTCTGCGGTTACTAAAAAAACAGCACTAATTTTGAAAAAAACGCATTATTTTTAAATTTTTGCTAGAATATCCACCAAAAATATATAAAACAAAAAATAAATTGCTCAGTACAGGTCGATACGTATACTTCTACATGTTTTTGGTTCAAAAAATCGCAATATTGATTGGTTTGCGCAAAAGTAATAGCGTCTTCAAAATATATTTTTTTGGGGGCATTTTTTAAACAATTTTTTTTTTTAATAGTAATGGCAGCGATCTGCGATTTTTTGCGTGACTGCAACATTATGGCGGACACATCTGACAATTTTGACACATTTTTGGGACCGTTGTCATTTAAAGCGATCAATGCGATTAAAATTGCAATTAAAAAATAGACTTACGGTCTGGTGTTGTTTAGCATGTTTTGCCTTAAAAATTCCAAATTAGCATGGTACACATGGGGCCTTTTTGGAGGTGCTGGTGCTCCACTGCGTGCTGCCTTTTCCTCATCTGTTAGGTCCCTCCTGACACGGTCACGTAGTGACTTCCACCTGCGCTGTAGAATTTTGCCTAAAACAACATGGGAAAAAAGGGTTTAATATGCAATCTTCATTACACTACACACAAACAGATTGTACATTCAAGGAAAATAGACTTACTAATCTCCTTTCTTTCTCCTTGTCTTTTTTCTTCCCAGCCGGGGGTTATAGCCGCACTAATTTCTTCCCATGACTTAACTTTGCGTATGTGGTCTCCATGGAATGGATGGGACACATCCCACAGTTCAGGATGGGCCTGCATTGCATTAATAAGATCCACCTGGGATACCAAACTTGCCATGTCTTCTTCTTCTTCTTCTCCTATCAACTACCCACAGTCACATGCCTGTGCAAAGCACTCTTGGGTAATCTATGCATAGACAGTTCCTGTTTTTGCATAAATTACATTGTCCAATCAACTTTGTGCAGCAGGAAAAATCTGGAGCTTACAAAAGTTAAAAAACGCCGCGGCCGCGTTTTTGCGCGTTTTGCGCGTTTTTGCGCGTTTTTCCGACATTCGCGTTTTTTACTGCTCGAGCCCCGCGCCACGGAACGCACTGGTCCTGGTTTTTTTTTACAGCTTCAAAACGCCTATGCCATTTGCAGCTCAAAAACGCCTAGGTGGGCATGAAGCCATAGACTAACATGGACAGCCGTTTTTAAGCTGCAAAAAAAGCTCAAAAAAGCGGCTGTAAAAACGTCCGTGTGCATGAGTTAATGTAAAAATATAAAGTGCGGTGCTAAAAATTCAATTCAAAATAATAAGTAAGCATAGCATGTAATAACTATAAAGTGCAAATGCAAAAGTAGCTGTAACTGATATACAATAATAATTTCATATGTGATCAACATAATACAAAAATACACACATTAAATCATAAAGTGCAATGGCATATAAAGGGCTAAATTATAAATCCTTCAGCAGTACAAATGTGAAAATATTCATTAGTAGCTGGGATTTAATGAAAAAGATCCCACGTGAGATATGGAGCCTGAATCAAATATTTGACCACGTGTTACCCATTACCACAGTGAGATAATAGACTTAACGGAAAGCCCTCGAACACCTTTAGTCATTGGGTCACAAAGCACTTGTTGGATCAGAGATCCCATGGAAGGATGTCCAGATGTCTTGAGCATCTCTCACCAGAAGACTCCACTGGGTAAGGTCAGACCAGATCAGATATCCCCGGAGGTGCAAGTATGCAAAGAAACAAAAAACTCCAATGTGCAGTATTGTCTCTTTAAGGTATTTTTAATGGTAATTATTGCAGTGCTGCATACAAGTTTTCTGACTCAAAAACAAATCTCCAATACAAAACAAATAAAAAGAAATTCCTTACAAGAAAAAAGTCCACAGACACGTGGAGGCGATCGCACATGCGCAGATAGTGTGAGCATGGTGTCCCGAGGATTGTTTCATCAGATGTGACGTCATCAGGGGTACACTCACCCATCTGCTCCAATGCTCTACATAGTTCACTGGCAAGACAAAGGAGTGCTGCCGTTGGTTAAGCCAAATGGCCCAAAAGCGCTCATTTGGAAAACCGACCAATCTTATCATGGATTAAGATAAAAGTGATCCATGCAACCATTGGCAGTACTATGCATCCATCATCCCAGTAGAGTGCAGACTGAATTAAACAAAAGGTGCTGCCATCTTGTGGTCAAAAATGGGGAAGGCGAATTGTCTACACAAAAGATTATAAAGGCGTGCTTCCATGTGTTGCCAACAAGCTTTTGCTATTCAACAATATATATCATTAAAAATGCTGAAAACTTTCTTACAGAAATTAAAATTAAGAACACATATGCATCTCCTATCTGGGTATACAAAACTCTATCACAAATGAAATAAAATTAAATGAAATTAAAAAAGTTGAAAATAATAATAAAAAAAATAAAAATATGATAAAAATAAAAAAGAAGAGCAAAGGGCCAGAGCAGGGCCAATATGCAACAGCAATCTATGCAAGTAAAAGGGGGCATCAACTATTATTAATAAAACAGTTGATCTCCCACTCCACATTCAGGCCTCTGGGCACATGGGACCCCAATTTATATATCCAATTGGTCTCGGCCCTAGAGATACTTTGCTTGCCATTGCTCCCATGCCAATGGGGTGCATATTTTTCTTTCAATATATTTTATTTCTTTTGCATAGTAAACATACAATAAGATGTATATAATAGTACAATGATATAACGATAAGCAAGGTTTGGATAGCTGTGTGTATTTCAAGAGATATTGCGGAGGTCATAGTAATGTTGAAATTTGTGACAAATGTTATTAAACTTATTCTATCTGATAACCTTAGAGCTTATGGTGATTCATCAAAGACCCATCCTGGCAAAGTAATATTGACCAACCAAACCTCAGACTTCATCAAACAATTAGTCCTGGGGGACCATAAGATATATGATCCTGGAGCCATGGAGCGTTGTATCATGTTCAATGTTGAGATTGATATCGTAAAGTTTATTGATGTAATAAGGGGGAGTAGGAAAGTAGGTACAAAAGAGAAGAAGAGAGAGGATAAAAGAAAGTGTTCCTGTCTTGCCATCCCCGAAGACCTCAATCTGCTACAACCCGCCCAGTGTAGATTATCGGGAGGTTCCTACATATGTGGCCCATGGTTCCCAAACTGATTTGAATTTTGCCACCATGTCTTTCAATCAACTCACCATTGTTTCTTGTTTCCAAACCTTAGCTATGGTTAATTTAGATGCCAAGAGGATGAAAAAATGAATGATTGGGTTGCTCTGGACATGTCTGGAATCCCCTCATTGAGTAAAGCAGTGGAGGGATTCTTGGGGATGTGGTTACCCATCACTTTGCGTATCATATAGAAAATTCTGTTACAGAATCCCCTGATTTTCAGGCACTCCCACCAAATGTGTATCATGGAGCCATAGGTGTCACAGTTCCTAAACCATAAAGGTGAGGCAGAAAGGAAGATCGTTGCCAATTGTGCTGGAACAAAGTACTATCTAGTAATCAGTTTAAGGTTTACTTCGATAAGAGTAGTATTGCAAATGTGTTTGTACGACTGGAAAACGTTCCTATGCCACTTGTCCTTGCTCCAGATGATCTGAGTCTCTTTTTTCCAGGTTAGCATATATGGGAGCTTGGAGTTTTCTGAGGCAAGTGACAGGTAAACTACTGAGATGCCCCCCTCTGCTCAGTGACCTGGCCACACCATTGTTCATATGTTGCAGTAGCTGAGTGAGAGTGGGCCCTGGGGAGTGAGGAAGTGTCCAATGTGGTATAATCCTTTGTTCAGCCACCAACTAAAGGCTTTGATGTCCATTCCTGGTGGGAATTTGGGGTTGTGAAAAATATGTGCAAGTGGTGTCATCTCCGATGATAGGGAGGGGTGATTTTTTAGGTCATCCCAGAGGCAGATGAAATTAGAAAGTACTGGGGACATGATTGGAAGGTGATCTTTTGGTGAACACCAGAGGAGGAAGTTTAATGTGTGCGTTGGTACTGCGTGTCTCTCTATCTGCACCCAATCATGCTTTTCCATGCACATATAAATGAAGGGGGCGGCACAGTGGTGTAGTGGTTAGCACTCTCACCTAGCAGTAAGAAGGGTCACTGGTTCAAATCCCAACCATGACACTACCTGCCTGGAGTTTGCATGTTCTCCCTGTGCCCGTGTGGGTTTCCTCCGGGCACTCCAGTTTCCTCCCACAATCCAAAGACATGCAGGTAGGTTAATTGGCTTCTGTCAAAAATTGGCCCTAGTATATGAATGGGGACCTAGGATTGTGGGCTCCTTGAGGGTAGGGACAGAAATGAGTGTGTACAGGGATAGGGACAATTGTAGACACTCACGCAGGTTGAACTGGATGGACTGGTCTCTTTATTCAACCTAACTAACTATGAAACTATCGTGTCTGTTTTGGGGGCGTGACCGGATGTCAGGGTGAGAGGTTGCGGCGGGCTCAGACATACCGCCCGCTCTAGAAGCTAATGCTGCCGAGATAGTGCGGAGGAGGAGGAGGAGGGAAGGAGAAGCCGAGACGCTGGGACGCCGCAAAGTAACGGAACGATCGGTCAGCGGAGGGCGCAACAGCGGAGGAGTGTGGAGGCCGCCGTAGAAAGCTCTCCCACAGAGGAACATCGATCCCCACGCAGAAAATCCCGGTGAGAGAGGGAATAAAGGCGGGGGGTGGGATAGAGCGCTACCCCCCCCCCGGTGGAAGAGACATTAGACCCTAAGGTATGACCAGGAAAAGGGGGGCGGAGGAGGCATGCACAATGGGTCACAAGCATTGCGCAGTTCTAAGGATAAAGCTAGTCACTCGTCTGGGCTGACAGGCGCTGCTGCTGCAGCCGCAGCCTCCAAACTTGAGCGAAATGCCCATACACCTAATCTGACTCCAAGTCAAACACCTAAAAAGAATGCGCAAATTGGAGAGGGGCGGCAGCAGAGCACTATGGCAGTGCAAACGGCTGGAAGGAAGAGCCAGGGTTTGTTGACAGAAACAGTGCCGACAAATTTAAATAAAACAGCAAATATAGCAGCCCAATTAGACTCCATGGTTGTAACAGGTGGAATCTTGGAAGCAAAGGAGTCCGTGAGTAACCCCTCTACAGAGAAGGGTATTGGACGGGACACTGAGATGGGTGTAGAAGGAGGAATTTTGGTAAAAGGAAAAGAAACATCTTTAAAAGAAATTTTATCTGCGGTTAATACATGTAAATTATCATTGGATGATGTATCAGATCAATTAAAACAGATAAGAGAAGATGTGTTAAATCTAAAAAATGAAGTACAGAAAGCTGCGGTTCGCATTACAGACCTGGAGGAGAGAGTCAGCTAGGTGGAGGATGATTTGTTTCCGTTGAAACAGGAGATGCAAATGATGAAGGGCCAGCTAAATGTGTGTATGGATAAAATGGACAATATGGAAAATATTATACGCAGGAAAAATATCAGAGTCTTAGGTCTCCCGGAGAAAAGTGAAGGCAATGGTCTCGTTGAATTTATGGAAATATGGATAAAGGATAAAGTAGGGAGCGAGAAGCTATCAAGATTCTTTGCAATTGAAAGGGCGTATAGAATTCCGTTTAGGATGGTGGAAGGAAGAAGTCATCCCAGACCTATAATCATCCAATTATTGTTCTATAGAGATAAAGTTGCTATCCTTCAAAGAGCAAGAGAACTGAGTAATCTTGAATATAATGGGACAAAGATTTCATTGTATCCGGATTTTTCCCCCGAGCTGCAAAGACAGAGAGCTAAGTTTATAGAGTGCAAAAAGAAATTGCAGAGTTTTAAAGTGAACTATGCATTACTTTATCCGGCAAAGTTGAGGGTATCAGCATTTGGGGAAATTGCATTCTTTAATAGTCCAGAAGAAGTCAAATTGTGGTTGGAGAAAAATAAGTGTCAGTTTCAACAGAGGGGAATGGTGTAATATGAAAACAGAAAGAAAATGGACATTATTTTTGGACTAAAGGGGAATGCCCCCATATTGCTCTTTTTGTCTCCTTCCCTCCCCCCCCGCCCCTTTTTTTTTTTTTTTTCTCGGTTGCAATAGGGAATATTTTTATGTTTTAGAAATAAGAGTAACAGGAGTGGGTTGGAAGGGTGAGTAGGTGGGAAGGATATATCACTCTGGGAGGTAAAAACGGTCATGTTGGAAGCCCCTTAGAAGGGCCTCAAGTGGGGTATGGGGTGGATGGGGAGGGGAAAGAGAAAAGGGACGGTGAGTGTGAATGGATGAATGATAGAGTGAGAAAGGAGGTTGAAAGGATAAGGAAGGGTATAGGTAGGTATGGTAAAGGATTGTCATCTGCACAAAAAATATTCAAGCACAGAGTTGATGTGTGGAATAGCAATAAATATGGTGATTAGTGAAAAAGGTCACAAGAAAATGAAATTGAGTGAGGCACAAGGCAATAAATTGTCAGATTCATATAAAAAGTGTTAAAAATGTGTGTAGGAAATATGGTAAATTTGAGATATAAAATATGAGTGGGATTAAATTTTGGAGCACTGGAAAATAGAAAGGGGGAGATCACGTGTTAAAACATAGAGAAAGCACTTAGAATGGAGAATAAAAGTTTGATATTGTGATTTTGGCTTTAAGTATGGGAGCAAGTAGTAAAGTAGGAAATTTCACTAAAAGTGTAAAAATTTGTTCTTGGAATGTACGGGGGGTGAAGGAACAGCTGAAGAGGCGTGTGATATTTTCTATGGGAAATATGGGTAATTATGGGATGCTCTGTTTGCAGGAGACCCACTTGGACCGAGATACAATCAGTGTGTTAAGACACAGGAAGTATAGGATACAATATAATTCTACATATACCTCTTATTCAAGGGGAGTGAGTGTTCTAATAGATCCTGGGTCGGGTCTAACCTGCAGGCAGAGCATCATAGACGGTAAAGGGAGATATGTGTTTCTTTTTTGTGGTATAGAAGATAAAGTATGTGTGATTGCATCCACCCATGGAACGTACGTTGGTGATGCATATTTTGTTCGCGGCCAGACTGTGTATTGCACGCAAATGGAAAACTTTGGTCTCTCCCTTACTGTCAGAGGTAATAGCTTTGGTGAATGATTCTTTTGAGTATGAAAAAATGATAGCATATCAGGAAAATAGACTGCATTCCTTTCATAGTAAATGGGCCCTATGGGACAAATATAGGAAACGTCCTTAGTCGTGCGCAAAATCGGCTACGGCTTGTCTGATCTATGCATATATGACACCCTATTTTTGTTTATTTTTTTTTACTGAATGTTGAAACCCTCGTTGTTTGCACGTACTATATTTTCTAGATATGGAATTTCAAATTTCTCCTGTTAAACTAATCGTTCGGTATGCTCCCGAATTTGGTATCAATATCTTGTTACGGACTGAATATACTTGAACCTGTATTTTGATATTTGTTAATTTGTGAATTTTTTTCAATAAAAAGATTTTGAAAAAAAGTATGTGTGATTGCAAGTGTGTATATCCCACCACCATTTAATGCAGAAATATTAAATGAACTGTTGAAGTTTATAATGGATAAGCCTGGAATCCCGGTTATAATAGCAGGGGACTTTAATATGATAATGGATCAAAAAATAGACAGGTTCTCACAGAAGGCAGGTAGTAGGGAGGGACCTAATGGGTTGTTATTTCAATTTTGTGAAGAAACAGGTTTTTTGGATATATGGAGGAGGTGGAACCCCTTAAGGAAACAGTATTCTTGCCACTCCAGGACGTACTCCACCTTGTCCAGGATCGATATGGTGCTATGCAATGAAGAGGCATTGGGGATGGTGGAGAAGGTGGAGTACGAGCCAAGGGGAATTTCGGACCATTCACCTGTAACGCTTTTAATGATAATAGGGAGAGGATGTAGCAGAAGGGAATGGAAAATAAATCCATTCTGGTTAGAATTAATGGATAACACAGAGGGGGTAAAAGCGAATCTAAAAGAATTGTTGAGTACAAACGTAGGATCTACATCTCTGGGAATAGTGTGGGATGCCCTGAAAGCCTTCCTAAGGGGGGAATTAATAAAAAAGATATCGCAGATTAAGAAGAATGGGACAGTTAAGGAAATAGAAGTAAAAGAGAAGGTAAGGAGGTCAGAAGAAAGGTATTTAAGGGCCCCTTCAGAAGAGAGCTATAGGGAATGGGAGAAGAATCAGGCAGATTATAAAAGACTTATATGGGAGAAAGAGGAGAAGAAAAGGCAGTTCCAGAGGCAGACCTTCTTTGGTGAAGGGGAACAGGTGGGGAGGGTATTATCATTAATTGCTAAGTCAAATAGTTCGTCCCCAATAATACCGGCGATTTTGGATAGGGAGGGAGGTATAAGGAAGTCAACGCCTGAGATAGTGGAAGAGTTTAGAAAATATTATGAGGAATTACCGTATATACTCGAGTATAAGCCGAGATTTTCAGCCTCTTTTTTGAGGCTGAAAGTGCCCCCCTCGGCTTATACTCGAGTCATCGCCGTCTGACTGCTCGATCAGCGTATCGAGCAGACAGACGGCGGACATACTACAATTTGAAAGCCGCGCCTCCTTCTCCGCCTGTGATAGGCGGAACACTGAATTTCCCAGCAGCCTGTGTTCCGCCTATCACGGACATCGTCTCATCCTCGTCCGTAGTACGAGGATGAGACGATATCGGTGATAGGCGGAACACAGGCTGCTGGGAAATTCAGTGTTCCGCCTATCACAGGCGGAGGCGGAGGCGGAGGCGGGGCTTTTGAATTTTAGAATGGCCGCCGAGGCGATCCTGGCAAGGCACGGGACGGAGGCAAGGCAAGGCACGGCACGGCACGGGACGGGACGGAGGCAAGGCACGACACGACACGGGACGGAGGCAAGGAGGCAAGGCACGGCACGGGACGGAGGCAAGGAGGCAAGGCACGGCACGGGACGGAGGCAAGGAGGCAAGGCACGGGACGGAGGCTCGGGACACAGGTAGGCTGGACACACACACACACACACACACACACACACACACACACACACACGGACACACACACGGACACACACACACACACACGGACACACACACATGGACACACACACACAGGGATGGATGGATGGAGACACACACACACAGGGATGGATGGATGGATGGAGACACACACACAGGGATGGATGGATGGAGACACACACACACACAGGGATGGATGGATGGATGGACACACACACACACAGGGATGGATGGATGGATGGACACACACACACACAGGGATGGACGGACACACAGGGACGGACACACACACAGGGATGGACAGGCATATCTCACCCTCGGCTTATACACGAGTCAATAAGTTTGCCAGTTTTTTTGGGGGTAAATTGGGGGCCTCGGCTTATATTCGGGTCGGCCTATACTCGAGTATATACGGTATATAAAGTTTCAAATCCCGATGTAGAAGGGGAGATGCAGGAATTTTTGGGAAAAATAACATTACCCAGTCTGTCAGAGGAAGACAGGGAGGGCTTGGAGGCTCCATTGACTCTGAAGGAGCTGCCAAAAGTAACAGCAGAAATGATAAAACAGAAAACCCCAGGTCCGGATGGACTGCCGATAGAGATTTATAAAAAATTTGGGGATATACTCTTACCTGCTCTCCTACAGGTGTTCAATGGGGCCTTTGAAGTGGGGCAGTTGCCGCTATCAATGATGGAGGCCACAGTGGTGGTCTTGGCAAAGGAAGGGAAAAACCAATTGGAGACGGCATCATATCGACCTATATCGTTACTGTGCTCAGACGTTAAGATTTTGGCAAAAGTACTTGCAACAAGGGTAAAAAACATAATTTCAAAATTAGTACATCAGGACCAAACTGGGTTTATCCCAGGGCGGTCCACAAATATGAATGTAAGACGTGCCTATTTAAATATTCAGATTCCTTCAGAAAATGAAGGGAATAGAGCAGTTATGTCTTTAGATGCGAAGAAAGCCTTCGATAGTGTGGAATGGCATTATTTGTGGAGGGTGTTAGCGGAATTTCAATTTGGGCCGAGATTTATGCAATGGATAAGAGTACTGTATACAGGACCAAGGGCGAAAGTGAGGATAAATGGGGAATGTTCAGAGGGGTTCCACTTGGAGAGGGGGACAAGACAGGGGTGCCCTTTGTCGCCCCTGCTTTTCGCCCTCTCGGTGGAGCCTCTGGCCATAGCCTTGAGAGAGGCGCAGGATATCCGGGGGTTTAAAAGGGGGAATGAAGAGGAAAAGGTCGCTATGTATGCAGACAACGTACTGTTGTTTTTAGGGGATACGGGGCCCTCATTGGTGGCGGCAATGACTCTGATAAAAGAATTTGGGTATTTCTCTGGACTTGAAATTAACTGGGAAAAATCAGTCCTCCTTCCAGTGGATCCCCTGGATACTCCATTGCCAGGACAGGTATCCCAAATTGAAATAGTTAAGCAAATGAAGTACTTGGGAGTGAACATGACGCCAGACCCAAGGCAGTATATAGCAGGGAATTTAGTCCCACTTATGTCAAAATTAAAGCGTAAAATCAGAGTATGGAAGAACCTCCCCTTATCAGTAGCCGGTAGGTGTAATTTAATTAAGATGGTGTGGATGCCTCAAATATTGTATGTCATACAAAATTCACCAGTTTGGATTCCAAAATATTGGTTTAAGAAAATGGAAAGTTTGTTTAGAGAGGTAATATGGAAGAATGGAGTGGCAAGAATTAGTTTACAAGTGCTACAGAGACCAAGGGAACTGGGAGGGTTGGCACTACCTAATATGAGATACTACTTTTTGGCTGCCCAATTACAGTATATGAAAGGAGGTAACCTAGCAGTAGCGGTGGAGAAGGGAGGCTGTCCCCTGGGGAGGGATACCCCGCATGATACGTTTGTGGAAGCGGTGGAGGCCGACTCATTTAGGACCAGATGCCCCACAGTTCAACTGATGGTAAAATGTTGGGAGGAGGTAAAAGTAATACTGGGGTATAGAGGATATACGGAATTCTCCCCATTATGGGAAAATAAAAATTTAGAGGAAATTAAGAAAATGGGGAGATTAGTAGAATGGGATCGGAGGGGTGTCCACTTCTTATCGCAACTATACAGGGACGGGAGACTGAAAACATTTCAGGAATTAAGGGATGAATATGGGTTACCTGCTCATTCCCTCTTCAATTATATACAAATTAAACATGCGTTGGAGGCACAATTTAGAGGAAGGACGTTGGAGTGGAGTAAGATGCCGGTACTCAGGAGAATTATAAATAGCAATACATCGAAAGGAGTTATTTCAGATATCTACGGGTATCTAAAGGGAATGGAACAAGAAGGGGTGATAGAGGAAAAAAAAAGGGTAAAATGGGAGAGAGATGTGGGCCCAATATCGATTGAACAGTGGGAGAAGGTTTTGGCGTTGGGAACGAAAGTTTCTTTATCTCCATCACATATTATATCTCAAATGTATTTAATCCACAGGGTATATTATACTCCTCTCAAGTTGTTTAGGTTTGGGAGTAGGCAGGACGCAGAATGCCCAAGATGTGGAGATCGAAGAGGGGATCTAATACATATGATTTGGCGATGCGACGTACACACGAGCAGACTGTATGGCGTACTTAGTCCGTCGAAACACATTTCAGCGGACAGTCCGCTCGTGTGTGGGCTTCAGCTGACTTTTTCAGCGTGCAGTCCGGCGTACTAAGAATTTCAGATTTTTCGAGCGGACATTTCAGCGGACAATCCGCTCGTCAGTATGCTAGTTCGACGGACTAAGAATGGTGCATGCCCAGAAAGGATTTACACGGCGGAAGGGTGCTTTACTGTGTATTGGACTTCCTATTTCTAGTCCCGTCGTACGTGCTGTACACGTCATCGCGCAAGCTTTCGACGGACTGTTTGGGCATCCGTGTGTGGTCAAGTCCGTTCAGTGGAAAGTACGACGGACTGTCCGTCGGATTGTATGACGAACTAAGTACGCCATACAGTAAATGGCAGAGGAGGGAAGCACCCACGGTAAAGGAATGGATGGAAATGGTTAAAGACACGATAAAAAAGGAGGAATATATATATAGGAAAATAGGTAACTATGGGAAGTTTGTTAAAATATGGGGAAAGTGGTGTGAGTAGTGAAGAGTGAATGGGAAGTAAGTGTTATGGATGAAGGAGAGAGTGAACATGGGGTGGGGAGGGGGGAGGGAGAAAGCAAAAAGTAGTTTGTTTAATTTTGATTCTATTTATATTTTGGATAAGCTGTTGATTATATTGAGTATTTAATATTATTGGCTGAGGGATTGGGAGGGGGAGAGGCTTGGTGGGGAGAAAGGGTACGGGTGGGGGAGGGTAGGGAAATTTGTATGCAAGGGGAATTACTGTATGTGCTTATTTTGTGGTTGTACTGTGAACTTGAATACAAATCAAATAAAATAAAAGAAGATTTGGTTTAAAAAAAAAACTATGAAACTATGAAGGACAATTGTGCGAGCCTAGCTGCATGATAATAATAGTCCTCCCAACTGTAGGTCTGTATAGGACTTTCTTGGAAAAGTGGTGACCTGAAGAGCCCCATAGGAATTTGGTCAGTTTGCTGTGAAATTTTCTCAGGTGATCTTTTCTGATTGGGATTGGTAATGAGAGGTCATGGAGTGCCCAGTTTTTAAAGTCTTCATTGAGTTTGTCATACATGGAGGGGGGGGGGGGGGGGGGGGGGAGTTGGCCTCATATAGCAGCTTTACCCTCAGGGGGAGTTCAACTCCCAAGTATCTGATGGTGGAGCTGCTCTACTCGAATTGAAAGGAGTTTTTTAGGTTTTCTGCAGGGGGTAAATTCACATTCAGGAATTGGGATTTTGAGAGATTAACTGTCAGTCCTGAGGCTCCGGAGAATCGGTCCAGCAGTTTACAGATATTTGGGAGAGAGTTATTTGGAGACGTTGCGAAGAGCAATAGGTCATCCGCAAATAAAGTGCATTTGTGCATTTGCAGGCCACATGACACCCCCTTTATGTGTTAGTGCGAATGGCAATTGCCAGGTTTTCTATGGCTATCGTGAATATAAGGGGTGACAGGGGGCAACCTTGTCTGGTCCCTCTGGCTATTTTTATGTTGTCAGAGTGATAACCCTGTAATCTTATTTAAGCTACTGGGTTGGAATATAGTGCTGGGTCAAACACGATTGTAAAATGGAAATGATATCTATTGCTCTGCAAATTTGGCCTGGGCCCTGTCTGCCTGAGATAAATCCAGTTTGATCCTTGTGAATGTATAGGCTTATAAAGGAGGTCATGCAATCCGCAAGGATTTTTGTTAAAATGTTCATAACGTTATTTATTAGAGATATGGGCCTATAGTTTCCTACCTCTCCTTATTCCTTGTGGGGTTTGGGGATTATGGATATGTAAGCCGAATTGAAATATCTATCTAGGGGTTCCTCTTTGATTTAGTGTTATAGAAGTATGTGAGGGGCTGGGCTAGCGTCTCCGTGCAAATGATTTATAGTAGGTTATGGAAAATCCATCAGGTCCAGGGGTGGAGCCTCTCTTTAGATGTTTGATGACATCTAGCACATCCTCTACTATTATTGGGGATTCTAGGATGTTGCAGTGTCTAGATTCTAGCTTCAGTATTGGTAGTAAGTCCAAGAAGGAGTTTGTGTGGGGCTCATCATCATTGTTACCTGTGCGATATAATTTCTCATAGAAACGTTGAAAGGTTTCCATGATGCGTTGTGGGTTGGCAGTGTGGTGATTACCCGTGATGCGTATTTTGGGTAGGTTTTGTTGTCTAGATTGGGGTGTCAATTTGGCCAACAACATTGAGCCAATTGTGTCCCTCTGATGGTAGAATTTAACTCCACTCCATCGGATGCGTTTTTCAGCATTAGATGGGAGGGCTCTTCATCATTGTTACCTACGCTATATAATTTCTCATAGAAACATTGATGCGTTGTGGGTTGGCAGTGTGGTGATTACCCATGATGTGTATTTTAGGTAGGTTTTGTTGTCTAGATTGGGGTGTCAGCTTGGCTGCCAACATTGTGTCCCTCTGATGGTAGAATTTTGCCCCACTCCATCGGATGTGTTTTTCAGCTTTTTTTTTTTTTGAAAAACAGGAGTGCTTTATTGCAAAAATATCATAACAGAATACAAAACAACATAAGGCATAGGAACAACTCAATCGTACCGACAAGCAATTACAGATTAGTATGGTAGTTCAGAGTGTCATACAATAGAAGAAGGATATTCGAATACCCTTACAATGGGGCCCAGAGCAGATCATCCGTCAATATACGTAACACAGAAGATATACCCAAACCTATAAGCTTAGAACAACCCAGTAGTCATCATTGGAAGGAAAAAGGGGGGGGGGGGGCGAGGGAGGGAGGAAGCAACATAGAGGGAACACAGGGGGGGGGGGGGGAAAGGGAGAAAAAAAAAAAAAAAGGGAGGGGGGGACCCACCAAAGGGGAAAGAGGGGGAGAGGGGGGGGGGGAGCAAATCCCGGGAAACGGAAGGGCAGGCAATCCAAGATTCCAACTCCATCCTCATGTGGCTGCCCCGGAGGTCCATGGGAGCCAGATCTTGTCAAACTTCCACGGACAACCCCGATTAAGGTACGTTAGTTTGTATAATGGGAGGGCAGCATCAACTGCGCGTTCCCATCGGGCTACACTAGGGGGGCGCTCCGAGAGCCATTTGCACAAAATCACCTTCTTCGCATAGAAGAAGAGATAGGAGGTCAATAGTTTAGAGTAGTATGGCGTGAGTTCATCCGGATGAATTCCCAATAAGGCAAGTTCAGGGGTCCGAGGGACCCCCAACCCCAGCCGTATATTCAAGTGATCAAAAACGCCTAACCAGAAGTCCTCCAGCCGTCGACACTCCCAGAACATATGCAGGAACGTTCCAACCTCAGTTCGACACCTGGGGCAATAGGGGTCCCTAGTGGGATATATTCTGGACAAACGTACAGGAGTGAGGTACACCCGATGGAGAAATTTTGTCTGGATGAGTTTATCACTCGCTGATATGGCCAGTTTAGTGCCCCTCTCCAAGCATTCCTCCCAGTCCTCCCTCTCCAGAGCAGGGATATCAGCTTGCCATTTGGACCAAAGCAAAGTCAGCCTCGCCGGTTCAGCCGGGAAGACCACCCGGTACAGATCCGAGAGAGGTTTTTTTGGGCCCTCCCCTGTGAATAATTCCTCCAGGGGAGTAGACTGCAGGGTTGGGGACACAGGGAACTGAGCTCTAACCGCATGCCGCAGCTGGAGGTATCTGAAATACATCCAACCAGGCAGAGCGTGCGATTCTGCCAGCCGAGCAAAAGAAGGCAACCCTCCCGACGACAGGATATCGCCCACCGTAGAAATTCCAAATCGCACCCAGACCTGCGGATCCGGGATTGACCTAAAGTGCGGCAGGGTTGGGTTATCCCACAGTGGCTGATCCGGAGACCAGCAGTCCGGTCTCACAAACCTCCTCCCCGCTACCCGCCAGGCCCTGAGCGTCGTCCTCGTCGGGGCGGGGAGCGCCGTGTTTACCGCCACCCCCCTGTAAACTAGCCCCTGCAGGTCCGTAAGCGAGCCCACAACAGCCGCCTCCAGCCTCACAGCCCCGTTCGATCTCGACACCACAAACCACCACGAGACCGTAACCAGTATGGCCGCCCAGTAGTAAGCCCTTAAATTGGGGAGAGAGAGGCCGCCCACACTCGTTGGAGACTGTAGAACAGATCTAGCCAGCCTGGGGGACGATCCGTTCCATATAAAAGACCCAATGAGCTTATCCGCCTCCCTGAAAAAAGACCCCGGAATCCAGCTGGGACAATTACGAAAAATATAATTAAATTTAGGGAGGAGTACCATTTTCAAAAGATTTATGCGCCCTATGAGATTCAACGGGAGTCCGGACCAGGATTGGCACCTCTCCCGCAGAGTGCGGAGAAGAGGGAGGACATTTAGAGCATAATATCGGGCAGGATCCCTAGTCACAGTCACCCCGAGATATTTGAATTCGGTAGCCCTCTGCAAAGGAATACCACCGGCCGGCGCGGACACCCGGTCATCCACAGGGAACAAGATTGATTTGGACCAATTTATACAAATTCCCGAAAAGGAACCAAATTTGTTAAAAATCTCGAGAGCCTCCGATAGCGACGGACCCGTATCGTTTAAATAAAGAAGGGCGTCGTCGGCGTACAGGGAAATCCGTTCTTCCAGGCCCCCCGTCCGAAAACCCCTAATAACCGACGACTCTCTAATGAGGATTGCCAGGGGTTCCAGGGCCAGGGCAAACAACCCCGGCGATAGAGGGCACCCCTGCCGGGTACCCCTCTGCAGGGAGAGGGGCTCCGATAGCCAAGCGTTAGTGCGCACCCTGGCCCTGGGAGCCCTGTAAAGCAATCTGATCCATCTCGTAAATACAGGGCCGAACCCGAAGCAACCGAGCACCTCCCAAAGGAAGCCCCACTCCACCGAGTCAAATGCCTTCTCGGCATCGAGAGAGGCAATTGCACGGAACCCCGGTGTCTCATGAACTATAGAGAGGTTAAGGAACAAACGCCTAATGTTGATATCGGTGCCTTTTCCAGGCATAAAACCCGTTTGATCGGCGTGGATCAGGGTCGAAATCACCGAGTTCAATCTAGTGGCCAGAATCTTCGCTAATAACTTGGCATCCACATTTAAAAGAGATATTGGACGGTAGGCCCCACAATCCCGAGGGTCCTTGCCCGGTTTTGGAATGAGGACAATAATAGCATCCCCCATAGAGTCCGGGAGGAAGTCCTCATCTCCAAGCCCGTCAAGGAGGCGCTTAAATTTGGGAGCCAGCACATCACTATGTTGGGAGTAAAACTCCGCCGGTAAACCGTCAGCACCCGGAGCCTTGCCCGCTTGGAGGCCTCCAATCGCCAATTGGATCTCCTCCAGCGTGATCGCCCCGTCCAGCATCGCCCTCTGCTCTGCAGACAATACCGGAAAGGGAATGCCCGCCAGATAGCCCGTCAGTGCTGCATCTGAATAACCCCGCCTAGACTCATACACCCCTTTAAAGAATTCGTAAAATCTATTATTGATGTCTTCAGGGGAGGTGAGCTCCCGTCCCTGAGCATCTCGAATACTGGCAATGTGTGTGGAAGCCGAGCGAACCTTCGCCAGCCATGCCAACAGCCTACCGTTCTTGTTGCCATGTTCAAAGATCCGCTGCTTAGAGTGTAGCAGCGAATCCTGAGTCTGAGAAACAGCCAGTAGGGACACATCTCGGACCGCCTCCTGCCACTTCCGATAGGCCTCCTCCCCTCCCGTGAGAACATACTCTGCCTCCCACCTGCCACACCGCCCCTCCAGTTCCGTAAGGGATCTAGACTCTTCCCTACGCTGTGAGGCAATACTGGAGATGTAGTGTCCCCGGAGCACCGCTTTAAATGAGTCCCACACAATAGAACCCTTCTCAAAGTCAGCATTATGCTGCCAAAAATTACTGGCAGCCTCTTCTGTACTCTCCCGCAACCGCTCATCAGTGGCCCAGAACCCGGACAGACGCCACACCCTCGAATTAGGCGGGCGGGACAATGATAAGGTAAGCATGAGTGGGGCATGGTCAGAGATTCCCCTAGGCAGGTGTCGCACAGACCTGGTCCATCTCAGAGCCCCAGGAGAGGCATAGGCCAGGTCTATGCGAGACATCGCCCGGTGGGTAGCAGAGTGGCAAGTGAATTCACGGTCACTGGGATGAAAGTGGCGCCAGAGATCGGTGAGAGTGAAGGTGTCAGCCCAACTCTGAAGTTCCCCACTAGCCCGGGAGGCAGAGCGCAGTCTGTCCAGGTCCTGCTGAGGCACCAGATTAAAATCCCAGACCAAGAGAATCTCCGAGGTGTGAAACCCCAAGGCCAAATGCATGATATCATATAACAACTGCCCATTTGCCGGGGGGGGGAGGTAAAGGCCCACCAACACCATATCTTTATCATATACAGACAAATGTAGAAGCACAAACCGGCCCCCAGGGTCCGTCCGCACCTCCTTAACCTGGACCGGGAGGGACCTGTGGATCAGGACACTGACACCTCTAGCGTAGTTGGAATAAGTGGCGTGGTAGTGAGTGCCCACCCAGGCCCTACGGACCCCAAGTACCCGTGAGCCAAGCAGGTGTGTTTCTTGAAGTATACAAATGTGGGGGTTGAATCTCTGCAAAAATTTGAACGTTTTTCAGCTTTAGTTGTGAGGGCATGATTTAGGGATAGACGTGACATGTCAAGTTTATCTATAAGGACCTGCTGTTTGTGGAGTTTTCACAGATGATTAAATTCTGTTTCTAGTCTTTCTATATCAATCATGTGTTTCTTTTTCACCTGGTTGGGCAGTTGGATCAATTTGCCATGGATAGTGGCCTTGTGAGTTGCCCAAAGGGTTTCCACCAATATCTCTGCTGAAGAGTTGAACTGAAAATATTCTTTAATGGCCTTTCGATTTCAGTGGCCCTGACTGTGTTGCTAAGTAGGGATTTGTTTAGCGTTCATTGCTAGAGGTTAGGCTGGTTGGAGTTTTTGTTTTTAGTGAGAGGAGAACTATAAATTGGTCAGATCAAGCCGTGTCCCTTACGGATGACTTGATCATGTCCAGGGTGTTGGTTGTTAAAATAAAGATGTGATCAATCCTACCATATGATTTTTGTGGATGGGAATAGCGTGTGTAGTCCTGTTTGTTTGGATTTAGTTCCCTCCACGCATCTGCTAGGCCATAGTGGTGTATCAATTTAGCTATTTTAAGGCTCCATTTAGGAGGGTGAAGGATCTGGGAGCCTGGAAGTCCGGTCTTGTCTAGGCCCTGATCAAGAGCGGTGTTGGAGTCCCCCCCATATATGACAGTTCCACCTACTATAGGGGTCAGTTTTTTAAGCATAGCCTGAAAAATATTGCTTGACCCTGATTGGGTGCATAATAGGAGATGAACGAGTATAGTTGGTTGTCTATTGTGCCTTTTATAAGGATAAACCTGCCCTGTGGGTCCCTGTATTCTAGTTGCGGTGTGAACTTACAGTTCTTGGATATCAGGATCGCCACTCCTTTGGTTTTGTCCTCAGCATTAGCTAGGAAAAACACTGGCAATTTGGCATGTAGAGCAAGGATTATACCGCCTTGGGAAATGGGTCTCCTGGAGTTGGACTATGTCATTTTTTTGGGAATGCATATACTGTAAGATTTTTCAGCGCTTGATCAGAGAATTCATCCCCTGCATGTTGTGTGTGTCAAGCCATCGGGGGGAAAGGGTGTAGTGTCAGCACCCATTGAGCAGTGGTAGGCCCCCTGTAGTTACCATATAACCTACCTCAGGGACTTTTGTGGATCTCATCTGGCATCCGTTCCAGCAATTATTGCACTTCCTGATCTGAGCAGTAGGAGCTGTGGGGTCCTGGAGTCTGGCAAAATTGGAAGAGAAGAGAAGATTAGTAGAGGAAAGCTGAAGAAGAAGAGTGAAGGGTTCTTGAAAAAAATGCAAAAAATTCAAAAACCATCAAAATTAGTTAAAACTGAAAAGTTTATAAAGATAAGAAAAACTTTAATTAAGGTTGAGGTGGCTTTTTGAAAAGGCACAATGTGCAAAACAGCTTCAAAACAAAGCCTGGAGAAAAAGGGATATGTGTATAGACAGTGCTCTTGCGGTTTCTGGGGGGTCTTCTTTTCTACACACACACACAGTATACAATCACACAGTATACACAGACATGTTTCTATTGGCTGAGAAGGTACTGGAGAGGTGGGGCAGCTATAATCTTGGGATTTTTAGAGCAAAAGGATGTCAGTAAGGGGCATTTCAGAGACACAAATTTTTACATACTGTCCCTGGTTTTACTGAGGCTGGCAACCCTGAGTGGCCAGTCTGCCCCTGCAGGTGAGATGGGGCTTAGGGCGTTTGTCTTTTCGTGGCTCCCAAATGGAGATTCGGTGGGGTCTGTGGAGGGCCCAAGTTGATCGATTTCAGGCCCAATAGTAGTTTCTCTCTTTCCTGGAAGTTGGAGAAGGACTATGTCCTGGATTTGAAGTTGAATTTGAGGGCAAATGGGAATGTCCACCAGGATTTGTGTTTTTTCTGAATAAGGACCGCTAGCAGGGGTTTTAGAGACCATCTTTTTTATATGGTTGATGGGAAGATGACTGAGAAGATTTGGATTGCGTGATTTTGGCAGAGGAGAGTAGTTTGCTTACAGGATCTCTTCATGACCTCTTCTTTTATAGTGTAAAATTGAGGCTTCACCACAATGTCTTTAGGGGCTCCATCCTTTCTCTGGGGTCCAAGGGCCCTGTGTGCCCTGTCCAGCTCCAGTTTATGCGGGGGGATGTGTGGAATAAGGTCTTTGATGAGGCCTTGTACTGCTGCCGTTATGTCCATGATCGACTCTAGGAGCCCCTAATCCTGAAGTTATATTGTCTCGAACGATTGTCGAGATTGTCAATTTTGGACAGGGCATCTTACAGTTGTTCCTGCAAGACCTGAATGTGGTCTGAGTTTTGATTGGTCCTGGCAACTGTGTCTTTCAGCTTGTGTTCCATGACCTCCATCCTGTCTCCTAGTCTCTGAAAGTCTGCCTTAATGTCCCTGGTTATTTTAGCTGCTGTGGTGGTAGATAATTGGCAGCAAATAGAGATTTCGTAGTTTTGGTCAACTGGATACCTAAGTATGTTATGCTTTTTTCTGCCCAGGTGAAAGGGAAGGATGCTTTGATACGGGCGCTAATGGAAGGGTCTAGACCTAAATCCAAGATAGACGATTTGGATTTGTTTACCTTATAATATGAAACAGCACTAAACCAGACGAGCGTCTTTTGGATGGCCGGGAGGGATCGTTCAGGGTTAGTTACCATAAGGATCACGTCGTCCGCAAACAGGTTAATTTTGTGGACGATTCCAGCGAGGGGAATGCCAGTAATTTCAGTATTCGCTCGAATTCTTTCGGCAAGAGGTTCCATAATTAGGTTAAAAATGATAGGTGAGAGTGGGCAGCCCTGTCTTGTGCCATTAGAAATTTGAAAAGGTGCTGAAAGGACATCCGCAGAGAATAGTCTGGCCGAGGGAGAAGAATATAAAGCCAGTATAGCATCTTGTATTGGGCCAATAATTCCAAACTTGGTTAGTACTGCTGCTAAGTAACCCCAATGGACCCTGTCAAATGCCTTTTCGGCGTCAAGGGATAGGAGAATGGCGGGGAGTTTAGAGGATTCTGCGTGGTGTATGATATTAAGTATTCGTCTTGTGGCGTCTGACGCTTGGCGTCCCTTGATGAATCCAGATTGATCTAGGGAGATTAGGGAGGGTAGGATGTCTTCTAGTCTATTGGCTATCATTTTGCGTAGATTTTTAAGTCAATATTTAGTAATGAGATGGGACGGAAGTTCTTAGGAGATGTAGGTTCTTTCCCTGGTTTGGGCAAGGTCACTATCATGGCAGTAAGCATTTCTTTTGGGAAGGATGCGGACTTGGCTGCTAGGTTAAGTGTTTGGGACAGAGCAGGGGCTAGTATGTCTTTGAATTGTTTGTAATATTCCCCCGTGAAGCCGTCCGGACCTGGGGATTTGGAACAAGGACGTTTATTTATCACTGCTATGATCTCAGTGATCGAAAAGGGCGAATTTAATTCTGAGAGTTGTTCTGGAGACACGGTCGGAAGGGACAAGTCTTTTAGGAATGATTGAATTAACTCAGGGGTAGGTTGGGTGCTGCTTGAGTCTTCGATAAGGTTGTAAAGGTCTTGGTAGTATGTGCTAAATGCATCGGCTATGGATTTAGGTTTAAGTAGCTTTTCGTTGGAGTGTGGGTGGTAAAGATACGGGATTTTCATTTTATCTCTATGCCCTTTGATTTTTAGTGACATTATTTTACCTGCTTTATTACTGGTACTGTAGGATGTGGCCTTAAGTAATTTGTACGTTTTTACCTGTCTTTCCAGTAATAGTGACCGAAGCTCGTTACGTAACGTAAATATTTTAGCTTGGAGTGCTTGGGAGGGATTGGTTTTGTTTAGGGATTCAGCGGAGGCAATGTCATTTGTGAGTTTATCTAACCTCTGGGTTCTTTGTTTTTTGGCTTTCGCCCCCAATTGGAGGAACACACCTCTCATGACCGCTTTGTGAGCATTCCACACCACCCCCCGGGTCGGAAACTGAGGATTGATTAATCAGAAAGTATTCTTCTAAACTTTGCTTGAGTTGACCGGAGAATTGTGGTGAAGTAAGGAGGTAATTGTTTACTCTCCATATAAAAGAATCTGAATGATAGGAGTCATCCGAGATGTCAATGCTAACGGGGGCATGGTCCGACCAGGTGGTGGTGTGGATGCTGGAACCCAAAGTTCTCTGGAGAACTCGTTTATCTGCTAAAAACAAATCAATACGTGAGTAGGTGTTGTGACGCGGCGAGAGGAATGTAAAATCTCTCTCGCTCGCATGACAACACCTCCAAACATCATACAAGTCATTAGAAACAATAAAAGACTCCAAAGGGGAGGCATACCGTTTGGACCCCGCTGTTGAGTCCATTAAGTTATTTGGGACTAGTTCAAAGTCCCCGCATATTAGTAAAAGACCTTTTTGTACTTTTCTCACTTTTTTCAATGTTTTCCTAAGAAAGGTCAGTTGACCCTGGTTAGGAGCGTAAATTGTAACAAGAGTATAGGGTACATTGTTGATTGTACAGTTCAATATAATATATCTCCCATCCGTGTCCGCAATGTAATCATGCATCGTGAATAATACCGTGTTCTTTATGGCTATCAATACTCCCCGCTTCTTCTGTGAGGAAGAGGAGTGGAAGACATGTGGGAACAGTCTGTGTTGACATTTAGGTGTGGCGTCTGCGGCAAAGTGGGTTTCCTGGACACATAAAATATCACAGTTGTGTGCCAAAGCTGATTTCCAAAGAGAGTTACGTTTCACAGGGTGGTTGAGTCCGTTAGCGTTAAGAGAAAGGATGGTGATGCCCATGGTATGCTGGAGGGATGTGTGTTGTCAGCTTGAGTACTTACAGTAGACGGGTGTAGCAGCTCCCAGTCTAGGGTAGTAGCCGGTACTAGCGGATCCGTTAGGAGCAGATTCAGGAAGTCCTAGTGAAATGAGATGGAAGAGAGCAGCAGTACAGTTGGAATGAAAATGAAAATACCAGGTAGGATTTCAGGATAACAGCAGGCCGTAGGTTTGGAGTGTGTGTGTCAGACACACATGGAGGACATTCGATATCGGCAGCTTCAGAATGATAAAAAGTGTACCAGCGGAGAAGAAAACACTGGACTATGAACAAGTGAAGAAAAATAAAACACAATAAAAACAAAAGAAAATACAAGGATGTCAGTATCCAACCGCTCTCGCGAGCAACTGACTATTTTGTGGGGAAAAGTTCAACAATCAGGTGTATAGCCGCAGCTCCAGACCGGACTATAATAGTCGTGGAACATAGTAGGGCGGACATGTCATTTACCGTCGTGTAGTTTTGGGTTTCTCCCGAGAGGGGCCAAAGACAAATGGATTGTGTTGACCATCAGGACCCTGTTGAGGGCGAGGGGGGTCTATTAGGATACCCCATGCGTGGAGGAGCTTCAATCCACCCTCTAGTGTAGAGATGGTGTGTGGAATACCATTATGGCTGGTCAGGATGGTCGCTGGGTGACGCCATTTGTAGGCTATCTTATGGTTGTTCAGGGCTTTAGTTATGGTACGTAATTGCCTCCTCAATTGCAGTGTATACTGAGACAGGTCTGCGTACAGTTGGATAGTGGAGTATGGCGCAGGTAATGGAGATAGTTCTCTAGCCTTCTGAAGTATTTGTTCCTTCGCCTGAAAGAAGTGGACCCTGAGGAGCACGTCTCGGGGTATATCCGCCTCAAGGTGGCGTGGTTTTGGCAGTCTGTGAATTCTATCAATAGTGAGTTCAATAGGTGTGAGCTCAGGTACTATGCTGGAAAACATTGTGGATGCAAAGTTATGCAGTTCTGTGGGTTGGATAGATTCCGGAATACCGTGTATTTTTATATTATTTCTCCGTGAGCGGTCCTCGAGGTCCGCGATTTTAGCTTTGATCCAAAGAGTGTCATCTCTTTGCTCAGAATATGCGTCAACCAATTCATTGACCGTGTCAGTACATTCCCCCATCTTAGTCTTTAAGCACTGCATTCTATTGTCCATATGTTTCAGCTCTAGGGAGAAAGTATTGATCAGGGATGAAAGATTGGACATAAGGGACGATTGTAAAGATAAAAGCATATCTTTCATAGTTGTGTCAAGAACCGGTTGACCAGTAGTTGGGAATTGAGCAATGGATGATTGTAAGTCAGATATAGCAGATTCGTTATGTAGGCCGGTACTCACTGCGCCTGAGGCCTGGTTGTGAGGATCCATCCGCATCTTCGATTTCACTGGGCTCTGCGATGCCGGGGTTGAAGGAGATGAATCAGGAGGATAGGGCGTTTGCAGGTCTGTTGAAATGTCCTGAGGATGGTCGTCTGGGAGGTCCGTGTAACTCAGGGCTGCCCGTGCTGTGCTGGCGGCGCCATCTTGGGCCTTGTTGCGCGGCTGAAAGGAGAAGGACTCCAGGCGTTTCGGGCCTCTTTCCTGGTACCGCTTGCGAGACATCGCTGTGGCGGAGGTTCGGGAGAGATATGTGGGAGCTTTTGGAGCTGATGGCGGCAGAGCGATCGTCCGGTAGTCGCTATTTGTCCGGTCTGGATAGCGGAGCTCACAGTCTAAGCGTCCATCGCCAATGCGCGCTCAAGCCACGCCCCACCAGAGCACTTTTTGAGATATGGCACTGCATCGCTTTAACTGGCAATTGCTCAGTCATGCGAAATTGCACTCAAACAAGATTGACGTCCTTTTTTACCCACAATGCCACCATTTAAATGGGACATACCTGTATTTGGCCAGCCGTGCTATAGTGCTGACGTATATCATCATGCGCTGGTGGGCAAGGGGTTAAGGTCACCAAAAAAGTGGGTCTGGTGGGCATATGAGGAACATTTGGTGCTATTGTGTTCCCTAAATTAGAGGCACCCCAAAAGTTGACACGGGGTCGATCAGACAATAAAGAACCTAAAACCCAATCATTCTTACTAATCGGTCAATGCATTTTAATAATCCTCTTGATAGCCAAATTCTGGCTAGAGAATGTGGTGAAAAAAGCCAAACCATAGTCATCTGCGTTGTCACCTCGAGGAGATTTCTCACCAAATAGTTCCTGATGGTCTCTATTGCCAACATCTACTATTAGATAATCTAGGGCCTTACTGCCATATTCCTTAGCCATAAACCTTTCTCTTAAAACCGATGCTTCCTTAAAATAATCTTCTGAGTTGGTACAATTTTGTTTCAAACGAAAAAAACTGACCTTTAGGTGCTGCCATCAACTATGAATGGCGATGACAGGAATCCAAAGGAATGTATCCATTCTTATCTGTTTTTTGAAGAAAGTTTAAGTGACAATTTACTATCTAACAAATCCAAAAAATGTATTTCAATAGAACTTATTTTGTGGCTGAGGACAATACCTCTATTATTATTGTCCAAATGGGCCAAAAATGCATGAGCAGATGGGATGCCACCATCCCATATAAAAAGGATATTGTCAATAAATTTTATCCACACAACCAGCTCTGGTCACCTATCAGGTAGAACCATATCCTCCTCCCATTTTGACATGAAAAGATTGGTCATGCTTGGAGCAAACTTAGCTCCCATGGCCAATCCTTTAATTTGTAGGTAGTACACACCATCATGCCAGAAGTAGTTATGGGTCATTGAAAAATTAAGCAGCTCTAAAATGAAGTTCCTCTGTGTGATTGAGAGAGTGGCATGTCGGAAGGGAAAATGTCATAGATCTTCATGTGCCAGTTGGTGTGAGATTGCCATATACAAAGATGCAACATCTGCGGTTACCAATAGGTTTCCACTCTACAGTGTCTAATATATTAATAACATGTTTGGTATTTTTTCAAAATAAAAGTGTACCCATCACCAGTGGTAGCAGATAACAATAAATATATTTACCAATACAAGAAGTTGTGTCGTCAATACCAATAGTTGGCGAGGTGCCAGAGGTACCAAGTATTCTCTCTCTTTCTTATGTTAGATCCCCATATCAAAACCTTTCTCCACAAGTTCCTTTAGCTCCCTTTTAAATTGAATCGTGGGATCCATGGACATGATGATGTACAACCTGACTAGAATAAGGACGTTCATAGCCAGTAGCCATTCCAATAGCTTCCCTAGTGTCAATTTTCATCCGTCGGACTAGCATATAGACTAACTGATTTTTCGACCGGACTCGAGTCCGTCGGAAAGATTTGAAACATGTTTTAAAGCTAAAGTCCTGCTGATTTTTAGACAGTAAATGTCCAATTAAGCCCACACACGATCGCATTGTCTGGCGGATTCGTTCCGTAGGACCTAGTATACTATAACTGATATACAATAATGATTTCATATGTGACCAACATAATGCAAAAATACACACATCATATTATAAAGTGCAATGTCATATAAAGGCCCAAATAATAAATTCTTCAGCAGTACAAATGTGAAAAAGTTCATTAGTAGCTGTAATTTAATGAAAAAGATCCCATGTGAGATATGGAGCCTGGATCAAATATTTGACCACGTAATACCCATCACCACAATGAGATAAAAGGCTTACCGGAAAGGCAGCCCTTATTCAGGTGGATCACAAAGGGCTTGTTGGATCAGAGATACCATAGAAGGATGTCCTGAGCGTCTCCCACCAGAAGCTTCCACATATATCGGGCAAAGGTCAGACCAGATAAGATATCCTCAATCTCAGGAGGTGCAGGTATGCAAAGAAAAAAACTCCAATGGTGCAGTATTGTCTCTTTAAAATATTTTTAATGGTAATTATTTGTAATAATATAAATGAACCATCATGACTCCATTTTGCGTAACCCTGCCATTTTGTATAAAGTCCTTTATTGTGTAAGTTCAAACTTGTGTTAGAATGCTTACACAGCATCCACCCTTCCTCTTATGTTTGTCACTACGGTCAAACCTGTTCCTTGGAATGTATATCCTGTTTAGCTTTATAAGATCATCTAAGATATGTGACTAATGACCAGTTGTCTTATCTGACCTCTGTTAGCTAAGTATCAAGCAATAAACTTGATTAACCCTAGGCAAGTATGCATTAAACTAACCACTCCCCTTCCTTTGTTCTATACTGAATATAAGACACAGTCATGCTCAATAAAGACAGACATTTTTTGAATTCACTGTTTCATGTGTTTCATTGGGTGTCTCATGGTACCGGGGTCATGGTGGTCTGCTGAAGTCAACCATGGTGGCTGTCCAGAACCAGAATTCCTTTTAGATGGCTTTCACACTGCCGCGCTAATAGCGTCAGCGGTAAAATGCCGCTGTTTAGCAGCGGTTTACCGTCTGATTTTCGGCGTATTACAGCCGCTAGCGGGGCACTTTTACCCTCAGGCTTTCACACTGGAGACAACGGAGCAGCAGTTTGAGGGCAGATTGCAGGTGCTATTTGTAACGCTATAGCGCCTGCAAAACACCCTCAGTGTGAAAGGGGCCTCAGTATCACAGTGTTGCATACAAGTAATCTGACTCAAAAATTAGTCTCCATTACAAAACGAATAAAAAGAAATTCCTTAAAGTAAAAAGTACACAAATGTGTGGAGGTGATTGCGCATACGCAGAGCATGTGAACATAGCATCCCGACGATCGTTTCATCAGATGTGACGTCATCAGGGGTACGCCCACATGTCTGCGCCGACGTTCTATATAGTTCATTGGCAAAACAAAGGAGCACTGCCATTGGTTAAGCCAAATGGCCCAAAAGCACTCATTGGATAAACCAACCAGGCTTCACTTTATAAGCCCACTGAATAGTCTGTATGATCCATGCAGCAATGGATCTAACTGAGGCCTGCATTCCTCTTTTTTTCCCATGGAGGAGAATAAAGAGAAAATATTATTGATGAAAGGGAGCCATGACTTCCAGATATTGTTTCAGAGTGTACCCCACATCAAGGGGATGAACATCTAGGTTTTCTGTTGATGTAAAGGTGGGGGGTACTATTTATTGATTTTCATGGAAAATTGTGCTCACTTTAGGGTTCGACCCCAGCAAGGGGATTTGCACCACTCTGTCAGGAACGTTAGAAAGGGCTCTTTTGAACCCAGATCCCTGATTTATGATACTCTTATTGCTGAAGTGATGGCTACCGGAAAGGGGGTTTTGAGAGTAAGTTCTTTAATCGAAAGTGGTTTACCAGGATCTGATTCGAGCTGGGAGGGGAAATCCAGAACAAAAGGGAGAGTCCACTTGGAGAACATTGGCTTCCTCTGGGGCCTAATCCTGATAGCCCCCTTGCAGAATTGGTGAACAAGGGAGTGTTTGGCCCATGATACTCAGGTGAATGCCGAGATGGTCTATATATGTACCTGGAGAGAGCAGACTGATAGGGTCAGGTCTAGACCTGACTGCAGGAAGCTTAGAATGTCCTGGACTGCCTGGGCACTACATGGGTTGGACCTGGAAGACATGTGATCCGTGAACCTGGTCCATATTCGCTCATAGACCCTGTTGGTGCTCCTTCTAGCATTCAGGAGGATAGGGATGACCTCTTCTGGGCATCCCAGAGCTCTGAGCCTTCCCCTCTCAAGAACTAAGCCGAGGTTCAGGTGAGAAGGACAAGGATTGTGCCCTGAGACAGTAAGTCTGGCCTGAAGGGCAGGAGAACTGAGTCCCGATAACTGAGGGGTGTTAAGAGAGGAAACCATGGCCTGCTGGGCCAGAAAAGGATTATTGCTACCACTTCCAGGGTCTTGGAACACTGATTAGTGCTTGGCCAACTTGTTGTTGCATTGGAAGGCGAATAAGTTGACTTCTGGTGAAATTCCCAGGGTCAAGAGCCACTTAAACACCTTTTTGTGGAGAGCCCATTTGTTGTTGTTTATCCAAAATCGAGAAAGGAAAACTTTCTGAACATTCTGGGTCCCAGGTATGTAGACCGCTGAAACATTGAACAAGTTCTTCTGAGCCCAGCTCATATTTGGCTCCACCTCCCATAGCAGGGACCCCCTGCGGGTTCCACCCTGCCTCCTTATATAGGCCATGGCAGTCATATTGTCCAACCTGAGCATTACTGAAGATTTTACCATTAGATGACGAAATGTTAGTAGTGGCTGGAACGCAGCCTGGAGTTCCAGGATGTTGGATGCTATCCCATGAGAAGGGGAGTTCCACCTGTCCTGTGCAGCCAATGAGCGCCCCAGTCCTTGTTGCTGGCATCTGATGTTATCATGACCCATGTGATGGGGATGATCGAGTGGCAATTGGTAGCCACCAAAGGAAGGACACCATCAAAACCAGAGTAAGGTAGATGCACTGGCTCTTGCTGTCTGACCTCCATTGTTGGAGAAACCCCTTCTGGAAAGGTTGCATCTGCCACTGTGCCCATGTCACCATGGGAATTGTGGTCGCCATGGTGCCAATCACCTTCAGACACCAGAGAGCAGAGAGATGTGATGAAGCAAAAGCTGAGTGAACTCTGTCTCAGACCCATGGAAACCTTCTCTTCAGGCAAAGAGATGATGCCCCTTCCTGTGTTGAAGTGGGCCCCGAGAAACACAAGGGACTATGAGGGTTCCAGGTGACTCTTCGACCGGGCCTTTGTGTTCTAGAAATTGAGTTTTGTCTTGTGCCAGGAGGAGGAGGTTGTCTAGGTAGGGATGAAGATGAATCCCCTTGACTTGAGCAGAGCTACGACAGCCAACAAGACTTTGGAGAAGACATGAGGCAATATTGTTATACCAAAAGGGAGACAGGTGAATTGTAAGTGCAACTGGCCTATGGAAAACCGAAAAAATTGGTAAAAATCTGCTGCTACCGGGATGTGGAAGTAAGTGTCTTTTAGATTGATCGACACTAACCAGTCTCCTGGTTGGACCGCCTGCTGAATCGTGTATAGAGACTCCATTATGTATTTTTCTTTTCTGATGAAGCGGTTGTGATGGTTCAAATCGATGACTGTTCTCCATTTGCCATTCTTCTTCTGTATCATGAACAAGGAGAATACATGCTCGTCGTCCGGAACAGGAATAGCCGCGCCTCACTCCAATAAAGAGTTTACGTAGGCTAATAGGGTCTGCCTTTATTCTTCAGAGGGTGTAAGGGACGTAAGGATGAATCTGAGATTGGGGGTGCTGCTGAAGACCCAGGCGTGACCTGAGGAGACCGTTCTGACAGTGAAGAAGTCCCGGATTGTGGCTGCCCAGACAAGCTGAAAGTGGAAAAGGTGAGCCCCCACCTGGCATGCCTTTGTGAATTCCTGGTTGCTGGTGGAACTGCCTTCAGCTGGCTTCTTAAATGAAGGCTGCCTAGCTTTCCAGGATCTCGTAAACTCTCGGCCAGTCTTTTAGCTGCGTGCCTCTCTGGCCTGTTCGGTATTCTATCTCCTCTGAAAGGCCCTTCTGGGGGCGTGGCTTGACTATGGCGCTGTAAAGACGTGCTACTAGGGAGCTCCGTGCTGGGACTGGGCCGAACACCGCATACAGCCGGCTAATCCACAGACCAGCATATGTCAGAGGCAGACCCTGCTCCTGGGACACGACCACCTGCAGATACACGGACATCGCGGCATATTTCCTCCACAATCCGGCCGCTCTGTCACAGGCCGCAGCCGCCAACATGGCACCAGCCGCGCACCTCCCCGGCATCCTCAGTCCACAGTAAGAAGGCGGGGAAAGGGTCACAGCAGGCGCAGCCAGGACAGCGCTTGCCGGAATTAAGAGCGGACTCCCCAATCCCCTCCCCGGACATTCCGGGCTCCAATGGGCCGCGCACGGTGCCGGGGTCCACCTCACAGGGGCCACCGCCAGCGGAGGCCTGGAAAGAGCTCATGGCACTTCTCCCTACAAAACAGGACATCGCCGAATCCACCGCAACCATTGTGAGTACCCTGTCTAGAGAGATCAATAAACTTAAGCAGCGTATAGACTCTGTTGACACACGTGTGACTGCTGTTGAGCATGTTACAGGCACGCTGGAAGCTAGGGTACATGCATTTGAGAACACTCAGATGTCCCACGCACGACGCCTGATCTAATTACAGCTGTCCGTGGATGACGGGGAAAACCATAGCCAACAAGACTTTGGAGAAGACATGAGGCAATATTGTTATACCAAAAGGGAGACAGGTGAATTGTAAGTGCAACTGGCCTATGGAAAACCGAAAAAATTGGTAAAAATCTGCTGCTACCGGGATGTGGAAGTAAGTGTCTTTTAGATTGATCGACACTAACCAGTCTCCTGGTTGGACCGCCTGCTGAATCGTGTATAGAGACTCCATTATGTATTTTTCTTTTCTGATGAAGCGGTTGTGATGGTTCAAATCGATGACTGTTCTCCATTTGCCATTCTTCTTCTGTATCATGAACAAGGAGAATACATGCTCGTCGTCCGGAACAGGAATAGCCGCGCCTCACTCCAATAAAGAGTTTACGTAGGCTAATAGGGTCTGCCTTTATTCTTCAGAGGGTGTAAGGGACGTAAGGATGAATCTGAGATTGGGGGTGCTGCTGAAGACCCAGGCGTGACCTGAGGAGACCGTTCTGACAGTGAAGAAGTCCCGGATTGAGGCTGCCCAGACAAGCTGAAAGTGGAAAAGGTGAGCCCCCACCTGGCATGCCTTTGTGAATTCCTGGTTGCTGGTGGAACTGCCTTCAGCTGGCTTCTTAAATGAAGGCTGCCTAGCTTTCCAGGATCTCGTAAACTCTCGGCCAGTCTTTTAGCTGCGTGCCTCTCTGGCCTGTTCGGTATTCTATCTCCTCTGAAAGGCCCTTCTGGGGGCGTGGCTTGACTATGGCGCTGTAAAGACGTGCTACTAGGGAGCTCCGTGCTGGGACTGGGCCGAACACCGCATACAGCCAGCTAATCCACAGACCAGCATATGTCAGAGGCAGACCCTGCTCCTGGGACACGACCACCTGCAGATACACGGACATCGCGGCATATTTCCTCCACAATCCGGCCGCTCTGTCACAGGCCGCAGCCGCCAACATGGCACCAGCCGCGCACCTCCCCGGCATCCTCAGTCCACAGTAAGAAGGCGGGGAAAGGGTCACAGCAGGCGCAGCCAGGACAGCGCTTGCCGGAATTAAGAGCGGACTCCCCAATCCCCTCCCCGGACATTCCGGGCTCCAACGGGCCGCGCACGGTGCCGGGGTCCACCTCACAGGGGCCACCGCCAGCGGAGGCCTGGAAAGAGCTCATGGCACTTCTCCCTACAAAACAGGACATCGCCGAATCCACCGCAACCATTGTGAGTACCCTGTCTAGAGAGATCAATAAACTTAAGCAGCGTATAGACTCTGTTGACACACGTGTGACTGCTGTTGAGCATGTTACAGGCACGCTGGAAGCTAGGGTACATGCATTTGAGAACACTCAGATGTCCCACGCACGACGCCTGATCTAATTACAGCTGTCCGTGGATGACGGGGAAAACCATAGCCGACGGAACAATGTCAGGATAGGAGCATTGCGTCCGCTGGTGGATGCCATCAGGAACGGAGGGGCCACCGACAAATAGGGCCACCCCTTCCATTTGATTGTACTTAAGGGCAATGCCTCTTATATTTTGCGGTGGCCAGACCAACTCCCGGACCTGTTCACTTTTTTGGGGGTGCCCGCGACCCCCGTTCCAAACTGATTGGACTGCTTACCCTTGTCGGATAACCCATTGATGTTTCCGCCCAGGCCCCAGAGGCTCAGCAGGAGACGCCGTCCTTCCAGATCCAGACAAGGATCCAGAGCTGACTTTGCTTCCCCCGAACCTTGAACTGCCTGGCTGGCAGAACATTACCTCTTGGTAAGTAGACTTTTCCTGCCTTCCATATAGGACAGGGGTTGAGGTTTAGCTGCTGGAGCCGGTTTCAGAATCCGAAGGGGGAGGTGGGGACTTTTGTGTTGTGAAGATGAGCCATATCTGGGGAATGTTCTGATAGTGAATTGCCCGAGGCATCCTGCCCGGGCCTCATTTGGGGGTGGCGGGCTCCTTGACCTGGTAATTGGGAGTGGTGTTCCCGATTCCGTCCCCACTGGCGACATTTTGTATGATCAATCTGGGATGCCGCGGGCGGCGAGATGCCCGGTCGCGGGGGGGGGGGGATTGCTCGCTTGTCCTGGGATTAGTAGAGTAATGAGATCATAGGGGCTCGATCTTAGCTGAGCCGACCCCCCCGCTTCCCCGGGTGAATGGTGTGACATGTGAGGGTGGCAATGGAGGGGGCGGTGGGGATTGGGGTGGTCACGTGGGTGAGTGTGGGTGGTTGCTCCCTCATGGTACAGTTATTATGGTTATTGTTGGTTTCTGGTTTTATTTAATATGCATGTTCAATCTGGTGGTTCGGACAGGCCCACACGTCTCCCAACCTCTTGACTGAGCCAGTCTTCCACGTTCCGTCTATAGGTTGCGCTAGTGTGCACGTTACTACATGTGATTTAGTAAGGCGCCCGTGCGGTTGCACTTGCCACTGCACTTCTTTGGTGCCAACTTTTCTCATTCTCTCACTCTTTTCTTCCTCTTCTCTCCCCCCTTCACCTACACTCTTTCCCTCCCCCCTTTTTTTTCTTTCCCCACCCCCTACCAAGCTTCTTCCCCCCAACCCTTTGCATAGCATCATGCCATCTGCGACGCATCCCGCGGTGTGCAGACTCCCACAGGGAAAAAAATGTACATCTTTGAATGTACGGGGTCTCTCCACCTCCTTTCTGACCTTAAAAAGTCCAACACCCAGATAGCGTTCTTGCAGGAGATGCACTTTAGGCAGCAGGCGGTCCCTAGGCTTGGCGGCTGAGGCTTCTCTACAGTGTACCATGAACCCTCCCCATCTCAAAATCCAAAGGGGTCAGCATCTTAATTGCGAAATCAGTGCCATGGACCTTGCTTGAGACGAGGGCGGACCCGCGGGGTCGCAGCTTACTGGTCAAGGGTAAGATCAGGAATAGCATCATAACCATGCTGAATGTATACTTCCCAAACACGGGCCACCTAGATTTTATGAGAACCCTAACCCCTATACTCCTAGAGGTCAGTGAGGGGGTACTCCTGGTGGGTGGGGACTTCAATTATGCCCAAGAATCACTGCTGGATGTGTCGCGGGGAGCATCACATCTCACATACTCCTGCCTTAAAAATTTGAAGGCAGAATTACATGGTTTGAGTCTGGTCGATCCCTGGAGTGTCCTGAATCTGGAGGAAAAGGACTTTACTTACTTTTCCTCGGTGCACGGCACCTACTCCAGGATCGACTTCTTTTAAATTCAACATAGAGACCTTCCCATGGTGGCCTCTGCCCAAATTGATCATATCTCTTTTTCTGATCATGCCCCCATCCATATGACTATGGCGTGGGACTTGGACGCTCACTCACCCCCATGTGGATGCTTAATGAATCCCTCCTACAGGACCCTGAGCCCCGGAGGGAGGTGGGAGAGGCGCTCCGGCTCTACTTCAGGGAAAATGTGGAACCAGCCCTCAGTCCCTCGTGTGTCTGGGAGGCCCACAAGTTTGTGGTGAGAGGGGTATTGATCCGGATTGGATTGCAGAAAAAGCGGGAGAGAGCCAGGCAAATTGAAACGCTAGTCCGAGAGGTGCGCTCGCTTGAACTCCTTCACAAGAGATCCCTCGCAGTGTCTCACCTGGAAGCACTAGTTTGTGCCAGGGGGAAACTGCGAGACCTGCTGTACCAGAAGACGGTCCAACACCTAGCCTGGGAGAAGCGTTCATTTTTTTAATTCTCTAACAAACCTGGAGCAATGCTGGCAAGGGGCGGAGACAGCGCACCTTAATTCCATTTATCACCACTAGACAGGGCTCCAGAGCTAACACGTCAGCGGAAATGGCGCAGGAATTCCTTTGTTACTATCACAGACTTTACAACCTCCAACCGGGGACTGACACGGAGACTATAGCGTCTAGGAAAGCGGCGGCAGGGGAATACATCAGGGCCTCCGGAATGCCTTCCTTGTCTGCAGAGGTCCGCGACTCTCTGGAAGCAGACATTACAGCTGAAGAATTCCAGGTGGCTAATTTTTATCCTGACGCTGGAACCCTTCATGTGTCATGTACGTAATGACCCAAATATAACGGGAATACAGAAGTCTTCGCCTCATCACAAGCTCACAGCCTATGCAGACAATCTTATTTTCTTTGTTTCCAACTCTACCGTCTCCCTCCGGAACATTTTAAAGGGGCTGCGAGTGTTTGGGGCCCTGTCAAACTATAAGGTCAATTGCGCCAAATCCGTGGTTTTAAATGTCTCAGTCCCAGAAGTTGAGGCCAGGGGCTGGCGCTCGGCCTTCGCATTCCATTGGGCAGTCGACACCATTAGATACCTGGGTGTCAATATCACCTCGGACCCGGCGCAGTTATACCTGCACAATTATGTCCCTCTGTTACGCAAACTAAAAATAGACGTAGAGGGTTGGCACTCCCTGTCACTAACTTGGTTTGGGCGCTGCAACACCTTTAAAATGACGGCACTGCCAAGGATTCTATATATCTATCAAGCCCTACCGATCCGCGTCCCCCCGAAATTTTTTACTCAGTTGAAATCCATCATTAGGAAATTTATATGGGCACATAGGCCACCCAGGACTAAACTACAGACCCTTACCAGACCTAAGGACCGGGGAGGGGTGGGTCTCCCAGATATGCGTGGATACTATAGGGCGACCCTTCTGACCAGAATCGTGGACTGGCACTGTAATAAAATGCATAAACAGTGGGTGGAGATGGAAATTGAGGACACGTCTATCCCCCTGCTGACCTCCCCGTGGCTCCTGATGCCCTTGCCCAAGGACATGCAGGACCACCCATTAATCGGGGCGACATTGGTCGTGACAAGGAGGCTTTTCCGCACCACTGATCTGTCACCTCTTCCCTCCCCTTTGACCCCGATAATCGGTAACCCAGACTTTTTCCTCCAGGGTTTACTAAGAGTAGGCTGAGACGGCTGGTGGACACGGGCAGACATGGACTGGGGGAAGTAGGGTCCTCCGGGGCACTCCCTACAGACAGTGGGGGGGCTCACGGATCTGCCTCTTGACGTATTCAGCGCCTACCAACTTTTACACTTCTTGTTAGCAGTTAAAAAAAAAAAACTACATGCCGAGGGACCTGACCCCGTTCGAGACTATCTGCCATAAGACTGAGCCTGTAAGGCATACTCTCTCCCTACTGTACAATCTCCTGAATTCTCTGGACGGAAGACTCCCCCCAGCGTTTATTCGTCAGTGGGAAAGAGACCTGGGAACCACCTTTACTCCTCAGCAGATAGGGAAGATTCTATCATTGATGCACAAGGCCTCTATTGCTAACTATTTTCAGGAGTCCAGTTACAAAATAGTGTCCCGCTGGTATAGGGTTCCGTATCTGCTGCATAGGATGAATAATTCAATCCCAGACGAGTGTTGGCAATGTCGGGCTGTTAAAGGATCCATGATCCATATCTTCTGGTCATGTCCTGCACTAGGGGCATTCTGGAAGGATGTGGTGGAGACAATTAAGCAGTTGACATCGGTAGATCTACGGGGAAACCCTGCCGGGGAAACCCTGCCACGTCCCTTCTCCATCTGATGGACCGGCCCATCCGGAAATATAAACAGACCTTGACAATGCAACTATTGAACGCGGCATGTGTATGCATCCGGGCGATGTGGAGACAATCTCAGCCCCCTATGAGGACCTTGTGGTACTCTAAAGTTAACTATATTCTCTGGATGGAGAAACTGACCGCCACTCTCTATAACATGGAGGAAAAGTTCTGCGAGAAATGGATACCATGGAGATACTTTACCAGCACTCAAGCGTACCTGCGTGAGGTTGCGTCTGCAGCCGACCTGGTGACCGCCTGAATGCCCCTGTTGGAGCTCATGCCTGGGAAGACGGACACGGGGCCTTAGTCCACCTAGTACAGAAGGAGTTGGTGTTCCCCTGTGGGGTCTCTCCTGATGTCCATTCCCGTCACCCCCCCTTTTTTTTTTCTTCTCTCACCCGCTCCCTCTTCCCTCCCCTTCTTCTCTCTCTTCTTCGCTTCTCTTTCTCCCCTCTTTGTCTGTCTCTTCTGATCCGCCAAGCAATGTATAAGTAGGGCCGAGGTGTTTTTCGCGACCCTGCATAGATCACACAGACATCGAAAGGCTGATCTATACTGTTGCTCTTGGGGCGGCGCCGTATGGATACTACGGCCCCCTGATTACCAATTCTCCTAACCTGGGACGGTAAGGTTCGTCCCTGTGGATCAGCGCACATGTCTATTAAATTTGTGTTATATAGTTTCAGCATACGGTTGTCTGTCTTTGCTGTTTATATATGGAAATGCAGTGTAAGACCGAAAATTCCATAAGATTGTATTGCTTGCTGTGTATGTCTTGCACTGAAAACTTAATAAAAGAATAAAAAAATAAAAAAAATAAAAGGGCCTTCTCTGGCTCTGTAAGCATGGATCCTGAGGGAGGAACCCCGGACTTTCCACCCGTAGCCTGGGTTATGACGCTATTTCGTTTGTTGCCAAAGAGGGAGGTGCCCTCAAAGGGAATACGGCACCGAACCTGCTTGGAAGCTGGATCAGCCAACCATGGCCGGAGCCATAAGGCACACATCAATGAAAGCCTCCCCCAGAAGGGATAGGCGAGCTTCTGGCCACATCACTGGAGGTGCCTCTGAGAGTCTCATCGATGCTGTCCAACTGGGTTTCCATGGATTTAGACACTGCAGCTAAGGCTAGGGCTGGCTTGCAGGCTTGCATGCTTGCAGCTAAGGCTAGGGCTGGCTTGCAGATAGATCTGCTTCTGATTGGAATCTATCCATATTTCCAAGGGTTCTTTAAAGGGGGCCGTGTCTTCCAGAGGAAGGATCACATATCTGACCAGCCTCATCAGCACTGAATCCACCAACGGTGCTGACTCCAGATGTTTGACTTCTGCCCCCTTGAAGGGATGTTTTAGTATTTTAGGTTGCATGGAACTCTTTTTTTTCACTTTACCCACATTCGGCAGAGATGATATTGCCTAATTCAGTGAGAAAGGGAAAATATTGACGCTTCTTACTGAGCTGCTTGAAGAATTTCCTCGTCTTAGGGGAGAAGTTACTGGATCCTCCCGGTCCAGGTCTTCCCTACCTGCTTTTACCAGGGAGGGAACCAAGGCGTACTCGAAGCCCATCCCAGAGTCTGAGGGGGCAGCAGATGGGTGGCTTGGCTTGGAAACCTCCCATGCATTGTGGACTTGCCCACTCCTGTTTGTTAGCATAGTGGCTCTGGTGGAGGGTCATAAGACTGACAGGCCACCTTCTCCTGCAAGAATTCTTTCATGACCAGTTTGACTAGGGACTGATGGGCCTCCCTTTCCTGCAAGGATTCTTTCATGACCTGTTTGACTAGGGACTTTAGGTACTGGTCTGCACCCTCCCTCTCATCTGCTGCTTTGGAGTAACAGTGGTCACAGAGGGATCTGGCAGCAGGGATCCGGGTCCTACACCCCCAGCATGATTTCTCAGTCCCCCTGCTGGGTCCAAATGAAGGGGGTGGGGGGATTTTCACTGTGGTGACTAGAACTAGAGGGAGATCATCTGTGCCTGGACCTGGAGAAGGAGTGTCGGTGGTGTGATTTTGAAAACCCACTCCCTTTGTGTGAACTGTGCTGTAGATCAGACCTGGAAGGTAGAAGAAGGAGAAAAGAGAAAAGGAAACTTTAAGTTTGGTGCCGCTAACCTCACTCTCCTTCCCCCGTCAGACAGAAACAAGGATAGTTCATCATTACATACCTGCAGCGAGAGGGCTGGACACCAGGAGGCAATTAAGGATCCATGATCTGGAGAGTAGGCTACTGTAGAGAGACAGAACAGGTCAGCTGCCAGGCAGGGCCCTTACATTCCCCCATAGAGCAAGCACTTATCTGGGAAGCTGCTCCATAAGCCTGGGAAGTTGCTGCATTCACCCGCAATCATTCCCAATCAAGGCTTTGAAGTGCTCCTCCAGGACTTAAAAGCTGCACCTTGTGATGTCACTGCCGGCTTTGGGTCGGGGCATTCGGGCACATGCAGGAGCCACGACTCCCTTTCCTTCTGCATCTGCGCATGTACAGAGCAGACTCTGGTACCCAAAAGAGAGAGCGGCGTCTGGAACACAGGAGGAACCAGCCACCATACCCATAGGGGAGGTGACACAAGAGAGGAAAAGAGAGGAAAGGAACAGGACAACAAGGAAGGCACAAAATGTTTTTAAAACAAATACTTCTGCTAAGGTTTTTAGAGCTTTCACGCTTACCACTCCACCCCACAATCATCACAGGCAGAGGGAATGCTTCCACACGCTGGACTTTTGGTGGGTAGAGGCCGCCTGCTAACAGCTAGGGTATCTGGCCAGTGCACGCTTACCTGCTGATGGCCAGGCCTCCAGCTCTTCAGCGCTGCTTTGCTCATAATCTACCCCGCTACCAGCGAGAGCTTATTGGAAAAACATGAGTCCTGATCGTAGGGGAGATGTCTTCAGGTAGGAGAACCATTGACATGGCCCAAGGAGGAGGACAAAAAAGAAACACTGCCTGTAGCCGGGAGCAAAGATTTATGAGAAAGGTGTCCTGTAGGGTAGTTATGGAGGTGGGGCTAACCCACAAGTATGCTGCCATGGAGTCTGTTAGGAAAGAGATTTAATCTGCAAATATGGCAACGTTTCTTCACAGTAAGAGCTGTGAAAATGTGGAATAGACTCCCTCAAGAGCTTATTCTGGCCACCTCAGAAGATTGCTTTAAAGAAGGCCTGGATTATTTTCTTAATGTACATAAAATAGCTGGATACTAACATTTATAGGTTAAATTGATCCAGGTAATATCCTATTGCCTCTTGGGGGATCAGGAAAAAAAGCCATGGGTTCCCCTGGTATGGGCCTGGTATGGATTTTGAGGGGGGTCCCATGCCATTTTTTTTGTTGGCACAGGGTTCCCCTTAATATCCATACCAGACCCGAAGGGCCTGCTATGGAAATTTGGGGGACCCCCACTAATTTTTTTTTCCTTAATTTTTTTTTTTCTTAATGCTAATGCTAACATGACCTCTGTGCAATGCAAATAGACTTAAAAAAAAAAACCCATAGAAGACGTACAACATTAGAATCCTACTATAGCTTGTAGTCGAAATATTAGACCGGGAATGTATGATTGCAGCATCATATAGTGAGTTTCGCTGCGCCGTCGAATCTTCTTTAAACATTCAACAGACACCATAAGCCTTCAATGACAGATTCGACCTTAATTCATTTGGATTTTCGGACGAATGCAATTTTTTTTACGAAAAACGAAATAAATAAAAATTAATTTCGGGAGTAACTAAATAAATGTATTTTTCAGACGAAAACAAAATTCCGAAACAAAATATTTCAGTCTGCACATGTCTATAGATTTATGAAGAAATTAAGATAAAATTAGTCTATAAAAATTAAAGATGAGTTCTGGGAATTAGGCAAACTCTCTGCCACTACAGAAGTTTAAGGGTTTATTTTGTATTGGGGTTCAGAAATTAGGTGTATTACTCACCCTATCCCTCACCCCAGAAGTTCTTCTACCTGAGTTCTGGGCTGAGTGGTCTGTGGATGGTCGATTGGCACCATTATGTACTATGCAGGACATTTCACCTTGCATTTTACACGAGGAGGTAAGCTTTTGACTGGGCCCAAAGTGCTTTAGAGAGGTGGCAGCACTGGGCCAGTTGCATGGATGCAGGAAGCCTGCTAGAGGTAGGAATAGGGTAATTAATAAATTTTACTCTTGCACCTCTAGATAAAACAAACATTTGACTCTTCCTTGCACCCTTAAATTTAATATATTTTCTGCTGTTCAGCTTTATTCTCTTTGACTATGCTTGTTAAAATAAGATATTTAAGCCTATCCTTATCAAGGTATATAACTAAATATACAATTACTGACCTATAAACACAGTACCTTTCATGTTTAGTTCAACCCCTCTTTACTGTAACATATGGTTAAAATACTTTACCACCATGAGGAAACATATAGGCGCTGTTATTCCTTCAAACCATTACCAAGAATAATACTTTATGCACCTACCACTAAGCATTTTGCTTTGTTTGTATATTGATTGTTTTTTGCACATTGATGTACTATTTATGGCATCTACACTAGAATCAATGTTGCTTTCAAAATGAAAGTGCAAAGCATTGTCACATGACAGGCAGCCACTACATATGTTAATATTAGCTGAAACCTTATTATTTCTGAAGATTACACCACAATTTGTAACACTCATTTTTAATCATATTACTCAATTACCAGTATCAAAACATTCATTAAATTAGACGAATTTGGGCATATTTTATTAACTACTCTCTACATACTTTTAAACAGTACTCATTATTTAATGACAAAATGTTTCATCAACTAATCATATTTAACTAATCAAGTGATATAATTATACAGCCTTTCCATCTAATTTACATGCTCTTTATTGTATTATGCAATGTTTATTTTAATGTTTGCTAATTCTGTTACACAATACTGTAATGTGCTTTTTATATATATATATATATATATATATATATATATATATATATATATATATATATATATGGTGTTTACAAAAAATATTACTACAGATGTATTTTTAGTTTGTAAAATTGAAGGCATCATTTTCTCTACATGGATAAATCAGACTTTATAAAAAGCATTGACAGTAGAATCTTAGCCATCTGCACAGCGACTATAAATGCAATCCAGAGTCTCTGTGAAATTGGCATGCTGCATATTGCATAGTTTTGGAGTGTTGACTTCACATGGCTACACAGGGATTGCTTTATAGAACAAGTATATGCAACATGCAGTCCTTTAACGTAACAATACTTCTGTATTTATTGTACATATAGCAAATTATTTTCTCGCAAAAGCCATTGTAATGTTGTCTTTGAGAATCTGCGGTTGTATCAAAGTTTATCTAGGCAAGGGGTGAGGTTTTTGCTCGCTGTTGCTCTGGGTTTGAGGTAAATCCTACGGGTTCAGGATTAGTGGTCCTAGTGAATTTTTGTGCAGATTCTCCCAGGAAATTTTGTCAAAACCCTAATTCACTGCAAGGATTTTGAACTATGACTAACAGACTTAGAAAGACCAAAATGCGGGGTTTAGATAAGCTAGCCCCCCTGCTATGTGCCTGGGGGGCACATAGTAGCTATAGTGTCAGTGTACTTAAAGCTGCTGTAGCTAAAAGATTGTGAAACTGTAAACATTTTAGGGAAAAATTAAGGTCAGTTAAGAAACTACAATAATTCTGATGGCTAGCTCTTCGGGTAGTTTGCTATTTTTGTGTCTTTGATTACATTTTGTGGTGATTTGGAGGCAGAGCATATCTTTGGCTACTGACAAAAGATTTCCCAGCACACTTACCAGTCAGCCTTCTTGTACAGTTGGAGGAATTGGGTGCAGAGATGCACTGGATGCCTTTTCTGTTATTGGGCTCTTGCATGAATCAAGTGCATCCCTGTGCCTTTAAGGAGGGGTGGGCTCCCTTCAGGCATACCTGCCCTAAATAAATCCATTCTTATATGTGCTATGGAGGCTCTGAAAGTTTTGTGAAAACAAAACCCTCTGTTTCTAATGTAAACTGTTAGACAGGGCCATTTTGGTTGCTTTGCAGGCTGGCTGGTAAGTGTGCTGGGAAATATTTTGTCTGTTTGTAATGTGCATTGCCTTTCCATGTGCACCTTGCTGTAAAAGCCAGTTATAGGTTGGGGTGGTTGCCACTTTTTCATATCTTTAGCTGCTGCCCCGTCCATATGACATTTTTATCTGGCAAGGCAAAATCATCTATATAATTATAAAACCGATTTTTAGATGATCTGAAAGGGCTATTTTTCCAAAGATGTGGTGCTACTCCCACCATTTCATACAGAGATTACCATATGTAGGTGTAAACGTTAAGCTCATTGAAATTCCACATGTTTGGGGATAATATCCTCCTTTAAACAAAAAATAATTATAAGTCAACAGAAAACCCTGTGCTTTAGATCTGAATATCTGCTATAGTTCGCTATACATTTAAGAGCTTCCTAACCCTACTGATCAGAGATGGAGAAATCAAAGTAAAAAACATGAAACATTATCACTTGTTTCTCTTTTTCTCTAGTACATTATAGTAATTTCTCCATAATTAAAAATGTTCAGTTGATGGCCAATTTAACACTGCCGTATCATCTATGATTTCTTCATTTCTAATGAGTTTGATAAAAAAAAAATGGCCAGCAGCAGAGCAGTTTTGCATTTGTGTGAATAGGGACAATCTTAGAGAACTGCTATAACATTTCTCCAAATCAAAATGAACCTAATACTATTTAATTAAAAACTACGTGTCACTAAAGCTACCTTGCGTGCTGCTGCTGTATTAGTTCCACAGCAAAATATGCATTTGTATCAAGTGCAGTATTCCCTAAAACCATGTACAGCTGTAAAGCATCCACTAGCATATTCTTTAAAGAATTTGAGTATTTATAATGATGTCCTCAAAGCCACATTAAAAGAACCTTTCTCCACTTTTTTTTTTAAATTCTTTTCTTTGCATTGGTACATGTCCTTCATGACCAGTTTACCATGTTTTAACAATAGTTTTCTTATCAATCCAAAAAATGTATAGAATGTAACTAGTTAACCACTGGAGTCAAACATTCTGGGGAATTCAACAAAGTTAATATGATGGTTCTCTGGCTGGGGTTTCCCTGAGAACTACTGTATTGGTGCCTAATTCAGGTAGGCATTTGCCGGTAACATTGCCAATGCAGGCAACAAATGCAGGTAGTTCTTACTTTCATTATTCCACCAGTTCTCATGTTAGGAAACTGGCAGAAATGATACCAGCTCTGAGCCAGCATACAGAGATATGCCAGTATTCAGAGAGGGGCATGCCTGTGCTGGGAAGCTATCATTAATGTGACAGCTTCCTGAACAGTGCTCTATCCCCGGCCCCATTCACCTGTCAGTCGAAGGATTGCCTGGCTGAAAACTAAATGTAAACAAAGGGACTGGGGAAAGTGGTGATGTCAATACAAAAATACAGCAATAAATGTGAAATTACTTGTCACTATGTTAGTGGAACCCAGTGGAAAATGAAAGACTTGTTCTCCACCAGGTCTAGGTACATTTCACAGTACAAGGCAGTGAGTGGATTCAAAAGCAGCTATTATACTAAATAGCGGCTATGGATCTGTACACTGCAGTCTGCTGTCAATCAACATCTAGGGTGACCTGATTGGAAATTAATCTCTCATTTTCTAATTAGGCTCCTCCCACCCCTGCGAAAAAAAACTTCTCAGCCATGCACCAGTCAGTGTGATGGGTGCAGTGGCTGGGGAGGAGGAAGAGCGTACACTGACGGAGTGTCCAGTATTTCAGCACGGAAATTGGACACAAACACAGACACGTGTTTATAAAAATGCTACTTACATTAAGACACTTTAATAAAATATGTAACGTACAGAAAGTGCTACATTACATCACCTTAGCGCATTATTACTATTATTATTATTTCTACAGGGTCAACATTAGTTCATTAATCAAATGCCACAGTAAAACATTAAAATAAAAACAAGATACATGTGTAAAGTAAAACATACAAAAGGACTAAAATACATTTTGTAACAGCAATGTCCAGGAGCTATAAATATAATTTTGGAGATAGGGATAGTCTACAAAAGGATTTACTTTATGTTGCACTTTGTTCATTTCAAATACATGAAGAGCATCAAGGCAACCTGATTGGGTATTCATAGTAATCCATTAGGAAATCATATCCTCAGCTGGGAAAGTGGGAATTGCAGTCAATGGTATTTCACTTTAAATGTGATTCCAGTGATTTTATTGTTTAGATACTGAGAAAATCATTTTGAGCTGTCTCTTAACAAAGTGACAAGTGATAATCAAAATACATGGTGCTTGTCATCATGCATGTCACCGATACTGGGCCAATCATCTGTAGATGAATCATTCCCTACCTTGCAGCCACTTGTATACAAGGGGCATGTACACTGTATATGTATGGCATTGGGGTGGGGAAGGCCTCAGATGACTTGCCCATTAGAGATGACAGCTTCTTTGCTCATGGCTTAGCCATATGGGTTCGGAAGAGCATACAAAAAGCTCATCTGCACTGCTGAGGATATTGAGAGACACTTTTCTTAACTTTGTTTTACATTTGAACATTAAGTGTAGTGTACAAATTTATTTCTTATGTCTCATTCTTTAGTATTTAATGCATAATCCCTGATTCCCTAAAGGAGTACCATATTTTCACTTTCAGAGTGAATCCCAGTAGATAAGATATATATCTAAGCTTTGTTGGAGGGAGTGTGGACAAGTTCGTACACTTTACCATACTCCTAGATCCCGCCCCCCTTGTTTTAAATGGTAAGGGGGTACAAAAGTACCCCTACCATTTCATAGAGAAAGTGTAAAAAATAGTTAAATAAGACAAACACACTTTTGAAAAATTGCTTTATTAAAAATAAAGATAAAAAAAAGATTCCAGCGGTGGTAATCCACTCTAGCTATCCAGCGGCGTATTATCATCTCTCTGGGGTTCAGCGATGGCTGTTCTGATCCAGCGCAGCAAATCCATCCATCTTCTGTCTCCACGGAGGAGACACTGCGGGGATCCCGGCGGGCTGACGTTTGTTATATGCGGAGGGCGGGGCCACCCGTCACCCGTCACCTGACCCCGCCCCCCTCTGATGCAAGGGGAAACCCGGGCTTCCCCGTCATGTATGGGTGACCCCGCCCCCCTCTGATGTAACGGAAACCTTCCTGTGTTACATCAGTGGGGGGTCACCCATACGTCACGGGGAAGCCTTTTGTACCCCCTTACCATTTCAAACAGGGGGAGCCGGGATCTGGGGGTCCCCTTGTTAAAGGGGGCTTCCAGATTCTGATAAGCCCCCCCCGCCCGCAGACCCCAACAACCACCGGCCAGGGTTGTGGGGATGAGGCCCTTGTCCTCATCAACATGGGGACAAGGTGCTTTGAGGGGTCACAGACCCCAAAAGCATCCTCCCAATGTTGAGGGCATGTGGCCTGGTACAGTTCAGGAGGGAGGGAGGGCCGCACTCTCATCCCCCCCTCTTTTCCTGCGGCCTGCCAGGTTGCATGCTCGGATAAAGGGTCTGGTATGGATATTTAGGGGGAACCCCACGTCATTTTTTTTTTATTTGACGTGGGGTTCCCATTAATATCCATACCAGACCTGAAGGGCCTGGTAATTGAATTTGGGGGACCCCCACACTTTATTTATTTATTTATTTATTTTTATTTTTTTATCAATGACTTTCAATGAGTGTTCTCTGTATTACGGAGCCGACAATTCATAATAGCTGTGAGTGATTTTAAAGGACTTTTTTTCCTGCATAAATTACACTTTGTAGGGACACTGTGCAGGGACAGTTCTAAGCACCAGAAACATGCACCCCTTTACAGGCATACTATAGACACCCCCCAGGTACGAAATTGAAAGGAATATTACACTCTTATTGTTTCACTTTAATCATTATTAAAATCACTGCTCCCAAAAAAACAGCAGTTTTTAAAACTTTTTTTTGCATTGATACATGTCCCCTGGGGCAGGACCCGGGTCCCCAAACACTTTTTAGGACAGTAACTTGCAGAATCTTTTCTCTCTATCAAATCTTTTTTATCTGTCGAATATTTTGTCTACATAATCTTGGACTAATAGAGGTAAGGTTAGGCACATTCGACCACAGGTTCTATAGACACAGATTGTTATTGTTAGAGTCACGTCGAATCTCCTATTCTATATCGAACTGTTCTAACAATGAAAACAAAAATAAAGCATTTATTTATGTCGGATCTTTCGTTTTTCGGATTCTGTGCTTTCGTTATCGTTTGTCAAAACGAAAATGAAAATACCTGAAAAATTCGGACGAAAATGCATTCTGATGAAAACGAATGCACATGTCTATAGCCGACCTTGTAGCCTGGCAGGCCAGGAAAGGGGGGTGAGTGAGCACCCCCTTCTTCCTGAACCATACCAGGCCACATGCCTTCAACATTGGGGGTGCTTAGCCCCCCATCTCAAAATACCTTGGCCCCATGTTGATGGGGACAAGGGCCTCTTCTCCACAACCCTGGGGGGTGGTTATAGGGGTATGCAGCCAGGGGTCTCATCAGAATCTGTAAGCCCCCTTTAACAAAGGTAACCCTAGATCCCGCCCCCCCTACATTCTACCCCTACTCATTCACCCCAAAAAAGTGTAAAAAGTAAATAAAAACAGGAGGTAGTTTTTTACAATTTCTATATTAAAAAATAAAAAAACAATGTTCCCCGATGTAGATCAATCTTCAGTCACAACGCCCACTGAACTGTTGGACCCAAAAAAAGAATAAAAACGCTCCACTTACAATAAAAGACTAAGTGCTGAATTCATGCTCTGCCATCTGACAATTTTTAAATAGATAAGGGGCAGGGCAACCTGGTGACATCAGTTGGTGGCACCACCCCATGTGATGTCACCAGCCCAGCATGCACCAGTTGGTAATGTCACAAGGGACAATGCCACCAGGTGATGTCATGGGTGTAAACACCCTTAGGAACTGTCACACGACAGAGCAGGCATTCGGCGGTTAGTCTTTGTCACAGGTGAAGTGTTTTTTTTTGGTCCAGCAGTGTGGCTGACATTGTGATTGGTGATGGATCTACATCAGGATACATTTTAAAGAAAAAAAGACAAAGAAGTTGTCAAATACTGCCTCCTGTTTTTATTTATTTGTGACTTTTTTTTGGCGAATGAGTAGGGGTACAATATACCCCATACTCATTCACATAGGAGGTGGAATCTGGAGACCACAGATTCCGATAAGCCACCTGCCCGCAGACTGCCACAACTATTGCCCAGAGCTGTCGGAAAGAAGCCCTTGTTCCCATCAACATGAGGTCAAAGGGCTTTGGGTTGGGAGGGCAGAACCCCCATCCTATGGCACACAGAGAGAAAGTTGGATGAGGACCCCTACATTCATTGGGAGAAAGCTTGCATGCCATGTATGATACTGGCAATTTGTTGGGGACTCAGGAATTTTTATTTTGTGCATTACAATGGTGTATACATTTTTATCTGATTAATTGTACATGAATAAAGGTTGTAAAATGGTTTTCAGTCTGTTTGTCCTTATGCACCAATAAAAGTCCACAGTATAATACCACTGGGAAGTTTTCTTCTTTTACAATTAGCTTGGCTTACATACTGCAGCAACACTCCAATATCTTTAATTTCAGCTGAAATAAAAGGCTTTTTTTCTGGTAGCTTTAGCAGCAACACTTGTTTTTTTTTTCATAAAACTGTAATATTTCCTCTTAGAACGGCAGATAAAACTTGAGCAGCAATTCACTATTGCTGTCTCTGGTCTCGCTGGTCCAAAGCTGTCCCGTCGCTTGTCAATTTCTCATTAAAGGCTAAATTCACCTTTTGCATAAAAGTGGCTTGGCAGACGAAGAGCCCCAGTAGGTTGAAAAAACTTTGCAGCTTTTGAAAATTTTTGATTTAATTATTGATTAAAGTAAAAAATATATAAAATTAGCACAGGGACACTGCTTCACAATGAGATTTGTTCCTTGTACTGGTGTATCCTCCTTTCACCAAAATCGTCCTCCGCTGATGTCCCCCCACCCCCACCATCATATTCTTCCAGTGCAGTGTGGGGGGGGGGGGGGGGGGTAATAGACCTAAGGGACTTTGATAGACTTCATCAAGAGTACATGAGGGCACGTGGCTTGCCAGCGCTTGACATGGCAGCTTAAACCGTAGGCTCTGACAGCTGGGGAGAGATTCGAAACAAAGATGAACCAGATTCACAGCCCATCCACAGCCAACCTGTCTCCTCATATCCCAGGCATCCTCAGCAACAATGTCCCACAAGAGGAAAGAGGACAATCGGCCAAAAAAAATCACGACCTTCTTCCTCAACCTGGCACCACAGGTCAGTCTCATCCAAGATGGTGTCTTAGCAGCTGCACACTCAGCCCAAGCATATACAGGTTTCCCTGACGATGCTTGGGGGACACAGAACCCCAAGTGCTCCCTCTGTTTCCCAGGCACTTGGCCAGTGGGAATCCATTTTTTGGACAGTCCAGCCAAAGCCTGCATGAGGATAAATGCCCCATCATCCCCTGCACATGAAGTGGATCAGGTATTTAACACTCTACAGTCCAACCAGGATTTACACTCCTCCATGGCAGCCTTTCCCTACTTCAGAGTAGCCGGTGTTGGGTACAACATTAAAAGAAATGCATCTCTCACTCCAGTCCTCCTTATTGACTGAACTCTCTTCACTTATAAACACATTTTCCTCAGACTTGCATAACCTGGAAGACATAGTCTTAAATATGGAAAATAAAATGGAGGATTGCACTACCATTATCACTGATTTAGTGGATGCATATGATAAAGTTAAGGAAGCTCAGAGCCAAAGTGTTGATCCTGGAAGTCTCTCTGTAACAATGTCAATGTCACCTAATGACCTCTCAAAAATTGCATGAGATCTCATGCAGGCTCATCTACCTGATGCCACATCGCTTGAGACTACAAATGATCAGATTTAATGGATTAAATTCTTCCCAGAAAGTTCTAAATTCAGACAGCTCAATCCTGTTACCAAAAAATTACATAATCACAAAATACAATATAGGTAGTGCTATCCTGCAACTTTATTGATTACCAAAAACTGTCACTACTCTCACAGGAGGGATGAAACTCCTATACGAATGGGGTATCAGTCTGGATCTGCCTCAAGAAACCAACACTCCTCCTGCCCCAAGATGCTCATCATCCAATCACCGCCACCAAACCTGGAAGCACCAATCGAAATATGGATGATACAGCCAAACAGTGGGGTAACAGCGATACCAGTTTACCTTTTCACAGCCCAAGGCTCTTAGATTGTTGTTATACTTGACTGTCTCTCCCCCCACTGCAGATCTGCTCCACCACATTAGTGCGGCTTAAAGCACTTCATTTGTTGATTTTTTTTGTTTTAGCTTTCTAGTTTTGAAAACAATAAAACATACCCTTTCCAATTCAGAATATACATCTTCCCAATGACTTTATCAGCATAGCACTCAGATGTTTGAGACCCATATAGCCACATGCTCTCTACCAACAATTCCAATCAATATCCAATTGTTTGTAAAAGGCTCAACTACCCCGCCAAGCATGCTTCTCTGTGGAAAACTTCAAAATCCCATAAATGTAACATTTTATTTGTTCAAGAGACACATTTTTCAGACTCTGTCACTCCTATATCTTCCAACAAGCATTACCCACACATCTTCAAAGCCTCCTTCTCCTCCAAGAAATGAGGAGTCATAATTGCTGTAAAAGACTTGGTCACCTTACAGCTGTATAAAAAATTCTGGACCATAATGGTAGATTGATAATCCTAGTATATATTATTATATAATGTCCCATATACATTGTTGAACATTTATACCTCCCAATGATCATCAAATGCACTTTCTCAACAAAGTCATATGTGCTGCCAAGTCAATCCAACAAGGTCATCTTATGATTTGTGGCGATTGCAATATGGTTCCTGATGTGCACTTAGACTCATCCTCAGCCACTAAATGCCATGAATCTCCTTTGGAAAAGTTCCCACATACTCAGGATGTTTTTGATGTTTGGAGAAGTCACCATGGAACTGAATATGTTTACTCTATATTATACAAATTGTACTCACGTATAGACTTCTTTCTTACAGACAAATGGCTTCCTACAAAAAATTAAATCATCAGCTATCAATACCATATTGTGGTCAGACCATGCACCCATCAGTATCTCCATTGTGGATCCCCCCCCCCCCCCCCCCACGTCCAATCGCATACCACTTGCTGGTGAACAATTTCCTTCTACAATACCCGGCATATGCTAAAGACCTTACTAATCACATGTCGTAATTCTTCACCACCAATGTAGGATCTGTGTATGACCCCGGTATTGTATGGAATGTACACAAAGCCATTGTAAGAGGGATATGGAAAAACAAAATAAGGCTAGTCCCCAACCACTACTCTCGGACAAACATGTGCCTCTTTGACAAGAGCTCAGGCTTCTCCTTTTAGATTCCTTTGAGAAGATGCAATGCAAATTGAAAGCTGTCTTTTATACTACCTCTAATAAAGCTGGGAAAGCTTTGGCTCATTGTATTATAGGACACTGAGCAAAACATAAGATAGCCTATTTGTTGCATCCTCATTCCAAAGATAAACTACTCAATCCCCAAAGCATCCCTAATGCCTTTAGTGTATACTACAGCGACCTTTACAACATCAAACAAGACCCTTCCACATTTCAACCTTCCATGGATGGTATTAATGCCTTCCTTAATCAGATTAACCTTTCAACCCTGACCCCTAAACAGCTTGCCTTTCTCAATAACGCATTCACAGAACAAAAAATTCAGTCTGTCATTAAGTCTCTTCCAGGTGGGAAAACCCCTGGCCCTGATGGGCTTACTAGTGAATACTACAAACAATTTTTACAACTGTTAGTCCTTCACATGTGTACTGTCCACAATGACGCTGCCTCCTCTTCCCTATTTCCCTCTGAAATGCTACAGGCATTGATAATAACTCTTGTAAACCCAGGGAAGTAGCTGACTTCCCCTCAAAATTCCAGACCGATTTTCTTGTTAAATTTAGACCTGAAAATATGCACAGAAACCACAGCCACTAAACAATATTTTGCCCACCTTAATACATCACAATCAATCCAGCTTCATCAAGGGACGCCAAGTGTCTGACGCCACTAGAAGACTTATTGATATTATTCACCACACTGAGTCCTGCTGAACGTAGGGATGGAGGAACGGTTTGGCCCAAGCCTCAGTTCAGCCGAACATTTGCCCGTTCAGCCATTCTTTGAACACCCGAATTTGCAGGGTGTTCACCGGATGTCCGTCTTGATGTACACCCTGCAATGTGCATTCTGTATCCTGATTGGGCAAAGCTTTTCCCCAAAAAATAGAAAAATGGCGTGGGGTCCCCCCAGTATATACCAGGCCCTGGTATGGTTGCGGAGGGAAACCCCACACCAAAATAATTTAAAAAAAATGGGTTGGGGTCCTCGCCAAAATCCATACCAGACCCTTATTCGGGCATGCAGCCTGGCATGTCCAAATTTGAAAAAACCTCCATTGAGTCGGATTATAAAGGCAACAATATAAAGAAGAAAAAAATATAAAACATATAAATTTATTCACATAGTCAAAAATGTACATAACAAAGAGGAAGAAAAATAGAATAATAAAGCAAGCACTGCATATTATACATAGTATCTAAAAACAATTGAATGGTGAGAGAGTGATACTGTCTGCTTATGCATTCCAAGACCTCCAGAAGCTAGTGGAAATGGAATAAGCAGATCATCCAACACGTTTTGATATTTCAGACAATATAATCTTCATCAGGGATGAACTATTGTACCATTCTTATACACCATTGATTCACTGAGGCAAAAGCATCTCACATTCCCCCTATGGCTGGAAAGGAGAGGAGAAGAAATCTCCAACTTTTTCATGCAGGTATACCCTTAGCTCCTCCGGCATCTCATGCAGGGAGACCAAACTTCACTGTCCTCAAGTGGTGTTTGAAAAAGGAATATGTAAAACTACACAGGAAATTACATATCAGAGGGAAATAAGGGGCTGAATGATAAAGCTTCCATTCAAGCTGTCCTGCTCAGATTTATCCTGTGGCCTTTCCATCAAGGAAATTGGGAATGGCCTGGCATGTCAGGAAAGGAGGGGCAAGCGACCCCCCCCCCCTCTTAAACCATAACAGGCCACATGTCCTCAACATGGAGGGGTGGGTGCTTTGGGGCAGGGGGGATCAGCTGAATTCTGTGATGTTACCACTTACCAGCCTGCAGGCGAAGTCTGTGGCTGTGTGTTTTCTGTTTTGCCTTCTATCATTTTTTTAAATGTAAATGCAATGGATACTTTTTAATAAAATGCTTTTTTGTTTTCAAAAGTTTTTATTGAAAATAACAGAATTTCCATACAAAATAAATGACAAAGTCCTTCTATATAGGGATCAAAGCATAGAGTTAGCAGTGAGCAGTTTACAGTATATTTTCAACCTAGTATCTTCACCAAAGTAAATATATGGTGAACATTACATGAGAAGGAAGTGTCAATGAAAAAAGAAAACATTTTCAGATAGCAAGGGGAAAGAAAAAACAAAGAAAAGGGGAGTGCGGTCAGTATTGAAGTCAGAGTAGAAACCAAGGATTACATTTTGCTTCATATATGGGAATAGAATCATGTATAGTATGAAAGATTTTTTCGGCTAGCATCATATGTTCTATGCACGACAAAACCTGTGCAAAGGGGACCATGGGCGTCTTCCAGTGCAGGGCTATTGTCCAATGCATGGAAATACAAATTGAATGGATCAACCTCACCAGGGGTTTAGGGATGTCTGAAGGAGTCTGAAATAAGAGACAATGCTGTTGCAATAAAGTTATAGACTTCCCCGCTAATCTATCAACCAATCCAAAGACCTCCTTCCAGGTAGGTTGAATTATTGCACAATCCCAAAATAGATGATGGAGGGTGCCTAGGAGGTTGCAGCCCCTAAAACACTCAGGGGCTGTAAGGGAGTAAATTTTATGTAAGCGTGCAGGGGTGTAATACCATTTTGTCTTTAACTTAATAACAGTTTCTCTAATTTAGGGATGAGCTTCGAGTTCGAGTCGAACTCATGTTCTACTCGAACATTGCCTGTTCGCCTGTTCAGCGAACAGTGAACAATTTGGGCTGTTCGCAGCAAATTCGAAAAGCCGGAACACCCTATACAAGTCTATGGGAGAAATCTAAAGTGCTCATTTTAAAGGGTAATATGCAAGTTACTGTCCTAAAAAGTGTTTGGGGACCTGGGTCCTGCCCCAGGGGACATGGATCAATGCAAAAAAAAGTTTTAAAAACGGCCGTTTTTTCAGGAGCAGTGATTTTAATAATGATTAAAGTGAAACAATAAAAGTGTAATATTCCTTTAAATTTCGTAGCTGGGGGGTATCTATAGTATGCCTGTGAAGGGGCGCATGTTTCTGCTGCTTAGAACTGTCCCTGCACAAAGTGTCATTTGTGCAGGAAAAAAAGTCTTTTAAAATCACTTGCGGCTAAATTGTCGGCTCGCCGTAATACAGAAAACACTCAATGAGTGTTCTCTGTATTAGCCGACAATTCATTCATTTATTGATAAAAAAAAAAAAAAAAAAAAGCGTGGGGGTTCCCCTAAGTTCAATTACCAGGCCCTTCAGGTCTGACATGGATATTAAGGGGAACCCCGTGTCAAATTTTAAAAAAAATTGACGTGGGGGTCCCCCTAAATATCCATAACCAGACCCTTCAGGTCTGATATGGATATTAAGGGAAACCCCGCATCAAATTAAAAAAAAATTGACGTGGGGGTCCCCCTAAAAATCCATACCAGACCCTTTATCCGAGCACGCAACCTGGCAGGCCGCAGGAAAAGAGGGGGGGACGAGAGAGCGGCCCCCTCCCTCCTGAACCATACCAGGCCACATACCCTCAACATTGGGAGGATGCTTTGGGGGTCTGTGACCCCTCAAAGCACCTTGTCCCCATGTTGATGAGGACAAGGGCCTCATCCTCACAACCCTGGCCAGTGGTTGTGAGGGTCTGCGGGCGGGGGGCTTATCAGAATCTGGAAGCCCCCTGTAACAAGGAGACCCCCAGATCCCGCCCCCCCTGTTTGAAATGGTAAGGGGGTACAAAAGTACCCCTACCATTTCACAAAGAAAGTGTCAAAATGGTTAAATAAGACAAACACACGTTTGAAAGATTCCTTTATTAAAAATAAAAAAAATAAAAAAAAGATTCCAGCGGTGCTAATCCACTCTTGCTATCCAGCGACGGATCTCCGGGGTCCAGCGATGGATGATCATATCCAGCGATGGGGGATCTCTCAGTCCAGCGCTGTCCATACATCCTTCTTCTGTCTCCACTGCGGAGACTGCGGAGATCCCAGCGCTGACGTTTCTTATATTAGGAGGGCGGGGCCACCCCGTCACCTGACCCCGCCCCTCTGACACTGGAGAGGGAAGCCAGGGGTTCCCCAGTGACGTGTGGGTGACCCCGCCCCCTCTGATGTAACGCAGGTTTCCGTTACATCAGAGGGGGCGGGGTCACCCACACGTCACTGGGGAACCCCTGGCTCCCTTCACCAGCGTCAGAGGGGGCGGGGTCAGGTGACGAGTGGCCCCGCCCTCCTTATATAAGAAACATCAGTGCTGGGATCTCCGCAGTGTCTCCGCAATGGAGACAGAAGAAGAATGTATGGACAGCGCTGGACTGAGAGATCCCACGTCGCTGGATATGATCATCCATCACTGGACCCCGGAGATTCGTCGCTGGATAGCAAGAGTGGATTAGCACCGCTGGAATCTTTTTTTAATTTTTTTTATTTTTAATAAAGGAATTTTTCAAAAGTGTGTTTGTCTTATTTAACCATTTTGACACTTTCTTTGTGAAATGGTAGGGGTACTTTTGTACCCCCTTACCATTTCAAACAGGGGGGGCGGGATCTGGGGGTCCGCTTGTTAAAGGGGGCTTCCAGATTCTGATAAGCCCCCCCCCGCAGACCCTCACAACCACCGGCCAGGGTTGTGAGGATGAGGCAGCATCCTCCCAATGTTGAGGGTATGTGGCCTGGTATGGTTCAGGAGGGAGGGGGGGCGCTCTCTCGTCCCCCCCTCTTTTCCTGCGGCCTGCCAGGTTGCGTGCTCGGATAAAGGGTCTGGTATTGATTTTTAGGGGGACCCCCACATCAATTTTTTTTTAAATTTGATGCGGGGTTCCCCTTAATATCCATATCAGACCTGAAGGGTCTGGTATGGATATTTAGGGGGACCCCCACGTCAATTTTTTTTAAAATTTGACACAGGGTTCCCCTTAATATCCATGTCAGACCTGAACGGCCTGGTAATTGAATTTAGGGGAACCCCCACGCTTTTTTTTTTTTTATCAATGAATGAATGAATTGTCGGCTAATACAGAGAACACTCATTGAGTGTTCTCTGTATTACGGGAGCCGACAATTTAGCCGCAAGTGATTTTAAAAGACTTTTTTTCCTGCACAAATGACACTTTGTGCAGGGACAGTTCTAAGCAGCAGAAACATGCGCCCCTTCACAGGCATACTATAGATACCCCCCAGCTACGAAATTTAAAGGAATATTACACTTTTATTGTTTCAATTTAATCATTATTAAAATCACTGCTCCTGAAAAAACTGCCGTTTTTAAAACTTTTTTTTGCATTGATCCATGTCCCCTGGGGCAGGACCCAGGTCCCCAAACATTTTTTAGGACAGTAACTTGCATATTACCCTTTAAAATGAGCACTTTAGATTGTGAACGTTCGAGTCCCATAGACTTTAATAGGGTTCTAAAGTTCACACAAAAGTTTAGGTCTGTTCGCAGGTTCTGGTACGAACCGAACAGGGGGGTGTTCGGCTCATCCCTACTCTAATTGTTAGTGATTTAGTGCACTTATTCATATTATTCCAACCAATCTAAATCCCCCTCTACTAAATCTAGTTCTTGTTCCCATTGGGATCTATAGTTTAAGGTGCATGCCTCATTTGCTGATTGTAATGATTTGTAGACTCCCGAAATAAGGCCTTTTTGGAGAGGGCAGGTGTGACAAATGTCCTCGAAGAGAGTGGTAGATTCAGAAGGGGGGGGGGGCGTCCGGGTAGTTTTTAAGAAAAAAATGTTGAATTTGTAAGAAGCAAAAGTATTCTAGGGGGTTTATCTCACCAAACAAATCTATTGAGGTGGGCCTGAAGATTAAGTAAATACGTTTTAGAAAGTCTGACTGGGAGAGAACGGAATAGGTATAATAACCTGGGGAGAAATACCATCTTGTCGTTAACTTAACCACTTACAGACCGGACCATTTTGCTGGTCAAAGACCAGACCACTTTTTGCGATTCAGCACTGCGTCGCTTTAACTGACAATTGCGCGGTCGTGCGACGTGGCTCCCAAACAAAATTGACTCCCTTTTTTTCCCACAAATAGAGATTTCTTTTGGTGGTATTTGATCACCCCTGCGGTTTTTATTTTTTGCGCTATAAACAAAAATAGAGCAACGATTTTGAAAAAAACCCATTATTTTTTACTTTATGTTATAATAAATATCCCCCAAAAATATATATAAAAAAATGTTTTCCCTCAGTTTAGGGCGATACGTATTCTTCTACATATTTTTGGTAAAAAAAAATGCAATAAGCGATTATTGATTGGTTTGCGCAAAAGTTATAGCTTTTACAAAATAAGGGATAGTTTTATGGCATTTTTATTAATATTTTTTTTTTACTAGTAATGGCGGCAATCAGCGATTTTTATTGTGACTGCGACATTATGGCGGACACATCGGACATTTTTGACACATTTTTGGGACCATTGTCATTTATACCGCAATCACTGCTATATAAATACAGTGATTCCTGTGTAAATGACAGATTTTTGAGATTTGAATATTTGTGTCACAAAAATGTGTAGGTTGCACACTTATTATTCTTTATATACCATTCTACATGTTGCTCTTCTTTTTGGGAATTATCCCCAAAAATCTCATTGGGGTGGTATTTGACTTCTGCTACATTATCTTTTTTTGGTCCTCCTGCTGGAGATGCAATGATGCTCAAGAAGACATGCTCCACATATTTTGGGCCTGCCCTTCTCTGCACATTTTTTGGAAGCACATTTTTCAGATATTAGAAGATATTACCCGAGGTCACATTCCCCTACCCTGCCCTAGCCCTTCTGAACCTAACATTCGAAAATATCCCTACTTCCTCCAGGGATGCAACAGCCCATACCCTCCTAGCTGCCAGGTTGAGCTTAACGAAACTGTGGGAATCAGCTCACACACCTACTATTGATGATACCTTTGACTTTGTGAACACACACTACACCTACAAACTCAAGATGGCATTCAGCAGGGGAAACTAACACACTAACTCTCTGATGACCATGGTCTCAATGGTACAGGGCAGAATCATATGCAAATCCCAAAAAGTAACTGGTTATAGAGTATGGTATTGTTAGTCATGATATACCCTATCTGTTATGGCCCAAGCCTAGGTATTCCATATACCACAGTGTTTTTGATGTTATTCCTGCCTATTGTTGTTACCTCTGTTGGCTGTATGGCTTAATTGGATGCACTGAATGTCTCACTTAATGGAAAGCTAATTGCAACCTTGTACTTATTTGTGCTGTTTATATTCTCTAATAAAATGTATTGAAAGATAAGAGTGTCTGACCATGTCTGCCCTTTCTGCCCAGCTGCTCTATTCAAAGTAGCTGTTACTACAACTTCTATGAATGAAGCACAATCTATGAAGGGAGGGTATGGACCTATCAATCATCTTCCAGTCCTCCATTCATAGGTCCACTTTTGTTAGTGCTATTAGTCCTTGCTGCACCAGAATATTATGGTGGTGGGGGTGGGAGTGGGCACAACGGAAGAGAAAGATTTCAATGAAAGGGGGACACACTAGCAAAAAAGGACAAATTGCTTTGAAGGCAAGTATTGTCTGCTCTGGGTAAACTGTTTTGGGTAAACTCAGGCTTTAATGTTAGTGCATTACCTGTATGGTATTTGCAGCACCCTCAAAGTCTGGTCAAAGTAATCCCCCTGTGGCTAGGAAATTTCATATGCTGGACCATGTGTGCGTTATGCCGCGTACACACGATCAAACAAGTGGGTGGAAAAGTCCGGCAAACTCAAGTCCGCTGGACAATCCCCCCGTGTGTAGCCTCCGGCATACTTTTTTGACCCGAAAGTATGGCAGACTTAGAATGCCGTGTTACACTCCAATCTTCCCTCCGGACTCGCATTTCGGTGGACAATCCGGCCGTGTGTATGCCAGTCCGCCGTACTTTTGAAATGAGCAGACTTTTCCCGCCCGGAGAAAAGTCTGCTCATTTCGAGCAGATCTCCAGGTAGGTTGTCCCCCTCTTCGGTTCTTCTGCCGGGCCACCGCGCCTTCTTATAGCTCTTTTACAGGCGGTGGCCCGGTCTTCTGTCGCCGCCGCTGCCTTCCGTTCTTCTGTTCTTCTCTTCTTCTTCTTCTTCTTCTTCAGATGTTGCCTCGCTGAGTCCTCCGCTCACAATGAAAGTCCATACCAGGCGGCGGGGCCAGCGACGTCTCCTTCGTGGGCCCCGCCTACCTGGAGACGCGCTCGAAATGAGCGGACTTTCCTCCGCGTGTGTGGGCGAGTCCGTTCATTTCAAAAGTAGGGCGGATAGTACGGCGGACTTAGTACGCCGTATTAGTCCGCTGAAAAAGTGTCGTGTGTGGGCAAGTAGCCCGTTCGGTAAGTCCGACGGACAGTATGGCGGGAAGTCCGCCAGACTAAGTACGTCGGACAGATGGCTACGTGTGTACGCGGCTTTATTGGTTCTCAGTATGTCCAAATAAGACATAAGCAGAGACAGAGGAGGGTCCTTCTGGTGTAGTAAGTTAGCAATATTATTGGATATGTGATTTATTTTATAAAGGTGAAAAAAACAATTGTTTTTGGTAAATCTGCAAATACCCAGGGTTTGTGGTAAATGTAACCTTCCAATTAGGTGTGTGGAGAACACACCAGTTTGCAGACAGAACATAGGCAGTCACAGTTGAGGCCTTGGGGAACTAAATCTTGGGTTATCAGGATGGTGGGCAGAAGTTGTTAGTAGAAGGCAAACACCTGCCTATGGCTTGTATGACAGAGATGCCCTTGGTTGTGCATGGTGGTGATCATGGAGAAGTCAAAGTCTTTGCAGTTTTTGTTTTATGCCATTTCACCTGTTTTATTGGTGTTAAACAATGGTTGGTAAAATATAAAGCAGATCACATTAAAAACATAAAAAAAGTGTGCTTTTGCTGATTGCATAGAAAATTATAAACATATAAAAACTCATAGACTTAAATGGATCCAAACCCAAAGTTTATAAACTCAGGGTTCACACAAACAACACCACAGGGGAGAACTCTCTCCCTGGTTGAAAAGCCACACATGTGCAGTGCACGCTCTTCTCAGTCACATTATAATGTAGCTTAGCATTAATATAACAGCACACTCCCTTTTTAAAGGTTGCATCATGTGACTGTCCTGGCAACAGGTATGGACAGGGGAATACTAACTATATAGGAATTGTCCGATTATGCATTTCTATTTTGAAATTTTTTGGTTTAATGTTCATTTTTTTTTTTTTTTGCATTTTTTTCTCAAATACTTCTTTATTCACTTTTAAAAATGACAGAGGTGAATATCAAATATCGCATTGTAAGTGACAAATAACAATACGTGAGAGAATACAGTCGACAGAATCAGGCATCTATACAATATTAACGTACTTCCCTGTGTCTTAAACAGTGTAGGTGGGTCCGCTTCCTTTGGACAGTCACCCCTTTTGGGGGCTAGCTGTGACCGCCGTATCACCAACGATAGGATACAAGTTCTGTTTTGATGCTATGATGGAGAATCAGCAATAATTTCTATTGGTCAATATTCACCTAAATTAAAGAACTTCAGAACTGTATAAACTTTGCGAGCCATGGATCAACCGAGGTATATAAGTAAGTTGAGGTATATTGGGATCAATGTGATCAGTAGTGTTCAGTAGTGATCATTAAAGTTTGTAATCAGTCGTAGGTGGTTTTATGTACCAGTTTTCCCAAGTCTGCCATTAGGGTTTGAATGTAGTATTTTTTCCTTCTATACATGCAAGCATGGTCTCGTATGTGAAATGCGTGTGAAATACGCGTAGCATTTCTATTACTTTGGGTGGTTCTTGGGCTCTCCAATGCCTTAGTATTACCAATTTGGATGCTAGGAATAGGTGAGTGGGGAAGTTCCTGTAAAGTTTAGGGATTTCCTCAATTCCTATATTTAGAATTGCTAACAAGGGAGAGGGTTGGGTGTGCAGACCTGTTACTTTATGAAATATAGTAAATACCTCTTCCCAGAATCTTTAAAGTTTCCCTCAACTCCAGAGTATATGGAGGAGAGTGCCAGTCTGTAAATAGTTTCTCCAGCAAGTTGAAAGTGTGGACGGGTCAAATTTTGTTATTTTATATGGTGTCAGGTACCATCTTTGAATAACCTTATGAGAAAGTTCCCATAGATTGGTTCATTTCGTAGTAGTGTGGGTGTAATTTATAGCTGTAAGCCATTGGTCTAGTGTGAAAGATTGTTTGAGATCTCGTTCCTAAGCTAGAATGGAGTTTGTCTTGGAAAACACTGCTTTATTGTTGAGAAATTGATAAAAGAGTGAGATACCTCCCTTACGGTGAATTGTATCAGTGAGGTACGTTTTTATTTTCCAATACAGGCGGTAACTTGGTGTGTGTTTAGAGTTGAGATAAGATACTATTCAGGTATAGGTGAACTGTTCTGATTTGGGCAATTCATGTTCCTTCTGTAAGGTCTCAAATGTTTTTATCTTATCGTTGTAGTATAAATCTGATATACTGTATGTTCCTTACGATGTCCATTTATTTAGATCAGGGATAAGTAACAGTAGGGATGATAATGGAATTAGAAGTGGTAGGTTGGGAGATGCTAGGGATTTGGAGGCTGTCATAGTCTTCCACGCATTTAGTGACGCTATCATTGGTAAGGGTAGTTGTGTGTTTTTCTTCTTAAGGTGAGTATGAGTAATTATATAGTCATATAAGTTTCTTCCCGGGATCAGGGTTTGCTCTATTTCTCCTTATAAAGTGGTAGGTTGTACTGTGAACCATTCTCTAAGTTGTGCTAATGGTGTTGAAAGCCAGTAGTCTGATAAGATTGGTAACCCCATACCCCCTGCCTGATTTGTCTTTTGGAGTGTGGAAATTGTGCTTCTGGCTTTCTTCCCTTCCCAGAGGTATTTGGAGAGAATAGTTTGTAGTGTATGGAGTAGGGATGAGCTTGGATTTTGAGACAAACTCACGTTCGACTCGAACATTGCCTGTTCGGCGAACAGTGAACAATTTGGCGTGTTCGCTGCAAATTCGAAAAGCCACGGAACACCCTGTACAAGTCTATGGGGGAAATCTAAAGTGCTAATTTTAAAGGCTAATATGCAAGTTATTGTCCTAAAAAGTGTTTGGAGAATGCAAAAAAAGGTTTAAAAATGGCAGTTTTTTCGGGAGCAGTGATTTTAATAATGCTTGAAGTGAAACAATAAAAGTGTAATATTCCTTTAAATTTCGTAACTGGGGGCTGTGTAAAAAAAAATAATGTGGGGCTCCCCCTAAATATCCATACCAGAAGGGTCTGGTATGGATTTTAAGAGGAACTCCACTCCAAATTTTAAAAAAATGGCGTGGAGTTCCCCCTAAAAATCCATACCAGACCCCTTATCTGAGCATGCAACCTGGCAGGCCGCAGAAAAAGAGGGGGGCGAAAGAGTGCCCCCTCATCCTGAACCATACCAGGCCACATGCCCTCAACATTGGAAGGATGCTTTGGGGGTCTGTGACAAGGGCTTCATCCCCACAACCCTGGCCGGTGGTTGTGGGGGTCTTCGGGTGGGGGCTTATCAGAATCTGGAAGCCCCCTTTAACAAGGGGACCCCCAGATCCTGGCCCCCTTGTTTGAAATGGTAAGGGGTACCCCTACCATTTCACAAAGAAAGTGTAAAAGAATGTTAAAAAAGATACACACACCATTGAAAAAGTCCTTTATTAAAAATAAAAACAATTAAAAAAACATTCCAGCGGTGGTAATCCGCTCTTGCTATCCAGCGACGGATGACCATCTCTCTGGGGTCCAGCGATGTGTTTCCTTAGATCTGTAGGTCTTGTGTGAGTTTTTGTTCCAGTGGTTGATAGTTAGCTTGGAATAGAAGGTCTGATTGTGTAGTGAGTTTGATTCCTAGGTAGGTGATATCGTGATTGTTCCACACATCAGCCATATCCACGGATATCTTTGTTGGATGTCAGATTTGTCTTGTGGACTTACCCCTCAGTCTAGGATATATGATTTGGAGTAATTTAACTTATAATATGATACTGTGCTATATTCACACAACGGTCTTGTCACTCTGTTTAGGGAAGACATCGGACGCGTTAGCATTAATATCACATCATCTGCGAATAGGCTTATAACATGTTTACAGTTATTTATTGTAAACTCTTTTACGTCAGGATCTTGTCTGATTCTCGCAGCTAGAGGTTCTATTAACATATTAAAGATGAGCGGAGAGAGTGGGCAGCCCTGTTGCATTCCGTTTGAGATTGAAAATGGTTTGGAAAACATGCCCGATGTGTATACTCGAGCTGGGGGGGTATGTATAAAGGGCTAGAATTGCCGATAGCAGGTGACCCTCAAATCCAAATTTTTCTAGGGTTTTGGTAAGGTACATCCAGTGTACTCTGTCGAATGCCTTCTCTGCGTCCAAAGCCAGGAGCAGAGAAGGCATTCAGTTTTTTTCTGCAAGATGGATTATATTGATTAATCTTCTGGTGGCATCAGAAGTCTGCCTTCCTTTTGTAAAGCCCGATTGGTCTGGGTTAATGATGGTGGGCATAATATCTATTAACCATAGGGTTATAATTTTAGCATATATTTTTAGATCGCTGTTCAGCGAGATGGGTCTGAAGTTTTGGGGGGCGTCTGGTGTCTTACCCAGTTTGGGCAAAGTAACTATTAATGCTTCCAGCATTTCTGTGGGGAAAAAAGCAGACGCAGCAGCCGTCTCAAACACCCTAAGTAAATGGGGGCCTAAGAGAATTTAAAGTTTTTATAATATTCCCCTGTTAAGCTGTCCGGTCCTGGTGATTTGTTGTTGGGAAGAGTTTCTATGACATTTATTATTTCCAGCAGCGAGAAGGGGGCATTTAATTGATGTAGTTGGGAGGGAGAAATTCGTGGCAGGCCTATGTTTGATAGGAAGTTGTGCACATCAGCTTGTGTAGGTTGTGTCATGTTTTCGTCTTGATTTAAATTATAAAGTGATCCATAATATTCACTGACTGCATCTGCAATTCTTTGAGGATCTATTACTTTTCTTTTGGATACAGGGTCTATAAGGTGGGAAATTTTAGATTTGAATTTTTGGCCTTTTAGTCTATAGGCCAGTGCTTTCCCAGCTTTATTGTTGGTAGAGTAGAATGACATTTTTAATCTCCTTTCTTTGAGCTCGTAGGAGCAAAGAAGTTCGATCCTAAGGTCATGTCTTAGCCCTTGTACACACGGTCAGATTTTGTCCGAAACTGTTGCATACACACGGTCGGACAAAGTTGTCGGAAAATCCGATCGTTCAGAACGTGTTGATGTTATTTCGTTATGATGGGACTATGTTCAGGCTAGTAGCCAATAGCTTTGGTCTAGGAATTTGATCTGAGCATGCATGGCACTTTGTCCGATCAGAATTCTCTACACACAATTGGACAAAGTCTGATCGGATCATGTTGTCGGAAAGTTTTATAGCCCAGACGGAAACAGTCCGATGGAGCCCACACACAGTTGGATTATCCGACAACACAGTCCGATCGGACATTTTCCGTCGGAATGTCCGACCGTGTGTACAAGGGCTAAGATAGGTCAATTTATCACTAAGTATAGGCGTAGGATTTTGTTTGTTTTGTTTGTCGAGGTTATTGATTTCTGACAATAAGGTGTCTAATGTCTGCTGCCTCTGCTTCTTAAGTTTAGAACCAAGTTGAATAAACATGCCTCTAATGTATGCTTTATGGGCATTCCACAAAGTGAATGGGTTTGCAGAAGATGGAGAATTGATCTGGAAATATTCGGACAGACAGCAAGATGTGTTTTGCTGATGTATTATGCAATATTTGGGGGTTGGCTCGCCAGACATAGGTGTCGTGGTAGGGTTAAAAGGATGGACGCATGGTCTAACCATGATATATTGTTTATTTGAACATTCATTACTTTCTGGAGTAGCCACCTGTCCATCAAAAACAGGTCCATTCTCGTATACGTACAATGCCTATGCGAGTAGAATGTGAAATCCCTTTCGGTGGATGGGTACAACGCCACACATCAAATGAGAGTTCAAAAAGGATGTCATAGCAGGTGCTTTGTTGGAAAACCTTGATGTAGAGTCCAGTTGTGGATCTGGGGTGATATTGATGTCCCCGCATATTACGAGGGAACCTTGTTGATTCTTCTTGATGTTTTTAATTAATTTGTTTATGAGGTTAAGTTGGTGTTTGTTGGGTACATAAACATTCACTATCGTATATGTAGTAGAGTTGATATCGCATATTAGTATGAGATATCGATCCATGGGGTCAGAGATTTCCATATGAAGTTGAAAAGAAATGGAGTCTTTAATTGCCACCAGTACACCTCTTTTTTTTCGCTGTCATATTACAAAAAAATAGCGTTGGAAACTTTTGTGAGAACATTTGGGCAGGGCATCATGGTGGAAATGAGTCTCCTGCACACATAGTATATCACATTGGAATGAGTCTGCTTCTTTCCATAAGGATGCTCTTTTGGCCGGATGGTTGAGACCATGAGCATTGACAGATATTATGGCATTAATTATAAAGGGGTGTCAGTGAGTGAAGGTTGTGAAGCGTATTTATGTATGGATTTGTAGAATGTACCTTTTTGACTTTCATCTCGTCGTATTGTGTTCTAGCTTGGGAGGTTGGTAAAACATTCCTTTCCTCCAGCATTCTTTGCTGAGGGGTTATGGTGGTTCTGCGTACTTGAGGTTCAGAAGCAACTGTTCCGTTGTAGTAAGGAAGATCCATTGGTTTAGGTGTAAGAAGATTTTCGTGCATCCCGGTTGATCCAACAGTAGGTAAGAACTGCATAACAAAATAAACCAAAAAAAAACTGAAAAAGGACAGTTGACAGGATCAAAGGAGATCCCTCTAGGGGAATCCTGCACAAAGTGCACTGTTCAATGTTGGTGGGGGAATGTGTAAATGTTTCCATTTTCCAGTATTCCTGGGGGATTAATGACGTTGTGATGATGGGGTTAGTATAGGAGCTTCTTTTAGTAGACATCTGTGTTGTTTTTCTTTTTCTTTTTCCTGGACACCACTTGCCATTCTTCCTGGGTGTGTGTAGGGCCCCCCATTTGAGAGGAGGATGATGTGGGTCTGCTATTATCCCCCATTGTCTAAGGGCTACCAGTCCTTCTTCCAGGGTGGATATGGTTATCTTGGTACCATTATGGCTGATGGACACTGTCGCCGGGTATTTCCACTTGTGGCGGGTTCGATGGTTGCGTAGGGCTTTGAAGGGTGTATCTGGAAAGGTCTGGAAGCAGTTGAATGGCAGTGTATTGCTCCAGATGTTGTTCTGCTTTACGGAAGGTTTCTAGAATACATTCCTTCGTTTTATAGAAATGTAGCCTTAATAATGCATCTCTGGGTATTTTGTTTGCAAGAAATTAGGGTTTTGGGACTCTATGAATCCTATCGATCGTTAGTTCCAAGGTGGTCGCAGTTGGTAATATGGCTGAAAACAGGTCCAGTGCATACTGTGGGAGTTGTGTGGCTGTCACAGTTTCTGGGATACCCCTGATCTTTAAGTTATTTCTCCTGGATCTATCTTCAAGGTCTGATAACTTGTCTTTGATCCAAGGAGATGTTGTCTTGGTGGGCTTCATGTGCATCCACCATTCATCCACCATTCTATTAAAGTAGCTGGCGTGCATGTTCCATCCTATCCACCCTATCGCCCAACATATGGATCTCTGTTTGGAATTTGTTAATGGTGTGGATAATATCAGACTGTATGGAAGATCTGAGGGATAATAACATTTCCTTAAGTACAATGTCCGATACGGGCTGTCTGGTGGTGGGGAACCCTGCCATAGGATCAGGAGCTGCTGGGGTGTTAGGCCTCTGAGATGCATTGTGTTCACTCACCTCCATTTCATGTGTTTGCAGGCTGCTGTGTGGGGAGGCTGTGCGCTGCCTGCTTTTCACAGAGCTCCTGGTGGTCGGAGTGGATGCAGCCGAGGATGAGCCGTTATGTGGGCTCTTTGATCCATCCCTCCGACTGTCCTGTTTAGAGGCTCCCGCTGTGGCCTGCCTGCTTCTCTCATGCACGTGGCCTCCTCCGCCATCTTGTGGATGCTGCTGCCCCTGTGTGAAGTAACCTGGCAGCTTGCGGAGCTGCGGCAGAGGCTCCTTTCTCCTCTGCGGCATCCCCAAAGTGTCCCTGTGTATTGTTAGGGGGGATGGCAGGGTGTCCGGTCTCTTCTGGCTCCCGTGTTTGATTTATCCCCCGGGTGAGCGACAGAGCTCTTAGGCTATGCGGGCATCTTCGGGCTCAGTCGCCATGCCCCCGATGATCTTCATTTTGATAAGTCCCATTTGATTATCCTTACACATTTTTAATTATGTATATACATCCATTAATGTCTAAACCACTGGCAACTAAAGTGAATACACCCCTAAGTAAAAATTTCCAAATTAGGCCCAAAGTGTCAATATTTTGTGTGGCCACTGTTATTTTCCAGCACTGCCTTAACCCTCTTGATCATGGAGTTCTCCAGAGTTTCACAGGTTGCCACTGGAGTCCTCTTCCACTCCTCCATGACTACAACACAGAGCTGATGGATGTTAGAGACCTTGCACTCCTCCACCTGCCATTTGAGGATGCTCCACAGATGCTCAATAGGGTTTAGGTCTTGAGCCTATCCATCACCTTTGCCCTCAGCTTCTTTAGCAGGGCAGTGGTCATCTTGGAGGTGTTTGGGATCATGATTGTGTTGGAATACTGACCTGTGGCCCAGTTTCTCAAGGGAGAGGAGCATGTTCTGCTTCAGTATGTCACGGTACATGTTGGCATTGATGGTTCCCTAATAACCTGTAGCTCCCCAGTGCCAGCAGCACTCGTGAAGCCCCAGACCATGACACTCCTACCACTATGCTTGACTGTAGGTAACGCACACTTGTCTTTGTACTCCTCACCTGGTTACCGCCATGCACACTTGACACCATCTTAACCAAATAAATATTTTGGTCTCCTCAGACCACAGCACATGGTCCTTAGTCTGCTTGTCTTCAGCAAACTGTTTTCAGGCTTTATTGGGCATCATTTTTAGAAGATGCTTCCTTATGGGATGACAGCCATGCAGACCAATTTTGATGCAGTGAGATATGGTCTGAGCACTGACAGGCTAACCCCCCACCCCTTCAACCTCTGCAGCATTGCTGGCAGAACTCATATGTCTATTAACCAAAGAAAACATCTGGATATAACACTGAGCACATGCGCTCAACTTCCTCGGTTGGCCATGCGAGGCCTGTTCTGAGTGGAACCTGTCCTGTTAAACCTCTGTATGGTCTTGGTCACCGTGCAGCAGCTCAGTTTCAGGGTCTTGGCAATCTTCTTATAGCCTAGACCATCTTTATGTAGAGCAACCATTCTTTTTTTTTTTTCAGATCCTCAGAGAGTTCTTTGCCATGACGTGCCATGTTGAGCTTCCAGTGACCAGTATGAGAAAGTGAGAGCGATAACAGCAAATTTAACACACCTGCTCCCCATTCACTCCAGAGACCTTGTAATACTAATGAGTCACATGACACCAGGGAGGGAAAATGGCTAATTGGGTCCAACTTAGACATTTTCACTTAGGGGTGTACTCAGTTTTGTTGCCAGTGATTTAGACATTAATGGTTGTGTGTTGAGTTATTTTGAGGGAACAGAAAATTTACACTGTTATACAGGCTGTACACCCACTACTTTAAAATTGTAGCAAAGTGTAATTTCTTCAGTAATGTCACATGAAAAGATATAATAAAATATTTACAAAAATGTGAGGGGTGTACATGCTGTATATATTTATATATATTTGTTCAAGAGACACATTTTTCAGACTCTCCTATATCTTCCAACAAGAATTACCCACACATCTTCAAAGCATCCTTCTCCTCCAAGAAATGAGGAGTAATGATTGCTGTAAAAGACTCGGTCGCCTTACAGATGCATAAAAAAATTCTGGAACTTAATGGTAGATTGATAATCCTAGTATGTATTTTTATATAATGTCCCATATACATTATTGAACATTTACGCTCCCAATAATCATCAAATGCATCTTCTCAACAAAGTCATACGTGCTGCCAAACTAATCCAACTTTTGTGTCTATTTGTGGCGATTTCAATCTGGTTCCTGATGTGCACTTAGACTCATCCTCAGCCACCAAATGCCATGATCACCACCCACCATAGGGTTCAACCCACTGGAAGTGATCCCTTCCTCACTTCACATGGAGCCCCCTAAAAACCTCTAATAGCCAATCAAATCAGTCCAGCATAAACACAAGGCAGACAATTTTAAATAGCAAGGCTAGGCCTTGATTTACTAGAGGCAAATGGCAAAGGCTGGTACTTTACTCCAGGAATAAAGATACTGTAGAGGATACAGTAGTGAAAAATAGGCCAGTAGGATGATAGTTTTAATCAAGGATAATAGACCAAAATGTACTAAAGACAAAAGGGTTAATTTACTAAAGGCAAAGGCTGTTCACTTTGAAAGGAAAGGTGTACCTATGCACTGGAATTTTCCTCAGATCTCTGTGAATGTGGTGAGATTTCACTTTGCAAAAGCATCATTTCTGATTGGATGATGGAAGACATTAGAGTTTTATTTAATTTGCTAAGCTCAGGTCAAATTCCCCAGCAAAGTGTAACTTCCTTTGCAAAACAAACAGTCTATTTGTCTGTAGAAATTTACCCCCAAAGAGTAAAGACAGTAAAGACAGGTGTTTTAGGACAAGAATTAAGAGACTGCAGATGATACAGGCATGTAAAACTGGCCAGCAACAGCATTGTTTTAATGAGTAAGACTAAACCCAAATTTACAGTTTTAACCAGGGATAATAGTCCTAACCAGTGTATGCCTAACTTTTAGTTTATTTATGGGGATAGGAGAGCGTGCTGTGTTTGGGTGATATAATGTGAGATGGTTTAGATGCATATTGTTCTTATGCTACATTTTTCTTATTTCACAGTGGCATGCTGTAAACAAAAGGCAGCTTTATGAACAGACGGTCAGTAATAAGTAAATGCTCTGCTTTGAGCCCTTCAAATCTAAAAAGGCAGGATCATTATAAAATAAGAGTAAAAAAACTACAAAAAATTAAAACCCCAAAATATTACCCCTGGAAAAAAAGTCCACAGGGAAGACCTACAGCAAAAAATAATAATAATAGTTGCTTGCTATTAATGGGACAGGAGCTAGAGGTCTAGAGGTGGAATTTTACCTCAAAACAACCACAAAATTAAATAAAAGACAAAACAGGAAATAAAAGACAAAACTTCAGGAAAAAAAAGGCAGCATTGTTGTTAATTGTCCAAAGAGCTAGGAATTAGAATAACAGTAGAGTTAGTAGTAGTTAGTTTCCTAAAGGTGTTATTCTGTTTATCAGCTTTCCCTATCCTTTCCATTTACAGTAGCAGTTTCTAATACTCCAAAACTATGGCATTGATTTTTTAAAGACAAACAAGCAGTTTCATTTGCAAGAGAAATTTTTTACATTGCAAAGGGATTGTTAGCTTAGTGAATGTAATGAAAATATTCAATTTTGTAAAGCATACCCAATCTACTATTACATTTTTTATAGAATATAGAATAGAAAAAATACCCCATCCCTTGGAAAAATATCTTGGGGCATATGATTGAATTATAGAAGTTATCAGAGTTTAACCTTATTCACTAGGCTAGGGGGATTCCTGTGCAAAGTGAAAATTCCCCTTGCAAAGTGAGCAGCCTATTTGTCTAGTAAATGAACCCCTGTGGTTGCTCTGTACCCCCTTTTTATAGTGAGGGGTGTAGTTTATCTAAAAAATCTTGTTTCCCTCTCTAAGCCTGCTGGTCATATTTCAAAAGTCATGCAATGCATTATTGTTTAAAAAATGTTTCTTGGATAAGTGTGCATACATTTCTATAGCAGTGGTGAACAAGAACAAGAAACTCCTTTAGTAAATTAACTCCTTTGCATTTAGAAGTGGTAACATGGAGTGTTGTGTTATGTTTCTACAAGTTATAGCTTGCCCTTTGTATAAAATAAAACTAAAAAATATACACAAACACAAGTTTTTCACATGAAAAGATTATCTACATCATAATCACTTGTTTTACATGAGAAAAGATTATACAACACCTTGAATTTATTTTTTTCCCCTTTCAGTTTTTCACATTTCATATTTGTTTAGATGCTACATGATGGTGAGTCTCATGGTCAATTATCAACAATGATTAGAAGAAATCATGCTCTGCTTCAGAGGTTTACGAAGTACTGTACAATGCAAGTATGACAAGAGCCTAGCACGAAATAGCAAACTGTGATCAGTGTGTTTCTATCCCTTTTCAAATGGATTAAAGAAAGGCATCTGAAAGTGAAACTAATCTTCATTTTCACATGTAGATGATATGAAATGCAAAAGCTGTCATGTCTTTACCATGAAAACATATTGATGTCCAACAAATGAATGTCTGTCTGCGAGCTATATCATTTTGAAAAGCACAAATCTCATTCTAACAATGTTAATCAAGTGAAAAATCTCAAACAAACAGAATGAATGCAGATCAAATCAAGATGATGAACATCCTTTATGGATGGTCTTTACTCTTTTGTTGTTGTTCTATTGATTTGGCAGATGAAATTGAAAAGTAAAGTATTTTATATCAACTAATAGCTATAAAGAATTTGGGCTGAATTTAAAGCAAAACTCCGCTTTTATTATACTGAAGACTGATCGTCCCATTCAGCATTCAGTCTAGAAGGACATAGTAAGACAAACAAATGTATTTTTTATATTTATATATATTTATATTTATTTAAATGAGAAAAGGCAAGTCAAAATGTATTTAAAAATCTGGAGGTTGTCCTTTTTCACTTCCAGAATTTGTTAAAGACCCCCCAAACCATACATTTTCTGAAAGTACATAGCCAGTATAATAAAAAGAAGGTGCCAGTATAATAAAAAGAATTGTTTATCAAAACAATATGGATTCATACATGGCAAAATGTTCAAAATTCCAGCTAAATTCCTAGTAAATATAAAAGTTAAAACTGTATTGAGTTAAGAAATAACAAATATTTGTATATTTTAAATTGCACCTTTTTGTGAAATAGTGAAAACTGAAGGTACGCAAAACTGTAAATAAAAACAATTTACTCAAAAAATCTGGAGGTTACCATTTTTTACTTACAGCTTTCAGAATTTGAAAAGAACCCTCAAACTAGACATTTCCTGAAAGCACATGACCTGTAGTCAATAATTGCTCAAATGTTCATCACATCACCATAACTTACAACATTCCTGCTAAATTTCTGCTAAAACATTGTTCACATGTGGCATACTAAAGTGTATGCCCATGAAGGGCTATGTTTACCCGCACAACGATGCACAGATGTTTCGTGCAACCCCGTATGTCAGTCTCATTTATGTAAATTGGGATGCAATGGCTGCACATGCATAGCTGCTGTTACCAATCTGACATCCATATGGATGTGGGTACATGACCCCGAACGCAGACAGTGTGAGCTCAGGGACATGCATGTGGACCTACATGGATGTAAAATTGTGAGCAATGGCTCTGTTCGTGAAGTTTCTAGATCCCAAATAACATCAATGTGCATCCCTGTAAAGGTATGCTGTGTATGCCCTATGTGAACAAGGCCTTAGGCTCATTTCACAAAAGCAGACCGACCGGGTCTGCTTGTCCATTCTTCAGACGGGCCCAATCAGACCACCTATTGTTCTCTATGGAGAGGCTAATATAAATGGACATGTATCCGTTTACATTAGCCTGCATCCAATATAGTCTAGTCCACTAAAAACAGACGGATGGGGATCCCATTCCCCATCCATCTAGCAAATCGGATTTGATGGTATCTGATGGAAATGGACAGGTGGTCTGTTTCCATCGGACCACCCCATAGAGAACAGACGGCTGTGTCCCTGCATCAGCGGAGGGGACGCGGACCTGTCATCCGCTTGCTCAGTGGGAATCAGCAGACAGATCCCCCACTGAGCAGGCAGATCTGCTTGACAGAGACCACTCCATGTGAAAGGGGTCTTATCCAGGAGTAGCGGGTCAATTAGAGGCGCCACCCCCCTGCAGGGCACCGGGCTCATATGTTTGTATGAGTTTTTTTTCAAGCCACACGATTAGAGCCTGAAGCTCTAATTGCCTTGAAAAAGGTTGGGCTCAGGGGTGCAGAGCATTGCACCCCAAACCCACCTGTGACAATAGCGAATTAATATTCGCTATGGTCTTCTGGCTTCTCCTCCTGGCCAGTCAGGATGGATCGGGTTGGCTGGAAGGAGAAGCTGAGGAAACCATGGAGGGGTGAATGTGGGGGGTGGACAATCACCGTGGAGAGACAGTGCGTGTGGACCTGGAGGGGTTTGTTTGTCTAACTATGTTTTGTTGTTTTTTTTACTTTTTTTTACTTTTTACATTTTTTATTTGTATTTTTAATTATTTTTCTTTTTTTTTGGGGGGGGGGGGTCTTTGGTCAGATATCAGAGGTTTAAACAGACCCCCATATCTCTTTTTTGAGACAGAGAAAGGGACTGAAGATAGTCCCTTTCTCTGCAGCACTTTACTTGAATGAATAAGGAATCTGATGCGTAGTAACACTCACGGTTTACTATGATCAGCTGTTGGTGGACATAGGAGCAATCACTGCCTATGTCCACTGTACTACAGGGATAGGCTGGTAAACACATGATTACGCTTAGCCCCCCCAAGCCCCAACTTCACCCCACCCACCCCTACCCACTCACCAGCCTGAAATCTCAATGGAGATCAGAGCAGGCAAAAGCTGAAGATGGTGGGAGGAAAGGAGGGATGCCACTTGGAGCAGGGATGAATTGTGGGGGGTGTGGGGCCCTGTACGGGGGCTATATGACTGGCATGGGGACACATCTATATCCACCCTAAGCCCTATGCAGCACCTGAAGCTGGCGAGAGTGGAAGAGAAGGGATTCTGGCTTATGATGGTAGCTGCAGGGGATCGGGTTTGCAGAGGGGGGTCAGATTGCATGCGGGGGGAATAAGGGGGTGAAGAGGATAGTAAAGGAGAGTGAGGGGAGTAGTTCTAGATGAAAGGGAACAGTGGGATGTGGAGTGGCTGGGGACAGGGAAGTGGTGGCATGAGTGGGTGTGGTCACATTTGATGGTTAATAACAATTCTGCTATAAGTTTATGGTCATTGAAGTGACCATGAGATTGTAACATAGGGAGATATGAGGTCTGTACTGCATATGGACCTGGCCATCTGCAGACACTTCTATAGGTCCATACGGCATATGGACAGTACATGGCTGGTGAAGTTTTAGGATGGGGCGCCAGACCCCGCACTTCCTTTTTTACCCCTCCCACTTGGTGAAAATGGGTATGGTTTCAGCAAAATGGTGGGCGTGGCTCTAAGGTGGTGTGGTTTGTGTCTGAGATGGATGGAGGGAGAGGGAGAGAGGGATGGAGGAACAGCAGGCCCAGAACCTACACAGCAATAGAAATATGTGTATTCTAGAAAGTTTAACAATCAGCAGATAAAGATATTGTGTTAGCACTTCAATCATCCCGGCACCATGGTTGGTATGGTGTCAGGATGATTGAAGCACATTATTTCTATTATAACATTGTAATATAAAATTAAATCATTCAACTCACCATAATGCAGAATCAGTGGGAGCCCTGAGCATGTCACTAGCTACATCGCCTGCCACCAGGTGTCCCCAGCGGAGTACATCCTTACAGCAGGTGCCCCCAGCAGAGTCCCTCCTTACATGCAGCCTGTGTCACATAAAATGCAGCCTGTGTCACCACCCAATTGCAGCAGCCTGTGTCACCATCAATTGCAGCAGCATGTGTCAACACAAAATTGCAGCAGCATGTGTTCCACTAAATTGCAGCAGCATGTGTTACCATCAAATTGCAGCAGCATGTGTCACCATCAATTGCAGCAGCATGTGTCATCACCAAATTGCAGCAGCATGTATCACCATAAATTGCAGCAGCATGTGTCACCTCCATTTTTACCATTCCTAAATACCCCCACAAATTGTCCCTGCAAAGGATGTCCATAGTGTCTCCATTAGGCCCCTTTCACACTGGGCGGTGCGGGCGTCAGCAGTAAAGTGGCGCTATTTTTAGCGCCACCGCTTTACCATCATTTTAGCGGTGGTATTCGGCCACTAGCGAGGCAGTTTTAACCCCCGGTAGCGGCCGAAAAAAGGGTTAAAACTACCCACAAAGCGCCACTACAGCGGCGCTTTGCCAGTGATATAGCCGAGCTGCCCCATTGATTTCAATGGGTAGGAGCGGTGAAGGAGCAGTGAATACACCACTCCAAAGATGCTGCTAGCAGGATTTTTTTACCATCCTGCTAGCAGCACCGATCCAGTATGAAAGCCCTCCAGGGAGTGAAAGGAGACGCTTTTTTCAGTATCAGTGAAAAGATGATGAAATATAAGAAATTCAAACTTAAACACAACACAACATTCAGGCCTGGGACAAAAAAAAAGCCTGGACATTTTAGACTAAGAAGACAATTTTTCCAGGGATCGAGGGGGGGGGGGCATATCATATTAACACGTGGGTGATTACTTGCTTGCTAATATGAAAAGACTCCCGCTCTCTGTGCAGAGAGGTGGGAGAGCCAGGAGAGCCAGGAGAGGAGACACGCATTGCAGCCCTTAGAAATTCAACCCATTCAGACATTCCATACCAGCAGAGACATCCCAATCCAGCAAAGAGACATCCCCAAATAGCAAAGATACAGCCCAATCCAGCAACATAACAACATAACACTCTGATAGAGAGGCGCGGGTCATCCCAGGCCACCTACTACAGCAGGGCTAAACAGAAGTGCTTCTCTGCTCCGTTTCATAATGTGCGGCCCGACATACCTCAGTCCACTCATCTCCCACACTGCTACACCACCTGTTTGACTGTGACAGTAGATTACTGTAAGGTTCATATGTTATGGCTCTCTCTACCCCTGTGCAGCTGTCAAAGTGTGTCAGCTGGTGTTATGAAGTAGAGAGCCTGCCGTTGTCCCTTCAGTGTGGCTGTATCTCCAGTGGCTGGTCCAGGAGGTGTGTCCCCAGTAGACAGCACTTCCTGTGTGTGACTGGAGCCATCAATCCCACCTTATGTCTGCAGCTCCTAGTATTCTATCGCTGGCCCTGCTTTAGGCATGACCACATAGCAGGAGGTGAGTGGCGGCTGCAGTCTGTGTTAGCCCTGTCCGGATCACGGTCTCCATTTATCTCCCGCTGTGGCGGCAGCCATTAACAGGCTGCTCTTGTTAGCGGAACCGATCCACTGGCAAATGCCCTGTGTGCCCAATGACCAGTGCGGGCCTACCAAAACTATTAACAGAAAAAAAGTCACCCAAGCAAATTTTGCCACACATGATATAATTGTGCAATAAAAACTCACCTGCTACAAGTTTGCAAAAAGTATGATTATGCATGTAGTGAAACAGTTGCAACAAATGCCTGTAATAACCTGGACATTTTTATACATTACTTGTTCCTGAGATGCTTTTTTACATGTTTTTTTATGGCAATAATCGTCCCCTTCTGTTTGTAAATTACCGAGTGTTGCTATCATAAAATTCTATTCTTTTCACCTTTGTCCAGTTTTTACTGTGATAACCAGGAAACAGCAGGTATAAGCACTAGCACTAAAACTGATGCAATGTAAAATACTAGTTAGTTAGCCAGTTAGTTTGTTTTTCTTTATCTCAAACATGTAAAAAAAAAACATACAAAATAAAAGAAGTAATCGTTCAGTAGTAGACAATCACAAAATAACTAGTTACAAAAGAACAAAAAAAAACATAAAAAAATGATTTCGTTTACATATTCGAAAAGGAATGGGAAGAAGTACAAACTTATCTAATCCCACCCCTTCTCCATAATTAACAATAAACAATTTAATATACCATCACTATAAACTCATGCAATAATTAATAATTAAAATATAATAAACTATTTAATATTAATAATAATATAAACGAAATAATCTAACTACACAATTATACCCATATATGCATACATACATGCACATACACACCCAAGCAAAACTAATTCCGCGTACACACGAGCGGACTGTATGGCGTACTTAGTCCGTCGAAACACATTTCAGCGGACAATCCGCTCGTGTGTGGGCTTCAGCGGACTTTTTCAGCGTGCAGTCCGGCGTACTAAGAATTTCGGATTTTTCGAAATTCTGTCCATCGTACTTTGGTTTCAGCGGACAGTACGGTCGTCAGTATGCTAGTTCGACGGACTAAGAATGGCGCATGCCCAGAAAGGATTTACACGGCGGAAGGGTGCTTTGCTGTGTCTTGGACTTCCTATTTCTAGGTCCAGTCGTACGTGCTGTACACGTCATCGCGCAAGCTTTCGACGGACTGTTTGTGCATCCTGTGTGTGGTCAAGTCCGTTCAGTGGAAAGTACGACGGACTGTCCGTCGGATTGTATGACGAACTAAGTACGCCATACAGTCCGCTCATGTGTACGCGGCATTACAATAATGCAAAAAAAAATCATTAAAGTGGACCCTGAAAAAAAAATACATTAAAAATTTGAAAAAAATCATTAAAAAAATGAATTTTTATTTTTTTTTAACTTATCAGAAATGCCTGTTGCTAGGCACATCATCCTAATCTGCCTCTTCCTCCTCTACGGAGATCTTCTTTCTTCTCTCCTCCGTGCGGCGTCTTCTGGGTAATGGGTCGTGCTGTGTTCTGGGAACTGTGTGTCCCAGAACACAGCGCGCCCCATTCACAAAGCACTGCGCGACTCGTGCATGCGCAGTAGGAAAAGGGCAGTAAAGCCGCAAGGCTCCAGTGCCTGTTTCCCTTAGCCAAAATGGTTGCGCCGGCACCCGAGACCGAGGGACGGGTCAGCCTCAAGCGGCCGACATCGCAGGCGTGTGTAAGTGTGCTTATTAAAAGTCAGCAGCTACAGTGTTTGCAGCTGCTGACTATAAATTTTTTTTTTTAAACCGGCCATCCTCTTTAATAAACAAACAATAAACACGCAATAATAGTTTAAATAGTTTACTACAGGTGAGCCTATAATGAGGCTTACCTGTAGCTACCGTGGATATCTCGGAGACATCTCTGGAGACATCCCCTGTATCAGAATGTGCCGACGTCATCTATATACACATATATATATATATATATATACACATGTGGTCCCCCCCAAAATCCATACTAGGCCCTTTGGGTCAGGTATAGACTTTAGTGGGAACTCCATGACAATTTCTTTTCAATTGTTTTTTAAAAAAACAGCATGAGGTCCCCCCAAAATTCATACCAGGCCCTTTGGGTCTGGTGTAGATTTTTTTTATCAATAACAATTTTCTTTAGCAATATTCCATATACATTCCAATTGGCATAGATTTTAAGGGAACTTCATGCCAAAATTTAAAAAAAAATGGCATGGGGCCCCCCCTAAAATCTATACTAGACCCTTATCCGAGCAAGCAGCCAGGCAGGCCAGGAAAGGAAGGGGGATGAACGAGCACCCCCACTCCTGAACCATACCAGGCAGCTTGTCCACAACACGGGTAGGGTACTTTTGGGGGACACCCTTGTCTATATCACAGCCAAGAGACAGCAGTCATCGGGAGCCCTCCCATGGAGACTGAGTTTTTTTTAATCTATTTTTTTGGGTTTGCCGGGCGACTTTGACACTTTTTTGGGTGAACGGGTAGGGGTACAATGTACCCCTACCCATTCACATAGGGGGGTTGGATCTGGGATCCAGATTCCGATAAGCTCCCAGCCCCCAGTCCCCCACAACCACTGGACTAGGGTTGTGGGGAAGAAGCCCTTGTCCCCATCAACATCAACATGGGGACAAGTGCTTTGGGGTGACCCCAAAGCAATCGCCCCATGTTGAGGGGAAGCGGCCTGATATGGTTCAGGAGAGGGGGGCGCTTGCTCGTCCCCTCCCTTTCCTGGCTGCTTGCTCAGATAAGGGTCTGGTATGGATTGGGGGGCCCTATGCAAAAAAAGTTTTAATTTTGGCATGGAGTTCCCTTTAAAATCTATGCTAGACCCAAAGGGCCTGGTAAGGATTTTGGGGGGACCCCATGCTGTCTTATTTTCAATTTTGATGTGGAGTTCCCCTTAAAATCCATACCAGACCTGAAGGGCCTGTTATGGACTGGGGCAGGGGGGGAAACCCACACCAATTTTTTCACTGATTTTTCATCTATATTGCTGGGAGCCAGAAATACATTACAGCCGCGAGCAAGTTTAAATTACATTTTTTTCCTTTAGAAATGAAATTTTGCTGCAGCACTGTTTTATACGTTGCACAGATGTGCCACTTTACAGACAGACTAAAGGGACCCCCAGTCACGATATTTAAAGGAATATCATTCTGGGTGGGCGTCATATGATGGTTTCCCAGAATGACCGCTCTTGTGCCCCCGGGGGCATGCAGTGCGGCAATCGTGGCCACGTCATCTTGCTAGGACATGGCGCGACCCCAATCTGTGTCATTTTTTTACTTTATTTCTTTATTTGACATATTTCAATATAGCAGACCAAGTTACAGCATCAGTATATATTTTACAATTTTGTTTCCTTATACTGCTAGTACATCCTTTGCTCATTTTCCTATTTATTTTGGTTGATCCGTGCAAAACATAATTTTATATTTTTATCTTTTCTTTCTTACTTACCACTATCATATATACTTCCTAACCGTCCTTTAGACACAAGTATTTACAAACATATACACACAGACATACAAAAAAAAAAACACGCAGACACCAGGCGACAAATCCATAGCGTAATTTCCATAGTGAGTTATATAACTCAAGCTAACAAAGGAGAAGATTGTTTCTACTCACATCTTTTATCAATACAACCATTTTTTATTTTATTTTTTTCTGCCCTCTGGTATAACCTTCTACCCTGTTTTCCTTTGAATACTGCGTTTACTGTCCCACTCAACAGAAAAAAACGGTACTAACCACTCAATACAGACTCCCCCAGTACTAGCGAGAGAGGAGCTAACCGTGGATCCGATATCCATCGTTTCCATATTTTAATCCAGTTATTGGATTCGGCCCTATTGCAATCAATTTGTTGTTCTTTCAAAATGTTTTCATTTATCTGAAGTCGCCAGTCCTCAAGTAAAGGTGCATTCGGAGATATCCACTTTAGAGCAATTAACTTACGTGCAATAAACAATAGTCTAGTAACTAATATCATCACCTCCCTGGCAAAGAAGCCACCCTCATCAAAATATCCCAGTAGACATGTCATAGGGTTCTTGTCAATATGTGTATTACATGTAGCATTGATTGTATTAACCACCTCTCGCCAATATCTAGCCAATTTTGGACAATTCCACATGATGTGTATTAAATCAGCTAGAGACTTTTGACATCTAGGACAGTCCGGAGAATCGCGTCTGCCCTACTTAAATAATTTAACCGGTGTTCCGTATACCCTATATATTATAAATAGTTGCATCAGGCATTGAGCCGGTGATAATGATACTAGGGGTACCCTTCTCAAGATAATTTGGCAATTTTCATTTGAGATGTCCCCTATGTCTCTCTCCCAGCCTGTTCTACCTGGGTTAACATCGCTATCCTGATAGGGTATCATTAGTTGACCATATAAAGAATAGATCAAGCCCTTTTTTTCCTGCCACCTTGCTAATGATGTTAAAAGTGGGGTAGGTTTTATCACTATCTTTTCCCTTCTAAACTGAGTTTGAATCACATGTCATAATTGTAAATATTTATAGAAGTGTCTAGAAGGCAATTAAAAGGATTCTTGCAAGTCCTGAAAGGAGCGCAGAACATTATATGTAAACATCTGTTCTATATATTGAAGCCCCTTAGAATGCCAGCTTTCAAATCCCTCCAATTTATATAATTCTTTGTATTGCTTATTCCCCCAAAGCGGGGAGTATTTTGAAACTCCTTTAAATTTCGTTATACTCCTCATTTCCTTCCACACTCTATTCATAAGTGTCATTGTTAGACCCCTACAGGTATTACCCAGGGCTCCGGATTCCAACTGAGCCACAAGATTATATTGAAAACTATTATTTAGCAATAAAACCTGTATAGGGTCTTCCCCATTCCTTTCTCCCCAGGCTGCAAAATGCTGAAGCTGGGAGGCTATGAAGTAGAGTCTTGGCTGTGGTACCGCTAATCCACCCCAATCCTTTGCCCTCTGAAGAATTGATAACTTAATTCTTGGGGTTTTTCCTTTCCATAATAGTCTACGAAATATTGATTCTATTTCTTTGGAACCATTTAAAAGTTATCCATATTGGTGAATTATTGAGTATATATAACAATTGAGGTGTCCAGATCATTTTTATGAGGTTTGCACGGCCTACCACCGATAATGGCAATTTTGTCCACGCCATGCTCTTAAGTTGGAATTTATTAAGAATAGGGGACATTATATGCATAAAATAATTTTCTATTCTAGAATTTATCATTATTACCAAGTATTTAAATGATGACACTATTTTAACTTGGGGGGCCTCTCTTAACCTGGGCAGACTAGGATTGTCTAAGGGAAGTAGTACGGATTTATCCCAATTATTAATGTATCCATAAAACGATGCACATTTTTTTATTAGTGACATTAAGGAGCTTAAAGAACCTTCTGTATCGTCAGCATACAAGGAGATTTTTTCAATCCTCGTTCCTCTAATAAATCCGTGAATAAATTCCGCCTGTCGAACGGCCTCAGCCAGTGGTTCAAGGGCCAATGCAAATAGTAAAGGAGACAGGGGACACCCCTGTCTTGTTCCTCTGTATAGTGGGAAAAATTCTGAAACCATGCCATTTATTTGCATACATGCCCTCGGAGTGGCATACAGCATCCTGATCCACCTTATAAACTTGCCCCCCAGGCCAAACAAACCCAACACCTCCCACAGATTTGTCCACTCGACACTGTCAAAAGCTTTTGCAGCATCGAGTGACAAAATCACTCTCGTCCCAGTGTTATCAGTTGGTATTTGCATATTTAAATAAAGCCTCCTTATATTAATAGCTGTAGAACTTGTTGGGGTAAAGTCACATTGGTCAAGATGAATCAATCCCTGCATATGTCTACTTAGTCTTTTAGCCAGGACCCTGGCTAGAATCAGTAAGAGCCAAAGGGTCCTTTCCAGACTTTGGTAATACAATAATATAAGCATCCCTCATAGATCATGGAAGCCTCAATGATTCCAAAGCCTGGTTAAGGACCTTCAATAATTCTGAAAGCAAAACCTCACCATATTGTTTATATACATCTGAAGATAACTCGTCAATACCCGGGGCTTTATCATTTGGACTTTCTTCCACTGCCTTAATCAACTCCTCCAATGTCAGAGAGGGGAGTTTTAAAGGCTCTAAAAATGATCTAAGTCTTGTCTCGGAACAGTTAACTTTGTTTTGATATAAATTACTATAAAAATGAACAAAGGATCGCATTATTTTCATAGAAGTCTGTTTATATAGTAATTGTGCATCCTTCCACACCCTACGATTAGAGGTAGCAGGACTCTGAATATACTGAACTTCTTTCTGCTGCACCTCTACTGCTAGCAGCAATTCCCGTTCTCTACTTGCTTTTTTATAGACGCTTATGGCCTTAACCAATAATCCTCTCAAAAATGCCTTCATGGTGTCCCATACTACCTGAGGTGATGCTGAGTTATTATTGTGTCATTAACCATGTGATCGGCTGTGTCCAATCACAGTTGGTCACATGTAAACACGGAAATGCCGGTAATCGGCGCTCCTCGCCTCACACTGACAGAGTATGAGGAGAGGAGAGCCGATCAGCAGCATCTCTTCACAGGGGACAGCTAGGTATGTAATCAGGGCATTGATCATCAGTGCCCTGATTACAATTAAGTGATCACCAGTGCCAGCAATGATTGCCCACCACTGACAGCAATCAGTGCCAACCCGTGCCCACAATTGCCACCAAGCAGTGCCCATAAGTGCCAGCAATCAGTGGCCATTAGTGATGCCAGTCAGTGCTGGCTATCAGTGCTGCCAATCAATGCCCATCACTGCTGCCCATCAATTTCACTCTTCAATGCCCATCAGTGCCCATCAGTGTTGCCCATCAGTGCTGTCTATCCATGCCGCCTATCTGTGCCCACCAGTACTGCCTATCTGTGCCCACCAGTGCCACCTATCTGTGCCCCTCAGTGCCACCTATCTGTGCCCCTCAGTGCCACGTATCTGTGCCCACAAGTGCCACCCACCAGTGCCACCTATCAGTGCCCATAAGTGCGGCATATTTGTGCCACCTCATCAGATCCCATAAGTGCCACTTCATCAGTGTCCATCAATGCGACCTATCAGTGCCCATCAGTGCCATCTCATCAGCACCCATCAGTGAAGGAGAAAAATTACTTATTTACAAAATTTTATGACAGAAACTTTTCAAACTTTTTGGTCTTTTTTTTAGGAAAAAAATTAAAACCCAGGAGTGATTAAATACCACCAAAAGAAAGCTCTATTTATGTGAAGAAAATTATAAAAATTTCACATGGTTAAAGTGTAGCATAACCGCACAATTGTCATTCAAAATGTGACAGCACTGAAAGCTGAAAATGGCCTGGGCAGGAAGTACCCTGTATTGAGGTGGTTAATAAAGTTTGCATGTTCACTAAAACTTTTTGCCTGTTTGCATGTTCTGGTGCAAACCGAACTGGGGGGTGTTTGGCTCATCTCTAGTTTATTGTATCAAATGCTTTTTTTAAGTCTATGAATATCCCAACTATATATTGTTTCTAGTCTATTGAATTTGCAATTTCCTCTTATGATTCTATTAATGCCAGTGATGATGCTCTACTTGATCTAAATCCATATTGATCTTCAGTGAGTATTTTTTTTTCTATACATCTGTCCAGCCAGTTATTAAAAGTTTTTCTAAAATTTTGTAATATTGTGATAGTAACAACACAGTCCTATAGTTTGTGAAATGGTGTCTCTTCCCCCATTTTATATAGAGTTATGACCTTTGCTTTTTTCATATTGTTTGGAAATATGCCAGTCTGGAATGACATGTTACAGATATGCGTTAAAGGTTTTGAAATCCCCTCAATTACCCTTTTAACAATGGTCATATCAATGCCATCACAGTCAGTAGATGTTTTATTTGTGAATTTTGCAACAGTATCTATAATTTATTTTTCATGCACTGCTGTGAGGAACATTGAACTCAAATGTCTATCTACAAAACTGTATAAAAAACACAAACTGCAACATTGAAAAAAGTTTGGTGTTGCACTCCTAGTATGTACAATAAAGTTGTGATTATAAATAAAATTGATAATGCTGTGTCCAGTTTATAACATAAACAACCAGTATTTTCTTCAGTGTGCTAATCAAATATAACAAAAAAAGCCAATATATATTGATACGTAAAATGGCAACGTGCTAATAAATAAAAAAATATTTAAAATATATTAGTGTATACGCAAATACCACATGCAAAACATATGTGGACAAGTATGGACTCACATATAAAAACGTGATTGTATAGCAATCCTCAGCAAAGTAAACAGATATAAACACTACTCACCCCAAAAACAGAAAAATATATATATAAATAAAGTCCAGGCAAACACAAGTGAACAATTGATCAATCAAAGTCCAAAGTGCAAATAAAGTGAATCTTTAAAATAGCAGCATGTGAAAAAAACAGTGATCGCAGCAACCAGGTGACAGTGTGATTTAAAACACTGGTGATCCTTCGCTGTCCACAGCACCCACAGGTATACAGAATAATTACCTTACTGCTGTAAGGCAAACAGCATGTAAGGAGTGATGGAATAATGACCCTTAAGGTGGACTGACTCCTATTCAGAAGGCTTTGTATTCAGGGAAACGTTTCCTTTCCTTCTCCTAGTAAGTCTCGGGGGCTACTTGAAATATTCATAGGAGAGGAATAGAGCCTACTATGGTGTAGTAGTGTCCATATGCTTGTCCTATGCGTTACGTCACTTTCATGTGACTTCAACGGGGATGAGCCACGGATGTAGGAAGTGTCTTTAAATAGGCTGAACTAGGATTAACAATCGGCCATATTTTTGTAGACTGCCGATACAAGCCTACATAGTAATCATTCTAGCGGGAATAATAGAGATGTAGAGAGCATGTGTGACCAATTCTAAAGAAATATTTATATATATTAGGTCACACAAAAACAAAATCTGTAAAATTGCTTGGTTAAAAACAAGATAAAACATCGTCCGCGGCCATTTTCTTGTGGACAGACCGCGGCCATTTTCTGGTAGATTTTATATCTCTATGCTGCTGGTGTCAGCAAAGGATGTCACGGGCTATAAAGCAAATGATTATCATCCGTGCATCTCGACAATAAAAACATGTAGTGTCTACATGTGAGCATCTCACACATTCATGTAGAGATCAAAGTTGCCATTAAGGATGTGTCTGGCTTGCCGGAAAAAAACTATATAGCCGGCTAGATAAAAATGCCTAAATAGGGAAATATATAATAAGTCTATCTAAAAAATATATATAAATAATATATTTATTAATTAAAAGGGGAAGAACTTTCCACACAATGTATAAAATATATATAAAAAATATAAAAAAAACTTCTCTAAAAACCTTATATGTATATATATATATATATATATATATATATATATATATATATATATATACTGGACTCCGGAAATGGTGTCACAATATCATATGCATATTATCATAGGCAAGAGAAAAATGATCCGGCACACCTTAAATTCTGGGGCATTGTATCGTACATAAAACATTGGCGAGGGAAACATAAGGTTCGGACTCTCAGCCAAATTGAATCCAAGTGTATTTTTATGCTTGACACCTTTGCCCCTCGGGGTTTAAATATTGAGTTAGACTTAAACTGTTTTATTAGTGACTTTTAGTTCTTAGCCCTTGTACACACGGTCGGACATTCCCACAACCAAATCCAAAGATTTTGTCCGACGGATTTTGTCCGAAACTGTTGCATACAAACAGAAAGTTGTCAGAAAATCCGATCGTACTTTACGTGATGACGTTATTTCATTAGGACGGGACTACGTTCAGGCTAGTAGCCAATAGCTTTGGTCTAGGAATTTGATCTGAGCATGCGTGGCACTTTGTCCGATCGGAATTCTCTACACATGATCGGACAAAGTCCGATTGGACCATGTTTTCAAGAAAATTTTATAGCCCAGCTGGAAAACTTGGTCCGTCGGATACTCCGACGGAAACAGTCCGATGGAGCCCACACACTGTCGAATTATCCGACAACACGGTCCTATCGGACATTGTCCATCGGAATGTCCGACCATGTGTACAAGGGCTTAGAGTTTTAACCCCTCCCTTAATAATAAATAAATTACATTTATTTTTTCCTCTCTCTCTTGCCTATGATAATATGTATATGTATATAATATGTATATGATATTGTGACATAATTTCCAGAGTCCACATATATGTTTTGCATGTGGTATTTCCGTATACACTAATATATTTTAATTTTTTTATTTATTAGCACATTGGCACTTTATGCATCAATATACATTGGCTTTATATGTTATATTTGATTAGCACACTGAAGAACATACTGGTTGTTTATGTTATAAACTGGACACAGCATTATCAATTTGATTTAAAATCACCACTTTATTGTACATACTAGGAGCGCAACACCAAACTTTTTTTTCACTGTTAATCTTTTTTGAGTTACGTTTGACTCAGACGGTGTGTACAGCACCTATTGATTATAAAATTTCTCCAGAATAGCGCAGGAGCTCTTTTCATATAATTCACAAACTGCAACATGTATGTTCTTTACAGTACAATATGCCACGTGGGGATAATTAGTGAGTCACATTAAACATAATTGTCAAGTAACAGTAAGTTATACTAAACTTTTTTGTTTTAAAATAAAATAAGCACACATGTACAACTTCAAAATGTACTTTGCAACAGCAAAGTTACAATAAAAAATAAGATCCATGAAAAATAATAAAAAAATAAAACTAACAGAGTAACATAGGAAAGAAGGAAAACATCCCCATGTACTAACCCCTCACTGGATGGATATCTTCCCTCACATCACCATCCCTCCAATAATCTATTCAGCACTAGCTGATGTGGTGCAAGACCTGGGACATCTAGCCATTAGGCTTGTGCAATTCGTTCTGTAACATAGAAATTTGGCTGAATGTTGCATCTTTTGGACATTCGGATGTATCCGAATAAAAAACAAATGTATTTCACTTAATACAAAAGAAATTATAGCGGATATAATAAAGGAATTTGACATGATGCAGTAATTGGTTAAAGATATAATGAAACAAAGGGTCAGCTAAAGTAAATCTTACAGTCCAATCAGCTGATTAATTTTGTGCTGGACGTTGGATTACTGGAAAAGTGCATTCCTGAGAACTGAGTGAGAAGGGTGTTGTATTGTATTTGAGCAGAGGAGAAGAGATATTGTCATTGTGTGTGTGTGTTAAAAGATTCAATAAACAAACGACTTTCCAAACTACGAAGCATTATCACATATATATACATACATAAATATCAAATTTCAACTAATACGAACAAAATTTTAGTGCATATAATGAATGAATTTGACATGATTCGAGATTCAATGAATATCAACACTCTACAGACCAACAAATTATTCAAAAGCGTATTAACGTAACATAATGAATATAACATAACGAAAGTATGTGTTTTACAAATGACAACGAACCGAAACTAAACAAAATTTTCCATTGTGCACAAGTCTACTAGCCATGGTTGCCATAAAAAAAAAGATTTTTTTAAGAACCTTTCTATGTAGTGTAAAGTTTGGGAATACTAGCTCCGCGGGACCAAGTGCATAAACCGGTAAAAGGTGAAACCAAAATACTTTTATTTATAATTAAATCAAAAATAAGGCTTTCTTCAGCACACAAATAAAACATAAATTAAAGTCTGCTTATCTTCAGCACACAAACATAAGAAAAGAATGCACCTACAGTTCTGTAGTTGGGTCTTCACCCCAAAGTTTTCAGAGTCCTTACAGAGATCTTTTGCAGCCTCCAAAACAGCAAAACAGCAAAACAGCAAAACAGCAAGGTAGCAAGACAGCTCCTCAGACAGGTGTTCATCTCCTACTCCTCCTTACCACCATCTCTCTACTACTTCCTGTCTTATGAGCTGTGTTCTTGGAGGCCTTTAAGCTCCTGTGTGCCGAATCCCTGTGGTCAGGGAGGGAGGCTCTTTCCCACCCAAATGTCACTTCAGAGCCCCCCAAATTCCGGGTCCCAACTATCTCTCTTAATATAGAGAGGACCGCGAGTCAGTCCTCTCCTAAAGACTATCCCTGGAATTTCTTACCCATTTTTGGGTGACCCCCTGAAGCCTACCGGGATTCCCTTAAAGGGACCACAACTCGAAATATAGGTGCTACATAGCACCCATCCAGGACCCAACTTTGGTGTCCTGTACAGTAGATACGTAAATTTCTCCCGAAAAAACATTGTGATTTACCTGATCCACCCATTGATTTTTAGTGAGCACTCTGGGAGAGATCCAGAACCTAGCAATTTGCGTGGAACATAAAGTAATAGCAAAATTGCCACATGTTAATTTGAAGTTAACCTATCTTCTTCCAGTACTCCCATGAGACAAACAACAGGGTGTCAGGAGTCTGTGCTAGTAATCTCTTGTAGATCACCAACAAGGGTTTTACCAGAGCCCCTGATGGTGGGATGGCCTTGCAGCAGCCTGGAACCAGGTCGCGGCCCCCAGGTACACCTAGCCGAGAATGCGGAGACCACTTGCATGTGCAGAGTACAAGCAGCAGGCAAAATGGAATCCAAAAGACAAGCCGAGGTCAGGGCACGCAGTGAACAAGCACAGATGGTAAACAAAGCCGGGGTCAGTACATAGGTAGTCAGACACAGTATAGACAAGAGGTATGCAAACGGGAACTCAGAGAACTATGAAGTTTCTCAGGCAATGTGGGTTACACTGAACATGTCTTATATAGACAAGCAAACTAGGATGTGGGCCAGTAAGTGATGGAAGGGAAGGGAAGGAAATAAAGGTTCACAGAATAGCAGACAATGCCCATCCGTGAGCATAGCCAAGTCACACATGTGAAAGGAATCAGGTAGAGAAACACTGCAACAAGGAGGTAAGAGTACACAAGCAGGAAACTGCAGGCTAACTTGTGACACAGGGTCCCTGTCTATCTGGAAGTAATATACCTGTGAGATGGTGGTTATGACCTCTGTCCAATAACGAAAGAGCTTGGGGTATCTCCATACGATGTGAAGTAGATCCCCATGTTCTTGTTTCAGTTTGGACATAAAGGAGTATCTCTGCTACTCCACTTATGTAACCGAAAGGGTGTCCTATATGCTCTGTGAAGCAGAAAGAGATGAGAAAGTTTCTGTGAGGCCGACACTGACACCAAATGAGCAGCTTCCCAAATATCTCCATCATTATTACCTACATCTCCATTCCCTTCTGCAAGTCTGGCCTGAGGCCCTCTTTAATGATTAAGTAATGTGGAATAGACCCGAGAAATCATGCCCCTCTTATCTGTCGCCAATAAGGCCTCACCTAAAATAGGATGGTCCACCAATATGAGTCTAGAAACCCGGGATTGGGCATTTAAAGCATGTCTCAGTATTTGTAGAATTGTCTTGTAGGAATATTGCATTCCCTTTGTATCTCCATAAAAGGTTTAAATATGCTCCCATCCCTATAATTGAGAGATATATCTGACCCCAGGCCTCTCCCAGTCACGGAACCCTTCCAGGTTCATAAGAACCACTTATGGGGTATCCTAATTGGGGAGTTGTTAAAAACATACAACAACTGGGGGACACAAGCCATTTTTATCACGTTAATCCTCCCAGCTACTAATAAGGCAAGTTTACAATAATAAAACGTTTATGGTAACTCACTCACTTGTCTAAAGTCATTTTTTTTTACAGTATTCAATATATTCCATATCCCTTTAATGTTATTCCTATTATCTTTCAGTAATTTATTATAATATTATTTTCTAGCTATTCTCATAATACTGGTTAAAATGGATGTAAACCCACTCTCATCCTTTCTAAACTACTGCAATATTGGTTATCTAGAAGGATATACGTGTCTCCTGCATGTATACTTATCTGTCAAATGCTCCCCTCTGTCTGCTATGAGACCCGAAAAACTGCAGATTTTGTGGGTGGGTCTGTTTTCCAGGGCTCAGGGGGTGGAGTCGTGATGTCAGTAGACTCCTCACCCACCTCTACACTCCCCTTATCAACATGCATTTTCTCCTGTGTATTTCTTACACTGAACTTCTGCTATGATCACTAACATCCAGTCAAAATCCAGAAAAGTCCCCACATGACTTCAGCATGCCAAATCATGCTGAGGTGTGGAACAGCCAATCCTTGCAGAGCAGCAGAAGAAAGGAGTGGGAGGCAATTAAAAAATAATGCATGTCTCTTAGGCTAGTGCACGAGATATGTAAATCACCTGTCACTCAAAGCAAGGGGAAGGATTTGACAAAGTTTTTCTCTGTTTGCCAAGATTTATCTCACTGAACAATAAAAGAGGATTGTTCAGAGCTGGATTAACTCTTTGTGGCAATACTGGGCTCAAATGATAGGAAATCTTATACTCTACATTATGACATCAAACAATTTATTTTTTATTTTTTTGGGGGTTTACATCCACTTTAACTTGTTTTTATATTTTTTATACTTAATTTCTGCATCCTTAGTTCTCTGTGCCATGAATTTTCTGTATAGTGTATTTTTATTTTTACGAGCATTTTGTAAACCCTTTGTAATCCAAGAATGATCAATATATTTTAATTTCCTGTAAAAAAAAAATGTATAGGACAATTTTTATCATACAGTCTTTTAAATATTCTTACTAATTCATCATATTTATATTATTGCCATCATATGCAATGTCTCATTTTTGTTCTATTAAATCATTTTTAAATGTTGTTATTGTTTCTTCTGTTGTCCTTCTTCTAAATACTATTTTGTTATCAAGTCAATTAGTTCTGAAGTTGTCAAATACTGCGAAAACTGTCAGATGATCATTAATGCCACTAATTAATAGTGCAATTATTATACTTTTTATAATATCATTTGTAAATGTGTTATCAATTAAAGTGGCACAGTAAGAAGTTATTGTAATGAGTCTGGTGATTTTCAGGTACAGAATCATACTATATATAGTGTCTAGCAGAGCGTCCCAGAGAGAGCCAGGAAAAGTCCTGTTTGGGGTTTATACCTCTCCCACGCTCCTCTCATACACATTCAGAAATCTGTGATCCATGATCCAGTTCGGGACTTGGTCCTCTTCCCCAGGCTAATTTAAGCTCACCTGAGCAGACAGCCTTTGCTCTCTGCCTGGGACATACACACAGTTGGTCTGTGAAGAGAGTAAGGTTGGTAAAAGCTGTTAAACAGTTTTTGTAGAGACTGACAAGCGTTAGGCTTGTTCAGCCTGGTAGTGAGGGCCTGCAGATTGTATAGTTAGAGCCAGGACATGGCTAGGATTTGTGTTTTGCTATTTTGTCCTTTATTTTGTTTTCTGGAACACTGTACAGCACCTGTATTTGGACTTGTATATAACACAAATAAACACCGCACTGTTTGTCACTTCATCGCTGAATTTGGTATCTGTGCCTGAGAAAACTGCTCATCCCAGGGAGCTTTGTACCTGCTACCTGTCCCCCAGGTTACATATGGTGGAGGCTGCGACCAGCTGTAGTAAGTTACTACTTAAAAGGCCAGTACCTAGAGTGACTAAACATGGAGGAAATCCTAAAACAATTGATGATATCCAACGCTGCACAACAACAAGCAAACATTGCACAGCAGAAAACAAACGCTGAACTACGGCAAGCCAATGCTGCACAGCAGAAAGCTAATGCTATCGCACAGGAGCAGTCGCAGAGGCTGTTTGAACAGCTAGCCACTGATGCAAAAGTGGATAGGAAAACCGTGGCTGAGATTGTAGAGGTGCTAGCACAGTGGTCACCTGCTAAAGTTGATGATGTTGGAGATAAGCCCTCGGTCATCCATGTGGGTCGCTTTCTTTCTAAGATGACTGCAGAGGCCTTTCTGCTAACGTTTGAAGGGACCACTGAGTGGGAAGGTTGGCCTAAAACCCAGTGGGCAGGTCTGGTTACTCCCTTGCTTTCTGGAGAATCGCGGAAGGCTTACTATGATTTGGAATCAGCAGAATCGGGAGACTATGAAAAGGTCAAACGGGAAATCTTGGCACGACTTGGTGTCACTTTGGCAGTTCGAGCACAGCGGGTCCTCAGCTGGTTCTTTCAAGGGGAGAAGCCCCCAAGATCGCAGATGTTCGACCTAATTCACCTGGTGAGGAAATGGCTACAGCCGGAGTCCCTGTCTGGGCCACAAATAGTGGAGGGTGTGGCCATGGACTGGTTCCTGAGGTCACTACCAATTCCCCTGCAGAAGTGGGTGAGTCAAGGAGACCCCAAATCGGCGGACAACCTTGTGGAACTCGTTGAAAGGTACTTTGCTGAAGAAAACCTGGTCACCACCCTTACAACTGCGCGGACTTTCCACCCAAAGCCATGGTCTCCCCAGGCAACCGGTAAGACTGTTCCAGGGGAAGTGGGTGGTAAAGATTGCAAGGAAATAGGGGGGAGGAATTTTGTTGCCAGGACTGAAGTTTGGCGTCCCAAACAAGGGAAGCCATTGCCTGTCTGCAAACCAAACTGGGGAAACGTCAGGTGTTTTCGTTGCCAAGAACTGGGACATGTTGCAGCAAATTGTCCATTGACAGATAAACCGATGCAGTGCGATTTTTCCCTTAGGAGACAGTCTATGTTTCCAGCTGTTTCATGCGCTGCAGCGCCAAATATGAGAAAACCAATGTGCCAAATGACTGTTAATGATAAGCCTATTACAGCCTTGCTGGACTCTGGAAGTCTAGTGACTTTGGTTACAGCTGAAAGGATTGAACCTGTAAATTGTCATGCTAAAAAAATTGCTGTGACCTGTATTCATGGGGATACCAGGAAGTACCCTATAACCACTGTTCGGTTTAAAACTGCCTTAGGTATGGTGACCCATCAGGTTGGACTTGTCCCCAAATTGGTACACATGGCCATCATTGGTAGGGACTTCCCTAAGTTTTGTGAACTGTGGGATCGTCCCGACCCGGTCGCAGTGCCTGACTCAGTGGCAGAGCCAGAACTCCTGGCCACTACTGACAAGGTGGGTACAGGGGATTCCTCTCAGGGCTCCCCGGGTCTTCCTCTATCGGTTATGGCAGGAGAACTGGAGGAGTCTGAGGAAGTCCCCACCACCAGTAGAACTGGACAGCCGTCTGCTGAATCTGAGCCTACGTTGGAGTTTGTTGACCTTAATGTGCACAAAGAAAATATTGGTACTGAGCAAAGAAACGACCAGACCCTTGCCCGGGCCTGGGAAAATGTAACAGTGATTAATGAGGTACCTGTCGAACCAGGGGACAGGCCCTGTTTTCCTTATTTCAGCAGCAATGAGGATTTATTGTATCGTGTATGTAAAATGAATGATGAAGTGGTTGAACAGTTGGTGGTCCCTAAGCCTTACAGACGGGTGGTGTTGGAACTTGCCCATGGGCACTTGCTAGGAGGCCATTTAGGGGTTGAAAAAACTACTGAAAGGGTGTTGCGTAGGTTTTACAGATACTGTTTGTTAGGGCGCCAGTTTGAGTTAGTAACTGACCATGCTCCCCTGAAATGGATGGCCCAAAAGAAGGAGACTAATAGACGGGTGAACCGGTGGTTTTTGGCTCTACAGGATTACTCCCTCACCGTAAAACACAAGCCAGGTGTTGAGATGGGGAATGTAGATGCCCTGTCCCGTGTTCACTCCTGTTGGGCCACAGGTGTTCCAACCCTGGGGTTGAAACAAGGGGGGATATGTAGCAGAGTGTCCCAGAGAGAGCCAGGAAAAGTCCTGTTCGGGGTTTATACCTCTCCCAGGCTCCTCTCATACACGTTCAGAAATCTGTGATCCATGATCCAGTTCGGGTCTTGGTCCTCTTCCCCAGGCTAATTTAAGTTCACCTGAGCAGACAGCTTTTGCTCTCTGCCTGGGACATACACACAGTTGGTCTGTGAAGAGAGTAAGGTTGGTAAAAGCTGTTAAACAGTTTTTGTAGAGACTGACAAGCGTTAGGCTTGTTCAGCCTGGTAGTGAGGGCCTGCAGATTGTATAGTTAGAGCCGGGACACGGCTAGGATTTGTGTTTTGCTATTTTGTCCTTTATTTTGTTTTCTGGAACACTGTACAGCACCTGTATATGGACTTGTATATAACACAAATAAACACTGTACTGTTTGTCACTTTATCACTGGATTTGGTATCTGTGCCTGAGAAACTGCTCATCCCAGGGAGCTTTGTACCTGCTACCTGTCCCCCAGGTTACAAGTGTTAATAAAATCATCTGTCATTTTATGTTTATTTGGATTTAGCAACTCAATGTTAAAATCTCCACAAATGAAAATAGTTTTTTGTATATAAACATTCCCTCTAGTCAATCCTTAAACTACTCAATACTGGAACCTGGTATCCTTTAGATACAGCTAAATATTATGGATTTATGTTTTTCTCTGTATATTTCAATTGATATATATTCAAGCACATTATTAATAACAGTTAACATATTATCCAACAGGCTGAAGTCAAGATTTGTATCCACATAAATTGCAACTCCTCCAACACCTTTATTTTGTCGATCTATGTGCATAAACTCATAACCCTCCAGCTCAGAGTCCACCCCTTTCTCTGTGTTGACCCATGTTTCTGATATTGCTATACTATTGAATGATTGCTGTTCAATATGAATGATGATATTCAATGTAGAATATTAAGTATCATATACCTGTTCTGTTTGCCAATTATTGTTTTTTTTTCCCTCAGAATGATACTTCTTGAAATTCCCCTTACAATATGTTCCTGTTGCCTAATAATAATGTATTTTTAGGATATCTATTTTGGAATAAATGCCTCCCAGCAAAAAAGCAGACACCTAGGAGGCATGTATTATAATGACACTTCTGTATTTCCCATCTAATGTTAAACAGTTGGAGTGAAACAATCTAATGGGGTTTATTTACTAAAGCTAGAGAGTGCAAAATTAATCACACTTCTGCATAGAAACCAAACAGCTTCTAAACTTGTAAGCTGATTGGTTTCTATGCAGAAGTGTGTCTGATTTTGCACTCTTTAGCTTTACTAAATAAACCCCAATGTGTTTGCTATTTTTTTCATGCAAATTATAAAGATACAGCATATGTAGAAATGGTTGGATCAGTATTTGACTCTTTTGTCAATGAGAGACTAAAAATATTTGCTGGCTTGCTGGCTGATTCTCAAAGATGGCTATTTTGCCCATCTTTGGCAGCTTTTTCCAAAAGGCAACTGACGGAGACATCACATAAAACCCTCCAAATAAACATTGCAGGACCACAGTGTCAGTCATTTTCTGAGAGCTGAGAGTTTGATACATCCTCTCAGCACTATACCGTGTGTATAAATGTGTATGATATATATATATATATATATATATATATATATATATATATATATATATATATATATATATATGTATAGTGCCTGGTGTATTCATACCCTTTAAAATTTTATACATTTTCTCATGTTACAACCAAATATTAAACTGTATTTTATTGGAATTTTATGTGATAGACCAACACAAAGTGGCACACAATTGTGAAGTGAAAGGAAAATGATAAATGGTTTTCAAAATTGTTTACAAATAAATATGTCAAACCTGTGGCGTGCATTTGTATTCAGCCCCCCTGAGTTAGTACTTTGTAAAACCACCTTTCCCTGCAATTACAGCTGCATGTCGTTTTGGGGATGTCTCTACCAGCTTTGCACATCTAGAGAGTGGAAAAATACTAAGCCGCGCTTAACTTATACAAACAACTAATTGTGCAAAAAATTGAAAATAAATGGTAAACAAAGTATAGCAACCATATGTAGATTAGTGTACACTTATAACGTGCGTGATATAAAACACACATAGAAAACTCGAAACATAGAACTTAACCCTTGCAATATAAATTTCCGTTATATAAACCTCTATCAGCATAAAAGAGGATAGAACAAAACCACCCAGTGTTTGAACAGTGAGTCCGTATACATGAACCACAAAACTAATTGTTACAAGGCTGTGAATAAAGTCCTCCAAAAATAGACCACAATATTCATAAAGAATTCGCCACTCAGTCCAATAGGAAAAAGAATGTTCAATCCACCACCAGCATGTGATAAAATTTGCCGCTTACCAGAAAGACATGACCCCCCACTACAGAGGGTCACACGAGACTTGTAAGAATGGATATGACTTCCAGCCAAGGGGGGATCCTCAGTGTCCTCCTGGTTCCACCACTCCAGTGGGGGTTGGGAAGAAGACCTGTTCCCGGGCGTATTCCTCAAAGGCCCAAAAAAGGACTCAAAAGTAGGGACATCGGAACCATAAAGGGAAAATAAAACTCCAAATAGTGTAAAACCCTTTATTACTCAAGATAAAAAAGTAAAAATGCACTTACAAATGTATAGAAGAAAATAAGCCTTAAGTCTGTTGTGCCGGCCGGACGCACACAGACAGACCCGTTCTCCTGGAAGCCGTCACAAACACAAGGTGATGTATAGCGTACCGCTCAGCCCTACGCATTTCGCAACAAAATTGCGTCATCCAGGGGCACGAGCGGCACGCTGCATCACCTCCATTTATATTGTCTCTAACCCTCCAAACCTCACTCTGGGCACCTGGCTGTTCCCGCAAAACCAAGCCTCATTGTGATGTCCACACCTGATTTGTCAGGTACTCACCCCATAGACCAATCAAGGACTAAACCCGGGTCAGATAACCACCCCCCGTATAAGCAACCAATCAGATTGGTTCCTAGTGTCTATCTGGACTGTAATGGAGCCAATGGCCAAGTATGCAAAATGCTGATGTTTACTATTCCACTGTACCTCCTGGGTCGCACAATCATCCACACCAGTACATACCTCCAACTGTAAAAAAAAGGGAGAAAAAAACGTGGGACGCCATGTGAGAACTCCTCCCGCTCCACTTCCAGTCCACGACCATCCAGTATAGCCAAGCCTCGCTTTCAGTTTCAGGTGACTTCCGGTCCAGCAAGACCCGGTGTACAAACTGCTGGTATTTGGTGTTCAGCTGCACTCATTGGGTCACACACCCATCTTTATTGATATACATCTCTAACTTTTTGAACAGAAAAGCTAGAAAAGGAAAAATAAACATGGGACACCATATCTCCCGCCCCACTTCTGGTTTGCGGCCGTCCATTGTAGCCAAGCCTCGCTTTCACTCTCACTGACTTCCGGTTCGGCGTCATCAATCAATGGCTGTGCCCGGACCAGCCACGCCTCACTGCCGCTGTCATATCCGGTATGTGGTTATGACAGTCAAGCCTCACTCCCATGTCAATACGTCACATCCGGTGTCTGGCTCACTAGGAAAACTACCAAGCCTCATTTCCATCAGCCCGTAGCTTCCAGTGTGTCCCGTCCGGTATCCAATCACCGTCCGCACGGGCGCACAACTGCTGGCCATAAGGACAATTCAATGTCCCTCGCACGGGTAACATCCACACTGGAGGGCCTCATAGCGCACCAATCGTGGAACAGCACACAATCCCGCACAGGCCAAAATCTGCATTAGTAATCTGATAATCGAAAACGATTACCACACATATCAGCCCAGATACCTGGCTCAGGCTATTTTAAAATACAATCTATATGCTCCTAAGGCTAAGGGAGCATGATATCACCCCATCAGGAGAGGGGAAAAACACAATAAATAAAAAACGAAAGAATAATAAAAATTGTGTTATAATAAATAAAAAAGTGCAATGAATAGTAGATTAATGGAATTTAAAAATTAATGATAGATAACTTTTTCTGGTACCTGGGGGCTCAGCCTACATTGAATAGAGGCGGGTCAATCACCAGACACCTCTTCTCACTATGTCCTAAAGTGGAAATACACCAAAAACCCTCCATAACTTTAACCCTAGAAAAGCCATCATTAATATCCTTTTTGGGGTACCATTGATGTATAAAAAATATTAAATAATTATTAAATTCCTATCATTTAATAATCATTAAAGATCATTCAATAATGGACAAAAAATGAACAAATTCCTATAGCACCTCACCACACGCCACTCCGCACTGAGATCCTAAGGTCGGGATATACCAAAAATTCTCCATAACTTTGACCCTGGGGACTCCCTCGTAAATATCCCCTTTGGACATATACCATAAAGCCACCGGCCCAGAGTGTAAGTCTAGTGGGGAGAGCTCACAATGTCATAAATTGAACATAATAATAAAACTAATTTAGAATAGCTACCATCCTTGACCTGGTGATAAAGATAACCATATGGAACTGTATTCACCATTCTCAGAAAAATGTCTCCATCAAAGGGCATGAAAAATTATTCAATAATAAATACAAAATCAATTCCCACAGCACACCAATTGCAGTCACTGTTATGAACCCCACAATAACTGGGGTTCCTCGTTTTTCAGAGGGTATTCGCAAAGTGAACAAACGACTGGAAGAATGTGGCAAGGATGTGCGCGTCCTCACGAATTATTGATGAAGGCGTTCACATCCGTGTCCACATTCAAACCGAACGGAACATAAGTTTTAAGTCTGTATATCCAGGCCATTTCTTGTCTGGAAATCTCCCTAACAAGTGACCCACCCCTCCAATGGGGTCTGTACTTGTCAATGCCCACATATAGCGTATTGGAGGGGTCCCTGTTGTGTACTTGGTCGAAATGACGTGACACCGGATGTTTATCGAAACCTCTCCTAATATTACCAATGTGTTCATTGAGCCTTGTCTTTAGTGCCCTTTTGGTCCTCCCTACATATTGGAGGCCGCAAGGGCACTGTATCAAATATACTACTCCCTCGGACGAGCAGGTAATAAATGATTCAATGTCATAAGATCTTGATGTGCTCGTAGATGAAAACTTGTAAATCTTCCTGTCCTTACAGCTATTTAAAGTACATACTTGACAGTTTCTACATTTGTAATAGCCTTTCATGTCCTGAAAAAAAGATCTATTCACTTTTGGGGGGTCGTGTACACTTGTTGCCACCCGGCTCCCCAGGGATGATGCTCACATCTAGAGAGTGACATTTTTGCCCATTATTTTTTTCAAAATAGCTCAAGCTCTGTCAGATTGGATGGAGAGTGTCTGTGAACAGCAATTTTCAAATCTTGCCACAGATTCTCAATTGGATTTAGGTCTTGATGTTGACTATACTTTGTAAAACCACCTTTTGCTGCAATTACAGCTGCATGTCGTTTTGGGGATGTCTTACAGCTTTGCACATCTAGAGAGTGATATTTTTGTCCATTATTTTTTTCAAAATAGCTCAAGCTCTGTCAGATTGGATGGAGAGTGTCTGTAAACAGCAATTTTCAAATCTTGCCACAGATTCTCAATTGGATTTAGGTCTGGACTTTGACTAGGCCATTCTAACACATGAATATGCTTTGATCTAATCCATCCCATTGTAGCTTTGGCTGTATGTTTAGGGTTGTTGTCCTGCTAGAAGGTGAACCACTGCCTCTCAAGTTTTTTGCAGACTCGTACACAATCGTACACAATCTTGGATGGTTTTTCCGACAGAATTCCGCTCAAGCTTGGCTTGCATACACACGGTCACACAAAAGTTCTCTGAGCTTTCAACCGTTAAGAACATGGGGACATACAACACTATGACGAGCCGAGAAAGTTAAGTTCAATGCTTCCGAGCATGCGTCAAATTGTTTCCGAGCATGTGTAGGAATTTTGCGCGTCGGAATTGCTACAGACAATTGGAATTTCCGATCAGAACTTTTTCCATTGGAAAAATAGAGAACCTGCTCTCAATCTTTTGCTGGCGGAAATTCCGCCAGAAAGTCAGATGGAGCATACACATGGTTGTAATTTCCAACCAAAAGCTCACGTTGGACTTTTGCTGGCAGAATTTCCGATTGTGCGTACTGCGCATAACAGGTTTTCTTATAAAATGACCCTGCATTGGGCTCTATTGGCTCTATCTATCTTCTCATCAACTCTGACCAGTTTACCTGTCCTTGTTGAAGAAAAGCATCCTCACAACATAATGCTGCCACCACTATGTTTCACAATAGGGATGGTGTGTTCAGAGTGATGTGTAGTGTTAGTTTTTCGACACACATAGCCCTTTTCTTTTTTAGGCTAAAAAGTTAAATTTTGGGACTCAATTCTCTGAAGAACAGAGAGGGCAATCTTTCACAAGGACCTGAAGCGCTGAACTGTATGTTGTCTACCTGGTGCTTGGATTCGGCACATTGCGGATCTGGTGGACAGATCACTGGGGGTCTGGGAAAGACCCGGATGTCATGGTGCATGTTGGCACCAATGACAAAGTCAGAGGAAGATGGAGTGTCCAAAAAAATGATTTTAGGGATTTTAGGGATTTAAGAGCTAAATTGAGGATTAGAATCTCCAAGGTAGTATTTTCAGAAATACTACTGGTACCTCGAGTCACACCAGAAAGGCAGGGGGAGATTAGGGAAGTAAACAAGTGGCTGAGGATCTGATGTAGAAAGGAGGTTGTTTGGGTTCCTGGAGAACTGGGCTGACTTTTCAGTCGGTTACCAGCTCTATAGAAGGGACAGACTGCACCTAAATGAGGAGGGTGCAGATCTTCTGGGATTGAAGATGGCCGAAAAGTTAGAAGGGCTTTTAAACTAGGCAATGGGGGGAAGGGTCCAGACATAGAGATAGCCGATGTGGAATGTATTTTAGTGGGTAGTATTGGGGGCATTAGTGGTAGGTTGACTAAAGCACCTAAACCCATGGTAAGTATCATAACAAGTCATATTTGCAACCTCAGAACACCCAATAAGGAGATAGTTGTCAGGGCTGGGCTCAGCCCTCCCTTCTCTGAGCTGGCCACTCAGCTGTTGGCTAATTGCCAACTCCCATCTCTCTCCACAGTTACCCTTCTGTTGTTGATTCTGCTTGTCAGTCCTGCCTACTTAAAGCCGTCCAGCTCACTTGATCTCTGCCTTCGCCTTGGTCACATCACTAGAAATCCTCTCCTGCGTTCCTGTTTAAAGACTGGCTTTGTTGACGTCCCTCCTGGCTCCTTATCCTGCTTGCTGTTCCTCTACTTGGATCCCTGACTTCTGACCTGGCTGATCTGGTTACTGAACTCTGGCTTTTACCTTTTTATTTTTATTAATAAACAAGTGTGATTTTACTGTACTTCTGTCTCGGGTTCATGGTTTCCAACAATGGTATGCTTCCGGACAAAACGACGAGGCATGTTCACTAATGCCAGGAGTCTGGCAGAGCAGATGGGAGAACTAGAGCTGCTACTGTATGGAGAGAAGGAGAAATTAGATTTAGTGGAAATTTTAGAGACCTGGTTCAATAGCTCTCATGATTGGCTGGCAACCATTCAAGGGTGTTCCCTATATCTTAGGGACATGGAGGGTAAAAAAGGGGTAGGGGTATGCCTGTATATCAAGGGGAATATGAGAGATTACATCACTAATGGAGCAAGGGAACAGGTGGAATCCTTATGGGTAGAGTTATAAAGGGAGGTAACCAAAGAGAAATTAATGCTTTAGGCCCCCTAACCTGAGAGAGGAGGGGGAGACGGACCTCCTATCACAGTTTGGAATGGCAGTAAGGATGGGATTGTCTTTATAATGTGGGATTCTAATTATCCAGACATAGACTGGGCGGAAGGAACCGCACATTCGTCTAAGGCACACCATTTCCTAATTTCATGGGTCAGATGGTAAATTCACCGACAAGAAACAATGTTTTACTAGACCTACTGATTACTAACAATACAGACTTGATCGCTGATGTATAAATACAGGGAAACTTAGGAAACAGCGATCACAGGTCAATTCGTTTCAGAATAAATCACACAAATAGGAAGCATAAGGGGTATTACAAAGACACTGAATTTCAAAAGAGCCAACTTCCAGAAATGACGCTCCATGCCAGAAGATACTAAATGGGATAAAATCCTAGGAACAAAGAACACAGAGGAAATATGGGTGTGCTTTAGGAGCATATTAAATAAGGGTATCACAGTGCATCCCAAAGGGTAATACATTTTAAAAGAGCTAATAAAAGCCCTAGGTGGCTTAACACTAACGTAAAAATGTATTTAAAAGCAAAGGCGAAGACCTTCAAAAAATACAAGGCTGAGGGGTCATCATCAGCATTCCAACTGTACAAAGAATGCATTAAGAAATGTAAGGGTGTAATCAGGATGGCTAAGATAAAACATGCAATGCACACAGCGGAGGAGAGTAAAAAAAAAAAAATTCTTTCATTCAGTGCCAAGCTGGTATGCATTAAAAAGGGATAAAACATTCAATCTCCCACTCTAAAAAACTCTGGGCCAGTCGCACCTGGAGTATGCCATCCAGTTCTGGGCTCCAGTCCTCAGGAAAGATGTGCTAGAAATGGAGAGAGTACAGGGAAGGGCAACAAAGCTAATAAAGGGACTGGAGGGTCTTAGTTATGAGGAAAGATTAGAAGCAAGGAACTAATTCTCTGTGGAGAAGAGACGCTTGAGAGGGAATATGATTTAAATGTACAAATACTGTACTGGTGACCCAACAATAGGTGTAAAACTTTTCAACACAAGGGAACTTAAGACACATGGCCATTCACTAATATTAGAAGATAGGCGGTTTCAGCAGGGAGCATATATCATTTCAAAAAACTATTAGATAGGCACCTAAACAACCGTAACATACAGGTATATACAATGTAATATTGTCATAAAAGCGCGCACACACACACACACGCAGGTTGGACTTGATGGACTTGTGTTTTTTTCAACCTTACCAACTATGTAAGGTGGACTCTATTACTATCTAGGTGACTTCTGAAGGCAATTGGTTCCACTAGCTTTTAGTTATGGGTATCAGAGTAAAGGGGGCTGAATAGAAATGCACACCACACGTTTCACATATCATTAGGTATCACTAAGTTTACAATAAGTGGCTTGATCAGCAATTAGGTGATGGGCTTCTTTGATGTAGTTTACACAATCCTGGATAATGATATCATAAACGTAGTACAGACCCATTACCTGAATACAAACTTGGCATTAATCTTCTAATCGAACCAGCCACACTACTTAAAATCTTAGACAAATCTGAGTCTTCATTTCTAATCAAGCACTTTTACCATACACCATATTTTTACCATATCCCAAAGATCCACAAGAGCCTTATTGATAACCCAGGTAGACCCATTATAGTCACAATGGACAGTATAACTTCTGGTCTGTCCAAATATTTTGACCATTAAATCCAACCTTTGGCCAATGGCTTGCAGTCCTACATAGGAGATGGTATCCACTTACTAAAACAACTAAAATCATACAAATGGGACAATAACTACATCTGGATGTCCCTTGATGTAAACTCATTGTATACATCAATTCCTCATGATTTTGGACTAACATCAACCATTTCCTATCCAATGATCCATACATGAGCAACAGACAGACTGGTTTAATTTTGGAATGCACCAGGTTCTGTTCAACTCATAATTATTTTAATTTTGATGATCAATACTATGTGTAAGTCAAAGGTACTGCCATGGGAGTCAATTTTGCTTCATCATATGCCCATCTATCTATGGGACTTTGGGAGCACCAAACCATCTGGTACAAAAATCTTTTTTTTTTTTGGAGGTACATTGATGATATCATCATCATTTGAAATGTCACGTGACATACAAAATTTTGTTCATCATTGCAATGCTAACTGACATGGTCTATGTTTTACTGTTGTTTACTACCAGACAAGCTAGCTTTTCTTGACCTGGAATTACATCATAATAATGATGCAATTCATGCCAAGAACTACAGTAAACCAACAGCTGTTAACTCACTGTTACATTACAAGAGCTGCCATTACCACAAGTGAATAAACAATATACCCAAGGGACAATTCTGCCGCCTTAGGCTAAATTGTACAAAAATCACTGATTACACAGAACAATGCAATCTACTCAGTAATAAACTCAGAGACAAAGGATATCCATAATCACTGATTAATCAGGCTTATACATTCTATTCACAAGACACACCTACACAAACAAATAGGTTTTTGAACAATCAGTTCACTTAACCACCAGGTTTCACGTTGATCATAAAAGGATGGAGTCAATCCTCAAAAAACACTGGCCTATATTGTTAGAGGATACACATTTGAAAACCCTCCTTCCCAACTCACCCAGATTCACATACAGAAAAGCACCAAATCTCAAAACTAAAATTGCACCAAGCAAATTAAAAACTCGCCCCACCATTCCTACGCCATATACATGCCTTATACCATTACAGGGCATATTTTAATGTAAAAAAACATTATGCAAAACCTGTAAGTTTGTACAACATGGTAAGAAACAAATTGTTAATAGGACAAAACCTGTAACATCAGTGAATTTTATAACTGCTCATCTGACTATGTGGTTTATTGCCTCAGCTGCCCCTGCCACCGACTATATGTGGGTTGAGGAAGGAAAAGATAAACACAGCGTCCCTCGCCATTTCTCCATACACCATAACAATTCTACCAAGGGCCTTCAGGTTTTAATTATATAACAGATACCAAAGAATCTCCCAGGGGCTGAGAGGTTTTATAGGCTCTGTAAGCGAGAGACATATTGAATATACTCTCTCAACACTTTGTCCCCTTCAGGAACTGAAGGGGTGTCTACTATACTTTAACAGCTTTCTGCAATAACCCTTTTGTCCCTTTTTTTCCTTTAGGTAATTTTTTTCCTTTGACAGGATGACTTTATAAATAAATAAGTTGGGTGGTGGGCAGCTTGTCACAAAATAGTAAGTAATCATAATACTGTTATCATGTTAGAGGGGACATGTTAAGTCTTTCTGTCTTACCTTACCCTATTCCTTTTGGGCTACATACATGTGATTTCATACATTAGTTGAACCAGGTATCCTAAAGTAGCCCATTTATGGCATAAATACCCTATCAATATCCATTTCAATATAACCCATCAGTAGGTTTCTTCACCCAAACCAATTCATCCTATTAATATTCCATTCATGTCTATATCCGATTAATCCAGTCTATCATTCATTTTTTGCAATAGTGGTCCCTGTTTTAGAATATATATTTTTTTACTGCTTATCTCATTTATTAAATTATCTTAACTGAGGTTTTACATGATAAACTGTCTTATGATGTTAATGTTAATTTATTTTTCATCTACATGTCATCTGACAATTTGCATATATCAATTGTATTAGCTCAGTCCTAGGAAGTTTGTAATAGAAAGAACTTTAGATTCTTTCCACTAGGTGGAAGCATACCAAAGCACTAATAAGGATGATAGTAGCCTATGTCCCATCAGCTTGAAAAAGAAGCACATTCTGTGTCCAATTGGCCAGAGCATATGCTCCGAAACGTTTTTGCGAACCCACCTGTGATGTCATCTCTATCAATGCCACGATGCAGCAATCATCCAAGCCTCGTTTTCAACCATCCCCATCTGCAGGCCAGGACACTGTCCAGATCCTGCAGGCCAGGACACTCTTCCCACAGACAAGAGGGATAGCTGTATGAACGCTGCTGTGCGGGACCTGGTGTAATTTCCAGAGTGGATGGACATGTGTTGTATTTCCCTAATCTTCATGTAAGTGGATAATGCACTTTTGTTTTATTAAAATGTTACAGTTCTAACTCTTATGCACCTGTTCTTCTCTATTTGCATATTTTGGAGTCAGCTTTCAACTTCCCCTACAAGGCTGGCCCTGTTCCCTGGACTGCAACACTATATATCCCCCCATTTCTCCCCTTCCTTGTTGCTAATACTGAGTTCTCTACTTAAAAGGACTAACCTGATGGACTTATGTATTAGTATGTAAACTATCTTGCAGCACCAGTTTCAAGCCTCCCCTGCCTGGGGTTTAACCCCCTTGGGGCCAGAGTCCTGGTAGTCAGGTTTCGGAGGTTCTTCCCACCCAAATATCTTTTAAACTCCAAAACTCTGGGTCCCTAATAATTTATCAACTAAGAGAGCCCTCACAAGCCATCCTTTATTTCAAACCAGATCACCCCAAAATCCCTTATCTTGCATGGGTGAGAACCTCTGACTACTCCGCCCAGTCTTTAAACTGCCCACCTTAATGGGACCACAACTCAAATACTGATGCAATATATATATAGTTTTTTGTTAAAAGATTAACAGTGATAGTATTATATGCATCGCGCTGATGTCTTTTACGTGCATATCTAATTCATTATGGAAGATACTTTTTACATGCTTTTCTTGTATTACCATTTGTAATCTATTATTATTTGTTTTCTTGTGTTTGACATAAATAACATAAATAAGTAGTAGTTGTAATAACTAATGCATTCTGTTATAGCCTTAATTTTCTAAACAGAAAAGCAAATACTTTTAATTTTTTTAGAATAGCACAGGGGTGGGGGTGGATGTGGAACAATTATAACCCTACATAGCTACCATCCCAGAAAGATACAAAAATCAATAACAAAGGTAGGGTGAAGTAGGATGTTGTATGTACCCCTGTAGGGTTTAAATGAAGGTATATACCACAGAGTAAAAATATAGTTAAACTTTATTTTCTCTATATCAATGGTCAAATAAGAGCCCCCCTCCTTATTTTTCTTTCTCCTTCTCTTTGTCCCCTCCCTTTCATCTTTTGTCTCCCTTCTCTAGTCTCTTCACTTTTTTTTTTATTCTTCTCTGTAGTCTCCCTCTCTCTTCTAACACTTACCGTTGCCCCCCATGGTAGGGGTAGCGGGTGAAGGGCTTCCACCCCAGAGATGGCTAGGGGGTTATGATTATTTGTGTTGCAGCTAGTCTTGATGCCATCCTCTACCTGTATTATCCAATCTGTATATTGTGGTGTTTTGCCCTTTGGAATTATGTTCATGCTTTGTAGCCCCGGGCGTCCAATGAGCGTATTCTGTTTTCTTGTCTACTTCAATTTCTAATAAACATATTGAAATAGAAAACTTGACAAATTAAAGTGGCATTCTATTTATTTGATGTCCAATGTGTCAAGAAACCAAGAATGAAGCAAAGGAACAAAAAGATCAATTAATACCTATAGCTCAAATTTATATTCATGTACTGTTCATTCACCTGTATAATGCCGATAATACAGTCAGTCCAATGAGGAAGAAGCCTGGTGAGTCCGTGGGGATGACCTCACCGGGAAAGCAGAGCAGGCTCCTATTTTATGGTGATCATAATATTGATGTTTGTAATGACAGTGTAGCACCCACAAAAAAAGAAAAGGGAAAAAGGAAAAGGGAGAAATAGAAAAAAGAAATAGAAAAGGGAAAAGAGAAAAAGAAAGAAAGAAAAAGAAAAAAATAAAAATAAAAAATAAAAAGAAAAAAGAACATTAAGCTGTAGCAGCAGGTATTGTTAGTGCTGTGTGTGGGCTGTCAGCCCTAACAACACCTGCTGCTACAGCGTGATGTCCATGAGATGACCTGAGGAGCCTAACCAAGCACCAGATGAGCCTTATTTTAACCTTCCTTTTTGAGTGTTTTTAATCCTTTACAATAAACTGTGCATCTAATAACTACACTCGGGTTGGCGCTTACCCTTTCTCTCTTTCCATTGTATTCACAGAGTTGGCTTTCTCTTAGAACAGCTGTCACCATCTACATTAGACTCATGTGTTTTGCCTCTCCCCTCTCATTTTTGTCTAGTTGTGTCAACCCATTGTAGCTTATCTGTCTCAGTCCCATCTATCCTTTTGCCCACCGATAGGAACAGTTACTACTAACAGGGCTATATACTAGTATTTAATGTATACTATATATCATATACTATATATATTGTATGCTTGTCATTTTGTTTGTTATGCTAGATTTTTATCTGCTGGTTGCAAGTTACAGAAAAGTACCTGTGGATCTGCCATACATGCAATCAGATCTTAAAGTGGTGTTAAACAATGGAAACAAAAAAAAAACTTTTCATTTGTCATAAAGGGCTAGTATGCATCACATGAGAGTAAAGCCCTCCAGCGGTGCGCTGTCACCAATGACAGGGCTTCCATCTTCACTTGTCTTCCTTCCGGGTTTGCAGGCTCTGGACATCTGATTGGCTGAGCCACGATGATATCACACATGCACACAGGAGTAACTAATTGTTTACAGATCAGACCTCTGAAGGAATGCCACAGTATGGCATTCCTTCAGAGTACATGAGCTGGTGATGTCACCACCTGCTGCTCTGTGGAATATCTCCTAAAAATATACATTTTGCCTACAGTTAAGCTTTATTATAAGCTTACCTGTAGATTAAAAGGGCTAAGTTGACTTTACTACCACTTTGAGCCCATTGGGCTGATAATAGCTTTTTGTGGACTGTGTGGTGTCATCCCTCCCCAGTGCCTTTTAAAAAAGCTGCTCGCCCACTCTCACACTATGTTCTCCACAAAATAAAGGCTCATCATTCTGATAAGAACCAGTAGGGCTAAATAGCCTATTAGAGATGACACATGAAGTAAAAAAAGGATTTAAACAGTTCTGAATTTCTGACAAGATTAACAATTTGTTTTGACTTATCAAACAGAACTAACTAAATACTTCTAACAGGCCAAAAGGGAGCAAATAAGGGATGTTAAAAAGTTTACATACACTTCAACTAGATAAACCAAGAATTTAAAAGAAAATGGAAATTGTATTCTATTTATTATGGCATACTCTATTACAGATTTATTGTTTGGTAAGCAATCTAACTCTAGTGCTATTAAAGAAATATTTGTAACAAATTGAGTGAAACCTAAAGTGTACTAAAATTGTATAAATAGCTTTTTCTTGGTTTGTAAATTTAGTTGTGCAAGTTTTTTTTTTATATTGGTATAAGGGCCAAAACACACTTTTTAGCTTTTTTGTGTTGCAGTAATGAATGTGCTACCTTAATACACATTAACGCATGTTATGCGCATTAGCATGCTGTAGCGCCATTCATGGATTATTTATTCTAAAGAAATTAGCTTACTGTCTCCATGAGTAATTGTACTGGTGCATTGGGTAAATTTTAATTTATTTTCACTAGCAGAGAACTCTGTAGTTTGCAACCAATAGTTATTAATTCAAAATATATTGAAAATGTTTGTTTTTCTTGGAGCCTGTGTAATTCTGACGCAAAATTGTTGTGGAGTGGACAAGCATTTGTATTGCAATCAATATGAACTGCCAATTAGTTTGGCTAAGTTGTCTGCACAGTGTCTTGTCATTCAAGCAATACATTTCACTTAATGCAGTATTTTTTTTTAAACTAAAGCTTCTATTCTTGCATAAAACAAAATCAGTTAATGGATCAGTGAATAAATAATTTGTAAATCACATATGATAATTTGCTACTAAATAAATATTAAAGGGAATCTGTCACAAATCCAATTTAATACTAAAGCCAATGCTGATCTCAGCTAAAAAAAACAGCTAAATGGATATACTGTAGCTGTTCTCTTAAGTATGTGCCACTAACTAGCTCTAGGGCAGTGGATCTTAACATCTTTCAGCATCAGTACTAGAGATGTTACTGCCCTTGAACTTGGCATGGGAGTCAGGGAATGGTTGCTTCTATTGATCTTCAGCTTCAAAGAGGTACCCCCACCTAGTACAGTTATTTTTTTGTGATTACTGAAACAGGAAATTCTCACTTTTTGATCTGTCTGATCTGCAGACTAACACACAGCAGAGCAATCCAGGTAGTTATGATCCATTAATTGTTTGAGATTTTGATGATTTGATAAATATATGATAAATATGTGTGATAGATATATGTATAATGCCCCGTACACATGGCCGGACTTTCCGCCAGAAAATGTGTTGTCGTAAATTCCGATCGTGTGTGGGCTCCATCAGACTTTTTCAATCGGAAATTTCTGACACACAAAGTTTGAGATCTGGATCTAAATTTTTCCTACAACAAAATCTGATCATTTAAATTCCGATCGTGTGTAGACAATTCCGATGCACAAAGTGCCACTCATGCTCAGAATAAATTACAAGATGAAAGCTATTGGCTACTGGCCTCTTTATAGTCCAGTCGTACGTGTTGTACGTCACTTCATTCTGAGCGATCGGATTTTCTGACAACTTTGTGCGACCATGTGTATGCAAGACAAGTTTGGGCCAAGCTCGACCCCTCATCATGACACATTGCTTTGCAATTCAAGACAGCATCAATCAGAAAATCAATATCATGTTTTGCCTGTGATGACAGCTTTGCACAAAATCTGAAAGTGCTGGTGTGCTGTAGAGGAGACCAGGCTTTGGACCCCAGGAAAGGAGAATGTGACAACAGTTCTCCATGCTGGAAAGACAGATGTGAGTGCAAAGACATACTTGCTTCTTCTTCATTCATCCAGTGAATCTAAGATTCCTGCAACTCTCCTGTTTCTTCTTCACCCACCAGTCATTAGTGAGGCAACTTTCACATAAAGAAACAAACTTCTGCAACATATCAAGATGGCCACCTCCCCACAGTGTAGGAGAAGATATGGTAAGTCAGTAAATAGGAAACAATCAACTGTAGGCTAGTCACAGAATTAACATGATGGAGAGACAATAGACAAAATGTCTCTTTATTCATCTTTCTATGGACATTTCCTTTCATTTTTTTTTAATAGGAAGGTCCCTACTAGTAACTAGCTTCAAGTTCAGGTCAACAGAGAGTTCATGAATTATGGGTTTTTAATAGTTATCGATTTGCAAGTAACCTAGTATTAGTTTTATTTACATACTGTATATAATTTGGTCACCCCTTTTAGTGGTGGCCTTTGACCTTACCATTTTCACACATTCCCTGTCTTCTGCTTCCATTATTATTATTATTATTATTTTTTTTTTTTAGTATTAGTTTTATTTACATACTGTATATAATTTGGTCCCCCCTTTTAGTGGTGACCTTTGACCTTACCATTTGCACACATTCCCTATCTTCTGCTGCCATTATTTGGTGAAAATAGTTTTACCTAGTTTCAGGCAGAAGACAAGGGGGCCCACAATAACATATATACAGTATATATAAAAATACAAATAAATCAGTAGGCTCTACTTATGAAGCCTATCCTTGGTCATAACAAGTATAGGAAACAGATCCACATTCATGATGCCATTTCTGGTTGGAAGATGAGATGTCCAGGCCTGTGATGATGTTTTCATGGGCTATTTGAGCACATGTTGTGCTTTATTTTTATGTGGGTCTTTTATGTCATTTGTTTATTAAATTGAGTATATACAGAGAGGACTATTTGGCCTCCATTTTATTCTTTACATATGCCATGAACTGCTTTGAGGAAAGAGTGATGTGATACCTGTCATCGTTTGCCCAAGTACCACTGGTCTTTGAGGGTATAGAGCGCCAGCAGGATACACACTAAAGTGCTTATAGACTTCATGTGATTGGGAGGTGGAAGGAGGTGAGCGTCCATTTTTGCACGTGTTGTCTGGATGCTTGGGGACACCTGTTGTGCTTTCACTAAATGTGTGTTTTCATGCTATCTGGTCACTTATGACTGAGTATATACAGAGAGCACTATCTGTTTACCATTTTTTGCTTTACATATGCTAGCAACTGGCATGAGGAGAGAGCTTTGTGGTACCTGCCAACAGCCATCCATATGCTATGGGTCATCAAGGATTTGAGCCCCAGCAGGCGACATCTTTGAGTGCTTGTTTGACCTAATTTGTACAAAGAGTCATTTAAAGAGATGAGCGTCCATTTGCACATAGGCTGTATGCATGCAAGATAACATTCAGGAAGAAGATGTGATCTTTATCAACAAACTAATTTAAGCCCTGGTTAATGGACACACTGACATTTTTTGATTTAGTATTTATTATATTTTTGCACTGCGCCATTTTGTCTTGTGTATTAATAACATAGCTTTATAAGATGTAGGAAGAAGACAAAGGCTAGTTGAGTTCATCCAGGGCTTCATCAAAGCTCCTGGGAAAAGAGAGCTGTCTCTTCCAAGAATTTAAATAAAAATACATTTTGGACTTCCCTCGACTAGAATGATGCTGTATTTATCTAGTTTATCATCTGTAATATACCTTTAATCCAAACTAAGTAAATGTATTTATTTTTTTTGCTACCTGTAAGTTATTTGAATTATTGCACTGCACCCAGATACTGTAGGTGAAAATGGATGACGTGATTGAAAATGGGTCTGTAATGGATTTTAAGATTTGATCCCATACAAAAAGACAAAAAAATAGGCATTTCACTACCCAAAATCCATACTAAGCTCCTGAGACTGAGCATATTACATATTATACTGAGTCCATCTATTACAACCTGCTTACTGAGAACTCATTCACATCTGCTAAGCTATCTTAAAAAGGAAACATCCCCATATATTCAGGTACATGACTGAAGCAAAAACATGCTTTTTTAACCTTTATTGGTATTATCCTGTATAGCAAGTCTAGATAAAAATTGTGTAGCTCTGGAGAAGGTGTAATACTGAAATCACTAAGTCTTTAATCTGCATTCTAAAGCATGAAGATAACCAGAACTGACATTAGGAGATCAGGATATGAACATTTTACAACAAATATAAAATGATTACTGTACAGAAAATTTAACAATAATATGCTCGCATGTAGTGCAAAATAAACACATTTAAAGTAAATAAGATTATAATAAACTAGTATAAATATGAAAGACACAAGCATGTTTTTTTTTGAGAAAATATCAATGCAAACCATACTTTTCTATATGCCAGGATTTATGAACACATATGGCACCACTGTGTGAAAATGTCTGTTGCCAAAACTGGCAACCAATTGCTTTCATTATAACTGAATTACCAATGACAGCTACTGCTGATAATGTATTAATTTATGAACATTGCACAACATTATGCCCTCAAGATGTGTACTGGATGCTACCAACGTTGCAATATGTTGTGATTATAAGACATGATGATAATAAAATCATATCATAAAACAACATGCTACCTGTACATTAAAAGTACATTCACTCGAACAATGTATGCTCTTTGATACAATCACATGAATAGTAAAATAATTAGAAGCTTATCTGTAAAAAAAATATGCTTTTACAGAAAATGGGATGGATATCATTTGAACAACCTATTAACAGAAGCCATGTATTTCTGATAATTTCTCTCTGCAAACCTTATGCATTGTCAGCACAAATAGATATCATAACACAAGGTCTTTCATAAGGAGAGCAGTGATTGCATCATTACTTGAAGAAATGTATAGATAGCTTGCAGAGGGATAGCGGCATCTTAGCAAGGGCTATCAGCTGGTTGTAGGCTTACATACATGAAGCACCACACTCTAGCTTAGTGTTCTCCAAACGTCAGTGTTTTATAGATATTCCAAAAACTAAACTCCAGGAAACCATTAAAACATTCTTTATTCTAGGTATGAATTTTTAGGACTTGTTCCCTAGGTTTAATTACAGTTACAGCTATAATAAATGTCAGACTTTATAATATTACAATCCCCTATACAGCAAGGCTTAAGCTGGTCATAGATTGATCAAAATTCAGCCGGTTCAGAATGGACAGGCAGAATTGTAATCCAACTATGGCCGTTCCCATTTAAGAGGAGTCGATCTAATGATCGACTTCTCTTGAATGGGAATGTTTTGAAAACATTCCTTCGATCATTGCTTTCTGAAAGTGGAGGAGTCTCACTGTCAAAATACATTAGCACAACAGGGAGGATTTCCCCATCCACCTTGATTTTTTTTACAGGCTGATGGGCAAACAAAAAAAAAAATACATGTATGGCCAGCTTTAGAATTGGAGAGTTAGGGCCTACAATTTAAGATAGCAAGGCACTAATTTATTGTGCTAAGCTATGCTGTCAGTCTAACATCATGAGCATGCTTTCAGATGGGAAGAGCTGAAAGGTCGAAATCATCAGCATGCTGATGCATTTTTCTTGTTCTCTCAGAAGATTATGGTGCAGCAAGGGGGCACTTTGTAATGGGAACACATTTAATGTGAATTTATGTAACCTCCCATCCGTTGATACAATGGGGCAGATTTATTAAAACTGGAGTACTCAGAATCTGACGCAGCTGTGCATGGAAGCCAATCAGCTTCTAACTTCTTTTTTTTAAATTAGATTTTCTCTTTATTTATTTATTTTTTATACCACAACAACATATACACAAACATAACATTAAAATCAAAACACCAAAAAAATACACAAAGCAAAAAAAAAAGGGGGGGGGGGGGCAATTTTACCCTACCTCTTTTCCCATTCCTTCCACTGTCAAGTCAATACACAATCCTTTTAGCCTACAAATAAAAACTGTTTTTCTTTTTCCATACATCTATACTCTGGCAACGGTAACTCCTAACTCAGTCCTGTAGCCATATGGTGAAGCCACGGCTTCCAAATAGTGTCAAACCTCTTAGATAAATTCCTCATATAGAAAACATGCCTCTCATAGCAGATGGATCTATTCAGATCAAACATCCAATTAGATATAGTCAGAGGGTGAGCAGAGGTCCACCTAATGGCGATGTGTCGTCCTAGTCACAAAGAGTGCTCGTGCAATTGTAAACCACCTTGGTGGTTTAAGCACTGAGCTATCAAGAAAGCCCAGTAGACATATTAAAGGATTGAGTGAAAGATTCAAATCTAAAAAATAGTAAAGTTAGCTCAATTTTTTTGTATAATGTGAAAGATGATTTTATGCCAAGTAACATGATGTCTTCAGTGTCTATGACAAACGCGTACAGCGTCACTATGCACATGACTTACAGGAAGCTGAGCGAGTGGATGGAATGCAACCAGAGTGAATGTTGTCCACCTATAGCTCGGTTGCCTAAGCTTTATACCGGCAAGTGCAGCCCTTATGGGACTAGGCATTACACTGCATGAACTGCATTTTTGTCTGTTTGCTTTTAGAATTTTTTTAAAATAATCTTTTAATAAATGGAAGTTTTGGTTATACTGCACTATGGGAGCCAATTTCTCTTTTTTAGGAGGATTATGAAAATTACATCTCTCACAACCCGGATATCCCAAGGCTGCTGGAGGAACTGCAAAGGCTGACACCAGTGGTTACCTGCCAACCTAAGGCTCTACATGCGCATTACCCCTGTAGGGGTAGTAGGATCTGGTGAGTGGGGACCCTTAAGGGGGAGCATGCAAGTCACCTGTCAAGATTATGTGATCACCTAAGTCAACTGCTACAACTCCTCTAAATACAAACAGTCACCTTCATTGGGATGAATGCACCTATGTGTTTTCTGTACACAGTGCGGTAAACTGCATCTTGGTGTAATTTTTAATTTTGGTGCAATTTTTGCATTTTTTATGTTTTCGGTGGGATTTTTTTGCATTTTTTTTTTTGTTTTTTTTTGCATTTTATATACACCTTGATTTTATGGTTGGGACACTATGGGGGTTATTTACAAAAGACAAATCCCCTTTGAACTGCAAGTGCACTTGAAAGTGCACTTGGAAGTGCAGTCGCTCTAAATCTAAGGGCTAGATCTGAAATGAGTGGAAGATCTGCTGATTCTATCATCCAATTATGTGCAAGCTAAAATGCTAAAATATTTTTCTTGCATGTCCCCCTCGGATCTACAGCAAATTTACTACCAAGTGCACTTGCAGTGCAAAGTGGATTTTCCTTTAGTAAATAACCCCCTATATGTATATACTTATATGTTTTACTATATGGTGTGATAATTACATTCTGGTGTGACTTTGGTGCGATTTTTTTTATAACTTTTTTGTTTTTTGGTGTGATTCTTTGCATTTTTATTTGGATTTGGTCTTTGGGTTCACACACATTCTGTATTTTGGGTTTGGATACTATACGCACTGTTAAAAGCAGAGGATCACTATATTTATGTCTGGATGTTTTATACACTAATTTGTAAGCCATTATATTTTTGGTGATAACCTCTCCTGTGTAGGATTGGTGTCCGCACCTAGAGGGTTTTAGTACTCACCTACTGGGGTAGGTGAGGTATGATAACTATTACACTATCACCTTTATGGTAACTGTTTTGTTATAATTTATTCCACAATAACACTATGTCTTTTAACACTCAGTCACTATAGAGTGATTTGATAGAGCATTATTTGACATATAGGTAGCGCCACTTGCCCCTTCACATCTTCTTTCTTTCAATAAAAATTAAATATTCCTTTAAATATCGTGCCTGGGGGCAGGGGCGTAACTAGAAATCACAGGGCCCCATAGCAAAATGTTGTATGGGGCCCCCCTGCAAACAGCCCCCCTCCCCCCCACACAAAAAAAATTAGCAAATTCCATTGAAAAACAGATTACCATACTCACGTGGCACAGTACCCAGGCCAGTAAATTAATTAGACCGTGACCAGTAAATTCATTCATCAGTGACCGTGACCAGTAAAATCATTCATTAGTGACCAGTAAATTCATTCATTAGTGACCAGTAAATTCATTCATTAGTGACCGTGACCAGTAAAATCATTTGACCGTGACCAGTAAATTCATTCATCAGTGACCAGTAAATTCATTTATCAGTGACAGTGACCAGTAAATTCATTTATCAGTGACAGTGACCAGTAAATTCATTCATCAATGACCGTGACTAGTAAAATCATTCGACCGTGACCAGTAAATTCATTCATTAGTGACCAGTAAATTCATTTATCAGTGACAGTGACCAGTAAATTCATTCATCAGTGACCGTGACCAGTAAAATCATTCGACCGTGACCAGTAAATTCATTCATTAGTGACCATGACCAGTAAAATCATTTGATCGTGACCAGTAAATTCATTCATCAGTGACCAGTAAATTCATTTATCAGTGACAGTGACCAGTAAATTCATTCATCAGTGACAGTGACCAGTAAATTCATTCATCAATGACCGTGACCAGTAAAATCATTCGACCGTGACCAGTAAATTCATTCATTAGTGACCAGTAAATTCATTTATCAGTGACAGTGACCAGTAAATTCATTCATCAGTGACCATGACCAGTAAAATCATTCGACCGTGACCAGTAAATTCATTCATTAGTGACCAGTAAATTCATTCATTAGTGACCATGACCAGTAAAATCATTTGACCGTGACCAGTAAATTCATTCATCAGTGACCAGTAAATTCATTCATCAGTGACCAGTAAATTCATTTATCAGTGACAGTGACCAGTAAATTCATTCATCAGTGACAGTGACCAGTAAATTCATTCATCAGTGACCGTGACCAGTAAATTCATTCATCAGTGACCGTGACCAGTAAATTCATTCATCAGTGACCAGTAAATTCATTCATCAGTGACCGTGACCAGTAAATTCATGCATCAGTGACCAGTAAATTCATTCATCAGTGACAGTGACTAGTAAATTCATTCATCAGTGACAGTGACCAGTAAATTCATTCACCAATGACCGTGACCAGTAAATTCATTCATCAATGACCATGACCAGTATATTAATTCATCAGTGACCAGTAAATTCATTCATCAGTGACCAGTAAATTCATTTATCAGTGACAGTGACAGTGACCAGTAAATTCATTCATCAATGACAGTGACCAGTAAATTCATTCATCAATGACCGTGAACAGTATATTAATTCATCAGTGACCAGTAAATTCATTCATCAGTGACCGTGACCAGTAAATTCATTCATCAGTGACAGTGACTTGTAAATTCATTCATCAATGACAGTGACCAGGAAATTCATTCATCAATGACCGTGACCAGTATATTAATTCATCAGTGACCAGTAAATTCATTCATCAGTGACCGTGACCAGTAAATTCATTTATCAGTGACAGTGACCAGTAAATGTATTCATCAATGACAGTGACCAGTAAATTCATTCATCAGTGACTGACCAGTAAATTCATTTATCAGTGACCGTGACCAGTAAATTCATTCATTAGTGACTGACCAGTAAATTCATTCATCAGTGACCAGTAAATTCATTCATCAGTGACCGTGACCAGTAAAATGATTCGACCGTGACCAGTAAATTCATTTATCAGTGACTGACCAGTAAATTCATTTATCAGTGACCGTGACCAGTAAATTCATTCATTAGTGACTGACCAGTAAATTCATTCATCAGTGACCAGTAAATTCATTTATCAGTGACCGTGACCAGTAAAATGATTCGACCGTGACCAGTAAATTCATTCATCAGTGACTGACCAGTAAATTCATTTATCAGTGACCGTGACCAGTAAATTCATTCATTAGTGACTGACCAGTAAATTCATTCATCAGTGACAGTGACCAGTAAATTCATTCATCAGTGATCGTGACCAGTAAATTCATTCATCAGTGACCGTGACCAGTAAATTCATTCATCAGTGACCATGACCAGGAAATTCATTCATCAGTGACCGTGACCAGTAAATTCATTCATCAGTGACCGTGACCAGGAAATTCATTCATCAGTGACAGTGACTAGTAAATTCATTTATCAGTGACCGTGACCAGTAAAATGATTCGACCGTGACCAGTAAATTCATTCATCAGTGACTGACCAGTAAATTCATTTATCAGTGACCGTGACCAGTAAATTCATTCATTAGTGACTGACCAGTAAATTCATTCATCAGTGACAGTGACCAGTAAATTCATTCATCAGTGATCGTGACCAGTAAATTCATTCATCAGTGACCGTGACCAGTAAATTCATTCATCAGTGACCATGACCAGTAAATTCATTCATCAGTGACCGTGACCAGGAAATTCATTCATCAGTGACCGTGACCAGGAAATTCATTCATCAATGACAGTGACCAGTAAATTCATTTATCAGTGACCAGTAAATTCATTTATCAGTGACAGTGACCAGTGCAGGACATTAATACAAAAATTACTGTGACCAGTGCAGGACATTAATACAAAAATTACTGTGACCAGTGCAGGACATTTACCCCCTTCCCCCCGCCATGCTGCATATTAGAAAAATCAGTCAAACTCACAAACTGACAGTTCAGAATGCAGTCTGGCCCCATCACTGCATCAGCCTAATTTAGCTTGTACAGTACCTCTGGAATTGTAGTCTGCAAATTATGCAATCAAGTGAGGGCATTGACTGGTTCCTCCTCGGCGGTGCTGCCTGGCTTCTCTTGTATGCAGGCTGCAGTAGCTCAGCAGTAGCTCAGCCTAGCATGGCTCAGTAGCTCCGCCCATCGAGCCTCCGGCCGAGTGACGTCACGACGCTGGGACGGGGCTGATGCCGGTGTTCTAGGCAGGACAGAAGCTTGCCAATGCCGAGCCCCGGTCGGACTACTCGGCAGCGGGCCCCGGCTGAGGGCCCCATTCGGCAGCGGTCCCCACTAGGCTGCGGGCCCCATAGTGACTGCGGGCCCCATAGCGACCGCGTGGGTTGCTATGGCGGTAGTTCCGCCACTGCCTGGGGGTGTTTATACTATGCCTGTAAAGTGGTGCAGTTTTCCCATGTTTAGAACAGTACCGCAGGAAAATTATATTTCTAAAGGAAAAAAGTAAGTTAAAATTGTTCACGGCTGTAATAAATTGTCGAGTCTCTGCAATATACTGTAGATAAAACTCAGAGGAAGCCATCATGGAAGAGTGGAGAGCAGCCACCCTAGTCCACCAGATTGTGGAGCTGTTATCTCCCAGCCCACTTCCCACAGCTCAGCTGTATGAGGTTTTTTTAGCATATGTGCAGCTTTTTGCACTGTTGCAATTTTCAAACTTTTCCTCAATCAAGTGTGGCAAAAACACCAGTCATTTTTGTACCACATGCTTGACAAGGCATTTAACATCCCACCACTCAGACCCTGGCAAGAGCACCTGAAAGCCACACAAAAGGGATGTAATTGTGCTCCTCCTCACTCATCACCTTTCTGGTCTACCCCTGCTATACCTTATGACCTCTCAGCAGCCTCCACTGACAGGGATGATGGTATAGTGCAGGGTTTCCCAGGTCAGCAGGACGTCTGCCAGTAGCATACCACCAGCTGTAGACTAAAGCAGGAACATTTCTCTGCCTCATCTGCTGCAGTGAAAAAAAATACAGTCACTGCCACCCATACAGGGGTCAAGTCCTGGGGAAAAAAGTGTGGGAACTCCCACCCAAGATCCACTCCCCCACCAAAAAAAAAAAATGATACGCTCATATGCACAAACACTTCAAAAGTGATATTTTTCATCCAATTTTCATGTTGTGTATATGAAGCTTAACTGTTAGTACATAAAAAAAAAACAATCCTCAATAAACATTAATACGGTAATTCTCTGAATAATCAGCATTCATTCAATTGTGCTTCGATGCAAATGTGAACATCATGTTCTGATCTTTATTGGGGAATGTTATTTTGTATATAGAGTGTTTATGTTGTGAGTTTACACTTTTCATTGAATAAAGTTTGGATAACACAGGGTTAAACGGAAAGTTCATAAATTAACTGCACATTATCTGGAAAGAATGCTTGGGGAGATAGTGATGTGTTCCTGCTTAGATGTATGTTAGCTTGGGGGGGGCTGCAAACTCTGCAGGGCTCCAACACACACTCGCTGCTATTCCAATCCTTCACATATTTCCACATAAACTTCCCTCCTGGCATTAAACTTTGCCAGGTATTGTGCTCAGCTTACCACCCCAAACTGATGTTCCTCCCTCAGCTCACCTCTCTCCCTGCATGTCCTGTGAGCAGAATAGCTGAGCAAATAGGTAGATCGAAGCGGAAGCTGTCATGGGGCCCCCTATTGGCAATGCCTGAATGGTCAGGTGTGCGGAACTTACTATTGTGAGCTGTGTTGGTGGCTGTTGGTGTAGCAGCTTGAATACTTCAAAGTCTTGCAGGACATGGCTGCTAACGGGAACTGAGTTCCTGTTGTGACAAAAGTACAGGAACTCCGTTCCCATGCGTTCCCGCAGGACTTGAGCCCTGCACCCACATGCCCAGAATCTAAATTAAAGCTTGTCAAAGCTGTTGGCTTCACAACGCATACCCTTCCATCTGGTGGCTTCTGCCCCCTTCTGTGAATTTGCAGAATGTACTGTACCACACTGGCAGGTTCCCAGTTACTATTCCTTTGCACATAAGCCTATTCTAGCTCTCTACAATCACCTGGAAAGCAATTTTGTAGCATTGTTTGGCAAGGCAGTCAGTCACAAGGTCCATGTTACTGCTGGCATGTGGTCCAGCAAACATGGTCAGGGACGATATATTTAGTTCAGAGCACACTGGGTAACTCTGCTTGCAACTGCAGGACAGAACTCAGTGCTGCAACTTGTTGTGCTGCCATGTCTCCATACAGCTAGTGCCAACGATGTGGGATTTGTCGGCTCCATCCTCTCCTCCTCCTCTGCTGAATTGTCCCATGAACTACAAGTACCCCCTAAGCGTTCAAGGGGCTATTCAATGATTAAGGCTGAAAGGTGCCATGCAGTGCTTCAGCTGGTCTGTCTAGGACACAGGCACCACGCCGGAGCAGAGGTTCTAGCAGCTCTGCAGGCCCAGAGGTGGTTTTGCCATGCCAGCTGGAGCCAGGAATGGTGATGTGCAATAATGGCACAAACCTCCTGTCCACCCTTTGGAGGAAACATTTACACATGTGCCATGCCTGCCCATTTAATTAACCAGTTTGGGACCAGCCCCCGCAGGTTGGCTCTCCTGAGTGAGGCATTGTAGATGTACATCGGGCACGCGGCTGCCTAGGGGGCACCCGTACAAACCCATGGCAATCAGATTTGCTTCAGTTTCCAGACCCAGGCCAATGATTTGTGGCCTGGACCTAGTGATTAGTTCTGGCGAATGGGAGACTAACACTACACCAACACTACACTGACACAGTACACATAGGCACACATTTCACCCCCTGATCACCCCTGATCACCCCCCCCCCCCCCCAGTTAACCCCTTTACTCCCTGTTACAGTGTCACCAAGTGCAGTTTTCATATTTTTCTTTGACCACTGTACTGGTGCCATTTGTCACACTAATCAGCATTAGGGAACTTATTAGTAGGCCCAGATAGGTCTAGGGACCACCCCTAAAACCCCCTAATAAAGGTTTAACGACTTGATCACCCCTGTCAGTTTGTAGTTAGACAGTGAGTTACTCTCACGTCAGCTTTTTATAGCATCAGGGTACCTGCCATATATTGCTGAATAAAAGTTTAACACCCTTATCACCTGGTGGGTGATATCAGTTAGGTTTTAGCATCAGTTAGGGTCTGCGTCACCCCAGGCAGCATCAGATTAGTGCCAGAAGCGTTAACACCCACGCACACACTATACACCTCCCTTAGTAGTATAGTGTCTGAATGGATCAATATATTTGATATGATCAGAACTATCATAGCACCCCTAGTAGTTTAGGGTTCCAAAAAGGCAGCGTTAGCGGGATCCACCCAGATACCTGCTAGCACCTGCATTTAGCCCACCCAAGTGCAGTATCAATCGATCACTATCACTTACAAAACACATAACTTCAGCGTTTGCTGAGTTGAGCCTGATCCCTGCCGACGATTATGCCCCATACACAGGATCAGACATTCCAACCACAAAATCGGTCTGATTTTTTCCAAAGGATTTTGGCCAAAACTTGTCTTGCATACACACGGTCGCGCTAAGTTGTTTGGAACAAGGTGACGTTATACACGTACGATGGGACTACGTAAAGGCCAGTAGCCACTAGCTTTTGTCTCCAAATTTTTTCTGAGCATGTGTGGCACTTTGTGCGTCGGAATTCACTACACACGATCGGACAAAGTCCGATCAGATTTTGTTGTCGGAAAATTTTAGATCCAGATCTCAAACATTTTCCATCAGAAATTCCGACAGAAAAAGTCTGATAGAGCCCACACACGATCGGATTTTCTGACAACATAATCCGATTGGACTTTTTCCGTCGGAATTTCCGACCGAGTGTATGGGGCATAGCAGTTTTTTTGGTAGCGTTTGAAGCAGTTGCTGACAATCAGGTGCTCTTTATTTCCTGTGAATTTCACTAGTTGTACCAGTAAATTTAGAGGCCACAATGTTTAATCGAAGGTACACTAGCAAAAATGCCTACATGTTTCTGAGCATGATAGATGAGAGTGAAGAGGACCATCGGTCAGATTCAGGCTCAGAATATGAACCGGTAGACAGCAGTGACACCCTGACAGATAGCTATGATGATGGAGTAGTGGTCCCTGCCAAGGTCAGGTGTACCCGACCATGTTCTTCTTCTATTGTTGAGGTGCAAGAACCACAGGGCTCTTGTATGGGGCAGAGAGCCAGTACTAGTGTCACTCATCCTTCTGGTGAACTGGCAAGCACCAGTGGCCTAGTATATCCTGGTCGTACATCCAGAACTGCAGTAACACTTGGTGACGTGGCGAGTCCCATAAGTGTAGTTCAAACCGGTGCGGCAGCAAGCACAAGTAGTGTCCCGCAGCCACCAAGAAGGCAAACACAGGCCCGTCAAGCCCATAGTGCCCTTCCCGCTGCATTTGCCAATCTGAATTGGGAGCCCACCACTTCTGCAGCTCCCATACTTCCCCAATTCACTGGTCAACCCAGAATTCAAGTGGAAACAGTTGATTTTACATTACTTTTTATTCACTGTTTTTCACAGAAGATCTATATAGATCTATTGCGGAGCTAAGCAATTTGTATGCTAGTCAATTAATCGTTGCTAATACCCAGTTCACCCTTACCAGAGATTGGAAACCTATTACGGTTTTCGAATTTAAGACTTTCCTGGGCCTGTTCCTCTTCATAGGCATAACTAAAAAAAGTGAGTTGCGGTCATATTGTTCCACTGACCCATTTCATCATATGCCTGTGTTCTCTGCTTGCATGACCAGGGCACAATACGAGCAGATCCTGCGATTTATGCACTTCATAGACAATGAACTCTGTCATCCTCTGGGTGACACTGGATTTGATCGGCACTACAAAATTCGAGCCCTCGTAAACTACTTCAACCAACAGTTTGCAGTCTTGTTTACTCCCGATCAAGTTGTCTGCCTTGATGAGTCCCTGATTACATTTTCTGGCCGCTTGTCTATCAAACAGTATCTTCCCAGCAATCGTGCCAGATATGGGGTCAAGATGTATAAGCTCTGTGACAGGGCAACAGGCTATACATAGAGTTTGATGGTTTATGAGGGACCAGATAGTCATGTGGAGCCGGGGGAAGTGCCCAGACTACATAGGGATCACTGGTAAGATTGTGTGGTACATGGTGTTACATGGGTTTTTTGAAAAAGGGGTACCACTTGTACGTGAACAATTATTACACTGTTTAGTTATTCTGCCATTTTTTTGTAACCTTTTTGATTGTAGAATTTGCACATGTGGCACAGTGCGATCTAATCACCGGGGCTTCCCCCCATGGCTTTTAGAGTCCCGTCTTAGACGGGGAAGAGAGCCTGCTTATGACGTAATTATTTGCTCACAGTGAAGTGGCGGGATAATTGTAATGTTTTTGTTCTGTCCTGCCTTCACACAGATACGACAGTCCAAATTCCAATGGCAACTGGTGCTATGGAGAAACCCCTCTGTGTCCACAAATACAACCTCAACATGGGAGGGGTGGACCTCAATGACCAGATGTTGGCGCCATACTCAGTTGCTTGTAAGGCCAGACGCTGGTCTGTATATGTATTCCAATTGGCTCTGCTGAACGCTTATGTGCTATACAAAGCATCAGGCCGAACTGGATCCTTCCTAAAATTCCAGGAAGAGATTACCATAGCCCTTCTGTTTTGAGGCGGTGCTGTGGCCCAACTTCCCAATGCAAATACAGTGAGCCGGCTGCATGAGAGGCCTTTTCCGTATGTACTTCCTGGTACTCCTTTTCAAAGAACACCCCACCCGCTTTTATTGTTCCTCCTGTCCTGACCAACCTGGTCTCTGCATCTGTGACTGTTTCAAATTCTATGACACACTAGTGGAATATTAGCATAGGGTACAGCACTACACAGTCCTAGGACACACTTACACAGGGTCTCGAAAGATGAGATGACCATCACATTTTGAGAGACCCTAATCTGGAATGTTTACAGTTAAAGTTTACAGTTTATAAAAAAATGCAAAAAAACCCCACAAAAAACCCACAAAAAAAAGCCAAATTTCTTTTTCTTCTCTCTCTATTGTTCTCTGTGTCATGGGCCCTCTCTATTGTCCTTTCATTGTTCGCTCTCTATTGTTACTGTATTTTAGAACTGTAATGTTTTATTTTTCTAGTTTTATTGTATTTGCTTTTCAGGTATGGTATGTCTTATGCCCTATGCACACGGTCGGAAATTCCGATGGAAAAAGTCCGATCGGATTATGTTGTCGGAAAAACCGATTGTGTGTGGGCACTATCAGACTTTTTCTGTCAGAATTTCCGACGGAAAAAGTTTGAGAGCTGGATCTAAAATTTTCCGACAACAAAATCCGATCTGACTTTTTCTGATCGTGTGTAGAGAATTCCGACGGACAAAGTGCCAATCATGCTCAGAATAAATTACGAGATGAAAGATATTGGCTACTGGCCTCTTTATAGTCCCGTTGTACGTGATTTATGCCACCTCATTCTGAACGATCGGATTTTCCGACAACTTTGTCTTCATGTGTATGCAACACAAGTTTCGGCCGAAATCCGTCTGAAAAAATCCAACGGTTTTTGTGGTCGGAATGTCCGACTGTGTGTACAGGGCATTACTGTTATACTGTAATGTTACTTTGTTTTATTGTTGACCATCATTTGCTTAGCAGGTACGCCATTCAGCTGCAGCCCGGGTTTATTTATACTGACAGCAACAGCGTTTGCTCCGACGATACATAAAGCTGTGACTCCAGCACTGTAGGAGGTGATTTCACCATCACAGTTAAAAAGAAATGGTGCATGTATGCCCATCATTAAGGGTGGTATTCTAATGGTGGGCATACCCACCGATCAATCTCCTTTTTTTGTATAGCCCACAGGCTGCATGAAAAAAAGAACATTACAATATAGGCCCAACAAGGACCAGCAACATACTGATATGTTGCTGGACTTCGAGTGGTTATACCAAAATGATGCCTGCAGGTTTAGGTATCATATCAGTATCATTCTCTAAGCCAGCAGCCGGATTTCATGTAAAAGCAATCCTAGTGGCTAATTAGCCTCTAGACTGCTTTTACAAGCAGTGGGAGGCAACGTCGCCCCCCCCCCCCGCCATCTTCCATCGTTTTCTTGGGCTCTCCTCCCACCAGGGAACCCGCAAATGCAGCCAGGTGTTCCTCCAGCTGACCATAGAGCTGATCGGAAACCAGAATGGCTTCAATCATCTCTATGGCCTAAGAAACAGGAAGCTACAAGCATTTCATGACTTAGGTTTCTCAGGATAAAAACAGCACCATTAGGAAATTGGGAAAGCATTTTATCACATTGATCTTGGTGTGGTCAGATGCTTTGAGGTCAGAGGAGAGATCTAGGGTCTAATAGACCCAATTTATTTAAAAAAAGAGTACCTGTCACTACCTTTTGCTATCATAGGGGATATTTATATTCCCTGAGATAACAATAAAAATGATATAAAAAAAAATGAAAGGAATAGTTTAAAAATAAAATAAAAAAGCAAAATAAATAATAATAATAAAAAAGCACCCCTGTCCCCTTGTGCTCATGCAGAAAGGTGAACCCAAAGGTCGGTCTTGTGTTGTATGTAAACAGTCATTTCACCATGTGTGGTATCACCTTCAACGTCAGATCGAGGGCAGTAATTGTAGCAACAGACTTCCTCTGTAAATCTAAAGTGGTAACCTGTAAAGGCTTTTAAAAACTTTTAAAAATGTATGTAGTTTGTCACTGCTGCACGTTTGTGTGCAATTTTAAAGCATGTCCTGTTTGGTATCCATGTACTTGAGATAAGATCATCTTTTTTATTTCATCAAACATTTGGGCAATATGGAGTGTTTTAGTGCTTTCAAATAAAAAATAAGATTTTTAAAACAGCTTACCTGTAAAATCCTTTTCTTGGGAGTAAATCGCGAGACACAGAGCCTTTGATAATTATTAAGTGGGTTAGATAGCCACCATCAGGTGATTGGACACTGGCAACTCTAATTACAAGGTGAGTTCGTCCCCTATATAACACCTCCCATATGGAGAGTACCTCAGTTTTGGAGCAAAGCAATAAGTATCCCAAACGAATAATCCCGAAGAGGGGCAGGAACTCTGTGTCCCAAGAAAAGGAATTAACAGGTAAGCTGTTTTAAAAATCCTAGAGCCTTTGATAACTACTAAGTGGGATGTCCCAGAGCAATGCCCGAATTTGAGGGGAGGGAAACACAGATCAGAAACACAGACCACCATTGGACGTGAGGACCTATACTGCTGACTGCAGCACACTGTGCCTGAAGGCAGCATTGTCATGCCCTCTTACATCCACCTGATAGAATCTAGTGAATGTATGGACTGAAGACCAAGTTGCAGCCTTGCAGATCTGAGCCATGGAGCCCTAGTGATGCACTGCCCAAGAAGCACTAACTGCTCTAGTCGAGTGTGCTTTAACCTGAAAAGGAGGGATTTTATTCTTCAAACCATAAGTCTGAATAATAACCTTTCAAATCCATCTAGAGATAGTGGACTTCAACGCTGCCTGTCCCTTTTTGTGGCCTTCTGGCAGTATAAATAGACAATCAGTCTTTTGTACCTGATTCGTTGCCTGCAGATAGATTTTGACTGCGCTTACAACATCTAAAGAGTGTAAAAGCTTCTCCTCCACAGACTGCGGATCTGGAAAAGACAACGGTAGGAAGGAAGGTGAAAGGGTCGGGTGAGGATGCAACACCACCCTGTCTTTGTGAAAAATCAAATGTGGCTCCTTACATGAAAGAGCTGTTAATTCCGATACCCTCCTGGCTGAGGATATGGCTACAAGAAAAAAACATTTTGTTTTAAAAAAAAACAAAGGAGCATGGTGCAATGGTTCAAAAGGTTGTTTCTGTAAAACAGACAAACCCAAATTTAAATCCCACGGGCACACAGGAGGCTAAACTGGCAGATTTAAGCGTAGCGGCCCTTGAACAAAGGCTCGCATCAGGGAATGAAAAAATACCGACAAGGCCAAGATCTGGCCCTTGATAGTGCTCAAGGCCAGCCTCATTTCTACTCCTAATTGAAGAAAGGCAAGAATCCTGCTAATGGTATAACTTCTAGGATGCCACCCCCTGGAGTCACACTAGGAAACATATGCCTTCCAGATTCTGCACTAGATGAGCCTGGAGGCCAGCTTCCTAGCATTAACCAAAGTGGATAAGACTGGACCCAAGAGCCCATGGCTCTTCAGGATGTGGGCTTCATCAGCCAAACCATCAAATTCAGACTTTGTAAGGTAGGATGGAATATTGGGCCCTGAGTAGATCTGGTCATAACGGAAGAACCCATGGTCTTCCCACTGCCATCTTTACAATCTCTGCCTACCAAGATCACCTGGGCCAAGCTGGGGCCACCAGAAGTACCGGCTTCCATTCCCCTTTGACCCTCAGAAGGAATCGTGGGAGAAGCAGAACTTGAGGGACCACATAGATCATAAAGTACTGATCCCACAGAATGGGCATCTGACCCTTGTGCCAGCAGATCCCTTGTTCTTGACACAAAGATGTCCAGTTTTTTGTTGAACCTGGAAGCCAACAGGTTTTCATCCGGGGTACCCCATTTAAAGACATATGGTCCGAAATATGTTGGGGTGTAGAAAAAATTCTCCTGGACACAGCTGCTGGCGGAAATATGCCTGCCAATTTTCTACTCCTGGAATGAAGACCACAGACATGCAGGAAACATGCCTTTCTTTCTAAGAAAAAATGTAATTCCGCTCCTTCTGTGCATCCAGACTCCTGGTGCCCCCTTGGTGATTGATATAGGCCACTGCTGTAGCGTTTTCTGACTGTATCCGCACAGGACAGCCTTGCAACCTGTAAGTCCAGGCCCTGAGAGCCAGACGAACAGCCGTAATCTCCAGAATGTTAATGGGCAAGAGCCCTTCGGCTCTGGACCATCTTCCCTGGGAAGAGGCTTCTTCCAGAACTTCCCCCCAGCCTACAAGGCTGGCATCTGTGGTTACGACCTTCCAAGTAACTGGAACAAAGGATTTTCCTTTCAGTAGATTCTCGCTTATTAACCACCAATTGAGGCTCTGGTGTACCCATGGTGACAGGCACATTGGAAGATCCAAGACTTGAAATCTCTTGTTCCAAGCAGATATGATGCTGCTCGGTAAAGGTCTTGAGTGAAATTGGGTGTAAGGAACAGCCTCAAATGAGGCTACCATTTTCCCTAATGACCTCATACATAGTCGAATGGAAGTATTTTTCCTTGTTGTGACTGTTCGAACCAAATTGGGTAAGAATACTTTGCTTTGGACTATGTCTATGACCGTGCCCAAATATTCCAGCCTTTTTAGGGGCTGTAAGGAGGATTTTTCTAGATTGAGGACCCAGCCTAGGTACTCTAAATACTTCACTGTGCTGAGCACATTGTGATCTAAGCATGCTATGGACTGTTCTACGAATAGCAAATAATTCAGATAAGCTATTACCGCTATGCCTCGAGCCCTTAGATTTGCCAGGGGTGGAGCTAGAACCTTCATAAACACCAGAGGTGCGGTAGGGGCACAAACTGGAAGTGGCGCTGCTCCACCGCAAACCTCAGAAACATCTGGTGAGCGGAGAAAATTGGCACATGTAAATATGCATCTTTGATGTCTATCGATGCCAGAAATTCTCCTCCCTGCAAACCACAGAGTAGATTGACTCCATGTGAAAAGAATGAATGTTTAGGAACTGATTCAAGTCTTTTAGATCTAGAATAGGTCTGACATCCCCGTTTGGTTTCGGAACCGTAAAGAGGTTCGAGTAGAACCCAGAGCCTTACTCTTTTGGGGCTACTTATAATCACCCCTTGGGACAAAAGGCATTCTAAAGGCCAGAAGCAAGGGCCTCCTTTTTTTCTGGATCTTTGGAGACACTTGACCTTAGAAAGCAGGATGGCGGAAGCTCTGAAACGCTAGCTTGTAGCCCAGAGACACCATGGAGGTTACTCATTTGTCCTGAACCTCTTCCCACCTGGGGTCTGCAAACCACAGCAGCCTTCCCCCCGCACAGCCGAGCGGGGCCGCCTCCTCATAATGAGGCTTTGGGGTTCTGTTTAGCAGATCTTGGACCCCAAGACTTTTTCTGCCCTTGGTCCTGGCCTTGGACCTTTCCCCAGTATTGGACTGGGGAGGCCATCACCACTGCGTGGAGGTCGTTGCTCCAGGGGCTGGGAAAAGAGAACATCTAAATGAGGGACGTTTACTCTTCCTCTTAACTGACAACAAAGTGGTCTTGGCCCCGGTAATCCTCTGGATATATTTGTCCAAATAATCCCCAAACAAGTGTTCCCCATGAAATGGGAACCCAGTCAAAAATCTTTTGCATGAAACCTCAGCAGCCCAATGCTTAAGCAATAGGGACCTGCACATGTGTACCAACAGGAGAGTAAGGCAGATGCTTGCTGAACAGAATCCATAATGGCATTAACCGCAAAACATTAGGAAGGTCTGCATAAACCTTGCCCTGTTCAGTGGAGAGGAGGTTAACCACCTGCTTCATTTGTTCCTTTAGGAATTGTCACATGCCAACTGCTGCGACTGCAGGTTGGACCACAGGGCTAGCCATAGAAAAGGAGGCTTTAAATAAAGATTCCAGCTTTTTGTCAGTTGGATCTTTGAACCCCTGAGCATTGTCTACAGGGCAGGTCAGGCTTTTATTCACACAGGAAACAGCCGCATCAATTGCTGGCACCCCCCATTTCTTGGTGACCAGATAAAGAAGGGAAAACTTCTTAGGAGGAGAAAATCGCTTATCTGGGTGAACCCAGTCCTCATACAACAAGGAATGAATTGGGAAGGTATACACAGCCTGTGGGGATTTCCGGGGTCCCAATGAGGAGACAGAGGATATGGCAGCCTTAGCAGAGGGCAATTTGTATGTGGCATGCACCAACTCAGTGTAATATTGCACCTGTACCTTGAGGGCCTGAGAGGCAGAAAAGAGCTTCTCCTCATCCGCTTAATTGTCTAACTGTTCCTGATCCCCATCCCCAAATAGGCATACTTCATAATTATCAGATTGCTTATCTGATAAGGAATTACAGCAGAGGCAGGGGATCTATCCCATTTTATGCAGCTCCTCAAGGAAGATGTGATTAAAGTAGCAATCCATCCTTCTAAACCACCCAATGCAGCTTTCATAGTGTCTTCAGTTACATACACAGGGGCCGCAACATTGGGAGAGGCTGCAAAGCCTGACAGGGGCAATGACTCATCCTGTCCAGTCTTTCAGGGGGGATGGAATCCTGCAGGTATGTCCAGAACCCCTAGATCTAGGCAGTGACTTCTATGTGCCTCTTTTACCTGCCCCTGAAGCCCTTTTACGGGGAGACATAGTCCTAAGCTGCAAAAGCAGAGATACTAGTATAGATGCAATCACTGTTGTGCCTTAGTCTTACAATATAATCATTAGCTTAGTCTGCACAACCTGATGCCAAGTAGGTGTCTTAGGTATGCCTGGATCTGAAGCTACTGAGATGCTTGCTGCTCACAATTCTGTGTCTCCCCACTTACAGGGGCTCCCAGCACCCTGGACTTTAAATATTCCTGCCTCGTGCCTGCGCACTGATGATCCATGCATGCCGCACGTGCACGGCGCCTGCAACCACGACCCCCTCCTTCCCTGCCAAATCCACAATAAAAGTGAGGGGGGAGAAGGGAGACCTCCAGAGGACTATGTGGGACCCCAAGACTACGCTTCACAGACCAGCTTCACTGAGTATGTATCCTGGAAGGCATGTAAGTAAACACCAGGTATGTCTCCTACTCCCTCTAGTGGTAGAAACCAGGTAATACACGAAAAACTACTCGTAGAAGAAAATCCTTAGGATTGTCTTAAAGCGGTTCTCCACCCTAAAGTGGAAGTTCCGCTCATCTGATCCCTCCCCCCCTCCGGTGCCACAATCGGCACCTTTCATGGGGGAGGGGGGTACAGTTACCTGGATAATCCAGGTATCTGCACCCACTTCCGGGACAAGACCCCCGCAGACCGCCGCAGATGCCCCGCCCCCCTCATTGTGTTCTGGGAAAAACACAGTTCCCAGGACACAGCGGGGACCAGCAGAGACGCACAGAGTGACTTGCGCATGCGCAGTAGGGAACCGGGCAGTGAAGCCGCAACGCTTCACTTCCCGATTCCCTGACAGAGGATGGTGGGGGCAGCAGAGAGACGAGCGATCGCTCGTCATCCACCGCCGACATTGCTGGACCCTGGGACAGGTAAGTGTGAATTTATTAAAAGTCAGCAGCTGCAATATTTGTAGCTGCTGGCTTTTAATATTTTTTTTAAAGGTGCAGAACCGCTTTAACTTACCTTATCCCTGCCGCAGGAAACTGCTGAGAACAGACAGATCTAACCTTCACCCATCACGGCGGTTAATGTTGTGCCAACCTTCAGGGTTCTGGGTTCCTACTTACAGGATCCTCCTCCCTTGACCTGTAGAAGACTCTGCCAGAAAACTTTTCAAGCAACTTTTAATTTTTGCCCCAAAGTACTGGATCCCAGAGCCCAGTCCTCAAAGAGAGACATTGCAGGCCAAACCTTGTTTCTTCTTTCATGAGGCCCAGGTACCATCCATCTTAATCATATTTATTGGCCCGAGGTATGGATCCGGTTGTACAGCTCCTAGGCCCTCGCAGAGACCATCAAACAGAGCTCTCTTCTCAGCACATCTTCAACGTGACCAACCACCTTAGACACTGGCAAAAAACTGAGGTACTCTCCATATGGGAGGGGTTATATAGGTGAGGACTCACCTTGTAATTAGGGTTGCCAGTGTCCAATCACCTGATGGTGACTATCTAACCCACTTAGTAATTATCAAAGGCTCTGTGTCCCATGATGTATGAACAAGAAATGTGTTTTTTATTTTTATTTTTTAATTGTGTTTGAAAGATTATATCATTTAGTGACAAATTTGTACAAAAAAAAAAAAAAAAAATGTTTTGTTTCCAAAACTTGTGGCAAAATATAAAATATTCCATGGATTCAACATCCCTCCCAGCATATAGCTTGGGGTGTCTACTTTCCAAAATGGGGTAATTTTGGGGGGCGGGGTGTGCTATCGTGGCATTTTATGGCCTTCAAAACTGTGATAGTCAGTGAGGGGTGAAATCAAAAATTGGCGCCCTTAGAAATCCTGAAGGCGGGGCTTGGTTTTCAGTGTCTTGTACGTGGCTAGGCTCGGTATGGTATCCCCATACTCAAGAGAAGCAGCAAAATGTATTTTGGAGTGTAATTCCAAATATAACCATGGCATGTGTGAGCATTATATAACTTAGTGACAACTTTGTGTTAATTTTTTTTTTTTTTCATTTTTCAATCACTTCTGACAAAAAAGTAAAATATTGAATGGGCTCAACATGCCTCTCAGAAATTTCCTTGGGGTGTCTACTTTACAAAATGGGGTCATTTTGGGGGGGGGGGGGGTGTTGTCTTGCCCTGCCATTTTAGCACCTCAAGAAATGAGATAGGCAGTCATAAACTAAAAGCTGCACAAAATTCCTGAAAATGTACCCTAGTTTGTAGACACTATAACTTTTGCACAAACCAATAAATATACGCTTATTGACATTTTTTTTTTACCAAAGACATGTGGCCGAATACATTTTGACCTAAATGCATGACTAAAATTTAACTGGATTTTTTTTATAACAAAAAGTAGAAAACATATATTTTTTTTAAAAATTCTGTCTTTTTCCGTTTATATTGCAAAAAATAAAAATCGCAAAGGCAATCAAATACCATAAAAAAAAAAGCTCTATTTATGGGAAAAAAGGATGCACATTTAGTTTGGGTACAGCATTGCATGACCACGCAATTACCAGTTAGAGCAGCACAGTGCCAAATTGTGAACAGTGCTCTGGTAATTTCCAGGGCTGAAATGGTTAAAATATAAAAACAATTAAAACAGTGCACTTACACTCACATATTACATAGTTGTATAGTTACATAGTGAGTGAGGTTGAAAACAGACACAAGTCCATCGAGTCCAACCTATGTGTGTGATTATATGTTAATATTACATTGTATATCCCTGTATGTTGCGGTCGTTCAGGTGCTTATGTAACAGTTTCTTGAAACTATCGATGCCCCCTGCTGAGACCACCACCTGTGGAAGGGAATTCCACATCCTTGTTACTCTTACAGTAAAGAACCCTCTACGTAGTTTAAGGTTAAACCTCTTTTCTTCTAATTTTAATGAGTGGCCATGAGTCTTGTTAAACTTCCTTCTGCGAAAAAGTTTGATCCCTATTGTGGGGTCACCAATATGGTATTTGTATATTGAAATCATATCCCCTCTCAAGCGTCTCTTCTCCAGAGAGAATTAGTTCAGTGCTTGCAACCTTTCCTCATAACTAGCATCCTCCAGACCCTTTAGCTTTGTTGCCCTTCTCTGTACTCACTCCATTTTCAGTACATCCTTCCTGAAGACTGGTGCCAAGAACTGGACAGCATACTCTAAATGCAGCTGGACCAGAGTTTTGTAGAGAGAGAGAATTATCGTTTTATTTATGGAATGAATCCCCTTTAATGCATACCAATATTCTGTTTGCTTTGTTAGCAGCAGCTTGGCATTGCATGCCATTGCTGAGCCTATCATCTTCTAGGACCCCCAGGTAATTTTCCATCCTAGACTCCCCCAGAGCCCCCCCCCCCAGTGTATAGATTGCATTCATATTATAGCCACTCAAATGCATTATTTTACATTTTTCTACACTGAACCTCATTGCCATGTAGTTGCCCACCCCATGAAAACAAATGTTCAGATATTTTTGCAAGGTTTCCACATCCTGCAGAGAAGTTATTGCCCTGCTTAGCTAAGTATCAACCGCAAATACAGAGATTGAACTGTTTACCCATTTCGCCGGGTCGTTTATGAACAAATTAAACAGGATTGGTCCCAGCACAGAACCTTGGAGGACTCCACTACCCACCCTGACCATTGCAAGTACTCCCCATTTATCACCACCCTCTGAACTCACCCTTGTAGCCATTTTTTAATCCATGTATTCACCCTATGGTCCATACCAAGGACCTTATTTTGTACAGTAAACTTTTATGGGGAACTGTGTCAAATGCTTTTGCAAAATCCAGATACACTACATCTACGGGACTTCCTTAACCTAGATGGAAACTCACCTCCTCATAGTAGGTTAATATATTGGTTTGGCAAGAACAATTCTTCATGAATCCATGCTTATTACTGCTAATGATACCATTCTCATTACTAAAATCTTGTATATAGTCCCTTTTCATCCCCTCCAAGAGTTTACATACAATTGATGTTAGGCTAACTGGTCTGTAATTCCCAGGAATGTATTTTGGGTCCTTTTTAAATAGATTGGCTTTTCTCCAATCAGCTGGTACCATTCCAGTCAGTAGACTGTCAGTAAAAATTATTAGGGTACCCTCCCCAGCACTCCACTGCCACTCTGCCACATCTTTTGGAGACCTGGGAAGCCATGCTCATCTCTACTCAGAGGAGTTTCATCCATAATTAGACATCATCAGGAGGCAGATCATTGAACAACACCAACAGTATAAACACAAGCCAAGACATTCAAAATAAGACATAAAAAACAAAAATAATCACTGCGCTTAGGTAATATAAAAGAAAGCACACAACACAATGAATTTGTGATACCAAATCCTAATATGTGCAGCGCTATGAAATAAGTTATAACAAACAATGTAAAATCAGAAAAATAAGCGCATATTCATAATAAGGCTAGTTGGTCTGAACAGGAAAAGATATAACATAAAAGTACACAGCTGAGTTCCTGCTCCATAGGGAGCCCAAAGAGCTTCAGGTCATAAAAAAGAACAAAATATGAACTGAAAGTGAAAAATGTTCATGATGAGGACCGTATCAGTACAGTCATGGTGTGAAAAACAGATCCGACAGTTCCCTTGTCCAGGTGTGGCAGAGAGTGAGTTACAGGGACGATAACAAGATAGCTTCATGGGGGTCCCCTTGGGAATAGAGGGCCTTTAGATGTGCACACTGGAATGGTGGTATAAGGATGAGATACAGGATGTGCTAGGGTCCTGAGCAATACTGTCTCAGAGACCCGGCCTGGTGTCACCAACAGTAAGCCATCAGCAAATGTTGTAGAGCCTCTAGTGATGAGCAGGAATGCTGCATGTCACAATAAGCAAAAGGAAACCTCCAGGCACACTTTAGCTGATGTTGCATTAGAATTTGTATTTGTAACTTAGTAGCCTGAATTTTAGCAAACATTGGGTGGAGTCTTGAAACTGCAGACACACACATATAATATATATATATATATATATATATATATATATATATATGTATATATATATATATATATATATATATGTATATATATATATATATATATATGTATATATATATATATATATATATATATATATGTATATATATATATATATATATAGCTAGCTATATGTACATATATATCACCAAAGTGAGTACACCCTTCACATTTTTGTAATTATTTTATTGTACCCTTTCATGTGACCACCCTGGAATAATTAGACTTTGCTACAATGTAAAGTAGTGAGTGTACAGTTTGTATAACAGTGCAAATTTGCTGCCCCCTCAAAATAACTCAACGCACAGCCATTAATGTCTAAACCCCTGGCAACAAAAGTGAGTACATCCCTAAGTGAAAATGTCCAAATTGGGCCCAATTAGCCATTTCCCCTCCCCCATGTCATGTGTCTCGTTAGTGTTACAAGGTCTCAGGTATGAATGGGGAGCAGGTGTATTCAATTTGTTGTTTATGCTCTCATTCTGTCATACTGGTCACTGGAAGTTCAACATGGCACCTCATGTTGCTCTACATAGATATGGCCTAGGCTATAAAAAGATTGCCAATACTCTAAAACTGAGTGGCGGTTTAACAGGACAGGTTCCACTCAGAACAGGCATTGTTGCAGAGGTTGACCATAATCTTGGAAGAAACCATGAATCAGACCGAGACAGAAGTACAATTAAATCACACTTGTTTAATAAATAAAAATAAAAAGGTAAATAGAAAAAGCATAGTCAAAGCATAGCCAGAGTCCAGTAACTGAATAGAGTAGTCAGCCAGGCCAAAGTTCAATAACCATGGAGAGAGATGAGAGCTGGCAATTAGCCGACAGCTGAGCAGCCAGCCCAGAGAAGGAAGGGTTAAGCCAGCCCTGACAACACTGCACACTGCGACATTGGTCTGCATGACTGTCGTCCCAGAAGCAAGCCTCTTCTAAAGATGATGCACAAGAAAGCCCGCAGCTTGCTGAAGACAAGCAGACTAAGGGCATGGATTACTGTAACCATATGCTGTGGTCTGATGAAAGAATACAAGGCAAGAGAGAGTGCAAGCCGGCCCTAGTGTAATACTGTATTTATTGATAAAATCTAATTATAAAATTGTGGGTTGCACTCACAAACATCCGATGTAAATTAGCATGAACAGCTCAATACAAGCCTCCTCTCCTGGTTTGTGTAAATCAATTGGCTCACAGCAACTTGCAGTGTGAGGAAGGGTTGTGACTGTTGGTACTAAAAGCCCACATCCTTGTTTCACACACCGCTCAACACTCGCACGGACCAGCCAGCGCTGTGTGACATCACTCGTGGTCAGAGAGGGAATTCACAGTGAATCTGCTAATACCTCTGACATGCATACACGCGGTTGCTATGACAACATGTTTTGGACGCGTGGCCTCCTTCTTCAGGTAACGGCATCATCTCTTCTAGTGTTCCTATATACGTGACACCACAAGCCCCTCCTCATAGTCAGCCAATGGCTTTATTACAAACCAGGAGCAGTTAGTTCACAACAGGAAGTATCTACAAAGAGGAGGGGGTTAAAAAATAGCAACACAATCCTAAACTAAGTTTTACAACTGTATATACATTAATTACAGCTTCCTATAATATAGAACGGATAATGTTAAGACTAATTCTAGCATATATTATTTAAAATTGTTAAAAAGTTTAAATAAAATGTGCTATATAGAATATAAAATATAAAACATAGCATAAATGTATCTATATTATTATCAACAACAGAATATACTGTAAGAACATTATCATTTATTTCAATTAATTCATAATATATTATAAAAAATCATATTAATACAGATGTAATAGATCGTGATTCATATTTGTATGCAAATGATATACAATTTATGGTAATTATAATTCATTTTTAATTTTTAATTTTTAATATTAGATGGTTTTTGGTTTTTGGTTTTATGTAAAAATATTATGTAAAAATATAAATATTAATTGTAATTTATCATTTTTTAAATTTATAATAAAAAAAAAATTAATTCTTAACTTTTAATTTATAATCATTGTAAATATCTACCTCCTAAAATAAAAGTATTAAATTACTTTTGACCATGAGAAATAAATCTACATGCTTTACATTTAGTACTTTTACACCTATAGCATCCTATGAGATAAAAAAAAATTAGGGATACTCTGCATTTTCAAATTTTGCTTATCTTAATGCGGCTGGAAGCAATTAAACTTTTAACATTATTTGCACGTCGAAAAACTACCCAAGGTTTATTAAGGAGAACTTTCCCAAGAGCTTTGTCCTGCCCCAAAATTGGCCAGTGTTTTTGGACGGATTTTTTTATGGCCCAGTGTTGGTCATTATATGTTCTGGATACCATCTCTCTATATTGGTCAATTGCCTTTTGGATATGCTGATCTGCATATCCTTTTTCTAAAATAATTTTAGACAAAATGATTGCCTGGTCATCATAATCCTTAGTACTACTAAAGTTTCTACATAACCTACAAAATTGACTGTAAGGTATATTCTCCTTCCACTTAGGATGGTGGCAACTCCTTTGATGTAAATAAGAGTTGCCAGCTGTTTCCTTGAAGTGGGTTTTAGATGTGATGTTACCATCTCCATCATTACCCAGTTCAAGGTCCAAAAATATCAAGGAGTTAGGATTACTTACACGGTTAAAGTGGATACCAAACATATTATTATTTCAATATGAGACAAATTTGTCAACAGTATCAATAGGCCCATCCCAAATAATGAGGACATCATCGATATACCTTCCATAGTATACCAGATGTTTGGTAAAGGGTTTCTGGTGCCAAATACAAAATTTTTCCCAATATCCGATAAATAGGTTAGCATAGCATGGTGCGAAATGTGCACCCATAGCCGTACCTGCTACCTGTCCATAAAACTTGCCATTGAAGGAAAAATAATTCCTTTCCAGGTCAAACTTAGTGTATTGACAAATGAACTCAGTTTGATTCGGGTTCATATAATCTGCTTCTGATAAAAAGTATTTGACTGCCCTTAATCCTCCCTCATGGGCTATTGACATGTAGAGTGAACTCATATCTAAGGATAACCATAGTTATCCTGGATCCCATTTATATTGTTGTAAGGTGTCCAGGACATGTGCAAAATCCTTTATGTATGCAGGGAGGAAAATAAGAGGTTGGAAGAAGGCATCCACATATTGAGAAACTCAGCTAGTGATGCCATCTATATTGGCCACTAAGGATGAGCCGAACACCCACCTGTTCAGTTCGCACCAGAACCTGCGAACAGACCTAAACTTTGTGTGAACTTTAGAACCCTATTAAAGTCTACGGGACTCGAACTTTCAAAATCTAAAGTGCTAATTTTAAAGGCTAATATGAAAGTTCCTAAAAAGTGTTTGGGGACCTGGGTCCTGCCCCAGGGGACATGGGTCAATGCAAATTTTTTTTTAAAAATGGCAGTTTTTTCAGGAGCAGTGATTTTAATAATGATTAAAGTGAAACAATAAAAGTGTAATATTCCTTTAAAATTCGTAACTGGGGGGTGTTGTCTATAGTATGCCTGTGAATGCGCATGTTTCCCGTGCATAGAACTGTCCCTGCACAAAGTGTCATTTCTGCAGGAAAAAAAGTATTTTAAAATCACTTGCGGCGTAATACAGAGAACACTCAATGAGTGTTCTCTGTATTATGGAAGCCAACAATTCATTCTTTTAAAAAAAAGAAAAAAAAAAGCGTGGTGTTCCCCTAAATTCAATTACCAGGCCCTTCAGGTCTGGTATGGATATTAAGGGGAACCCTGTGTCAAATGTAAAAAAAAAAATGACGTGGGGGGTCCCCCTAAATATCCATAACCAGACCCTTTATCTGAGCACGCAACCTGGCAGGCCACAGGAAAAGAGGAGGAATGAGAGAGCACCCCCCTCCTGACCCATACCAGGCCACATGCCCTCAACATTGGGAGGATGCTTTGGGTGTCTGTGACCCCTCGAAGCACCATGTCCCCATGTTAATGGGGACAAGGGCCTCATCCCCACAACCCTGGCCAGTGGTTGTGGGGCTCTGCAGGCGGGGGGCTTATCAGAATCTGGAAGCCCCCTTTAACAAGGGGACCCCCAGATCCCACCCCCCCGTTTGAAATGGTAAGAGGGTACAAAAGTACCCCTACCATTTCACAAAGAAAGTGTACAACATGGTTAAATAAGACAAACACACTTTTGAAAAATTCCTTTATTAAAAATAAAAAAAATAAAAAAAATATTCCAGCGGTGATAATCCACTCTTGCTATCCAGCGACAGATGATCATCTCTCCGGGGTCCAGCGATGACTGATCTGATCCAGGTGATTTTCAGTCCAGCGCAGTCCATCCATGCATCCATCTTCTGTCTCCACTGAGCAGACACTGCGGGAAGCCTGATATTTCTTACATTAGGAGGGCGGGGCCACCCATCACCTGACCCCCGCCCCCTCTGATGGTAGCAAGGGAAGCCAGGGGTTCCCCAATGACGTATGTGTGACCCCGCCCCCCTCTGGTGTAACGGAAACCTGCGAGGACCCTCACCCTGGACCAAAGGGTTTTTAACTACCGGCTGGCCAGAGCCAGAAGAGTGGAGGAGAATGTTTTCAGGATAATGGCCAGCTGGTTCCACCTACTCCTTACACCAATCAACATGGTCTAATATAAACTTAAAAATAAAAATTAGAAACGTGCTAAACCTGTGACTATAAACAGGAATAAACCATGAATATACCACACAAAAATGTGCATACCATTCACAATGTAATGTGAATAGTAAAATAAATATAATTAATTAATATACCCTGGGTTTCACACAAAGGTGCGCAAACCAACCATAATTTAATGTGAATGGCACATATATGTGAATAAATTAATAAATCATGAACATTGTGAGAGACATCTATAAAAGATTAAAACATAAGGGTTATGAACAGACCTCAGTCCGTATCTAAACCAAACAGTCTGTGTATAAATGGTTGAAAAGTGTCATATCCACCCGTGCAAAAATCAAAAATAAAGTCCATCCATAGATGAGATGAATCTTCAACCACTGAGAAAAACAAAACGTGTTTAATCCATCACCACTATGGAAAGAATCACTTCTTAACAGATAACCGTGATCCCCCACTACAGAGGATCAGGGAAGGCATATAATCTAGGCACAGCTTTAGCTTAAGAGCGCATCAAATCCGCTAATTAATTAATTATTATATTTTTTGTGTTTTACTTCAAAAGGGACAGTTTGTTTGGCTTTTTGGAATGTACCTGCCTACTCACAATGTCAAATTAACAAGGGACAACAACACTAAACAACCTCCTTGAGGTTAAAAAAATACAAGTTAATAATGGTGTTGTGGTTACTTGACACAAAAAACAACAAAATATATTATGGAGATCAGTAGAAAAAAATATATAAAAAAAAACAGGAGATCTTGATAAAAAAAGTAGATCATTATAAAAAAAATGGTGATCTTCATAAAAAACTGAAAAAAATATCACTATAAAAATAAATTCAAAACATTATTATGGAGATCTGATGAAAAAAATAAAAAATAGTATTCATGAGATCACAAGAAATAATAAAGAAATCAGTTTGTCAGAACTCTGTGTAAATATCAGCAGCAAAACAACTTCATAATTCTAGCATTAGAAAAAAGAAGAGAATGCGCTGCATTAAAAGATTTAAAAATGTGCAGCGTGACGAATGTGCTATCTCCATTACAAACGGTAGTTTTACCAGACCGAGTGCTTCCGTCTCATACTTGATTCAGAGCATGCATGGAATTTTGTGTGTTGGAATTGTCTACACATGCTCAGAAATTACGACAACGGATTTTGTTGTCGGAAAATTTGTGAACAAGCTCTCAAATTTTTGTTGTCGGAAATTACGAAATAAAAAGGTCCGATGGAGCCTATACATGGTTGGAATTTCCGACAACAAGCTCCCATCAAACATTTGTTGTCTGAATGTCCAATTGTGTGTACACGGCATAAGAGCGATAACATGAAATTTAATACACCTGTTCCCCACTCACACCTGAGACCTTGTAATACTAATGAGTCACATGACACCAATGAGGGGAAAATGGCTAATTGAGCCCAATTTGTGCATTTTCGCTTAGGGGTGTACTCACTTTTGGTGCCAGTGGTTTAGACATTAATGGCTGTGTGTTGAGTTATTTTAAGGGGACAGCAAATGTACACTCTTATACAAGCTGTGCACTCACTACTTTACATTGTAGCAAATTGTAATTTCTTCAGTGTTGTCACATGACCAAATATTTACAAAAATGCGAGGGGTGTACTCACTTTTCTGAGATACTTTGTATATACATATATATATATATATTAATTTTCATAGTTGTGTTGTTTCTCTCAAATGCAATATTAAAATAAAGGCTATTGATACAAATCAGCTTCAGTTCATAGCACTTAGTGCAGTATTCTTCTTTAGCAAGGCAATAGTGTGTATCATCTGATGTGTAGTTCCATATTAACAAAAACCAGTAGCAGCTTCGATAACATTACATTACATTACTTCCTTATACAGTTATAGAAGGGACTGAGTTCCACCATGTAATTGAAATTGCATAGTCTAGATTTCAGACCTTTTGCCGAAATGACTTCTTTACCAAAGCAATTCTATAACTATACTGCAAACTACTTTCAAATTGCATTACATCCCTTATATTTTATTGTTATTTCTTGCTATCTAATACTTTTTGTGATTCCTTTTGTAATACATATTTTTAAAAGCAGGAAATTAAAAACGTAACACATACATTATAGATGAATAACAGCTGTGAAAATAAAACTGTTTTCAAAAGCCATTCCCTGTCATAGCTATAGACAACAGGGTAATAGTTGTGCACAATTTACATTGTAAAGCAGAATAAACAATATGCTAGACCAAATAAACTTATTGTTTTTTTTCCACACTCAAAAAATATCATGGTAAATGCAAACTCTTTGGGGCAACTGGGGTTTACTCTAAACACTATTTACATTGCAGAGCATATAACACCATTCCCTTTGTTGTGACTCATGCTTAATGTGATTGTAGCCATATTAGTGCAAATAAAAAAAAGTATCTCAGACAGTACTCAATTTTCTTTGTGACTCATGGAAACGATCACCATTTAACTCTTAACTAAACTGATAATTGGCATGTGCTTTTGTATTCATCCCATTTGTTATGGAGCCCTTAAAAAGCTCTGGTGCAACTAATTACCTTCATAAGTCATATAATTAGTGAAATGAGCAACACCTAAGCAAGAGGCACCACTAACCAAACACTGCCATGAAGACCAAAGAACTCTCCAAACAAATAAGGCACAATGTTGTTGAGAAGTACAAGTCAGGGTTAGGTTATAAAAAATAAATCCAAAGCTTCGATGATCCCTAGGAACACCATCAAATCTATCATAACCAAATGGAAAGAACATGGCACAACAGCAAACCTGCCAAGAGTAAGCCGCACACCAAAACTCACAGACCGGACAAGGAGGGCATTAATCAGAGAAGCAGTACAGAGACCTAAGGTAACCCTGGAGGAGCTGCAGAGTTCCACAGCAGAGACTGGAGTACCTGTACATAGGATGACAATAAGCCATACACTCCATAGAGTTGGGCTTTATGGCAGAGTGGCCAGAAGAAAGCCATTACATTACAGCAAAAAAACAAAATGGCATGTTTTGAGTTTGCAAAAAGGCATGTGGGAGACTCCCAAAATGTATGGAGGAAGGTGCTCTGGTCTGATGAGACTAAAATTAAACTTTTTGGGCATCAAAGAAAATGCTATGTCTGGCACAAACCCAACACATCACCTCACCGTCATCATCATAAGCGTTTTGGGACCCCAAGGGGCAAAGGACCGCGCTATACCGCAGATGGATAACTGTGGCAAAAAGTGCAATTCAAGCGATTCAGTTTACATAAGTAGCGCTATACAAGTTACTCATTCATTCACTCACCTAAAGAACACCATCCCCACAGCGAAACATGGTGGTGGCAGCATTATGCTGTGGGGATGTTTTTCAGCAGTCAGGACTGGGAAACTGGTCAGAGTTAAGGTAAAGATGGGTGGTGCTAAATACAGGGATATTATTGAGCAAAATCTGTACCAGTCTGTGTGTGATTTGAGGCCAGGACAGAGGTTCACCTATCAGCAGGACAATGACCCCAAACACACTGCTAAAGCAACACTTAAGTGGTTTAAGGGGAAACATGTAAATGTCTTGGAATGGCCTATTCAAAGCCCAGACCTCAATCCAATACAAAATCTGTGGTCAGACTTAAAGATTGCTGTTCACAAGAGCAAACCATCCAACTTGAAGTAGCCGGAGTAGTTTTGCAAGGAGGAATGGGCAAAAATCCCAGTAGTAAGATGTGGCAAGCTAATAGAGGCTTTTCCAAAGTGACTTGGAGCTGTGATAGCCACAAAAGGTGGCTCTACAAAGTATTGACTTTAGGGGGGTGAATAGTTATGCACATTTACTTTTTCTGTTATTTTGTCCTATATGTTGTTTGCTTCACAATAAAAAAAAAACATCTTCAAAGTTGTGGGCATGTTCTGTAAATTAAATTATGCAGATCGTCAAACAATCCATGTTAATTCCAGAAGGTGTAGGAGCGCAAGGTCTCTAACATCCACCAGCCCTATGATGTCGTCATGGAGGAGTGGAAGAAGACTCCAGTGGCAACCTGTTAAGGCACTGTTAAGGCAATGCTGGAAAATAATGGTGCTGGAAAATAATGGTGGCCACGCAAAATATTGTCACTTTGGGCCCAATTTGGACATTTTCACTTATGTACTCTTGTTGCCAGCGGTTTAGACATTAATAGCTGTGTGTTGAGTTAATTTGAGCAGACAGCACTTACACTGTTACACAAGCTGTACACTCACTACTTTACATTTAGTGTTGTCACATGATAAGGTATAATAAAATATTTACAAAAATGTGTGGGGTGTACTCACTTTTGTGAGATACTGTATATGCAATTCAATGACATTTAGTAATGGAAGATAATTTTTTTAGTCACACTGATTTATTATTTATGCATGTGAAATTCTTTTATATGCTATGTGTATGGTTTCGTTTTGTTTGATTGCATGAAGTTTTATTTATTTTTATTGCCTTTTTCTTGCAAGACTTTGTCTCAATTCTAGAAATCAAAAAATAAATCATAAAGAAATAGCATAAACACATATAGGCCAGCATATACATAACATACTTAACCACATAAATTAATTCTGGCATTAAGAGAAAAAAAGCAAAGAACAAATGGAAGAACAGAAAAAAAAAGAAGTGGGCAATAGGGGCGGGGGGGGGGGTGGGGCAAGGGAGGGGAGAGGGAGGGCTAGCGTGTTCTACATGACTGTGGGGAGGTTAATAGGGAAACAAACTGGGGAGGGACAGCTATCATATAAAAGCATGTTTGAACCGTATGTTTAACCACTTCAGCCCCGGACCAATTGGCAGCCTAAGGACCAGAGGTCTTTTTAAAATTTCACACTGCACTACTTTAACTGGTAATTGCATGGTCATGCAATGTTGTAACCAAACAAAAGTTGCGTCCTTTTCTTCCCACAAATAGACTATGTTAATAATAAATTATAATTTTATAATACGTTAGATATTATTCAGTACCAATGAGCCATCCTAGACCACCCGTTTTTGCTGCTATCCTCTTTTTTGGGTTGATTACTCTCACTTGTAGTGCAACGTGGATTTGCCTTTAGTAAATAACCCCCATTGTCACTGTAACTACAGCAAATTAAAAAATAAACTGGTATTGAGCGTTGGAAGAAGAAGTCACACATTGCTGAGTATAAAACATTTTACTTCAAGCACATGTGTGTTATAAACGGTTTTGGAACAAACCAACATCTTGGTGCATATGTTGACACACTGGGCCTTATTTCAGAAAGGACAATCCACTTTGCCCTACAAGTGCACTTTCAAGTGCACTTGCATTGCACTTGTGCAAAGTGGTTTTGCTTTTTTTAAATGAGCCACAGTGTGCCAACATGTGCTATATCCCATCATGGGGGATCAATGGATGTGTTTTGGGAATGCAACTCCTTCCTTTCACCTACTTTAGTTTGGAGGAAGGGGTTGCACCCACAAAATGCATACACTGATATCCCATGATGGCAGATAGCACATGTTGATACACTGGGGGTTATTTCCGAAAGGCAAATCACCTTTGCAATGCAAGTGCACTTGGAAGTGCAGTCGCTCTAAATCTAAGGGGTAGATCTGAAATGAGTGGAAGCTCTGCTGATTTTATCATCTAATCATGTGCAAGCTAAAATGCTGTTTTTTATTTTCCTTGCATGTCCCCCTCGGATCTACAGGGACTTTACTTCCAAGTGCACTTGCAGTGCAAAGTGGCTTTTCCTTTAGTAAATAACCCCCACTGTGTGCATCTTCAAAATTTGGCTTTGCAATTTATTTAAAACTTTTAAAACACATACAACAATAACGACAACTTAATTTTTTTTTTTTTTTTTTTTTTAGATTTTGCCTAATCAATGATATTGTTCAGTCTTTTTTGAACATGATGGATATTTTGCTTCATCTTCTAAATCACGATTGCATACCATGATCTCACTGATAAGTACTTGTGCACTTGCACTGCTGAAGTGAGTTTCTTCTTCCACAACATCCACATCACTTAAAAAAAAAATATGCAGGCATCCATCTATTACCTGAAGTTGTGGTCTCAGACATTGACCTGTTGTCAACACCATTTTGACCACTTCACCCAGCACTTCCTGAACCTCTGCATCCACATCCTCAAGTTGTGTATTGAGTTCCCTTTATTTAGTAGGTGTGGGGTTACTGGTGTCCTCAGATGTCCCAATTCTTTTCTTCCCTATGTGAACACAAAAAAGTATACTTAGCAGACAGATATTTTAACCTAGAAATAGTAATGTGAAACATTGCTTGGAAGTGTCGTCAAATTGTCTGTTTTCCAAGCTGAAGACACGATTTTTCACTTTCAAAAGCTGTAATACTTACCTGTTTTGTGCAAGTTTCACACATGGAGAGACCCCTGGTATCCACTGGAGCACCTGTGTGTGACACATCATAACAAGGTTGTTATGGTGTCCCACACTAGTGCTCCTGCATCCAGATGTTTAAACAGCTGCTGAGTGTCCTCTCCTTACACTGAATCAAGTTGTCATTTCATTATAGTTTCAAACACATCTAGACAACAATGTAATAAACTTATTTTAATCCAAGTAGGCATGAACAAATGTAGTTAACCTGCATCTGCCAAAAACATCATATTAGTGGTCGAAAGAACGATGTTCACTATGAATGATTCCTGTGACCATGAACCTCAAACTTGGCATTTTAAACTGTACAACAGTAAAGAAAAGCAAATGGACCAGCACGAAAGTAATAATAATAATAGGAACACAGGACAAATACTCACTTTTTTGCAGCACCTTCCTGATTTTTCTATACTGATTGTGCTCCCTCAATTTCAGGTCTGACCAGCGTTTCCTCAATTGCTTGTTGGATCATCATACCCCAAAAGTCCTGTGCAGACTTCTCACAACTTTAGCCATGATCTTGGCCTTTCTGACATTAGGATTTCTGTACGTTCCAGGCTTCCCATCATAGTCTGTCCTCTTCAAGATGTCCATCATCTGCACCATTTCTTCAAAGGCCATATTTGAGGCCTCATATCTCCTCCTGGATCGGGAACTGCCTTGCTCCAGGCTTTCTTTGGCGATGTGTCTCCTTCTTGTGCTCTCCCACTGAGAAAGAAGGACAGGGGCAGAGTTTCATGCATGTGCAGTGTATATAAAGCGGGCAATGTATGTACGATCTGTGAGTGGAGGACGGAGGATCGTTAGCAAATGAAGGTACAGTTGTAACTTAGGGCATTAGTGGTTAGTGGTCTATACTACTTAGAGTTTGAGGCCTATATTGGGACAAGATTAGGAGAGTTTAGCCTGACATTAGGGTTTGTCTCGTGTTGTGTCTTGCAGCTAAAATGGTTGACAAATTCACAGCCCCTGACTTCCTGCCCAACGTCATAGACAAATACAGTGAGTTGCCATGTCTCTGGCAGGTCCAATGCAGGGACTATTCGAACCAGCAAAAGAGGAAGGCAGTGCTGGATAAACTGTTGGAAATAGTGAAGCCTGTGTATCCCATGACAGACATCACCTATTTGAAGGCCAAAATTGGTAGCCTGAGGAGCACATATAATAATGAGTGCTAGAAGGTCCAGGATTCCGTGAGATCTAGATGGCGTATATGTCCCCAGGCTGTGGTACTATGACAGCCTGCGTTTTTGTGCGACCAGACGGAACACAGGCCATCACTATCAACACTTCCTTCCACATCAGTTGATGCTCCTGAGGTCCAACCTGGGCCACCCAGGAAGAAAATGTGGAGGAGCCCAGCTTGACCCAGGTATAGCATTGCTGAACATATTTCTTGTCAAAAATTTTATGATGTTAACTAGATTTTATTGATTACTAATTTCTGATTTCACAAAGTGGTTTACATATCAATAGACAGTAGTAGCCAAAAATGATTGGGACAAGAATGAAAAATGCTGGGGTCATAATGATAGTCTTTTCTATTTGTTAACATTCAATATTCAATTTGCAACCATCATGAGCTCAACATTGTGTGTGATTTATGACCAAAAACCTAAAACTATGTACCATTTTCATACACAGGAAAGTCTCAGCCAGGAGGGACTGTGGCAAGCAGCCTGATGGAATCCCAGGTTCTTCCCCTCTGCCCTCCAACCAAAAGCACCAGGAAGGCAAGGAAACTAGAGGAGTCCACAGCTGCTTTCCTAAAATGGGCTACTGTGGAAATTATGACGACCCCTGGTGTCCATGAGGCGTTACTGCCAGAAAATTAGAAAAGAAGGAGGAGGCCCAACACACTATATGCAAAGAGCTTATTCTGAAGGCCCTAAACAAGAGGACAAGGGGTGAACTCACACCTCAAACACACCTCTGTGAGTTGGACCATGCTCCTCCACCACCTCCACCAACACCACCAACACCACAGCCACCCCACCCCCCACAGCGGCCTGGAGCTGGAAGGAAGTGTTGAGAATGATGGCCTGGGTTTGGTGTGGTCTGGCAAAAAAATGCAGGCTGTTGTAAGACCACAGCCGCGGGACATATATGTCCTCTTCTGCCGCTCCCGATATCTCAGAATTCTGGACCGTATTGTGTTCCCTATTAAATAGACTCCTCAGATTACCAATTGTGCTCCCTATTACATTTAACATTTTTGTTTTGACAAATACTTGGCTATGCGTTTTACTTCAAAAAGGAGAGTTTTTTATATGAGTAGACAGGTACATTTCAAAAATACAATGTCAAATTAACAAGGGACACCAACATAGTTGTATCTTTGAGGTTAAAAAATACATAAATAAAAGATAAGAATGGTGTTGTGGTAACTTGACACACAAAACAAAAAAAAATTAAAATATTATGGAAATCACTAGAAAAAAAAACAAAAAAAATTATTCTGGTGATCACGAGAAAAAAAACAACAAAAAAATTATTCTGGAGATCACTAGAAATAATAAAAAGATTTTGTCAGAACTCTGTGAATATCAGCAGCAAAGCAACTTCATTATTATAGCATTATAAAGAAGAAGAGAATACACTGCATTGAAAGATTTCATAATTTGCAGCATCACGGATGTGCTATCTCCATTACGAGTGTTAGTTTTACAAGACCGAGCACTCCCAGCTCGTACTTGATCCCAAGCATGCGTGAACTTTTGTGCAACGGACTTTTGTACACATGATCGGAAAGTCCAACAACAAAGTTTTGTTGGCCTAAAATTTGAGAGTCTGCTAGCCAACATTTTTAGGTGGAAAGTCTGACAACAAATGTTGAATGGAGCATACACATGGTCAGACTTTGAGCCAACAAGCTCACAACCAACATTTCCCATTGGAAAATCTGATCACGTGTATGCTGCATAAGACTAATAATTCAATATTCCACCCTAAGGAAATTGCTGATTCTATTATGCCATACTTTAAATCCCTATACTATCTGAAAAATGATCCAAAGACTTCTCAACCTACTGACGGATTTATAAAGGGATCCTTGGACTCTTTAAAATTATCAATCAATAATATGTCGATAATTAGGTGACATATTGATACAATGATGGCATTATCGCATGCACGTTCGATAGATCTTTTGAAATCCATTTTTTTGGAATGATTTTCTATCCATGTATGGCCAGGAATTAGATACATAATTTTGCCCCTTGAAAACCTAAATTGAATTTTTGGACCCCTCTATGTGTAATGGAAATTTGTAGGTTCTGTATATAATTGTATTCTATTTTATATGTATTGCACAATGCCCTCACTGTGCACACGGCACTAATAATGTTTTCAGTACATGTTTTACATTCTTTTGAGTCCTGATTAGAATTAGACTGCCTATGTAACGCCCCTTTTACCATAAACGTAAAATTTTAATATTAATGTGATACCTACGTAATCATGTGTATAAAAACCTTCAAATGCGTCATAATAAAGGAGAACGGTTATTTGGAAAGATGCTGAGCGTATCTTTTGCGTCTGTTCCCTACTGCAGTAGTTATTAATTTGGAACCACTAATCAATATGAGGATAGGAGTTGCCTATCTATAAAATATCCATTTCAGGTGGCGAACCAGCCAGGAGGGGTTATCAGGTGACCCTGAGTATCCGAAACGAGGAGCTTGAGACGATCCGGGAATTTCTGATAATCAGCCGGGTGAGGTAAGCTTTTTGCTTACATTTGAGTTATCAGACTTCTTTGATCGGTAAGGCATTTTTGGGACAAAGGGTACCTATTTTACTCCCCTTAATCGAACTGTATTGATTAGTGGTTATATGTTATGTTGTCACTGTCTACTGTCCATCGGAGTGTTAGAGATAAGAAAGGGAAGAATAGTGCTGTTCACAGGTATATGTAGTACATCTGTTAGATAAAGTCATTTAGAGGCAAGAGGGTAAAGGCACACATAGAGAAGACTGGCCAGTCATTATGGGCATTAAATTAAGTAAACGAATGAAGGGTAAGAGACCCTCAAAAATGCCCAGTGCAAGAAGTGCGTTATATATGAACCAAAGGTGCGGTTCCGCCTATACTGAGCCCCTAGATTAATGGTTAAAGTGGACAGGGATCCACAATGGGTAACTGGGTTACCACCAAAGTCTACAGGGACAAAGAATCATGCAGAGTATACAGCTAGAGAAAAAGCTATCTATGTGAGCAGGATGGATCAAGAGTGACATTAACACTAGACAGAAAGGGGCTTTTGGATGTTAAGTTGTGGGATGAATTTGGGATCAGGCACTACAACTAGTAAAGTCAAGAAACAGAGAAATGAGAGTTAAAACAGAATGTGTTATATGTTGTCAGAGAGGGAAGATGGGATGAGCACTATAGCTGCCCGTCTGATCATAGAAGGTACAGTATGTGAAGTATGGTATTACAATACATTGGATGCAAAGGATATCAGAACAAAATAAAGAAAGCAGAAGTTTAAGCAAGGAAGTATTAAAAAAGCGTTAAAATAAAGTGAGAGAATGATATGCATGTGTTGTGTGCAAATGGGAATAATGTAAGCGATTTTAGAGAGATATTTACGTATGTCTGGAACCTTTAGTTCTATCGCTTTGTATGTGTCATGTACGTAGATGTGACCCCCTCCTTTGTGCTCTCCTGAAAGAATGTAGCTGGGATGAGTGGTTGGTGATAAGCTGGAAGGACACCATGCCAATTTCAGTTTTTTATACAAAACATTTATAACAAAATGTGCCGGGTTAACAAATCTAATGATAAACAATGTGATCACAATTATTTTTGAATCTGTTTTCCAAACATGGTAAAATGAAGGTTACATTTAACCATGTCTTACACTAATTGAATATCCTGTGATAATGGAAACAGTGCATTAAAAAAAAGAGAGAAATTGAGTAAAATTAAGTAATATGTCCCCCTTTAAGGACATTTATCTGTGCATATATATTAGTGTGTGATATTGAAATTATCATATGAGTATTAATTTCTAATATGAGTTTAACAATTTTATTAATAAATATAGATATATTGAAACTGGTTTAGACAACCTTTGGTTGGAAATGAAATCCAATTTAATGGGGAAATTGGTAAAAATTTAATTAGTTTAGATTAAGATAACAATTTTGTAATTTTACATTTATTGAGTGGAAAGAAAAAAAAGATTAAGATGAGGTTGTTAATTTGAATACAGCTGCAATAATGTTTAACAAAGCCAAGATGAATGGGATACATAAGGAAGTTTTTCTACAGAAATGAAATCTTAAAGTCTGATAATAACTTAATGTGCGGTCCATGATGTGAGAGTAATAATAACATTTAAATATAACAGACCCATCACATAAAGTCCACACACCCTGTTAGGATAGCTGCTGCCTGCAGCCAGTTGGTTTATAGTTTTTGATGGCCAAGTGCTTTCTGGTCCGTCATACATATTGTCGGTCCTTTTGTTTTTATGTATTTTTATTTTTGAAATCCAAAGCAGAATTAGTGGATTGTGAAATGGTGTGCCCCTTTTCCTTGTAAGTGCAGTCGGTATAAGTAGAAGAATATTTTGGATTTATGGACATCTCTGCATGACTGCAGGGTATTCTTATCATTTATTATAATATTGCCAGGAAAAAGTTGTCTTTCTTAAACATGAAACTGGAGTTCTTACACAAACAGCATGATAGAAAAAGGTCATTGTTATATTTATGCAAGCTGGACCCAGTAATCAAGGGTTCACTCTGATATATCAGAGCTGTAGCTTTATGCAAAGTTGCTATTAGACAAAGTTACAGATATTATTTTGGTTGAATATTTAATTTTTAATGGTCCGACATTCTGCACAGCAAATATTTAGCTAACTAAATGTTTGTCTAATGAAAGATTCAAAATATGAATTTGTTTTGTTTATGTACAAATCTAACAATGAAAAATGCGTACATTTGGATCCAGCCACCTTATTGCCTCTATTGGAGGAGGCTGGAGACAAAGAAAAAGCACGTGTTAAATTGATGACGTGGGAATCAGCTGCTGTGAGCCCAGTGCAGGACACACTCCCTGAAGACCCGAGTATTTACTTTTTTGTAGTGTTATTCCTGGTTTTATACCGAGGATGAAGTTTATCACCCAGAAGGATTCCCTGTATTCAGAGTCATTGGATCCTTTTTCCCCAGCTCAAGAAGCAGAGCTCCATGTTTTAGCAAAGCCTGTGAGCTATAAAAAGAGTATATATTTCTATAGATAGTCAAGATATAGAGAGCTTTTGGTTCCATTTGAAGTGCCAGAAGTTTGTTTTTACTTTGGCGGGTAAACCAATCAAGCAAACCAAGTTAATTTGATCGGCTGTTTTTAGCCTTCCAGGTTCTTGCTGAGGTAGCCATAGTAACAGTAAAACTCACATATGGAAGCAGACCAGGCGACTCTAAGGATGCTGCCTTTACAGCCCCGGACATTTGCTGGGTCTGTGCAACTCACAGATTCCACCCTAGTTCTGGCCCAGTATAGCTGGGATTATTAATCCAACTTTAAGGACCCCAGAACGAGAAGCACAAGTGGTCCACAGAGGGCAACTTCTTAGGAAACAAGACTTTGGAAAAGGTAATAATTTATGTCTGCCAGACACTCTTTTCCCTTCAGCTTGACACGTGGACCGTGTCATCAGTCACAAGTAGTTATGGCTGCCTTAGTAAATGAGCATGGGATAGAGCCAGGGTTTTCCACAGTTGTTTTTATAACATACCACTTCTTGTTTTACCTGTTACCAAAGGTGTTACCAAAAGCTGAACATCCCTTCCAGAGATAACAAAAAGATATATCCAGAGGCCCAAGTCAGAATCTTACGAGTATGTATTTTGTTTGTATAGACATGTTTTCTGGATGTCCAGTGGCAAATGCTACTGCAAAGGTCACAGTAAAAAAGTGTTATCAGAAGTCGTTTTTAAATACAGAGTGCAGAATCTACAGAGAGTAACAGAGGAAATCATTTTTATAGGAGAGTCCTTACTAGAAGTTTTGAGGTTTTATTTTTACACCCCCTATTGTCTACAATGTAGTGAACAAAGTAGAGTAAGAAACTAGAAAACTTTTGCCTGAATGTTTTCTTATATTTTATCAAGCCCTTAAGGGGATGTTGAACTCTCTCCCTATGGGAATTGGTTGGGAGTGTGTTACTCACTTGCTTATATTTTGTCTGAAGTCCTCCATTTGGCTCTCACAGAGAATGTTGCTAATCTTTTAAGGTTTTTGACAAACTCATTTATGTGTTTTCTCCCCAATTCCAGATCCTAAAAGTTTGGAAGGATCTAAAACTAAAGCCAGGTGACTTGTGGATTGTTAAGAGACATTTATATATAAGGAAATGTTTGGAGACTCAATACAGCATCTATTTCATGTACAGTTTTGCAAACCTTGAAGGAAAAGTCACCTGGATCCACACCAGACACTGCAAAAATTGACTAAATTAAAGAAATCTCTGTGTTTGATTTGTTTCCCTCTTGCAATCACAGTCTAGGGTACTTTTTGATTCAATTACTTTAATTGTAAGGGATATATATATATGTATATATATATATATATATATATATATATATTTGAAAAGTAGTTTAGCCACATTGAAGTCATATTTGACTTTTGTACCTCTTCCATTTTATGTAGAATTGTCTGTGTTTATATATGCTGATAAGTCAGCATACCAACAATTAAGCTAGAATGCCATTCTGGCCACAGGAGTGTACAGCCAGTACTCTGTAAATATGTCTTTGTTTTTCACAATGAAAAGTCATTTTGTAATGAAAATAGCTGCTCAGCTATTATTTTCTCCACAATGGAGTTTTTGCCTCTTTGGCCAGGACTACCTCCACCTAAGCGTTTAAAGGTTCCAGGTTAAAGGTGATAGCAGGTATGGTTAGTGATCAAAATATTGATCAAAAGAGAGGAGACTGTAATGGAAATTTGTAGGTTCTGTATATAATTGCATTCTATTTTATATGTATTGCACAATGCCCTCACTGTGCACATGGCACTAATAATGTTTTCAGTACATGTTTTACATTCTTTCAAGTCCTGATTAGAATTAGCCTGCCTATGTAATGCCCCTTGTTACCATAAACGTAAAATTGTAATATTAATGTGATACCTACGTAATCATGTGTATAAAAACCTTCAAATACGTCATAAGAAAAGGAGAACAAATATTTGGAAAGATGCTGAGCGTATCTTTTGCGTCTGTTCCCTACTGCAGTAGTTATTATTAATTTGGAACCACTAATCAATATGAGGATAGGAGTTGCCTATCTATAAAATATCCATTTCATCTAGGGTGTGAAAATGCTACACATGTGGTATCCTCATACTCTGGAGGCATAGCAGACTAATGAGAGTATACCTAGGCTTTGTGTGAGAAATAACTCATTTATAAGACAACTTTGTGAGAAATGCATTTTCTTTAATTTTGGCATTTTCCCACAAAATTTAAAAAAAAATGTACAACTTTATAAAACTCACCATGCCTCTTACTAAATACTTTGGGCTGTCTGCTTTTTTAAGTGGTAATTTGGGGGGTATTTGAACTGTCCTGGCATTTTAGGGCCTCACAAAATGAGATAGGCCATCAGTGCATCAGGATTGATTAATTTTTAAATATATACTGTTTATACCATAGCTTGTAGATTCTATAACCTTTATATACACTGATTTGTGTTATTTTAACCCAAAAAAATAAGCATAATAAATTTTGGCCTAGATTTATAAAGGAAGATTATCCATTTTTTATTTTTTTTCAAAATTGTAATCGGCAGGCAGGAATTTCTGTTCCTAAAGTGGTTAAAGTATTACCTCTGTTCTTCTATCGCACTTGTGGGGTGTGTCAAGTATCTTTCATGGAATATTCAATAAATGCACTTCTATCACGTTGGTGTGCAGCCAATTTCTTTTATATTTGATTAAATATTGCCTATGGAAAAGATAGAATACTCAAGTTTGTCACCTTTTCATTGGTGCACACAATTTTAAGCCTTGACATGTTTTGGGGTCTTAACCACTTCAGCCCTCTGACCAATTAACAGCCTAAGGACCAGAGGTCTTTTTACAATTTCGCACTGCACTGCTTTAACTGGTAATTGCACGGTCATGCAATGTTGTACCCAAACGAAATTTGCGTCCTTTTCTTCCCACAAATAGAGCTTTCTTTTGATGGTATTTGATTGCCTCTGCAATTTTTATTTTTTGTGATATAAATGGAAAAAGACCGAAAATTTTGAGAAAAAATTATATTTTCTACTTTTTGTTATAAGAAAAATCGAATAAACTCAATTTTAGTCATACATTTAGGGCAAAATTTATTCAGCCACATGTCTTTAGTAAAAAAAAATGTCAATAAGCATATATTTATTGGTTTGCGCAAAAGTTATAGCGTCTACAAACTAGAGTACATTTTCTGGAATTTACACAGCTTTTAATTTATGACTGCCTATCTCATTTCTTGAGGTGCTAAAATGGCAGGGCAGTACAAACCCCCCCCCCAAATGACCCCATTTTGGAAAGTAGACACCCCAAGGAAGTTGTGGAGAGGCATGTTGAGCCCATTGAATATTTTTTTTTGTCCCAAGTGATTGAATAATGACACAAAAAAAAAAAAAAGTTTAAAAAGGTGTCACTAAATGATATATTGCTCACACATGCCATAGTTATATGTGGAATTACACCCCAAAATATATTCTGCTGCTTCTCCTGAGTACGGGGATACCACATATGTGGGACTTTTTGGGAGTCTAGCCGCGTACGGCACCCCGAAAACCAATCACTGCCTTCAGGATTTCTAAGGGTGCAAATTTTTGATTTCACTCCTCACTACATATCACAGTTTCGAAGGCCATAAAATGCGAAAATAACACAAACCCCCCCCAAATGACCCCATTTTGGAAAGTAGACACCCCAAGGAAGTGGTGGAGAGGCATGTTGAGCCCATTGAATATTTTTTTTTGTCCCAAGTGATTGAATAATGACACACAAAAAAAAAAAAGTTTACAAAAAGTTGTCACTAAATGATATATTGCTCACACATGCCATAGGTATATGTGGAATTGCACCCCAAAATATATTCTGCTGCTTCTCCTGAGTACGAGGATACCACATATGTGAGACTTTTTGGGAGTCTAGCTGCGTATGGCACCCCGAAAACCAATCACTGCCTTCAGGGTTTCTAAGGGTGCAAATTTTTGATTTCACTCCTCACTACCTATCACAGTTTCGAAGGCCATAAAATGCCAAAATAGCACAAACCCCCCCCCCCCCCAAATGACCCCATTTTGGAAAGTAGACATGCCAAGCTATTTACTGAGAGGCATGTTGAGTCCATGAAATATTTTATATTGTGCCACAAGTTGCAGGAATTTTATCTTTTTTTTTTTTTTTTTTGCACAAAGTTGTCACTAAATGATATATTGCTCACACATGCTATGGGCATAAGTCAAATTACACCCCAAAATAAATTCTGCTGCTTCTTCCGAGTACGGGGATACCACATGTGGGGGACTTTTTGGGAGCCTAGCCACGTACAGGACCCCGAAAACCAAGCACTGCCTTCCAGATTTAAATATAAAATGCTACCAAAAAAAACTGTTAGCGATCTCAGGGATCAGACCTGACTCTGCGATCACTGCAGTTATGTGTTTAGTGTTTTGTAAGTGACAGTGATCGATCGATACTGCACTTGGGTGGGCTGGGCAGAGGGGCAAAACGCAGGTGCCAGCAGGTATCTGGGCTGATCCCGCTAACAATGCGTTTTTTTGGAACCCTAAACTGCTGGGGATGCTAGTATAGATCTGATCAGATCAGATATTGATCTGTTCAGATTCTATACCACTACGGGAGGTTTATGCTTTGCATGTGGGTGTTAGCGGTACTGGCACTAACCTAGCGCTGCCTGGGGCGATGCAGACCCTGACCCTAAAACCTAATTGATATCACCCGCCGGGTGATCAGGGGGTTAAACTTTTATTGGGTAATAAATGGTGGGTGCCCTGATGCTATAAAAAGCAAACTAACCAGAGTCACCCGTAACACTTATACGGTGATCACTGGTGAAAGGGTTAACTAGGGGCAATCAGGGGGTTCAAATTTTTATTAGGTAGTATATGGGGGTCCCTGGCGCTATATAAAAACCTGACGGGGAACCTAAATAACTAACTGGCTAACCAGCATCACCAGTGACACTTATACGGTGATCGCTGGTGAAAGAGTTAACTAGGGGCAATCAGGGGGTTAAAACCATTATTGGGTAGTATATGGGGGTACCTAGCGCTATAAAAACCTGGCGGTGAACCTAAAAAAATAACTAGCTACCTAGCGACACTAGTGACACTAATGCAGCGATCAGAAAAATGATCGCTTAGTGACACTGGTAAAAGGGGGTGAAAGGGTTAACTAGGGGCAATCAGGGGGTTAAAACCATTATTGGGTAGTATATCGGGGTACCTAACGCTATAAAAACCTGGCGGTGAACCTAAAAAAATAACTAGCTACCTAGTGACATCAGTGACACTAATGCAGCGATTAGAAAAACGATCGCTTAGTGATACTGGCAAAAGGGGGTGAAAGGGTTAACTAGGGGCAATCAGGGGGTTAAAACCATTATTGGGTAGTATATCGGGGTACCTAGCGCTATAAAAACCTAGTGGTGAACCTAAAAAAATAACTAGCTACCTAGCGACACTAGCGACACTAATGCAGCGATCAGAAAAATGATCGCTTAGTGACACTAGCAAAAGGGGGTGAAAGGGTTAACTAGGGGCAATCAGGGGGTTAAAACCATTATTGGGTAGTATATCGGGGTACCTAGCGCTATAAAAACCTGGCGTGAACCTAAAAAAATAACTAGCTACCTAGGGACACTAGCGACACTAATGCAGCGATCAGAAAAATGATTGCTTCGTGACACTGGCAAAAGGGGGTGAAAGGGTTAACTAGGGGCAATCAGGGGGTTAAACCTTTATTGGGGGTGGTAGGGGGCTACCCTGGACCTAACACTAACTGCCCTGACAGTTTTTACTTTTACAACTGACACTGAATGCAGTGATCAGTAAATAAATGATCACTGCAATCAGTGACACTGTGACTGGGGGGGGGGGGATCGGGGGGCGATCGGGGGGGTTTGTGTGCCTGTGTGTGCCTACATGTCAGTGTAGTGTTGGTGCACACTTACTTTCTGTCTTCTCCTCGTAGTCCAGTCAAAAAGACCGCCCGAGGAGAATGACATCACTTCCTCCTTCCTGTGTTTACTATACACAGAGGGAGGAAGCTTCTCATTCGCCAGGAGCGATCGAGAGGGGATGGCCAGAAACCAACGGCCATCCCCTCATCTCGGATCGCTCCTGAAGCGAACCGGACCGCCGTATCCAGTGGGAGGGGGTCCGATCGGACCCCCCACCTGCTGGAAGGCAGGCACGTACATGTACGTGCTTGTGCCTGCCTGTGCCATTGCGATGACGTACAATGGCAATATGGCGGTCCTTAAGTGGTTAACCAATTTCTAAGGCCTACAATTATTTTTAAAACATGTGTGCTAAAACTCCCAAAAAGGGCTCGGGCAGTGGAAAGGGGTCATTTATTCTTAAGGATCTTTCATTTTCCATGTATTCTGTCACTGATGCCAACATAAACCAAGACAGCCACTCTAACATTTTGTATACCTGGTCTACCACATGCTAAAACCCTACCACCAGGGAGACAGAAAACAGTTTGTTAAGATGATCCTAGTGAGAATTTATTCTATAATTCTGATTATAGAATCCCCAATTACCATCAACTGTCTAGGCCTTCTTGCATCACCCTAACCATCACTACTAAATGGGCTTTTTTTCTGGCTATTAGAGGCAGCAGTGAAATCTAGGGCTGCCACCTCTGAGTTTGACACCCATTTATCTTCAAACAACTTAGCAAATTTGTTTGAGTGCTAAAACACAGCACAGGAATTCCTGTCTGTAAGCCTCTACTACTCCCTTTAAAATACAGTAACCCATCTTCCTACCTCTTCATTCCGACTTACCTCTTTACCCTCCACATCAATCCCATTAACCACCCGCTCAGTGAATAGAAGACTGGTTTCAAGGTTGTCAATTCCACTCAGTGTTGCAATTTACCCCTTCAGATTTCTAATGTGAGTTTCCAGAAGGGCAACCTGTCAAAGCAATATTTATTCTGGGGCTGTTGCTCCATTAGTGTGTATTCTGTGCACCGAAAAAAACCTTCAAACCTGCTGGCACTCCAAGTTACACCATTTAAATTATTAAACACCTTTTGTTTCAAACTGTCTTTTAACTCTCCACTTGATCAAATCCCACTATGTTCACAACCCCAATGTGAGCAAGCTCAGTGTGGTTTGAACAGAAGATCTTTGTACCACAATAAAGTAGTAGCAATTAAACAAATTCAGACTGCACACAAAAACTCTTCAGATGATATTGTTTGATTTAGGAAGATTTCCTGCTTGTTGGAGAAGAAAAGATGCTTTCATCCACACTATTACCAAAGGCCATGTCATCAATTTGTATATAATTAGATTTGCTTTTACAGTCTTTGTTCCTTCAACTCTTATATATTTCTCCATTAACACCATCTCTACTCCTACAATTTACTGCTAGATTGTCATATAACACAAAAAAAAAATGAATAGCATGACATTTGGTAGCCACGTTACTGTAACAACTCTGGACCCACCATGCAAAGTAATTATATGGTGGTATTGGATATTCACAGAGATGCCATGTAGCTCAAAGTTACTGTACAGTGATACATATTAAAGTGTAAAAGAAGCATATTTGGTGGAATAATTTTACACATATTAGTTGTTGACCAATACATTTACTGCAGGGGCGTAACTATAGTGGGTGCAGCAGTTGCGACCGCAACTGGGCCCTGTGATGCAGGGGGCCCATGCAGCCCCCTCTACATATGGCCGGCAGCAGCATAGGCAGCTAGGGGTACCAGTGCACCATGCACACGGGTGGCTGGAGGTGGAGTGTGACTGGCAGAGCTCCATGCTCAACTATCGCACTGGCTGCTCTTTAGTTGTGCATTCCCTGCATGACCTGTGTCCTCGGCCGGCTCCTCAGAGTACCCCTCTTCTGCTCCATGCATTGCCGCTCAGTCCGATGTCTGTTCTCCCCAGCCAGAGTCCCTCCCCACACTGCACTGCACTGCATACTTCTCCCGGGTAAACAAACTTTAAGCACACAGATGCAGTGCAGCCATATGAGAGCCGGCTCCCTGGAGGACACTGCAGGCTTGTCTGCCAGCCCCCCTCCTCCCCCGCCATAAACAGATGATGAAAGGTGGGGACAGGGACCCCTTCTCACGTGGGGACAGGGAACCCCACCTGCCCTGGGGACAGGGACCCCTTCTCACTTGGGGGCAGTAACTTCATCTGCCCTGGAGAAAAGGCCCTTATCTCTTCTGGGGACGGGGACCCGATCCTGCCTAGGGACAGTCCCCCAATGGGGCACCTAAAAATAAAAATAAAATAATAAAAAAACGACTGATACCAGTGGTGGAACTACAGGGCTCACAAAGGTCATACCTGTGACCACGCCCTGGAGTTCCATCGCCGGACTCAGAGGGAAGGGCCCTGGCTGGGGTTCAGGGGGGGCCCTTCATGGTTTCTTGCATTGGGGCCCTGAAGGTTCTAGTTACGCCACTGGTTTACTGTGTTTTTGTATAAAAAAAGCTTCCTCTGGTGCTGACTGATTCCTGCTTATGTCACACATTTGCTTTGCTGCAGTTGAGAGCTGGTTCTATGAGAGACAATGGCACTAATTGACTTCTTAAACAAGGGCCTCAAATAAGTATCTTTGTCTCAGAGAAAACCTGCTCTTGGCTTGAGTGGCCTGAGTTCTTAAATAAATCTGGGGGGTAACTGTTCTTTTTGGTCTGTATTTGACTTTTTGACACTTTGAGACTAAAATAATGCATTTTTAAATATGAAAGAATATCAGTCACACTACACTTAGCTCCTCTTACAGTATCATTTAATAATCAGTGAAGTTTTAGAATTCCCTATATACTGTTAACAAATTATTATTGAACTAAATGCTTTAAATGTTAAATGTTCAATCTATTCAAGATACAAATAAAAATATGTATTAACCATCAAATTTTTGAGAAAGGCACACAAAATGTATTTTAAAACAACAATAATAATAATAATAATTGTATCTTTGTATGTGTATTAAGCATAGGTGGCCCAAGATGAATTTGCTTAATAAAAATATATTGTAAGTTTTTACAAATGACTGATAATAGGAAAGACACAGGTGCACTTGTGGCCAAGCAATGGGCATTCAAGTTTTATTAATTTCTAACAAACAGTAAACAAGCGTTAAAACAAGCCACCCTAACCCCTCTAATTGCAGGCAATGCAAAGTTACATAGTAGGTGAGGTTGAAAAGACAAGTCCATCAAGTCCAACTTACGTGTGTGATTATATGCAATTCATCCTGAAATATAAAACCAATAAAGCATTAAAATCCAGTCATTCTCTCAGTCCTGGTTCACACTGGTGTGATCCATGAAACCCTGTGATTCAGTGCCCACATCGCAGATGAATCTCACCCTGGTTCACACTGAGATCTGTGAACAGCTGGTGTCAATTTAACCACTTAAGGACTGAGCCTCTTACTGAGATTTGGTATTTACAAGTTAAAATAATTTTTTTTGCTAGAAAATTACTTAGAGCCTCCAAACATTATAATTTTTTTCTAACACCCTATAGAATAAAATGGCGGTCATTGCAATACTTTCTGTCACACTGTATTTGCACAGCGGTCTTGCAATCACACTTTTTTGGGAAAAATACAAATTTTTGCATTAAAAAATAAGCCAACAGTAAACTTAGCCCAATTTTCTTTTAATAAGATTAAGATGAGATAATGTTACGCCGAGTAAATTGATACCCAACATGTCACGCTTCAAAATTGCGCCCGTTTGTGGAATGGTGACAAACTTTCTCCATAGGCAAAGTTTAAAAACTTCTACAGGTTCCATGTTTTGAGTAACAGAGGAGTTCTAGAGCTTGAATTATTGCTCTCACTCTAATGATCACGGCGATATCTCACATGTGTGGTTTGAACACTGTCTTCATATGCGGGCGCTACTCACGTATGCATTTGCTTCTGCACGCGAGCTCAGTGGAACAGGGGCACGTTAAATTTTTTTATTATTTATTTTACTTTATATTTTTACACTGTTCTTTAAAAAAAAAAAGTGTAATTTGTATTCCTATTACAAGTAATGTGAATATCCCTTGTAATAGAAAAAAAGCATGACCTCTTAAAAATTAGATCTGGGGTCAAAAAGACATCAGATGTCATATTTACACTAAAATGCAATTTTAAGAAAAAGCAACAGAGGGCACCATAGAGTTGCGGGGGGTCCTTGCTCGCCACCAATAAAAGTGATCTTACAGCAAATCCGCCACTGAGACCACTTTTATCTGAAACCGAAACATTTACTGAAGAAGAGGATACCAGAGTTATGGCAGATAGCTGCTGCCATAACAACGATATCCCTCTTCAAAATGCCAACATATATCATTGTGACGTGATTATAGGTTTCAGTGAGAAACATCTTCAACATTGCAGTTGTGAACACCTTTACCCCCTGGATGTGGTATAGCAGGGCAGGGAATGGCACTGGTGTCTGCAGTTGATTCAGACATGAGTGATTGCTCAGATAACAGTCTGAATTCTGCATAGATGATACGATGCTCAGACTGGATCTAGCATTGAAAGCTAGAATGGAGGTCAAACGCTGGAATCCACAGGTGCAGGAAGCAAGCAGAACATGGTTAAGACAAGCAAACAATCAGAAGCAGCCAAGCAGCAGAAGTACCTAATCAGCAGGCAGTAGTGAGATCAAAATCCAGTTCAAGGTCAATACCAGACAGAAAGCAAAGTTACCAAAGCAGCAGGTAAGGGGTGAAGTCAGGACATGAGCTGAGGTCATTTGATACCTTCAGATCAATTTCAGAGTCAGAATGTAAGCCAGGTGAAACACAGAATATCAGAATGCAGGTCAAGTCTCAAGGCACAGAAGCTAGTGACCACTCTGCAACTTTTTCTAAGCGTTGCATGTTATATGCCAGTGGCATATACAGCACTGCCCAACAAGGTAGTGTGAAGTCAGCCATCTGAGAAAAAAAGGTTGGTAATGCTTACAAAAATATATTCCATTAACCTGTGATTCACACACTGGAGGGTGCCTTTTTATAAGGTTCTCTGAATATCAAATAGGTAGACATAAACTATTAATGTAGATTGCTCTATTCTCAGCAGATGTCAAGGTCAATGCCCAGCACGCACTTAAGTACAGTTTTTTTGAAGTTCATATTTTCAATGTACTTTTTTCTTTACACATGTTATTAAAATATATATGCAGTACTATATGTCGCACCTGTTGCAGTATTTTAGAACTGTTCAGTTTTATGTGAACTATTACCTTCGATATATGTATATTATATCTTTACAGCATATTTTGCATGTTACATTCAATAAAATGGTAGAATTTGTTTTGCGTTCTGATATTCAAAATCTGTTATTTTACAAAAGTATCTTACTATATAAGAATAATAAGATTTAAAAAAATCTAAATCGACATTGGCTGAGTAAGATTGTTCTTTTATACATGATACTGAAAGTAGCATTAAAATAATGTATCTTGCAACTAGCATTTTAAGAGGGTATCTAACATGATGCGGTACTATGAGCAGGGGAACAATTTTATGTGAAATAGCTACTTCCATATCTAAGTAATCGGCAGATGCAATCCAAAACTGCCAGGTTGGAAAAAATTGGTATATTGAAAGGGCTTTCTGGAGAATTAGCTATGCTTTCTAAAAAGTAAGCTCCTTTTATTTGAAACCACTGCAGCTGCAAGAAGAAGAATTCACTCTGCAAAATCAATGCACACTTGTCTTGTTTAGTTTTTTGTCTGAAGAGCTGAAACAAAAGTATAGGAAGAGCTGGGAGTTTTCACATGCATCTTAATAGGATGTCTTTTCTGGGATGCTTTGATGTGAATATTAAATTGCAATGCAGAAATGTATTAATTTAAATACATTTCATTCTTTAACTACTGCTGTTTCGTCTTCTCTGCTTATCTAATTTGCATAATGCAAGTGTAATAGGTATGCATATATGTCTATTAACATAATAAACAACGAGATACGTATGCATGCTTTTACCATGTTCCTAAAGTGTATATAAAAGATGAATACTCTACTTTGGAAAATAAAGTTTAATTTCTTTAAAGTGATTCCCTGGAGTGTTGTGGTTATTTTAGGCCCTGGATAAATGGTGGTAATCAAATATGCAGCTATGTGGTCATTTGGTGAAAGCTAAGTCATGCTGCATGAAAATATGTCTAGACACATGTTCATCGTTTTATAACTTCCCAGCTGTAACAAATGCAATCAAACTCTAAACTAGCATATTGCAGATCTAATTGTCATGGAAATTTACAGGTTAGTTTACTGAAAGTGTGAGCTACATTAGGAGAGAAACGATGACCCGAGAGTGAAGTGACATTGACATGCTCTGCTTTGCGCATTGACTTAACATTTGAATTTTGGTGCATTTTACGTCTTGACTGAATGAGAATAAAACATTATACATTTTCTGCATTCCTTTGAAGGTGTGATATAACCTGCAAACTAGGGAGCTTAGGGCACAATTTTTAAAAGGATTCACTGATTTCTCTGCAATATATTTCTATGATAAATAGCAGAAAATTAGTATTAAAAATAAGAGTTTTCTTCTAAAGCCTACAGAAAAAAAGTTTTGCACATTTTATGAAATGTATTTCTGACAGCAACAGTATAATTTTAAAAAAGTACTTTTTATCATTAAGTAGTAACTTTACTTAATTAATAAATAATTGCAAGCAGGCAGGATTGTTAATGCAGAAGAGACATACTAAACATTTACTAAAGGAAAATCCACTTTGCACTGCAAGTGCACTTGAAAGTGCACTTAAAAGTGCACTTGGAAGTGCAGTCGCTGTAGATCCGAGTGGGACATGCAAGTAAAATAAAAAACAGCATTTTAGCTTGCACATGATTGGATAATAAAATCAGCAGAGCTTCCTCTCATTTCAGATCTACCCCTTAGATTTAGGGGGACTGCACTTCCAAGTGCACTTTCAAGTGCACTTCAAGTGCAAAGTGGATTTGCCTTTCGTAAATAACCCCCACTATGTCACTTCTGCATTAAAGTATTTTTTATCTGCCTCTTCTCAATGTACACTAAGGTTAGGTTCAAGCCTACCCATTTTTTAGTGCATTTGCAGATTTGCAGAAGTGTGCTACAGTCCATTTAACATTAGTACCTACTGGTCAAGTTCACATCTATCAAGTTTCCACCGGTGCATTTTTTGGAAAGGTTGAGGGACTTTTTTACATGCAACACAGTGCCTATTTGGCTCAGTAGACTTCAATAGAATTACATAAAAAGTGTAAAAAAAAAGCATGTAAATGCGTTTTTGGTGCAGTTATGATGCATTTTCCTGCATGACAACAGACTCCTCCTAGCAACATTAACACACCCCAAAAATGCAAAACACATTAAAATGCATTAAAAACATACATGAAAAAACACTAAATGCGCCAGAAGATGGACCCGCAAAAATGCATCAACCACCCATATATAAATTTGAACCTAGCCATAGCTGTGCACATGCATCCAAGTTTACAGTTTTGGCATCTGCAGAATTAAATGAATTACCCTTCATGAGTAGAAGTGACTAATGTTGGGTGAACTGTTTGAGCTGAGTAAAAGTTGGGCTCGACATCGTCTACTCAGTGAACACCCAAATTTGTGGGGCAATCAGTGGGATTTTCGCCTGCCGGGCGATCCACAGTGCACTCCGTGCTGCACAGTGCATTCTATTGCCATAATTGGATGAAGCCTTGCACCATTGGTCAGGTGCAAGGTTTTCCCAATTAGGGCACAGAGCACTGTCAGAGCCCTGATTGGACAAAGTGATGATGACTTTGTGAATCATGGCTAAGTACTCAGAAACCCCATACACACTATCAGATTTTCTGCTGATTTTTTTCCATCAGATTTACCAAAACCATATAATATGAGGTCAAACCTTAGGCGTTTCAATTTGTATGCAATCAGGCAGGCCCTTCACTACATGGTTTTGTTAAATCTGAAGACAAAAATCAGCAGAAAATCTGATAGTGTGTATGGGGCTATAGTCCCACCCCACCCTATAAAAGTTTCCTTTGCATACATTTGCAGTGCAACCGTTTGCAGTGTCTTGTTGGAGTGGAGATCCATAGAGTAGGGTTCAGTTTGTTACTAGCAAATTAGTGTGCTCACTTATTGTGACTCTTAAGCCTCGTACACATGATCAGGTTTTTGGATGGGAATTGTGTGACCACAGGCTCTTGGTGGAAAATCTGATCGCTTGTACACTCCATCGGACAAGTGTTGTTGGATTTTCCGCAGACAAATGTTGGATGGCAGGCTTCAAAATTTTCTGTGGACAATGGTCTGTTCTCGGTTTTTCCGAGCGTGTGTACACAAGTCCGCCGGACAAAAGTCCAAAGTACAAACACGCATGCTCGGAAGCAAGGACAATCCGGAAGATCAAAGATACAATTATGTTGATGTCCCTTGTTAATTTCATATTGTATTTTTTTAAATGTACCTGCCTACTCCCAAACTGTCATTTTAAGTAAAACACATAGCCAAGTATTTTTATATTTTTATAAATTAAAGGTCCTATACAAATCAAGAGGAAGGCAGCAATGGAGAAACTGTTGGAATTGGTGAAGCCTTTTGTACCCCAGGGCAGACCTCAATTATGTGAAGAGCAAAATTGGTGTCACGTATCTGGTGTAACCAGAGCTGTGTGGACAGCAACAGAGGAACAAACACAGATAAGGTGAACATATATAATTTATTAAGACAAGTGAATAACTACAACCACCTCCAATATACTATAATGTGCAACCAAATAACCACCAACAGAAACCCACAAATAGTAACAGACAAATATATACAAGTAAAGGGGAATACCAAAATCATAAACAGGGCCAGGCCAGGGTTGACAACGGGGGGTCAGCAGCTGGGGTAGGAAGACAAACAGGACAAGGAGAGGATGGATGGGTCACAGGAGAGGGACGGATCAGGTACAAGGCTCAGGGTCCAGGGTTCAGGTAACAGACAGGTTCAGATTCAGGTTCAGAGCTTCACAGGTTCATGGCGCAAGGAAGATACCAAGGCAAGACATCAGTGTGTCTGCAATTACTCAGGTGACACCTAATTACAGAAGATGATGTCGGCCCCACACTGCCAGGAACCACCTGCTGGTGGACACCAGTACTGCGGCCCAAGGATCATATAATACTACTAACGGGGGAAGGCTCCCCAGGCAGTTCCAGACTGCCAGGAGACACCTGCTAAATGTCAGAGAGTATCATCAGTGGGTGGAACCTTTCCTGACAATTGGTAACCTGAGGAGTACATTTAATAGGGAGCACAAGAATGTCCTGGACTCCAAGAGATCAGGAGCAGCAGCAAATGACCGGTATGTCCCCAGGCTGTGGTGTTACTAAATCCTGTGATTTTTGACAGACCAGACCAAACCTAGGCCATCGCTGTCAATGGGTTGTGGAGGTGGTGGGGGTGGGGCATCCAAATCCGAGATATGGGTTTTGGAGAAAATGTGTCCCTTCCCTCCTTGTTGAGGAGCTGCAAGATTAATCCTTCACACATCCTCCTTTGCTCCCCATTCATATCTCGTAACTTATTAGCTGTCAGAGAGCCAAATGCCTCAGCTGCATCTGGGGCCGTACTGCTTGCAGTTGTTGCGTGGTTAAAGGGGTTGTAAAGGTAAATGTTTTTTCACCTTAATGCATTCTATGCATTAAGGTGAAAAAACATCTGACAATGCCTGCGCCCCCAGCCCCCCGTTTTACTTACCTCACCCCTCGAAAGTCCCACGCTCGTCCCCCGACGTCCTTTCCACCATTCAGCCTGGGTGCTGATTGGCTGGAGTGGATGAATGGAAAGCAGCGCAGCCATTGGCTTGCACAGCTGTCAATCACATCCACTGACACAGAGCACCGGGGGGCGGGGCGGTGTGATACAGCAAGCGGCTATAGCCGCCGGCTGTATCACGGGAGCGCGCCCGCAGATGCTTCTCACCATGCGAGGGAGCTCGCATGAACGCGAGAAGCACCTGCGGGAGGAAGCCGAGACAGCCGCCGAGGGACCCCAGAAGAGCAGGTACGGGGCCACTCTGTGCAAAATGAGCTGCACAGTGGAGGTAAGTATAACATGTTTGTTATTTTAAAAAAAAAATCACTTTAATATCCCTTTAAGGAAGGCAGCTGTGGCCTTGTCCAGGTTCCTGCTCTTCCTGACCCTTTTAGCAGGAGGGCGTAGGGGAGGGATCTGGGACTCCATATGGCTCCTCCTGACTGACACTTTCCTGTGTATGAAAATGGGACATAATTTTGTGTTTTTTTTTAGTCATCAATCACACACAATTTTGAGCTCATGACAGACTATCATTCTGACTCCAGCATATTTCATTCTTGTCCCAATAATTTTTGGCCATTACTGTCTATTGATAAGGAAACCACCTTGTTAAGGCAGAACTTTCAGAACAATAATGTCTAGTTATCATCATTCTATTTTTGGATACAATTATGTTCAACAATGCTATACCTGGTCAAGCTGGGCTCCTCCCCATCTTCATCCTGTGTTGAAGGACCAGGGTGGACCTCAGGAGCTGTGGCCTCATCCGATGTGGAAGGGAGTGTTGAGAGTGATGGCCTGGGTTGGGTTTGGTCGGACAAAAAACACAGGCTGTTTTAGTACCAAAGCCTGGGGACATAGATATCATCAGCTGATGCTCCCTATCTCTGTGATTCCTGGACCTTCTTGTGCCCTTTGTTAAATGTACTCCTCAGGTTCCCAATTTTGCTCTTCACAAAATTGAAGTCTGCCCTGGGGTACAGAGGTTTCACCAATTCCAGAAGTTTCTCCATCGTTGCCTTCCTCTTGATTTTATTAGCGTAATCCCTACTCTTCTCCTTTCATAGGCAGTGCAGCTCCCGGTACTGGTCTATAAATTGAGACAAAAAGTCAAGCACAGTGAATTTATCCACCATGATAAATTATCAGATGCCTGCAAGACAGAACACAAGACTGGTCACAATTTAGCCCTCAATCTAAGCAGTATAAGCCGCTAACCACCAATACCCCAATTTACAATTGTACCTTCATTTTATGGCTCCTTTTGTGTGTTGGCGATGGAGATCGTTCATCCTCCACTCCCAGATCGCTCCTGTGGCCGTTCTATCGATCGTGCGTTATGGCTTTATATACACTGCGCATGTGTGAAACTCTGCCTCTGGCCTTCTTTCTAGTGTATTCCTGCCTCTTCTCTTTCAGAGCAGTGGGAGAGTGAATGGCGGTGAGACAGCAGGGGAGTGGTGAGAGCAGCAATAATGAAAACCCAGAAAAAGCGACTTCCAGATCCAGGAGCAGCTATAAGGCCACAAATATGGCCTTTGAAGAAATGGTAAACATCTTAGTGAGGACTGAATATGATGGGAAGCATGGACCTTACAGAAACTCAAATGCCAGAAAGGCAGAGATCATGGATAAAGTTGTGAGAAGCCTGCACAGGAATTTTGGGGTACGACGAAACAAGGATCAGTTGAGAAAACGCTGGTCAGAGTTTAAATTGAGAGAGGAAGATCAGCATAGAAAGATCTGGAAAGTGCTGCGAAAAAGTAAGTATTCGTCCTTTGTTCCTATTGCTTTCGTGCTGGTCCATGTTCTTTTCTTTACTGTTCTACAGTTTTTTTTTTGTTTTTTTTTAAATCTTTATTAAGAAGAAGAGAGGTATGTGAGGGATGATCAGCAGTCTATCGATCTTTACTGTTCTACAGTTTAAAATGCCACGTTTTATTTTCGTGGACACAGGAATCTTTCACAGGACATGAAACATCATTTTGATTGACCACTAATACTTTGTTATTGGGAGATGCACGTCAAATGCCTTTGTTATGGCCTATTTTGATGTAACATAAGTTCATTAGATTGTTGTAGGGATGAGCTTCGAGTTCGAGTCGAACTCATGTTCGACTCGAACATTGCCTGTTCGCCTGTTCAGCGAACAGTGAACAATTTGGGCTGTTCGCAGCAAATTCGAAAAGCCGGAACACCCTATACAAGTCTATGGGAGAAATCTAAAGTGCTCATTTTAAAGGGTAATATGCAAGTTACTGTCCTAAAAAGTGTTTGGGGACCTGGGTCCTGCCCCAGGGGACATGGATCAATGCAAAAAAAAGTTTTAAAAACGGCCGTTTTTTCAGGAGCAGTGATTTTAATAATGATTAAAGTGAAACAATAAAAGTGTAATATTCCTTTAAATTTCGTAGCTGGGGGGTATCTATAGTATGCCTGTGAAGAGGCGCATGTTTCTGGTGCTTAGAACTGTCTCTGCACAAAGTGTCATTTGTGCAGGAAAAAAGTCTTTTAAAATCACTTGCGGCTAAATTGTCGGAACCCCTGGCTTCCCTCTCCAGCGTCAGAGGGGTGGGGTCAGGTGACGGGTGGCCCCGCCCTCCTAATATAAGAAACGTCAGCGCTGGGATCTCCGCAGTCTCCGCAGTGGAGACAGAAGAAGGATGTATGGACAGCGCTGGACTGAGAGATCCCCCGTTGCTGGATATGATCATCCATCGCTGGACCCCGGAGATCCGTCGCTGGATAGCAAGAGTGGATTAGCACCGCTGGAATCTTTTTTTTTATTTTTTTTATTTTTAATAAAGGAATTTTTCAAAAGTGTGTTTGTCTTATTTAACCCTTTTGACACTTTCTTTGTGAAATGGTAGGGGTACTTTTGTACCCCCTTACCATTTCAAACAGGGGGGGGGGATCTGGGGGTCCCCTTGTTAAAGGGGGCTTCCAGATTCTGATAAGCCCCCCGCCCGCAGAACCTCACAACCACCGGCCAGGGTTGTGAGGATGAGGCCCTTGTCCTCATCAACATGGGGACAAGGTGCTTTGAGGGGTCACAGACCCCCAAAGCATCCTCCCAATGTTGAGGGTATGTGGCCTGGTACAGTTCAGGAGGGAGGGGGGCCGCTCTCTCGTCCCCCCCTCTTTTCCTGCGGCCTGCCAGGTTGCGTGCTCGGATAAAGGGTGTGGTATGGATTTTTAGGGGGGCCCCCACGTCAATTTTTTTTAAATTTGATGTGGGGTTCCCCTTAATATCCATATCAGACCTGAAGGGTCTGGCTATGGATATTTAGGGGGACCCCCACGTAAAAAAATTTTTAATTTGACAGGGGGTTCCCCTTAATATCCATGTCAGACCTGAAGGGCCTGGTAATTGAATTTAGGGGAACCCCCACACTTTTTTTTTTATCAATGAATGAATGAATTGTCGGCTAATACAGAGAACACTCATTGAGTGTTCTCTGTATTACGGGAGCCGACAATTTAGCTGCAAGTGATTTTAAAAGACTTTTTTTCCTGCACAAATGACACTTTGTGCAGGGACAGTTCTAAGCACCAGAAACATGCGCCCCTTCACAGGCATACTATAGATACCCCCCAGCTACGAAATTTAAAGGAATATTACACTTTTATTGTTTCACTTTAATCATTATTAAAATCACTGCTCCTGAAAAAACGGCCGTTTTTAAAACTTTTTTTTGCATTGATCCATGTCCCCTGGGGCAGGACCCAGGTCCCCAAACACTTTTTAGGACAGTAACTTGCATATTACCCTTTAAAATGAGCACTTTAGATTGTGAACGTTCGAGTCCCATAGACTTTAATAGGGTTCTAAAGTTCACACGAAGTTTAGGTCTGTTCGCAGGTTCTGGTGCGAACCGAACAGGGGGGTGTTCGGCTCATCCCTAGATTGTTGTCTAGATGTGTTTGTAACTACTGAAATGTCAACTTTATGCAGTGTCAGTAGAGGACACTTAGCAGCTGTAAACCTCTCCAAACTTGGCCACAACAATTGACTGATGAAGGAGCATGCATGCTCCGAATGCGCGCTCCTCCCCACTCTCACATCATCTGGAAGTATCATGTCCAGGTGCCCCTGAGTCAAATCTGAGAACCAGGAAGCATTGGGAGCCACCAGCGCAGCCAAGAACATCAGCTGCCTCTCCACCTGCAAGCCGACTGCCTTCCCCCAGGAGTGGATGATCTTCCTATACCATTTCACATGCCCTGTAATCTCAAAAATATTGTGAGATTAAAATTGTCTGTCCTATATTAATAAATTTTTATCAAGCTGCACTTAGATGGCGCTGCTCTCTTCTTTGTTTTTTTACTGTCTACAGAGCCCCTTCTAGCTTGTTATGAGCTAGAATATATAGAGAGTAGATTAATTGCCCATTTCTCTCTATTTGAACTGACAGAGCACACATGAACATATGTATACAATATTTTTGTGTTATGCAGCTGGACACAGGAGCACCAGTGTTGTGCACCCTTGTTATGGTGTCCCGCTCTGGTGCTTCAGTGGATACTAGGGGTATTTACATGTGTAAAACTCGCACAAAACAGATAACTATTCTTGCTTTGGAAAGGGGAAAAAACATGTATTCAGCTTGAATCTCTGCCAAAACAGACAATTGAAAGATACTTACAAACAATGTTTCATGTTACTATTTCTAGCCTAACATATCTGTCTGCTAAGTATATCTTTTTTGGATTCACATAGGGGAGAAAAGAAGAGGAACATCTGAGCTGTTGTGAACACCAGTAACCCAGCACCTCCTGAAGATCCAGAAAGTCAACTCACCAGACACCCTGAAGAAGATGTTGATGCTGATGTGCAGGAAGTACTGTGTGAATTTATTGATACTGTGTTGACCTCAGGTCAGTGTCTGAGACCACAGCTTCAAGTAATAGATGGATGCCTGCATATTTCTAATACATTGTGTGTTTTATATTTTTAGGTGATGTGGATGTTGGGGAAGACAAAACTCACTTCAGCAGTGCAAGTGCACAAATACTTATTAGTGAGCTCTTGGTTTGCAATAGGGAACTGTAGAAAATGAAAGAAAACATGCATGATCTCCAAAACAGAGTTATCAACATCATCAATATTTATCTAAAATTTAACTAACCTTTGCACATTTTTGTAATAGTTGCAACTGTTATATTTGAATGTACGATTTCACTTTAGAAAAAGACTGACATATGAAATGGCAAATCCATGACTTGTCATTATCTTTTTCATGTTAAAGAGGATCAAAGCGATGTGTTTCAGTACTTGCAGCCTTCCTCAGATGAGTAATTATGCTTTAGATGAAACACATCAGCTTGTTTGCTATTTAAATTTTTTGGGAGAAAAAGAGGATCATCAAGTTGCCAGCTCCTATTTTAACTTTTTCATTTCTCAGGGTGGCTTGCTCCCCTAGCTACATCACCAAATTGGACACAGCACATTGTTGAATATGGTGGGGTAGCTTGTCCAAAAGTATTTGCATGTACAAAAAGCTTCAAGATGTGCTTTCACACATTGTACAAATATCCATGTTTTGTGTATTACTATTTTACCCCAAAACTTGAATACCTTTAACAGTTTTAGTTACATGTTTACCTGTAATTTATGTAATTTTCTAAGAAACTTTTATAAGAAATGTGGCTGTTAGCCAAGTTACATCTAAAAAAGTAGGAACCAACTGCCTGTCCTTGCTTCTTTAGGAATACTATATTTTGTTTGCAGGAAAATACAAATACACACTTTGTTCATTTAGGACACAAATTGGTTTGTGCAACAAAGCCTTATGTGGTGAGTGCAAAAAATGAATGTAAGCCCTGGTTCACATTGATGCTACTTTTAAATCGCGCTACTTCACTTGCATTTCTAAGTAGCAAGGTCAGCGCAATTTCAGGTGCTACTTGATAGACATTTGTGTGGCTTCATGCCCAGATGTCTATTGAAGTTGCACCAGAAATCTGCAAAAGTAGTGCAGGAACTACTTTTGCAAATTGGTGCAGTTTCGGTAATTCAATGTCGCACCGATTGGAACAGTGCCATTGACTCCAATAGGCCGGGACCTGTCATGCAATTTTATCTCTTAAATCGCATGACAAATCAATCCAATGTGAACCTAGGCTTTAGTGTACGATGTGAATGTTTCTTCACTCCACTTCTCTAGGTGTACAGTCTGAAAAAAAATAATAGAATTAGAGCTTGTCAGTATCGGCGCTTCCCTGTGCACCTGCGTGGTGGAGTAGTGCAGCAGCACATACGGGTGTGCGATTTGACGGACCCGGCGCACATGGGTGCATGATGTGGCGCATCTGCATGGGCACAAGAGCGCACAGCATGAGAACCCCCTGGCGGGCTTATAAAATGCAGCTCTGCCCCTTGTTAATTGCTGGTTTGTCTCTTCAGCTGGAGAAAACAAAACAAAAGAGGAGGGTGCACTGACCTAGTGCATTATCATAGACAGAGCTTTATTCTCACTGAACATCAACAAGCCCGGATCTGATGTCAAGTAAATCGACCGATTGTGTTGGGGATCAGCCGATTTACTTGACATCAGATCTGGGCTTGTTGATGTTCAGTGAGGTGGATCCTGCTGTATTGATTATGCCTTTTATCAATACTCGTTTGTGAGTAGCCATTTTGCTATATGTTTGGTTTTGAATAAAGCGCTGTCTATGGCAGGGGTCTTCAAACTACGGCCCTCCAGTTGTTCAGGAACTACAATTCCCATCATGCCTAGTCATGTCTGTGAATGTCAGAGTTCTGCAATGCCTCATGGGATGTGTAGTTTTGCAACAGCTGGAGGGCCGTAGTTTGAGGATCCCTCGTCTATGGTAATGCACTAGGTCAGTGCGCCGTCCTTTGTTTTGTTTTCTCCAGCGTTTGAATACCCATTATTCTGAGGAGGGCTGCAAGACTTTTAGACACTACCTTGTGAAACTGTCAGTATCACATATTGAGGATCCAGACACCAGAGTGCAGGAGAAGTCGTTCTTTTCTTGTATTGTCTCTTCAGCTTCCAGTGTTCCTGCTCTGTGTATCGGTGCCTGCCTGTTGTGACCTGGGTCGTCTTGACCATCCCTGAATCTCTCCAGTACTTGACCCACGGCTTGTTAAAAGGACTTCTCTGCTTGGCTGCTCTCCGTGTTTGACCCTCGGCTTCTCTAAAGGACTTTGCTTCTGCCTGACTTCCGTGTTTGACCCTTGGCTTGCTCAAAGGACTTGCTATTGTTAATACCCCCTGTTTGACCCCCGGCCTGCCCTACGGGCTTGCTACTGCCTAACCCTGTGTTTGATCCTTAGCCTACTCCAGGATCCTCTCTATTTGCCTGAACCTTGTGTATGACCTCAGCCTGTCTAAGGACTCCTCTACACCCAGACCTCTGTTCTTGACCCTCGGCCTCCTCATCTGATCCAGCTCCAGTTCCCTTCTCAGGTTTAAGGTGTTTGAGACCCAGCCAGGCTTCTCATCGGTCCAGTGTCAAGTCTGCTCTGCATGGTCCTACTTGCCGCTAGAAGATATCCTCGCAAGCCTTGTCCACCTGCTGGTGACCCGTGCCTCTCCATGCCCGATACCCTCTGTGCCAACTTCAGGTGTATAGTGCACTGAGTTGCAAGGGAAGCCGCTCTCAGCATCTTGGTCCTGGTGAGCACCTGACATGCACCATCAGGTCCTGTTTTCTGTATTTTTCTCAGTATAAAAATGACTGTGTGAATTACTAACTTTGAAAATGACATCATCACCTGTGACAAAAGCAAAAAATATAGAAAATATGACTTGGGAATGTATATGGAGAAGGAGAGTTGGAAAACACTGCCCTAAGTAATGTTAACTGTAATCTTTGTGTTTTTAAGAATTGCAAAGCCAAAATTTGAAGATGCCCACAAATTGTGCCAAAAGATTCTTATTCCCCTATTCCCCTCATGATCCCATGCCTAAAATGTTTGTCTTTCCCTACATCTAGTTTGCTAAAGCCACAAAAAAACTGTGGGTCAACATTTGCCTGCTCCCATCATAGAGTATCAATGGACATGTTCCGAGGATGCAACCCCTTTCTCTTAACTACTTTACTTATGAGGAAGGGGTTGCACCCTCAAAACACGTGCATTGTTACCCATGATGGGAGATAGCACATGTTGACACACTGTGTGTTTTGGGGCTTTAGAAATGAACCTGTTTGTACCTACACATATTTTAGGCAGGGGATCATAAGGGACATTTAACAGTTATGCCTCTATGTGTATGTGGCTTCAAATTTTGGCTTTTAGAGGGGTGAGATCACCCCATCTGAGGAAAGCAACATCAAAACAGTCTTGGGCTACTAATGTCTCATATGGCCTTCACTTTACCAAACTCAAACTTTGTAAGTTCCTGAGTTGGGGATGTGTATACAACAAGATGTTGGTTTGGTATAAAACCTTAAAATGCAGATGTGAATGAGCTTTGAGTAAAATGTTTTTTAATAAGCAATGAGTGGCTTATTATTTCAATGCTCAATACCAGTGTATTTGTTAAGTAGGTGTAGTTATAGTGACAATGTGTTTTAACCACTTGAGGACCACCGTATTGCCAATGTACGTCAGCACAATGGCACAGGCAGGCACAATCACGTACATCTACGTGATTGCCTTCCAGCGGGTGGGGGGTCCGATCGGACCCCCTCCCGCTGGTTACGGCGGTCAGATTCGGTCCAGGAGCGCTCCGTGATGAGGGGATGGCCGTTGGTTTTCGGCCACCCCCTCTGGATCGCTCCTGGCCAATGAGAAGCTTCCTCCCACTGTGTATTGTTTACACAGGAAGGAGGAAGTGATGTCATTCTCCTCGGGGCGGTCTTTTTGACCGGACTACGAGGAGAAGACAGAAAGTAAGTGTGCACCAACACTACACTGACATGTAGGTACACACAGGCACACAAACCCCCCCCCCCGATCCCCCCCCCCCGATCGCCCCCCGATCCCCCCCCCGCCCCCCCTCCCCCCCCAGTCACAGTGTCACTGATTGCATTGATCATTTCTTTACTGATCAATGCATTCAGTGTCAGTTGTGACAGTAAAAACTGTCAGGACAGTTAGTGTTAGGTCCAGGGTAGCCCCCTATCACCCCCCAATAAAGATTTAACCCCCTGATTGCCCCTAGAGTTAACCCTTTCACCCCCTTTTGCCAGTGTCACTAAGCGATCATTTTTCTGATCGCTGCATGTGTCGCTAGGTAGCTAGTTATTTTTTTAGGTTCACCGCCAGGTTTTTATATCGCTAGGTACCCCGATATACTACCCAATAATGTTTTTAACCCCCTGATTGCCGCTAGTTAACCCTTTCACCCCCTTTTGCCAGTGTCACTAAGCGATCGTTTTTCTGATCGCTGCATTAGTGTCGCTACAGTCGCTAGGTAGCTAGTTATTTTTTTAGGTTCACCGCCAGGTTTTTATAGCGCTAGGTACCCCGATATACTACCCAATAATGGTTTTAACCCCCTGATTTCTGCTAGTTAACCCTTTCACCCCCTTTTGCCAGTGTCACTAAGCGATAATTTTTCTGAACGCTGCATCAGTGTCGCTAGTGTCGCTAGGTAGCTAGTTATTTTTTTAGGTTCACCGCCAGGTTTTTATAGCGCTAGGTACCCCGATATACTACCCAATAATGGTTTTAACCCCCTGATTGCTGCTAGTTAACCCTTTCACCCCCTTTCACCAGCGATCACAGTATAAGTGTCACTGGTGACGCTGGTTAGCCAGTTAGTTATTTAGGTTCCCCGTCAGGTTTTTATATAGCGCCAGGGACCCCCATATACTACCTAATAAAAATTTGAACCCCCTGATTGCTCCTAGTTAACCCTTTCACCACTGATCACCGTATAAGTGTTACGGGTGACTCTGGTTAGTTTGTTTTTTATAGCATCAGGGCACCCACCATTTATTACCCAATAAAGGTTTAACCCCCTGATCACCCGGCGGGTGATATCAATTAGGTTTTAGGGTCAGGGTCTGCGTCGCCCCAGGCAGCGCTAGGTTAGTGCCAGTACCGCTAACACCCACACACAAAGCATACACCTCCCGTAGTGGTATAGAATCTGAACAGATCAATATCTGATCTGATCAGATCTATACTAGCGTCCCCAGCAGTTTAGGGTTCCAAAAAAACGCATTGTTAGCGGGATCAGCCCAAATACCTGCTGGCACCTGCGTTTTGCCCCTCTGCCCAGCCCACCCAAGTGCAGTATCGATCGATCACTGTCACTTACAAAACACTAAACACATAACTGCAGCGATCGCAGAGTCAGGCCTGATCCCTGCCATCGCTAACAGGTTTTTTGGTAGCATTTTATATTCAAATCCGGAAGGCAGTGCTTGGTTTTCGGGGTCCCGTACGTGGCTAGGCTCCCAAAAAGTCCCCCACATGTGGTATCCCCGTACTCGGGAGAAGCAGCAGAATTTATTTTGGGGTGTAATTTGACTTCTGCCCATAGCATGTGTGAGCAATATATCATTTAGTGACAACTTTGTGCAAAAAAAAAAAAAGTTTGTAATATTCCCGCAACTTTTGGCAAAATATAAAATATTCCGTGGACTCAACATGCCTCTCAGTAAATAGCTTGGGGTGTCTACTTTCCAAAATGGGGTCATTTGGGGGGGTTTTGTGCTATTTTGGCATTTTATGGACTTCGAAACTGTGATAGGTAGTGAGGAGTTAAATCAAAAATTTGCACCCTTAGAAATCCTGAAGGTGGTGATTGGTTTTCGGGGTGCCGTGCGCGACTAGACTCCCAAAAAGTCCCACACATGTGGTATCCCCGTACTCAGGAGAAGCAGCAGAATGTATTTTGGGGTGTCATTTCACATATGCCCATAGCATGTGTGAGCAATATATCATTTAGTGACAACTTGGTGCAAAAAAAAAAAAAGTTTGTAATATTCCCGCAACTTGTGGCAAAATATAAAATATTCCATGGACTCAACATGCCTCTCAGTAAATAGCTTGGGGTGTCTACTTTCCAAAATGGGGTCATTTTGGGGGGTTTTGTGCTATTTTGGCATTTTATGGCCTTCGAAACTGTGATAGGTAGTGAGGAGTTAAATCAAAAATTTGCACCCTTAGAAATCCTGAAGGTGGTGATTGGTTTTCGGGGTGCCGTGCGCGACTAGACTCCCAAAAAGTCCCACACATGTGGTATCCCCATACTCGGGAGAAGTAGCGGAATATATTTTGGGGTGCAATTCCACATATAACCATGGCATGTGTGAGCAATATATCATTTAGTGATTGAGTTTTTTTTTTTTTTTTGTCATTATTCAATCCCTTAGGACAAAAAAAATAAATATTCAATGGGCTCAACATACCCATCAGCAATTTCCTTGGGGTGTCTACTTTCCAAAATGGGGTCATTTGGGGGGGATTTGTACTGCCCTGCCATTTTAGCACCTCAAGAAATGAGATCGGCAGTCATAAATTAAAAGCTGTGTAAATTCCAGAAAATGTACTCTAGTTTGTAGACGCTATAACTTTTGCGCAAACCAAAAAAAATACGCTTATTGACATTTTTTTTACTAAAGACATGTGGCTGAATAAATTTTGCCCTCAATGTATGACTAAAATTTAGTTTATTCGATTTTTCTTATAACAAAAAGAAGAAAATATCTTTTTTTTTCAAAATTTTCGCTCTTTTTCCATTTATATCGCAAAAAAAAAAAATCGCAGAGGCAATCAAATACCATCAAAAGAAAGCTCTATTTGTGGGAAGAAGAGGACGCAAATTTCGTTTGGGTGCAATATTGCATGACCGCGCAATTACCAGTTAAAGCAGCGCAGTGCGAAATTGCAAAAAGACCTCTGGTCCTTAAGGTATTTATTGGTCCGGAGCTGAAGTGGTTAAAATGTGACCAACTCAGGCAATTTTGTGGCCTCAAAGAAATTAAAGAAGTTGAAAAGGCAGAATGTTTTTTAACTTAATGCATTAGATACATTAAGAACAAAAACATTGTGTGTGTGTAGCAGACTGACAGCACAACAAATAAGGTACCGTATATACTCGAGTATAGGCCGACCCGAGTATAAGCCGAGGCCCCCAATTTACCCCCAAAAAACTGGGAAACCTATTGACTCGTGTATAAGCCGAGGGTGAGATATGCCTGTCCATCCCTGTGTGTGTCCGTCCATCCCTCTGTGTCCGTCCATCCCTGTGTGTCCGTCCATCCCTGTGTGTGTGTCCATCCATCCATCCCTGTGTGTGTGTCCATCCATCCATCCCTGTGTGTGTGTCCATCCATCCATCCCTGTGTGTGTGTGCGTCCATCCATCCATCCATCCCTGTGTGTGTGGGTGTGTGTGTGTGTGTGTGTGTGTCCATCCATCCATCCATCCCTGTGTGTGTGTGTGTGTCCATCCATCCATCCATCCCTGTGTGTGTGTGTGTGTCCATCCATCCATCCGTGTGTGTGTGTGTGTGTGTGTGTGTGTGTGTGTGTGTGTGTGTGTGTGTGTGTCCGTGCAGCCTTGTGTGTCCAGCCTACCTGTGTCCCGTCCGGTCCCGTCCCGAGCCTCCGTGTCGTCCCGTCCCGAGCCTCCGTGTCGTCCCGTCCCGAGCCTCCGTGTCGTCCCGTCCCGAGCCTCCGTGTCGTCCCATGCCAGGATCGCCGCTCTTCGTCGGCGCCCTGGCGGCCATTCCCCTGTTCAAAAGCCGCGCCTCCGCCTCCGCCTGTGATAGGCGGAACACTCAATTTCCCAGCAGTCAGTGTTCCGCCTATCACGGACATCGGCTCATCCGAGGATGAGCCGATGTCCGTGATAGGCGGAACACTGACTGCTGGGAAATTGAGTGTTCCGCCTATCACAGGCGGAGGCGGAGGCGGAGGCGGAGGCGCGGCTTTTGAAAGGTAGAATGGCCGCTGTCTGTCTGCTCGACACGCTGTTCGGGCAGTCAGACAGCGGTGACTCGAGTATAAGCCGAGGGGGGCACTTTCAGCCTCAAAAAAGAGGCTGAAAATCTCGGCTTATACTCGAGTATATACGGTACATTTGCACTATTGTATAAAATGCCCACTATAAAGGCCATTTGAGAACCTATTATATAGATAAGAAACACAGACAACAGTAGTTCAAATGAAATGGGAGCTTATAATCAAATAAAAATATTATTCAGGATCAGCTACAGTTTGCTGCCAAGCCTTTGCCCCTCTACCCACAAAATAATCAATATATTTTTGCCGGATATCTCTGGCATTTTGGGAGGGCAACCCAACATGGCCAGTTTCGAGAACCGTCATCATACCCACCGACGGATGAGCTGCAGCCTCTTCAGCTGGGCTTGACACTGCGGGGTCCACATCAGTTGGCACTGAGGCAAGATAGCTGCTAGCATACCTCCGTATAAAATTGTTTAGGATACAACAGCACAATACAACATGGTCTATTTTATATTGTGCCAGGTTAATAGGTGTTAAAAACAGCCTGAAGTGACTGGAGAGGATGCCAAAGGCATTTTCAACCACCCTTCTGGCACAAGAGAGCATATAATTAAAGATTCTCTGCTCTGGGGTGAGGTTCTTCATATGCAAGGGCTTTATAAGATGTTCCCCCAGAGCAAAGGCCTCATTTGCCACAAAAACAATTCTGAGGGCCTCAACATTGTCTGGGGGGGGGGGGGGGCATGGCTTGCACATGCACGGAATGGCAGCCTGAGCATGGAGCTCTCCTAAGCTAGCCAGACATCCAGCGCTAAACAGGCAAGTTTCAGCCCCATCGAGACCTCAATCCACCTCCAGAGGACTCGCAGACTGCATCGCTACAATGTACCACAAGTCTAAAGAAGAGAGGAACCTCCAGAAGCTCACAGCCCTCCCCTTTCAGTGAGGAGGATACAGACAAGATGGCGCGGCTGGAACCACCACACAGCCGCCATCGGCCTACACGGACTTACCAAGTAGTGATCCAGGGGAAATAGAAGGGGAATTAACATCCCCCTCGCTTGCCAACTCTCCTCCACTCTCATAAAATTATCAGAGCCCCGCTAAAGCACAGATGCACTTGGATGCAGCGTACCAGGCCGGGACCACAGTGAGTACTGACTTACACAATGCACACGCCATATCCTCCCTGCAATCCTCCATAGCAGCCTTTCCCACATCAGGACAGCCTGTACTGGACACCACAATGAAGGATATGTTACTATCACTCCAATCCTCCCTCATGACCAATCTGTCTTCCCTAATCCACAAATTTACCACTGATATGAGGCATATGGGGGACAGAGTGCAGTACATGGAAGATAAAATGGAGGAATGTACAGATACGGTTAATGTTCTGGTGGACACATGTATGACCCAAAAAGAGGACACTGATTGGATCAAATCAAAAATAGCAGACCTTGAGGACCACTCCCGCCACAACAACATCAAAATATGCGGCATACTGAAGATGGTTCCTCCCGCAGAACTACGTAAATATGCCAGCGCTATGTTTTCTACTATGATGCTGGAGCTATCTCCCATTGAGCTCACAATAGACCGCATACACAGGATCCCCAAACCAAGTAATTTGGCAGAGTCGGTTCCCAGGGATGTACTCCTGCGGATACACTTTTACCAAGCCAAGGAGCAAATCCTCTCTAGAGCAAGGGCACTCACTACGCTGCCTGTATATGCAGACATCCAGCTTTTTGCTGATCTCTCGCAGTATACATTACAAATGTGGAGAAAATTGAAATCAATTACAAAAGCCCTTACAAATCATAAAATGACCTATAAATGGCGCCACCCAGCTACCATCTTGGTCACGCATAATGGAATTCCTCATACCATCTCCATGTTTGAAGGGGGAAGAAGTTATTACACTCATGGGGCATCATCAAGGAATTACCGAATAGCGACTTTGCCGCATCAGGAAGATTCAACTTTCCACCCCAAGGGACCCATCGAAGGCACTATCAACCAAAAATGAAATAGGAGCTCTTGCCCGTGCTCATACTAAGCTACCATGCAAAATCCGGTCCGGCCGACCGCTTACTCCAACACAGAGCCCAAACTTTCCCCCCTAGTTTAGTCAGCACCCATTCCAGGATGTAAATTGCTGACCTGTTAGTATAATGATTATACTCTGCCATTGTTTTGTTGTTTCTTTATTTGTTTTTCCAGTTTGTTGTCTACCTTGATATCTGCTTGCAGCACACTCACCGTTAGAACTTCAAGGACCTTGCATCGTGCCTCAAAGACATTGACAATCCCACATCGGTCTTGCCTACCAAACTACTCTAGAACAACCTTCCACAAACAAGCGACAGAGTTATCTTGAAATCTTCTGCACCACTTCTCCCAACTGTAAGTTACAACGCCACATTCGACACACCAACAACCATCATCAGACCCCCACAACCACCGGCCACGGTTGTGGAGATGAGGCCCTTCTCCACATCGACATGGGGACAAGGTGCTTTTAGGGGTCACAGACCCCCAAAGCATCCTCCCAATGTTGAGGGCATGTGGCCTGGTACGGTTCAGGAGGGAGGGGGGCCGCTCTCTCGTCCCCCCCTCTTTTCCTGCGGCCTGCCAGGTTGCGTGCTCGGATAAAGGGTCTGGTGTGGATTTTTAGGGGGACCCCCACGTCAATTTTTTTTAAAATTTGACGCGGGGTTCCCCTTAATATCCATACCAGACCTGAAGGGTATGGTATGGATATTTAGGGGGAACCCCAAGTAATTTTTTTTTAATTTGACGCAGGGTTCCCCTTAGTATCCATACTAGACCTGAAGGGTCTGGTAATTGAATTTGGGGGACTCCCACGCTGTTTTTATTATTATTATTTTTTTTTTTATCAATGACTTTCAATGAGTGTTCTCTGTATTACGGAGCCGACAATTCATAATAGCTGCAAGTGATTTTAAAGGACTTTTTTTCCTGCATAAATGACACTTTGTGCAAGGACAGTTCTAAGCACCAGAAACATGCGCCCCTTCACAGGCATACTATAGACACCCCCCCCTACGAAATTTAAAGGAATATTACACTTTTATTGTTTCACTTTAATCATTATTAAAATCACTGCTCCCGAAAAAAATGCAGTTTTTAAAACTTTTTGTTGCATTGATACATGTCCCCTGGGGCAGGACCTGGGTCCCCAAACACTTTTTAGGACAGTAACTTGCAGAATCTTTTCTCTCTGTCAAATCTTTTTTCTCTGTCGAATATTTTCTCTATATAATCTTGGACTAATAGAGGTAAGCTTAGGCACATTCGACCACAGGTTCTATAGACACAGATTGTTATTGTCAGAGTCACGTCGAATCTCCTATTCTATATCGAACTGTTGTAACAACTAAAACGAAAATAAAGCATTTATTTATGTTGGATCTTTTGTTTTTCGGATTCTGTGCTTTCGTTTGTCAAAACGAAAATAGCTGAAATTCAGACGAAAATGCATTCAGACAAAAATGAATGCACATGTCTAGTGTGAGTACAGTGTGTCAGTATAGTGTACTGTGTCAGTATAGTGCGTCAGTAAAGTGTAGTGTAGTGTGTTAGTGTAGTGCAGTGTTTACCAGAGCATTACATAACATTTAGTGCTGTATACCCTTTTTTTTGGTTGCTGCATGTTTTTTTTTTTTTGTTTCTTGGGAGGGGGGTTGTCTTATTTTCTTGTCCCCTTTTTAAAATTGTCAGCCACATTTTTCCTGACTGTGATGCTGGTGTTCCCTCTTTTTTATTTATTTTTTTATAGATTTTACATTTCTGTCAGCATGGGGGCCAGAAGCAGATTCTTGAGAATGCACAGACATTACTTGATTCTGATGTTGGTTCTGAGGTAGGGGAAGGGAGTAACATGAGCCTACAGAGAGGGGTTAAACACAGATAAACAACAAATTGGCACTAATGTTCCCCCAGCCACAGCATATTGGCATGTTGGCTCCAGTGATGATGTAGATGTTGGGGATGATGATGATGAGGTTGCTGATGAGACTTGGTTGTCAGATAGGGCAGAGGAGGAAAGTAAGGGGGAGAAACAACCCTAATGAGGCAGATTGTGGATCTGTTATCTCCAAGCCCACTTCCCACAGGTAAGGCATTTAACCTTCCACCACTCAGCCCATTGGCAAGAGTACCTGAAAGCCACAAACAAGGGACACAATTCTTCTCCTCCTCACGCCTCACCTTTCATGTCTAAGCCCGCTATATTTCATGACCTCTCAGCAGCCTCCACTTACAGGGGTGATAGTATAACAAAGTGTATTACAGGTCCTTGCAACTTGTCTGCCAGCAGCACACCACCAGCTGTAGAATATAGCAGGCAAATGTCTTTGTTCCAGCTGCTGCAGCAAAAAAAAATACACTCCCTGCCACCCACATGCCTGATGTTTAAATTCCAGCTTGTCAAAATTGCTGGCTTTACTATTCCTGCCTTTCCATCTGGTAGATTATGCCCCCTTCTATGAATTTGGCATTGTGCTGTGCCAGGTTCCCATTCGCTATTTCTTTGCACGTAAGGCCATTCCAGCTCTGTACCATCACGTGGAAGGCAATGGTGGGGCATCTTGGACAAGGCAGTCAGCAGTAAGGTCCACATTACTGCTGACACGTGGTCCAGTAAGCATGGTCAGGGACAATATATTTCATTCACAGCACACTGGGTTTCCTCTCCAGACTCTGTGAAGACTCAAAGGAGACATATAGCCAAAGCTGAAGCTCGCTGTCAGCTGACATCAGAAAGCCGGTCCAGGCTGTGGAAAGATCATGACAACATGGTCAGGATCCACCCACAGCCCTGGACTGGCACCTGGCTTAGCCTCTCCCACCCCCTCCATAGCTCAGACCTCCAGTGAGCATGGAGGGGCAGAGTTGACAGTGATGACCGACAGACACCTGTTCTCTGCTCACAGAGCAACCAATCAATCAGCGTTTTTTGATCACTGGGTTCTCAGTCTTAGAGCTGGCGGGGGATGGATGAAGATATGGACCAATGCTAAATCCACCTAGGTAAGTATGATTCTTGAAAATAAATAAAGCCTATACTTCTCTTTTAAGACAGTTGGTATTGTCAGTGAAATAGGGAGAGAGGGTCAAACCTTTACTCTGTCCTCCTTCCTTCAGCACTGTCTCAATACCACAATGCAGCCCACTCTGGCTGAAGTAGAACTTTGCTTAATCAGCCATAGGTTTCTCAGTAGTATGAGCTGGATTTTAGATTATTTGGTATCTCCCTTAAAATATTACAGAAACACATGCTGCACTAATTCCAATACTTCAAATAAAAATATAAAATTGGGACTTGATACTAATTAACAATTGAAACAAAATTGACCCTACTGTATTACATGTTACTCAGAAAATGTGAAACAAATCATTAGTCCAAATGTGAAAATATAATTGTCCAAAAGGAAAAGTAAAGACATTGTGACCACATTCGCCAATGTTATAGCCTCAAAATGAAGGTATCCTAAAGATAGCTGGAAAATCCTCCACCATAGAGCACAAGGCAGGCTTACCAGATAGTCATCTTCTAACTAAAAAAAAGGTCAAAATGCTCATCAACACAATGATTCCACATAAATCTCTTCTTGTATGGTCCTCAGAATGTTAAAGCTGAACTCCAGCCTTTGTTACTCGTTACATAGTGTACTAACATGTGAGGCCCTTGTACGAGTATAAACTGTATGTAACCTCAGCTCAGCCATTCAGAGAAAGTGATGTATTCTAGCAATGATACAAAGCTTCCTCTGAATGAATGAGCGCCCATAAGATAGACTCTGCTGTGTTCCGGGTATGAGGCAGGAAGTCTTGGCTCGCACCCAAAACACAGTGTGCTATGCTGTATGTAGCCTGAGCTATATACAGTTTATAAAGCACATCCAGTAGCCTCACATGTTAGTGAGGGACATGATTTGTTTGGGCCTGGTTATGTAAACTATAACAAAAGCTGGAGTTCAGTTTTAATCACACCAATAATCTGTACTTTGAATCTCGTTAATTAACCCTCCATCCATATGACACATACAAGGAACCAAAGCAGAAAGCCTGACATAGTGTAAATTAAATAAATAAATAAATCCTTTATTATAAAGCAATATAGTACATTTTTATTTTTATAAATTTTTAACGCTAATTTAAATTTGAACTTTTTTGGTTTAGTGCCTAGGGGTATTTGATTAAGATCAATATTGTTAGGTACATTTTCATATATCATATATTTTCAAAAGAATTGGGACACCTGCCTTTACTCCAGGGCGCCCTCCGATGTGGCCTGCCATGTCTTGCTTTGAGATGGCGGGTCGCAAGCCCAGATCGCAGGTTCCCGACCCTCCATCTCCAAGCATTAGTGCAGAGAATGTAGCTGCTACTAGAGGAAGCAGAGCTGATGCTTCCTGTATAGCGCCGACTCCTTCAGAGGCAGAGTGAGAGAGCCTCTGCTCTCTACATTAGCTGCATGCTTCTTTCACAATTATGCTCGGGGATGGTGGATTGGGCCACAGAAACCCATGATCTGGGACAGCAGCCACCAGTATCAGTACCAGCCACCAGTATCAGTACCAGTACTGGCCAGCAGTACCAACCAACAGTACCAGTACCAACCAGCAGTAACAGTACCAACCAGCAGTACCAGTACCAGCCAGTAGTAACAGTCATCAGTACCAGTACCCACCAGCTGTACCAGTACCCACCATCTGTACCGGTCATCAGTACCAGCCAGCAGTATAAACCAGGAGTACTAGTACCAGCCAGAAGTACCCGCCAGCAGTACCAGTACCCACCATCCATAGCAGTCATCAGCCCCAGCCAGCAGTATAAACCAGCATTACCAGTATCAGCCAGCAGGACCAGTACCAGCCAGCAGTACCAGTACCCACCAGCAGTACCAGTACCCACCAGCAGTATCAGTACCAGCCATCAGTACCAGCACCAGCCAGCAGTATCAGCACCAGCCAGCAGTACCAGTACCCACCAGCAGTACCAGTCAGCAGTACCCACCAGCAGTACCAGTACCCGCTAGCAGTACTAGCCAGCAGTACCAGTACCTGCCAATAGTACCCACCAGCAGTACCAACTAGCAGTACCAGCACATGTCAGCATTACCCACTGGCAGTATCATCCAGCTGCAGAAATCCTGAGGAAGAAGTGAAGATTGTCTGTTTTTCAGGTGGGCTCAAACTGACTCTCCATAAACCTCTATAGAGCGGCAGGTGTAAACGGACTCGTGTCTATTTACACCCACTTATCTGCAATCTGATCTCCTTAAAAAAACAGAAGGGGATCTGTCCCCTTCTGTCTAGGTGGATTGGATGGGCCCTTAAGGTAGAGTGGGCTGCATCCGTGTCTGCTCTACATATGCAGAATGGACACATACCTCAAAAGGTTGGGCACCCCTGCTTTACACGCTCTTTAACAAGATCCCAGTCTTAGTCCATAGGGTTCAATATTGAGTTGGCCCACCCTTTGCAGCTATAACAGCTTCAACTCTTCTGGGAAGGCTGTCCACAGGGTTTGGGAGTGTGTCTATGGGAATGTTTGACCATTCTTCCAGAAGCGCATTTGTGAGGTCAGGCATTGATATTTGACTAGAAGGCCTGGCTTGCAGTCTCCCCTCTAATTCATCCCAAAGGTATTCTGTTGGGTTGAGGTCAGGATTCTGTGCAGACCAGGGAAGTTCCTCCACCCTAAACTTGCTCATCCATGTCTTTATGGACCTTGCTTTGTACACTGGTGTACAGTCAGGTTGGAACAGGAAGGGGCCATCCCCAAACTGTTTCCACAAAGTTGGGAGCATGAAATTGTCCAAAATGTCTTGGTGTGCTGATGCACTAAGTGTTCTCTTCACTAGAACTGAAGGGGCCAAGCCCAATCTCTGAAAAATAACCCCACACCATAATCCCCCCTCCATCAAATAATTTTCGATCCAGTGCACAAAGCAAAGTCCATTAAGACATGGATAAGTGCAGTTGGGGTGGAGGAACTTGACAGGCCCGCAAAGGCAGGTTTCCCAATACTTCTGACAATATAGTCTAGATATATGTCACTTTTTTGGCACTATTTCCAATATATGTATGTTTGGATCCCTCTGGATTCAGTTTTCTCATGTCTATATTTTGACATTTAATTTTTTTTTTACATTTTGGGAACTACTTTATTTTTGTCACTAGGTGGCACCTGTTAACATTTATATTGAGTTTTATGGACAAAGTTGGGCTCCAGGACTCACGAGAAATATATACTTCACTTGACAAAGAATTAGGGACAAAAGGAATGTAAAATGATTTCATACAGTAATGTAATTTGTAAAACTACAGTGTACTATATGTGTTATGAATTTTGCACTTGATGAATTTGCCACTGGGCTCTGCCCTCATGCGTCGTGATGCTGACAGGGAACAGAGGCCAGTACACAGGGGCATCGGGAGATAGACACAGCTGGGGGGCATAACAGGATCCTGGGGACAAGGTAAGTACACTGGACCAGGATCCTGAGATGTAAACCCAAGTATGGCTTGGGGTTACTGCTAATGGTACTCAAAATTAATCCCGAGCCACACTCGTGAATACTGCCTGGAAGGTTAAAGGGGTTGAAAAATGAGAGTTGAATAGTAAACATTTAAATCTAATTTTTCATATAGGGATATTAATGGGCACTTACTTTATACACGCACATTCGCCTCCCTTTCCTGCGAGTCAGACTGCATGCTTGGATTAAGGGTCTAATATAGATTTTTGGGGGGACCTCAAAAATGGATAATATATATATAATATACATATATACAAGTAAATCCATACTAGACTCAAATGGACTGTTATTCATTTTGGTAGGGAACACCACACAATTTATTTTGTCATTGATGTAAGATGTGCATACGTATATGTCAAAAATTACTTTTACAATAAATAAATAAATAATAAAAAATAAATAAATATATATATATATATATATATATATATATATATATATATATATATATATATATATATATATACAGTATATATATAAAAGTTTAAATTGCCAACAAGGAAAACTTAATTGCTGGTGGGTAAAACATAAATAAAAAAGCGAGAGGGAGTTGCCATCTGCCCAAAATTTAAAAAATTAAATGTCAGCAGTAAAAAAAATCACTGTTCACGGCCACATGCAATTTTTTTTAATTTTTTTCATCAAACAAGATTTATTGAAAAAAATAATAATTTTGGTACCTACAGTGTAAAAATAGAACAATCATGTAATCATACAATTGGTATATACAATTGTAGAAACATCACAGAGAAACCAATTTGTTGACCAAGAAAGCGTTATTGCTTGAAAACCAGAAAGGCATCATATGTCGATCATCTGACAATAAACAACAAGTTACTGGGTAAATCCCAAACAAATAATAAGGAGGGTATTTAAATGAAATATAAAGGGGGGGGGGGTTGCATTGGTACATGCTCCAAAGGGTAGTTAGCCCCATGCTATTTTTAACACCTCCTTGCCTATTAGTCCTCTAAATGAGCATTTTAAATTTGACAGATTTGGATCCCATTGATTTCAGTGAGGTTTGGGTTCACCATTCAAATGTCTTTAAAGTTCAGTGAACCCCTGCAGAACCGATCACAGGGCAGTCCAGCTTATCACTACTGACAAATATATGTCAATGGGGATGGAAGGAGAAAGGAGCCAAGAATGCATGCTCACACATATCCAGACATAGAAAGATAATGATTAAGAAAGATTTTGTAAACACCCAAAAACTATGAGCTGGCAAGTGCCTATCTACTACTATAGACTTAAGAATATCTTATCAGCCAGAATGGGCAACTGTCTTCTTGTAAAGCCTTGTACACACACACATAGGATTTTTTATTGGGAATTGTGTGATGAGTATTGGAGGAGAAAAATGAAAACCCGTCCTGGACACGTTCATCCTTTGAATGTTTGCTCCTTTGGAGCCCTAAGATGAAGATGGACCACCCACCAGGATCTATTCAATCATTGTCCACATGCAGCACTAGATTGAGATTCTAAACCTTTATGACCCACTGAAAAAAGTACTCTGACAGGGGTCTGTTGAAATAATATACAATACTGGTACCAGCATCCCAAAAGGAAATATAAACACAAAAAGTTTGGAGGTAAGGGACTTTTGCAACACCAAATATTGAAAGAAAAATAAGAAAAGGTTTTCTAAAAAAATTTACAAATTTATTTCATATACATTACACAAAATATAAAAAATAGTCAAACATTTAATACAGTTCCCTATGGTCTATAATTGACACCTATTGCCTAAACGCAGGTGACATTCTCTTTAAAGACCAAAAGAGGTTCCATCCCAGTACATTCAACATGTTTCGCCATGATCGGCTTCTTCAGGAACAAGGTAGTAGAGATATTCATATCACAGAACAGCAAATATGTTACTCTTTAAACTATACATAAAAAGAAAAAAGAAAAATCATTGCACAAGAAAAACGCATCAAAGTTACAAATTATTAATAAATAACAAAACAACAACCATGAAAAACAATGATATAGTATCAAAAATTGCAAGTGCATGAAGTGGGGGAGAGAGAAAAAAAAAGAAAAAAAAAGAAAAACCTCATCCCTCCCAAGGCCCAGATATTAAAACCTCCCCTTACCTCCAAAAAAAGGGGAAAAAATAAACATCTACACCAAATAGGATTGATCTTCCTCACACAATGTTTTCCATTGATCCACATCGCAGACAATGCCAGTCTGCCCTCATATATGGCCAAGGAGACCCGCAGAGAAGGTAATAATTATTACAACTGTCTCTGAAAAATATACATAAAATAGTGCCTGAGTAAACTGTGAAATAAAGCTACTTTCCAGATCATTAAGACATAAGGATGCAAGCAGGTGAGGGTCCCACCCAGGTCATCATTAAAGGGAACACACCTACCCACCTTATGGATCAGTTACATAGAGTGGCTGTATATCAGGGAGCTGGGGAAAAGGGCAAAAGATCCTCAAAGGGTTAATATCGACCGGATCTAATAGGAAAAAATAGCAAACAAATATATAATCCCCTCAGGATTATTGTGCTACTATGGCCCCATAGTCCATGAAATAACAAACTGCATTTTGAAAAAAAAACGCAAAAAACGCATAAAGACACATAATGAACTTCAAAGTATAGAAGTCTCTCACCTCTTCATGGTTTTGGGCTATAAATCTTCAGATTGAACCACTGGCTCACAATTTAGGACAGCAAACGAAGGGAAAGGAGGAAGGGGAGCAAAGGATTAGCACCCCCAGCTCCCAAACACAGCAGACCCACAGCGTCCAAACTGGACCAGATCCTTTATGACCCACTGTCATACAACATGTGTGTCCAACTACATCGGTAAGAGTACCCATCTTTCTATTTTTAAATGGTCGGTGTAGATGAGACTTCAGACAACTGGTCGCAGCCCTTATCTCTCTCAGTGCCATATTCAGATTTAATCCGCATTTGGCATCATTTGGAATATCTATATTTGCATATTTGTGTTCACGCAGACTAGTTTGGCTATAGGACATATCGGATTAAGTTCCCTTAGTCTGAACTATACTTACCCAGTTCACTGTTTTGGGTTTTGCACCTTTTTGTATACCATATTGCATTTTATGTTTCTAGTTATATTGTGCATTATTTTGTTGTGTGTTTAATTATACCTTCACATATTTGTTTATACAACACTTAGTGCTACACTAATTATTTATCAGTCCATTTTGGTATTTCCTGATCAGTATTTTTTGAGCTCTGGTCTAGCAGCAGCCAGAGCCTAGCAACCTGAGTATGCCAGCTTACTTCCATATTAAGTAGTCACCACTTCAATGAGTTTTGGGGGTGGGTCTCCTTTTTTCAGGTCTAATGTCTCTGAAATGCATGGTATATGTGGACTGACATGAAAGTTTGAACAATCTGACAAATCAACCCGTCTATCTACATGAAAGAAAAGTAAATAGTATTGCAAACATTCATGGTACAATGCTAAACAGAAGCATAATACAATTATTATAATAAAATATAAATGATAATATCAGTTGAAATAAAATCACACCATAAAAAGTCATTTTAGGACTACCTTTTTGGGCATTAGCAACAACTTCTGTTGCTATGTTGCTGTTTGTATTGTTTATTGTTATTGTTGTTTTTATTGTATTATTTTTGCATGTTTTCCATGTTCAAAGTAGCTTCAAGTCACCAGCAGGTGTTAAAACACCCTGCTCTACTTCCTAATCCATAGCTTCTCATGAATAATCTTGTTTTTTGTAGGTTTTTTTCCTCAAGATCTCCAGAATAATCTTTTTTTTTTTTGATAGTGATCTCCATAATAATTATTGTTGTTTTGTGTGTCAAGTTACCATAACACCATTATTATCTTGTATTTTTTAGCCTCAAAGAGGTTGGTTGGTGTTGGTGTCCCTTGTTAATTTGACATTGTATTTTTGAAATGTACCTGCCTACTCACAAACAAACTGTTCTTTTTTGAAGTAAAACACATAGCCCAGTATTTGTCAAAACCAAAATTATAAATTTAATAGGGGTCATAACAAAATAAAGAGGAAGGCAACGCTGGAGAAACAGTTGGAATTGTTGAAGCATTTGTACCCCAGGGCAGGCATCAATTATTTGACAGTAAAAATGAGTAACCTGAGGAGTCCATTTAATAGGGAGCACAATATGGTCCAAGACTCTGAGAGATCGGGAGCAGTAGCAGATTACATATATGTCCCCAGGCTGTGGTCTTACAACAGCCTGTGTCTTTTGCCAGACAATACCAAACCCAGGCCATCACTCTCAAGACTTTCTTCCACGCTTTCTTCCAGGCCATGGCTGTGGTGTTGGAGGTGTTGCAAAAGGTGGAGGAGGAGCATGGTCCAACTCATAGACGTCACTTTTATTGGTGAGTTTGCCCCTCACCCCCTTATTTAGGGCCTTAAATATTATCTTCTCACAGATGAGGCATTGGCCCTCTTCCATTTCTTGCATTTTGTTGACCGTCATACAGCCAAAGGCCTCTTGGATACTAGGGGTGTTTGTGAGGACAGCAGAAGCCTGCCAAATCAAATTAGTCACTGATTCCTCCAGGTTCTTCACCTTCCCATTTCTTTTTGTTGGAAGGCGGAGGGGCTATTGAGCCCGGCCACCTCCTTGCTGCCACCTTCCATGGCCACCTCCTGGCTGCCACTTTCCACACCCTCCTCCTGGCTGAGACTTTCCTGTGTATGAAAATGGTACATAGTTTTACTTTTTTGGTAATTTTTTTGGTCACACAATTTTGATCTCAAGACTCTTGCAAATTGAATGTTAACAAATAGAAAAGACTATAATTCTGACCCCAGAATTTTTCATTCTTGTCCCAATCATTTTTGGCTACTGGCTCAAGCTGGACTCCTCCACATCTTCTTCCTGGGTGGAAGGCCCAGTTTGCACATCGGAAACCTCATTTGAGGTGGAAGGAAGAGTGGAAGGAAGGGTTGAGAGTGATGGCCTGGGTTCACTCTGGTCTGACAAAACTGCAGTCTGTCATAGTACCAGAGCCTGGGGACATAAACGTCATCTGCTGCTGCTCCTGATCACATGGAATCCTGGACCTTTTTGCGCTCCCTATTATATGTGATCCTCAGGCCACCAATTTTGGCCTTCAAATAGGTGATGTCTGCTGTGGGAATCACTGGCTTCACTAATTCAAACAGTTTATCCAGTGCTGCCTTCCTCTTTAGTTTGTTGGTTTAAAATTGGGGGGGGGGGGCGTGTCCGGACGAGGAGCGAGGAAGAAGTGTGGTGGCTGAGCTCCATACAGGCCGGGTGAAATCCACCGCCATCCATCGCCATCCACCCCTTAAAATCGGGGATTTTAAGATACCGGACTTGTGCTGAGCCCGGGGACCGCAGAACTGTCCCCCGGAGGCCATCTGACGGGACATACTTACCTGCAACGGCATACCCATATCGGCCGCATCGCGGAGCACCCGGCACCATATTGCAGCCTACGAGGTCACCGGCCCACGTCAGCCTCTGCCGCAGCGCCACTGAGGGAGCGAGCTCGGCGGACAAACATCGCCGCTCATCCGGAGACATAGCGGCCGAAATGACAGGGCACAGCGTCCAGCGGACTCCCGGAGCGACCATCCAGGCCCTGAAACCGGCCTACACCATCACCAGGCCGCAGTGAGTATTAACGTGGCACCCCCCCCGCGGCGGACTTGTCTCACCATATTTAGGGGGCGTACATAATCTATGCTGGTCTGGGGAGCAGATACTGGGGGCATAGGACTTAAATAAAGTGGAGCACAGCTACACGGCCACCAGACCAAGGAAAGCCTGAGGCTCCAGCCTACTCACTAGAGACGGCGGCCATCTTGCTACTCCAAGCACACCCTGCATCTTCCCACCTAACTCTGCTTGGACTATAACCACCTAATCCTACCCCAGCATAACCCCAGCACTGGTGCATACCCCACTAGTAATACAGTTCTCCTACCCTAGAACTGGCAAACTCTATCATAGGGGCAGTGGCCTGGTGAGCGACACACATGACTGTAATGTAGAAAAATCCTGGTGACCAGAGGGGCCTGTGCACTGAAAACAGACCTGATAGACGAATATGTCCACGCAATCAAGGAGAAGCACACACAGCCATACTCTCCGTTCTCTGGGAACACCCCAGAAGAAAAAAAAAAGCTCGCCAGCAAACCTTAGCAAATTTAAATATTGTGGAGGGAATAAAAGCTCCAAAATGGCACTGTCACAAAGAAACAGTATTGTTGAAGATATGGAAGATGACGAAGTCTCCCTATCAGCATCTGAAGACTCAGCCGCAGGAAACAGTAAAAACGACCAACTTCTTACTTACGCAGCTATGACAGTCATTGCCGCTGACATCAAAAGCTCTTTTGCTGCAGCAATCACAGATATTAAAACCGAGCTAATGAGACTAACTGAGCAAATGGCAATCTCGGACAGAGCTGGGAAAAGGAGGGACAGAGCACTGGTCAGACTGGACGATATTACGAATTCACACTCCCAACATTTGATCGATATGAACAGGCAGATTGAAGACCTGGACAACCGTGGTAGACAGAACAATATCAGGATCAGAGGAGTGCCTGAAACGGTATCCCCAGACCAAATTAGACCAGCCCTAACCGCTATCTTCAATACTCTAATCGAACGGCCGGAACAATCCCCCATCGAATTTGACAGGGCACATAGGGCTCTCAGACCCAGAGCGCAGGACGGAATCCCCCCAAGGGACATCATCTGCTGCCTATCTAACTTTAGCTTGAAGGAAGACATTCTCCAAAAAGCACGGATGAAGGAAAGGATAGTGCATGAAGAAGCCACGATTCAACTTTTCCAAGACCTTTCACCCATCACACTTAAAAATAGAAGAGCACTACGTCCACTTTTAGAAGTACTGAAGCAAAAAGGAATCAACTACAGATGGAAATTCCCATTCGCGCTACAAGCAAACTTCCTGGGGAAACAACATATGCTAAAAGTCCCTGATGACCTCAAAAAATTCTGTGAGGAACTACAAATTGCACCGCTGGAACTCCCGGACTGGTATGCTGAATTCCTCACACCACCGGCAATCAACAATCCACAATTCACAGCGGGACCTCCTCACGCGCAATCGCCTTATCAGCTAGGCAAGCACCGCAGAAGCACTGACAGACACAACTTCGAGTCCCCAGCATCCTCTAAAAGTGCTAGGAGCCCGAGGGCAAGGGAATCAAGAGGCTACTGAAGTAGCTACAATTTCTACGATACACACCTTGGCTCGATGCGAGTTATTATCCAGTCTCCTGGTACGGAACTTTGATACGGCGCAACCCACCTTGTTTTGTTCAGTTTTTTTTTTTTTTGAGCGACTTACCCAATATCCCACCCGGCGGCTGTGCCTATTTTTCTGCAACAGGGGAGCCCACAACCCTAAGAGCTAAAAGTTCACAAGCCACGGCTGCTCTCTGAGATCCACACCGGCAAATATTACGACCTGCCCATCAGGGGCCCCTTTTCCCCCCTTTTTATTTATATATTTTTATTTTTTTTCCTCTTCCCTAAACATGGTCTGATCTACTTAATCAGTGGAGAGACTAAACTATCCTGCAGCAACGCTGTTCACTGCTATTTTATTATGCTTTAACTTTTATCTTTTATTTAGGTTCTGAAAATGGCAAAAGTGTTAAGCGTCTTGCATGTCGCCACTTGCACGTGTGACTTTCCCCCATATCCTCTGAGATGGTGTCTCTCTTATGACTGCAGAAACCGTGAGTAACATTGCACGAGTCACCGCTTTATATTTCCCTCCCCCAACATAACAAGGGGGAAGGCATACTCTAGCGACTTATGGCAGGGAGCAGCGACCGGTAGACCCTACGGACACTATTTAATATATCTTGACTGCACCTTCTTTACGCATAACTCAGGCAACCATCAGCGAAGCTCCTCCTCCCTAACCCGCTTAGACTTATCTTGCTTTGGGACTGTGAGAATGGGCTGGATCTTATATGGGAAGAAAACCAAACTGTGCCTTACTGTGGAAATAGACACACCTGTCAATGATCTTGTGGCTCCTCTACTTGATGTGGGAAACTCACCATCCTTGCATAGAGATTAAAATGCCTCCAGGGTACACAGAGGCATCCGGTCCTCAGTATGCAATACGGAGAGGTGAAAGTCAAATGCTCAGGATTTGGGTTAAAAGTTTAAAGTTTTTTAAGCTAGTATTTGTTATATAGCCTGGCGCCTAGGCCATCGTTTCTTTTGTACGGTTTATACTGTGTTTGTAATGTTAATCTCTTCTGCGAACTGGTTAATGGCAACTCGCACACCCCCTTCCCCTCTCTCCCCCCATTACTCAAGTCTACTGTAGCTTATAATAGTTGCTAATAGATGGTCTCAGTTACCTTACCTACAGATAACCTCTTGATGAGGCCTAGAACCGGAAACTGTGTCGGTCTCCTCCACTGGTCACCTTCATCACTGCCACAGCGCAGTCCAAAGAAACAGTCGTTGCTAGACTGCTTGTTGATCACCTCCCACTCTCCCCCAAAGGGAAATTACTAACACATACGCACGTTAGTTAAATCCCAAACTGACCCACCACCAACTGGTGGCTGGTGGGTATTCCTCTTCCTATATCCTAACCACTTACGTCCCTTTCCCTCCTTTCCCCCCTCACCTTACTCCCCCTCCTCCCCACTCCCACCCCCCCCCTTCTTACCCCCACGCACGTTCGCATTTTCCTTCTTAAACCCAAAGCATCGTATCCTAACACACTCTGTGTCACTAACATCTTTTGTGAAAACCATTCACAGACGCAGCTTCTCCAGAACCCGCCCATCCTAGATTAAAAGCCAGGATGGCATATGCTTTCTTAGGGAAAACACCAACTCTCATCTCACATAATGTAAATGGTCTGAATACTCCTGAAAAACGGTCTAAATTGTTTAGAGAACTTAAAAAAGTACGCCCCTTCCTGGTATTTCTACAAGAAACCCACTTCAAAGATAAGAGTATTCCTAAACTCACTGACAACGTATACACAAAAGTTTACCACTCTACCAACCCCCATGCTAAAACAAAGGGAGTGTCCATCCTTTTGAACAAAGACACACCCTTTGACCTGAAGCACCAACTTATTGACCCTGAGGGAAGGTATTTGTTTCTGAAGGGCACATGGGAGGGATCCCCTATAACACTTGCTAACGTGTACTTCCCGAATACATCCCATGTGCCATTCTGTAGCAAAATAATTGAAGAACTTAAATGGTTTGCAGAGGGGTGTGTTCTTCTGGGAGGGGACTTTAACATTCCTCTTTCCCCCCTCAGGGATACCTCTTCTGGACACACCCACGTCAGTTACAGGCTTCTCAAACGAATGAAATCACTGCTGCAGTCTCTGTCTCTGGTTGATGCATGGCGATCCGTCCATCCATCGGAGAAGGACTTTACTTTCTTCTCCGCACCTCACAAACGATACTCAAGAATTGACATGATCTTCGTCTCTCAAAGGGACCTGGGCAATTTACTTGCAGCCGAGATAGGCATTATTGCCCTTTCTGACCATGCACCCACGGCTATCTCAATAGAACTGGGTGCACACCACAAACCTGCATTTAATTGGAGACTCAACCCTACACTCCTCACTGACCAAATAGTGAGAGATGACATCCACGACACGATTAGTGCATACTTCCACAACAACACTGACAATGATACAAACCCGTTAAACAATTGGGAAGCCCACAAATCAGTGGTGAGGGGTGAACTGATAAAATGGGGCGCCAGGAAGAAAAGGGAAAGAGAGGGAGAAATCACAAAACTATCCCAGCAAATAGCTAAATTGGAATTGCAACATAAACAATCTCACTCTCTCCGGGTAGAAGAGCAACTGACCGAATGCAGAAAGGCACTACGCCTTTTTACTAGATCTCAAAATTAAAAGATCCCTGTTTTTCAAAAAAAATATTTTCTACGAACAAGGAGACAAGAGCGGGAAACAACTAGCTAAGGTCCTGAAAGAAGCAACACTATCAAGTAATATACATGCCATAAGGGACAAAGAGGGGACTCTGAAATATAAGGCCGCGTACACACGGGCGGACTGTCTGACGGACTTGGTCCGCTGAAACGTGTTTCAGCGGACAATCCGCTCGTGTGTGGGCTTCAGCGGACTTTTTCAGCGGACAGTCTGGCGGACTAAGTCTTTCGGAATTTCCGTAATATTGTCCGTCCAAACTTGGTTTCAGCGGACAGTCCGCTCGTGAGTAGGCAAGTTGGACGGACTAAGTAGGGCTCATGCTCAGAAAGGATTTACACGGCCGAAGGTTGCATTGCAGTGTATTGGACGTCGTATTTCTAGTCCCGTCGCACGTGCTGTACACGTCATCACGCAAGCTTTCAGCGGACTGTCTGTTCGTCGTGTGTGGTCAAGTCCGTTCATTCAAAAGCAGGATGGACTGTCTGTCGGATTGTCTGACGGATAGTCTGCCCATGTGTACGCGGCCTCAGTCTAAAGAAATGGCAGACCTGTTTCACAATTATTATGCCAAACTATACGATCTGCCGGCCCAACACAAACCATCCCACATAACTCAAACAAAACAAGAAGCAATCAAAGACTTTTTGGGAAATAGCAATTTACCTTCCCTGGCCAGCGAGGACGCACACAGACTGGATGACCCTATAACTATATCAGAAATCTCAGACGCAATATTAGATTTAAACACAGGAAAGAGCCCTGGCCCTGATGGTTTTACATCACAATACTATAAGACTTACACAATCTCCCTCTTGAAACCCCTCCAGTCTGCTTTTAACTTTCTAGCAAAAAACAGAAACAACTCCAAATCATTCCTAATGGCACACATAGCTGTGATCCCCAAACCGAACAAGGACCACTCCGACTGCGCAAACTTCAGACCCATCTCACTCCTAAATGTTGATCTCAAGATCCTGGCCAAAATACTTGCCAATAGATTAAAACCCCTTCTGGCAAAGATCATAGGCCCGGAACAAGTGGGATTCATGCCAGGTAGGGAAGCTCGTGACAACACTACTAAAGCACTGAATCTAATCCACTTTGCTCAAACCTCTAAAACAGCTGGAATATTGCTTTCCACTGACGCAGAAAAGGCTTTCGATAGGGTCTCCTGGGATTACATGATGGACACCTGTGCCCATATTGGACTAAGGGAAAACATGCTATCATGGATCTCGGCCCTCTATCGAAACCCCCAGGCCCAAATTAAAGTAAATAATATACTCTCTGAACCCATCTCGATCCACAATGGAACACGCCAAGGATGTCCTCTATCACCACTCCTCTTCATCCTCACCTTAGAACCCCTAATAAGAACAATCAATTTACACAGAGATATTCAGGGCTTCATAGTAAAAGATAGAGAATACAAAATAGCCGCATATGCGGATGACCTTTTACTCTTCATCACCAACCCACATATATCCTTACCAAACCTTCAAAAAGTGTTTCAAACCTTTGGGTTTATTTCTAATTTTAAAGTGAATCAATCAAAATCTGAAGCACTCAACCTTACCCTACCACCTGATCAACTTAAGAGACTGAAAGACAACTACCCTTATAAATGGGAACAGACCGCACTCAAATACTTAGGAATAAACTTAACTAGCAACATCGATGCTTTATACAACTCCAACTTCAAGCCTCTATTGTCCACAATAACGAAAGACCTGCTGCGATGGCAACCGAAAAAATTCTCATGGTTTGGCAGGGCGTCTATTTTGAAGATGACGATACTGCCTAGACTATTGTACATATTCAATGCTCTACCCATAAAAATTCCGGAAACCTTTTTTAGCACTCTTCTTAAAGCACAGAGAAGCTTCCTCTGGACAGACAGAAAACCCAGAATCAATTTCACTTTACTAACGCTTCCCAAAAGTAAGGGGGGTATGGGTCTTCCTGATTTTAAGAAATACTTTCAGGCTGCACATATCACCAGACTCATAGACTGGCACTGCCATGGCCACAATAAAGATTGGGTCCAATTAGAAAGCAACCTAACTTTACATAAAACGCTATACTATCCATGGTCCATACACTCCAAAAAGGACAGGCAGATAGGACACCCACTGATCGAAAACACAATCAATGTTTGGCACAAAATAGCGAGTCTATACAAAATAGCATCCATCCTGGGCCCACTGACACCGCTTGCTAATAACCCTGATTTCCCGCCGGGTATACATCACAAACTGCCATATGACCTTCTCGTTCACCACTGCATGACAAACTCGAAAATTAAAACATTTGACGCACTTAGCTCCGAGGTGGGCAGGACATTCCCTGGCATGTGGTTTTATATGCAATTATGGGACTTTGTGGTAAACAGTAAGCACAAATCCAAATTTGAACTCCCGTTGACGCACCTGGAATCCATATGCTTAAAAAGATCGCCAGTAGCTCACACCACGTCCCTTGCCTACTCATGGCTAATTTGTACGCCACACGCGGATAACAATAAACACAAAAAGAAGTGGGAACATGACCTTAAAATTAAAATCTCTGAAAAACAATGGGAAAAGGTGTGTATTTTGACACACAAATGCTCGTTAAGCACCAAATACCAAGAGATTTCCTATAAGGTCCTCACTCGGTGGTATATGACACCACAAAATGCTGGGAGATGGTCTCGCCCCACCTCGGATAAATGTTGGAGATGTAAAACTTGTATAGGCTCATTTATACAGTTTTGGTGGGAATGCCCCCTCATCAGCACCTACTGGGATGAAATTAAGACATGGATAAAACGTATAACGGAAACTAATCTCGAACTAAACGCAGCCGCATGCCTGATCAATTTAGTCCCAACTACCTTAAGTCGGTACAAAAAATCACTCTCTAGACACCTACTCGTTGCTGCGAAAACACTCATACCTATCTACTGGAAAACCACCACAGTCCCAGGAGTTAAGGACTGGTTAAACAGAGTGCAATACATTTTCAAGATGGAGGAAATAGTGGCAATGAAAAAAGAGAACAGCACATCCTTTAACAAAACCTGGCAGCCTTGGCTGGCTTTTACCCTCTCTCCTGATTACCAATTACTTACTGGTTGAATTTACCTTCCCTATTTCTCTACGGAGGAAAGGGAAATAGAAAGGAGAAAACAGACTGATTGAGTTATATTAGACACACACCTAACCTAAAGAAATGAACCCTAGTGCGATGGCACCCCCCCTTGGCCTCCAATCTCCTTTACCCTGTACCCTCTCCCACCCTTCCCCAAATACATATCCTATCCTATGGTATCACTAGTTTCTATCTTCTCTATACGATTTGGTTTTATCTTCTGTTCTAATTGAGATAAATGGTTACAACATACATGATACCTAATTGTATCAATGCTTGTATACATGCCTTTGTTGACAACATCTATAATTCCCTGCTAATTGTAAACCTGAATATATTTTCAATAAAACCTTGTTTGATTGTGAAAAAAAAAAAAAAAAAAATTGGTGTTTCAGCTGCCACAGACAGGGCAGCTCCCTGTACTTATCAATAAACATGGGGAGGAAGTCATGGTCATTAAATGTATCCATTTTCTCTGCAAGAGACACCACAAGACAAACCCTAATGTCAGGCTAAACTCTCCTAATCTTGTACCAATATAGGCCTCAATCTATAAGCAGTATAGGCCACTAACCACTGATGCCCCAAGTTAAAATTGTACCTTCGTTTGAACGATCGGTGCTTGCGGCGCACGATCGGTGTTATGCTTTATATACACTATGCGTGCTTGGAACTCTGCCCCTGACCTTCTTTCTAGTATATTCCCTGCCCCTTCTCTTTCAGCGCAGTGGGAGAGCACATAGCTGAGAGACAAAAGGTGCATGCAGAGAGCAGCAATGACGAGAAAAGCCCAGAACCAGAAACATCCGATCCTGGAGGAGATTTAAGGCCTCAAATATGCCCATTGTAGAGATGGTGGAGATGGTGGACACCTTAAAGAGGGCCGACTATGATGGGAAGTATGGACCGTACCCAAACTCAAATGTGAGAAAGGCCAAGATCATGGCTAAAGTTGTGAGAAGTCTACAGAGGAATTTTGGGGTACTCCAAGGAGCAATTGAGGAAACGCTGGTCAGACCTGAAATTGAGGGAGCACAATTGGTACAGAAGGATCAGGAAACGGCTTCTAAAAATTAAGTATTTGTCCTGTGTTCCTATTATTATTATTACTTTAGTGCTGCTCCATGAGCTTTTCTTTAGTGTTGGACAGTTTAAAATGGCGTTTAAAATGGCAAGTTTCAGGTTTGTGGGGACAGTAATTGTTCATAGTAGACATCGTTCATTCGCTCACTAATACAATGTTTTTGGCAGATGCAAGTTAACTACATTTGTTCAGGCCTATTTGTATTAAAAGAAGTTTAGTACATTGTTGTCTAGATGGGTGTGTAACTTGAATGAAATGCTAACTTAGTGTAAGGAGAGGACACTCAGCAGCTGTTTACACATCTGGACGCAGAAGCACTAGTGTGGGACACCGTAACACCATTTTTAGGGTGTCCCACACAGGTGCTCCAGTGAATACTAGGGGTCTCTCTATCTGTGATACTTTACCAAAAAAGTCAAGTATTCCAGCTTTAAGAAAGGGAAAAAATCATGTCTTCAGCTTGAAACGCTGCCAAAACAGACAATTGTTTGACACTTCCAAGCAATGTTTCATATTCCTATTTCTTGCCTCAAATATCTGTGTGCTAAGTATTAGACATTGCATTTTTGTCTGAATTTCGGGTATTTTCGTTATAATTTTAACAAACGATAACGAACGTGCAGAATCCGAAAACCGAAAGATCCAACAGAAACAAATGCTTTATTTTCATTTTCGTTTCAACAGTTCGATGTAGATAGGAGATTCGACATTATGCTGACAATAGCGATCTGTGTCCATCAAACCTGTGGTTGAATGTGCCTAACCTTAGCTCTATTAGTTCAAGATTATTCAACACAGAGAGAAAAGATTTGACATAGAGAGAAAAGATTTTACATTATAGAGACAATAGCAAAAAAGGGCGAATGTGCCTAACCTAACTCTGAGTCCAAGATTATTTGACATAAAGAGAAAAGATTTGACATGAAGATTCGACAAAGCAGTCGCTGCGAGTGGACATTTATGGTCAAATGCTCCGCCCATAGGCTATAGAAGAATTCTAATGTTGGTTGACTAGTAATAATAATTAACAAATATAATTATAGACACTAATAAGCGTCATACAACATTAGAATTCTACTATAGATTGTAGGCGGAACATTCGACCAGAAATGTACGATTGCAGCGTCGTACAGTTTAGCTGCTCCATCGAATCTTCTTAGAACATTTGACAGACACCATAAGCCTTCAATGACAGATTCAACCTTAAAGCGGTTCTTCACCCTAAAGGGGAAGTTCCACTATTCTGATCCCTCCCCCCCTCCGGTGCCACAATCGGCACCTTTCAGGGGGGAGGGGGGTGCAGTTACCTGGATAATCCAGGTAACTGCACACACTTCCGGCCAGACCGCCGCAGAACCTCCGCAGACGCCCCACCCCCCCCGTTGTGTTCTGGGAAACACACAGTTCCCAGAGACACAGCGGGGGACCATAAGAGACGCACAGCGCGACTCGCGCATGCGCAGGAGGGAACCGGGCAGTGAAGCCATCATGCTTCACTTCCCGATTCCCTGACAGAGGATGGCGGCGGTGGCAGCAGCGAGACGAGCGATCGCTCGTCATCTGCCGCCGACATCGCTGGAACCTGGGACAGGTAAGTGTGATTTTATTAAAAGTCAGCAGCTGCAATATTAGTAGCTGCTGGCTTTTAATATTTTTTTTTTAGGTGCAGCTCCTCTTTAATTATTTGGGATGCATATGAATGCATATTTTAACGAAACTAAATAAATAAAAAAAATCATTTCGGGAGTAACTAAATCAATTTATTTTTCGGACAAAAACTAAATTCTGAAACAAAATATTTCAGTGTGCACGTCTACTAAGTATACCTTTTTTTTATTCACATAGGAGAGAAAAGACTCGGGACAACTGAGGACACCAAAAAGCCCACACCTCCTAAAGAAGGGCAAATCCCCACACACCCTGAAGAAGATGAGGGAGGAGAGGTTCAGGAAGTGGGCGAAATAGTGACCACAACAGGTCAGTGTCTCAGACCACAGCTTCAGGTAATAGATGTATGCCTGCATATTTAAAATACATGGTGTGTTTTAGGTAATGTGGATGTTGTGGAAGAAGAATCTCATTTCACCAGTGCAAGTGCATAGCTCCTCATTGGAGAGATAATGGTGTGCAATCAGGAATTAGAGAAGATCAAGGAAAACATGAATGATTTTGAAAAAAGACTCAACAACATCACTGATGTTTTAGGCAGAATCTAAAACACCCACACAATTTTAGTTTTTCGTTATATTTTAGATTTTTACAAAAGTTTTCAAGTAATTTGAAAGCCAAATTTTGAAGATGCACACAGTGTGTTAACATGTGCTAGCTGCCATCACTTGATATCAATGTACACGTTTTGTGGGTGCAACCCCTTCCTCACAACTAAAGTAAGTGAGAGGAAGGTGTGGCACCCCCCAAACATGTCCATTGATCCCCCATGATGGGAGCTAGCACATGTTGACATTAGGCATGGGATCAGGAGGGAAATCCATATTTTGACTCCCAATTTTTGTACATCTTCAAAATTTGTCTTTTATAGGGGTGACATCACCCCATCTAATGAAGGCAACATCAACACAGTTTTGACATATGAATGTCTGATCTGGCCTTCACGTTATCAAAGTTGAACTTTGTAAGTTCCTTAGTTGTGTATGTTATGGTTTTAAACATGCCTGTTTAACCAAAAAAAGGATATTTCTACTGTCAAACATAAAAATGTTATACACCTAAGATGTTGGTTTGTTAAAAAACCCTTTTCTAATGCACATGTGAATGTGGTTTAAGTAAAATGTTTTATACTCAACAATGTGTGGCTTATTCATTCAATGCTCAATACCAGTTTTTGGAGTAAGTTGGTGTTTACAGTGGCAATGGGGGTTATTTACTAAAGGCAAATCCACTTTGCACTACAAGTGCACTTTCAAGTGCACGTGTAGTGCAAAGTGGATTTTCCTTTAGTAAATAACTCCCACAGTGCTCTAATATTTCCCCCAATCAGGCCATTTTAGGGACTCAAAGCAATTAATTCATGGAGCTGAAGAGGATGATTATTTTTATCATTAATGCATTACATACATTAACAACAAAAACAATGTGTATGTGTGTGTAGCAGACCTACAGCATAATAGTTAGCTAAAGCAGAGATTGCCAAATTACCAAAAATAAAAGGCCACTGGAGAAACTAGGAGACAGCTAAAAGAAACACAAGCAGTAAATCAAATGAAATATGAGTTCAGTTTACACAAAAAATGTATCGTATTTATCGACGTATAACACGCACTTTTTCCCCCTTAAAATCGTGGGAAAGTCGTGGGTGCATGTTATATGCCGATCCCCACTGTCTGCGAGTCAAAAATACCGAGCGCGACTGAAAAATACCAAGCACGGCCGAAAAATACCGAGCGCCGCCGAAAAATACCGAGCCGATTGCTCGGCTCCTCTCGTAGTCCCGCCTCCCTGCTGTTTCTCTAGCGAGCGCTGGGCGGGACTGCAAGCGCAGCCCAGCCGAATACACAGTACAGACGGCTCGGTCTTTTTCGGCAGCGCTTGCTAGAGAAACAGCAGGGAGGCGGGACTACGAGCGTAGCCGAGCAAGTCGGCTCAGTCTTTTTCGGCGGCGCTCGCTCGGTCTGTCTCGACGGCGGGAAATTTAAACATGGGCAAGGCTGCAAACGGCGCTGGCCAAGCTGCAAATGACACTGCAAAGCTGCAAATGACGCTGCAAAGCTGCAAACAGCACTGGGCAAGCTGCAAATGACACTGATCATTCTGCAATGATGGACAAGGCTGCAGATGCACACTGATAAGGCTGCATTGACTGGCATTTAAATGTAAGTTTTTTTTTCCTTAAACTTCCCTCCTCAAACTTTTTTCCTTGAAGAAAGAAGACATTTTTGGGAAATTAGGGGGTTGGGAACAAACATAAAAAATAATGAGAGAACCTTCACATAAAAGACCTCAAAGAAAAGTGTAGGTTCAATTGGACTTTTTAGGCACAAAAGATAGTTGTAAAAACAACCAACATATTCAAGAAAATATTTATTATAAAACTATTATAAACAGTCAGAATTTAAAAAAAGACAAAGAATATTCTCCTTATAAATACACATTAGGTCTCATTTGATATCCTGTCAATGTTGATACAGTCTAGACAGAATTTCTAGCTAAAAACTAACAGTTTGTACATATATAAAACGTAGAGGATATCAAATATATAACCGAAACTTAAGTATGTTCTGGTGCTCTACATGTTTTGCGTTTATTGGATAACGCTTGTTCAGGTGCTTTTAGCAATATTATTTCTTCGTGGGTATGCCCCAGGAGGGGACAGAACCAAAAATGGGAACAAGAAGATTGAAAAAAAGGGGGAAATTTTCCCAAAAAGGTTAAAGATAATAATGTAAACTTAAGTTGGTGGAACCACTTCAAATTGCGTTGAGCCCTAAGACTTCACATATGAAATTCAGGTGAATATTTGAGATGTGTTGTAGCCAGAATTCATATAGTGGTAAAAATTCTGGTACCCTGTGTACTTTAAATGAAGTGGTCCCTTCCAACAATTTCCTTAATTCCAGTAAGTAAACCAAGACGGTTTCCCGCAATCATGCAGAGTAAAAACGAGGGGGGGGGGGGAAGGAAGCAGCCTATTCAGCCTGTTCACCCCTATAGTAAATATTTTTTGCCTTATGTGGGACCGCTGTGTGTCACAACGGTCCCACATAAGGCAAAAAATATTTACTAGTAGCCCATTCGAAGATGACAGCTGAATGCATAAATAATGTGTGTTACTTTGGCCAGCCCCTCCTTTTTTTTACACTATTGGCAACCCACTGGACAGGTAAGAATTGTCATAATACAAAAATATGAATACACACTGCCCAAATGGAAGCACATTTTTACATTCTGCAATTATCAAGATAATAGGAGAAGAAAACCTTAAACAGTACCATTTGAAAGTATTCAGGCAGCCCTTTGCACTACATGCTTTGGTAAATTCATCCATACATATGAACACAAAAGAGGTAGGTATAGTGTGTATGGGTTTGGCAATGTCTGCAGGCATTGGATTGGTATTGGTATCGGTTGACTTTAGGGGTTGGAGAGGAGGGAGGGTTCCAAATGAGTCCCCCCCCCCTCAAAAAGCCTCTTGCACTCTGCCTGAAATTAAGGACAACAATAATATTTGTACACATTTTAGGGGGTGTTTAGGGTAAACACCACAATGGAGCTGACAAAATACATTGTTAAGTGACTACTAGGCTAGGTGTGTATGGGCTCACGATAGAATACTGGGGAGGTTAGTGAAGGCAAATATGCATGAAGGACAAAAAAGAAGCATTATGAGCTTCTAGCATGCATGAGAACAAAGAGGACATTCATATCATATTACAATCATGGTAATTATGGAATTATGAAATGAATACAATACATTAGCAAACATTAAATACATAGAATGCGATGTTAAAGGATACAACTTACCTTTATATATTCCTTCTGCAGGACCTTAATAATGGCAGAACAGGTCTCTGGAATAATGATTTCCAGAGCCTGGGGGTAGGTGTCAGTCGAGAATTTGATGTCCTGCAGCCTTCTCCCCATCTACAAGTACCGCAAGGTGGCGACTAGCCTTTGTTCAGGAGTGATGGCTTGCCGCATGCGGGTGTCCTGCTTCATAATATAAGAGGACAGAAAAGCCAACAAATGCTAAAATCATCAGGATTATTCTCCCGGATCTCCCGCAACAAAGGCATATGAGAGAATTGGTCACGCTGGAGCAACCGATTCTTCGTCCATGAACTCCTCCTCACCCTGTTCTTGGACTGGACTTGGGTCAAAGAAAGAACTCAAACATCAAGCCCTTGCATAGCACGAACTTTACAATGAGTACGTACCCGCAACATGGCGAGAGAACGGTCAGCTGGTCAGAACAAACTAACAGAATGCACTGAAAATCAGAAAGGACCTGAGAAGAACGATCTGAAAATCAGAAATGAGCGGACAAGAACAAACTGAAAAACAGATACAAACTAATAAATAGAACACACTGAAAGACAGGAATGAACTGACAACACGCACTGAAGAACAGATACGAACCCACAAGCACAAACTGAACAGCAGTAACGAACTAAAAAGAACAAGGCTTAAAAGTGTGAATCATCTCTCATTCATCTTCTACTAACACAAGTTAAACACTAGATTAGCAGAAGAAGCCCAAAGGGTGGCTCAGTGGCTATTGAACTTCCTTTTTATTGTCCCATTGTACGTCACCACATTATTGTGGATCGGAATTTCTGACAACATTTGTGTGACCATGTGTATGCAAGACAAGTTTTACACTGGCCCCACGTTTGTGGGGGCCTGAAAACAGGACTTATCTTAAAGTCCCTTTTAAACGTATACTTTTTTTTTACAAGAAACCCTAAAAAATCTCCCTACACCTACTGACCCTCTGAAAGAAAAAAAACAAAGACCAGCTATCACATCCGATCCCATTGCTAACTTATTATAAATGACAGCTCCTGAGACCCATTGCTAAATGTAAAACAAAGGGGTGGGGTTCCAGGTGAAGTCATTGACAAAATAGCAACATGTCCATATGGACAATATAGAATTTGGGGGTACACCATAATGTTTTTGTGGGACCCCTTTAAAATCCATGCCAGTCTTTAAGGGTTTGTAATATTTTTTTTGAGCTGGGGGGTTGGGCTATTTCTTCACCTTTGTTCATATTGACCTATCAGCCTGAAATCCTTGGTGGACATCTAAATAAGCCAGGATATGTCATTGGTTTTTAGGATGCTGGCTCCAAATTTAGCAGCAGTAGTATTACTGCAGCTAAATGTATTTCCTGCTGCAGCCATTTGTGAAACCCCAAAACAGTTGAAATGTCCCGTGACCTTTCTGGCCATCTCTACTGTGCAAAATGACATATATATTGCTTTGAGCATGTTCTGACATATTTGGATATTGTGCCAATATAGGGCACAGACAGTTTTTGAACAGCTACAGATTTGGAGATGGGGCATGGTGCCTTGTGTTAATACCTTATCAGTGAGGTATTTATAAAATGCTGCAGTTCAGCCAAATGACCATTTTTTGATCACAGCAGAGTGCAGCATATTTGGACATGTTGTGCCAATATGGGACAGACAGAAACAGTAGAAGTGCTACAGACTCATGGATGGCGGACGGTGAATTGTGCTAAAATCTTAACAGTGAGAGATTTATATAATGGTGCAACTCAGCTGAAGGGTCTTTTCCTGACTGCAGTAGCAGCATGTATACTGCCCACCCTCTCTCTGCTTTTGAAACATGTCATCTATCATAGTGCTGGAGGGACAAAGTCATAAATGTTTATTCTGACAATTGTTCGTAGTTTGGTGTGTTAGCTTATGTAAAGACTTACTTATAGGATGGGTTACTTTTGTCTTTCCTGGCTCCTATGGTTTATCCCATATGTTTAGCCTATATAAATCACATAAAAGTATATAGGAAACCTGAGATGCACCTGTTTGATTGATAAACTGACACTTGCTAAGATTTAGTGCTAAGATTAAAATTTTAACTAATCTATGATCCCAATTCTATTAACACTTTGCACATTCCTTTTCTTATTTCAGTCATCAGTTGAATGTGTTTGTTTGTATATCATTGGGCAATATCATAGTATCACTGTTTCTTAATCTGCCCTTTTTACCAGCTAAACTGTTACTATGTTTTGGCTTACTGCAGCCTAGCTTTATTCTTTCATTCAAGATTAATGTTATTCTCATTCATGTAGATGAAGAAGTGGTGATAGTTTGGATATTTTAAAGTGTTATCCTAAAAATCATAGCAATAATAATTGATATCATAAAAGTGGAAATTAAAGACACAAAATTGAATTTGCGCATTTGAGACTTGAATTGCTCATAGTGGACTAAATGATTGAAATAAAGGAATATCAGAAGCAATTGCATCAAAGACCATAATCTTAGCAGTTTCCTATTCACATAGCAAACGGGCACAGTTGTCATTTTTATTAATCTTTTGTGTACTATTGATTGCTTTTTTGTAATGTTAAGCTCGCCAGCAGTTACTTCAGAGCACAATTTGGAAGTCAGTTATTTGCCATTCTCAACCCTGAGAAATAAATTATTATCAGCCTCTAAAGAATTGAGTGAAAGTATTAGGATATAAACCACGCTTGCTTCTGTAACACTTTAAATGCTTAACATTGTTAGCTCCTAACATAGCGCTTTCATAATTCGCAGAAATATTTTAAATGCTGAAAATCATGGTACAAAGTTTGTCTGTTCAGATTATTGACATTGTTCCTCCCTTTGTAGGTAACTACATTTTGAGTGTAGTTTTAATTCAGTGCTTTCAAGTGTTATTTTGTGAGCTAATTTGATATATATATATATATATATATATATATATGCTTGAGCTGCCTGATAAAACCACCAGGCATGTAATATACAGAGGCTTAACACTTTCACTGCCAGACCAATTTTCTGCATTTTTCACATGCATACTAAAATGTGCATTATTGGAATGAAAATGTAGTCAAACCCCTAATTTATATACAGTATGTTTTGTGAAAGTTGCAATTTTGTATGTTGCACAATATTTGTGTATATTTAATAAACCATATTTTCATTAACAAATACACAAAAAAAAATATTTTAGTGTACGGAAACAAAATGCAGTCTTTACATTTTACATGTATCACATTATATTTTCAGTAACGACGACAGATTTCTATGGGACTTTTCAGGCTGTCAATGTTTCTCAATAAATCAAGGGATGTGGTGTTATAACTTGATAGTGATCTAAAATCTTACTGCACATATACAAATTACAATCTTCACATTATCAAATAAATATAAATGATGTGACTGTTTCCCATTATCCACTTATAAAATATAAAAAATGACACCGTGTTGAGTTAATAATTATAAAGTATATGAAGCCTCAAAGTTGCATGTACCTGCAAAATAGCAAAAAAGTATGATACCCATAGTTGTCAACACAACTGTTATTATCAATTACTAGGCTCTACACAAAATTCATTATAATTTGTAAAGTAGAAAAGCTATTTTCTTTGACTTTATTTTTTTGGGGGATAGTGTTTTAAAGAAAAACGTGATTGACCTTTGGGAATAAAGCAGGAAATTAAGCCTTTCTCAAATAATATCCATCTTCCTCAATTTGTTACAATCCGACTGCAAACACAAAAACTAGCTGATTTCACTTAGTGCTGGTTCACACTATAGCGACTTGGGATCTGACTTGTCAAACCTCAAGTCGCCCCAAGTCGCTTGACATCAGAAATTCCATTCATTCTTTTTTTTTTTTTTTTTTTTACGTTTTAAAAAGATATTTATTGAAACCAAAAGAGTACATGGAACAAACTGCTCTCACGCAGGAGAGTCGGTAACAAGGCACATTTTGAAGAGTAGGAAACAGTATGCCAATATAACAAAACAGTGAAGAAGGACAGCACCTGCGGACAATACCCATGAGGTTAAAGGCTAGGGGTGCAGGGCTCGTACAAACTAGGTATGAAAGAATGATGCACAGGGGATCCAACTACCTAAAGAGAAATCAAGGAGAGGGGGGAGGGGGTACAGCTTAAATAGGAGGGGGGATATCTAAGTTTCTTCGGGAAGCCCGGCTTCCAGACACCCCAAATGGGCTCAGACTGTGCCTGGGACCCAAAGCCCCCCGATCCCCAGACCCCCTAGAATTACCGTGTGCATCAAACCTAACATAGGACAACCCGAGAAGAAAAATATCAGTAGTACAAGCTGAGGGAGGATTAACAAGGTAACTAATGCAGCCCGAAAAGGGAGGACAGAGTGGGAGTGGCCCTGCGGGCAAAAAGTTAGCGGTGCCATGGCAAGCAGAGAGGTAGGGGAGTGCACCATTGCTCAGGCTAAGCTCTGATCTTGTGCCATGTACCCACCTCCTCCCGATGAAAGACTTCGAAGGGAGGAGTGGAGTAAAAAAGAAGAGAAAGCCAAGATAGAAGGAAGGGGAAAAGAAGAGGAAGGGGGATGAAAGGGGAGGAGTGGGTCGGGGAGGTACCTATGTCAAGGGGAGCTCCCGAGGGGAGAAGGGGGTCTCGCTGTAGTGCTAGTCGTCAAGATTATGTTCAGTTCTAGGTCTAGAGGAGCACCCCAATGTAGCGAGCCCAGGGCTCCCAAACTTTTTTGAATTTTTTAGATTTTTCAATGATGAGACTAGAGGTCTTTTCTTGGAACATTTTGTTTAGCTGCCGGGAAGGAGACTCTTGGGGACTTCCAGGACCGGGCTATGGTCATTTTGGCACTTATGAGTATGTAGTGGATCAGACATTGGTGGTATTTGGAGATTTTAGGGATTGGCTGGTTCAGGAGTGCTATAGTCGGATTTTGGGGGACCGCAACGTCAGTAACCTTGCGGATTAAGGAGAAGATCTTGTTCCAGTAGCTTCTGACCCGAGGACACTCCCAAAGGATATGGAGAAGGGAGCCCAAGTGGTGACAGCCTCTAAAGCATAGAGGCGAGGTTTGAGGGTAGAATTTAACCAAGCGAGTCGGGACCAGATACCACCTAGTGAGGACCTTAACGTCTGCTTCAATGAGAGAGATGTTCAGGATCCATGTGAAGGCCCTCGTGAAATAGGAGTGCCAAGTGTCCATGTCCCATTCTAAATCGAGGTCTCGTTCCCAGCTCTGCATATAACTTGTTTTCTCCAAAGGGGTGGACAGAGCTGAGTAGATCATGGAGATCCCCCCCCTCATGTCCATGGCCGACACACACCACTGTTCATAGGGAGTGACCCCGAGGCGATCTGAATTGTTGAGAGGGAGTAGGAAGTGAGCTATCTGGTTAAAACGGAACTGCTCCGTGGGGGGCATGGCAAGTTGTGACGTGCATTGACCTAAAGTAATGGGGCCATTCATGTTAAAGAAGTGCCCAATTCTGTAGAGGCCTTTGTCCAGCCATCATTGAAAAGCTTTAGTATTTAACCCAGGGGGAAAGGCGGGGTTATGAAAGATGTGGGCTAGGGGGTGCCAGCTGGAAATAACACTATTTAGTTTGTGAAGAGTGTCGCAAATCGCAAAGGAGTGAGAAAGGGTAGGGGACATGATGGGGGGTCTGGATTTCAGGGGGGCGCCATAGGAGGAAATCGATGGTGAACTTGGGGATTGCCTGTCTCTCCATTTCGATCCAATCTGGTTTAGGGCCTCTCGAGTAAATAGTTGAGATTTGGTTTAATTGAGCAGCGTGATAGTTCCAACGGAGGTTAGGTAAGCCCAACCCTCCTTTCTGTCTGGGTCGGAAAAGAGTGCTTTTGGGGAGTCTATGATTGGAGTTGCCCCAAATAAATCGGTTAATGGACAATTGAAGGTTTTGGATGTGGGATTGGGGAACAAAAATGGGGAGCGAGCGGAATATGTAAAGTATCCTAGGGAGGAGGGTAATTTTAACCCTACCGATCCATGACAGTTTGTGGAGTGACCATTGATCCAGATCAGTCTTAAGCTTCTTAAACATGGGGGGATAATTGTGTTTGTAAAGTTGGCCAAAGTCGGAATAAAGGTGTACACCTAAGTAGGGAATGGAAGTAGTGCTCCAGGAGAAGGGGAAGTGTTCTGTTAGCCGGTCAATCATAGCTTGGGGGGAGGAGATATTGAGGGCTATGGATTTGGACATGTTAACCTGTAAACCTGAAGCCTGCCCGAATTGAAGAAGAAGATGGAGAATATTAGGAGTAGATATGAGGGGGGAGGTAACAAAAAGGAGGACATCATCAGCAAATAATGCGCATTTGTGTACGGATTGGCCGCATTGGACTCCATGGATGTCTGGGTGATTCCTAATGGCAATCGCTAGTGATTCGATGCCTATGGCAAAGATAAGGGGGGATAGGGGGCAACCTTGTCTGGTGCCTTTAGAGATCAGGAACGGGTCGGAGAGGTGTCCCTGTAGTCTGACTTGGGCCCTGGGTTGAGAGTAGAGGGTCCCCAGGAGGGTCGTGAAATGATTACCAAAGCCCCAGTTCTCAAGGGTGCGAAATAAAAAAGGCCAAGTAATAGTATCGAAGGCTTTCTGTAAGTCAAGTGAGAGGAGCAAACCCTCCTGTGGGGGGTTCCCATCCCACTGAGCCTGAAGCACAGAGATGATGTCTACAGCTCTCCTTATCTGGTCTGGGCCCTGTCTCCCCGGGATAAAGCCTACCTGGTCTTTGTGGACATAGGACCCTATGAAGGAGCCCAGTCTGTTAGAAAGAATTTTTGTCATTATTTTAAGGTCGTTGTTGATTAGGGAAATGGGTCTATAGTTGCTTACTAGGCTCTGGTCTTTGCCGGGTTTGGGTATGACAGAGAGGTATGCAAGATTGGAAGCTGGGTCAATAGGTGAGTTCTGGTCAAGGGAGTTAAAGAATCGGGTCAGATAGGGGGAAAGGATTTCCGTGAAGGATTTATAGTAACAATTGGAAAATCCGTCAGGGTCAGGGGCAGAGCTTTTTTTGAGAGACTTAATTACCACACTAACCTCCTCCTCAGACAAAGGGGCATCCATGATTAAGCTGAGGGCATCAGAGATTTCAGGGAGGGGAATGCTGTCAAGGAACGAGTCGATCGTTTGGCTGTTACCTGGGCTAGGACCCGAGTAGAGGTTGGAATAGAATTTGTGGAAGGCCTCTAAAATTTGTCTGGGATTTTGGGTCAGAGTGCCAGACAGGGATCTGATTTTTGGTAGAGCCCGTACTCTATATTTTCGGGAGAGTTTAGCCACAAGATGGGGACCAAATTTATCCGAGTTAAGGTAGAATCTACCACTTACCCAGCGTAGGTGTTGCTCCGCATTAGAGGTGAGAGCTGTATTAAGTGCAAGCCTAGCTGCATCCAGGCGTGCGAGTGAAGAGGGGGAGGGGTTAGCTTTGTGGGCTTGGCTAATGGAACGAAAGTCTTTCTCAAGTTTTATGATGTCAAAGTGTTTCTCTCATTTTAGGCGTGAAGAAAGTTGTATGATTTTGCCCCCCATGACCGCCTTATGAGCCTCCCATAAAGTGCTAGGAGAGATATCAGCAGTGTCATTGTGGCGGAAGTATTCCTTCAGTTCGTCTTCAAGCATAGTGCGGTGTGCCGTATTAGAGAGAAGAGAGTCCCTAAGGCGCCATTGAGGGGTACTAGCTTTATTCAAAAGACCTGAAAGTGTGAGAGAGACTAGGGAATGGTCAGACCAGGGGACTTTGCGTATGGTAGCCTGAGAGGCCAATGAAGAGTGCAGGAAGATATGGTCGATGCGGGCATACGTGTTATGAGGTGCAGAGAAATGTGTGTAGTCCCTAGTTGTAGGGTGAAGCTCCCTCCAAGCATCTATCATGCCCATCGAGTGGAGAAGTCGTGCGATAATGAGGCTCTGTTTGGGTGGCCTTTTAAGGAGGGTTTTGTGGAGGGACGATTTGTTGGAAAGGAGGTCGAAGGCAACATTGGAGTCACCTCCTAAGACCACTTTACCTTCTATATGAGGAGAGAGAAAGGTTAACATAGAGGAAAAGAAGCGGGTCTGGCCCTTATTAGGTGCATAGTAGGAGATGAAGGTGAACAAGATTCTGTTTACATGACCCTTGACTAGAAGGAATCTCCCCTCATCATCTCTGACTATCTTGGAGAGGGGGAAAGGGATATGTTTGGAGATAAGGATGGCTACTCCTCGCTTCTTATCCTCAGCGTTAGCAAGGAAAAAGGTAGGGTAATTACGGTGTAAAAAGGTAGGGTTGAAGCTTTTCGGGAAGTGGGTCTCTTGTAGTAGAATGATGTCAATTTTTTTCGAGTGATAGCTATGGAAGGCTTTGCGCCTCTTCATTGGGGAGTTCAGGCCCTGCGTGTTGTGTGTCGCTACCTTGAGGGATTGGAGCATGGGGGAATCGTCAGCCATGGACATGGGGGTGGAGGAGCAAAGAAAGGCTTAAAGGTCTCACCTGATCCGGCTGAGAAGAGGTCATTGGTGGTGACAACCGGTCCCGGGGCCACTTGGTGATCGGATGGAGAGCTCCCCTTGGAGGTACCTGAGGAAGAAGGGAGGTGGGGGCAAAGAAAAGGAGGGAAAGCCAGAGAGGGAAGAAGAAGATAAGAGGGTGAGGGGAGAACAAGTCCAGAAAAAGAAATTATCCTGGACTGTGTGTCAGCAGGGCTGGGCGACCAGCACCTGCTCCGATTCCATAAACAGAACAGGGAACGGTAAGAAGGCATTCCTAAAAGGGGATGCGGTCCTGGTGGCGTCCTGAGGGAAAAGTAAAGAACCCTCAAGACTACAAAAGGAGGAGTGGCAAAAAGTTCCACTCCAGCCGTAAGGAGTCATGTATTATAATAACATGGAGGGGCCCCCAGGGGTCCAATTAGCAAAGGTGAACCATCAATGTAATGGGGTTAATCAGGGAGTCCCAAAAAAAAAAAAAAGGTTCAAAAAAGCTCAAAAAAGTTCAGCAAAGCAGGAACCGTCTGGGTGTATAAAGAGGTCATTCAGAAAAAAAAAACGGCCTAGGCAGAGGATTGGGACTGTTCCCTTCAGGGAACGCAGGCCAAGGGAGTCATCTAGGAGGGATGGAGTCACGGTGTCTCTTCGATTTTTGTTTCATCCACATAGGGGGAAGCAGGCTAGTCAGAGGGAGTCTCTTAGATGAGCTTGAGCGAGTCTCCATCTGGTCATGGTCGACATCCTGGGAGATGAGTCCAAGCTGAAGTAGTAGGCGTTTGCCGTTTTGGAAGTTTGTGAAGTTATAGGATTTCTCCTTGTACTGGAATTGCAGGTGAAAGGGAAAGGCCCATCTGTACTTGATCATTTTCTGGGAGAGGACTTCCAGGAGTGGTTTGAGGGATCTCCTCTTCTGGATAGTGGCCGGAGAGATGTCAGCAAATATCTGGATTTTATTGCCATGCAGGGATATGTTGTCTCTATTACGAGATCTCTTCATGATTTCCTCTTTGACCCCATAGAAATTGGGTTTGACAACAATATCCCGGGGGAGGCCATCTTGGCGAGGAGCTTGAAGAGCTCTGTGCACCCTATCCAATTCCAGCCTGTGGTCAGGGATATCTGGAATAAGGACTTTAATCAGGGCTTTGACTGTGTCCTGCACATCTAAAGTGGATTCGGGGATGCCTCTGACACGGAAATTGTATCTTCTGCTTCTATTTTCCAAATCCTCTAATTTTGAATGGGCAGTTTCAAGTTGGTCTTGAAGTGATTGAATACACAAAGTATTCTGGTTTGTGCGTGCATTCGAATCATCAACAGCTTTCTCAATCGCATCTATCCTGGCCCCTAGGCTCTGAATGTCTGCTTTAATTGAGGTAGTGATCTGTGCTGCATTTTGAGCCAGGCCCGCTGCCAGCATGTCAGAAAAGCTGTTCAGAAGCTGGGCCATGTCAGGGGACTGAATAGGCTGCATGGCAGAGGCCTGTGGGGAAGCTGGGATACTGCCTGGTGTATTGCTGAGGGGGGAATAAGGCATGCCGGCCTGCAGTCTGCCCAGAAGCGATTCTGTGGATGCCGGGGAGGAGAAGGGAGGCTGGCAGTTACTCACAGGATGAAGAGGAGTCAGAGGAGGGTCCGTAGCAATGGGGTCTGTAGCTGTGTTGCCGCATGGGTTCGGCGCGGCCGCCATCTTGGAAGGCTCAGGGGGAACCAGGCTGAAATTGAGATGCCGGTTAACGTCTGTCTTAGGCAGTCCCTGCGACATGCGGGAGGTATCTCTGCCGCGTCCGGAGTTTGTGGGTGGTCTCACTGTGTGTGTCCGCTAACGATAGCGCGATCTGGGCGCCTTAGAAGACCGGAGCGAAGCGGAGCTCCCGGTTAGCGTGGCGATCCGGAAGTCCCGCGCATGCGCACTCCTTCCACTCAGTCTTAATGTACGTTACAACTTCAGAAAAGCTTCCTGTACTACTTCAAGGCAACTTCTAGGTGACTTGTACCCATAGATTTCAATGGAAGTCGCCTTCAAGTCGGATCCTTGTCTATTGTGAAGCGACTTAACAGGAAGAAGAAAATAATTTACCCAGGTACTCCCCATTAAGCAGGCAGCCCCCTCCTTACCACAGAGTACTTCCTGTATACCGTTATCTCTGTATACTAGTGACCAACCTGTATGCACAATGTTGACCAGAGCCCACAGGGAAGTCCATCACAGAGAGCAGATTGACAATGAGTACTTAATAAGGCTCGTGAGGCAGCATACATGTATTAATAACTATACTGGTCAGAACTACAAGGATCAATATAAGAGGGACAGTGCCTGGCTGGAGATCTGTCGACTGAGTATTGAGTATTGGGAAATATTGTTGCCGAACGAACCTAGTGATAAATGTAAGTTTAACCTTTTATTTAATTTATGTCTGTTAGCCATGTGTTGTGCAAATAAACATCCCTGGCACTGACATACTTAACTAGATGGGATGGGAATTGTAGTTCTGGAACAACTGGAGGACCAGAGTATGGAGAACCCTGGTGCAGTCTAACACTGATGTCTACTTATATTGTTAATATATGTAGATAATGAATGATCAATATCAGCCAAAATAATAATTGCTTTATTATCACAGTTTATGTAAAATTTTACCAAAAAATTGTATTTAAAATTACAGTATAACATAGCATGAAAAAATTTGAAACTCAATAACTGCAGGCTTTATAAAAATTTACAGAAAAAGCAACAGCAGCCAAATATATATTTAAAGAGGCAAGCAATGCCGTTAGGAAATGGCGTCCCATTGCCATTCTAATTCACCAGCCAGTGAAAAGAAAGTACAAAGCAAATTGCTCTCGAACAGCTGCACTATTGCAGGATCCCCTTGTAGCACAGAAGTGCACTTTCCATGTCATGCATAAGGGAATGTTTAATGCAATAGGTGTATGTAACAAATGCCATTTATTGGCAAGAATTACAAAACTGCACTCAACCACCCTTCTTGCCCTTGTTAGACGATAGTTAAAGACTTCCCATCTATATTTCCAATGCAATTAGCGAAATTGCATCGACTCCAAAATAGTTTCGCAATATTCCGCCAAATCTCTTGTGTAGGCCTCTTTATAACTATGGTGTTAAGCACATCTCATAAGATTTGGCAGGTTTCTTGGATGATGTAGCTGATTGTCAACCTGCCCACCATGAACTCATAATGTAGGCTAACTAGAGAATGACCGGTTGCCAGGTATCTGAAAGACAAAATACATAATTGATTATGTTCCTATTTATGTTTTGCAGTAGCGATACTACAAAATCAATGGAAGGGCTTGCGAGACTGCTTCAAATAGTACCTCCAAAAAATTTAAGAGGCCAGGAGTGGATCTGGAACAAAAAGGGTGGTACCCTACGATCACACAGAAGAACTGGCGTTTCTGAGGCCTTTCATGGATCTGAGAGAGTGAGATAGCATCTTTCATATTTGTAAAGTGATACTGTGCAGTTCTATAAAGAAGGGGGTGTCTTAATTGTGCCTTAACTATATTATATGTTTAATGCAGAACACAATCCAGTTGGGAAGTGCGTGAAGAAAGGCAGGAGGCATCGCAAGAAGCTGCATCTCAAGAAGTAGTATCCCAAGAAGCAGGGGGGTTCACTATCGCTGGATCATTCTTTATTGGAAGTATCTGAAGCAGCACAGGAGAGCAACCAAGAAGGGGCTTCATCAAACATACAGCAGCCGGCTGAGCCTATCCAGCTACGAAGCCAGCATAGGAGCAGACCACCACGGGGAAGGCATGGTCAAAATATCAACCAATTTGCGGACCTCGTAGAACGTATGAAGCAAACATTAGACGATCTACAGTCCGAAAGATCATGTATTTGGTCTAATGGTCGCAGGAATGCTAAAAAAATTCCCCAGGAGCAGAAGCATGATGTGAAGAAGGCTGTGATGGACCTCCATGAAGCCAGTCTGCTCAATGAGCCATCAATTGCCTCCTCACCCATGTTTGGACCACCACCACCATTCGGTCTCTACTATACATACCCAAACCCTCCACCACCCAGAACCCACCCCTACTATCCCCCTCGCTTCCGTTCATACATTGATGAGTATGGTAATTCGATGAATCCTGCCCATCCACCGATCCCCTATCCATCTCCATCCCCAATTACATCCACAATTGGTGCACCAGGGAACCGATTCATTCATTCATCATTCTAACAATTTCCCACCAACACCAACCCCAAGGCCTTCCACCAGCTATGCAACCTCCGGTTATGAATACGAACAAATTTACAAACAATTGTAAATTTAAAAATAAAAAATGTTTCTATTTTTTATATACTTCTTAAATATATACTATAATATTAAAAAATTTCATTTTTTCAAAAATGATTGGATGTTTGTGTGCTAAATTTTGCAATATTTATTACACTGTATGTTTTTTTTGGAATATTCATCTGTCCACTGCCACTTCTTCTCACAGTGCTGAGTCAAAAAACATTGTTGATGGCTCAGTTCTCTCCCCTCCCCTAGCTGAGAGCTGCTGATTGTCAGTCAGCTGCTCTCCTGCTCTGCTCCCCCCCGTTTATTGGAGCACTGAGCTGTGGAGGGGCGGAGAGCAGCTTGGTAAGAGGCTGGGACTGCCATCAGTCCAGGCAGCTGGTGGATAAAGAACTTCGGAAGTGAGGATAATGTGCTGCCTCAACTTATCTTGGCGACGTCTGCACAAAGCGAACTTCTAATCACTCTCCACTGAAAAGGGGTCACAGGAGTGCAAAAGAAAAAGCACAATGCTATCAGTGGCAAGTATTCATTGGTCATCGTTGGCCATATAACCTCACTGAACAATTGTAATCTTTTTAAAGCTCCTTTCTTTAGTCACGTGGCGAGCGCTGACCAATGGGAGCTTGACACTAAGCACAATATGTTGCTATCTAGCCTCTAGCACTGTTTAAGGAACTTTTAAAATGTCAGACCATTATAGCAGCATCAGAAGGCATTGAAATATGGGTATCAAATAAGGTTGCAAATGAAGCCGTGAGAAGGTTGTTATGAGTTTGTTGATATTTTCATTTTTGGTGAAAAAGTGAACTAGCTTTACGTAACATTGCAGATATGCTTGCATCTTTTTACATATTTTAAGTGATCATTTTTGCAATTTTTAGAGAAAAGGTAAAATAAAAAATAAAAAATGTCAATACATGAATTACTATCAGATACACAATGAAAAGGAAAAAAAAAAAAACATAAATACAAAGAACACTCAATGAAATAAATAGAACTATCTTATCCCATACCATTACTTGCTTTTGAACTACAAGGAAATCTTTTATATCTTTGCAGTGAATTCTCTACTTTGTACACTGTTTTATGTAGGAATAAAATACATTTAACCCTGCCCACTTTACAATTATGTTGAAGAAAGCAAGGTCCATCAAAAACTAATAGTCACAATTATACTGTATTTTAAGTGACAAGCACTCAGTCTGACCATTTTCCTCAATCAATTTCCATCTGCACCCTTCTAAGCTGAAAAACTATGAAACAGTAACATTTGACACCATTTGTATAACAAAACAAAATAATTTGGTAGTAAAAATACACTTTGCAAGCATCAGATGTTCATGCTGATAGAATGCAAGGAAAGTCACTGAATTATTTGATTTTGTGCTGCATTCCCATGATCAAAGAGCCATTCTACTGTGTTATAAGAAATGCATTCAATCAGCTCATTGCAGATTTTGTAAGATGATTTCCGAACTTCGGTGTGAGACATTGTTAATTACTGTAGTACACTTCTTTTCATGTGAAATGGGCCAGCTTCATACAGTATAATGTTGCTTTAAGAAAAGGTGAAATGAATGAAGACAGAATACTACAATAGCTTATTTTAATTATAATACAAGATAAAAGGGTATTTTAAGCTGTTATCTGTGTCTGTAATATATTTTCTGCAGTGATACAGAACATTTAATGTTCACAGTATCTTAGATATGCAGCTATGGTGAGAATATTTTACTTTTTATGTGAATAAAAATGAAGCCTGTAAAATACACTGAAATAAATAGTTATTTTGCCAATCAAATGAAAAAAAAACATATAAAAAAAACTTATAAAAATATAACTGCTAAAAATGAATGAAATGACATACTTTATACATATTAAGTTTTTTTTCAATTTACCTAAATCAGAATAATAAAAAATATCCAAGACCAATTTTCAGCTTTCAGCACTGTCGCACTTTTAATGACAGTTTGCGCTGTCATACAACACTGTACCCAAACTAAATTTTTTATAATTTTGTTCCCACACATAGAGCTTTCTTTTGGGGGTATTTGATCACTTCTGGTATTTTTATTTTCTGCTAAACAAATAAAATAAAATTTTGAAAAAAAAAGTTTTTTCTTGTTTCTGTTACAAAACTTTGTAAAAAAGTAAGTTGTCTCCTTCACTTATGGGCACTGATAGCGCTGCACTGATGACACTAATAAGGTGGCACTGATGGCCACCGATAAGGTGGCACCAATGAGGTGGCACTGATGAGATGGCACTGATGGGCACTGATGATGAGCACTAATATGCGGCACTGATAGGTGGCACTGATATGTAGCACTGATGGGTACACATAGGTGGCACTGATGGGCACTGAAAATCAGCACGGATGGGCACTGATAGGCAGCACAGATGGGCACTGATAAGCAGCACAGATGGGCACTGATAGAAGGAACAAATGGGCATTGATAGATGGCACTGATGTACAGTAATTGATGGTACAGATGGATGCCAATCAGTGATAATCAATCAGCACAGACCCCCCCCCCCCCCCCCTGTGAGAGAAGCAGCTGATCAGCTCTCCTCTACTCACGTCTGACTGACAGACGTGAGTGAGGAAAAGCCGATCATCGGCTCTTCCTGTTTACACTGTGATCAGCCATTATTGGACATGGCTGATCACATGCTAAAGAGTCTCCGTCAGACACTCTTTACTGAGATCGGTGTTGCGGGGTGTCAGACTTACACACCACACCACCGATTGCCACGATGCGCACCCCCACGGACACGTGGCGGCTGTTATCCTGCTGGACGTCATATAACATCTGATCAGGATATTGAAACCACTTTGCTGATGTAATTTTGCTATATGCCGGGCGGAAAGTGATTAAAACAACTCTGGATTTTTTTTATGCACATTGCAAAAGAAAAACAAGAATAAATACCAGTCTGATGGGTAGTAAGTTCTATCTTTGCTCTCTCGAAGAGCTATATTCAAAGAATATACAACAAATAAGGGAAAATCTACAGTAAGATGCATATTTTTATATGTAGTGGGTATTGCAGCCAAAGACATACATTATCACAGATGGGCTGTATTTACATTAGCACAGATGGCTGCATGTACACAGGCTTTCCAGCCTGAAAGAAGGGAGTGAGCTGGCTGTCATGCCTGCATGGGCTTTTCACCCCCCCTTCTTCCTGTTTTCACTGACTGAGTTTACAGTAATATGAGCTGACACACACACATCTGTGATTCAGTAGCCTCTCTTGTGCCCCTATTGGCAGGAATAAGAAAGCCAATTAAAGGCATATTTACAGCAGCCAATGGGAGAGATTGTACTGAAATTCAGGAAGAGCTGCAATGGATTCTGGGACATGTAGTTCCCTCACAAAATGGCCCCATAGACTGGTATACAAGGATACATGGAGAAATTACAAATCCCAGAGGGGTTTTCAAAACAGAGGGCTGGCAACAGACTCCATTTTGTGTTCTGAAGAGATTCTCAGTGGATGAGGCAGTGATAGAGACACAGGCATGATCTGAGGGGATGCTGTTACCCACGGAGGGGATCCATCCAGCCACAGTTCCAGAGGTCGGTGTGCTGAACCTGCCATGGTTCCAGGAGTAGGATGGAGACTGACATAGAGTCTGAGAGGGATCCTAGCTTTATCTCCAGGTGTTCCTGAGGGTGTGGGTCAATCCAGTAAGAAGGTCGCCAGCCTGCCCATCTTTAAAGACATGTAGTCAGGCAACATTGCCTCACCAGTGCTCACATTTGTATGAACACTTGCACCCTGCTGAAACAGTCACCATATTATTATTATTATTATTATTATTATAATACAGGATTTATATAGTGCCAACACTTTGTGCAGCACTTTACAACATGAGGGCAGACAGTACACTTACAATACAAATCAATACAGGATGGATCAGAGGGCCCTGCTCATTACAGCATACAATCTAGACAGGAGGGTCAATTGGAACAAAAGTTAATAACTGTGGGGGGTGAACTGATGAAGAAAATGAAAATACAGTTGTTAGGTGTGGGTAGGAGAGAAGGGTTTTCAGGGATCATCTAAAAGCTAATAGAGTAGGAGATAAGTGGATAGATTGGGGTAAGGCATTCCATAGGATTGGAGAGGCTTTGGAAAAGTCCTGGAGGTGAGAATGGGAGGAGGTGATGAGTGAGCTAGAGAGCAGAAGGTTTTGAGATGAGCGAAGAGAAAGAGTAGGTTGGTATTTAGAGACTAGGCTAGTGTCAGAAACCATGAAAACAGAAGTACACTTAAATCACACTTGTTTAATAATAAAGGTAAAAAGAACAAACGTAGTCAAAACATAGCCAAAGTTCACAAACTGGAATGAATAGTCAGCCGAGTCAGAAGTCAGGGATCAATGTAGTGGAACAGCAAGCAGGATCTGGAGTCAGAATGGATGTCAGCAAAGCAAGTCTTGAACAGGATCACAGGAGAGTTTCTGTGATGTTGACCAAGGTGAAAGCAGAGGTCCTCTGGACTGGATGGCTTAAGTAGGCAGGACTGATGAGCAGGATATCATCAAAAGCTGAGTAACTGTGGAGAGATAGAAGCTGGCAATTAGCTGACAGATGAGCTGCCAGCTCAGAGAAGGAAGGACTGAACCCAGCCCTGGCAGTACCCCCCTTAACGACCCCTCCCTCTCGGAGGACCACCGGGCTTGAGGGGAAAATGTCTATGGTAATAGGAGGACAGGGGCATGTATGTCTCTTTCCAATACACCATGTACTGTATGTGCCCACAGAACCTACAATGGACTGTACTTCATACTCCTCATGGTTCTCAACCTGTACAGGATGAGGAAGTGTCACCGAGGGTGTAAAGCGGTTACAGACCAAAGGTTTTAATAAGGAGACATGAAATACATTTGAAATACACATATTAGAAAGGAGGCCTAATGCGTAAGCCACTGGGCTAATCCTGCAAAGAATACAGAAAGGCCCAATAAACTGAGAACATCAGTGAGAGAACGCAAAGTCGAAGGTTCCGAGATGACAGCCACACCCTGTCTCCAACCTGGTAGGAAGGCGCAGGCAGGTGTTTCTGTGTGGAACGATGACCACAGAGATGCTCCTCTAATGCAAGAATATTCTGCGGAAACAAACTAGTCAGGCAACATGGAAGGTTGGAAACCATAATACACCATAAACGGGGTCAATCGGCAAGCAGAGTTCAAGGCACTGTTGTGAGCAAACTCTGCCCATGATAATAGGTCTGGCCAGTTGTTATGATGGTCAGAAATATAGCAACATAGGAATTTCTCCAAGGACTGATTGACTCTTTCTGTGGCCCCATTAGACTGTGTGTGATATGTAGAGGAGGAAGCAGGTTGAATTCCCAACTGTGCACAATAGGCTCACCAGAACCAGGGCACAAACTGACTACCCCTGTCCGAGACAATCACCTTGGGTAGCCCATGTAAGTGAAAGATCTCCTGAGCAAAAATAGAAGCCAGTTCCTTAAAAGTGGGCAACTTCTTAAGTGGAATACAATGACACATCTTTGAAAACTGGTCAACCACCATAAGGATAACTGTGCTGCTCTGGGAGTTGCGTAACTCCACAATGAAATCCATAAACAGGTGGGTCCAGGTCCTCTCTGTATTGGGTATGGGTTGTAGGAAGCCCACTGGAAGGTGTTGTGGAGTCTTATGCCGTGTGCACATGATCAGACTATCCGGACAAGACCCCCGAAGTTGGAAGAAGAGGCGGTGGTGACAGAAGACCGGGCCACTGCTAGTAAAAGAGCTATAAGAAGATAGCGGTGGCCCGGCAAGAAGAACCGAAGAGGGGGACAAGACCCCGAAGAGGGGGACAAGACCCCCAAAGTCAGAAGAAGACCCTTGAGGGTGACGGCGATGAAGAAGAAAGCCGGGCTCCTCCGCTAATAAAAGAGCTAGCAGAAAATAGCGGAGGAGTCCAGCGAGAAGACCGCCCAAGACGGAAGACCAACGGAGCTGTGCAATAAATTATTTAAAAACAATGTGTTGTGTTTTTTTCTTTACACTTTTTTTCACCAGGTGAATGGGTAGTGGTACATGGTACCCCAATACTCATTTACATAGGGTGGGGGCCGGTATCTTGGGGCCCCCTTATTAAAGGGGGCTCCCGGATTCCGATAAGCCCCCCGCTCGCAGACCCCGACAACCAATGCCCAGGGTTGTCGGGAAGAGGCCCTTGTCCTCATCAACATGGGGACAAGGTGCTTTGGGGTGGGGGGGCCACAGGGCCCCCCTTCCCCAAAGCACCCCTCCATTTTGAGGGCACACGGCCTGGTACAGCTCAGGAGGGGAGGCGCTCACTCGTCCCCATCCCCTTCCCTGACCGGCTGGGCTGCATGCTCGGATAAGGGTCTGATATGGACTTTGGGGGGACCCCATGCCGTTTTTTCAGCGTAGGGCTTCCCCTTTAAGTCCATACCAGGTGACGGGGCCAGCAAAGTGTCAATCTCACCACCGAAAGCGGCGACATTGACTTCCTTCGCTAGTCCATCTACCAGGAGCCACGTTCAAAATGAACGGACTTTCCTCCGCGAGTGGGCAAGTCCATTCATTTCAAAAGTCCGGTGGACTCCCGCCATAGTCCGGAGGTTTGTCCACCGCACCTAGTCCTCCTGAAAAAAGTCTTGTTGTGTATGGGCAGGTCCGTTCGTTTGCAAAGTACGGCGGGAAACTACGCTTCAAAATCCAGCGGTTTGTCCGCTTGACAAAGTCCACTGGATAGTCCGATCGTGTGTACATGACATTACTCTGAGCACACACGGAACAGGCAGCTACAAAGGCAGTTACATCAGCACGTAGAATAGGCCACCAGAATTCTTTGGAAATGGCCCAAAATAGTTGATTCTTTACAGGCATGGCCCTGATCAGCAAGAATGTTATCACCCAAAGGAGAAGTGAGACTGGTGCGAACCGTAGTCCGAAATACGATCAGGAGGAATCACAGTAACCGGAAGCGACTACATCTTGAAATGGAGGAAAATTGTCATGACAAGGTGTCAGCCCTTACTTTCTGGTAAGAATGAGACTATGTAATTGAAACGTGACAAGAAAAGAGGCCATCACTTTTATAGAATTACAACATTAGCTGATATATAAAACCTCCTCCGGAGAATTATTCCCTCCCCTTCCCCTCCTATATACCTTTTATGTTCTTCCCTTACTATATAATACTTACTATAAACATACTTTAGAAGTTATGGTCAAAACTTTAAAATCATATATTTTCTTTTATACATATTTATATTTTCTTGGGATTAAAATGTTTAAAACTCAGCTATAAGAATGTTTTCAAATTCAAAAATATAGAAGGCCATTTATTGTCATTCTCACGAGAATATCTTGAAATCTACTTTGCTTTGTATCATCCGTACTTCAATATGTCTACTTTTTATTTCTGGTATCACATAATTTGTCTTATAGTCTGTACATGTAATTTATTTTAACATAAAATAAAAACTTTTGAACGAGAAAAGAGCCCATCGCACCCTTCTGGGAGAGGGGCCATTTGGCCTCAAACAACAATGTGAGATTCTTATGGTCAGTAAGAATGAGAACCGGCACAGTGGTACCTTCAAGGAGAGTCTCCATTCTTTCAGGGCTAAAATGATCGCCAACAGCTCTCTGTCACCAATCTCGTAATTGCACTCCGTAGGTGACAATTTCTTAGAAAAGTAGCCACAAGGATGCATAGCGTTATCTCAGAGGTAGGACGTTGAGACAGAAGGGCACCAACACAAGTCTCAGAAGCATTAACCTCAAGGATAAAAGGTAACGTAGGATCAGGCTGTGCCAACACAAGAGCAGAAACAAAGGCAGCCTTGACACTCTCAGAGGCCTTAATGGACTCCGGAGACCAACTCTGTGGGTTACCGCCCTTTCTGGTAATATCAGTCAGAGGCTTGACCAGAGATGAGAAGTTATGAATAAATTTCCGATAAAAATTGGCAAAACCCAGGAAATGCTGCAGAGGACGTAAACCCACAGGTCAGAACCACTGTAGAATTGAAAGTTTCCCTGGGTCCATCGAAAAACCAGCAGTGGAAATGACATAATCCAGGAATTTAAACTGTTCACGATGGAACTCACACTTCTCCAGTTTACAATAGAGATTATTCTCTCTAAGTTTCTGAAGCACATGACAGACATCTGTGTGGTGGCTCTCCACTCCAGGGACTTGGAAAATATGAGGATAAACCATCACACATAACTGCAACAAATCTCAGAGGACATCGTTAATAAACTCCTGGAAAACTGCTGGGGCATTAGAAAGGCCAAAAGGCATTATTTATGAGGTACTCATAATGGCCTGTTCTGGTATTAAACGCAGTTTAACACTCATCGCCCTCCTTAATCCTCACAAGATTGTATGCCCCTCTTAAATCAAACTTTATGAAAACCATTGCTCCCTTGAGGCAGTCAAATAACTCCATAATCAATGGAATCAAATAGGCATTCTTAATCGTGAAATGTTTGAGAGCCCTATAATACAAGGTCTCAGTTCACCACTCTTCTTCTTCACAAAGAAGAAACCATCACCAGCAGGAGATGAGGATTTGCTGATGAAACCTCGAGAAAGTGAATCTGCATCATACTCCTCCCTGGCCTTATCCTCCAAAACCGACAAAGGGTAAACTCGGCCACAAGGGGGTATGGCACCAGGTTGAAGGTCAATTGTGCAATCATATGGCCAGTGTGGAGGCAAACTACCGGCGGGAGGCATGGGGGGGACTACCAGGAGGCATGGGAGGTGAGGGAGGCACGGATGGGACTGCAAAGCTTGGAGACAAGTGTACAGGAGGCTTCCGCAAGCGCTCCTTAAAATAGAGTCTTTCTCTGAGTCTGGAGTCAATGAGGATGGCAAATGTGATCGACTTCTCCATCTCAGTAGGTATATCTCAGGCTGCTATCTCATCCTTGATGGTATCCGAGAGAAAAAGCAGCCACGAGGGCCTCATTGTTCCACGCAACCTCTGCTGACAGAGTACAGGATTCAATGGCGTAGTCGGCAACAGTTCCTGTACACTGTTCGATGGACATGAGGCACTTGGCAGCAGAAGTGGTGTGTGTGTGATCATCAAATACCCTTTTGAACGAAGCCACAAACTCAGGATAGCTCAAGACAACAGGTGTTTGCACCTCCCATAGAGCATTTGCCCAGGCCAAGGCTCTCTCAGGAACCCTCTGCATTGGACTGGATCACCCCCAAATCATTGTGGAAGTGGAGCGAAACCAGACATACCTCTTATAGAGGTAATACTCAAGACAGATGCCTGTACAGAGACTGGAGCAGCAGCAGGGTCAGCCTGCAACATAGGTTGTACCAGGGCAGCCACAGTGGGAAATTCCAGGTGAGCCGTGTGACTCAAGAGTGTTTGTAATGCCATGTCAATGTCAGGGCTGGGCTCAGCCCTTCCTTCTCTGAGCTGGCTGCTCAGCTGTCAGCCAATTGCCAGCTCCCATCTCTCTCCACATTTACCCAGCTGTTGATGATCCTGCTCGTTAGGGATGAGCTTCGAGTTCGAGTCAAACTCATGTTCGACTCGAACATTGCCTGTTCAGCGAACAGTGAACAATTTGGGCTGTTCGTGGCAAATTCGAAAAGCCGGAACACCCTATACAAGTCTATGGGAGAAATCTAAAGTGCTAATTTTAAAGGCTAATATGCAAGTTACTGTCCTAAAAAGTGTTTGGGGACCCCGGGTCCTGCCCCAAGGGACATGGATCAATGCAAAAAAAGTTATAAAAACTGCCGTTTTTTCAGGAGCAGTGATTTTAATAATGACCCCGCCCCCCTCTGATGCTTAACATCAGAGGGGGCGGGGTCACCCATACGTCACTGGGGAAGCCCATGGCTTCCCTCATCAGCGTCAGAGGGGGCGAGGTCATGTGACGGGTGGCCCGCCCTCCTAATATAAGAAACGTCAGCGCTGGGATCCCTGCAGTGTCTCCGCAGTGGAGACAGAAGACGGATGCGTGTATGGACAGCGCTGGACTGAGAGATCCCCCGTCGCTGGATCAGATCAGCCATCGCTGGACCCCAGAGAGATGATCATCCATTGCTGGATAGCAAGAGTGGATTACCACCGGTGGAATCTTTTTTTTATTTTTAATAAAGGAATTTTTCAAAAGTGTGTTTGTCTTATTTAACCATTTTTACACTTTCTTTGTGAAATGGTAGGCCCTTACCATTTCAAACAGGGGGGAGCGGGATCTGGGGGTCCCCTTGTTAAAGGGGGCTTCCAGATTCTGATAAGCCCCCCCGCCTGCAAACCCCCACAACCACCGGCCAGGGTTGTGGGGAGGAGGCCCTTCTCCACATCAAAATGGGGACATGGTGCTTTGAGGGGTCACAGAACCCCAAAGCATCCTCCCAATGTTGAGGGCATGTGGCCTGCTACGGTTCAGGAGGGGGGCGCTCTCTCGTCCCCCCTCTTTTCCTGCGGCCTGCCAGGTTGTGTGCTCGGATAAAGGGTCTGGTATGGATTTTTAAGGGGACCCCACTTCAAAAATTTTTTAATTTGATGCGGGGTTTCCCTTAATATCCATACCAGACCTGAAGGGCCTGGTAATTGAATGTAGGGGAACCCCCACGCTTTATTTTTTCTTTTTTTTTTATCACTGAATTAATTGTCGGCTAATACAGAGAACACTCATTGAGTGTTCTCTGTATTATGGAGCCAACAGTGGAAAGTGATTTTAAAAGACTTTTTTTCCTTGCAAAATGACACTTTCTGCAGGGACAGTTCAAGCATGGGAAACATGTGCCCCATTCACAGGCATACTATAGACACCCCCCAGGTACAAAATTTAAAGGAATATTACACTTTTATTGTTTCATTTTAATCATTATTAAAATCACTGCTCCTGAAAAAACGGCCATTTTTAAAACATTTTTTTGCATTGATCCATGTCCCCTGGGGCAGGACCCGGGTCCTCAAACACTTTTTAGGACAGTAACTTGCATATTAGCCTTTAAAATTAGCACTTTAGATTGTGAACGTTCGAGTCCCATAGACTTTAATAGGGTTCTAAAGTTCACATAAAGTTTAGGTCTGTTCGCAGGTTCTGGTGCGAACCGAACAGGGGGGTGTTCGGCTCATCCCATAAGAAGATTGCCAAGATCATGAAACTGAGTTGCAGCATGGTGGCCAAGACCATACAGCAGTTTAACAGGACAGGTTCCACTCAGAACAGGCCTCGCCATGGTCGACCAAAGAAGTTGAGTGCACGTGCTCAGCTTCATATCCAGAGGCTGTCTTTGGGAAATAGATGTATGAGTGCTGCCAGCAGTGCTTCAGAGGTTGAAGGGGTGGGAGGGGGTCAGCCTGTCAGTGCTTAAACCACATGCTGCACACTGCATCAAATTGGTCTGCATGACTGTCTTCCCAGAAGGAAGCCTCTTCTAAAGATGATGCACAAGAAAGCCTGCAAACAGTTTCCTGAAGACAAGCAGAATGAGGACATGGATTACTGGAGTCATGTCCTGTGGTCTGATGATCCCAAGATAAAACTTATTTGGTTCAGCTGCATAAGTTCTGCCAGAACTGGGGAGCTACAGTTCATTGAGGGAAATAATGAATACCAACATATACTGTGACATACTGAAGCAGAGCATGATCCCCTCCCTTAGGAGACTGGGCCACAGGGCAGTATTCCAACATGATAACTACACAAAACACACCTCCAAGACCACTGCCTTGCTAAAGAAGCTGAGGGTAAAGGTGATGGACTGGCCAAGCATGTCTCCAGACCTAAACTCTATTGAACATCTGTGGAAGTTGGAGGAGTGCAAGATTTCTAACGTTCACCAGCTCCATGATGTCATGAAGGAGGAGTGAAAGAGGACTCCAGTGGCAACCTGTGAAGCTCTGGTGAACTCCATTCCCAAGAGGGCTAATGCAGTGCTGGAAAATAATTGTGACGACACAAAATATTGACACTTTGGGCTCAATTTGGACATTTTCACTTGGGGTGTACTCACTTTTGCCAGCAGTTTAGACATTAATGGCTGTGTGTTGAGTTATTTTGAGGGGACAGCAAATTTACACTGTAATACAAGCTGTGCACTCACTACTTTACATTGTAGCAAAGTGTCATTTGCTGTCACATGAAAAGATATAATAAAATATTTACAAAAATGTGAGGTTTGTACTCACTTTTGTGAGATACTGGGGGTTATTTACGAAAGGCAAATCCACTTTGCACTGCAAGTGCACTTGAAAGTGCACTGAAAGTGCACTTGGAAGTGCAGTTGCTCTAAATCTAAGGGGTAGATCTGAAATGAGGTTAAGCTCTGCTTATTTTATCATCCAATCATGTGCAAGCTAAAATGCTGTTTATTATTTTCCTTGCATGTCCCCCTTGGATCTACGGCGACTTTATTTCCAAGTGCACTTTAAGTGCACTTGCAGTGCAAAGTGCATTTTCCTGTAGTAAATAACCCCCACTGTGTGTGTATATATACATACATAGGTCTACTTCTTGTAGTAAGAGAAAAAAGGGGGTGTAGGGGGTGGCCCTAGGGATTTTTTGTCCAAGGAAAAATACCAGATACAGAGTAGAAAAAAAGTTTAGTAAAGTACAAATTTATTGAGTAAAAAATTGAATATATACACAAAAAACACATAAATGTTGCATAGAACAGCTTAAAAACACAAAAAGATATTCATATGGAAGTTGTAATAGACATTGCTGAATTCTCGACCATATGATGATCTCACAGTTTGGAGGTCAAAACAGTTCCGATGGACACCAAAAATCCAAACATGTTTAGAACTATATACTTGAATATTGAATTCCTTCTTCAGGGGTTGGTCTAGAACTGGCTGTATTCTCTATTAAACAATAACAAAGTATCACAACACATATACAGTGAATATAGATAATATCTGGTCAGTGGATACAGACATGGCAATGAAAAGATGGCAGGCATGGAAACCTGTGAATTCTCACATAATAATGAATATCTTGAGTAAACAATGCTACACAAAAGGGTTCACAGATCTGGCATCTCCAAGGCATCCCATCTCATATACATATTTAATTTAAAGAAAATGGGACTATGTCAAAGAAATGGAAGGACACACACCCCAACAATCACAAATAGGGTGCTGACCGGCACTTCCAGATAAACTACACATAGGATGTAAGAGGAAGAAGAAGGGATATAATATTGCCACAGGTATGCAGGAATTCACAAGGATCATCAATTGTGGAGATGGTCCTATCACAAAAAAGCATAAATATATATGTATCTGTGTATGTTTATTTATTGCACAGGCATAAAGTAAAAATAAACGTCATAAGTAAAGCATATAGGTAGCAAGGGAGGAACAGATAAACAATGCAGCAGCAAAGCAAATGTACAAAATGTGATGCATGAACTGCTAAAAGTTTCAGCAGTAAGGCAATATTTAAATAAACGGATCATACCAAGTAAAACCCCACATGGAATTAATAAGCAGCGAATCATGCAGGTATTGAGCAGGAGGGGAAGAAAATGTAAATAAATAAATATTACTTGTAAAGTATAAGAGTAGCTTCTCTCCTCATTTCATGATGCTGTGCTATCCCAGAGTGTGCAGCCTATATTTTAAGTACACTTTATATGAAAGTCAAGCACTCCAGATGCAGAGGGTGGCCATGGGCACGTTTTGTGCCCCTGGCTACGCCAACCTGTACCTGGGGGGATGGGAGCAGACTCTGTTTGGGGAGGAGGGCTTCTCTATGTACCTGTGCCACATTCTTATGTGGTGCATGTACATAGATGACGTCTTCATCCTCTGGGACAGTCCAGCAGACTTACTTCACGAGTGTTTAGTGACCTTGAACCATAATGAGTTTAATATTAAATTTACTATGCCATCAAGTAGTTCTAGGGTTACATTTCTAGATGCTGAAATTTATACAGATTCCGACAACATGTTATCCTGCAAGCTTTACTGTAAATCTACTGCGGGTAACACAATCTTACAATCATCACATTTGCATCCTAGGCCAATTGTTGCTTCCATTCCTTACAGCCAATATTTGCATATCTAATGCAGACAATTATAAACAGGAGGCCAAATTACTGAGAAATAGGTTCCTACAAAGAGGTTTTAGTCACAGGTGCCTTAAAAAGGCATTTAATCATGTAGCCACTAGGAATGGACACAATCTGGTATTTCTAAAAAGGACAAATATGGATCTAATGGAACTGCAAGAATTATTATTACCTATTGTAATGAACATCTCAAAGTTAAACAAATTCTTAGTAAATACTGGCACCTGCTAACCTCAGATCCCAGTATAGGTCCCTAAGTTCTAGCATCTCCCCTTGTTACATACGAGCTACATCTATGGGAGGTATTTAGGTCCAAAGCAAATTTAGAGGTCATACATGGGGTGACGCATGCAAACTTTTGGACATTTTTCCATGTGGTTCCTGTACATATTGTCGTTATATGGACACAAGCAAAAATATACAATTACCCAATGGTTGGAGATCCAATCCTAAACATTTTTCCAACTGCCAAACAATGGGAGTGGTATATCTGTTTTAATGTGGCTGCAGCTGTTACTAGATAAATATAATGATTCAAAAGCTACAGCAAAGAATTTACCACCACATCATGGCTATGCAGACCAGCAACCCCCAATTTGCCACTGGGGAGACATGTGGCATGGGTCCACAGTGGCCTTTTTCCCAAAGTATGCATTTTAGTGTTGGACTGCGTACATTTGACCCCACAGGGAGGAGATGTCAATAAGCTCCTCCTACAACAGGAGCTACAATGGCTATCCAATTGAATTGCCATCTCGCAACCGAGTTTACATGAAGCCTTTAGCTTCAAACCTTTTTTACAGGGCTTCTCATCTGGTGGTTTTGAGAGAGACATGTGATTTACAATATATAAAAGGTGGGGTGCTTGTGCATTACTCATAGTGTATAACGATTAAAATATGTGAAAAAGTGTAAATCAATTTATATAAAGCTGCTGAACTTCTGAAGTGTCACCAATACCTAATGATAAATTATAACAGTTAAGTGAAGCAGTGCTATATAAAAAAACTTAAAAAATTACCAATAAATGCAGAAAGATAATAGAGTGCTAAATAACTGTAATATAAAGTGCCAATAATATTGTATCAAGACTAATATAGGGTCACAGTGCAGCTGTGCAATAAACAGTAGTTCAAAAACTATGCATATCATTTCATAAAGAATTCATCGTTTCTTAACCACTTTCAGACCGGACCATTTTGCTGGTAAATGACCAGAGGTCTTTTTACACTTTGGCACTGCGCTGCTTTAACTGGTAATTGCGCGGTCATGCAATGTTGTACCCAAACAAAATTTGCGTCCTTTTCTTCCCACAAATAGAGCTTTCTTTTGATGGTATTTGATTGCCTCTGCGATTTTTATTTTTTGCGATATAAACGTAAAAAGACCGCAAATTTTGAAAAAAAATGATATTTTCTACTTTTTGTTATTAGAAAAATCCAATAAACTCAATTTTAGTCATACATTTAGGCCAAAATGTATTCAGCCACATGTCTTTGGTAAAAAAAAAGTCAATAATTGTATATTTATTGGTTTGCGCAAAAGTTGTCACATCTACAAACTAAGGTACGTTTTCTGGAATTTACGCAGCTTTTAGTTTACGACTGCCTATCTCATTTCTTGAGGTGCTAAAATGGCAGGGCAGTACAAAACCCCCCCAAATGACCCCATTTTGGAAAGTAGACCCCCTAAGGAAATTGATAAGAGGCATGTTGAGCCCATTGAATATTTTATTTTTTTGCCTCAAGCGATTGAATAATGACAAAAAAATTTTTTTTTTTTTTTTTTTACACAAAGTTGTCACTAAATGATATATTGCTCACACATGCTATGGGCGTATGTGAAATGACACCCCAAAATAAATTCTGCTGCTTCTCCTGAGTACGGGGATACCACATATGTGGGACTTTTTGGGAGCCTAGCCGCGTACGGGGCCCCGAAAACCAAGCACCGCCTTCAGGCTTTCTAAGGGCGTAAATTTTTGAGTTCACTTCTCACTACCTATTACAGTTTTGAAGGCCATAAAATGCCAAGATGGCACAAAACCCCCACAAATGACCCCATTTTAGAAAGTAGACACCCCAAGCTATTTGCTGAGAGGCATGTTGAGTTCATGGAATATTTTATATTTTGCCACAAGTTGCGGGAAAATTACAAACTTTTTTTTTTTTTTTTTTTTTTCACAAAGTTGTCACTAAATGATATATTGCTCACACATGCCATGGGCATATGTGAAATGACACCCCAAAATAAATTCTGCTGCTTCTCCTGAGTACGGGGATACCACATATGTGGGACTTTTTGGGAGCCTAGCCGCGTACGGGGCCCCGAAAACCAAGCACCGCCTTCAGGCTTTCTAAGGGCGTAAATTTTTGAGTTCACTTCTCACTACCTATTACAGTTTTGAAGGCCATAAAATGCCAAGATGGCACAAAACCCCCACAAATGACCCCATTTTAGAAAGTAGACACCCCAAGCTATTTGCTGAGAGGCATGTTGAGTCCATGGAATATTTTATATTTTGCCACAAGTTGCGGGAAAATTACAAACTTTTTTTTTTTTTTTTTTTTTTTCACAAAGTTGTCACTAAATGATATATTGCTCACGCATGCCATGGGCATATGTGAAATGACACCCCAAAATAAATTCTGCTGCTTCTCCTGAGTACGGGGATACCACATATGTGGGACTTTTTGGGAGCCTAACCGCGTACGGGGCCCCGAAAACCAAGCACCGCCTTCAGGCTTTCTAAGGGCGTTACAGTTTTGAAGGCCATAAAATGCCAAGATGGCACAAACCCCCCCCAAATGACCCCATTTTGGAAAGTAGACACCCCTAAATTTAGGGGTACACTAGTGAGACTAGGTAATAAATGGCGGGTGCCCTGAAACTATAAAAAAATAACTAACCAACCAGCGTCACCTGTAACAGTTATATGGTGATCACTGGTGAAAGGGTTAACTAGGGGGCAATCAGGGGGCTTTATGCGGTAGTATATGGGGGTCCCTGGCGCTATAAAAAGCTGCGGCGAACCTAAATACCTACCTGCCTAACTAGCGTCACCTGTGACACTAATACAGCGATCAGAAAAACGATCGCTTATTAGGCTGGGTTCACACTGGAGCGATGCGGGAACGCCACGAATGCGCGGCGGGTTCCCGCATCGCATGCCTCCCGGCGGCAGTTCACACTGCCCTATGCGAACTGCTGGGAGGGTCAGTGAAATGTTACTGACACCCCCAGATCAGTTCGCATATCGCAGTGCGATCTGCAAACTCGGATCGCATGGTGTGAACACCCATGCGATCCGATTCTGCTGCGGGCCAAAAAAAGGGTCCCGTGCGAATTTGCGGCGGGTGCGGCGGGTGTGGCGGGTGCGGCGAATGGCTGAACTCGAATCGCACAGAGATCGGATGTGATTTGCACTGCAGTGCGGTGCGAATCACATCCGTTCTCAAACCGCTGCAATGTGAACCCAGCCTTAGTGACACTGGCGATGGGGGGTGATCACGGGGTTAAACCTTTATTGGGGGGGTTAGGGGGGTACCTTAGAACTAAAGGGGGCTAACCCTAACTGCCCTAACAGTTATTAGTCACAAATGACACCCGCCGGGTGATCAGGGGGTTAAACCTTTATTAGGTAATAAATGGCGGGTGCCCTGAAACTATAAAAAAATAACTAACCAACCAGCGTCACCTGTAACAGTTATATGGTGATCACTGGTGAAAGGGTTAACTAGGGGGCAATCAGGGGGCTTTATGCGGTAGTATATGGGGGTCCCTGGCGCTATAAAAAGCTGCGGCGAACCTAAATACCTACCTGCCTAACTAGCGTCACCTGTGACACTAATACGGCGATCAGAAAAATGATCGCTTATTAGGCTGGGTTCACACTGGAGCGATGCGGAAACGCCGCGAATCCGCGGCGGGTTCCCGCATCGCATGCCTCCCGGCGGCAGTTCACACTGCCCTATGCGAACTGCTGGGAGTGTCAGTGAAATGTTACTGACACCCCCAGATCAGTTCGCATATCGCAGTGCGATCTGCAAACTCGGATCGCATGGTGTGAACACCCATGCGATCCGATTCTGCTGCGGGCCAAAAAAAGGGTCCCGTGCGAATTTGCGGCGGGTGCGGCGGGTGTGGCGGGTGCGGCGAATGGCTGAACTCGAATCGCACAGAGATCGGATGTGATTTGCACTGCAGTTCGGTGCGAATCACATTCGTTCTCATAAACCGCTGCAATGTGAACCCAGCCTTAGTGACACTGGCGACGGGGGGTGATCACGGGGTTAAACCTTTATTGGGGGGGTTAGGGGGGTACATTAGAACTAAAGGGGGCTAACTCTAACTGCCCTAACAGTTATTACAGTCACAAATGACACCAATGCAAAAAAAAAAAAAAAAAAAAAAAATGACATTGGTGTCACTGTGACTGGGGGGCAGGGGTAATTGGGGGGGTGATCGGGGGGTAAAGGGGGGGTGTGAGTGTGCCTGGCATGTTCTACTGTGTGTGTAGAGTGTTGGTGCAACTTACTGATCCGCTCTCCTCCGTGTCGGAACGAAAAATACCGACACGGAGGAGAGAATACATCACTTCCTCTCCTGTGTTTACATTACAGGAGAGGAAGTGATGTCACCGGGGATTTCTATTCGTCAGGAGCGATCGCGAGGGGGTGGCCATGAATGAATGGCCGTCCCCTCGTCCGGGATCGCTCCCGAACGAATACCGACCGCCGCAGGCACCGGGCGGGGGCCCGATCGGGCCCCCGACCCGCGGGAGGCAAGGGACGTACATGTATGTCCTTATGCCTGCCCGTGCCATTGTACCGACGTACATCGGCGTGCGGCGGTCGGCAACTGGTTAAGCTGTGCAAATTAGTGCAAAAAGGAGGAGGAGTAGAAGAAAAAAGTGCCCATGTGCAAAAATGAGATTAAATGGGATAATGACTTGCAGATCCCTTATAACAATCCACACCCAGTGTGCTTCTAGCCGCTCACCTCCAAGGTAGACCCCCAAAACCCTTTAAAAGGTCACGTGTGTTGTGATGCAACACGTAGGGAGGAGCCAAGTGATGTCTCTTTCCTATGCACATTTTAAGCACAGGAATGATTTACCCCTTGATGAGGCCTCCAGTCATCTGGTGTCCATTGTATGCATTGGATGTTATTCACACCATTGGGTGTGTACCTCCAGTGCCTTGCTCCCATATAAAGTGTATTTTAATACACAGGCTGCACATTTTGGGATAGCACATCATCATGGAATGAAGAGAGAAGCTCTGCTTTTGCTTTACAAGAAAGAGTTATCCACTTACACTTTCATCCCTCCTTGTTTAATATCTGTATGATTTGTTGCTCATTTGTTTCATGTGTGGTTTTACTTGGTATGATCCATTTATTTAAATCTTGCCTTACCTCTGAAACTTTGGCAGTGCATGCACTACATTTTATACATTAATTTTGCTGTTGCACTGTTCATCTGTACCTTCCATGTTATCTGAAAGAATGCTATTTATGTATAATATTCTTATATCTCTGAGGTGTTTCCCAATCAATAGCATCTTAAATCAAAGTGTGAGTTTATTGTCACACAGTTGGCATCATAAATACAATGTAAAAAGTATAATAGTTCAGTTCAGTGTGGGTAAAAATATATGAAATAGAATAAAAAGTTATAAAACTGTAATAAGCTTATGAAAGCATGTGTGCTTCAATGGCTTCTGTCCATTCTGTCTCGTGTGACCTCCAAGAAGAAGCAGGAAATGGCGTGCTTAGACTTCTGGCAGAATTCAGCTGTCCCAACTTATCAGTCTCTGTGTGAATATGTCAGTATCATCTCTCCAGTGGGTGTGTGTGTGTCTGTGAGTGTGAGTGTCTATCTTCAATCTGGAAACGTTGGCTTATATGTTACATGTGAACGTCATAACCTCACAAACTTAGAACCTTGTGTGGCACACATTCATTTCTGCTAACTTCAGCAATATGCAATACAAAAGTAGATACTAACTCAGAGAGTCATATGGAGCTTGATTGACAAGCCCACATGTAACACTCCATACTTGAAGTAATGTGCTGATCATGTAATGTCATATAACCAAACATTTACATAATATGACCACATATTAGCAACTTTGCACAAAGTAACTATATACTAATATGTATTAATATGACTGAGACTACTCTAAATGTATTTTAACAGGATATAATCCACAATATATTACGCTTTAGCTAAGTAAACACGTCTATTTTTGTCTTCTCATGACATTCTGTACCAAGATACCATATATGTCATACTCAAATTGGCTACATCAGAAACATATTACTAACTCAGCTTTAGGTCAGGATATTTTTCACTGAACACTTGATCAAGGTCATTCACACATACTATTTATTATGATTAATCATAAAACCAAATATGTTTTGCAAGCTTGCCATAAATATATTATAATACCTACAAGTGCCAAATTATGAATTTGGAATAATATTCTAACACTATCTATACTTCTTTTATGAATTTTATTTTCATTCTATGCCTGTGCAATAAATATTCATACATAGATACATATACTTTTATACTTTTTTGTGATAGGACTGCGTGTTGACACCGGACGCTCTTTGTGCTAGGGGATTGTCTGGTTGACTTTCACCCTATGCACAATTTGAACACAGGTGCTGGAATGATTCACCTCTTAATGGGGCCTCCAGTAATCTAAAATCCACTCAATGCAGTCATTGGATGTTACTCACACCACTGGGCATGTACCTCCAGTGCTTTGCTTTCATATAAACTGTACTTCAAACATAGGATGTGCTCTCTGGGATAGCACAGCATCATGGAATAAGGAGAGAGGCTTTCGTTATGCTTTACAAGTAATATTTATGTAAATTTTCTTCCCTCCCTGCTCAATACCTGCATGATTGGTTGCTTATTTATTTCATGTGGGTTTTACTTGGCATGATCTGTTTATTTGAATCTTGCCTCTGAAACTTTGGCAGTTCATGCATCACATTTTGTACATTCACTTTTTAGCTGCACTGTTCATCTGTGCCTCTCATGCTACCTATATGCTTTGCTTATGAAGTTTATTTTTACCTGTGCAATAAATAAACATACAGATACATATTTATACTTTTTTGTGATAGGACCATCTCCACAATTGATAAAACTTGTGAGTCCCTGCATACATGCGGCAATATTATACCTCCTCTTCTTCCTCTTACATCCTATGTGTAGTTTATCTAGAAGTGCCGGTCAGCACCCTATCTGTGATTGTTAGGGTGCATGTCCTACCTTTTCTTTGACATATTCCCCTTTTTCTTTGGATTAAATATCTATGAGATGGGATGCCTTGGAGATGCCGGATCTGTGAACCTGTTTGTGTTGCATTGTTTACTTAAGATATTCATTATTATGTGAGTATATAGATTTCCATGTCTGCCCTGTTTTCATTGCCATGTCTGTATCCACTGACCATATATTATCTATATTTACTATATGTATATTTATTTTGATATTTTGTTATTGTTTTAACAGAGAATACAGCCTGTTCTAAACCTCCCTCTGAAAAAGGAATTAAATATCCAAGTATATATATAGTCTGAAACATGTTGATCTTTGGTATCCATCGACACTGTTTTGACCTCCAAACTGTGAGATCATCATATGGTCTAGAATTTGGCTGTGTTTTTAAGCTATTCTATGTGATTTTTGTTTTTGTTTTTGTGTAAATATAATTTTGTACTTTACTATGCTCCGTATAATCTATTATTTTTCCTTGCCCACAAAATCCCTAGGGGCACCCCCTTTTTTCTCTCTCCCTCTGCATTTTGGGATGAGGCATAGGATTTCAGTACATGACTTACATATGGTCACTTTTTACTAATATTCTCTACTTGTAGTAACAACTTTGCTACAGTAACCAAACAATTTTGACCTCCCTTCATGCCAGGGTACAAGGTATAATCCTAGACCCTGATCTGTCCTTTCAGCCCCAAATCCAATCACTGTCAAAAGCTTGTAGACTTCACCTCTGTAACGTCTCCAAAATTAGCCCCTTGTTAACTAATGAAACCATCAAGCTTTGTTATCTTTCACCTTTAATATTGACTCCCTACTTATACCTACCTCTCTATAGGCTATCCCCTCTTCAGTCTATAATTCTGCTGCCAGACTCAGTTACCTTATTAACCACTCAGTGTCTGACACCCTTCTCTGCCAATCCCTCCACTGGCTTCCAATTTCGAAGCAGATCAAATTGAAAAAACTAACAACATATAGCCATTCCTCACAGTTATTTCCTTGTGTACCAATTTCCCCACAAAGTTTAAATATTGTAGAATGTGCAAATATTCTATTTGTGTTTCAATAAACATTTCTACAATGTCTGGCCTTCATTTCTTGTTAATATGAAGGTCTAGTTGCATTCTAGATTTTCAATCCTGGAAAGACACTATTAGGAGAATTTGAAATTCAGCTTTCTGGAGGAAGTTCTTTGTCAGACAAGCATTTGCATTATGGACATGTGGGGCGGAAAATCAAGTACTCAACTAACCTATTGCTATGGCAGCAACATAGTCTCAATAATTCCCTGATTTCATGCACAAGCAAAGGAGAACTGTAAAACATTATACTCCTAGAAAGTATTTCAACAACATCAATAATGCTTGTTTGCAAGATGGAAATTTTTTTGGACCCCACCTCCCCAGCTCTACAAATTAAACTTGTATTCCTGAATGGGGACAAATAAACAATCACACTTGCCTAAATCGGTGTGAATATGTTTCTTCAAACGTCTCTTTTTCAAGAAAATGGCATAAACAGTCATGGGCCCAGTAGGTATTAAAAATATGTGCACTTTTTCAAAATGTTGTATGATATTATTGTCCTAACTGTAGGCCATGTTTGCCTCCTCCAGAAGCCTGGCCTGAAAACTACCATTTAGCAATGCCCACACCCTGTCTTAATTAAGTATAAACCTTGTTTTTCTCTAGTCGTCTGTCCAAGACAGCACTAGAGAGATAGGTTCCACCTCCAGAGGCAGGAAACACACATTCAGATCCTTAAAGGGTTGCTTCCATCCCTCTTCCCCAGTCTTTGTGTTTCCTCCACCAGAGGAGGAGGCTGGATGGAGCTCTCCTTCCCCTGAGCCTATGGACTGTCTAAGGGAGAAGGGGAAGGAGGTCTGCAAGTACCTGGTAAGGTGGCAGGCATCTGGGTCCCCCGATCAGATTGCAGAGGAGCTGGTACCAGTGTCCTCCTCCAGTATAGCCCGGGGAGGGCTGGTGTTCCCCGCAGGGCTGGCCGGATACTATAGTATCCTGGTGTGAGTCCAGTGGGGGGGCGAGCATAGGCCTCATGTTCCAGCCCGTGGAATACAGGAGGAGGGTGGGGACTTTCAGTGCACCACTTCTGGTTCCGGATCATGCGGCGAGCATGGTTGCCGGAGCCATGGCGGTTCTTAAAAAAAACGCCAGCCACAGGATGATTCAAATCCACAGCATGATGCTTCAGCAAGGAACAGAGGACAGCATGGATCCAGCTGAACTAGGTGGCAGTGGTGCCAGCCCAATTCAGGTAGGCGGACACTGGGGTGCCTTTTTTGCTACAGGGCTGGGGGGTGGGTGATGATCCAGGCTAAAGAGTCATGTGAATCCCACTAGTGGCTGGTGGGGGTGCACATAGGGGTTGGTGAAGGTAAACACCCACTGATTGGCTAAGGCTTTATTTCCGACGGCAGCTTGTCTTTATTTTTTTCTTCCTTTCCCTTCTCTCCTCTCCTTCTCTTGTCTCAGGCTCAGTCCAAAGAACCAGTGAGGTGTCCATGTACGAACAGATTTTAAGGAACGGTGGAACAAGCCCCTTTGTAAACCCTGTGTTGATTGGTTTACAAGGAAGCAACTGGGGCATGCAAAGAATTGATTTCTGGTGTGCAGACAGAAATGAAGGCCATTAAGTCGACGCTGGAAAACTTTGAAACCCCAAAACAACCAGCCTCAGTTCCCCCTGCTTCAGCCCCAGAGGAGGGTGACGAATCAGGGGGAGAAGAAACAGACTCTTTGGATGAGCCAAGTGAGATTGCATCATCCAAAGATATTCTGAGCCAAGGGACAAGTTTAACCAGATACAGGCTCTCACTCAAGGAGGTGGACCAAAAACGATGCATGCTCTGAAGTACAAGACGGGAGTTGTTGGCTACTGGCTATTGAACTTCCTTTTTCTAGTTCATCATACGTGTTATACTCCTTCAGAGTTTATTTTGATGGGTTGTGTGTACGTGGCATTACTGGTAATTCTGTTTCTAGGAGTCATCCAGGACAGAGTTTCCCTCCCTATATGCTGTTATAACTTTGGACGAGTGTTTTTTGTTTCAGAAGCGATTCTGGGGAAGTTCTTGATTAAAGACTGGGGAAGAGGGATGGAAGCCACCCTTTAGGGATCTGAATGTGTATTTCCTGCCTCCGGAGGTGGTCCTATCTCTCTAGTGCTGTCCTGGACGACTCCTAGAAACAGTTACCGGTAAGTCTAACTCTAGTTTTTCACAACTGTAATGTTGGGAGTAAATGTCAAATGCTTTTCATGTTCTGCTAACCAGACTGACTGGGAGTTTTCTTGCCAAGCTATAAAATTAATGAACATGTTACATACTGTAGCAAAACATATTTTTAATAGGTACTGGGGCCCCTTGACTTCATTGGCTATGTTGGAGAAAACAAGCATTTAAACGATTTGTGTCCTGCCTATGTACTCCCTGGGTCCCTGTTCTTGCACCACCATTTTGAAAAGGACACTGAGTTCCATCTTGTGCATGCACAGTACAACACTACAGGGATCTGCTGGGCAAAAAAATTATAGTGTGTTTTTTTTTTTCAAAACACAGGACTGTATAGCATGGCACATAGTTAAGGCACATGAAAACATACACTTTACATTCTGCATGCACAGACAATTAAATGAGATATCAATTTGCTTTGAGTATTTTCCTGTGGGCAATGAGGACTTTCCTTTCCCTATGGGGTATCTTTGCAGCCAAATTATCAATGAGATTTTTGTTCCTACAAGATACAATGACCTAAGAACATTCCCCTTGATAGCATTCCCATAAGTCTCCTCTCCACTGTTTCTGGTCACGATTTTGAACTAAATGTCAGAGGATAATGATTCCTAGAGTGCTGCAGAAAAGGGAGACTCCAGGACTGCTGAGAAACCAGCATTGTCCTGGACCCAAACGAGAAGAGAGAATGTAAAAGGCATCCCCAATGACCTTAGAATAGAAGGTGCACTTGAAAGTGCAGTCACTGTAGACCTAAGGGGGACATGCAGGAGAAATTAAAAAACAGCATTTTAGCTTGCACATGATTGGATGATAAAATCAGCAGAACTTCCCCTCATTTCAGATCTTTCCCTTAGATCTACAGTGACTGCACTTCCAAGTGTAATTTCAAATGCACTTGTAGTGCAGAGTGGATTTGCCTTTAGAGAATCAACCCCTATATCTTGGAGAAAGTGGTGATACCCCTACTGAAAAAATATGGGGTTGAACGATCCAAAGATACTCCTAGAAAACAATGGTCAGATCTAAAGCATGGAAAGCAGGAGCAACGTTCTAAAATCAACATAATGTTATCATGGTGCTAGATTATGAATGCCACTCAAGCTGGGGAAGCCAAAGTCCCACAGTCATAAGGGAGAAGGGTGCAGGCTACCAAAGGTGCTAATCCAAAGAAATGCATGTATAAAATCAAAGAAGCACGACACTCCTATCCAGCCAACCCATTGTAGTCTTTAAAATGGCTTCAGCCCATGAGTCTCTGCCAAAGCCACATCTTTTAACATGCTTCATTCCACCCATTGGAGCTTGAACATATGGTTGTGTCTTTGGCGGAGACTCAATGGCTGAGGCCGTTTTCTCTACTAGGTTAAGCACTTCTTTGATTTTATAATGTTTTCATATAATTGTAAATTTGTATTTTTTCCTTTTAAATTTTTATTTATTTTTTTAAAGACAAACAGTACTACATTTGTAGTGATTATGCCTTCTAGTATAGAAATCCCCTTTGTTTTAATATTTAAAGAAATATGGCAAAATGTATTATTCGTTAGTATATTTATCTGTCAGTCAGCTACCCAAAACATAAAATAGTAGGGCAGGGGAAGGCTTCTCATAAGGGGGCAGGATGAACTATATAGAATCGAAATGCAAGCTTTCATTTTAGTACATACACTAATTCAGGAATTGTTCTTACCACATACACTGCTGTATATATTGGGATCTTATGTATTCATGTAATGTATCAGCTCTGATTTATCTTGTTGTGGTGTATAAGCCTCAGTTCTTGTCAATTGCTTGTGTTAACTCAGTATGCAGAAAGTGGTTTCCTATGCTCTTTGTAAAAATAAATAAAATTACCTTTTTGTGTGTTGGTTGATAGGAAAGAGAATTTGCACAAATGTTAAGCATCTTCTTGTACACATCGTTTCTTCTTGTACACATTGTTTCTTCTAATAAATCTGTATCCGGTTCTGGTGATGTTGGTTGAAAGCTTGATATCAAGCTGCTTGGCACATTACCTCCTAATCTGTCAAGAACCGGAGGCTCTCAAAATACCACAAATGTTACACATACTGTAAGTGATATAACTCTTTTATTTACTGAGAGATATTTCAGCTACAGAAGATAATGTAGTCCCACACTATATTGCTGCAACAGCTTTACATTCAACAAAATAATCTATATAAATGTTCCTGCTTTGTCTTGCATTAGTGGTTGGCATCTGTAGTTGTACTGGTGCTATATCCAGTAGCCCCTTGCTGTCTATTTGTCAATCTCCTGGCACAGTGTTTTCTTGCATTGTGTCCTCCCTGTCACTCATAGATTGGGGAATATATGTAGATGTATTGTGTTGCAAAACATTGTGCAGAATGAAAACAAATGTGCAGAATGCAGCTACAGTGGACAATTGCATCAATCAACTGATTGATTGCTGTGTGGAATTCACAGAAACAGTTTGCCATGATGCCACATGCATCATCAATAACACACTTTGTCCAGGAAAATCTGTAGTTGTACTTTTTTTTTTTCTTTAACTCTATTTTTCATATGAAAGGGTTTCAATAGATGCTCATTGAGCACACAGGTGACACTAGCAACAAATAAAACATTTTATTCCATCTAATGTTTCCTCATTGTTTGGCAGCTGTAAGGTACTATTTTACAGCCAAGTGTAGAATACTATCTTCTTAATAACACTACCATCAGAGTTCCTTCCATTTTTCCCATTATCCACAAATATGAACTGGCGCTTGGCATTAACTGCTGTCAACAATATTATGCTGAAGAATCTTTTTTAATTATACAAATAAGATTCAGAATTTTGGGGGCTGTAATACATAAATGTTTGCCATCAATTGTACCACTGCAGTTTGGAAAATTCTATAATTCCTCAAATTGTTTAGCAATCCTTCCCAATTACTGCATCTGAGGTTTAAGGAAACTAAAATAAAGTAATAACAGAAGTCATGTACAATTACATTTTCAAAGAAATTGCTTAAACATTATTTTAATATTGATCCAACAGCAAGGCTTACAAAATGTACAATCATCTGCAGGACCATCACAAAAAATCTAGAAAAGGAGTATGCACAAGTAACAGCCTGCAAAGGAAGATTGATGACTGCAATGCTTTTGGGTGCCCAATGGCCAACAAAATGCAGAACATAATAAAGGAACAGTGTGTGTGTGTGTGTTTTTTTCTTAATAAGGAAATAAGTGGCAACATGTTTTGTGAAATGGAATATAAAAAGAAAAGTCCACATGCAGCTGTAGAAAAGTTAAATAGTACTTTAAATGGAAAGGGACGGGTGAAATACCAGCACCATAGTAATGGTAGGTTATCCTCGCGCTATAGTGGTAAAGTTAGAGCAGGTTGGGACTCCCTGATGAAGTCACGTGATCAATGACGATACGCGTAGGATTGGCCTAGGAGGATACCGGAAGTGACGTCCGGGGTACGAACGAGGAAGCCGTTCGTTGTTTGTTAGCGAAAAAACCGCTTGATTTTTACTGTATAAGTGTGAGTACCCAGGACTTAGTTCCTTTTTATAATAAAGTATTTGTGTGAACGTACTTCACTATTGGAGCCCCCCTCTTTCTTTCTTGGGTCTGATTTGCGATCCCTTGCGGAATATCTGGAGGAAAAGGTTTTGGGGGCGCCCATACTACATTTAGGATATATACCGCAAAGTGTTGAAGTTCCCCTACATCTACTGAGGATATACACCCCATTTGAGGACACAACTGTTGCACTGGAGTATTTTGCTGTCTTACTGACAGCAGTGAGGTAAGGTACCCACTGCACTCAGTGTGTGAGCACCCACGTTTAAGGAGCTGCAAAATCACTGGTGGAATCATCCCGGGGTTGTTCATAGGATTTATTTCTTCACATAGCACAGCGTGGATTTATTTCATCTGCTGCATGAACTTTATGATTTAGCTTTTTTACACTTATTTAGAGACATTTTTTATCACGTTTGCTGGACTATTATCTTTTGTATTTTGTGATAATAATTTTTTCATACACCGTTTTATATATTTTTATTGTATATATATACTCTTCTCTGCACATATGCTGGCACTTGTATGCACTTTCATGGACTGACACAGATTTGTTTGATGTCACGATTCTTTTGATAATTTTAAGATTTGCGATTCTTTTCTTGTCACTTTATCACGATTATATAGATTATTTTAGCTTCTTCATTTTATGAATACTAGTAGGAAATAGCTTTATTTCAAGCACTGTATTATTCACTTGGTATTTATTTTAGAATTAATGGAATTTTTAATCGCATGAGCACATTTTCAAGATTTTATGCGATTATTTAGTGATTTTAATTTTAATCACATGAGTGCGTTTTCAAGATTTTATGCGATTATTTATTAATTGTGTTATTAGACTTAATTTATTTTGTGTGGAGCGCAACACCATCTATTTACTATTTAAATACCAGCACCAGCTTCAGTATGCAATATCGGCACTCCACACAGCAGTGACAATCAAATCTCCTTACCAGAAAGGAAATGGTAACAGGCATACTGTATACCAAGATCTGATCAACAGCTCCCACTCCAATCACTTCACAAAAAGCTCAGGGCTGTAACAGCTTGTTGTAAAGGATTGCATCAATCACCATCAATTACCTCTCTGGAAAGTCGGCTAGGACTTCAGGTAACCATCGCTCTCAAGCATGAGGATGATGTCACCTGATAAAAACTGAATTTTACCAGCTCCAAAACTGTCTGTTCCCAGAGAGTGGTGGAATACTTACTTATCCAGGAAAGACTGGTGAAAAACATGAACGATTATCATAGCTTGTGATCTCTAGCAGCCATGATTTTGTTATGACAATACTCCCTGTTGGGAGAGGTTGACATGGGCTTGACTAAGGTTTCACTAGAGGGTCCACCAGCTAGGACTATGTTCGTGAGTCTGTTGTTCCTGAGTAGTACGTTGCGTTTGCTCATTCATGGTTTGTTGATCAAGTCTTGCTCGCTATTGCAGGTAAGAGTCGTTACTTTGCATACGCATCTTGTCTGAAATCATTGCCGTTTGTTGTATCCTCCATATCGTGTTCAGTTAAAATTGCAGAACTTGTGAATCGTTCGTACACTGTGCTTCTCCCCACTTTACCTGCCAAAAAAAATAGTCATGTTGTGAGCGTCATACATGGTGCTACACCACACTCTTCGGATACGTCGTATACCTGCTTCAGACCGATGCAGACCCAGCGCACGGCTACTGTCTCAGGTAGGTCTCGTTGGCATGTTTTCTCATGTCAATTTGTAGCCACTTGCAGTGTCACCCATACCATGTTTTCGGATCCCGTAGTGCAACTTACGAATCATTTGTATGCACTTCTCTCTTTTTTTTACACCTAAATTATTCTTGCCTCATTCACATCACCAAGCCACGCCTTCCCAATACATTACACCCCCGCCCCAGTCCGCCACTAACCACTCACATGGTTCACTGTCACAGATAAAGATTCATTACCATTCTCTTTATTTCATACCTATCCCTTACCATTTGTTGTCCCCCAGGTCATTCGTTAGTTCCCCTTACGGAAATTATGAATCATCGGATGTTGACCTCATTCCTAGTACTACTTAGGGGTTCGGTGAAATCGTTAAACAAGCCAGGTGTTTCTATCATTTTCTCACCAACCCAACTGCCATTCGTTGAGACCCTGCATCCTTGCAGAACAGTATCAACAGTCTGTCACTCTTCTTGAGACCCTAGCAAAAGCGCATTATCATCTCAGCTACCCCTCACAAAAAATATATATAACCCCCCCCCCCCCCTTTGCCACCATGCAACCTGGTACTCGCAGAGACACTTGCAATCACACAATATCGTCCCAGCAGCAGAAGACTCACCGGCACTCTTGCGACCATGCAATAACCTCTCAGTAAACCAGACTGAGGCGCTTGCGAGCACGCAATACTATCTCAAAAACTAACATTGCACACATCGTGACCCTTGCAATCATGCAATTTAGTTGCAGTAGCTTATAAACACTAATAATGACCCACGCAACATCACCTCATCTCCAGTAGCGTGAAAACATCCCGGGCACAAACCAGATTACAAACACACCATGGGGTACCCAATCAACCTCATATACACGTAGCTATATCCAGTTTACATTTATCTTCAGTGGCTGGTCATCATCCTCTGTCTGTGTTTTTCTCAGGTCAGTCGAGTTCAGGTTTTTCATCCTACACCAGGTTGGTAATTTCTCCCCAGGTAAAAAAATAAAAATGATAAAAAAAAAAATATAGCATGGCAAGGGTAAATCATTTTTCTCGCTGTTAGGGCATCACTCAGGTGTGTAGTTCATGGATCCTTCTCCAAAACCCAGTCATTGTGCCCCACTTGCCTTCTGTCCTATACTACATTTCTTCATAACACTTGCACCCCCTTATTTTTTACAGTCAGAGTCATTTCACAGGCTGGCAGTGATAACCTTGCTCCTGCCCCTCTGTCACCCTCTACAGGCTCAGAGAGTGGCAGCCTGCAGTCCCTTCGCACTTGGACCATCCTCAAGATCATAGCTGAGCTTAGACACAGGGCCATCCCCTACTCGGCTATGGCCAGGAAGGCAGAGCTATTTGGGCTACTCTTCCCAACCACAGTTGCTACAGGACCCAGTTCCCCTCAGACATCCATACAGTCCATATTGTGGGCCATCTCCCAGCTGCACTCCATGGTTTCCTCACTGTCCGCAACAGTCACTGACATGCAGACCAGAGTCGCAGCCCTGGAGGCTCACCCTCCCTGATCCTGTCATGACTAGGGATGAGCCGAACATCCCCTGGTTCAGTTCATGGCAGAAAATGCGAACAGACAAAAAATTTGTGCGAACACTGTTAAAATCTGTGGGACTCGAACGTGAAAAATCAAAAGTGCTAATTTGAAAGGCTAATATGCAAGTCGGAATCCGGGAGGCCCCTTTAATAAGGGGATCCCCAGAAACTGCCCCCCCACCCTATGTGAATGAGTAATGGGGTACCATGTACCCCTACCCATTCACCTGGTGAAAAAAGTGTAAATAAAAAAACCACAACACGTTTTTAAAATAATTTATTGGACAGCTCCGGTGGTCTTCCACCTTGGGGGTGTCTTCTCGCCAGACTCCTCCACTATCTTCTGCTCTTTTACTAGCTCTTTTACTAGCAGAGGAGCCCGGCTTTCTTCTTCAACGCCCCCGACATCCAGGGTCTTCTTCCGACTTCGGTGTCTTGTTCCCCTCTTCGGGGGTCTTGTTCCCCTCTTCGGTTCTTCTTGCCGGGCCTCCACTATCTTTTTATAGCTCTTTTACTAGTGGTCTTCTGTCGCCGCCGCCTTCTTCTCTTCTTCTCCCTTGTGATGTTGACACACCGCTCTGTCTGGCCGCAATGGCAGGGACATGTTGTGGCATCCCACTGGACCTAGTCCGCCGGAAAAGTACGGTCGTGTGTGGGCAGGTCCGCTTGGAAAAGTCCGGCGCGTTGTCCGCCAGACTAGTTCCACCGTACTAAGTTCGCCGGATAGTCCGATCGTGTGTACACGGCATAAAGGTTTTTTCTGATGAAGAAGCACTTGGTGAGAATGTAGTTCTGAACCTCTGCATCTAGTTTCTCCATACACATAAGCAATTTGAGAACTTTCATAATATTTGTAAGTGTTAGGGCTGATTAAACTGACCATGTTTTCAAGTTATTTTTTTACAAGCCATTAACCAGTTAACAACCACACCATAGCTGAAAGATGGCTACAGCGTGGCTCGATAACTCTGGGAGGGCATACTATGATGTATTCTCAAAATCGTGCTCCCCTGCACCCCCTGGGGTGTGCACCTGGAAATATCCAGATCATCATAAATAGCCAATGACAGCAGAGTGATCAGTTGTAAACAAGCCAGTGCATGTCCTGGATCTGTAGTGCCCAAAGCACTGCTCTGTGCCCATTCCTGCACTCATCCATCCATCCATGCTTGGCCATCCCCGGCTTAGCCATCCCCATCCAGTGCTCAGCCATACATTCATGGCTCAGCCATCCCCAACCATGGCTCATTTATCCTCATTCATGCTCATCCATTCCACATCCATGGCACTACAGTGCCCATCAGTGCCACTACAGTGCTTCACAAAAGTGTAATAGGTAGGGATGAGCCAAACACCCCCCTGTTCAATTCGCAACAGAACTTGCAAACAGACAAAAAATTTGTGTGAACACTGTTAAAGTAATGGGACACAGACTTGAAAAATCAAAATAGCTAATTTAAAGGCTTATATGCATGTTATTGCCATAAAAATTGTTTGGGGTCCTGGGTCTTGCCCCAGGGGACATGTATCAATGCAAAAAAAGTTTTAAAAACTGAAGTTTTTTCAGGAGAAGTGATTTTAATAATGCTTAAAGTGAAATAATAAAAATTTTCCTTTAAATATCGTGCCTGGGGGTGTCCTTGGCATGCCTGTAAAGTGGTGCATTTTTCTCGTGTTTTAGACTCTCTCTTGTTTGCACTGCCCGCCCTTCCGGATTAACGTGGAAATGCGGTGACGTCAGCACGCCGCTCACCCTTGAGCGGCGTGCTGACGTCACCGCATTTCCACGTTAATCCGGAAAGGGCGGGCAGTGCAAACAAGAGAGAGCCGGCCGGCTCGTTTTTTATACGCTATACGCTTACACTCTGCTGGGAATTCGTGAGTTGTTACTTTACTTTTTATATTTTAATAAATCTTTACGGAATTATGCTATGGGACCTTTTTTTCTTCTCTCTTTGCCGTACTAAATGATTGTGGTGGAATGAGATATACCATAAAGAGGGAGCAGATAGATTGGTGTTACCAACAGAGCCCAGTGTGGGGACCAGGAACGTAACATTTTACAAGCCCGTATGATCTCCTTAAAAAGAGATCTTGACAGCTGGTAAGCCTCCTCTAATTTGGTGGTGGATAATCTCTTTCTACTCTGGGTGCACCTGCTACGTGTGTAAAGGGTGGTTTTTGAGAGTCACCGAAAATGGACTAAGATTCAGCATCCTATCCATCTTTCCTTTTCTTTGGACTGCTTATATGCCTGGAAATCATTACTTTGGCACTATTTTTGCATGTTTTTGGGATTTTTTGCAAATTAGAAAAATTATGTCACTTTATAATTTTATTTTATAAGTTTTAGCGCAGCTATATTTTTTGATTGTTGTATATTGTGTGTGTCTCGCATTGGGTTGCAGCAAGAACTTACTGTTGTCAGTATTAACACTAATATCAAGTTTTTGTTTTATTTACACTTGATTTTTTCATATATATTTGTCTAGCACTTTGTTTAGACCAGCGCTGTTTTTCGAAGGTTTTATATAAGAACTGTCCCCCAGAAGAAGCATCAGTTGGCAGGAGCCTCCCATGGAGGTTGAACAGTTGTGGCTTTTTTTTCTTTTTCGGTCCGTCGGGCAGCGTGAAAGAATATCGCTGGGCATTTTTATTTTTTAATAAAGGACTTGTCCCAAAGCTGTCTCTTGTCTTTTTTTACCATTTTTGACACCTTTTTTTGTGAAATGATAGGGGTAAAATGTAGCCTTTTACCAATTCACATGGGGGGTGGGATCTGAGGTCCCCTTTTTAAAGGGGGCTTCCAGATTCCGATAAGCCCCCACCCAGGTCAGACCCCAAAGCACCCTCCCCATGTTGTGGGCATGTGACCTGGCACAGTTCAGGAGGGGGGCGCTTTCTAATCCCCCTTTTCCTGCAGCCTGCCAGGTTGCATGCTTGGATAAGGCTCCGATATGGATTTTGGGGGCAGCTACGCCATTTTTTTATTTGGCGCAGGGTTCTCCTTAATTTATATTCCAGGGGCCTGGTATGGATTTTGGGATCCCCATGCAATTTTTTTTCAATTTTGGTTCGGGGTTCCCCTTAATTTTCATACCAGACCCAAAGGGCCTGGTAATGGACTTGGGGGGAACCCATGCTGTTTTTTTTTTTAAATGAATTTTAGCTATATTGCCGAGACCCGACAATTCATCAGCCGCAATCAGCTTTGAATGACAATTTTTCCTTTAGAAGTGTAATTTTGCTGCGGTACTGTTCTAAACATGGGAAAAAGTCTCTTTACAGGCATACTATAGACACCCCCCAGGCATGATATTTAAAGGAATATTTAATGTTTATAGTTTCACTTTAAGCATTAAAAAAACACTGCTCCCAAAAAAATGCCCATTTTTAAAAAAACATTTGCATTGATACATGTCCCCTGGGGCAGGACCCATGTCCCCAAACACTTTTCATGACAATAACTTGCATATAAGCCTTTAAAATTAGCACTTTTGATTTTTCATGTTAGTGTCATATAGACTTTAACGGTGTTCCGGCGGTTTTCAAATTTGCCTGAACACCGCATATTGTTTGGCCCGAACTTATGCTCAGGCCGAACCGTTGGCCCCTCCCTAGTGGTATTACCATACTCAGGAGTAGCAGAATATATTTTGGGGTGTAATTTCTGTATTGCATATGATGTGTGTGAGAAATATAATGTTAATATAAACATTTTGTGGAAAAAAAACAGATATAAAAAAAGAAAAAAAAATCTTCAATTTGCAAAGAATTTTGGAAAAAAATAACAAACATTTGTGGAAAAAACTTAAAAAAAACTCACCATGCCATACCTTGGCATGTCTACTTTCCAAAAAGGGGTCATTTGGGGGGGGGGGGGTGTTTGTATTTTCTTGGCTTGTTAGTGTCTTAAGAAATTAGATGCCTGAGGCCATCAGTACATCAGGTATCATCAATTTTCATTGATTGGAACTATAGCTTATGGACTCTATAACTTTCCCAAAGACCAAATAATACACACTGATTTTGGTTATTAAAACCAAAGATATGTAGCAGTATAAATTTAGGCCAAAATTTATGAAGAAAAACTGCTAATTTGCAAAATTTTATAACAAACGAAGAAAAGTGCATTTTTTTTTCTTACAGAATTTTAGGTCTTTTTTTTATTTATAGCGAAAAAAATAAAATACCCAGTGGCGATTAAATACCACCAAAAGAAAGCTCTATTTGTGTGAGAAAAGGAACAAAAATTTTATATAGGTGCAGTGTTGCAAGACATTCAAAATGTTAGAGCACTGAAAGCTGAAAATTGGTCTGGTTAGGAAGGGGTTTAAATGCCCAGTGGGTAAGTAGTTAATAGACACCTATGTATCCAATGAGAGTTTCCACAAACTCAAGGTTGTTGAACAGATAGAAATGTTATTGTATAGTAGCTGAGGATATTTAGGTATATTTGTGTGGATCACACACACAAAAAAAAATTATAACTTGATTTCAAAAGGTACAGATATGTGGTCAGTGCCAAAAGCAAAGAGATAGGGAGCATCTATAAAAAGCCACGTAAAGGGTAGTTGGAAGACTGTCGGCTATCTTTTATTAGTGAGAAATGGTATGAAAGCTCTATGGATCAATTTGAATTGAGTCTCTCCCCAAGTTTCAGTAAGCATCCACTGTATTTTGTATAGCACTAAAGAACTTATTTTTGTGTCCGAAGCCGCTGTGGATGTTTAATGGCCTATAGAGGTTAGAAATAGAGTAAGTGCATTTCTGCAACAAGCAGTTAACCAAAGAGTTTTAATATTTTGATTTTGTTTAAGTAGGATGATTTAATATAGTCCACTAACTGGAAGTAATAGATGAGGTGGCAAATATAATTCTTTTGAGATATCTTGTAGACATGTGCACACTGAAATATTTTGTTTCGGAGTTTTGTTTTCATCCAAAATATAAATTTATTTAGTTACTCCTGAAATTAGTTTTTATGTATTTTGTTTCGTTAAAAAATACATTAGTCCAAAAATCTGAAATAATTAAGGTCGAATCTGTCATTGAAGGCTTATGTTCTAAGAAGATTCAACGGAGCACCTAAACTGTACAACGCCGCAATCGTACATTTCCGGTCGAATGTTCCTCCTACAACCTATACTAGAATTCTAATGTTGTATGACACTAGTAATAATTATATTTATTAATTATTATTACTAGTCAACCAACATTAGAATTCTTCTATAGCCTATGGGCGGAGCATTTGACCATAAATGTCCGCTCGTGGCGACTGCTTCGTCAAATCTTCATGTCAAATCTTTTCTCTCTACATTGAATAATCAAGACAAAAATGAATGCACATGTCTAATATCTTTAAAGATTTTAATTTAAAGGGTTCGGTAGCGAAGAAAGGGACACCTTTGTTAGTCTTTTTGAGTACCTTATATTCCATTCTTTGAGGAAACATGGGATTGCCATGTATTGGAAGATATCCTTGTAAATGTCCCTTTTGCTTTAGTACATTGTACGTTGTGTGCCACTTCACGTAAAGAAATCCCCAAAGCATGTTATTTAAAAGTACATTGCAATTATACTCTTGCCCTTTAAGCTTTATTAAAAAGCTGATCCCTGGTGAATGGTATTATGTTAAAAATAGCATTGGTATATGTCAACCATGGCAGTGCGCATTTGCCTATATCCTTTTTTTCCCAAAAACTTTCAAACTGGTCTAGAAAAAAGGGCATAAAACCTACAAGATTAATCTAGATAGGGAAGGATATGCTGCTATTTTTAATTTGCTTTTTAATTGTTCAGCAAATATCCAGCGGAGCAAACTTTGCTTGGTTTACTCATCACTAATCATTAGCAACTTTGTCTTCTGCAGCAGTTTTCCATGTTTCTCTCATTCACATTTAACCTTGATTATCAAATGCAAATAAAAATATGTTTACTATATATTTAAGGCAAAGTAAAACCAAAATAAGTCATTACAATGTCAACAAAGGTAACAATAAATAATATAGCTGAAATGTAATACTTAAGCCTATAATATATTTTAAAGTGAATATCAGCATGCTAATGTTTCTTCCAGTTAGGAAAAAAACAAATAGTGATTGAATGAAAACTAACACAATACTTCAAATCTCGACAGTCAATATATGCACATTGCCATCTGCTGACAGAATTCAGTAAATATCGATGCAATGCAAGTTAAATAGCACGTTTTTGTTTTAATAACAGGACAGTAAACTACCTTTACAAAAAAAGTAAGAATGACCTTTGTACTAAATGAAGTGAACAAGCCAAATTGCTTAGATGATTTACAAGAATCAAACCTAAAACTTGTCTCACCAGTGAATATACAGTCCACACATCAACAATTTAGGTATTTCTTTCAAATGCAGTTTATAAAGTGGGTCAGACCAATTGAAGCTTCAAAGCACAAATCCAGAGTGCAAGAAAAAAACATACGGAGTACAAAGAAGCAAAACAAGACTCTAGTGCACAAAGAGAATGGACAGACAGAGTTCGCAAAGTGGGTTATAGCATAACAGATAATCAACTCAGCGTCAGGATCATCAAAAAAAAAAAAAAAAAAAAAAAAAAAAAAAAAAAAATTACATCTTTCCACATGGAGGATCATAGCTAGGGAGAGCATCGGGTTAAAACTCAAAGCCAATCTACTAGGGCCACCTTTTAAAAATAACAGGTTTCCTTAGCATTGTTCCAACACAGAACCTGTAACTAAAGCCAGCCATACATGGATCAAAATTAAGCTGGTCCAGCAGGGACTGGCCAAATTCGATGCATGTATGAGTCGGTTGATTGTACCCAAGTCAATTCATTGACTAGGATTTAACTAGCCTGTCAGATTTTTTACATTCGACTGCTGCCAGCAGCTATAGCTGCTAGCAGTAATTCTTGTGTTTTGGCGGTCAGGAAGGCTCCCAACACCTCCCTGCTGGCAGAGCACAATAGTGCTGTGAGAAGCAGTCAGTGTTGATGGGGGAATCTAACTATATTCTTTCCATTTTATCCATGAAAAAGAAAATCTATGGGCTGCTTAAGTTAAATTAGCCAGTGGCCAATAGCCTAAAATACATTCCTGATGAGAGATCCCTTACATAGTAGTTCTTTTGTGGGCCCATAACATATTCTTTACACCAGTCTTCAGTGGTAGTTTAATGTATTTTATTACATAGTTGGTCCATCCATTTCAACCAGTGTGTGTGTTTATTTATGCTGTACATCGTGTTCATTAACCACTTCCCGAACTGGCTCCTATATATATATACGGCAGCAGAATGGCTCTGCTGCGTGAATCATCATATATATACTGCGGGTGCTTTAAGAGCCATAGCAGGGGTGCGCTACATGGCATGGGACCCGATGCATGTGGCCGGCGGGCAAAATCTCCTCCGATCCCCTGCGATTGCAAGCACGAGAGCCAGAATGAGGATTTGTGTGTCTAAACAAACAAATCCCTGTCCTGCCAGAGGAGGAGAAGCAGATTGTGTTCCTACCAAGTAGGAACAATGATCTGTCTTCTCTCCCAGTCAGTCCAACCCCCTTACAGTTAGAAATCACTGCGGGAACACACACTTAACCCCTTGATCGCCCCCTAGTGTAAACCCCTTCCCTGCCAGTGACATTTATATAGTAATCAGTGGCTATTTTTAGCTCTGATTGCTGTATAAATGTCAATGGTCCCAAAAAAGTGTCATAGATGTCTGATTTGTCCACTGCAATGTTGCAGTCCTGATAAAAAACGCTGATAGTCGCCATCACTATCCCCTATTTTGTAGACACTATAACTTTTGCGAAAACCACTCAATATACTCTTATTGCGATATATTATTTATTTATTTTTACCAAAAATTACAAAGAATACATATCGGCCTAAACTGAGTAGAATTTCTTTTTTTTTTATTTGGGATATTTATTATAGCAAAAAGTAAAAATAAATTTTTGCTCTTCTTTTGTTTATAGCGCAAAAAATAAAAACCTCAGAGGTGATCAGATGCCACCAAAAGAAAGCTCTATTTATCCCAAAAAAATTGTTTAGGTACAGCGTTGCATGACCGAGCAATTGTCAGTTAAAGCAATGCAGTGCCGTATCGCAAAAAATGGCCTGGTTAGGAAGGGTGTAAATTCTCCTGGGTCTGACGTGGTTAAGAGAGACATCTAAAAGTATTTTGAATTTATCTACACTCCCTCTAACACCAGCAGCACCAGTTTGAACTGTAGCTTGAACCTAAGAAAGCCAGGGCCCCTAGAATTGAGACATACTGATCTAAGGTCTGTAAGTTTGGAGAATATCACTGGGGGCAAATAAATGACCTGAAGGGGAACACTAGGTAACAAAAGATGCTATGAGGAGGGGCGGGCAGTTAACAAAGGATGTTGTTGAGGGGATGCAGGATTCTGGGATGGGGATTTGTGCTAGAAGAGTGGGATAGGTTTTTCTGGGGGATTTGTACTGGGAGGGGAATTGGGGGAGGTGGATTTGTGCTAGGTGGAAATTGGAGGAAAGGGCAATGTGTGCCAGGGGGGATTTGGGGGAGAGGATTTTTGCTGTGGGATTAGTGGGGAAGATTTGTTCTGGAGGGGAGATGGGAGAGGATTTGTGTTGAGGGATTGGGGGGATTTGTTCTAGGAGGGGGGATTGGGGGTAAGGATGATTTTTAGGGGAGGATGTGGTATGAGGAGAAGAGGATTTGTGCTTGTATGGGGAATTGGGAATTTGTGCTTGTATAGGGGATTTGGGAGGTGGAATAGCATTTGTTCTGGGTAGGGGGTTGCAGGAAGAGGGATTTGGGTAGGATTAGGACTGGGTGGGGGCAAACATTTGTACTGGGAGGGGTAAGTATGCAGATTAGTGTTTTTTTGGGAGGTGTTTGCTGAAAGTAGGAGAAAGTATTTTGGTGGGAATTTGCACTCAGTTGTTCCCTATACTGTGGTACATACCCCTGATTCCTGCACTGTATTTATTCCCCCCCCCCCCACATTATGTGCAATACATACTCATGGACCATTCTGTACGTCATGTACTGATAAACCAGCACTGACTGTAGCACCTTGTGTGTTAAACACCCCTGACCCTTACACTCTACATTATACAGTATGTATTGTTAAATTCAACAATGACTGGAGCACGCCATTGCACACCCTGAACCCCCGGCACTCTGCCTCATAGATTCCTACAATATGCCTCAGATTTCTGCACTATATACACTATATTGCACATTACAGTGCCTTGAAAAAGTATTTATATTCCTTGAAATTTTCTACATTTTGTCATGGTACAACCAGAAGCGTAAATGTATTTTATTGAGATTTTATGTGATAGACCAACACAGCGGGCACATAATTGGGAAGTGAAAGGAAAATGATAAATGATTTTCAATTTTTTTTTTACAAATTTGTATGTGAAAATTGTGGCGTGCATTTGTATTCAGCCCCCCTGAGTCAATACTTTGTAGAATCACCTTTTGCTGCAATTACAGCTGCAAGTCTTTTTGGGTATGTTTTTACCAGCTTTGCACATCTAGAGTGACATTTTTGCCCATTCTTCGTTGCAAAATAGCTCAAACTCTGTCAGATGGGTGGAGAGCATTTGTGAACAGCAATTATCAAGTCTTGCCACAGATTCTCAATTGGATTTAGGGTTTGGCTTTGAGTGGGCCATTCTAACACATGAATATGCTTTGATCTAAACCATTCCATTGTATCTCTAGCTGTATGCTTAGGGTCGTTGTCCTGCTGGAAGGTGAACCTCCACCCCAGTATCAAGCCTGTACGTCAACACAATGGCACAGGCAGGCAGAATCACGTAAATGTACGTGATTGCCTTCTAGCGGGTGGGGGGTCCGATCGGACCCCCTCCCGCTAGATACGGCGGTCCCTTTCGGTGCCGGAGCGATCGGCGATGAGGGGATGGCCGTTGGTTTCCGCCCATCCCCTCTCGATCGCTCCTGGCCAGTGACGAACTTCCTCCCCTGTGAAAATGTAAACACAGGAGGAGGAAGTGATGTCACACTCCTCGTAGCGGTCTTTTTGAACCGGACAGCGAGGAGTGAAGACGCAAGTAAGTGCACCAACAGTCCACTGACACATAGGTACACACAGGCACACATTTCACCCCAGTCACCCCCCGATCACCCCCCCGATCGGCCCCCGCCCCCCCCCCCAGTCACAGTGTCACTAATGCAGTGTTCATTTATTTATTGATCACTACATTTAGTGTCAGTTGTGACTGTAAAAAGTGTCAGGGCAGCTAGTGTTAGGCCCCTTTAGGTCCAGGGTAGCCCCCTACCCCCCCCCTAATAAAGGTTTAACCCTTTGATTGCCCTCCCAGTTAACCCTTTCACCCTCTTTTACCAGTGTCACTAAGCGATCGTTTTTCTGATCGCTGCAATAGTGTCACTGGTCCCGCTAGGAAGCTAGTTTTTTTTTAGGTTCAACGCCAGGTTTTTATACCGTTAGGTACCCCGATATATAACCTAATAAAGGTTTTAACCCTTTGATTGCCCCTAGAGTTAACCCTTTCACCAGCGATCGCTGCATAAGTGTCACTGGTGACGCTGGTTAGCCAGTTAGTTATTTAGTTATTTAGGTTCCCCGTCAGCTTTTTATAAAGCTTCAGGTACCCCCATATAAATACCCAATAAAGGTTTTAACCCCTGATTGCCCTTAGTTAACCCTTTCACCAGTGATCACCGTATAAGTGTTACGGGTGACGCTGGTTTGGTAGTTCGCTTTTTATAGCATCAGGGCACCCGCCATTTATTACCTAATAAAGGTTTAACCCCCTGATCACCCGGCGGGTGATATAAATTTGGTTTTAGGGTCAGAAAGGGTCTGCGTCGCCCCAGGCAGTGCTAGGTTAGTGCCAGCACCGCTAACACCCACGCGCAAAGCATACACCTCCCTTAGTGGTATAGTATCCGAACAGATCAATATCTGATCTGATCAGATCTATACTAGCGTGCCCAGCAATTTAGGGTTCTAAAAAAACGCATTGTTAGCAGGATCAGCCCAGATACCTGCTAGCACCTGCGTTTTGCCCCTCTGCCCAGCCCAGCCCAGCCCAGCCCACCCAAGTGCAGTATCGATCGATCACTGTCACTTACAAAACACAACACACATAACTGCAGCGTTCGCAGAGTCAGGCCTGATCCCTGCGATCGCTAACAGTTTTTTTTGGTAGCGTTTTATACAGTCGCTGACAGGCTAGGTGCTTTTTTACCTGTGAGTCTCACTACTGTACCCCTAAATTTAGAGCCCAAAATGGCAAAGCGAAGGTACACTAGTGAAGAGGCCTACACGTTTCTGAGCATGACAGATAGTGAAGAGGAAGACACTGATCTGTCAGAATCAGGCTCAGAATACGAACCTGTAGAGGACAGCGCCTCCATGTCAGATAGCTCTGACGACGAAGAAGAGGTCCCTGCTATTGTCAGGCGTACCCGACCCCGATTTTCTGATGTTGTTGAGGTGCAGGAACCGGAAGTCCCTCGTATGGAGTATAGAGCCAGTACTAGCGCCGCTCATCCTTTTGGTGAACTGGCAAGCACCAGCGGCCTAGTACACCCTGGGCGTACATCCAGCACTGCAGTATCACGTGGTGACGTGGCGAGTCCCATAAGTGCAGTTCAAGCTGGCGAGGTGGCAAGCACAAGTAGTGTCCCGCTGCCACCAAGAAGAAGAAGACAAAGACAGGCCCGTCGTACCCATAGTGCCCTTCCTGCAGAATTCGCCTATCCCAATTGGGTGCCCACCACTTCTGCAGAACCCGTACTTCCCCCATTCACTGCCCAACCCGGTATTCAGGTGGATACAGATGATTTTACGCCACTCGATTTTTATTCTCTGTATCTCACGGAAGATCTCTATAGATCTATTGTGGACCAAACCAATTTATATGCTGGTCAACGCATCGCCGCTAATCCCCAGTTGCCGTCTCTTGCCAGAGATTGGAAACCAGTTACGGTTTCCGAATTTAAGACGTTTTTGGGCCTTTCCCTCAACATGGGCACACACAAATTTATGCGGATGCGGGCTTATTGGTCCACGCATCCGGCTGACCACATGCCCCTGTTCTCTAACTCCATGCCCAGGGCACGATACGAGCAGATCTTGCGGTTCTTGCACTTCAGTGACAATGAACTTTGTCGTCCACGTGGAGACCCTGAATACGATCGGCTCTACAAAATTCGGCCCCTCATAAACCACTTCAACCAACGTTTTGCAGACTTGTTTATTCCCCAAAAAGTTGTCTGCGTTGATGAGTCCCTGGTTAAGTTTACTGGTCGCTTGTCATTCAAACAGTACATTCCCAACAAGCGTACCAGGTACGGGGTCAAGCTCTATAAGTGCTGTGACAGGGCCACAGGCTATGCATGGAGCTTTATGGTTTATGAGGGTAAAGATAGTTACGTAGAGCCGGAGAACTGCCCTGATTACATAGGAAGCGCTGGCAAGATAGTGTGGAAATTGGTGTCACCCTTATTCGGAAAGGGGTACCACTTGTACGTGGACAACTATTACACCAGCGTGCCACTGTTTAGTCATTTATTTGATAATCAGATTGGAGCATGTGGCACCGTGCGACCTAATCGCCGGGGCTTTCCCCAGGGGCTTGTAGATTCCCGTCTTAGGCTGGGGGAGAGAGCCTGCTATCGGTGTAATAATTTGCTCGCTATGAAGTGGAGGCATAATAAGAATGTTTTCGTTCTTACCTCCCTTCATGCAGACACGACGGTCCAAATTCCTACGGCGACTGGTATTGTGGAGAAACCCCTCTGTGTCCACGAATATAACAAAAATATGGGAGGGGTGGACCTCAATGACCAGATGTTAGCGCCGTATCTAACTTCCCGTAAGACCAGACGCTGGTACAAAAAAGTGTCTGCTTACTTATTTCAATTGGCTTTGCTGAATGCTTTTGTGCTATACAAAGCTTCAGGCGGAACATTAACCTTTCTTTTCTTCCAAAGAGAGGTTGTCACAGAGCTTCTGTTTCCAGACGGTTCTGTACCTCACCATTCCCAACCAAATGCAGTAAGCCGGCTGTATGAGAGGCATTATTCTTATGTCCTCCCGAGTACCCCTACCCAACGAGCCCCCCAAAAAAGATGTCGTGTCTGTAGCAAGCGCGGATATAGGCGTGACACCCGTTCTTATTGTCCACGCTGTCCTGGCCAGCCTGGTCTTTGTCAGGGTGAGTGTTTTGAACGCTACCATGAACGAGTGAAGTATTAGCGTAGGGTACAGCATTTCACAGGCTAGGCACACTAACACAGGGTCTCCCAAGATGCCATCGCATTTTGAGAGACCCGAACCGTTACAGTTACAGTTTACAGTTCAAAAAAAAGTGTATAAAAAAAAAAAAAAAAAAAAAAAGTAAAATAAAAAAACCAAAAAAAATATAAAATATAAAAACCAAAAATAGTTGTCGTTTTATTGTTCTCTCTCTCTCTCTCTCTCTCTCTCTCTCTCTTCTCTCAAATTTTTTATACTTTACTGTTTACTGTGTTATTGTTAACCATTTTTCATGTTTTCAGGTACGCCATTCAGCTGCAGCGTGGATTTATTTATCTTGACAGCAACAGCGTTTGCTCCCACGATACATAAAGCCGCGACTCCAGTGCTGTAGGAGGTGATTTCACCACCACAGTTAAAAAAGAGCATATATGCCGAAGCATGGGGGCATAAGGGGTGGAGGAGCGATTTTGCTCCTAATGCCGCGTACATACGGTCAAAATTCCGACGGAGGGCTTGCCCGTGGAAAAGTTTGAACGTATGTACGCAGCATAACTTTTTTGCGGGAGGATGCCCCCATGCTTCGGCATATATATATTTTAGGCACAGGTTGTGTTAAAAAATGTTTTATTTTTTACTGTTTTTTTTGGCAATTGCTTTGCAGGTATGGTATGGTAAGGTTTTACTGGGATGTTACTTTGTTTTAACGTTAACCATAATTTGCTTAGCAGGTACGCCATTCAGCTGCAGCGCGGATTTATTTATCTTGACAGCAACAGCATTTGCTCCCACGATACATAAAGCCGTGACTCCAGTGCTGTAGGCGGTGATTTCACCACCACAGTTAAAAAAGAGCATATATGCCGAAGCATGGGGGCATAAGGGGTGGAGGAGTGATTTTGCTCCTAATGCCGCGTACATACGGTCAAAATTCCGACAGGGGGCTTGCCCATGGAAAAGTTTGAACGTATGTACGCGGCATAACTTTTTTGCGGGAGGATGCCCCCATGCTTCGGCATATATATATTTTAGGCACAGGTTGTGTTAAAAAATGTTTTATTTTTTACTGTTTTTTTTGGCAATTGCTTTGCAGGTATGGTATGGTAAGGTTTTACTGGGATGTTACTTTGTTTTAACGTTAACCATAATTTGCTTAGCAGGTACGCCATTCAGCTGCAGCGCGGATTTATTTATCTTGACAGCAACAGCGTTTGCTCCCACGATACATAAAGCCGTGACTCCAGTGCTGTAGGCGGTGATTTCACCACCACAGTTAAAAAAGAGCATATATGCCGAAACATGGGGGCATAAGGGGTGGAGGAGTGATTTTGCTCCTAATGCCGCGTACATACGGTCAAAATTCCGACAGGGGGCTTGCCCATGGAAAAGTTTGAACGTATGTACGCGGCATAACTTTTTTGCGGGAGGATGCCCCCATGCTTCGGCATATATAAATGGTGCATGTATGTCCATCATTAGAAGTGGGTGGATGAAGGGAGGTATCTAATGGTGGGCATACCCACCGATCAATCTCTTTTTTTTCGTTCAGACAACATGACTCTCAGTAAATAGCTTGGGGTGTCTACTTTCCAAAATGGGGTAATTTGGGGGGATTTTGTGCTATTTTGGCATTTTATGGCCTTTGCACCCTTAGAAATCCTGAAGGTGGTGATTGGTTTTCGGGGTGCCGTACGCGACTAGACTCCCAAAAAGTCCCACACATGTGGTATCCCCCCATACTCGGGAGAAGTAGCCGAATATATTTTGGGGTGCAATTCCACATATAACCATGGCATGTGTGAGCAATATATCATTTAGTGACAACTTTTTGTACATTTTTTTTTTTTTTTTTTTTTTAGTCATTATTCAATCCCTTAGGACAAAAAAAATAAATATTCAATGGGCTCAACATACCCATCAGCAGTTTCCTTGGGGTGTCTACTTTCCAAAATGGGGTCATTTGGGGGGGTTTTGTGCCATCTTGGCATTTTATGGCCGTCAAAACTGTGATAGGTAGTGATAGGTAGTGAGGAGTAAAATAAAAAAATTATGCCCTTAGAAATCCTGAAGGCGGTGCTTGGATTTCGGGGTCCCGTACGCGGCTAGGCTCCCAAAAAGTCCCACACATGTGGTATCCCTGTACTCAGGAGAAGCAGCAGAATGTATTTTGGGGTGTCATTTCACATATGCCCATAGCATGTGTGAGCAATATATCATTTAGTGACAACTTTGTGCAAAAAAAAAAAAGTTTGTAATATTCCCGCAACTTGTGGCAAAATATAAAATATTCCATGGACTCAACATGCCTCTCAGTAAATAGCTTGGGGTGTCTACTTTCCAAAATGGGGTCATTTTGGGGGGTTTTGTGCTATTTTGGCTTTTTATGGCCTTCGAAACTGTGATAGGTAGTGAGGGGTAAAATCAAAAATTTGCACCCTTAGAAATCCTGAAGGTGGTGATTGGTTTTCGGGATGCCGTGCGCGACTATACTCCCAAAAAGTCCCACACATGTGGTATCCCCGTACTCGGGAGAAGTAGCGGAATATATTTTGGGGTGCAATTCCACATATAACCATGGCATGTGTGAGCAATATATCATTTAGTGACAACTTTTTGTACTTTTTTTTTTTTTTTTTTGTCATTATTCAATCCCTTAGGACAAAAAAAATAAATATTCAATGGGCTCAACATACCCATCAGCAGTTTCCTTGGGGTGTCTACTTTCCAAAATGGGGTCATTTGGGGGGGTTTTGTGCCATCTTGGCATTTTATGGCCGTCAAAACTGTGATAGGTAGTGATAGGTAGTGAGGAGTAAAATAAAAAAATTATGCCCTTAGAAATCCTGAAGGCGGTGCTTGGATTTCGGGGTCCCGTACGCGGCTAGGCTCCCAAAAAGTCCCACACATGTGGTATCCCTGTACTCAGGAGAAGCAGCAGAATGTATTTTGGGGTGTCATTTCACATATGCCCATAGCATGTGTGAGCAATATATCATTTAGTGACAACTTTGTGCAAAAAAAAAAAAGTTTGTAATATTCCCGCAACTTGTGGCAAAATATAAAATATTCCATGGACTCAACATGCCTCTCAGTAAATAGCTTGGGGTGTCTACTTTCCAAAATGGGGTCATTTTGGGGGGTTTTGTGCTATTTTGGCTTTTTATGGCCTTCGAAACTGTGATAGGTAGTGAGGGGTAAAATCAAAAATTTGCACCCTTAGAAATCCTGAAGGTGGTGATTGGTTTTCGGGATGCCGTGCGCGACTATACTCCCAAAAAGTCCCACACATGTGGTATCCCCGTACTCGGGAGAAGTAGCGGAATATATTTTGGGGTGCAATTCCACATATAACCATGGCATGTGTGAGCAATATATCATTTAGTGACAACTTTTTGTACTTTTTTTTTTTTTTTTGTCATTATTCAATCCCTTAGGACAAAAAAAATAAATATTCAATGGGCTCAACATACCCATCAGCAGTTTCCTTGGGGTGTCTACTTTCCAAAATGGGGTCATTTGGGGGGGGTTTGTACTGCCCTGCCATTTTAGCACCTCAAGAAATGAGATAGGCAGTCATAAATTAAAAGCTGTGTAAATTCCAGAAAATGTACTCTAGTTTGTAGACGCTATAACTTTTGCGCAAACCAAAAAATATACGCTTATTGACATTTTTTTTACTAAAGACATGTGGCTGAATAAATTTTGCCCTCAATGTATGACTAAAATTTAGTTTATTCGATTTTTCTTATAACAAAAAGAAGAAAATATCATTTTTTTTCAAAATTTTCGCTCTTTTTCCATTTATATCGCAAAAAATAAAAATCGCAGAGGCAATCAAATACCATCAAAAGAAAGCTCTATTTGTGGGAAGAAAAGGACGCAAATTTCGTTTGGGTGCAATATTGCATGACCGCGCAATTACCAGTTAAAGCAGCGCAGTGCGAAATTGCAAAAACACCTCTGGTCCTTAAGGTATTTATTGGTCCGAGGCTGAAGTGGTTAAGATTGCCCTGTATTTGGCTCCAACCCTCTTCCCATCAACTCTGACCAGCTTATCTGTCCCTGCTAAATTAAAGCATCCCCACATCATGATGCTGTCACCACCATGTTTCATAGTGGGGATGGGGTGTTCAGGGTGATGTGCAGTGTTAGTTTTCCACCACACATAGCGTTTTGCTTTTAGGCCAAAATTTTCATATGACCAGGGCACCTTGTTCCAAATGTTTGCTGTGTCCCCAACAAGGCTTCTCGCAAACAAGACTTCTTATGGCTTTCTTTTAACAATTACTTTCTTCTTGCCACTCTTCCATAAAAGCCAGATTTGTGGAGTGCACGACTAATAGTTGTCCTGTGGACAGATTTTCCCACCTGAACTGTGGATCTCTGCAGCTCCTCCAGAGTTGCTATGGGCCTCTTAGCTGCTTCTCTGATTAATGCTCTCCTTATTCGGCCTGTCAGTTTAGTTGGACAGCCATGTCTTGGTAGGTTTGCAGTTGTGCCATACTCTTTCCCTTTTTGGATGATGGATTGAACAGTGCTCTGTGAGATGTTCAAAGCTTGGGATATTTTTTTTATAACCTAACCCTGCTTTAAACTTCTCTACAACTTTATCCATGACCTGTCTGGTGTGTTCCTTGGCCTTCATGATGCAGTTTGTTCACTAAGGTTTTCTAACAAACCTCCGAGGGCTTCATAGAATAGCTGTATTTATACTGAGATTAAATTACACCCAGGTGGATTCTATTTACTAATTAGGTGATTTCTTAAAGCGATTGGTTCTACTAGATTTTAGTTATGGGTATAAAAGTAAAGGGGGCACAGTATAAATTCATGCCATGATTTTCACATATTTATTTGTAAAAAATGTTGAAAACTATTTATCATTTTCTTTTCACTTCACAATTATGTGCCACTTTGTGTTGGTCTATCACATAAAATCCAAATAAAATACATTTATGTTTTTGGTTGAAATGTGCCAAAATTTGGAAAATTTCAAGAGGTATGAATACTTTTTCAAGGCACTGTATATACTTCTCAGCAACCATTGGTTGATGGTGCTACACTATTGGAGCATTTTTCTTCCTAACACAATCAACCAATTTTATTAAAAAGTAAATCCAAATGGCTACTTACAGGATTAAAAATCCTTTTAACCACTTAAGCCCAGGACCATTTGACTGGCCAAAGACCAGAGCATTTTTTTTATGATTTGGCACTGCGTCACTTTAACTGATAATTGTGCAGTCGTGTGACGGGGCTCCCAGACAAATTAGATTTTTTTTCCACAAATAGAGATTTCTTTTGGTGGTATTTAATCACCTCTGTGTTTTTTACTTTTTTGCGCTATAAACAAAAATATAGAGACAATTTTGAAAAAACACATTATTTTTTACTTTTTGCTATAATAAATATCCCCCAAAAATATATAAAAAATATTTTTTTTCCCCTCAGTTTAGACCTATATGTATTCTTCTACATATTTGTGTTAAAAAAAAAAAATCACAATAAGCATTTATTGTTTGGTTTGCGCAAAAGTTATCTTTGAGAGTCCTAGGGAGTTATTCTAACTGTGGGGAGCGGGGCTGTGTGTGACATGACACTGATCGCTGCTCCCGATTACAGGGAGCTGTGATCGGTGTCAGCATCAGTAGACAGAACAGGGAAATGCTTGTTTACATTAGCATTTCCCTGTTCTTCCTCCTTGGGAGACGATCGCGGCTATCCCCATGGACATTGAGTCCATGGGACCCGCGATCACGCTCACAGAGCTCCCAGCGGGCACACGTGCAACCCGCCTCTTAAAGGGCAACGTACACATACGTTAATCTGCCTGTACGTGTCCTTCTGCTGCAGTATGTCTAATTTTTTATATCATTTTAATACTATATGTAGCTATTTGGCTTTCCTTTTTAATAAAATTGGTTGATGGTGTTACACTATTGGAGCCGTTTTCTTCCTATGTAAACTTCATGGATGATACCATACCTTGCAGTGATAGGTGGTCCAGAGTATCTGGTAAGAGTCTCAGAATACTACTCTTGATGTGACATTGAATATAGCTCCTTACTTGGTGAGGTTTCATCTTACTAAGTCCTCAGATTTTTCTACATTTTATGGACTGAAATTTTTTTTTGCCCTTTTTTACTTTGCCAATAGTGTGTTGTTAGCACTTTTCATTCAGCCCTCTGCCCGCAGACCCCCACAACCACAGGGCAAAGGTTGTGGGGATGAGGCCCTTCTCTCCATCAACATGGGGACAAGGTGCTTTGGGGGCTACCCCAAAGCACCCTCCCAATGTTGAGGGCATGTGGCCTGGTACAGTTCAGGGGGGGCGCTCTCACGTCCCCCCTTCTTTTCCTGTGGCCTTCCAGGTTGCGTGCTCGGATCAGGGTCTGGTATGGATTTTTTTTTTGTCTCGGGGTTCCCCTTGATATCCATACCAGACCTGAAGGGCCTAGTGTGGAATTTGGGGGGACCACCAAGTATTTTTTTTATTTTTATTTTGGTTTGGTATTCCCCTGTGGGGGAATCCCATGCCATTTTTATCAATGAAATTTTATGTGTATTGCCAGGACCGACAATTCATTATAGCCGCGAGTAGTTTTAAATTACTTTTTTTCCTTTATAAATGTCATTTTGCTGTCAGACTGTTCTAAACATGGGAAACATGCGCCAGTTTACAAGCACACTATGGATACCCCCAGGTACGAATTTTTAAGGAATATTACACTTTTATTGTTTCACTTTAAGCATTCTAAAATCACTGCTCCCAAAAAAACGGCCGTTTTTAAAACTTTCTTTTTACATTGATACATGTTCCCTGGGGCAGGGCCCAGGCCCCAGGCCCCCAAACACTTTTTAAGACAATACCACGCATATAAATCTTTAAAATTAGCACTTTTAATTTTTCATATCTGTGTCCCATAGACTTTAACGGAGTTCATATGTTTGAACAAATGTTTGGCCTGTTCGCATGTTCTGGTGCAAACCGAACGGGAGGGCGGGTGTTCGGCGAATCCCTATTCCTAAGCAAGAGCTCCTTTACAACAGCACACTACCACATTCTACACTATGTAAGTAGTCTCAGACTCTATTTACCTACACCCCTTTAAGCCGCACTCAATATTCAGCCTAATTTAAATCACATCCACTTTTTGCCACGGTGCGCTTCGCATGCTCTTTTTCTTTTTCTCTATGTCTAGGGCCCAACTTATGATTCTGCACACAGATCCACTGATTTCATAAAATGCCTCTATTGGTGATCTCCAGTTATAAAATGTTTGGACATTCAATTATTTATTCCATTGACTTGATCAGTTATTCATCTGCAAAACTTTATCTAAAGCAGAGGATGAACTATTTAACTACAGAAAAAAAAATAGACAGAAGGATATAGCTCTTATTAAAACTTTACCTAGACTGTCCTGCAGAAACTGTCTGCAAGTGCTGTACTCAGTTTTTTGAGTATAGGAGCTGCTTTCTTTCAATGCAGTTTTTTTTTCTTTTAACACAGCAAAATATTTCCAGATCAGAGATTAAAGGGCACTACCAGCTATAATCTGAGAAGCCTCCTAGCCTTCCCTTACCTTAAACTGTTTACTAAAATAAATTGCAGGCATCATTCTAAAAAGGCACCACACATATCTTTGGCCGTTCTAAACAGACCTCCATTGAAGTATTCACAGTACAATTAATAGAAGAATAGTGTTAAGTTATAAGTTGGTATAAATGTACAAAACACTTGATTTTTTTTATATCAATGCAGTAGGACAGAAATGTACAGTTTGTACAGTATATAAACATACAATAAAAATAAAATAAAAACAATTATCTTTAAATTTTTCTCATCAGAAACTTTTCCCAGAGCAAGGGAACAAAAGCACTAAAATAATATTACTGTGGGTTTTACACTGTATGCACAAACAACATTGGTGAAATTCATTTCTTATATCTTTTCTTTAAGTTTCAGCTTTGCTGCCAAGAAATAAAAAATGCAGCCACAGCCTCTCACTCTGATATAAATGTAGCTTTCCTAGCAATGGGGTTGATTTGCTAAAACTGGAGAGTGCAAAATCTGGTGGCCAATCAGCTTCTAACTTCAGCTTGTCCAATTAAGCTTTGACAAAAAAAAAAAAACACTGGAAGATGATTGGTTTCTGTGCAGAGCTGCATCAGATTTTGCACTTTCCAGCCATTTAGTTGCACCCAACAACACATTGGGGGTTATTTACTAAAGGAAAATCCACTTTGCACTGTAAGTGAAAACTACAAGTGCAAAGTGCACTTGAAATTGCATTGAAAGTGCACTTGGAAGTAAAGTCACTGTAGATCCGAGGGGGACATGCAAGGAAAAAAAAATATATATATTTTAGCTTGCACATAATTCGATAATAAAATCAGCAGATCTACCCCTCAGATTTACAGCAACTGCACTTCCAAGTGCAGTTTCAGTGTAATTTCAAGTGCACTTTGCAATTGTAGTTTGCACATGTTGTGCAAAGTGGATTTGCCCTTCGTAAATAATCCTAATTGACACACTGAGGCCGCGTACACACGCGGGGACTGTTCGCTCAACTTTGTCCGCTGAACAGTGTTTCAGCGGACAGTCCGCTCGTGTGTGGGCTTTCAGCGGACAGTTTCAGCGAACAGTCTGCTGAACAAAGTTTTTCGTAATTTCCGAAAAACTGTCCGCTGAAACTTTGTTTCAGCGAACAGTCCCCTCGTGTGTAGGCTTGTTCGTCAAACTAAGTTCCGCGCATGCTCAGAAAAGATTTACACGCCGAAGGTTGCATTGCAGTGTATAGGACGTCGTTTTCTAGTCCCGTCGTACGTGCCGTTCACGTCATCGCGCACGGTTTCAGTGGACTGTTCGTTCATCGTGTGTGGGCAAGTCCGTCCATGCTAAGTTTGAGCGGACTGGCCGCTGAAACTGTTTGACAAACAAAGTTGAGCGAACAGTCCCCGCGTGTGTACGCGGCCTCACAGCAACAGAAACACTTCAGTATCTTCAACTTTTTTAGCAATTTTATTGGCTTGATTGTCTTAGGCTACGTTCAGATTGGGGCATTGTGGGCATCGGCGGTAAAGCGGTGCTATATTTAGCACCACTTTACTGTCGTTTTTAAAAAAAGGTTAAAACTGCCTGCATAGTGCCACTGCAGCGGCACTATGCTGGTGGTTTAGCAATGCTGCCGCATTGTTTTCAATGGGAAGGGGTGCTTTAACCACAGCGCTCCAAAGATGTGGCTTGCAGGACTTTTTGTACCATCCTGCAAGCACACCGCTCCAGTGGAGACACAGGAGAGTTGCTTTACAGGCGCTTTTTTTTATTGCGGTAGCACCTGTAAAGCTCCTCAGTGTGAAAGTAGCCTTAGGGAGAAAGTGTTAGGAGTGAAAGATACCTTATTAACAGTAAACTTCTCCATGGGTTCTTTAGGCCTGGATAAGCACGTATCTTCCAATTGCTTAGGCCCATGCCAGAGGTCAGCTTAGATTCTGTATCACCCATGTGTGCAATATATGCGGTGTAAATGGGCCTCAGAGGATTCGGAGCCCACTGTGCACTTACAAATTTCATAACAAATGTGGGGTACAAACATTTCCTTGTCAAAGGTATTTCGCTTGTCATAGGCATCTGCAGGAGAAACACTAAGTGATTATGCTGGGAAGGGGCAAGGTGTTTTTTTTTTGTTATTTTATTGCATTTTAGTGTAAATATGAGATTTGAGGTCTTTTGACTCATATTTAAGAGGTCCTATCATGCTTTTTTCTATTATAAGGGATGTTTACATTCCTTGTAATAGGAATAAAAGAGACACATTTTTTTTTTTTTAAGAACAGTGTAAAAATAAAAAAGAAATAGTAAGATAAATAAGAGAATTTTTTTTAACACCCCCGTCCCACAACGCTCGCGTGCCAAAGAGAACGCACACGTGAGTAGCACCCACATATGCAAACGGTGTTCAAACCGCACATGTGAGGTATCACCACGATCCTGTGTAAGTGCAATAATTCTAGCGCTAGATGCGCAGATGGAGATTTTTAAGGATAAAAGTTTGTCGCCATTCCACGAGCGGACGCAATTTTGAAGCATAACATGTTGGGCATCAATTTACTTGGCATAACATTATCTTTCACAATATAAAAAAGAAAAATGGGATAACTCTACTGTTGTTTTATTTTTTTATTTAAAAAAGTGTATTTTTTCCAAAAGAAGTGTGTGGGTGTTAGAACCCCCAAACATTATATATATATAATATATAAAAATTTGGCAAAAAAAAAAAAGATTTTAACTTGTAAACAACAAGTTTGAAAAATAGACCCGTTCTTAAAGTGGTTAAAGTTCATGTGCGTGTAAAGGCAGGAAACCCAATACTTTAGGTGTATACAGTATGTACGTGTGTGTGTTAAAAGATCCGGGACCTTGCTAGATTGTCAGAAAAAAGTCCTGATCCTATGTGAGGATTTTTTCCATTGCAACCATTGCGAACCAGTGTGAACATTCAGTTAGAATTGTAGAAGTTTAAAAAGCTGTAAAAAAAATAAAAATAAAAAAAATAAGGAAACCGGTAATGTAGTAAATAGCTGAGTCAAGTTCATACATAATATGTCACTGATTTGGATAACATTTGAATTTAAAACAAGATGTTAACTTGCAGTTTAAGCTTTTACTCTTATCCCTTGCGCCTTTGTCTCTTCTAAACTGTGTTTAGCAATGTATCTTGTTTTTTAGCTTTCTATAGAGTTGTTCATAGACAAATGATATGTAATACAATTTTCTAAGTTATATTTCTATATATAATATGTCCTTACATTTTGGTGCAGCATAAATCCTTGAAAATGTAGTTTATGAAAGACATAAATGATTACAGCTCAATTTTTGCACAACTGGCAAAATGTTTGAATTGCACACTGGCAATGAACAATATTGGCTCCAAAGTTTAGGTACAGTACAAACTGCTTCCAAACTTTATCAAATAAATATGCCTTAAGCTAATTTGTACAGAAAACTTCTATATACTGTAGCATTGATTTTTGCTGTTCAGGCCTATAACGTATTAAACATGTAGCATACTTCCACAAGATAAACTGACTTTTTTTATGTAGAAGCTGCCTAGATCTAGAAATAAGTGCAGTTTTGAGGTTCTTTAGACTAGCTATGGTACAAAATCATCAGAAAACACTTGTATTCAGTAGATTGGGAAATTGGTATTTTTCGTTTGGAAATTTGTCTGCCTTATATAATTGAATCCAACAATGACTAAATTACTTGAAATTACCCTTAAAAATATTAGTTTGCATAGAAAATAATAATGGGAATAGAAATGATTAGCTATTTCAACATTTATTTTACAAAAAAATGCAGTTTATAAATGAGCGCAGTTTGTACCAGGGGGACAATCCATAGATCACCGATTTTTCATGGTTGTCATAAGCTATTTACCCTCTGACAAAGTGTTTGCCATGTTCCCCAGATGTAAATGTACTAATCTTAGGGCCTGTCCTCACTAGAATATAGTGAGGCGAGAAAGCCATGTTCCTGTGCGGCTTCATGCTCTGCATTTCAATTGCTCTGCCAATGAGATCTGTGGTGGTCAGTGCGAAGTTAGCAACACCTAAAATGCAGGTCGCAAACATTTAAACAAACAAAGAGAAATAAACAGATACAAAGTATTTCTCCCTCAGCACTCATGCAAAAAATTGTAAAGTATTAAAGCTGCTACTATACAAAATATGAACTGTATCAAAAAATATGTTAAAAAAAAACAAAAGTATTTCAAACATTAGTAGCGCTTAAGAAGTTCATATGTTCATATATGTTCTACTTGTGTTTTAATTTTACAAAGCAAGGTGCTTTTTTAGTGGTATTATGTATGATATTTTATTATTGTTTAAACAAACACGATTGGTCCATTAATTAATGAGGATAGAATTTAAGTAATAGTATCATATGGTCCAGTGCAATATTGAAATATCTAAACATGTATTTTTATGAAATTTTATGTCTTAATAGTTGATTGCATCTACAGAATTCTAATACGTGATTGCCTAATGTATGGAGTCACTGTGAAATAATTAATGCATTTCTTTTCAGAATAATTTATTCTTAATCAGTTTAAGGATATTCATTCTGGTATACAATTTATTGGATTGATATTATCCTGATATTAAGTGAATGCTAGTGGGGGTATTCAAATATAATATAGTTCTGATTATTGCACTCATTTGCACACTGAGAGCAGCTAGATCCACACATTGAACGATCAATCATGTTTACAATCAGCCTAGGTTGTTTTATTATTCACTGGGTAGCCATGATCTAACACCAATCCATACTGTATTTGGCATGAATATTAAGGGAGAACTCCACGCCAAATTTTAAATAAAAAGACGGCATGGGTTCCCCCTCCAGAGGCATACCAGGCCCTTAGATCTGGTATGGATTTTAAGGGGAACCCCCTATGCCGAAAAAATGGCGTGGGGTCCCCCCAAAATCCATACCAGACCCATATCCAAGCATGCAGCCCAGCCGGTCAGGAAAGGGGGTGGGGACGAGTGCCCCCTCTCCCAAGCTGTACCAGGCCGCATGCCCTCAACATGGAGGGATGGGTCCTTTAGGGAAGGGGGGCACCCTGCAGCCCCCTGGCCCCAAAGCACCTTGTCCCCATGTTGATGCGGACAAGGGCCTCTTCCCGACAACCCTGGCCGTTGGTTTTCGGGGTCTGTGGGCGGGGCTTATTAGAATCAGCGACCGCCCTTTAATGAGGGGGCCCCCCACCCTATGTGAATGAGTATGGGTACATTGTACCCCTACCCATTCACCTGGGGAAAAAAGTGTCAATAAAAAAAACACACTACACAGGTTTTCAAAGTAATTTATTAGGCAGCTCTGGGTGTCTTCTTCCTACTTTGGGGGTCTTCTCTTCGGGCTCCTCTGCTATCTTCTCCTCTTTGGTCACTCTTTTGCTGGCAGAGGAGACCAGCTTTCTCCTTCATTGTCATCGCCATCTGGAGGTCTTTTTCTGACTCCTTCGCTCTCACCGATTCTTCTCCGCACACTCTGGCGTCTTCTCCTGCTCTCTGGCATCTTCTCCCGATCTCCGGTTCTTCTTCCTCCGCTATCTTCTTCCAGCCCTTTTGCTAGCGGAGGCCCAGTCTTCTGCGTCCTTCTTCCCTCTTCTCTTCTTCTCTTCTTCCGATGTTGGCACGACGCTCTCTCCCACTGTAATGCCGCGTGAGCACTGTGCGATCACTTATATAGGCATGGGGCATGGTCACTGGGTGATATCACATGCCCTGGGACTGTGACATCATAAGGGGCTGACTTCCCTTTCTAGTCCCGTCGTACCTGGATTTATGTTCAAAATGAATGGACTTTAGTCCATGTGTGGGCAAGTCCGTTCATTTTGAAAGTCCATCGGGAAGTCCGTCAGACCCAGTTTGCGGGAAAGTCCATTTGTGTGTGCGCAAGTCCGCTCGTTCGAAAAGTCCATCGGACCTCTGCCAAAAGTCCATCGGGAAGACCATCGGACCTACTCTGTTGAAAAGTCCATCGTGTGTACCCGGCATTAGGAATAACATACTTAAATCTGTCCAAACCAGAGTCTAGTAGACATCCCGGGTATGATAAAGTTTGAAAAACAAAATCATAAATTATAATATAATAAATAAATATAAATAATTATACCAAATAATAATATAATAATAATAATTATTCAATAATGTAATCAAATCAAAAACACAGAAATTTGCTCAGTTGCAGAATTGTCACTGTCATCACTTTTCAGTGGTTGATGACGGATCTCCTCACAAATCACTATCGCTAAATTCTGCGAGTGATTCTAATTTATTATCGCTGTTTTCTAGCTGGTCTAAAAGCACTTTTGATGTAAAGGGACGGTTTTGGTTGTTATGGACAATCTCCAGTTTCCAAGCAGAAAGAATATATATAATATAAAACTGTATGCAGGGCACTGGACAAACCACTAGGGACAAAAGGGATGTGAAATAATTTCATACAGTAATGTAATCTGTAAGATTACAGTGTACTGTATGTATAGTGTGTGTTTCACTTTCTAAATTTGGCGCCGTTCTCCATCCCCATGCGTCTCAGCGATCTCAGGGAACGGAGCCCGACTCCTTGATGAATCAAGCGGAGGACAAGCCCCTCACACTGCGGGGAGACATCGAAGGATTCAGGAGACAAGGTAAGTAAGCTCTTCCTGGATCCTGTGATGCGATCCCAAGTCTGGCTCGGGGTTACCATTTTTGGTTTTGAAATTCCACCCCAAGCCACACTCGGGAATACCACTAAGGAGGTTAATTTACTGGATTACACTATGGGCACTTCTGTCTCTTAGCTCGTCAGGAGCTAAATTTAAATGGAAGCATGCAGAGTGTGCTAACTGCTATCCAAACATCCATCCACGGATCCAGCCCTATTTGAGTGAATTAAACAGAGTCTGCTGATGCCAAAACAGTGAAAGGCACGCTGTTAACCCATTACCTTCCAGTAAGTGAATTATCTACAGGGGATTCCCATAGAATTCTTGAGAAATTCACATCCAGTTGCTAGTGTGAATGGGCCTTTAAAGGCGTTGTAAACCCTTGTGTTTTTTCACCTTAATGCATCCTAGGCATTAAGGTGAAAACTTCTGTCACTGACCAGCCCCCCAGCCCCCCACTTTTACTCACCTGAGTCCCGTAGTTCCCACTCCGGATACGTGCTCTTCCCCTTTGCCCGTTGTCTGAGCTCTTGATTGGATAGATTGATAGTAGCGCAGCCATTGGCTTTCGCTGCTGTCAATCAAATCCAATGACGTGGGCTCCGGGGGCGGGACCGAGTCTGCCATTCTGTGGACGCAAATGTTGGATGCGGTAACATTCCCACAAGGTAACCCCCTGGGAGAGTGCTTCTCCTAGAGGGTTATACGATGCGGGGAGCAGCTACCAGAGCTGCTGGGGGGACCCCAGAAGTCAAGGATTGGGGCCACTCTGTGCAAAATGAACTGCACAGTGTAGGCAAGTATACCATGTTTGTTGTTAAAAAACTTAGCTTTACAATCACTTTAAGTCCACTTTAATTTGCATCTATGTATTGCTTGTATTCCCTAGTTGTTTACAAATACAATTCCAGCGATCAGTAATTTTTTTCTAAAAGAGGACCTTTACAGAAACACCTCTAAAAGCTGTTATAAAGATTATTGAAGTAAAAATGCCACTGTTTGAGTGTTTAGTATTACAACTATTTTTATTAGGATTTTTTTTAAAGCAGTTTAATATTGACAGACAGATGGATAGATGGATGGATAAGTGGGCAGGCAAAAAAAAATCATGAAAGATCCTGTTTTTTTTTTTAAATATATACAGAGGTTGTGAAAGTGTTAGTAAATTTTGCACTTAAAGTGGAGGGCCACCCTGAAAAAAAAAATACATCAATTTTTTTAAAAAAATCAGAAAAAGAAAAAATGAATTTTTTTTTTTTTAACTTACCAGAAATGCATGTTGCTAGGCACATCATCCTAATCTGCCTCTTCCTCCTCCGCGGAGATCTTCTGTCTTCTCTCCTCCATGCGGCGTCTTCTGGGTAATGGGTCACGCTGTGTTCTGGGAACTGTGTGTCCTACAACACAGCGTGCCCCATTCACAAAGCGCTGCACGAGTCGCGCATACGCAGTAGGAAACGGGCGGTGAAGCCGCAAGGCTCCACTGCCTGTTTCCCTTAGTCAAAATGGTGGCGCCGGGACCCGAGAGCCGAGGGACGGGTCAGCCTCGGGCGGCCGACATCGCGGCCTGGACAAGTAAGTGTGCTTATTAAGTCAGCAGCTACAGTGTTTGCAGCTGCTGACTTTTAATTTATTATTTTTTTAAACCGGCCCTCCTCTTTAAGCAATACCCTGCAAGTGGAAAAGCTGCACACACTTTTTATTGATATGGTATAATGTGTACATAAAGTGTTGCGCTAATGCAATACTAACGTAAAATATACCATTGAAATATAAAGTGCATTGGAAAAGCTTCTACAAAAATGCTTATATATCACTAGGTTATCAGAAGTCATATAGCTAGAATAATAAGTTAAGTGCTCTGTAATTAAATCATCTCCCTAAAATTATACAATCTAAACCACAGGATACGTGTCTTAAAATTTAAATCTGTGCAAAAAATTTGCAATGTAACAAAACATCAGAAAGCAAATAAACAATTTGAATCAGTATATTATAGCAGATATCAGGCATCATTCACAAAGCAGTATTTACATCTTTAAGAAATGTGGTAAAATATTGCATCACTTTTATCAAAAAATGCTCAAGAGATTAGTACCTGAGGTAAAGCTTCACAGCATTTTTGCTTGAACATGATTGGATGATGGAAGTCAGCAGAGCTCCCCCTCTAAGTGCTCAGTCTTTAGTAAATCAACCCCATTCATTTAGTAAATCATATATATTATTTTCTGCCAAAAACCTTCCAATCACTCCAAATATAATACAATGTACATGCATATCCCAATGGTGTAATCACTTGTTAGAACATATGTATTATATTAGACATGTGCATTCATTTTGGTCCGAATGCATTTTCGTCTGTATTTCATGTATTTAGTTATCGTTTTAAAAAACGATAATGTAATGGAAATTTGTAGGTTCTGTATATAATAGTATTCTATTTTATATGTATTACACAATGCCCTCACTGTGCACACGGCACTAATAATGTTTTCAGTACATGTTTTGCATTCTTTCGAGTTCTGATTAGAATTAGCCTGCCTATGTAACGCCCCTTGTTACCATAAACGTACAATTGTAATATTAATGTGATACCTACGTTATCATGTGTATAAAAAACTTCACATGCGTCATAATAAAGGAGAACGGTTATTTGGAAAGATGCTGAGTGTATCTTTTGTGTCTGTTCTCTACTGCAGTAGTTATTAATTTGGAACCACTAATCAATATGAGGATAGGAGTTGCCTATCATCAAAATATCCATTTCAGGTGGCGAAGCCAGCCAGGTGGGGTTATCAGGTGACCCTGAGTATCCAAAACGAGGAGCTTGAGACGATCCGGGAATTTCTGATAATCAGCCGGCTGAGGTAAGCCTTTTGCTTACATTAGAGTTATCAGACTTCCTTGATCAGTAAGGCATTTTTGGGACAAAGGGTACCTATTTTACTCCCCTTAATCGAACTGTATTGATTGGTGGTTATATGTTATGTTGTCACTATCTACTGTCCATCAGAGTGTTATAGAGAAAGGGAAGAATAGTGCTGTTCACAGGTATATGTAGTACATCTGCTAGATAAAGTAGTTTAGAGGCAAAAGGGTATAGGCACACATACAGAAAACTGGCCAGTCATTATGGGCATTAAATTAAGTAAGGGAATGACGGGTAAGAGACCCTCAAAAATGCCCAGCGCAAGAGGAGCGCTATATATGAACCGAAGGTGCGGTTCCGCCTATACTGAGCCCGTAGATTAATGGTTAAAGTGGACAGGGATCCACAAAGGGTAACTGGGTTACCACCAAAGTCTACAGGGACAAAGAATCATGTAGAGTATACAGCTAGAGAAACAGCTATTTATGTGAGCAGGATGGATCAAGAGTGACATTAACATGAGACAGAAAGGGACCTTTTGATGTTAAGTTGTGGGATGAATTTGGGGTCAGGCATTACAACTAGTAAAGTGAAAAAACAGTAATGAGAGTTAAAACAATCCTTTATATGTTGTCAGAGGGAAGATGGGACGAGCACTATAGCTGCCCGTCTGATCATAGAAGGTACAGTATTTGAAGTATGGTATTACAATACATTGGATGCAAAGGATATCAGAACAAAATAAAGAAAGCAGAAGTTTAAGCAAGGAAGTATTAAAAAGCGTTAAAAGAAAGTGAGAGAATGATATGCATGTGTTGTGTACAAATGGGAATAATGTAAGCGATTTTAGAGCAATACTTGTGTATGCTTGTGAATGCTGGAACCTTTAGTTCTATCGCTTGTGTCATGTACGCAGATGTGACCCCCTCCTTTGTGCTCTCCTGAAAGAATGTGGCTGGCATGAGAGGTTGGTGATAAGCTGGAAGGACACCATGCCAATTTCAGTTTTTTAGACAAAACATTTATAACAAAATGCGCCGAGTTAACGAATCTAATGATAAACAATGTGATCACAATTATTTTTTAATCTGTTTTATAAATGGTAAAATGAAGGTTACAAATTAACCGTGTCTTACACAAATTTAATATCCTGTGATAGTGGAAACAGTGCAAAAAAAAAAAAAAAAGACAGAAATGTAGTAAAATGAAGTAATATGCCCCCCTTTAAGGACATTTATCTGTGCATATATATTAGTGTGTGATATTGAAATTATCATATGAGTATTAATTTATAATATGAGTTTAACCATTTTATTAATAAATATAGATATATTGAAACTGGTTTAGACAACCTTTGGTTGGAAATGAAATCCAGGTTAATGGGGAAATTGGTAAAAATGGAATTAGTTTAGATTAAGATAACAATTTTGTAATTTTACATTTATTGAGTGGAAAGAAGAAAAAAGATTAAGATGAGGTTGTTAATTTGAATACAGCTGCAATAATGTTTAACAAAGCCAAGATGAATGGGATACATAAGGAAGTTTTTCTACAGAAATGAAATCTTAAAGTCTGATAATAACTTGATGCACGGTCCATGATGTGAGAGTAATAATAAATAAAATGTAAATATAACAGACCCATCACATCAAGTCCACACACCCTGTTAGGATAGATGCTGCCTGCAGCCAGTTGGTTTATAGTTTTTGATGGCCAAGTGCTTTCTGGTCCGTCATAAATATTGTTGGTCCTTTTGTTTTTATGTATTTTTATTTTTGAAATCCAAAGCAGAATGTGTGGATTGTGAAATGGTGTGCCCCTTTTCCTTGTAAGTGCAGTGGGTATAAGTAGAAGAATATTTTGGATTTATGGACATCTCTGCATGACTGCAGGGTATTCTTATCATTTATTATAATATTGCCAGGAAAAAGTTGTCTTTTTGAAACATGAAATTGGAGTTCTTACACAAACAGCATGATAGAAAAAAGCCATTGTTATATTTATGCAAGCTGGACCCAGTAATCAAGGGTTCACCACGATATATCAGAGCTGTAACTTTATGGAAAGTTGCTATTAGACAAAGTTACAGATATTATTTTGGTTGAATATTTAATTTTTAATGGTCCGATATTCTGTACAGCAAATATATAGCTAACTAAGTGTTTGTCTAATGAAAGGTTCAAAATATGAATTTGTTTTGTTTATGTACAAATCTAACAATGAAAAATGCGTACATTTGAATCCAGCCACCTTATTGCTTCTATTGGAGGAGGCTGGAGACAAAGAAAAACCACATGTGTTAAATTGATGACGTGGGAATCAGCTGCTGTGAGCCCAGTGCAGGACACACTCCCTGAAGACCCGAGTATTTACTTTTTTGTAGTGATTCCTGGTTTTATACCGAGGATGAAGTTTATCACCCAGAAGGATTCCCTGTATTCAGAGTCATTGGATCCTTTTTACCCCGCTCAAGAAGCAGAGCTCCATGTTTTAGAAAAGCCTGTGAGCTATAAAAAGAGTATATATTTATATAGATAGTCAAGATATAGAGAGCTTTTGGTTCCATTTGAAGGGCCAGAAGTTTGTTTTTACTTCGGCAGGTAAACCAATCAAGCATGCCAAGTTAATTTGATCGGCTGTTTTCAGCCTTCCAGGTTGTTGCTGAGGTAGCCATACTAACAGTAAAACTCACATATGGAAGCAGACCAGGCGACTCTAAGGATGCTGCATTTACAGCCCCGGACACTTGCTGGGTCGTTGCAACTCACAGATTCAACCCTAGTTCTGGCCCAGTATAGCTGGGATTAATAATTCAACTTTAAGGACCCCAGAACGAGAAGCACAAGTGGTCCACAGAGGGCAACTTCTTACGAAACAAGACTTTGTAAAAGGTGATCATTTATGTCTGCCAGACACTCTTTTCCCTTCAGCTTGACGCGTGGACCGTGTCATCAGTCACAAGTAGTTATGGCTGCCTTAGTAAATGAGCATGGGATAGAGCCAGGGTTCTCCACAGTTGTTTTTATAACATACCACTTCTTGTTTTACCTGTTACCAAAGGTGTTACCAAAAGCTGAACATCCCTTCCAGAGATAACAAAAAGATATATCCAGATGCCCAAGTCAGGATCTTACGAGTATGTATTTTGTTTGTATGGACATGTTTTCTGGATGTCCAGTGGCAAATGCTACTGCAAAGGCCACAGTAAAAAAAAGTGTTATCAGAAGTAGTTCATAAGTACAGAGTGCAGAATCTACAGAGAGTAACAGAGGAAATCATTTTTATAGGAGAGTCCTTACTAGAAGTTTTGAGGTTTTATTTTTACACCCCCTACTGTCTACAATGTAGGGGACAAAGTAGAGTAATGCCGCGTACACACGATCAAACAATCCGGTGGAAAAGTCCGGCAAACTCAAGGCCGCCAAACAATCCCCCCGTGTGTAGCCTCCGGCATACTTTTTTGACCCGAAAGTACGGCGGACTTAGAATGCCGTATTGCACTCCAATCTTTCCGCCGGACTCGCATTTCGGCGGAAAATCCGGCCGCGTGTATGCCAGTCCACGGTACTTTTGAAATGAGCGGACTTTTCCCGCCCGGAGAAAAGTCCGCTAATTTTGAGCGGGTCTCCAGGTAGGCAGGGCCCGCGAAGGAGACGTTGCTGGCCCCGCCGCCTGGTATGGACTTAAAGGGGAACCCGAACGCCGAAAAAAATCGGCGTGGGGGTCCCCCCAAGTCCACAACAGACCCTTGTCCGAGCACGCTACCCGGCCGGCCAGGAAAGGGGGGGCGAGCGAGCGCCCCCCCTCCTGAGCCGTACCAGGCCGCGTGCCCTCAACATGGGGGGTGCCTTGGGGAAGGGGGGGCCGCGCGGCCCCCCCACCCCAAAGCACCTTGTCCCCATGTTGATGAGGACAAGGGCCTCTTCCTGACAACCCTGGCCGTTGGTTGTCGGGGTCTGCGGGCGGAGGACTTATCGGAATCCGGGAGCCCCCTTTAATAAGGGGGCCCCCGGATACCGGCCCCCCACCCTATGTGAATGAGTATGGGGTACAATGTACCCCTACCCATTCACCAGTAAAATAAAAGTACAAAAAAAAACACAACACACAAGATAAAATAGTTTATTGCACAGCTCCGGGGGTCTTCCGTCTTCGGGGGTCTTCTCGCCGGACTCCTCCGCTATCTTCTTGTAGCTCTTTTGCTAGCGGAGGAGTCCGGCTTTCTTCCTCGCCGCCGGCCTCTTCTTCCGACTTCGGGGGTCTTGTCCCCCTCTTCGGTTCTTCTGCCGGGCCACCGTGCCTTCTTATAGCTCTTTTACAGGCGGTGGCCCGGTCTTCTGTCGCCGCCGCCGCCTTCCGTTCTTCTTCTTCTTCTTCTTCTCCAGGAGATGTTGACTCGACGATCTCTCCGGCCGCAATGCCAGGGATGCGCTGCGCTGCCACTTATATAGGGACAAGGGGCGGTGTCACATGGGTTTATGTCACATGGGTTGGTCACATGGGTTGATGTCACATGGCGACAGTCCCAGCATCCTCCGGGACTGTGACATTGTAAGGGGGTGGGGTCACCATGTGACACCAACCCATGTGACATAAACCCATGTGACACTGCCCCTTGTCCCTATATAAGTGGCAGCGCAGCGCGTCCCTGGCATTGCGGCTGGAGAGATTGTCGAGTCAACATCTCCTGGAGAAGAAGAAGAAGAAGAACGGAAGGCGGCGGCGGCGACAGAAGACCGGGCCACCGCCTGTAAAAGAGCTATAAGAAAGGCGCGGTGGCCTGGCAGAAGAACCAAAGAGGGGGACAGGGGGATTCCGATTCCGGGGATTCCGATAAGCCCCCCACCCGCAGACCCCGACAACCAACGACCAGGGTTGTCGGGAAGAGGCCCTTGTCCTCATCAACATGGGGACAAGGTGCTTTGGGGTGGGGGGGCCGCGCGGCTCCCCTTCCCCAAGGCACCCCCCATGTTGAGGGCCTGGTACGGCTCAGGAGGGGGGGGGGGGGGCGCTCGCTCGCCCCCCTTTCCTGGCCGGCCGGGTAACGTGCTCGGACAAGGGTCTGTTGTGGACTTAGGGGGACCCCCACGCCGATTTTTTTCGGCGTTCAGGTTCCCCTTTAAGTCCATACCAGGCGGTGGGGCCAGCGACGTCTCCTTTGCCAGCCCCGCCTACCTGGAGACGCGCTCAAAATGAGCGGACTTTCCTCTGCGTGTGTGGGCGAGTCCGTTCATTTCAAAAGTAGGGCGGATAGTATGGCGGACTTAGTACGCCGTATTAGTCCGCTCAAAAAGTGCCGTGTGTGGGCAAGTAGCCCGTTCGCATAGTCCGACGGACAGTCTGGCGAGAAGTCCGCCAGACTAAGTACGTCGGACATACCGCTACGTGTGTACGCGGCTTAAGAAACTAGAAAACTTTTGCCTGAATGTTTTATTATATTTTATCAAGCCCATGAGGGGATGTTGGACTCTCTCCCTTTGAGATTTGGGTTGGGAGTGTGTTACTCACTTGCTTATATTTTGTCTCAGCAGCTGAAGTCCTCCATTCGGATCTCACAGAGAATGTTGCTGATCTTTTAAGGTTTTTGACAAACTTATTTATGTGTTTTCTCCCCAATTCCAGATCCTAAAAGTTTGGAAGGATCTAAAACTAAAGCCAGGTGACTTGTGGATTGTTAAGAGACATTTATATATAAGGAAATGTTTGGAGACTCAATACAGCACCTATTTCATGTACAGTTTTGCAAAACTTGAAGGAAAAGTCACCTGGATCCACACCAGACACTGCAAAAATGTCTAAATTAAAGAAATCTCTGTGTTTGATTTGTTTCCCTCTTGTGATCACAGTCTAGGGAAATTTTGATTCAATTACTTTAATTGTAAGGGATATATATATTTGAAAAGTAGTTTAGCCATGTTGAAGTCATATTTGTCTTTTGTACCTCTTCCATTTTATGTAGAATTGTCTGTGTTTACATGTGCTGATAAGTCAGCATACCAGCAATTAAGCTAGAAGGCCATTCTGGCCACAGGAGTGTACAGCCAGTACTCTGTAAATATGTCTTTGTTTTTCACAATGAAAAGTCATTTTGTAATGAAAGAAGCTGCTGAGTTATTATTTTCTCCACAATGGAGTTTTTGCCTCTTTGGCCAGGACTACCTCCACCTAAGCGTGTGGAGGTTCCAGGTTAAAGGTGATAGCAGGTATGGTTAGTGATCAAAATATTGATCAAAAGAGAGGAGACTGTAATGGAAATTTGTAGGTTCTGTATATAATAGTATTCTATTTTATATGTATTGCACAATGCCCTCACTGTGCACACTAATAATGTTTTCAGTACATGTTTTGCATTCTTTCGAGTTCTGATTAGAATTAGCCTATGTAACGCCCCTTGTTACCATAAACGTACAATTGTAATATTAATGTGATACCTACGTAATCATGTGTATAAAAACCTTCACATGCGTCATAATAAAGGAGAACGGTTATTTGGAAAGATGCTGAGCGTGTCTGTTCCCTACTGCAGAAGTTATTAATTTGGAACCACTAATCAATATGATGATAGGAGTTGCCTATCATCAAAATATCCATTTTGAACATGCAGAATCCGAAAACCTAAAGATCCGACATAAACAAATGCTTTATTTTCGTTTTCATTGTGACAACAGTTCGATATAGATAGGAAATTTGACATGATGCTGACAATAGCGATCTGTGTCCATCAAACCTGTGGTCGAATGTGCCTAACCTTAGCTCTATTAGTCCAAGATTATTCCACATAGAGAGAAAAGATTTGACATAGAGAGAAAAGATTCGACATTATAGAGACAATAGCAAAAAAGGTCGAATGTGCCTAACCTAACTCTATTAGTCCAAGATTATTCGACATAGAGAGAAAACATTCGACATGAAGATTTGACATGAAAATTTGATGAAACAGTTGCTGCGAGTGGACATTTATGGTAAAATGCTCTGTCCATAGGCTATAAAAGAATTCTAATGTTGGGTGACTGATTAATAGTGTCATACAACATTAGAATTCTACTATAGCTGGTAGGCGGAACCTTCGACCAGAAATCTACTATTGCAGTGTTGTACAGTTTAGCTGCTCCGTCGAATCTTCCGCCTTCAAGCTATTCTGTCGAATCTTCTTAGAACATTTGACAGACACCATAAGCCTTCAATGACAGATTCAACCTTAATTATTTCAGATTTTCGGACTAATGCATTTTTTAAACTAAGCAAAATAAATAAAAACGAATTTTGGGAGTAACTAAATAAATTTATTTTTCGGACGAAAGCGAAATTCCGAAATGAAATATTTCAGTGTGCACATGTCTATTATATATGTTAGACATGTGCAATTGTTTCAGTCCAAATGTAAATTTACACAAATGTTTGGTGATTCGGATTTATACAAAACATAACAAACCTATTCAAAACAAATATATGTAGTGGGGATGCTTTACTTTTTCACAATTATTTTTAGAGATCTTTGCACTGACAAGTTCTCACTGACATAAATTTTTTTTTTTGTTTAGATATCTATAAAAGGGTAACTCTTCTCAGTGATCATAAGTATAAGGAGCATTCTTCCCACTGACCATCACACTATTGTATCAGGATTTGTAGATGTAGTGATTTTTTTTTTTTAATCAGGGGTTCCCTGAGACTGGAAAGTAATTTTAAAGAATTCCTCTGTGTTGAAAAGGTTGAGAAAGACTGCTTGAATGTGTAACTATAGGCAACATTTTTTTTTCATTTTGGATAGAGTATGGGAGCGTTAGAACCACTGACAGTCAACCTTTTCAACACAGAGGAACCCATGAAATATATTTTTCCAGTCTCAGGAAATCCCTGCTAAAAAATATCTATCTACAGCTCATGATATATTACGCACGGTCGTATTTTCTGACGGGAAATGTTCAATGGGAGCGTATTGTTGGAAATTACGACCGTGTGTAGGCTCCATCGGACATTTTCCGTCTAAATTTCCAACAAACAAAATTTGAGATTTGGATCTCAAATTTTCCGACCACAAAATCCGTTGTCGGAAAATAAGATTGTGTGTACACAATTCCGACACACAAAGTTCCATGCATGCTCGGAATGAAGCAGAAGTGCCGCACTGGCTATTGAACTTACATATTCTCGGCTTGTTGTATGTCACCGCGTTCTTGACGTTTGGAATTTCTGAAAACATTGTGTGACCGTGTGTATGCAAGACAATTTTAAACCAAGATCCGTCGAAAAAAATCCCAGGATTTTGTTGTCGTAATGTGCAATCATGTGTAAGCAGCATTAGTGGGATAGTCAGTGGGAAGAATGCTCCTTACCTGTGAGTTCACTGAGAAGAATTGTCCCCTTAGGCTTAATTTTAGCAGTGCTATTCGGCCACTAGCGGGGACCTTTTAACCCCCGCTAGCGGCTGAATAAAGGGTTAAATGTGCCCGTGTATTGCCACTGCCGAGGCTCTTTGCAGCAGTGGCCATTCATTTCAATGATCAGGAGCAGTTGAGGAGTGGTGTATACACCGTTCCTTTAGCGCCCTAAAGATGCTGCTTGCAGGAGTTTTTTTTTATGTCCTGCCAGTGAATTACCCCAGTTTGAAAGTACTTTAGCTTTTACACTGGGGCTGCAGGGGAGATGTTTTTCAGGCGCTTTACAGTTGCTATTTTTAGCCCAAAAGCGCCTGAAAATGCCCCAGTCTGAAAGGGGTCTAACAGAAAGCTAAAAGGATCAGTGGTGTCAGTAGGACCATTTTGATAGGCATGTACATCGTTAGGGATGAGCCGAACACCCCCCTGTTCGGTTTGCACCAGAACCTGCGAACAGACCTAAACTTCGTGTGAACTTTAGAACCCTATTAAAGTCTATGGGACTCGAATGTTCACAATCTAAAGTGCTAATTTTAAAGGCTAATATGCAAGTTACTGTCCTAAAAAGTGTTTGGGGACCTGGGTCCTGCCCCAGGAGACATGGATCAATGCAAAAAAAGTTTTAAAAACTGACGTTTTTTCAGGAGCAGTGATTTTAATAATGATTAAAGTGAAACAATAAAAGTGTAATATTCCTTTAAATGTGGTACCTGGGGTGTGTGTATAGTATGCCTGTGAAGGGGCGCATGTTTCCTGTGCTTAGAACTGTCGCTGCACAAAGTGTCATTTGTGGAGGAAAAAAAGTATTTTAAAATCACTTGCGGCTATATTGTCGGCTCCCCGTAATACAGAAAACACTCAATGAGTGTTCTCTGTATTAGCCGACAATTCATTCATTCATTGATAAAAAAAAAAAAAAAAAAAAACGTGGAGGTTCCCCTAAATTCAATTACCAGGCCCTTCAGGTCTGCTATGGATATTAAGGGGAATCCCGTGTCAAATGTTTTTAAAAAAATGACGTGGGGGTCCCCCTAAATATCCATACCAGACCCTTTATCCGAGCATGCAACCTGGCAGGCCGCAGGAGAAGAGGGGGGGACGAGAGAGCGCCCCCCCTCCCTCCTGAACCGTACCAGGCCACATGCCCTCAACATTGGGAGGATGCTTTGGGGGTCTGTGACCCCTCAAAGCACCTTGTCCCCATGTTGATGGGGAAAAGGGCCTCATCCCCACAACTCTGAGCGGTGGTTGTGGGGGTCTGTGGGCGGGGGGCTTATCAGAATCTGTAAGCCCCCTTTAACCAGGGGACCCCAGATCCCGCCCCCCCCCGTTTGAAATGGTAAGGGGGTACAAAAGTACCCCTACCATTTCACAAAGAAAGTGTAAAAATGGTTAAATAAGACAAACACACTTTTAAAAAATTCCTTTATTAAAAATAAAAAAAATAAAAAAAAGATTCCAGCGGTGCTAATCCACTCTTGCTATCCAGCGATGGATGATCTGTCTCCACTGTGGAGACACTGCGGGGATCCCAGTGCTGACATTTCTTATATTAGGAGGGTGGGGCCACCCATCACCTGACCCCGCCCCATCTGACGCTGGTGAGGGAAGCCAGGGGTTCCCCAGTGACATATGGGTGACCCCGCCCCCTCTGATGTAACGCAGGTTTCCTTTACATCAGAGGGGGTGGGGTCACCCATACGTCATTAGGGAATCCCTGGCTCCCCTCACCAGCATCAGAGGGGCGGGGTCAGGTGACGGGTGGCCCCGCCCTCCTAATATAAGAAACGCCAGTGCTGGGATCCCCGCAGTGTCTCCGCAGTGGAGACAGAAGACGGATGTATGGACAGCGCTGGACTGAGAGATCCCCCGTCGCTGGATATTATCATCCATCGCTGGACCCCGGAGATCCGTCGCTGGATAGCAAGAGTGGATTAGCACCGCTGGAATCTTTTTTTTTTTTTTTTTTTTAATAAAGGAATTTTTCAAAAGTGTGTTTGTCTTATTTAACCATTTTTACACTTTCTTTGTGAAATGGTAGGGGTACTTTTGTACCCCCTTACCATTTCAAACGGGGGGGCTGGGATCTGGGGGTCCCCTTGTTAAAGGGGGCTTCCAGATTCTGATACATGTGAAAGTCAGAGAACCTGTCGGCACTAGAATTTTGTAGCCAGGTAACACGCACTCAAGTGTGAAAGAACGGGTGAGAACACTGGTAGAAACCTCAGTGGGAATGAGGGATGCTAGAAGGAAAACAGGTATAAGAATAAAAGGGGGGAAGAGGAGCACCTGTCAGGCAGTCTACTAGAATAAAATAGGTATCTAACTAGTGCAGAGTAATAAACTTGTGTACAGAGACCTATTGGGGAAGTGGAAGGTCAAAAGACATGTGAAATTCGGGGATGTAATACTTGAGCAGCAAACTGGAATAGTTATATGATGTATGGACACTAGCTTTATCCTACATTAAGTAGACACGTGCAATTAGTTTCAGACCAAATCTAAATTCGGACCAATTTTTTGGTGATTCGGATGTGTCTGAATCTCTGAGTGACAATAGTAATGAATTTAGTTCAAATTCATTTAATGTAGTTTAATTTATTCATTTTTGAACTAATAAATAAATGAAAGGTATTCTAACTTCTCATTGGTTTGAAGAGGAGAAGAACAAGGGGGGACGGGACTTTATATGAAGTACAAGGTAGCAATAGAATAAATTGGTGAGTGTATAGGAATTTAATTGGTTATGACAGTAATACATACATAAAATGCAGGAACATGGATATAGCATTGATATCAAGAGATCAATATTAAGACTTGTTAAATAACATCGATAGCTCATGGTAACATAACAATAACATTCCAAAATTCACCAAAAGAAGATTGAATGAAATTATTATCACAATAAAGCTTGCAGGACCTATTGCCTTCCTAGGTCAATAAATGAAGATAATACAGTATTGACTTGAGACTCAAATAAATAATGGTAGCAACACAGCAGTTAATAGCTCTACGCATTTCGTGGTTTTTGAACCACTCATCAGGAGCAAAGCACATGATGAATCTATAATAAAATAATAAATGAGTAATCAGATTAAATAATAAATAACATAAACAAAGGAAGGGTGAGTAAACCATGAACCAAGTACATGTTCACTTACTCTGATACACAAATTGGTGATCGTTTGCCTCTCCTGAGCTTCCCGCCACAGCTCCCGGTTGGGGGTGCCCCTGGACGGTTTGCAGCACCCAGGCACCCTATCACCAATTTGTTTATCTGAGTAAGTGAACATGTACTTGATGCATGGTTTACTCACCTTTCCTTTGTTTATGTTATTTATTATTTAATCTGATTACTCAGACTCCTCAGCGAGGCCCGGCACACCCACTGATTGGTTCTGAGAAGGCTGATACCTAAAACGTCCAACCAGGCCTGGATCTGGCTTGTCATGTGCACCTCACTACACACATGACCAAGCAGAACTTCTAACATAGCTCAGCCAAACTGATGTCAAAGTAAACCTACATAATTAACCCTCAGAACCCCTACTGTTCTGAGGCAAAAACTAAATTTACACCTGTATGACACTTTGTCCAAAATGTCACCCACTACACATGTTTAAAGTTACTGAAAATAGTTTATAGCTGTGTAACAGGAGTATACCCAATAGCAGAATGCCAATCTATTGGCACAAAAGATTGGAGTAGAACTGGTGAATTTGGTGTAGGACAGACACTGTAGGCTATTCCAGGACCCTAGGGGTTAAATATGTATGCTTTAATCTTACACAGTCACCAAGTCAATGGTTACTTTAGTTAAAGGTAAATGTTGGCGAGGCTAAACAGGTCATTTGTAGGTAAAGGAAAAGATGAAAAATATTGAAGCTCTGTGAGTTATGTGTAGCAAGGGTACCCAATCACTGAAACCTTAGCCACTATCAAGACAGAGCTGTACATACGTTATAGTAGTAAGAAGCAGAACAGTACCATAGACCATTCTGGGCAACCCTCTGGGGCCATAAAGAAAAGGATGCAAAGTAGAAACAACCAGAGACTATGTAGACTATGGTATGGGTAAAAAAGACTAACCCATGGATAGAGGCTTAACTAAAACTCAGAAACATATGTGCACTTGAGTGATATTGACTCTAAGTGGAGCAAGATTTATGCACAACAACTTACTGAAACCATTTGGAGGGGGGAACAGCCAAGGTAGTGGAATATAGCTCCCAGTGGAATCCAAAAACTTTGTGTGGAAACCGCTGAAGGTAATACTGAAAAATGATTGTAGGAACCCCATAACAGATACCAAACCTTTTCTGAGTTTTAGTGGCAGCCAAAATGAAGGTTCAGTAATTTGAGGCACAAAATACTACCAAATAGTATAGCATTGGCTCTAAAAGGTGTTCAGGTCAGGCTTCATGGGAGGCAGGCGTCACTCTTGGTGAATGTCATTCTGAACATTGAGATCTGAATCTCATAGGTCTTTGTGGTCAAGGTGGAGGTGCCTTCTGAGCTTCCCAGTGACCCAGTGTGAAATCCAACTAGTGAGGGAAAGTCACTACAGGTGTATCAAGAAAAGCCTTCCTTTCTGATGGTATCAAACATTGGCCAAAGCAGGCTTCTCAAAGTATTAGTCTGGAAATGTCAGGCAGTGCTTCAATAGTGGCCCCATCAAAATCTACAGGACCCTCGGACCATGCCTGTAGGCACAGAATATCTCTTGGTGCTGTGGTGTTAGGTCACGAGCTAGATTCTGTAGTGGTGACCCACTCTTCTACCTTATGTAGGGGTTGCTTAAGCTCCTGTATTTTCCTGGTTAAGCAGCTCACTATGGATGCCGCCATTTAATGTTTGATCTCTTTGGTCAGTAGATGAGTGAGCAGAGAGCCTAGATCTCCCTACTTCTGGATGTCCAGTCCCTGTTTCCTTGGGCATGTAGGGGCAGGAGCTGAAAAGTCCCCCCCCCACCCACACACACACACACACACACACACACAAACACACACTTGGATTTTTGACTTTTAATTACCTTATGATTTTGGAAATGGGATTTTTACTCACCTCATACTTTTGTCACAGGATTTTATTTCTGTTTTAGCATTGATTGAAATGCATTTGTGTATGGGATTTTTTTCACAGTATCACTATACAGAAGTTGCAACAAGATAATGGGTATTGAGCTTGTTTTAGTTGAGGGGAGCTTGTAATAAGCATTAGCTGCAGTCAGCAAAATCCTAATGTATAAAGTATAAAAATATAACACATTTATATATTGCAGTTTTTAGATATGGTAGCTGCATTCGTTTTTCTTTTGACTTTTTTTCCTTTATATTTATCTAGTGATTCTGTCAGACGCATTTGCTTTTGTAGCATGACAATGGAAGCATTGATAAACCTGAAGAGGGCTGGTCCTACAGTGAGTATGCACGTACATATATAATGCATGTAATTAAAGAAGAAGCTTCCGGGGAAAAGTGTAAATTTAAAAATGTAATAACTGATTTTAAAACATAAAATAAGGAGGCTGATATTCCATCAGTATTAAGCCTCAGGCAAAAAAGATTGTCTAGCATGTAGTTACACTTTAATCTCTTGGTATACACTATATAGTTCTGGTTGATTCTTATAACTGTCGTCATTTCCTGCAGTACGGTAGATAACCTGGTATGCTTCTCGGTGACAATTCCTCCAACTATTCTGACTACTTCCTTAAGTTGAAAATAGTAAATATAGTCCAGGGCAACTCAACATGATACAGACTAAATGATCAAAAACCGAACCGCAACAATGCACATAAAATAAAGTGTAAAAAAATCCAATGTCCCATGTTTTATTCCAATCACTGACGTAACCAAAATAAATGTATATCTTTAATATTCATGCAAAATATATTTCTTTTAAAACCACCACGCATTCCACCTTGTAAATATACAGCCTGCTCACCTCCTCCTTTGACCTCTTATCATACAATTAGGTCATATAGCTCTTTGATTTGCTAGCCCTTAGGTCTGGTATATGGATATGGACTCCATCTCCAAGTACTTTTCCATATCTTGCTGCCCATTTGTTGAACGTTTACTTCCTTCCTATAGCCTCCACTAGAATTCTTGCATTCAACAGAGTGCGGTATGCCTGTGTCCCCTATAGTGCCAAAATGCTGACTGGATGAGAGTGAACAATACATTGGTTACGTACCTTCATTGTTGTTCAATGTAAATGGTGCTAATCAATTTGAAGAGTGCAACAAATATACACAACATTGCTCCACTAATATGAATCCTGTTTCATGAAAATCAGTTATTACTAACTGATAACTTCTCCACATAAAGCCAGTCAAAAGCATATCAAAGTTTGGCTGGTTCACCAGGATGCGGCTAAATTTAAATCCATCTATGGGCAGGCTGGTTGTACTAAAGTCAATCTATTGATTGACTTCAGTAAAACAGGCCTGTCATTTTTTTTTTCTACAATCACTCCCACTGTCAGAATACAGCGGGAGGTATTCCTTCTTCAACTATAAGTGTTCTGATTAACTTTTTATCCTTACTTTTCTTGGTCATATTACCCTGCCACTCTATACAGTTAAAAACAAGTGCTGTAGGTAGAATATTTATTTCGTTTTTGAAGAATTATACTTTAAGTACAATAAACTTTCCATATTAGTTCTGCTGCTGTCATTTATTATTCATAGTTTTTGAAAACCTGTCAGAAATAAAGATATTAAAGAAATGAAATAAACATTCAGTTATACCTTACACAACCCCCATTTGCTAACAGCAAGTGAAATGGAGGACAGCACACACAACAACAAAAATTGGGTAATATAAGAAAATAGCAGCCAGTGAATTCTCTAAACAGATTACAATACAATACTTTCACAAATAAAGTTATATTTTAAAGGCTACGTACACCTTTTCGGCAGAACTTTATTTTTTTTATAATAGAATAGTTTTGTAATTTCTGCCCCATCCATCCCAATGAGCTTATCTTGCCTCATCTCTAAAAGCTTTACATTTTCATCTGTTTATTTGGATTTTTAAACATGCTTTTTTATTTCATCACTTCCTGTAGATTATATCCCAGCATGCACTGCTTTGCTGCATCACAGAAGAGGGTGTGCTGGGTTTACCGTTCTGGACTCTACCTCCCTCATTGCCATACCTCCTATTTTTTTATTTCCACCCACTTTCTGTACAATCTGATTGTACAATCTCCTTTAGCTCTACCATCAGCTATGCATTGAAAGAGCTTGTGCGAATTGATACAAATTGAATGGGTTGTTCGGGTGGGTCATCCCATTCCATAGTTCTGGTAAATCTAAAGGAAATTGTGCAGAGATTGTACAATCAGGTTTATGACCATTTTATACAAGTACATAGGAGGGAGTGGATGAGGAAACTCAGTTGGCAGGCCATGTTCACATCTTCGCAGAATGGGAACTCATATTCCGGTATGTGTTTTTTTTTTTGGAGCGTTTTCCCTTGAGATGCGAAAGCCAGTTTATTCACTTGAATGGGCTGCCCTACATGTGACAAACTCCCCAAAGAAGCTCCAGAACTTTTGAAGCAGAGTTTTTAGTGCGTTTAATGACAATGCAAATACAAAGCGCATTTACAACACATTTCAGAAATGCATGACAAAATGTGCATTTTCTGTACAGTTTGCCATGCATTTGGAAACATGCAGATATGAATGGAGTCTCATGTTTTTTTCACTTTCAGGCACCATTTACACCTAGCATAGTGGGACGGTACGTTTTTTTTTTGCACATTTTTTTCTGAAACACACATAGGGCAGCCCATCGATTTCAATGGGCTGCTCCACATGTGGCAAAGTTACTAATAGGACATTTTGGGGTGTTGTAATTTGCAGAATTTTTACTGTGCGGTTTTCAGTGTTTGTCCTTTTTTCACTCTACAGACTTCTAGGACACACTTCTCCTGTTTTCAAAACTAAAGCTCTGTCCACATAGACTGTTATCTTATTTCTCAGCTCCTGCATAATGCCAAATGAACAATCTATGCAAGATGAAGGAAAAGTAAAAAGGTCAATGGCTGTGAATTGAGAATGGTGCATTGGAAAACCATGCACCGGCAGTGGTGGGTGGGAGCCAGTACTGTGTCTGGGCCTAGGCTGACAAGGACCAGGCCTAGGGTGGCACTTTGTGGAAGGGTGTCAAAAAAGCCTTTCCCTCCTCTCGAGTCAGCCAATTTAATGCCGTAGCTGCAGCGTTCAGAGAGCGTCTCTCTCATGTAGCATAAAGCATGATGGTTCCTCCCCCTCCCCTCAGCATAGACTGGAGAGCAGAGAGAAAACAAGCTGGTCAGCTTCTCTAGGTGCACATGGAATCACATCAGGGCAGATCGGATTTTGGCTTCGGCAGACGGTCCTAGCTACATAATGTATATCTTGAAGGAGGTGAGAGTTAAATACAGATCCTCACAATCTGTTTCTCCAAACCTCATGCCTCTTATCTGTGCTACAGCTTTAGGACTTTCTCCTATCCCCTGTTATCTGAAATAAAGAGTCTGGTAATTAACCCTATGTGCCCTTGCTAGGAGAGGACTGTGCTTATCTACTCTGCTACAATGAACTTATGTAAACTGCCGCTTCCCTAAATTGTTAACTCTTTACAACTCAATATCTGCAGGCTGGTGCTTCTGGTATCAATGGCGTTTAACACCTTAGTGTCTGCTTGTATATATTGGTTAATCTTTCATAGCTACCTGTATGGCTAATGCAACCTTCTGACATATGGACAAAAGTGTAATTTTTCATTATAGATCAGTCTGGATTTTTTTTTTTTTTAAACAACAGGAGTGCTTTATTATCCAACATACATACACAGTACAAAATGAACAAGAGTACAATGGGTCAAACTACCGGCGCAGCCGGAGCACAGTAGGATACGAAACGTGTTACATACATCAGCATATGTCATTCGGTGATACAAAAAAATACAGACTAAAATACAAACTAAAATACAAACTAAGAGGACGAGGGCTTCTACAAAGACCCAGAGACCACCTCAGCCTCCCGATGTCCACGGGAGCCAGATTCTGTCAAACTTCCACGGACAACCACGATTTAGGTAGGTTATTTTGTACAAAGGCAAAACACTATTCACACTTTTCTCCCACTGAATCACACTAGGAGGAGTGGACGAGAACCATTTACAGATGATTTCTTTCTTAGCGTAAAAAAGTAAATAGGAAATCAACAACTTAGAGTAATAGGGTCTACTTTCATCCGCGTGAATGCCCAGTAGGGCCATCTCAGGAGTCCTAGGGACCTCCAGCCCCAACCGAGTGTTGAGGTGATCAAACACCTCAGACCAATACGTATGCAGTCTGCAGCAGTCCCAGAACATATGAAGGTATGTACCAAGTTCCACCCTGCACCTAGGGCAGTGTGGATCCCTATTAGGGTATATTCTCGCCAGGCGCGTAGGAGTGTGATATACCCTATACAAAAACTTCGTTTGAATAAGTTTATCACCCGCAGAAATGACCAGTTGGGGACCTTTTTCCAAACATTCCTCCCAATCCTCCCGCTCCAGAGATGGGATATCCTCCTTCCATTTGTCCCAAAGAGAGTCCAGCTTATGAGAGTCAATCGGGAGTACAATCCGGTACACATCTGATAGGGGTTTTTGGGGGCCCTCACCCTCAAACAGCTCCTCCAGCGGAGTAGTCCGCAGGGTTGGGGATTCAGGAAACTGTGCCCTAGCCGCATGACGCAGCTGAGCATAACGAAAGAACATCCAGCCAGGCAGGCCATGGGAGCGAGTCAGCTGGCCAAACGTCAGCAGGGTACCTGCCGGCATAACATCCCGCAGAGTTGTAATCCCAAATCGCACCCAGATCTGCGGGTCTGGAATTGTCCTAAAGTGGGGAAGGTTAGGGTTATTCCAGAGGGGCTGGGCCGGGGACCAGTCACCCGGCCGAACAAATCTGCGCCCCGCCATCTTCCATACCCGAAGAGAAGCCTTCGTCGGCCCAGGAAGAGCCGCGCACGCCCCAGCCCCCCTGTATACTAGGCCCTGCAGGTCAGATACGGAGCCCACCAGCGCTGCCTCCAAGCGCACCGCCACGTTCGAATCCCGCGCCGCGAACCACCATGAAACAGTGACCAGCATAGCGGCCCAGTAGTAAAATCGCAAGTTGGGAAGGGCTAGACCTCCCACCCTTACCGGGGACTGAAGCGTAGACTTAGCCAACCTAGGGGCAGCACCATTCCACAAGAAGGAGCTAATACACTTATCCGCCTCCCGGAAAAAGGAGCCCGGAACCCACCCCGGACAGTTCCGAAATATGTAATTGAACTTAGGGAGAAGCACCATTTTTAGAATGTTTATCAGTCTGGATTTTAGTGTCCATCCTGCTGACTACAATTAAGACTGATGGATATTTTTTTTTAGTTTCAATATATTTATTCAATATAAAATATAAAGTACAGAAGAATATGTAGGACCATATGTCCTGCATTGGTCAACATGGCCAAGATAACAACATGAGTAGGGTAAAATGTAAGGCACACAGAAATCGTAACATGAACATGTAACCTAAGTCACAATCATTGAAAAAAGGTATGGTAGAGTAGAGTATTATGGTGCTGAACAACTGGTCATCGTGAGGGTGTTGGGCTTAGGGGAATGGGAGAGCTGGCCCACCACCCCAAATGGGATCACACTGTGGCCGGTGCTCTACACTCCCCGTCCCAAACACCTGGAGTGTACCAAGTTTTTCAGCATTTCTTGAACATGGGAATAAACCCAGAGAAAATGGCATGACATATAAAACGAATCAGATGATGGGAAGTGATGAGGTAATCATTGTTCTGTCAAGTAACATGAAGTTATTGATGGGTAGAGAGTGCCATTTACCATAATGAGACTAGACACCTGAGTTTGCTAGGTCCATAAAGGTGATGGCCAAAGCCCATTACCAAAGGAAAGAGAAGAGGATGAGAAGAAAGAAGAAAAGCTTAGAGGAGAAAGAGATGAACTGACTGGGGAAGAGTGGGACAGAGTGTGGTTGATTTGAGGTCAGGGATGTAGTGGAACACCTAACAAAGTTGCCCAGGGTTCCCAAACTTTTATTTTCTGTTGTGTCATAATCCAGGAAATGTTTCTTTTAGCTAGTAGCGTTGAGACAATTGTTTTTTTCCAACCTTTGACTAGGGTAAGTTTGGCTCCCAAAAGGATGAAGAAAATCAGGCATTGTGTACTGCTGGAGACTTCCCACGCTGGAAAGTTGAGGAGAGCAATTAGGGGGGACGTTGGAATGGGGGTCATGGTGACCTAACAAATCCAGGAGAAGATTTTGTTCCAGAAACTCCTTATTCTGGGGCATCCCCACAGCACATGAACATGAAACATATCACCTATGAGGTCACACCCCTGAAAGCATAGGGGGATGACTTGGGGTATAGCTTGGCCATTTTTGATGTGACTAGGTACCATATGGAAATTGCTTTTATACTTGCTTCTGCGGGGCTAGAGTTGAGGACCCCCTTGTATGATTGAAAGAAATTTCTGTTCATTGTTTCCAGTTTCCATTGTTGAGAGAGATCTTCTTCAGGCTAACACGTAGGGAGTCTTTTGAGTGAGTGGAGGACAGTGCCCTATAGATCACCATGATTCCCTCCCCCCTCTGCTCATTGCCTGGCCACACCACTGTTCGTAGGTAGTGATTTGGAGGCTATAAGATTGCGTTTTACATAGTTTGTGATGAAAGTTGGAGTTTTGAGTGTAGCGAAAGAGCTCAGAAGGTGGCATATCCAGATTGCTGATGCAGAAGGCTTTGGAAAGTGGGCCCATGGATCTGAGGAAGTGTCCTATTCTATATAGCCTTTTGTCAAGCCACCATCTGAAGGCTTTTATGTTTAGCCCTGGTGGAAATCCCGGGTTTTGGAAGAGGTGTTTTAGCATTACAATGGGGGAGGTCAGTTGGTAGTTACCCTTCAGGCTGTCCCAGAGGGCAAATGAGTGAGAGTGTCGGGGGCATAATATTGGGGGTCTAATTTTTTTTCTGGCACCATTGGAGATAATCTAGGCTGTGGCGTAGGACCACCTGATGTTCGATATGAATCCAGTCAGCTAGTTCCCAGCATGAGTACACTGCAGAGATCTGAGCTAGTTGAGTAAGTTTGGAAGACCCAGGCCCCCTCCTCTCTTGACCAGAAAAGGACCAATTTTAAGAGCCTGCATCCCCCCCCCCCTCCGACATATATAATAATTTGGATTTGAAATTGTTTTAGGCAGGCCTTGATTAGGGGGATAGGAAGCGCTCTGAAGTAGTATAAAATGCGAGGGAGTAGCGTCATTTTTATTGTGTTAATTCTGCCCAACCAGGATAGAAAGAGCTGAGACCAACTTGATAAGTCATCCTCCAGATTTTTAAATAGCTGGGGGTAGTTGGCCTAATATAGGAGTTCAACCTTGGAGGTTATCTTAATCCCCAGGTATGTGATAGACGTGTTGCTCCAGGTAGATTGAAATCTCTCTCTAAGCCTGATGAGCAGAGAATCTGGGATATTAATGTTGAGTGCTTGGGATTTAATATAGTTGACCAGGAGCCCCAAGATTATCCCAAAGTTGTCCAGTAGCTGGCAAATGTTAGGGAGTAGTGATGGCCGAACGGTTCGCCCGGCGGTCGTTTCGCGGCGAATTTCCGACATTCGCGGTCCGCACGTTCGAACGCCTTTTTCCGTCGTTCGCCGCGGCGGACTTACGTGTTTAATGTATACAAGAACTTTAACCTTTGGTGACACGTTTATCATGTGATACAGGACAGCCAATTGAGACATGACAGCACATGGACACTTGTACATTCCCCCTAACCTATAAATACACCCGATCCGGTGGCCATTTTACATTCTTTCTTCTGTTACGATAGGGACAGGTTCCTGTGTGGAGTAGGGAGAGATAAACCACTAGCTATTTGGTACACAAAAGTTCTTTTCAGGACTGGTATAGGTGTTAGGTGTTGATAGGTTTGCTGTGCTGCTGATTCTTGCAGCAGCCTGAGTGTCTTTTGTTAGTTTAGAGAAAGGGAAAGGACGGTGTATGCTACAGGGACAGCCAGATTAGTCTTTCATCATCATCATCATCATCATCATCATTAGCTGTTACTATCAAGGTCCACAAAAGAGCTGTTCCAGTAACCACTAATCGTTCTCTTTTTTTGCCAATTTGTATAGGGACAGGAAGGAAGCAGTGTTGTCAGGCAGTGAGGGTAATTTTAAAGACTTGCTGTTATTATTAGTTCCACAAAGGTTCTTTTCAGGACTGGTATCAGTGGTACAGTAATAGGCTTGTACATGTATAATATTCTTTCTTCCAAATATAGAAAGGATATTATACTTGACTGCTGCCCTTCTGCTGCAGTCTGCTAAACATTCACAACTCACTTGTTCCACAAAAGTTCTTATAAGGACTGGTAACTTGGTATAGGGTGCTACGGTACATAGGCTTGAGTGCGGTACAGTCTGCTGTTCTGTAAGGACCGCTATCGGTCCACAATAGATAGGGTTGACGTGCACCACTGCTGACCGCTGCCCTATACTGCAGCAGTCCTTCAGCGGTATAGGGACTGACGTACAGTCTGCTAATCACTAACACACAACCTGCTTGTTCCACAAAAGTTCTTATAAGGACTGGTAACTTGGTATAGGGTGCTACGGTACATAGGCTTGAGTGCGGTACAGTCTGCTGTTCTGTAAGGACCGCTATCGGTCCACAATAGATAGGGTTGACGTGCACCACTGCTGACCGCTGCCCTATACTGCAGCAGTCCTTCAGCGGTATAGGGACTGACGTACAGTCTGCTAAACACTAATACACAACCTGCTTGGTCCACAAAAGTTCTTATAAGGACTGGTAACTTGGTATAGGGTGCTACGGTACATAGGCTTGAGTGCGGTACAGTCTGCTGTTCTGTAAGGACCGCTATCGGTCCACAATAGATAGGGTTGACGTGCACCACTGCTGACCGCTGCCCTATACTGCAGCAGTCCTTCAGCGGTATAGGGACTGACGTACAGTCTGCTAAACACTAATACACAACCTGCTTGGTCCACAAAAGTTCTTATAAGGACTGGTAACTTGGTATAGGGTGCTACGGTACATAGGCTTGAGTGCGGTACAGTCTGCTGTTCTGTAAGGACCGCTATCGGTCCACAATAGATAGGGTTGACGTGCACCACTGCTGACCGCTCACCTATACTGCAGCAGTCCTTCAGCGGTATAGGGACTGACGTACAGTCTGCTAATCACTAACACACAACCTGCTTGTTCCACAAAAGTTCTTATAAGGACTGGTAACTTGGTATAGGGTGCTACGGTACATAGGCTTGAGTGCGGTACAGTCTGCTGTTCTGTAAGGACCGCTATCGGTCCACAATAGATAGGGTTGACGTGCACCACTGCTGACCGCTGCCCTATACTGCAGCAGTCCTTCAGCGGTATAGGGACTGACGTACAGTCTGCTAATCACTAACACACAACCTGCTTGTTCCACAAAAGTTCTTATAAGGACTGGTAACTTGGTATAGGGTGCTACGGTACATAGGCTTGAGTGCGGTACAGTCTGCTGTTCTGTAAGGACCGCTATCGGTCCACAATAGATAGGGTTGACGTGCACCACTGCTGACCGCTGCCCTATACTGCAGCAGTCCTTCAGCGGTATAGGGACTGACGTACAGTCTGCTAAACACTAATACACAACCTGCTTGGTCCACAAAAGTTCTTATAAGGACTGGTAACTTGGTATAGGGTGCTACGGTACATAGGCTTGAGTGCGGTACAGTCTGCTGTTCTGTAAGGACCGCTATCGGTCCACAATAGATAGGGTTGACGTGCACCACTGCTGACCGCTCACCTATACTGCAGCAGTCCTTCAGCGGTATAGGGACTGACGTACAGTCTGCTAATCACTAACACACAACCTGCTTGTTCCACAAAAGTTCTTATAAGGACTGGTAACTTGGTATAGGGTGCTACGGTACATAGGCTTGAGTGCGGTACAGTCTGCTGTTCTGTAAGGACCGCTATCGGTCCACAATAGATAGGGTTGACGTGCACCACTGCTGACCGCTGCCCTATACTGCAGCAGTCCTTCAGCGGTATAGGGACTGACGTACAGTCTGCTAATCACTAACACACAACCTGCTTGTTCCACAAAAGTTCTTATAAGGACTGGTAACTTGGTATAGGGTGCTACGGTACATAGGCTTGAGTGCGGTACAGTCTGCTGTTCTGTAAGGACCGCTATCGGTCCACAATAGATAGGGTTGACGTGCACCACTGCTGACCGCTGCCCTATACTGCAGCAGTCCTTCAGCGGTATAGGGACTGACGTACAGTCTGCTAAACACTAACACACAACCTGCTTGGTCCACAAAAGTTCTTATAAGGACTGGTAACTTGGTATAGGGTGCTACGGTACATAGGCTTGAGTGCGGTACAGTCTGCTGTTCTGTAAGGACCGCTATCGGTCCACAATAGATAGGGTTGACGTGCACCACTGCTGACCGCTGCCCTATACTGCAGCAGTCCTTCAGCGGTATAGGGACTGACGTACAGTCTGCTAATCACTAACACACAACCTGCTTGTTCCACAAAAGTTCTTATAAGGACTGGTAACTTGGTATAGGGTGCTACGGTACATAGGCTTGAGTGCGGTACAGTCTGCTGTTCTGTAAGGACCGCTATCGGTCCACAATAGATAGGGTTGACGTGCACCACTGCTGACCGCTGCCCTATACTGCAGCAGTCCTTCAGCGGTATAGGGACTGACGTACAGTCTGCTAAACACTAATACACAACCTGCTTGGTCCACAAAAGTTCTTATAAGGACTGGTAACTTGGTATAGGGTGCTACGGTACATAGGCTTGAGTGCGGTACAGTCTGCTGTTCTGTAAGGACCGCTATCGGTCCACAATAGATAGGGTTGACGTGCACCACTGCTGACCGCTCACCTATACTGCAGCAGTCCTTCAGCGGTATAGGGACTGAGAGTTTTGTCACAGGGTCATTTAAAAAATGACATGCAGAGGAAGAGGCAGGCCCTTCCGCAGGGGTGGTAGGGGTAGGGCAGGAGCAACAGGCTTGAGCCAAAGTGGGAAGTTGCAGAAGGTGCGTTCAATTACTTTAAAGGATGCACCAGACTTGGTTGAGTGGCTCGCTCAGCCTTACTCTTCTGCACCCTCCTCATCCTCTCGATCTGCACCCTCTTCTTCACTCTCTGCTATGTGCACCCCCAAAGACACTACCACCAACAACACGACCACCACCACCACCACCACATACCTTCCGCTTGAGTCACTGGAATTATTTTCCGATCCATATCAAGAGGACATTTCTGATGCGCAGCCACTCTTGGTATTGGATCAGGAAGAGGAGGTAGCAACAAGCGCTACTCAGCAGTCTGACGCCAGTACCCAGATCAGCCCAAGGAGGAGGTTGGTCCCCGGTGTTGCTGCCTACTCCGAGATCTCTACTTATAGCGGTGGGGAAGGTGACGTTGATGATGACGTGTCTAGTGATGTCACGTGGGTGCCCACAAGAGAGGAAGAGGAGGGGAGTTCAGAGGGAGATATGGACCAGCAGATAGGGAGGAGAAGCAGCAATGACTTACATTGCACAGCAGGGACAAAGCAGACTGCAAATGTATCAGGAGCGAGTCATCGACCATGTACGGTCACATCTGGCGCTCCCAGGACACCGGCACATGGCTCCGCAGTGTGGGCTTTTTTTAACGTGTCCGCTGCTGACAATAGCGTTGCCATCTGCAATCTTTGCAGTCAACGCGTTAGTCGCGGTAAGCCCAATACTCACCTAGGGACGACCGCCTTAAGAAGGCACATGAGCAGCCATCACCGAGCCCAGTGGGAGCAACGGAACACACAAAGCCACACTGCAGGCTCTCACCGTCCAGCCTCGTCTTCTACTTCTCCTTCTCCTCTCTCCTCACAATTGTCCTCCACTCCACCTTCCATCACGCCAAGCTCACATTTTTCTGCAAAAAGGCAGGCTTCCGTGGGCCTAATGTTTGAGCGTAAAAAAATGATGATGCCGGATAACCCTCTTGCCCAACGGTTGGCGGCTGGCTTGTCAGAACTCATAGCCCGCCAACTACTGCCATATAAACTGGTGGACTCGGAGGCCTTTCGCAAATTTGTGGCCATTGGAACACCACAATGGAAGGTCCCAGGAAGGAAGTATTTCTCAGAGAAGGGCATCCCAGAGCTATATGGCCATGTTCAGCGGCAAGTGAATGTATCTCTGGCACACAGTGTCGGTGCCAAGATACATCTGACCACAGACACGTGGTCTAGCAAACACGGGCAGGGAAGGTATATCAGTTTTACTGCCCACTGGGTGAACCTTCTGACGGCCGTCAAGCATGTAACCCGTGGCACCCGTGTAGATTTGGTTTTACCGCCACGGATTGCATGCAGGCCTGACTCTTCTTCTCCTCCTCCTACTCCATCCTCCTCCCTCTCCTCCTCAGCTGCCTCCTCCTTTTCCGCTGCTAGCGTCTCTTCCACTGCACCGCCCAAGCTCCCCAGAACCTATTCCACATGCCAGGTGAGACGTTGCCATGCCGTGCTGCGTCTGTTGTGCCTGGAAGCAAAGAGCCACACTGGCCCGGCACTCCTTTCAGCTTTGCGTTCACAGGCAGATGAGTGGCTAACACCGCTCAATTTGACAGTTGGTAAAGTGGTGTGTGACAACGGTGCCAATCTGCTTAGCGCATTGAAACAGGGCAAAATCACGCACGTGCCGTGCATGGCACACGTCTTAAACTTGGTCGTGCAGCGATTCCTTGTCAAATACCCTGGGGTCCAGGACATCTTGCGGCAGGCAAGGAAAATCTCGGCCCATTTCAGAAGATCTTACACGGCCATGGCTCGCCTTGCTGACATTCAGCGGCGACACCATCTGCCGGTCAGACGTCTTATTTGCGATTGCCCGACGCGATGGAACTCAACCTTCTATATGCTTGATAGGCTGCTCCAGCAGAAACGTGCAGTTAACGTCTACCTGTATGAACTCTGCGAAAGAAACGGTTCTGGGGAGCTGGGTTTTTTTTCACCGCGCCAGTGGCTGCTCATGCGCGACACATGCAGACTTCTGCGGCCATTTGAGGAGATCACCAAACTGGTCAGTCGCAGCCATGGCGCCATCAGTGACATGGTACCTTATGCCTTCTTTCTGGAGCGTGCATTGCGTCGTGTCATTGATCAGGCTGTGGAGGAGCAGGAGCGGGAAGATGAGGAAGTCGCAATGCTGGATGAATTCCCAGGGGGGGCTACTCTATCTGAGACAAGTCAACAACAGGAGTCTGATGAGGAGTCAGAGGAGGATGGTGCCGGGGCGGATGAGCAGGAGCAAGAAGAGCATGCTTTAAACCTTTCTGGGATCCCTGTTGTGCGAGGATGGGGAGAGGAGAATGAAGAGGACGACATTATCCTGGATGATGAGCAGGAGCCAGGCCACCACACCGCTTCCACTTTAGTGCAAATGGGGGCCTTCATGCTCCAGTGTTTTAATAGGGACCCCCGTATAAAAAGCATGAGGGTCAAGGACCAGTACTGGGTGGCAACGTACTTAGACCCCCGGTACAAACACAAAATGGCGGAAATGTTACCGCCGTCGCAGAGGGCTGTCAGAATGCAGCACTTCCAGGCCTTGCTTCGAGAAATGCTGCATTCTGCTTTTGCGTGCGCTGGCAGAGGAGCAATTCCCACTCCCAGAGAAGGATTTGCGGGTACCAATCCAACAGCGCCTGCAAGAAGAGGCCGGTTTGAAGATGTGTTGGTGACTTCGGATATGAGGTCATTCTTTCAGCCGACCCATCGACAGGTGTCATCCGGATCCAGCATCAGGGAACGCCTAGACCGTCAGGTGTCCGACTACATTGGGTTAACGGCCGATGTGGACGCTCTGAGGAGTGATGAACCCCTAGACTACTGGGTGGGCAGGCTTGACCTCTGGCCAGAGCTTGCCCAATTTGCAATCGAACTGTTGGCTTGCCCCTCATCCAGTGTCCTGTCCGAAAGGACGTTCAGCGCAGCAGGGGGGATTGTGACCGATAAGCGTACTCGCCTAGCTCACCACAGTGTTAACTACCTCACATTTCTAAAAATGAATGAGGCATGGATCTCGGAGGAATTCAACACATGTGACCAGTAGACCATGTATATGTCTATAAACTATTTTTTTAATCAAGCACACAGACCTTCTTAATTCATTTGGCTCACTTCCTTGACCCAAAAAAGCACACCGTACTATATGCCCCTACCCTCCTCTTTGAAGAGGTTGAGCGGTGTCATATTTCTACTGGGGCTGCTTATGATATCCCTGTGCTGTGCTGACTTCCTCCTGGGGGTTCTTATTATGAAGGGATCACACTATCCCTGTGCTGTGCTGACTTCCTCCTGGGGGTTCTTATTATGAGGGGATCACACCATCCCTGTGCTGTGCTGACTTCCTCCTGGGGCTGCTTACGGTGCTGCTGTCAGTGCTGTATGTCACGGTGCTGCTGTCAGCGCTGTATGTCACGGTGCTGCTGTCAGCGCTGTATGTCACGGTGCTGCTGTCAGCGCTGTATGTCACGGTGCTGCTGTCAGCGCTGTATGTCACGGTGCTGCTGTCAGCGCTGTATGTCACGGTGCTGCTGTCAGCGCTGTATGTCACGGTGCTGCTGTCAGCGCTGTATGTCACGGTGCTGCTGTCAGCGCTGTATGTCACGGTGCTGCTGTCAGCGCTGTATGTCACGGTGCTGCTGTCAGCGCTGTATGTCACGGTGCTGCTGTCAGTGCTCTGTATTACGGTGCTGCTGTCAGATGCCTCTATCACGGTGCATGTGTCATTCCGGTATGTCACGCTGCTGGTGATCATCTCCTGCACCCTCTTCTTTGCCTACCCTGGTCCCTGACCTTCCCTCTCCTCCATTGCCTTCATTAGCTCCATAGTCCTGAATTGTTAGAACAATTTCCCAAATAAAATAAAAATGCTTGTAGTTATCGATCCCAAATTCACCTCATACATGTATTATGTCATTGTCCAGATGGTGGGACTACGTTTTACCCCCTAATAATTACCACGTGGCCGCAAATTCGACATGAAGGTTTGCAAAGTTCGCCTCCCATTGAAGTCAATGGGGCCCGCGGCGAACGTTCGGTTTCGCGAACGTTTGGGTCCGTTCGCATTTCGCGTTCGCGAAACGTCCCGTCGGAAGTTCGTCCATCACTATTAGGGAGGGAAGTTAACGGGAATGAGATAAAAAGGAGTATGTTGTCAGCAAACAGGGTGCATTTATGTCATTGTGGATCCACATTGAATGCCGTGTATGCTGGATTATTTCTAATGCCTACCGCTAGCGTCTCGATTGCTATAGCAAATAGCAGAGGTCGAGAGCGTGGATCCTTGCCTGGTGCTGCCCCTAGATGAGAAAAGATTCTGAGTAAAATCCCTGCAGGTGCACCTCAGCTGATGGGGTGGAATACAGAGCACGCATGATATTAAGGAAGGATTCTCCAAATCTCCAGAGTTTTCATGGTGGAGAAAATATAGGGGCAGTTGACAGAGTCAAAGGCTTTTTGGAGGTCTAGGGAGAGGAGACAGCCCTGCCTAGGATAATTATTGTCGTGGTTTAAGTTGAGGCGGGAAATTATGTCAATGGCGTGGTGGATTTGGTCTGGTCCCTGTCTCCCAGGAATGAAACCCACTTAGTCCTTGTTGATATATAAGCTGGTGAAGGAAGCTAAGCGGTCCGCAAGTATTTTAATCAGAATCTTTAAATCATTGTTTATGAGTGAAATCGGTCTATAATTGCTTACTGAGCTGGTTTAGGGAGAACTGTAATATAAGCCGTGTTAATCAAGTTATCTAGCAGGTCTCCCTGTCGCAGAGCATTAAAGAAGCGGGCCATGTAGGGAGCAAGATTTGTGGAAAAGGTTTTGTAACAAGGGACAGTAAACCCGTCCAGGCCAGGGGCAGATTGTGACTTTAAGTTTTTGATAACTGCGCATACTTCCTCTGATGAGATATGGTCATCTAATTTCAGGCAGTGTCTGTCTTCCAATCAGAGGATCTGTATGTTTTCAAGAAACTGGTCCACCGCCTGCTGAGAGGGGCAATTATCCCCACTATATATAGTGATTTGTAAAAGTTTTGAAATTCCCCCATAATGAGTTGGGGGTTCTGGGACAGGGTGCCACCACTAATATTAATTTTGGGGAGAGCAAAGGATCTGATCTTCATCGTAAGTCTACCCACAAGCATAGAACCAATTTTTATCGCCATGGCAATAGAATTGAGATCTACACCAATGCAGCCACTTGTTGTCAAAGCCAAGTTAAGGGCTGTGCAAGCTGAGTCAAGCTTTTCTGTGGACACAGATCTAGGATTGGCTTTGTGTTTTTTTCGATAATGTGAGAAACTCCTGTTCCAGTTTTGTTATTTCCGCCCTTTCAGTCCTGTGGATCTGGTAAGCTATTTGAATGAGCTGTCCTCTGATCCTGGCTTTATGAGCCGCCGAGAGGCATGAAAAAGTGATATCAGGGGTGTTGTTTGTTAGAAAACAGTTCTCAATAGCGCCATCAATCTCCTTTACCCTTTTCGGATCACTCAGGATGGACTTGTTGAGTCTCCCGCATCTGTGGCTCAAAGGATGCTGTAGGGTCAGAAAAACCATAGAGTGATCCAACCAGATGGAGTCTCTAATATAAGAAGCGGTACTGTAGTGGTGGCAATGAAAATGCGGCCTATTCTTGCAAAGGAGCAGGCTCTGTTTAGTGGGGTCTAGTGAGGCATCTGCCCGGGGGGGCGTGATTTGTCTAAGCCCTGATCAAATGCAGTATTCAAATCTCCCCCAAATATTACTGTGCCCTCCAACATGGGGGTCAGGGTTTTTAGCATGGCTTGGAAAAAGGAGAGTTGACCCTTGTTGGGGGCATAATAAGAAATGAGAGAGTAAAGATGGCTATCAAGTTCCCCTATGATCAAGATGTACCTGCCCTCCAATTCTGATTTGAGGGAAAATTTGCACTTATGGGAGATGAGAATGCCCACTCCCTTGGTTTTGTCATCTGCATTGGCCAGGTAGGAGGGGAATTTAGAATTAATAAATATTGGGCAATAGCGTTTAGGGAAATGCATTTCTTGTAGGAGGGCAACGTCTATTTTTTGAGAGTGTAGGTATTGGAGGACTTTCCACCTCATGGCCGGGAAATTCAATCCCTGAATGTTATGGGAAACTACCCTTAGGGGGTGTAGCACTGGAGGGTAGTCAGTCATTCTGCATAAGGGTGAACTACACGAGCGTAACAAAGGCACTAGTCTCCACGGGTTCCAAGGCACCCAGCCTGCTGGAACAGGACCTCTGACTCTGTGGGTGTGTGTCGGCGGGCTCTTCCCAAGTCGGCCTCTGTAAAAGAGCAGTAGTTAATATAGCACAGGGGGAAGAAAAGAGGAGAGAGAAATGGAAGATGAGGGAGTCTGCCGGAAGGTGGAGGAGATAGTGTACTCCAACTTTAAGGAGAACCATAACAATATGAGGGAGTCTCCCGGAAGGTGGAGGAGATAGTGTACTCCAACTTTAAGGAGAACCATAACAATAATACCTTTTTTAAGAAGGGATCAATCCTGTCAAGAGAAGTGTATGATGCCTGTTCTACAAAAACAGGAGGGGATGTATGAGCACCACTGCAGCCATGAGGCAACTCTCATAGAAAAGTAACTGGGGAGCTGGGGCCTAGGGCCTGCATATAACATGGGCACCTCAAATGTATCATGCCCTGAGACAATAAACTTAACCATAACTTTAATTTTTAACCCAGATAATCAAGACCATCTGGATTATGTGTGAGTTTGGAAAGGGTAGGGGGAGGGGGAGAGGTGGGGTGCAGGGGGAAAGTTGGTTTTAGGGGGGTAGGGAAGGAGGCAAAGAAAGGGTGAGCTCTGGTAGGAGTCCTCCGAGCAAACAGGGGTAAAATGATGATGAACTGTCTGGGACAACTCAGGGAGGGAGGGCCTCCTTGGACTTTTTGGATCTAGTGGTCTCCCAAACTGGAGGCAGTGGGCAGTAGGGAGTTGTCTTTTCGCAAAGTTAGGAGTCGGTCCAGGCTGGAGATTATTCGAGCATGACGGATAAAGCCTAGATGTAGCAAAAGTCTTTCACCCTCCTGGAGAGATGCGGACGTGTATGCTTTGCCTTTGAAAATGAGTTTGAGTTGGAACAGAAAGAGCCACGAATACTTGATTTCTTTATCTGTCAAAATCTTGAGCAAAGGTTTTATGGCACTTTGTTTTTGGATGGTAGAGGGAGACAAGTCCGCAAAGATTTGAAGCTCATGTCCCTGGAATAAGAGCTTAGACAGAGCTTGTGATTTGCGCATCACCTCCTACTTGACGGTATAGAAATGTGGCTTTACCACAATGTCTCTATGGAGCCTGTCAGATCTCGGTAGCGTAAAGCCCTGTGGGCTCGGTCTAGCTCCAATCTATGCTGTGGAATGTCAGGGAGTAGTTCCTTAATGAAAGCTCAAATTGTTTTGGGGATATCTTTATAGGATTCAGGGAGACCTCTTTCCCTGAAGTTGTATCTCCTATTCCTGTTCTCGAGGTCATCAATTTTAGCATTGGCTGTCTCACGTTGATCCTGTAAGAGTTGGATGCAGTCTGTATTTTGATTTGTTCTGGTAATGGTGGCTTCTAAGTTGTTTTCTATGATCTCCATGCGGGATCCTATGGTTTAGAGATACACTTTGATATCACTTGTGATATTGTTAGCAGTGTCATGTATTGCCCTATCAAGGAGATCAGCAAATTTATCAAATAAGTCAGCTACATTCACTGGCTGGACTAGGCCCAAATCCCCAGGCTGTAGTGGCTGGTGGGACTAAGGAGGGCCGGCCTCCATGGGGGAGAAGTCCAGATCGGCCAGGGAATGCTCAATTAGAGACTCTGTGGAGGCAGGGGTTGCAGGACCCAGGGGGTGTACTCGCAGAGAAACCCAGCTGCAGCGTGGAAGATGGAGGTGCAGCCTGGGCACTGGTAAAGCGGACTGGAGCTGGACAGGGTTGGCGGGCCACCATTTTGGAAGTTGCTGCCCGCAACTTTTCAGCTCCAAATATGGTGCTGAGGTTTCTCCTCACTGAGCCCATGGAAATGGGAGGGTCCTTGGGGTATTCGTTGACCATGGGGGGTTGATCCAGGTGGGGATTGTGGGTGCTCATGGCGCTGGAGGACCTCGGTTGGCTGGAGTTGGATGGAGCTTCTGGACTAAGCGTCTATTTCAGGAACCACTGCACATGCACCCCCCTGATGGATATTTTTTTTTACTTTTTTTGTGTCTTTTTACCTACACATGTCTCCATTCAGAGTGAACAATGCAGTTTACTGAAAAGTCCAATGATTTTTCCCTGCCTCCTTATGATCTATCCAATCTCTGGTGTGCCTGCTTCATTAGCTGCGTCCATACTCCACCCCCTGATACGCACACAGACACACTTTCTGTTTGTATGTTAAAGCAGAGCTCCATGCAAAAGTGGAACTTCTGCTTATCCTAACCCCCCGGTGCCACATTTGGCACCCTTTAGGGGGGAGGGTGGAACAGGTACCTGTTTTTGGCAAGTACCTGTCCCCACTTCCAGGAGACGGAGCCACAGCTCTGTCTCTCAGAAGTTCAGCCTCTCCTCATTCCTCTACCACCAGGCCAATTAGATAGTGCAGCAAGCTTCGCGCATGCACAGTAGTGAACCAGCTGTCAAGCCGAAAGGCTTCACTGCTGGGTTCCCTTAACCGTAATGGCAGTGGCTGCACCCAACAGCCGATCCAAAGATGAACATTAATATTAAATTGGTACATGGGGGAGCTGGAATTTACAAAAAAATGACTTCGCCTTTAAGTCTACCTGTTTTTATTAAGGCGGGGTTTGGGGAAAGCCAGAATTTAAGTGTATTATTTTATTTCTTTGTAAAAGGCCTGAAGTTTTAATCGAAATAATTACTTTTTTTATATTCTTTTAATGTATTTTCTACACCTCTCCGCAGCTTGCACATACCTATAGTTTACTGTTCATAAGTGGAAAGAAATGCTCTTTATATATAAAGTATATTTCTCATTTATTCAACAGAGGTATAGCAAGGGAAATCTAAATACAAATATACAGAACGGTTTCTAGCTGCTAAGGTTGTCCCAGTTTTAATCTCCAGTTGGAAATATACAGTTAATACTAGTAATTCAGATAACTTTATGCGCTAAAATAGAAAATTAAACCAAGTAGCTGGAAACACATTTTTATTATGTTGCATAAAACTTGCATGAGTTCTACTAAGATTAAGTCCCAATGTTCTCAAACACGTCACATATCTTTTTGTAGATTATTTGATTTGTGACCTTAAAATTCAGTTGCCAATGCCTGTCTGTATTCTGAGTACATTAAATATGTTTTCAGAGTTATTAGCATTTTTAATTATAGATAATATTGTTCTGTTCTTTCCTGGAATGTTTATTTATTATTAATGCAATTTTCCTGTTAAGAAGCCACAGTTGTATCAACTGTTGGTCCATGCTCAAGTGTGACAGCTTAACATTTCACCTACAATATTCAGAATAGCTTAAAATGAATATACCTTGATATAACAATTATATATTAGATAAGTGTATACTTAAACAATGCATATATTTTTAGAAGAGAAAAAAATGCACTTGCTTTAACCCGTGATCTGCCATTGACATAGGGCATACAGTTGGACAGATTAGCTTCTAACTGGCCAGGTCACTATGCTTTATGTTAACAGCATTCCTCCTTCTGCTATCGGCTCATGGTTGCTTTAGCAGCCATCCCCTTGTATCAGATGTTTACTCCTGACTGGCTTGATTAAAGGAACAGATATGATTATTAGCTGATATGTCAATGATCATAGCAAATAATTTTAAAAGTGACCTATCCCTCCCTCCACCATTACCACCAAGCCTGGCCATTTTACCACAACAGATCTTCCCTACTTTGTACCTGTAAACATTTAAATCTGTGTCTTATGCCGTGATCCCCCCGCTGTACCTTCTGGATCCCCTGATGCCCTCCCCCCTCCTTTTTAGAAGGGAGAGATAGGGCTGAGCATGGGCACCCAGTGGAGTGTAGAGGAACCAGTGACAGGTGCATACTGTAAACAGCTTGATTCTGTGTCCCCTACAACAGCCTACCATCTCCACTGTGCCCTCCAACCCCCCCCCCCCCCCCCCCCCACACACACTGCAATCCCCTACTTGTAGCTGCAGAGAGAGTAGGCTGTGCAGGGGAGAAGATTGCTGGTGCCCCGTAGCTGTTCCGCGTTGTTGAGTGCAGTATATTTTCTGAAGGCACATAAGCATTAGAATAAAGAAATAGTGCTACTCATTTTTTAGGGCACATGACAGGTGCAAAAATGTTTATCAAGAAGATTTTTTTTTGATAAAACTACATTAACCACTTAAGGACCGAGCCTCTTTTTGAGATGTGTTGTTTACAATTTAAAAACATTTTTTTTTTGCTAGAAAATTACTTGGAACCCCCAAACACATAAAAAAAAATTCTAACACCCTACAGAATAAAATGACGGTCGTTGCAGTTATTGTCAGTTATTATTATTTGACTATATGACTATGTTAGCAATCTTTAAAAAGTAAAGATTTAAGGCAGAGTTCCACCCAAAAATGGAACTTCCACTTTAAGTGAAGGTGGCCCCTTGACATACCCTCTTTTTAGAGGGATCCAGTTCCCACTTCCTCCTGGAGTGAAGCCACAGCCAGGCGCCCACAGTTACTATAGCCGAATGACGGCCACAGTGCGGACCTGAATTTTCGGGACTCCGTCATAGAATGTCCTCCCCTTTGCACGCTCCCTGTGTGCCCCATGCAAGGCGCACATGGTGCGTGCTGTGATCACCGATCCCGGCCCCTTACCACTTGATCAGCTTTCAGCCAATAACAGCTGATCATGTGTGTAAACAAAAGCATAGTAATTTTTTTCTCCTCGCGCTGACAGCATGAGGAGAAAAAAAAAGCCGATCATTGGCTTATGCTCAAGGAACATCGGTCCCAAAGAGGAAGAAGGCACATCTGCCTCCTCCTCTGTGCCTGAAAGTGCCACCTGCCATTGCCCACAGTGCCCAAAACTACCACCTAGTAATGCCCATGAGTGCCACCTATCAATGCCCACAAGTGCCACCTATCAATGCCCACAAGTAACACCTATCAATGCCCACCAGTGGTGCCCATCAGTGCCACCTAGCAGTCCTGCCTTTCAGTTTAACCCATCAGTGCCCATCACTGCCACCCATCATTGCCCTTCACTGCCAGCTATCAGGGCCACCTATCAGTGCCATCTATCAATGTCACTTTTCAGTGCCCACCAATGCCACCTATCAATGGCTTTCAGTGCCACCCATCAGTGCCACCTCTCAGTGCTGCCTATCGGTGCCCACAAGTGCTGCCTTATCAGTGCCCACCATTCCCCCCCTATCGGTGCCCACCAGTGCCACCTTATCAGTGCCCATCAGTGCCACCCTATCAGTGCCCATCAGTGCAGTCGATCAGTGCCCATCAGCATAGCCTCATCAGCGTACATCAATGAAGGAGAAAAATTTCCTGTTTGCAAAATTTTATAACAAAATATAAAAAATATAATTTTTTTAAAAAAAATTTGGTCTTTTTACATTTTTTTAACAAAAAATAAAAACCGCAGAGGTGATCAAATACCACCAAAAGAAAGATCTATTTGTGAGAAAAATGATAAAAATGTAATTTGGGTACAGTGTTGTATGACCGCGCAATTGTCTTTCAAAGTTCATCAGCGCTGAAAGTTGAAAATTGGTCTGGGCAGGAGGGGGGTTTAAGTGCCCAGTAAGCAAGTGGTTAAAGAGACTCATTTTTTTTTTAATTGAACCCATTTTCCAATAAATTATAGTTTTACTCCTCACTATGATATTTTACCTTCACAAAAGAGGAGGAATGACACACCTTCCAAACACACCTTGCAGTATGAAGCAATTTACCCACTAGGGACCTTAGAATATACTATCATTACCATGTAAATAGAATTGGCACAAGGGACTTCCACTGCACCACCTATTTTTTCTTTCTTTATTTTTCATGCAATATTTCAGACCAGTATTGTTGCATATCATAAATGGTGAAAACACCATGTTTCTGTTTTAGATTTTAGTTACGTTGGGATAACAATATTTTGTCTATCTCTCTATTTTACTTTTTACATCTCACAATTGCACCCATGCTACAGATTAACTAAATATGGCATATAAATACAATTTATCAAAACAAATGCATAGCAGAATTTTTATTACCAAACACATTTCTCCAAAAAGTACAGTAAAAATAGTAGTAATGATAAAAAATGATAACAGTGAAGGAAAAGTCACTATACAGTACTATATTAAAAATCTGAGTTGCTTAGTAGAAATAAACAGTGTTACAAAACTAAACAAACATTATTATTCAGGCGATGGCAGAAGCATCATTTTTATCTTAATCTGTCTCAGAGTCACACTATCTGGTCACAAGATTGAACAATGTATTATACGCCTGAGCACCACACAATGTATTAGTCAGAAATATTGAAGTTTCTAACGTCAGTTGTGTATTTTTACCACAAATATATTTCTTCTGACATGTTTTACTTTTATGTCTTGAAAACTTTTTTGGATATGTACAGATGCCTAATATGTCATAGAATTTCTAAAAGCATAAATATAAGCACTACTATAATTCATATCACAAATAAAATAATCAATAGTTGTAAACGTGCTATCTGTATCCTGTTACCATTATCTCTAATAGGGATGAATCAAACTGCCCAGGTTTCTGTTCAAGCAGTGTTAACAAACTCCAAAGAATGTTGTTTCAGATCTAAGGCTCGGTTCACACTGCAGCGATGCAGAAGCCCTGCAAATCCACTGCGGGTTCCCGCATCGCATGTCTGGAGTGTCAATGAAAATTTATTGACACCCCCAAACCAGTTTGCATATAACAGTGCAAACTGAAAATCCGGACAGGGTGTGAATTCGCATGGGTGTGAACACCCAATGCGATTTGATTCTGCTGCAGACCAAAAAAAGGGTCCTATCCAAGTTTGGCCTGAATGCAATGTAAATTCAGCCATACTATCTGTATGGCTGAAATTGAATCACATAGAGATAGCATGTGATTTGCACTGCAGTGCAGTGCGACTAAGGCATCTAAGAAAGCACTGGCGGATTTGCCCTTCCAAAGTGAGAGGCTATTTGACGCTTCGGAGAATGACACTATGTAAATGTAAAATGTGGGAAGAGCACATTGCTCCCACAGTCCAGCAAGGGTAAGGAGCCACACTATAGGCAAGAGCCCTCTTTCTACGCTCAGAAATGGCTTCCTTGCCCGCCCGGGTCGGCAGGTAAGTGTTCCCAGTCCAACAAGGCACCTGCTGAAGGACAGAAGTGTCCCTGGTTTTACAAGCCAAACAAGTCTGCAAACAAAAAATGTTACCGCATGAAGGTTTGCCCCCGCTCAACTCTCGGGTGGGGGGTCGTCTTCGGGAGTTTGCAGCTCGGTGGACCGTGTCCGACCAATGGGTCTGCGAACTGGTTTCATCAGGATACAAGATAGAGTTTCTTTCTTGTCCACCAAACAGATTTTTTCCCTCCAACCTACCTCTAATTCTGGCTCATCAGGAAGCCCTGCCCTGGGGCAGTACGGGACCTTCTGATGTGTGGGGTGATAGTACCTGTACCGACGCTGGAAATGTTTTAGGGATTCTACTCCAATCTGTTTGTAGTCCCAAAAAGGAAGGGGAGCGTCCAATCCTGGACTTGAAGGCCCTCAACAGCTTTGTGAAAGTGCAAAGGTTCAGAATGGAATCAGTTCACTCCGTGGTCACTGCTCTCCATCATGGGACTTCCTGTCATCCCTGGATATCCAGGACGCATACTTACATGTACCCATATGCCTCAGGCATCAGAGGTTTCTGCGATTTGCAGTTGGGGAAGACCAGTTTGTGGCTCTCCCTTTTGGCCTGGCGTCAGTACCCCGAGTCTTTACAAAAGTGTTAGCTCCAATTCTGGCACTGTTAAGGCAACATGGGATCGCAATCATGGGTTACCTAGACAACCTCCTTCTGAGAGCAGCTTTTGCCTCAGAATTAAGGGAGGATGTAGAGATCACCATTCAGACTCTCCAGGAGTTTGGTTGGCTGCTCAACCTAAAGAAGTCAGTGTTAGTGCCGACTCAATGCCTGGAGTACCTGGGCTTACTGTTTCACTCCTGAGTTTTTCTCCCTTCAGACAAGCTGCAGACTCTTCAAGCTATGGTGAAGTTGTTGGTGAACCACAGGTAGTTGTCGCTGCACTTCTGCATGTGAGTTCTGGGCCTCATGGTAGCCACTTTTGAAGTAGTACCGTATGCTCAATTTCACACTCGAGTCTTGCAGAAGGAGATTTTGTCAAAATGGAATAAATCTCCATTATCCCTGGATTGTCAAATTCGGGCGAGCCAGTTAGTCAGGGATTCCCTTCTCTGGTGGCTGAGGTCTCTGGCCCTTCGGTCTGGGAGACCATTCATTCCTCTCCATTGGACGGTGATCACAACAGATGCCAGCCTGACCAGTTGGGGGGGTGAGTTTTGGGCGTACAGTCAGCCCAGGGCCTCTGGTCGCGGGGAGAATCCCAACTGCCTATCAATGTGATTGAGCATCAGAGGGTGCCTCTCCACATGGTCCAGGATCCTACAGGGGCGTCCATCCAGGATCCAGTCATACAACACCACGGCGGTGGCATATGTCAACCATCAATAAGGAATGAAGAGCTCAGCCGCAGCATGGGAGGTCACTCACATCCTCCAGTGGGCAGAGCAACATGTGCCAGCCCTGTCGGCCATTTACATTCTGGGCATAGAAAATTGGCAGGCAGACTACCCAAGTCATCAGATGCTGGACCCAGGGGAATGGTTATTGCATCCAGATGTATTCCGGCTCCTTTGCCTAAGGTGGGGCACACCAGATGTGAACCTCTTGGCCTTTCGGCTCAATCGGAAGGTGCAGAGGTTTGTGTTCAGGACAAGAGAACTATGGGAGGATGCGTCAGATGCATTGGTGGCTCCATGGGGGCATTATAATTAAACGGCTGATTTATGCCTTCCCCCCCACTCAAACTTCTACCACGTCTGCTGTGCAGAGTGGAGGCCGAGGGGATTATGGTGATTCTAACTGCCCCAGATTGACCTTGTCATCCTTGGTACACCGACCTAGTACAACTAGTGGCGGATGTTCCTTGGCGGCTGCCAATGCGAGAAGACCTTCTATCGCAAGGTCCAATAATTCATACTGCTTTAACGTCGCTGGTTTTAATGGCATGGCTGTTGAAAACCAGGTACTAAGGGATTCGTAATTTCAACTATGCTGAGGGCACATCCGGTTCGACCACCACTACCTCCATGGGATCTGAATCTGGTGCTATTGGCGCTTCAGAAATCACCATTTGAAAACATTAGGGAGATTCCCTTGTTAACTCTTTCTCAGAAAGTAGTCTTTCTAGTGGCTATTACATCTGCCAGAAGGGTTTCTGAGTTGGCGGCCTTGTCCTGAAAGTCTCCCTACCTGGTCATCCACAAGGATAAGGTGGTGCTACTTCCTCAGCCTTTCCTTTCAAAGGTGGTTTTAGCATTTCATGTAAATAAGGACATTGTGTTACCATCCCTATGTCCTAAGCCGACGGTCCCGAAAGAAGTTGCCTTACATTTCCTGGACATGGTCCGGGCTCTATGGGTGCATCTGTCTACTACTGCTCTTTTCCAGAAGTCAGACTCTCTGTTTGTCGCGGTGGCTGGTCCAAAAAAAGGCCGGCGGTCTCGCCGACCACCAATTCTCGCTGGATCAGACAGATCGTGGTTCAGGCCTATGCCTTAAGGGGGCGGGTGCCTCCTTTTCATATCACCAGAGCAATTGGAACCTCCTGGGCTTTCCGACATCAAGCGCCTGTCTCCCAGGTGTGTAAGGCGGCGACTTGGTAGTCTGTTCACACTTTCACTAAATTCTACAAAGTTGATGTAGGAGCATCTTCGGATGCTCAATAAAGGAGCTGTGTCTGTCAATGAACTTCAAAGAAAATGATTTTATGGTGAGTACAAAAATCCAATTTTTTCAAATCCCACTTTATTCATAACAGTAATGTGAGCTGAACAGATAGTTACTGTATATAACATCTGTGGACAGATCACTGCTAATTAGAAGACTAACGGAAAGTGAAAAAAAAAACTGTTTAAAAGGTAAGAGAAAATGAGACGAGAAAAGAGTTTTAACCCTTTCCCTGCAAGAGCTGTTTTTTGTGTTGTTGTTTTTTTTCCACAAATTTAAGAAATCATTTTAGATTGGATGATTGCGTAAAACCTCAAACATTTTACATTTTCTGAAAGCAGAAATCCTGAAGACTAAAATATTTTTAGTGCCTGTTTTATTGTGTGCCACTTCACACAGTATTGTCACAACATTTCAGTAAGAAATACACAAAAGTTACTTTTAGGGCACACAATGGGGGTTATTTACGAAAGGCAAATCCACTTTGCACTGCAAGTACAAACTAAAAGTGCACTTGAAATTGCACCGAAAGTGCACTTGGAATGCAGTCACTGTAAATCTGAGAGGTAGATCTCAAATGAGGGGAAGCTCAAGTGGTAAAGTAGGGTAGTGCAAAGTGGATTTGCCTTTAGTAAATAACCCCCAGTATATTAATGCATTTCTCTGTAAAATATAAAATATGCGGTTGCACCAAATAAAGATATCCAACATGTCAAGCCTTAAACTATATGCATCTTTGAAATAGCTTTGGTACTCTAAATTTTCCATAGATACTGGTTTAAAAGCCTCTACAGGTCGCTAATTTATAGGTAACCATAAATATTGGGCCTAGAATTATTGCTGTCACTCAAGCTTGCACAGCGATGTGTAGCACAATTGTCATTTTTGTATGTAGGTGCCTCAACACTTGTGTGTTTTTTTGTTTTTTTTGGGGTGGTTAAGTGCTTGGGCGCACCTTTATTTTTTTTCACTAAACTTTATTGTACATCACATAGAGGACCCCTAAGTTTCCTATATGATACTACTTAATTGCAACAGGTTCTCTCACCTGCCCTCCATTGAAGCGCATAGAGCACAGATTGCACTGCATCAGCTTCTTCCCTGGAAGTGACGGCTGAACCTGGAAGTGTTATATTGCAGGCCACTTCCATGTTCTTACTTTGTAGGGGAGATCAGCAAATGGACATTAACTGGTCTCCCTCCCCTCTATGCAGTGGCACCTGCCATGCTGGTCCTGGGTCTACAGGTGGGACATAGGAGTCGGACAAACATGGCAGGGGGTCTGCATGGGGGAGGCACACTACCAGGAGTGGCTGGAGGTGAATGGGTGTATTGTGTATCAGCTTGTTAGATTGATAACCCTTAGTGATATCAATGCATGACATACGGTGGTAGCAAAGTGGTTAAAGCTGATAGCAAGGTTTCCAAGGAAAAAAAAAACACTTTTACCAAAAACTAAAACTGCACTTATTTGTTCCCAATCCCAATGTGGGCAAGCTCAATGTACGTTTAGTGAGGACTCCATATATTCGGTTCCTGGTGAACCCATTGCATGCAAGTCACTTTCCATAAAAAGATAACAGCAGAAGATGACATGGAGTCCTCTTTGGCCACTTTTGAAAGGATTACAGCCCGAGGAGGATGTCAGAAAGCATTGTGAATGGGACTTATTGCACCCTCTCTCACTGGTAAACCCCAAAAAGTTTTTTTTTATTTGGAGCCTGATGCTGCTTAGGACAATGATAAACTAAAGGCAGATAATAATTCTTCCATGGTTGGAGGTTACCATCACCATCTAGCCACAGTGAATGCATCACTAGGTGTACAAGAATGAAAAGATCCCATGTTCCAAAATGTATGATTTAATTCACCTTACCCAGAAATGGTTGCAACCAGGAACTTTATCAGCTCCAGAGGTAGTGAAGCATATTGTCATGTACACCTAAGTGTGATCACTTCCTGTTCTTAGGAAAAAGGAAAGCCACGGGGGCCCTAAATGGCAGACCAGAAGAGGTACATTGCTGCTAAGGATTAAAGTATTCCCTATCCTAAACAATCTTTTCCTCAGAAGGGAAAGCACCTAGTAGACCTTGTAAAATCATTCCTGGGTTCTCAAGGGTCTTGGGAGAAATGATGAGTCTGTTATAAATGGTGAAAAGACTGGAGGCCTGCCAAATAGGTCAGGGAGGTCCAAGATACAATACAGAGAATTGGGCACAGAACCCAAAAAATGTTTTCATTGCCACAGGTTGGTTGCTGAAAATTGTCCAACAGCAGATAATTCAATGCAATAAAAAAATGCATGGCACCAGACAAGGATGCCCACTTTCCCCACTCCTATTTGTCCTCACTCTAGAACCGCTACTAAATAAAATCAGAGCAAATAATGACATCAAAGGAGTAGAGATCCAAAATAACACCTATAAAGTTGCAGCATTCGCTGACGATATGCTCCTTTTCTTATCGGAACCACACACTTCCTTGCCTAATCTCCTCAAAGACCTGGAACATTTCCATCTTCTCTCCAATCTAAAAATAAACCATTCCAAGTCAAATGCTCTTAATATTACACTGCAGCCAAGTTCAGTAGAACATTGCAAGAAAAATCACCCATTTACCTGGGCTGAAAAGAGCATCACATATTTGGGCATTGAAATCCCCTCAGATTTACAAAAATTATACCAATTACACTATCTACCCATTCTAAAAGAAACTCGAGAGGACCTGAGAAGAGGGAACGCCCTAAATATCTCGTGGTTTGGCAGAGCCTCACTGATAAAAATGACAATCCTACCTAGATACCTTTACGTTATGCAAACTATCCCCATCGGAGTGCCAATATCCTTTTTTACAGCCTTCCGTAAAGCGTGCTCCCTGTTTATATGGAGGGGCAAAACCCCCAGAATAAAGTTTGCCAGATTAAACCTCCCTAAACACAAGGGTGGTATAGCTCTCCCGGATCTTAGGAAATACCACCAAGCAACACTCTTAACACGTATAGTTGATTGGAACATTCATCAATCTGTAAAGGACTGGGTGACGTTAGAACAATCTCAGTTTACCTCAACAATCAAATCGCTTCCATGGATCCACCCTAAACATCACTCTAATTACATCAAAACACATCCCCTAGACGGACCCACAATAGAAATCTTTCACAACACATTCAAATCCAAGAACTCTACTTCCTGGTACAGCCCTCTCACTCCTCTGAGAAATAACCCTGACTTCCCACCAGGATTAGAAAAAAACTTTCTTAAACATAATTGGCCACATAAGGACATCCTTACCAAACATTTCTTTAAATATGGGAAAATACTTTCTAGAGAAGACCTCCATGAAATTATAACACCTCTCCAAATACCCCAATGGACCTATATTCAAATTAGACACTTCCTGACCAACAAACAGACAACACATCTTTGGACGCAACCCCTAACGACTGTTGAAGACCTCTGTACGAAAAAAACTCCACACAGACATATTATCTCAATCATATATAACTCACTATTGGAAGGGGCACCGGACTTCTCCAACAAAACATGTAAAAATTGGGAAAGAGACCTGGATATCTCAATATCCGAAGAAAAATGGGAGAAAATACATATATACGCACACAAAGGGTCTCTAAATGTAGCCCCTCAGGAATGTAGCTATAAAATTTTGTCCAGATGGTACAGGACCCCCTCTATTCTACACAAATTTTCCCCTACAATTTCAGAAAAATGCTGAAGATGCAAACGGGATGAGGGCTCGATGCTCCATATATGGTGGTCCTGCCCCTTAATCCAGACCTTTTGGGAAGCGGTTCACGAAACCATCAACGAAATCTCCTCAGAACACTTGAGCTTTAATACTGCACAATACCTCCTTCATATAAACGACATCCCCAGGAAAAAATATCTGAAATCACTACCAATGTTCATGGTTAACGCTGCACGTCATTGTATTCCCTTCCACTGGCGCTCCGAAGCCATTCCAATGAAAAAGGAATGGTTTCGGAGAATAAATAATATAGAGCAAATTGAAGAACTTATCAGTATATCTCAGGAGAAAATTACAAGATTCTATGTAACATGGCATGAATGGATAGAATATAAGAGCTCTCAGGAATATAAATCAATTTTCAACCATTAACGAATAACATCTTTCAGGGAAAAACTCAGATATAACTGAAATAAAATTTATAAATATAAGTATTTTTCTCACTGTACTGTTCCCCCCCCCATCTTTTTTTTTTCTCCCCCTTCCCCCCCTCACCCTCACCCCCATTCCTCCCCTTCCCACTCTGTGTATATTCAACCTGACAACCAGCTGACCTTCATTAATATGATGGAATAATATGTTTATTTGATCACATATATATTGTACTACCCACATGAATATTGTTACTTTCCTTTGTAATTGTACTTTGCTATCATCACATTTGTAATATGCGCTATTGTGTATCTCTATTAAATGTGTTTTATATCTTTATATATTTAGTGAAAGCTAATTTAATAACTCCCTCTAAATACCACCCTAGGACCACTGGGGTCATATTCATACATGATGACATGTAACTACCAGACTTCTCTAGTTAAGATTGATACTCCATGGGACTCATTCAAGATAATTATATATAAAACCTTGAGAAATCATTAACAATATGCTGCAGCTTATTTGGATGATATAAACATTCACAGTCTGGATGAGGAAACAAAACTCTCTCGAATGCAAGCAGTAGCGGACTCCATCTGGAAGTAGGGTTCATTGCAAACCCCAAAAAGAGTTTTATAGCTTTAGAGCAGGGGTCCAAACTATGACCCTCCAGTGTTTTAGGAACTACAATTCCCATAATGCCTAGTCATGTCTGTGAATGTTAGAGTTTTGCAATGCCTCATGGGACATGTAGTTCTGCAACAGCTAGAAGGCCATAGTTTGGAGATCCCTTATTTAGAGGTAGTCAAACATCTGGGATATGTCATTGTTTGAGGCTTGATTACACCCGAATCAGCAAACCTGAAGCAATTATAGACTATAACAAGCACTCTATTCCTAAGTTTGCTTCAATTGCAGCCCTGCTGACAGACCTCATCAAGGAAGTAAAGGGTCAGTTATGTTAAAATAAACACCAGAGGAAGAGAAAAGCATTTTGGACTGTGAAAAAAACTCTTTGTACTAAACCAATGCTCATGACCCCAGACAAAAAAAAATGGTAGTTCAGATGGATACTTCTGATATGGAAGTGGTAGCGAAACTTTCCCAAAATTAGAAACATGGAGGAGTTCCATGTGGTGTACCTAAGTAGCAAACTTAACAGATGAGAGGAACTATGCAATTGCTGAAAAATAATGCTCTGCTATCAAATAGAAAGCCTTAAATTATGAGGGGGTGCTGTTAAGTATTGAACCTTATCCAGAAAAAAAATAGCTAGGCAGCTGTAACTGCCACACTATTCTACAAAACATCTGTCCTGCAGCTTCTTAAGTCCCTGCAAATAAAATTCTTCCGACTGCTGGTGTAACCACTCATTTGCAGCATTAGTTGCCTCCAGAACGCTCCCAAATCATTGTCCCTTTTAGGTGTTTTTTGAGATTGGGGAACAGATGATAGAAGGAGCCAGGTCAGGCAAATAGGGTGGATGATAGGGCATCACTTGATAGCCAAAGGAGGTCAGTTTTGTCATTGTTTCACATGTAGTGTGTGACAAGGCATGATCATGCAACAGGATGACACCTTTGGAGAGCATTCCTCAACATTTTTCCTCAACTTCATCAATAAAGCACAATAATATGTTGCATTGATGGTTGAACCCTGTTGGAGGTAGTTCACCAGCAGAACTCCCTTCTTACTCCAAAAAACTGTTGCCATTTGTTCTGCACTGACCTTTGTACATGGAAATTATTTGACCTGGGGGAACTACTGTGCCTCCATTCCTTAGACTGTTCCTTTGTCTCAGGATCATAACAGTAGATCCATGTCTCATCACCAGTTACCAGTCTGTCCAGGAAATCTGACAAATTTCTTGCAAAATGTTCCAAAATAACCAACAATGTCTCCACATGTTTCCTCTTTAGTTCAGTTGTCAAACGTTTTGGGATCCACGTTGCAAGCTTTCTCATGTCTCATGTGATATTCTCAGATATGTAGCAATACTTTTGGCTGATATTCGTTGGTCCTCCATGATCATGTCATGGATGGCTTTCAAATTTACAGGCACAGAGACAAAAATAGGCCTTCCACTGGGTCTCTCTCTTTCAACACTGAAATGCCCAGTTTTAAAATTGACAACCCAACGTTTAACTGTTGCATATGAAGGGCCACTGCTACTCAAAGTTTTTGACATTTCATCGTGGATCTGCTTAGCATCTTGGATGATGATTTTCACGAGTTTGCACTATATTAATTGTTTGTTTTAATTATCTGCACAGCAGCTCTTTTATTCACTCTATGAATTTATGGTAATGTGTTGTGCATTTTTTGAAAATAATTTATTTGCGTAGTTTCAACAATAGCAGTTTGCACAGCAGCTACATAATCACATGTACAGCAAATAATGTATTTGTGTAGTTTGCACAGTAGCAGATTGCACAGCAGCTAAATTATTGCATGCACAGCAAATGATTTATCTGCGTAGTTTGCACAGTAACAGTTTTCAAAGCAGCTAAATAATCGCATGCACAGCAAATAATCTATTTGCGTAGTTTGCACAGTAGCAGTTTTGCACAGCAGCTAAATAATAGCATGCACAGCAGAGCAGCAATTTGCATTAGGATTCACCATTAGTATTGATATAATTATTGAGTTATTGCACTTTATCTATGAAGTAGAATACATATCAAACAAGGATTTTCCATCTTTGTAGTAATATTTGGTACATAGTTTGCGCTGATCACCTTTTTTATTTATTTTTGTTCAAGTGCATGGTATACACTTTAGGTCTAGCAGCAATCTAACCGACATACCACATTCAGATATTTTTCACTTTGATTGCGTGAGGGAATCCCATTTTTCTATTTAAACGACACTGGTGTTCCTTCATTTTTAGATTTTTTAAGCTCTTTTTCCTTATTGGTTATAGCTTTTTTAACTTTGGCCATGAGCCACATAGGTTTTATTTTTAGCCTTCTAAACTTATTGCCCATGGGAATATACTTTGCAGTTCACATACAGTCACTTTGAAGAATTCCCATTTCTGTTCTGTGCCCATTAAAGCCAATATTCCCTCCCAGTCCAAGTCCCGGAGAGCAGCCCTCATCCTTGGAAAATTTGCTCTCTTGAAGTTAATTGTTTTTATCTTTACCGTATGTGTTTTATGCTTGCAGCTAACATCAAATGATATCATGTATGGCCGCTGCTACCAAGATGTTCCTTTATATGAACATTAGGAATAAGCTCTGCATTGTTTGAGATTACCAGGTCCAACAGAGCATCATTCCTAGTTGGGGCCTCAATAAACTGGACCATAAAATTGTCCTGTAATAGGTTTATAAATTTCTGCCCTTTAACTGTCCCAGCAGTGCCATTACTCTAGTCAATTTCTGGGTAGTTAAAACCCCCCATTATTATCACCGTCCCAGACCTTGCAGCCCTTGCAGCCCTTGCAGCCCTTTCCATCTGTGCAAGGAGCTGAGTCTCTACCTCCTCATTAACATTGGGTGGTCTATAACACGCTCCAATGATTAACTTTGAACTATGCACATCTATATGCAGTTCCACCCATAATGCTTCAGACTCATCACACTCTCCATCAACCAGGTCCTCTTTCACAATCCCTTTGAGATCACATCTCACATAGAGACAGACCCTGCCACCTTTCCTTTTTACCCTGTCTCTCCAAAAGTGTGCATAGCCAGGAATATTAATAGCCCAGTCATGTAAGGAATGCAGCCAAGTTTCAGCAATAACTATTACATCATAGCTCTCCTCATGCACCAGAGCTTCCAACTCACATATTTTGCTTGGTAGACTTCTGGCATTGTGAACAAACACTTTAATCCATTATTACATTTTGCTCTGGTGTTTTTCATATCTTGCTTAGTAGTACAAATGGCACTATCATTTCCAATGGTTGATTGCAACATGGGAACTGCCTTGTTACCTGTCATAACCCTCCCCCATCTATCCCCATTCCACCCTCCATACATGTCTGACCCTTAACTGACCTGTCTATCCGATAGAATTGTAGTTCACCCTCCCCCTTAATCCTAGCTTAAATACTCCTCCAGCCTTCCCATAAATTTCTCCCCCAACACAGCAGACCCCTTCCATTCAGGTGCAAACCATCTTTAGCATATAGGTTGCACCCTAATGAAAAGCACGCCCAGTGCTCTAGAAACCCAAATCCCTCCTCCCTACATTTTAATAAATGTTATTAGACAAAATTGGTGATGCAAAAAGATAGTAAAATATACAATATGTATAGAGGCCCTTCAGCATGCTGCTAGTTGAACATTGCTACAGTTCACAGCTCATAGTGCTATGTGTCTTTATGTCATAGGAACCTTCTGTGCACTTTTTGAAGCCCCTATGTGATTTGTGATCTAATCGTTGAGATTCCTAAATTCTGCTCTGTAAGATATGTGTCAATAAGCAAAGTGCTGTCTTCCACAGACGATTTACATCCGCAGAAATGGCAGTGGTGGGCAAAAGGGCATACAAGTATGTCCCGTTTAAGAAGCGGTGACTGTGATGTCCACCAGGTGCCCATGATCATCTTACAGAGAGGTAGAACAGGGAGAGGCTTTTGTAAACAAAGCATTTCCCTATTCTGCCTAGTGACAGGACAGATATCACTGCTCTTTCATCGAGAGCAGTGATCGCTGTCATGTGAGATGTATTCCCTCTCCCCACAGTTAGAATCACTCCCTAGGACACACTTAACCCCTTCACTGCCCCCACTGCCAGTGTCATTTACACAGTAATCAATGCATTTTTATAGCACTGATCGCTGTATAAATGACAATGGCCCCAAAATAGTGTCAAAAGTGTCTGTGCGCCATAATGTAAAAATCCAGATAAAAATCGCAGATCGCTGCCATTACTAATAAAAAATAATAATAAAAATGCTATAAATCTATACCCTATTTTGTAGACGCTGTAAATTTTGCACATCCATATACGCTTGTTGCGATTTTAAAAGAAATATAATAGAGACTCTGCGGATTTTAAAAATATGAAGATGTATGCTTGGCAACAGAATGCTCCAATTAATAATGAGATGAGCATAGAAAGTAAAGGTGATAATAACCCTAAGGTGGCACCAATAGATGAACAGAAAAAGAATGGAGGTCTAAAGGCGGAAAAGGGAAAATAGAAAAGAATACATCAGGACACTCCTCCCAATTACTTGCTGTATAGAAGGACACACCGCAGCAATATGATGGTAATCATTGTGAGGGCGGTTACTGCTCGTCAAAGCCATTTACATATGAGAGAGACGAACAGCAGCGAAATTATAATCATTACCCATCCCGTCAGTTTCAACAATATAGAGAATACCATCCACCAAACTATCAATTACAACAGAATCAGAGGTGGCACACCAATCCCCTCTATGATTATCAATATAACACAGGAAATCAAATTCCTGTGTATGATAGATTTGCACCCTTATCGAATGGGGACCCCGGCGGTTATTATAATGATAACCTAGTTCAGGGACCACCGCCTTTTTTGGACCAATGAAGGGGGGGAGGGGTGGATGTACTCCGAGGGAATACCCATCCACCAAACAGGGGAGGGATGAAGAATGGTTCAATACAAAACCCAAACAGAAACATAACCCCTTATCTAAGAGATCAAGGGGGTGTAGAGCCAGCAGATGAAAACAATACAAGAAAAAGACAGAGGGACACATCAATTCTGGTGTTTACAATCTGAGTAAGGTACAGATTGATTCAAAGGAAATTAATATTTTTAATACAGGACTTAAATGTGCCCCTAAGAAATCTATGAATACATTTAATATTTACATAGATAAACACAAGTTTGTACGTACTCTTAATATATAAAATCATGTTTTAACCCATCCAGCAGCCCCTAGGCCAATTAACTATAAAATTATAAATAGGTTTGATAGCAGTTTAAAGAATAAATCTACATTTAACCCACAAAATTCTAATTCTAACCATTGTATAGAAATCTTTAAAAATTTAGTTCTAAGTGATATAGAACAATTAGCTCTGAAAAAGTGAGTCAATCCAGAATATATCAATGAACGCATTAAATTAATTGAGGAGAGGAAAGACATTATAGTACACTCCGCTGATAAAGTAGGGGGGTGGTGATCATGGACACATCTTTTTATCATGACCAACTTACGCAATTATTAGGGGATGAGTGCACTTATCAAAGATTGAGATCTGACCCCACCAGTGAATATCATCTGCAATTGGATTCACTCATTGAGTGGGGATATGGTATAAGTGCCCTAAATTTGAGAGAGAAAAAATATTTGGTTCCAAGTGCTTGCAGAATTCCGTGATTTATACATTACAGACAATTCATAAAAATGCAGAAATGCCACCAGCACGACCAATCGTTAATGGCATTGGTTCAGTCACAGCAAGATTGGGGGAATTTTTGGATACATTTCTTCAGCCTAGCGTGAAGGATACTAAAGCATACTTGAAGGACACCAGCGATGATATCCCTCATGCTCAGAAGGTTTTTTTGGGTTATGCACTAGATTTTTGCATAACCCACAATTACTTTGGTATGATGGAGTCTTCTTTTCCCAGAGAGTTGGCATGGTTATGGGAGGTAAATATGCTCCCAGCCTCGCCAACCTATTTATGGCAGAGTGGGAAGATAAATATGTGTTTGGCAGAAAGCCCCCCCCCCCCAATTTAAATTTTATCTGAGATTTATAGATGACCTGATGTTCATCTGGGAAGGATCAAAAGAGTCAGTGGTTGAGTTTCTAGATGCTCTAAATAATAATAATATCAAATTGGAGTATACGATTAGTGAACGATCGGTCAATTTCCTGGACCTCACTATTGAGATGAACAGGAATGTATTGAACACTAAAGTCTATTTGAAGACCAGGGATCGGAATAGTTTTTTGTCTATTAGAAGAGGCCATCATCCGGCCTGGGTAAGAAACATACCTAAAGGTCAAATGCTTAGGAATTGCACACAGATAAGTGACTATGTGATACAATCACATGTACCCAAAGAGAGGTTTCTCCAGAAAGGATATCAGGAGACCTTCCTTGATAAGACCATTCAGGAAGTGGGTGATATTCCTAGAGAACAGTGTTTAAAAGAAAAGGATGGCTTAATAGGGGACAATCAACATCAGTTAGGCTTATTAACAGACTTTCACTGTCAGTATAAGGAGATTGAACCTATTTTTAAAAAACATTGGCAAATTTGGTGTAAAGACAGGTCAATATAAAGGAGTTTATTACATGTAACTTGTCCTATGTTGTGTATATTCTTTGGTGCCCATGTGGGCTGTTTTATGTAGGCCGGACTAAGAGACTTTTAAAGATACGTGTTGCTGAACATATGGCAAACATAAGAAAAAGGTTTTATACATCATAATGTGTCCCTTTATTTCAAAGATAAGCATGATCAAGATCCAAGTCTGTTGCAATTGTGTGGGATTGATCATGTTCATCCCTCTTGGAGGGGATCCAATCGGGTCAGGGATTTATCCCAGAGAAAGACCCAAATGGATCTTTTTGATGAAAAGTCTATTTCCTAGGGGGATGAACATTGAACTAGACTTGAATTGCTTTATTAGAAATGTTTCAGTCACCCACAATACAAGTATAAACAACAGTAATATAACGGGTGTTTCATGATCACCAGTGGTAGGGTGGAAGTCAGAAAATTTTATATATAGAGTGTATTTATTTATTTATGATAATTTCTATTTCATATATATATGTATATTTCTTCCTTTGATTGATATATATATATATATATATATATATATATATATATATATGATTTTTTTCCTCTGTGGTGTATTGAGCCTAACTATTATTGATAATAGTAATTTAATGGAAGTATAGTGGGTTGTAGTGGTCATGCATTTCATGTTCAGCACTATGGATGAATATATCATTTTTATAATTTCTATAGTTTTTATAATTTTTTTAGGAATTGTTATTTTTCATCATTTATGCAGTCTTTTTATATGAAATTAAATGTATTTTAATTTTAAGATACATATTTATTAATATTATTTATTATTTAATTGATTATAATTTTCAATTTAAAATTTATTTCAAATTTAATGAAACATAGTTGCAGATATAATTAGGTTATTTATCTCTTTCTTTCCATTCAAGCAACATAGTTTTATGTGCATGTGATGTCATGCTGTTGCTTTGAGCGGCTGTAAAAAGCGATCTATTGTGCAATCAGGGACACAGGGAGTGTGCAGGTGCGAACCATGATGTCTCCGCCCATTTGAGTAAGTTAGAGAATAAAGGGAGAAGCGATATGCCATTGGCCAATCCCATGATTAAGTCGTCTGTGACGAAACATGTAGGAACGTGGCCATATGGCAGGTACTGAGAGTGTACGGAGGACGGAGTGTGCGGTTATCCAACTTGCTACATTTTAAATAGTGTACGAAGGAGAAGGTGAGACATTACCAGTTGTCACACTATCCTGGGTCTGCTGTGACCACTATAGTGCGCTTTACCAGTGCATGAAGGTTGCTGTTCATTCACCTTTGCTTGCTTTTGCCGTGTTTTGTTTAGACACATGTGAGTGCAATTGTGTGGAGTTTATTGAATTTTAAATAAATTTGTAGTGCTTTATTACACTATTGGGAGCGCTTTTCTTTTTACATGTGGATTAACAAATATTTGAGGAAAAGATCGCGCTAGTCACGATTGCTACTGGAGATCCAATTGAAACCCTGGTAAAAGTGTAAATAATATATTTAGCCAAACACGAGAGTGGGAGGCAAATGTAGTTGGTGAGTGTAAGTCCTTAAGTGGGAGTGGAATCACAATCCCTGAGATGTGGTGAACGTGCACAAGGATTATATTAATTTTCTACACCATTCATCAAATCACTTGATTGTTTTTGGACTTTATGGACACTTATTTATATATTAATTTAGTGATCTATTTATTCACTTTCTCAATTAATGATTGATTATATATATATTTAGGTTTCTCACTATCTTCACAGGGAGTGTGTGGTGTTTTGATATTTTGTGCTTGATTTCATTACTTAATAGTTAAATTTTTTCGAGATATGTAGCGAATGCTATTATCATTTGTTGCAAAGTATTTACAGTAGATAATAGGAGGTCACTGTGCACACAGCACAGGAGTGCTTATTAGAGCGCTACTATTTATGCTATTTATTTTATGGTAATTAGAAGCATAAATTCAGATATAGATTTTTTTTTTTTTTACCAAAAATATGTAGAAGAATACATATCAGCCTAAACTTAGGAATAAATCGTTTTTATGTACATTATTGGGGCATATTTATTATAGCAAAAAGTAAAAAATATTGCTTTTTTACAAAATTTAAATTTTTTTTTGTTTATAGCTCAAAAAAATAAAAAGCACAGATGCAATCAAATACCACCAAAAGAAAGATATATTTGTGTTGAAAAAAAAGACGTCAATTTTGTTTCAGTGTAACGTCGCATGGCCACGCAATTGTCAATTAAACTGATGCAGTGCTGAATTGCAAAAAGTACTCTGGTCAGGAAAATCTTCCGGTGCTGAAGCGGCTACTGAGCTGACTAAAACTAGCCCCTTAAGGAGTCTATTCCTCACATTCATTTTAAAGATGTGCATTGGAATTTTTCAAGCAGAGCAAAGTAAAGTAAACAGGAGGTAGCAAGTAGGGATGAGCTCGATGTTCGGGTCGAACAGCAAATATTATGGGGCATGAGTGAAAAATTAGACCACCGCGGAATGCCCCATAATGCACTGCAAGGTCGCAGTGCATTGCTGTATGATTGACCAAAGCATGCACCTGACCTGCATGCTTTGGCCAATCACACTGCACATCACACTGCTAAGAGAGCCATAATCGGCCAAAGGCAGGGTGCCTTTGGCCAATCATAGCTCAGTCCATGCCTCACACTAAATAAGGCTGCTTACATGGCGGCCTGTGTGTAGTGTGGTTGGCATGGACAGAGAGATAGCTTGATTGAAATTAAGCAGGCAGGTTATTCAGTTAGTGGCAGTGTATTTGAAAAAAAATAATAATAATAAATGTTATATATATATATATATATATATATATATATATATATATATATATATATATATATATAGATATATATAGCACTCACCCCCGAAGGAGCTGCTGGTTATTTTTGGGCATACTGTTACCTTTTGTTCTCCTTGTGACACGTCTAGGGGATGTCCCGTGGTAGATGGCCCAGTAACTTGAGACTGACAATAGATCTAGTTGAATGGATTTTATTTGCCAACGTCAACCATTGAACAGTCTTTTAACTTGGGATCAGAGGGTTGGAAAGAAAAGTTCAGGTACTCTCAATGTCAAAGTCTATAAACGTTAAGGAACTTGCTTACTTTGACTGCATCCAGAGAATAGCCATTCGCAGATGGATGAGCACTCAGGTTGGACAGGTTCTCTCTCACAAGGCCTAGCAGTCAACAAGGTGCTTACTCAGGAACAGTCTTTATCACTGACGTTGTTGCAGAACACGTAGGGAAACAAAGCTATAGGACACTTGTAGGATACCTGAATCTTTCAGCCCACTTGGCGATAGCCCCAAGACCGGATTCTCTCGGTTACTTCAGCCCTTCCAGGCTCTTGTTAAGAAAACCAACCTCGCGTGGTGTTCTTCTAAAGAGTCCTCCCCTGGAATGCTCGAAGTACACTGGGTCTCCCGGACTGGAGACAGCATCCATCCACCTTGGAATCCTTCCTTAGTTCCTTTGCCTTGGGCTAGCCAGCCCTGAGGCATCAAAGTCAGGTGGAACCGCACCCCAGGCCATAGCCTTCCCAGGGGCTGGTCAGAAGGACCAGGACCATATACTCAGCACAGTATACTGGACCGGAAACCCAGAACCACATGACGTCCGTGTCTTAAATACCCTCTCCCAGAGGGCACAGGGGGAGGGCCACTCCCACTGACCTGACTCCAAGAGGAAATAATTCAGGCGCCTAACAAGACCATAGTTCCACGCCTGCCACCGGAGACAGTGCCCCCTGTGGCCAGGCTGAACATCTCACAGTCCAGACAGACTGACACAGAAGCCAAATTTAGTCAAATAAGCCCAAACCAAACTGTAGCTGTAACTTTGAAAAACATAGCGTGTGCTCTTCAGGAGCCTGCCGCTACATATATATATATATATATATATATATATATATATATATATATATATATATATATATATATATATATATATATATATATATATATAGTCTATGCTAAATACAGAGCAATATATAATATATATATATATTGTGCTGTATTTAGCATAGACTATATATCCAGTCAGTGTAGGCAGTGTATTAATGTATAAATATATATAGTGTGCATGTGTGTGTGTGTGTGTGTGTGTGTATATATATATATATATATATATATATATATATATATATATATAACTCTGCATCCAGTGTAGCCTATATCTACAGTTCATTCTGTGATGTACTAATACAATGCGTACAGTATTCTACTACACTTCTGGTGGTGTACACAGTATACAATACAGTGCAGCCATTGTACAGTTGCTAATACAGTGCAGGAACAGTGCAGGAGGTGTACACAGTATCTAATACAGTGTTTACAGTTTATAATACACTTCAGGCTGTGTAAACAGTATCTAATACATTGTAACGTGGTGTTGCAAAACAAAAATACATCATGTCCGGAAGACCACCAAGCAGAGGCAGATGCTTAAAGGCCACTAAAAGATGGCAAGCAGCCTCTGTGTCTACAGTCAACAGTGGTGGTCGTGGACATGGTGCATCCTCTGCAGGTGGCTGTGGGGCACGCTTGTCCTTTTTTTCTGCTGCTAGCCATGTTATTGAGCCACAACATGCAGAAGTGTTGGTGCAGTGGATAACAATGCCGTCCTCATCCTTCCAAATAACTTTGCATCAAGTTTACTACATGAACCAATTATGTGTTTACATATTAATGGTGGTCACATTCTTTCTTAAATGGCTTATCTCAAGGAAAAATAAATTGAATTCAGCAAATATTTCATCATACTGTAGCTAAGGTCTAGTTGCCCTTCTCTGCATGCTCTCCAGTTCTCTAACATTCTTTTGTAAACTCATACCTATGCTGAACTGGATATACCAAATGAGATCTTACTAATGTTTTGTACAGGGGCAAAATGATGTCTCTCTCTATGGAGTCTAAACCCCTTGTAATATTAGGTTTAATCTGGCCTACTGAGTCAGAGGACCATTATTATTGTAATTTGAAATAAATTAAAAACATGCTGGGACAAGCAGGTACTACACAGATGTATTCCACATACACATTATATTGTGTTAAATGTTTTTTGTTTTATTGAAATAATAATACATATTAAATAACCTTCTTAATTCAGAATACATGTGATTTGCCTATTAGGGCCATAGTACATTCAAACGAGCCTTAATATACTCACATTAAACCTTTTAACAGTTAATCCTGGCTAACCCTCTCATCAGAACATCACATAAAGTATATCAACATGATATCCCTTTGATATTTTATGCTGATTGTAATGATTGAGTCCAGGCATCTGTCACAAGCACAATTGAAGGAGGATATTTAATCTGATTTGTCTTCTTCATCCTCATTGCAGGGAGCAAAAGGTGTGTGTACTTGGCAGGAGACTTCTACAAGCATGGGATGAAAAAGAGTTCAAGGCAGTGGGTGGGTACTATTCACAGTCAGATAATAAAAGAATGGATCTGATGTTAAGGGTACTGGATATACACTAGTATGGTGGAGGGTGATAGATCAAAAGACCCACAAAACATTAGGGGTGCATAATGATCAAAGATCAGATAAACACTGGGGATTTTCAAATTGCACAAAATAATCAAAGAGAAATATCTAAGATACTTTTTTAGGGCTAATAAAAGGGAGAGACACTGGCAGGAAAGCAATGAGTTTGGAACAGTTTCTAATCAAAACAACCATAGAGAGAAACCATTTGACATAATTAATCTTATGATTCGTTATTTAGTTCCCTGCTGAAGTAGAAATATCACACTTGGGTTTGAAGTGTGCCCAAATGAAGACATAGATACGTTTTAGATCATTTAAATCAAATTAAGTAAAATAATCAAATCTTATTCGCTCAGAAGCCTATGCTGATGTATCTTCACAATAAGGACTTGCAGTCCAATAAGTAATGAAGTAATGAAACAGCTGGCTGAGCAATGGAAGAACTTTAACTTGGTCAATTATCTGGACCTATCTGAAACAAGTTGCAAAGGAGATTGACCTAAAAGTATATAAGTATAATTTGATAGAAGCTCATTATGAAGCACTACAGAAAAACAGCAATTTCACCACTAAACCTTTCGATAAGAGGACCAAAGTGGTTGCATGGACAACAGTCACTATGAATCTATGTGCTCTACCATATCAAATGATACGGAGTAGTATAGAAAAATATTGATAGATAGGATAGGTCAATTTAGAAAGGAGTTATGGAAGGTGTGGAAATTGTACAAAAGGTCTATGAGGAGATGCTTATTGGTGAGGACACTATGAAATATTTATTAGTAAAAAAAGCCTAGAACAATTACATTTTTACATTACCAAAAGCTCCACCTGGCATACTCATCATCTTTGGTAATCAGACAGACAATTAACAAGGGGCCCAACAGATCCTGCCCCCCCCCCCCCCCCAGGTGAATGGGTATCCCATTCACCAAAAAAAGTGTAAAAATGATTTATTAAAAAGGGAAAAAAAGTGTCCCATGATGTACATCCACATGAACAATCCCCCGAAAAAAAGAAAAAGAAAACCCCAAAATATTCAGTCTCACCGGGTGACCCTGCCCTTGCCTATATAACTGCTGTTACAGCCAAGAGACAGCAGTCGGTGGGACACCTGCCATCAAGGCAGAGCTTTTTTTTTCTATTTTTTGGGTCAGCCTCCATGATTGAAGATGGATGGACATCACTGGACCCTTTTTTCTTTTTTTAATAAAGGAATTGTCAAAAACTGTCTATTGTGGTTTTTACTTTTTGACACTTTTTTGTTAAAGGACTAGGGGTACTATCCGGAGACCCCCACAACCACCGGGCCAGGGTTGTGGGGAAGAGACACTTGCCCCCATCAACATGGGGACAAGGTGCTTTGGGGGGACCCCATGTGGAGAGAAAGCAATCTGGTATGGTTCATGAGGGGGGGCGCTCGCTCATCCCACCCCTTTCCTGACTTGCCAGGCTGCTTGCTTGGATAGGGGTCTGGTATGGATTTTGGGAGTTCCCCTTAAAATCTATGCCAGACCCATATAGTGTGGGGCCTGGACTTAGCTTCCTGAGACATGATTGTCCAAAGGCACCCTGCCTTTGGCCAATTATGGCTCTAGCAGCAGAGTGCGTTGTGATTGGCCAAAGCATGCAGGTCAGGTGCATGCTTTGGCCAATCAGCAGACGTCAATGCACTGCGATCTCGCAGTGTATTATGGGGTGTTCCACATCACTCAAATTAGCTTCGAACACCCCATAATGTTCACTACTTGGAAAACAGGTGAACACCCGACTTGTGTTTGACTCGAACATCGGCCCATTCCTACCTCCAGATACAGGGAGTGGCAATGGGGACAGTTTATGCTCCGTCCTATGCAAACTTATTACTTAGTGGATTGGGAAATTAGAATCTTTCAGATGATGCCAAGTCAATGTACCTGTGACATAACTTGATGCAATATTTTGATAATATTGCCTGGAATGTTGAAGGAGCCAGATGAGTTCCTAGTCATTCTAATTAGTAATGTGAATAGTAAAGTCTAAGTTCACTATATCCACAGCCACTTCTTTGGCTAAGTTTTTGTTACTTCATCATAAAAAGAAAGCAGGTTTTTTTGAAAACTTAAATTTTTTGTGAATTAATGATGCAGATATTGTTTTCTAGCAAAAACTCTACATGGTGCATTATCAAACTCTCAAGTACATGTCTGATTATAGAAGTTAAACTTGCAGGTCTGTGGTTACTTAGTAAATACTAGAAAGAACTAGTGAAGTCCGTTGGGTTCTTTCTTTTCACTTTTTTAACTGTTAAATGTGAAGGCTGAATTACTAAAATTGCTAACTGGCCAAGTTACCAAAGGCCAATGACCTGAATAAATGACATTTGTGTGCTGTCCTGAAAATATGGTACCAGTAGCCAGTTTTCTCCAAGACCCGAGACCTGAGATGCAGAGTCTGAGCCAGACTGGGGAACTGGCATATTTTCTTGGCACTTAAAGAAACTGTAAGCAAAAAAAAAACTTGTCTTGTGTTTACTCATTTGACCTATTCAAGCAGCTCATGTATTGTGCTGCCTCTGCTTCATTTTTTTCATAAGTGTATTTGGCATACTGCATTGCAATTTTTATTTCAACGAATGCATGCCTTGTTTGTGTCTGCACAGTTTGCACAAATTCTACCTGGATACAGAAAATTACAATCTTACTGCTGGCCATTTTTTTTCTTAAGTATCTCTGGGTACACTTATATTTTTAGTGTATCAATAATAAACCCTGTCTTGTGTCTAAACCTTTTCCCTTTTCAATCTGCTTACAAAACTGCACTGCTGCTAGTCTTTGTTTATTATATGTCACTGAGATGACACGCTTGAATTTTTAGTGTAGCAAAATGCCTACAACCATTTGAGTTTCCATATTCCTGACTATTCAACTATACATGGGACTGATCAAAAATTTTGGAACTGCCAATTTTAATCAGAACCCCATTGAAATCAACGTGAGCTGAATCTTGTAAATCAAATATCTTAATTTTAAAAGTTAATAGACAAGGGATTGTCAAATAAAGAATGTAGGAAGCCGTGCACCAATCCAAAAATGTTTAAAAAATACCTTTCAGCAGATAGCAGCTTTTTTAATAAGGCTTTAACATACAAATACACAATTCCTTCAAATAGCATGCATGGAGGATACGTGGAGGATGTGCAAAGTGGTGATGACATATGATGACCATCTGCATCCTAGTAACTGAGGATACTGTTCCAAAGTGTGGGGTCCACACCAAATTCTCACCAAACCCTTATATAAGTGTGCATTTTGGCTGTCTAGGAGGAAAGGGGGACCAGAGAGCTTGTGACCTCCCTCCTAATCTGTACCAGGTCCCATACCCTCAACATGGGGAGGCTACCTTGCCAGAGTGGATCTACCTGGCAAAGCACCTTGCCTCCATTTTGATGACTACAATGACCTCTTCCCCACAACCCTGGCTAGTGGTTGTGGGACAATGTGGGCAGACTTATAACAATCTGGAAACCCCCATAAAATAAGGGTGCCCCAGATATTAGTCTCCCCTAAATTGAATGAGTAAAGTGTGCATAATACCCCTAGTTACTTATTTACAAACAAAATTGAAAAGTAAATAAAAATGTTCTACACACAAAAAAGTCCTTTACTGGAACAAAACATACATACCAAGACAAAGTCCTTTATTTATTTTTGCAGTCCACAATGTAAATCTATTATCAGCCACATCAGTCAGAGATGTAAATCCACTTCAATCATGATGAATAATGCCACGTACACATGACCAGACTTTTTGATGGACTAGGTCCGACGGTCTTCCCAACGGACTTTTGGCAGAGGTCCGATGGACTTTCTGAATGAACGGACTTGGCCACATAAGACCGGACTATGTCCTTTCGAAAGTCCAGGCGTCATATTTGGTCCGTTGGACTAGCACACAGAGGAGCGGTTGCCTGATTTTTAGTCCATCGGACTTGAGTCCGTCGGATAGATTTGAAACATGTTTTTTTTTTCTAGGTCTGTCTGACTTTTGGAAAAAAAAAGTCTGCTGGAGCCCACACACGATTGAATTGTCCGAGGGATTCCGGTCCACCGGACCAAGTCTGCCGGAAAGTGCAAATCTTGTGCTGCTGTGAACCTGAACCCCATTCATACTGGTTCCTTTCATGTACTATCCTGATTTTGTTTATTTTTTTGGTGGGGGGGTTCAGGGTTGGTTGTGTTTTGGGCACAGTGTTTTTACTTTTTTTCAAAGCATACAGGGAGATGCTGTGAAAAAAGTCAACACTTTAACAGACTTTAAGCAACAACTGCGTGCTGTGTCCTAATCGCTCCAAGCTAAAACCTATGATCTAAGAGACAGGAACATTTTTAATTACCAAAAAAAAAGTAGGTAAGGCAATGACCATGAAAGAGCTAGCTATCAATCAGTTCTGTGGATGGATACAATTACTTAAAAACTATTTTGCGTGTACAGATCTCTGCACACAGGGCACATACAGTGTATACAAATGTATTCAAGAACAGCATTTCAAAGAAGTCAGGAAAAGTTTAAGTAGATGTAAATCCAAACAGCCTACTTTTTATTTTTATTGATACAGATACTTTGAGTGATACTGACATAAAGGTCCATGTTTGTGCACTTTGTGTTATGGGGTGACAATGTTCTGCCCCTATTTTCTACCTTCTCCTGCCTGTACATCACCCTGTTACACGTTCTTCCAAATGAAACTATAAGCCTTTGTTTTGATGTACATTGCATATTTAACTGTTTTCACCATTTACAAAAAAGGCCTGTGAAAAAAGAACAATTGTAGCCAGTAACAATTAGAAAAAAAAGCTCTGTGATTACACACATGCAGTGTGTTACCATTATAGTGCATGTGGACAGTGATAAGTTGTAAAGAGGTTGTAGGGTGTCAGCAGCATTGCAATTTAACAAAGGATGAAAACTAGGAAAAAAAACTTCCCTCTCCCATCCCCCAATTCTCTAAAATATTTACATTTACATTTTGCTACCTATATGGCATTCAGTAAGGGTTTACATATATTTTAACAGTCCTGCCAGTGCCTACAAGTTCTGCACTAATCCATCTCTATGGAGTTTGTCATCAGCACTCCCTATGCTTTCCCTATCCCCATTAAAGTAAATTGCCAGTATGGCTACTATAACCTCACACTTTTGTAGTGAGTTGACCTAGATTTAAAAGTCAGGCAGTGATTTGGTCAATTGATTGTGGTTATAAATGAATCTAGTCTGTAAAGAAAGTCTGTACATTTTTCAGGACTGTGAACCTCAAATGTGCAGGGTTTACCTCAAAATCATGGTAGTGGCAAACCCAAGCCTCTTTCTTACTCATCACTAGAACAGAGTCCTATAAGATTTTAAACACAGGTAAAGGCAAGTAACATGAGAAAACGTTCCTTCTGACATCACATGGCATGTGCCTACAGACATATGGGTCCTGAAATAAGCTAAACTATTTGTTCTTCCAAAAAAAAGGCTCCAGAGGATGTCGTATGATGAAACGCGTAGGGTGTGGCCTAGGACATACACAGACTCTTCTTTCAAGCGGCAGTACCTGGAGATATTTGTATACTACAGTTTTTAATTTTATCATTGTGAGTAAGCTCTTTTATTTTACCAATAAACCTTGCCTGTTACTGTATTACACTATGGGCGGTTTTCTTTCCTCATATCCATGGAAAATAACATATCCCTGAGATGAGAGACAGCGGTTCTGGGAGCAGCACATAGCAGAAATACCTGGATCAGTGTTTAGCAACACAGTGGCTGATACTGTGGAGGTGCTTCTACCCCTGCAGGGGCAGGGAAGTCGTGAGTGCAAGATTCACCTGTTGCACGGATATTGCACTGGGTTTTTACCCCCCAAAGAACATTTGCACTTGGCACTTTGCACTTTAGGACTTTTTCTCACTTTTCCAGCACTGCAAATCATGGACATTAGCTTCATAATATCTGCATCACTTGTTTGTTTAATTTAGCATTGTGCACGTGTGATCTTAAACACAACGGTGGTGTTTCATATATTTTTATTAATTTTATTTTTATTTTTCATCTTGTACTTTACTTGTTCTGGCATTTTAATTTTTATTTTTATCACGGGTTACCATTCATTTAAAATAGTGTTCAATATGATTTATTAGATATTCAGGAACATTTATTGTGAGACACTTTGGTTTATAAAATTATTATTATTATTTTTTTTTCTTGCTATGCACTTAGTTTGCACATTGCACTTTTTTCATATTGCACTTTTTACACATAACCTTCGGCACAGATTTTAACAAGAAGCACTTTTAATGTTTTTTTGATTTTTAGAAATAGCACTTATTAATTTCCTTATTGGAGATTTAGGATTAGAGTGGAGCGCCTTTCCTATCTATACTTCCATTTTTTTTCGCTGTTTGAGTTGATTGGCTGATCCACTCAGTGCTGCAACCTGGACTCTCTGAGATGTGTCACCGAGGGACTTGGGCCCCTCCCCATCAGGTGGGGGGCGAGTCCCCCTGGGAGTGCATGCCTGGGGCCACACGGTCCCCCATTTCATAGTATTATTTTGTTTTTCAGTTGTTCTGTACATGTGCCAAGGTCGAGCCAGTTATGCAGTGCTTCCCCTATCCCACGGACTTGGTCATACCTTTTCCTTGGGTTAGGTCTCCATCCCTCTATGAAGGGAGTGGACATGTGGTGTTTTCTTTCGAACAACAGGTTCTGCCTTCCCTGCTGTCTACTCAGGCCTCTAGAAAACCTGAGCTGCCAACCCTGTCTCCTCCTCCTTTTCCTCTTTCTCACATCTCTCTCTTTTTCAGCCAACTGCCAGACCCTATGCAGAAAGCCCAGATATCGAGGGGCGTTGGCTTCCTATCACACGAGAAACCGGGACCAGTTCCACAGTTTTACACAAGTAAATGATGGTAAATTGGGTATAGGCCTGATCCTCCAGCTCCATGACAAGTAAGGTTCCACAAGCTGCACCCCTGAGTGTGGCGACCCATAATGCCCAGGGGCTAAATTCCCCCATCAAACGTAGAAAGGTCCTTTACTACATGAGATCCCATAAGCCCTTGTACACACGGTCGGAGATTCCGACAACCAAATCCATCAGAGTAATTCCGACGGATTAATTCCAGAAGAGGTCCGGAAGTGATGTTGCATACACACGGTCGGACTAAGTTGTCGGAAAATCCGATTGTACATAACGCGATGACGTTATTTCGTTACGACGGGACTACGTTCAGGCTAGTAGCCAATAGCTTTGGTATAGGAATTTGATCTGAGCATGCGTGGCATTTTGTCCATCGGAGTAGGCTACACATGATCGGAGTATGTCCGATCGGAGCATTTTGTTGGAAAATTTTACTGGCAAGTTGGAAAAATTGGTCCGTCGGGTATGCCGACGGAAACAGTCCGATGCAGACCACACACAGTCGGAATATCCGACAAATCGGTCCGTTAGGAAACTTTCCGACGGAATCTCCGACCGTGTGTACAAGGGCTTAGATAGACGTTCTCTTTCGTCAGGAAATACATTCACACAACATTCATCCATGCCCAATTCCCTATGTTTTTTCTCTCTAACGCAGAAGACAAGACCAGAGGAGTGGCTGTTCTCATCTCGAGGAGCTGCAGATTCTCTTTGAAGTCTGAACACAAGGACCCCGAGGACAGATTCCTCCTGATAAAAGGAACCGTAGAAGCCATCTCTACTTACTTGTGTCTTACTATGCACTGAACCGGCCAATCAAAATTTTCCTGCACACTTTTTAAGACTTTGGGTCCCCAGTTAGAGGGTTCTGTAATCTTTGGAGAGGTCTCAAATACAGCCTTTGATCAAGGCCTGGATAAGTCTAAACCCCCTCACGCTCAAATTATCCACCCAAACAGGAGCAGTTCCAAAATTGCAAAAATGATATTCCAACAGGGCCTCACTAATATTTGGAGAGAACTGTACCCCACCAAAAAAGATTACATGCACTTTTCCTATGCACACCAATCTTATGCTAGGATTGACCACCTTCTAGTCTCCAATGCTTTCATCCCATCAGTGCTTAAAGCACAGATTACTGGCACAGTCTGGTCAGACCACTCTATAGTCAGCATTACTATCAGTAAGCAAGCTCCCCAACCTAAATTCCCCCACTGGAAACCCAATGAGGCCATCCTCACAGTTCCCATCAGAAAAATCAAAATAGAGAAGGCCCTCACTGAATACTTCTCATTAAACAATATCAAAGGTATCTCAGCGAAAACCTTATGGGTGGCGCATAAAGATACCATTAGGAACAAAATTATACAAATTACCTCTCAAGTAAAAAGAGCCAAATGGGCAGACATTGAGAAACCTGGAGATGGGGTAAGTTGCGCTACCCTAGTGTAATAGGGGAGGATAATACTCTGTAAACCACAGTGGTATACCACCCACACCTGACTTATAGACAAAGATAGTGAAAAATCATATGTGACATAATACAATAACTATAGTGTGACAAGTTTAAATACACACATCAAGAGGTGATGTAGACCTTCTGTGCCTAACATGAGATACCTACATCTAAAATTGAGATGTAGCACCATAAACAAGTAAAAATAAAAAATATATATTATATAAAAGTATAACAAATATCAATTAGTGTACAGTCAATATATGTGTTAGTGAAAAACAAAGATTTATACCCTCTGATGTGTCTCCGCAGATGGCTCTGTTCGGGCTAGGTCTCTCGGATTGGCCCACAAAATTTCACCCCATTATCACACATGTGCTTATAGCGGCCCGCCTGGCTGTATCCCATTGCTGGAAACTAACTTACGCACCATCCATGGAGAATGTTATAGACAATGAAATTCCTTTTCTCAAAAGCACACTTTAGACTAGCTAAATTCCATAACCACTGGCAGTACTGGCTTTCTGATCACAGGGCCATGCCCTGCACATATTAGTCAGCAGGTAACAACAATGTCTGGGGAATGCCCAGGGAAAAACCAAAGCCTACTTACCACCAGCTCGCAGACAACTAAATTAACCTGTCTAATGCCCTGTACACGCGGTTGGAGAATCTGTCGGAATGCGTCTTATCGGACCGTGTCGTCAAATGTGTGTGGTATGCATCGGACTGATTCCATCCGAATCTCCGTCGGACCCAATTTTCCAACATGTTGGAAATATTTCCCGACCAACTGGGCCGGTCGGACCTAATCCGATCATGTGTATAGCATTTTGATCGGACCAAGTGCCACGCATGCTCACATTCAAATTCCGACATGGAAGCGCTCGTTCAGGTAAAACTACTGCTCGTAAGCGATATAGCACATTCGTCACGCTGCAATGTTAAAAATTCATTCATCAAGCGCATTCTCTTGTTCTTTACAATGCTGCAAGAACCAACTTCTTTTGATGCTCATAGTCACACACACTTCTCCCGAACGGATTTCATTACTCTTTTTTAACCATTTCAGCAATACAATTTTAGTTTGCGTCACATCTACACAATTTTAGATTTGGTTTATTCTTTTTTGGATGGTTTTGGGGGGGGGGGGATTCCCTAAAAATCTCCTTTAAAGACACTTTGCTAATTTCTCCTTATTTTTTATTTTTGTGTAAACTTACAACAACAACATTATTCTATTTTTTAGATTTTCTTTTTTAAGCTACAGGAGGTTGTTTAGTGTTAAAGTGTTTGTATACTCAATTTTTTTACTTTTACCTACAGGAAAGCCTATAATAAGGCTTACCTGTAGGTAAAAAAAAATCTCCTAAACCTGTACGGTTTAGGAGATATTCCCCTCGGTATGCGCCGCTGACTGCAGCAGCGCATGCGCACAAGGGGATTCTCGGCCTGAAAATCCGGCAGTGACGATATCGCGGCTCCGGCCACTCACAGCGCCGGAACTGCGATACCCGGAAGAAACGCAGAGGGAGCATGTCAGCTCCCTCGGCGTGGATCGGGCCAGATGTCGGGGCCTCGTTCTAAGGTAAGTATTTGATAATGAGCTAGTATGCGGTGCATACTAGCTCATTATGCCTTTTGCTTTGCAGGTTTAAAAAAATAAAAATAAAAATTTGCAGGTTTACTACCGCTTTAACACCCCTTGTTATTTATTTCACTTTGTTTTTTGGAAATGTACCTGCCTGCTCACAAATAAACTGTACTTTTGGAAGGAAAACACATACACAAGTATTTCATCTAAACAAAAAATACCTTTATTTCGGTGTCAGTAACAGATAAAGAGGGAGGCAGCAATGTTGAAACTGGGGAGATTCGTGAAGCCTTGGGCCCCCAGGGCACACATCAAATATTTCAACGCAAAAATTGGTGGCCTGAGGAATATATATCTGAGGGAGAGAAGTCTGGTCCTGAAGTCCATGAAACCCGGAACAGCAGCAGATGACATCTATGTTCCCAGGCTGTGGTATTACAACAGGCTGCATCTTCTGTCAGACCAGACTGAACCCAGGTCATCACTCTCTGGTCTTCCTTCCACGCTTCCTTCCAGGCTGTGGCTGTGGTGCTGGAGGTGTGGCAGAAGGAGGAGGAGGAGGAGCAGAGGCATGGGCCAAACGACACAAGTGTGTTTCTGGTGTCATTTGGCCCAACAGACCCGTGTTGAGGGTTTGGAGAATAACCTGCTCACACAAGATCTGTTGCCCCTGCTCCATTTTCTCAAGCTTGCATACAACCAAGGCGGCAAAGGCCTCTTGGTAGGTGGGTTTGGCTTGGAGTGCTGCAGAAGCCTCACCAATCAGCCTCAGGGCCGACTCCTCAACATCCCCCCCCCTTTCTCGCCCTTCTGCGTGGAAGGCGGAGGGGAGGGACCTGGCATTCGGTGAGGCTCCTTTGGCTGCCCACCGCCTGGCTGCCGCTTACTCCCGCCTCCTCCTGGCTGCCACTTTCCACAGCCACCTCCTGGCTGCTGCATTCCACACCCTCCTGGTCCTGGCTGAGTTCATCCTGTGTATGAAAAAGGGACATAGTTTGAGTTTTTGGTTCATCAAACACACACAATTTTACATCAATACTGTTTCAAATTGTTAACCCATAGAAAAGACTATAATTCTGAGCCCAGCATTTTTTCTTTCTTGTCCCAAAGGTTTTGGCCACTACTGTCTATTGATATGTGAAACACTTTATAAACTCACCAATTAGGGATCAGAAATCAAGTTAACATCATTCATTTTGACTCCACAAATATGTACAACAATACTATACCTGGCTCAAGCTGGGCTCCTCCAGTTCTTCCTGAGTGGAAGGCCCAGGTTGGGCGTCGGAAGACTCATCAGGTGTGGAATGGAGCATAGGACGCGTGGAAGGAAGAGTAGAGAGGGATTCTCTGGCCTCAGCCTGGTCTGCCAGAAAATTCATCCTGTCATAATACCACAGGGTGGGGACATAAACCTCAGCTACTGAAGCTCCAGATTTCATGGACTTCAGCACCTTATTCCTCTCCTTCAAATAGGTACTCCTGAGGTTCCCAATTTTCTTTTTGATATATTTGTCATCTGCCCTGGGGACCACCGGCTTCACAAACTCAACCAGTTCCAACAGTGCTGCCTTCCTCTTTGGTCTGTTACTATACAAAGGGTGCGTGTTTTGCCACAGGATTGGCATGTCTCGGTATTTATCGATGAACAGAGGGAGGAAGCTATAGTCATTAAAGCCGTCCATAATGTCTGCAAGACACAACACGAGACAAACCCTAATGTCAGGCTAAACTCCACTAATGCAGGCCTCAATCTAGAAGCAGTGTAGCCTAGTGATGTGGCAAGTTCAAAATTTTACCTTCGTTTGCGCGTTCGTCGCCTCAGCTTCTCCCTCTGTTCACAGATCGTACGGACGACACACGTGTGTTACGTTTTATATACAGTGCGCATGCGTGCAACTCTGCCCGTCCCTGACGTTCTTTCCAGACTATTCCCCGCCCCTTCGCTTCCAGCGCAGTGGGGAGAGCACATGGCGGAGAGAACACAGGTGCGCACTAATAATTACACTAACGAGGAGGAGGGTGAGGAAAGCCAGGAGCCTGAAACGTCCCGATCCAGGAAGACAAGATTTAAGGCCGCAAATATGTCTTTTGGAGAGATGTTGGAGATGGTCGATATATTGAACAGGACCGACTATGATGAAAAGTATGGACCTTACCCAAACCCAAATATCAGAAAGGCCAAGATCATGAAAAAAGTTGTGAAGATTCTTCTGCCTAATTTTGGGGTACACCGATCCATGGATCAACTGAGAAAACGCTGGTCAGACCGGAAACTGCAACTTATTATTGCTTGCATACTGCTCCATGTGCTTTGAGTTCATGTTGTGTATTTTAAAATGGCCACTTTCAAGTTCATGGTTTCATTCGTTCGTAGGAAACATCGTTCTTCCGGTAAGTATTCTAGCTGAACACAGTGTCCCCAATAATGTTATGACCTTGAAGCTCGGCCAAAAAAAGACAATTGAACAACACTTCCAAACAATGTTTCATATTGTTAATTCTTCCCTCTGTGTGCTCATTCTTTATTTTTTCGAAATCTCATAGGGGAGAGAAGACTTGGCAAGTATGAGGACACCAGGAAACCCACCCCTCACAAAGAAGGACAACTTCCAAAAGCACAAACAGAGGAGCAGGAGGAGGAGGAGGAGGAAGGAGAGATCGTGCAGGTTGGGCAAATTGTCACCACAACAGGTGAGTGTTGGAGAACACAGCTTCCGGTAAGCTCATCAATGTATGTCACCATATTTATATGACATGTTTTTTTTGTTTTTTTTTTGTTTTGTAGGTGATGTGGAAGAAGATTTCCGTTTTACCAGTGAAAGTGCCCAGATCGGGGAGATAATGGGGTGCAATCGGGATTGGGAACATATCCTGCAAAACATCAATGATGTTAATTGAACATTGAAGAACATCATTGATGTTTTAGAGAGAGTGTGAAACACCCCAAACTAGATAGGGTCTTATTTTAGGAATTTTACTAACAAAATGTTGTATTTCTCAAAATTAAAAATTTGGAAGATGCACAGAGTGTGTAAACATGCATTATCTCCCATCATGGGGGATCAATGTATGTGTTTTGTGTAAAGTGTCTGAGAGGAAGGGGTTGCAGCACCAAAGCATGTACATTGATCCCCCATGATGGGAGATAGCACATGTTGACACACTGTGTGCATCTTCCAAATTTGGATTTTTCAGGGGTCACACCCCATGTGATGAAGGCAAGATCAGACCAGTTTGTACATACTCATGTCTGATATTGTCTTCACTTTTCAAAGTTGAACTTTGTAAGTTCCTGTGTTCTGTATTTTACAGTTAGATACATGCCTGTTTACACAAAAACAACAATTAAACACAATTTTTATTAAACTCAGTTTTGGAAACACACAATTTCTTGGTTGGTTGTAAAAACCTTTTCAAAACGCACATGTGAATGTGGTTGGATTAAACAGTTCAATTAGCAACAATGTGTGGCTTCTTTTTTCATGGCAACAAAAATGTATTTGGAGTACAATTTAAGTTTGTGCTGAGAAGAAGTGATTTAATAAAGGCAACTCCACTTTGCACTCCCAGGGCAGTTTCAGGTGTACTTTTGCAGTGCACTTGTAGTGCATAGTGGATGTGCCTTTACTAAAAATAACACCCACAGTGATGTGTAAATTTTGACAATCATGCATTTTTCCTGCTATGGTGCTGAAAATGAGCACGATTTGGGTCAGTAATGCACTACATACATTAGTTACCAAAAAAGAAGGTGTGTGTGTAGCAGACCCACAACATAATAACATTATCTGAAGAAGAGACTGTCCCCTCATCTCGCTCTGAACTTGGGTTTGCACTGTTGGTGAAAAAGGCACAACTTGATAAAACCTAATTATACCTAGGAGACACATAAAACCAAGCCAAGCAGTAAATGAAGGAGTTTCAGATAAAAATTTATTTTTAAAATGCCGCTCAGACATTGTCTGGCATATCAACGGCCCCCCTACCCACAAAGTAGTCCATGTATTGTGTTCTAACCTCACAGGCGCTTTGGGGGGGCAAGCCAGGATGAGCATGTTGAAGGCCCGTGAGGTTATCTGCATTGTCCATCAAGTCTGCTTCTTGTTGGCCAACTGAGACCGCATAGTTTTCAGAAACTTGTTTCAAAAAATTGTGAAGAACACAGCACGCCAGCACTATGTGATTCAGTTTGGATTCCGCCATGTGAATAGGCGTAAGAAAAAGGCGGAACTGGCTGGCCAGTATACCAAAAGTGTTCTCCACCACTCTTCGGGCTCTGGACAGGCGGAAATAAAAAATCCTCTGGTCTGGGGTGAGGGTCCTCATGGGGAAAGGCCGCATCAGATGGTTCCCCAGGGCAAACGCCTCATCCACGACGAAGATGAACGGGAGTCCTTCCTGATTCTCCTCTGGGGGTGGCAAGCCCAGACTGCCACTCTGGAGATGCCAGTAGAACTCCGTCTGTGAGAACACTTCACCATCCGACATCCGTCCATTTTGCCCCACGTCCACATACAAAAACTCATATGTCGCAGACACCACCACCAACATCACGATACTATGAAACCCCTTATAGTTATAATAGTATGACCCCGAGTTGGGTGGTGGGACGATGCGGACGTGCTTCCCATCTATTGCTCCTCCACAATTGGGAAAGTCCCAACGACTGGCAAAGTGGGAGGCCACAGTCTGCCATTCTTGTGGCGTTGAAGGACACTGTGGAGTTGAACAAGAACAAAAATTAGTAATTTGACCAATCAACATTCCAAGCAGATTACACACAAACATTTTGTGACAAAATTAGTTAAACATTTTTGGAGTATTTAAAGCCTAAAGTCTAATGTTCCCTTATGAGAGTCATCACCCCCCCCCCATCCCCCCCATCTGATGGGCCCTTGCTAAAAAATGAGGGGGGGATGTTTAGGACAAGTAACCCTCTCCACTTGATTGAGAGCTGAATGGCTAAATAATGTGTGATACTTTGGGAAGCCCCTCCTTAGTTACACTATTGGCAGCCCACGGGACAGGTAAGAAGTGTCAGAATAACAAAAATTAACCAAAATGTAAGCACTTTTTGACATTCTGATATTACATATCCAGATAATTAATAGGTTAAAACCAAAAAAAAAAAAATTGAAAGTATTGAGGCAGGCCCTTGCACTACATGCTTAGGTGAATTCATCCATAAATGTGAGCATCAAAAAGGTAGGTATAGTGTGTATTGAGTTTGGTAAAGTCAGCAGATAGAGGATTGCTATCAGCTGAGCTAGCAGTTGGGGGGGGGGGTTCCTAATGAGTTTGGCACAACCCCCCCCCCAAAAAAAAAACCACTCTGCATGAATTGAAGCACACACATCACATTTGTAGACATTTTAGGGGGTGTTTAGGGTAAAACAATACTATGGAGCTGCCAAAAGACATTGTTAAGTGACTAGACTATAGTTTTATGGGCCAAGAAGAGCATGGTGGGGAAGTTAGTGAGGCAAATTTGCCTGAGGACAAAGGGGCAGAGCATATGAATTAGAGCATATTGCAATGATGGAAATTAGGGAATGAGGAAAGAAATGCAAGACATTAGCAATCATGAAATACATAGAATGTGATGTTAAAGGATAAAACTTACCTTCATATAGTCCTTCTGCAGGAGCTGAATGATGGCAGAACAGGTCTCTGGAATAATTATCCCCAGAGCCTGGGGGGAGATGCCTGTAGAGAACTTGAGGTCCTGAAGGCTTCTCCCAGTCGCCAAGTAGCGCAACGTGGCGATGAGCCTCTGCTCCGGAGTGATGGCTTGCCGCATGCAGGTATCCTGCCTGGTGATATAAGGGGTCAGCAAAGCCAGCAGACGGTGAAAAACGGGGTCCGTCATCCGGAGATAATTCCTGAAATCATCAGGATTATTCTCCTGGATCTCACGGAGCCAAGGCATGTGCGAGAACTGGTCACACTGGTGCAACCAATTCGTAGTCCACAAACGCCTCCCCTGTTCATGGACCGGCTTGTGTCAAAGTAACAACCCCAACACGAAGCCCCTGCACAGCAGAAACTATACGACGAGTACGTAGACGAAACATGGTTTGAAAACGGTCGGCTGGTCAGAACGGACACCGGAAAGCACAGATAAACAGCAAAGCCGGAAAGAACGACCTGAATAGCAGAATCAAGCAGACAATAAGAAATGCCTTTCAAAGCGTACTATACCAAGATATAGTCCACAATGATCAACAAATACTTACTGACTGCACGCACTGCTTATCAGATACGCAAAGACAAGCAGAAACTGAAAAGCTGTAGCGATCTGAATCACAAATCTGAAAAGTGCGAATCGTCTCTCACCAAACTTCTACTAACACGCGATAGACACGAGATCAGCAGAAGGAGCTCAAAGGGTGCCGGACATGGAGCTGAACTTCCCTTTTCTAGTCCCGCCGTACACGGCTTACATCACCGCATTCTTGGCAACCGCTAAATTAGACAACTTGGCCCGACCGTGTGTATGCAACAGTTTCGGACACAATCCGTCGGACTAAATCCGACTGACAAAATCCGACAGATTTGGTTGGCAAAATCTCCGACCATGTGTACATGGGCTAACAGTATGCGTTAAAAACAGGGGTTTAGTCCGCATGCATTTGCAAACGCATGCGTGAGCCACAGAGCCACGTCAAGGCACCCTGGTATCTGTGGTCCTAACACTAACATATAAGTGTCCCTGCAGTGGAGGCACATGCATTCTGATGGTTAGATGAGAGCAGGTGGACTGAAGGGGAGCCACCCCTCCTTAAAGGTACAGGAGCACACCAAACACCCAGGAAGAGCACAATGGCAGCAAAGGTGTTGGTGCACTGCTGGACCAATGCAAACACTACCGTGTTATCAAGAACTTGCCCACTGACCTCATCTATAACTGGCTATCACAGTAAATGGCTTTGGAAGGCTAAACAACAGGTAACAACAATGTCTGGGGAATGCCCAGGGAAAAGCCAAAGCCTACTTACCACCAGCTCACAGACAACCAAATTAACCTGTCTAACAGTATGCGTTAAAAACAGGGGTTTAGTCCGCACGCATTTGCAAACGCATGCGTGAGCCACAGAGCCACGTCAAGGCACCCTGGTATCTGTGGTCCTAACACTAACATATAAGTGTCCCCATATTAGTCAGCGTTCAATCAACTGTTTTATCCCACACAATAACCTTCCTACACCCTAAAGGGATTTAGCCCTTAATCGCACTTTGCACGGACTGGGCCATCTGGGATTCGACACAACCTCAGGTATATGCTTCTTTCCTTATCCTGTCTCTCTTATAATGCAAATTATGCTCAAGCCTCTTCACCCCCACCTCTCCTATTCCCAACCCCCCCACTTTATGGGTGTGCTCCCCAGGGCCCCCCATTAGGGACCCTGGAGAGTGCTCTGATTCTTGCACACTATTCTTTTTCTTTCATGTTCCTGCCACATGATTGTAACGCTAATATGTTAAACTTGGTTCTATATTATCGTGTTTGACAATCTATATGCGGTGATTCATATGTGTCACTATCTTTTGTTTTTGTTTTGGTTACTACCAATAAAGCTTTTGAAAATGGGAAAAAAAAAAGAAAAAAGAAGATTTATATATAAAACTAAAAGAGTGCTATTGCATAGTCCCACATATGTGATATGCAAAAAAAAAAAAAAAAAAAAAGCTAAAAGAAGTGCCAGAGATTCCAAGGTGACCACAGTGCTCAACAGATCAGGGGACTCTTGTGCTCGCCCTCAAGGGTCCCCACTCACCAGCTTCCACTACCCCTACATGGGTAATTGGCATGTATAGATAACTGGGGGGTTAGATGTCTCTTGGCGTGTCCTACACCCAATTCACCTTGCGTGGTGTCTCCTGATGGCTCATCTGGTCCATTCTCCAAATCAGAATCTCCAACACCTGATCTCCTAATCAAATCTCTCCAATTTCAGTTTCCAGGAAAAAAATCCAATGAATTTCCAGGGATTGCTCCTCATAAGAAAAGAGATAGGGCTCCCATAGTGCAGTATAAGGTAGGTTTATTTAAAAAATCTGATTAAAAACAAATAATAAGCTTCCCACCATGTGGGTACAGCTCATAAAAAAATTACCTAATTGAATTCAGTGTGTGCAGGGGCTGGTTCGTAGCGTGCGCTCCAATTGCATTCCAGCGCACTGCTAGCATACTGGAGGTAGCGTGAGTGCGTGGCTCCGCCCTGGAAATGTTTACTCTGCCATTATTATACCTCTGTGGGCATGAGGCACACATACTGTAGATAGGCAACACTCGTGCAGGGTTTCTCAACTAGAGTTCCTCCAGAGGTTGCTAGGGGTTCCAGGAGCAATGAGAAATGTCTGTCTCTAAGATAAGTTCTTACTGACACCATTGATCTTAGCGTGGATACCGCATGCCTGCACGTACACATTCCCTAAAATGAAGATAGCAAGTAGACCCCCGACAGTGAACCCCCTGAGCATCATGGAGGACTTCCACAAATTCTATGAGAGCTTATATAGCAAACAGTGAACCAAAAACACTTCAGAACTATCTAGCTTCCTCGATAATCTACCAATCCCCACTCTGATGACAGAACATAGAGACAGACTCGAGGCCCTCTTCTCTACAGAGGAGGTGTTAGAAGTGATTAAAAACGTAAAGAAAAACAGCACCGAGACCAGACGGGTATTCAATCCTATTACAAAGCATTTGTGATTACGGTAGTGCCATACATGGCAAAAAAATGTAATGCTAAAACTAAAGGTGACCCTCTTGACACACAGTTAAACTCCACATTTAGAACCCTCATCCCTAAGCCAAATAAAGATCTGGGGGAGGTGAGCAATTACAGATCTATATCCCTGATTAATATGATTTAAACATAATGACTAAAGTAATGGCCGACCGCCTTGCTTCCTTTATAGAAACATATATTCATAAAGACCAAGTGGGGTTTATCCCAGGGAGACAAGGCCCGGATCAAATTAGAAGAGCAGTTGACATTGTCTCCCTCTTACAGTCAGGATGAGGTGGCGACCATAAACAAGCCGGTATGTTGCTGTCATCAGATCTCCAGAAGGCATTTCCTTCTCCTGGCCTTATTTGTTCACCCTAATGGAACACTGGGGCTTTGGCCTTCTTTACAGGTCTTCTCAAGTCACTATATTCCACACCCAAAGCTAGGATTCCTTTGCAGGGCCTTTACTCAGGCCTTTACCCCATTAAAATAGCTAAAGGTACCCACCAAGGTTGTCCATTGTCTTCAGTAATCTTCGACACAGCAATAGAATCATTGGCAATTGCCATCTGCACAAACCTAAACATAGCAGGGGTCAATTGCAGCCCCAACACTCATAAATGGGGTCTGTTTCCGGATTGACTTGGTCTCTCAGTAGTAGTGGCAGTATATGGACACAGATAGCAAAGAGAAGGCAACATACTCACAATTCGTGCAATACATGGACAGCATACTGGCAAAATATGACAGCAGGTGAATAGAAAATTAGGTAACACACAGGTAATAATGACAACGTATGGAGAATTATATGGGCAACAAATTAGTCATCCTGACAATACATGGCCAACAAATCATTGCTTGCGGGAATACATGGGCAACAAACAGGCAATCATAACAATACATTGACAACAAACTAGTAATCACCACAATAAATAAAATAAGCAAGAAATAAGGGCAGTCGAAGAGAGACATGGACAACAAATAAGTAGTGGTTACAATACACAAGCAATAAAAAGTCAATCATGATTGACAATAAATAGGTAACAAATGGCAATAACAGAAATACATAGGCAATAAAATATCGGGAAAAGAAATGGAGCACCGTTAGCCACCACTGTCTGTAGGGAGTTTCCTTTGTGTGGTTCAGCTTTCTTTCATATCTCCAAAATATACTGGAAAGTAACAATTGTTGCTATAACTGGGCCTAGATTGTGTAATTGTGTTTGTGACTTCTGTAAACTATTAAATTGCAAACTTCTTCCAGAGAAGGGATCCATTAGTTACTTAAGTATGATAAATCAAATCAGTACATACATAAATATTATTGATTGTGTATCTGTCTAAATATATTTGGCAATTCATTTTGCAGTTTGTATTGTTCATAGAATTAAACTTAGGGATGAAGGTCCCAATTAAATGTAATATAATGTCAATTTAAAAGTTGAAGGAATTTCTACTTGCTGCTTGAAAACTTTGCATGAGAAAAGGCGCTAGAGATTTATAGGAAATATAAATACTGTAATTGTCTCAAGGTTTATTGGATTAATCCCGTGGAGCTATTAAATATCTTGCCAATGTTTTCTATAGTAGTGTTCTATCACAAATGATCTAAATTGCTATTGCATTATAATAAAAAGTAAGAATATGTTCTCTGTCAGCTCACCTCCTGCTTCAAACATAAGAACTTTTATTGATTCTTAAGATTTCTCCTGCAGCAACATCAGTCCTTCATCTTCCAGCTGGCTCTGTAGTGGCTGAATTGTTTAATCAGATGTTGTTCACTCCAGTTGAAAATTTGCCTCTGGGCAGAAAATAAAGTTTTTATGTCATGTAATACCTGGAAAGCTCAAATACAGCTGCACAAAGAACATCAATTGCACAAGTGATTAATAGTATTACCTTTGCCATTAAAGTAGCATTTTTTTTTGCATTATCAGAAAAAAACATAAATGTGTTATAGTTCTTAAAGAGGAAGTAAACTCTCCCACTCTGATGCTTCTTTTCATTTAGTTAATTATAATAAGTAATTATCAAACTATAGCCACTAATCCAGCCCAAATCGCCGCATATTACTTACTGTTTAAAGAAACTTTAAAAAAACTTGTTTGCAGGGGTTAGGCAGCACCATCTTAAGTATTGTTTTCTGAGTCCACAGTAGAGTGTATTTCCGCTCTTACTTTGAGCACTTCCTGTACTGTTAACCAAGCCTCCTTCTCAATCCAACGTTTCTATGGCAAGCCTGCTTCCCTGCTCATAGCTGACTTGCTTTATTTCATAGTATTTACTTGTGCTGATTATCTAGTGTTTGCCTATCTCAGTCTTATCAACTTTAGCTGATAAGACTGCAGTTATGCTGTCCGATGCCTTTTTTTCCACTCCATGTGATGTCACATGGTCAAATGGGGAGTAGGAGGAAGCTCTGAGTGATTATGCAGTCTTGTGGGATTTCAGTGTTGTGCCGTAGGAAGTCCTGATAATAGATAGACAAGCACACAGAGTGTGCCATCAATCAGGGGAGATATGGGCATGCTCAGTGACATCATTCTACAGAACAAAAAGGATTACAACAATACTAAGCAAGTAAGGAGATATCTACAAGCAGTGATTATTAGTTTTTTTTTTTATGCTGATTTACATGGGACAAAGTTGTGGGGGAGAGTTTACAGCCACTTTAAACTGCAAAGCCATGGACATTTTAGTGACCCTTTTGCAAAATGAACACTTTAGTGCAAATACAGTAAAAAAAATAACATGCAGTCTTTGAAAGAGGCTACACTTTATCTGAATATTGTTTTAACATTATTCTGAAGAAGAAATTATGGTGAAATGCTATTTTTGGAAAAATAAAGACACATTTAAAGTGCATGATGTGTGATTTCAGATCAACTTGCAATATGAAAATCCAAAATTTATTTTGGAAGTAATAAAAATAATGTTTTATAAAAGGAAAGTTGGATATAATGTTATTTTTAATGACTTTTTCCATAGTTATTTTCCTGAAATTCAAGAACAATAATCAGTTTTGCATTTATTCTGCTGTTGTTATTCTGCTGTTTTGAAGTATGGCACGTGTACCCTTTGGCAATAAACACCTTTGGTGATGCACAGCAGGGCTTTATGTAGATTGGATATATTTGATGGAAGAAGACACTTCTGGCTCACAGTTGAAGTACCTACAGTATATTCTCCCAACTGACTGGCTGAATGAGAATGCCCTATGTGTGATATAATTTTAAATCATAATAAAATGTTCAGTTTCCATAGAGCAGTAAGATTATACAAAGTCTCTTCTCCTCTCCAGATTATGAACTGTCTGATTACAGGGACCCTAAAGCTAGCCACAACTTATACAATTCAGCCTTAGACATAATTAAAGTTGTGATCTTGGTACGTCACTGATTAAGGTTCAGGTAGGATTTAAATGCAAAAAGAGAAAAAAATGCACTGACTGAAGCTACTACTGATTTCACTCTCTGTAGCAATGAGAACAACTGTTTCCTTAGATTCAGACTAAAGTTGGCCTTGTGTAGGCTTTAATAGTGTAGCAGACCTTTAATAAATAACCCATGTCATATTGTCCCCTTTTGGGAGGCTTCTTGAGCATGTATAGTAGGGCAATTATCCATACATCAATCAATATCTCATAAACATAAAAGTGCCGAGCAAAATAGTCCACTAGGAAATATGTGAAAAATAGCCCATTAAAAAATATTCAAAAAATGAAAAAATCTATACAAACTAAATTACAAAAGTCTTTTAAACAAAGCCCCAACATGCTGTGCAGATAGTCCTATGAAAAACACAATGGGGGTAATTTAAGAAAGCCACATGACATCAGTAGAGGCGCACGGCGAGGCGCAATGCACATTTCCATATTTACGAAATGGGCGATGGGAACAGAGGCAAATCCCACATTTACTATAGTGATATAAGCTCACGGGAGAATGCAATCTTTGCGCCACTATGGACATGGCGCACGGCATCTCCAATTCAATATTGACAGAAGATGTAGGTACCGATATTATGGGGTGATGTGAGGAAGTTTAGTAACAACTGCTCAAGTAACAAATATGGCCAAAATAGAATGAGAAAATAACTTTTTCAGAGAAAGCCTGCTGTGCCTGCAAGTACGTTAAGAACTGCGTGAGATCAATGTAAGTAGTGCTCATGCACAAGTGGCTCGTTCACGATCTGTGATCATTTTTTGGGTTAGTAATTTAAGGACATCCTTAACAGGTGTACTCTACATTGGGTGAACTTGCATTTTGTGCATTTCATGGACTGTGCATGTGTTTTCAATTGCCTCATAAGCACACAAACCTGTGTTATATAAAGCTTGCAGATAGCATTCTTTACCTTGCCCTGAAGAATATTACTTGATGGTGTGTGTGGCAAGAGAGTACAGTTGGGTGTTGTTATAGAATTTGTAACACATGTATTTTCTCTTTGTATTTTGTTTGCAAAACAGATACGTTTTAGAGTATTTTTAACTTTTGTTTATTTCTTTTTTTTGGGGGGGGGGGGGTATTTTTTCCTTAAATATTTTTCATGTTGTCAATGTTTGTTGTTTGTAGGTTGTTAGTTTCACTTTAATTTAATTGTCTGTGCCACATTATTTTTTAAAATCTTCCTCAAGATGTTGTGACTAATATTTTTAGCGCCACTTTACCATCATTTTAGCGGTGCTATTCAGCTGCTAGTGGGGTGGTTTTAACCCCCCGCTAGTGTCTGAAAAGGGGTTAAATCCACCCACAAAATGCAGCCGGAGCGGCATTTTGCCGGCGGTATTGCAGCTCTGCCCCATTGATTTCAATGGGAAGCAGCGGTGGTGGAAAAGTGAGTTCAAAGATCAGAGATCCAAAGAAGCTGCTGGCAGGAATTTTTCTGACGCCCTGCCAGTGCACCGCTCCATCCCTTGGTCTTTCACACTGAAGTGAATGGAGCAGCTGTTTTAGTGCATTTTGCAGGTGCTATTTTTAACGCTATGGCGCCTGCAAGTGTGAAAGGGGTCTAAGAGACTGTTAATTTTTGGAGGCGCAGTCCAATTTAACTAGTGTTAATTTGCTCTGCAAAATGGTCAGACCTCAAAACCATATTCTGTTAGTGTCTAAAATTAACATATATGTGTTTTTTGCTTTCCTTGCTCCTTTCCAAGTCCTGTTTTGTTGACCAATACAATTTGTAGCAATTTTTTAGCTTTTATGTATTTTGTTAATAATTTGTTTTGCAGATTCATGCTCAATCCAAGTAATGCACCCCCCCCCCCCCCCATAAACAATTTTCATACAACAGATTTCCCAGCTGCAGTTTAACTAGGTTGGCCAGCATGGCAAAACAAAAAAGTTACTTTCCTGGTGCCTTCACGGTATGCATGCATCCATATGCATGGATTGTGTGAATGCTGTCATAGATAGGCACCAGGAAAAGAAAATTACAGAGAGGTAAGTATTACATTTTCCATTCTAGCGCAGTGGTTCTCAGCCTCAGTCCTCAAGTACCCCTGACAGGACATGTTTTGGGAATTTATCTCATCTAAAATAGCTGTCCAAAATACCAAGCCATTGACTCTGATTTAAAGCACATGTGCAAGATGAAGGAAAAACTGCAAACAAGGCCTGTTGGGGATACTTGAGGACAGGGTTGAGAACCACTGATTTAGAGCACTAAGCTAAAATCTAGCTCAAAACACTCCCATTCTAATTGTGGACATTTGAGGGAAACCAAGTGAGTGTTAGAACCCCTGCTTGTATTTTTTAGGTTGGGCTTTGTGTCCCTTTTCTGAAAACTGGTTTCACTTCCTGTCACATAGCCAAACAGGAAGTGAGGGTAAAACCCTACCAACTTCTTTCCTTGGGGACACACAGGTCAGTTTAACTAGTGTCCCCATTAGGCAAACTGCACTCTAGCACTTTATTGTGTACATCCCAAATTATTAGTTATTTTGAGGTTTATTAAAGGTAAATCCACTCTGAAATACAAGTGTACTCTCTGTAAATCTGAAGGGAAGCACTGGTGATTTTATCCAGCAACTGCACTTCCAAATGCACTTGTAGTGCAAAGTAAATTTGCCTTTAGTAAATAAACCCCAAAGATACCTAATAATTTGAGGTGTACATAGCAAAATGCTAGAGTTCAATTTACCTAATGAGGAAACTATTTAGAGTGACCTGTGTGTCCCCAAGGACAGTTTTACCCTCACTTCCTGTTTAGCTATGTGACAGAAAGTGAATAAATTTGAAGGAGAAACTGGCAAAAATTTGTGAGGTGTCTTCACCCTATCAGGGTTTCAGGCATTCCCAAAAACTGACAAGACTTCTAATCCCTCTGTACTCTACCCCCAAGCAAAAATAAGAAAGGATTTAATTTAGTTTAACTTTACAAAGACACATTCCTAAATTCAACTGTGATGCATGTCAATGGCTCATTTAGACCTTGTTTAATAGAAAACACCAGTTGCCTTTCACGATAAACATTTGTTTGTCAAGTCCTGGAAATCTGCATCTGCTTTAATATTAATTTCTATAAAAAGTGGGTCCCTGCAGCTAGATGCTCCAAATGCATCTAGATGCGTGACCACTGTGTATCTGAGATGCGCAACTGCTGTGTGGGTGGAGGTATGTACCCGTGGCGCATATATGGTTCCCAGAAGTGGTGGCCAGCACACAGAAATAACATCATGCCCCTTCAGGAAGTTGCTTGTACTGCTGCTAATTTCTTTCCAGCACAATGCCCTGCTCACTGTTCTCTGAGGAAGAGATGATCCTTATTTGGAAATTAAGATCATTTTTTTATTTATTTTTACATGGGGTGATGTTTGTGTGGGTCATGTGTGTATGTCTAAATGATTTGGCCTCAAAACACACACCTACTTCCAGTGTACAAATTCACTTCCGGGCCAATGTATATTGCTTCCTGCTTTAGTATGTGTAGATATAGATAGAGATATGTGGGTTCTTGTGTCCACCAGCAGAGAGAAGTTGGGTAGATGCCACACTCCCAATTCTGGAGGCATAATAATGGTCTAGCAGAGGGGGCTTATTTATCGATATTTAGTTGAAATAGGTAATAGGAAGACGCACTTGAACAATGAATTAAAATTATAGGAAATCAAAGAGGCTCTTGCACTGAATCTAATTCATTTAAGATCTAACTGACTGCAGTGTATGGTCACCATTTAAAGATCAAGATCTGAAAAAATAAATGTATTGGGTTTAGAAACACTTCTCTGTTCTTTGTAATGTATTGAAAGATTTTGGTTAAAAAAAAAAACACATTGCAAAGATATATTAGAAGTGATTAGAATGAGATTATCATCAAAATGATTAATGAACTGAGAACACCTTGAATGAGATCAAATTAACCAATTGTATTGGTCATGCGCTATTATCAGTGAGAAAACCGCAGTTACCCTAATGATAGTTGCAGTTTACATATGCGGGTATTTCTTAGGCCGCGTACACACGGGCGGACTGTTCGCCCAACCTTGTCTGCTGAACAGTGTTTGGGCGGACAGTCCGCTCGTGTGTGGGCTTTCAGCGCACAGTTTCAGCGGACAGTTTGACGGACAAAGTCTTTCGGAAATTCCGAAAAACTGTCCGCTGAAACTGTGTTTGAGCGAACAGTCCGCCCGTGTGTAGGCTACTTTCGAAATGAGCAAACTGTTCCCGCTCGGAGGAAAGTCTGCTCATTTCGAGCGCGTGTGAAGGTAGGCGGGGCCCGTGACGGAGACGTCGCGGGCTCTGCCGCCTGGAATGGGCTTAAAGGGGAACCCCAACGCCGAAAAAAATCGGCGTGGGGGTTCCCCCAAAGTCCACAACAGACCCTTGTCCGAGCACGCTACCCGGCCGGCCAGGAAAGGGGGGCGAGCGAGCGCGCCCCCCCTCCTGAGCCGTACCAGGCCGCGTGCCCTCAACATGGGGGGTGCTTTGGGGAAGGGGGGGCCGCGCGGCCCCCCCACCCCAAAGCACCTTGTCCCCATGTTGATGAGGACAAGGGCCTCTTCCCGACAACCCTGACCGTTGGTTGTCGGGGTCTGCGGGCGGGGGGCTTATCGGAATCCGGGAGCCCCCTTTAAGAAGAGGGCCCCCGGATACCGGCCCCCCACCCTATGTGAATGAGTATGGGGTACAATGTACCCCTACCCATTCACCTGTGAAATAAAGTACAAAAAAAAACACAACACAGGGAAAAAATATTTTATTGCACAGCTCCGGGGGTCTTCCGTCTTCGGGGGTCTTCTCGCCGGACTCCTCCGCTATCTTCGTGTAGCTCTTTTGCTAGCGGAGGAGTCCGGCTTTCTTCCTCCCCGCCGCCGGCCTCTTCTCCCGACTTCGGGGGTCTTGTCCCCCTCTTCGGTTCTTCTGCCGGGCCACCGCGCCTTCTTGTAGCTCTTTTGCAGGCGGTGGCCCGGTCTTCTGTCGCCGCTGCCTTCCGTTCTTCTGTCGCCGCCTTCGGTTCTTCTGCCGGGCCACCGCGCCTTCTTGTAGCTCTTTTACAGGCGGTGGCCCGGTCTTCTGTCGCCGCTGTCGCTGTCGCCGTCGCCGCCTTCCGTTCTTCTTCTTCTTCTTGTTCTTCTTCTTCTTCTCCAGGAGATGTTGACATGTCGCTCTCTCCGGCCGGAATGCCAGAGCCGCGCTGTGCGGTCACTTATATAGTGACAATGGGGCGGTGTCACATGGTATATGTCACATGGGTTGGTCACATGGTGACCCCGACCCCTTACGATGTCATAGTCCCCATGTGACATCAACCCATGTGACCAACCCATGTGACATATACCATGTGACACCGCTTTGGTTTCAGCTTTGGTTTCAGCGGACAATCCGCTCGTCAGTATGCTAGTCGGACGGACTAAGTATGACGCATGCCCAGAAAGGATTTACAGGGCGGAAGCGCTCGGTCTTGTAAAACTAGTGTTCGTATTGAAGCTAGCATATTCGTCATGCTGCTAATTTTGTGTTTTTTTAATATAGCCCATTCTTTTCTTCTTCATAATGCAAGAAAAGTGAAGTAGCCTTGCTGCTTATATTCACACAGAGTTATCACAAATGTTTTTATTCATCCTCATCCTATGATTAATATTCCAATTTGAGAATATATATATATATATATATATATATATATATATATATATATATATATATATATATATATATATATATATATTGTGGCAGCACGCAGGTAAAGTCACCTGGTTGTATCCAGGATGGGAAATATGTGTGCCCTAGATTCAGGCTTTATGCAGACCTTTACAATTAGAGGGAAAGAGTTAATGAGCCCAGCTGAAGTAAGTGGGCTCATTAAGACCTCTGCAAAAAACCCCAGCATGCTTAGGGAGATGCTCCATCCTGGAACCAGTTTTGTGTTGTATAGACTGGGGAGTGTAAGGCCGCGTACACACGGGCGGACTGTTCGCCCAACTTTGTCCGTCCAACAGTTTCGGCAAACAGTCCGCTCAAAATTAGCATGGACGGACATGGCCACACACGACGAACGAACAGTTTGCTGAAACCGTGCGCGATGACTTGAACGGCACGTACGACGGGACGAAAAATACGACGTCCTATACACTGCATTATAGCTTTCGGCGTGAAAATCCTTTCTGAGCATGCGCGCAACTTTGTTTGACGAACAAGCCTACACACGAGCGGACTGTTCGCTGAAACAAGGTTTCAGCGGACAGTTTTCGGAATTTCCGAAAAACCTTGTCCGTCCAACTGTCCGCTGAAACTGTCCGCTGAAAGCCCACACACGAGCGGACTGTCCGCCCAAACACTGTTCAGCGGACAAAGTTGGGCGAACAGTCCGCCCGTGTGTACGCGGCCTGACACCTGTTCTGTGCGGTGAGTTAATGCCTGTGTGGCAAACCTCTACAACAGAGACAGGGACTGGTGCAGCACAAGGCTGCACTCAGTTGTTAGACAGGGTAATTAGAGGTCAAGCTGACCAGGATTTATTTTCATGTTTTATTTTGTTTGGCTGTTATATGTTTCACTGCATGTAGCATAAATAAACCGCATCTTTTGTTTTTTGCACCTACAACGCTGTCTGCTGTGCCTGATTTTTGTGTTGTGAACCCATCCAGGGGGTCACACACACCTGCTGCCGAGCTAACCCCTCACAGTTGGTGGAGAATTTTGGCAGTTTTTTTTTATTTTTTTTGTTAAGGCCAGCATGGAGGAGATACTGAGACAGCTGGCTCTAGCAAATGCAGCCCAGCAGCAGACAAATGCAACTTTGCAGCAGAGTCTGGAAGCTCAGCAGAAAGCTCACCTGCAGAGTTTGGAAGCTCAGCAACAAGCCCAGCAGCGATCTGAAGCCCGCTTCATAGACCTGTTGCAGAAGCAAGAGCAGAGTTTTCAACGGCAAATAGAGACATTAATACAGCAATGTCCGCAGACCAATGAAGCAAGTGGTTACAATAATACCGCATCCTTTGGTGTGAGCCGTTTACTGACAAAAATGACTGGAGAGGATGATCCGGAGGTGTTTTTGACCACATTTGAAAGGACTGCTGAAAGGGAAAAGTGGCCTAAGGAGCAATGGGCTGGACTGGTGGCCCCTCTGTTAACTGGGGAATCGCAGAAAGCTTATTATGACCTAGAGCCTGACCAAGCAAAAGACTATGTGGTGCTAAAAACAGAAATATTGGCACGGCTGGGTGTCACCCTGGCCGTCCGGGCTCAGCGTGTGCATAATTGGACTTTTCAGGTTGGAAAACCCCCCAGGTCTCAAATGTATGATCTCATTCACCTGAGCAGGAAGTGGCTGCAGCCAGAGATTTTGACCGCACCAAACATTGTGGAACGTGTTGTTATGGATCGTTTCCTGAGAGCTCTTCCTACTGCCATCCAAAAATGGGTAAGCCATGGAGATCCAGAAAATGCAGATAAACTTGTGGATCTGGTTGAGAGGTACTTGGCTACAGAGAACCTGACCACCTCTTCCAGGGACTCACGGACTTTCCACCCTAAGACCAGATCATTCCCAGTGGCGGGTAAGATGACTCCAAGGGGTGAGGGTGGTGAGAGTGAGAGGGTGGGAGTTCTACCTAAGGTCTGGCGGGAGCAGCCCAGGAAGCCCATGCTGCAAGAGAAAGCGAAAAAGATTATTTGCTACCGCTGCCGGCAAGAGGGACATATTGCAGCCAATTGCCCCGTTGTGGATGAGCCTATGCAATGTGACTTTATAAGGGAGAGACGTCAGTCGCTGTTTGCGACAGTTGCATGCACTGCCATTCGGGGACCTGAGAAACATTTATGTAAAATGTGTATTAATGGTAGAAATGTTGATGTGTTGCTGGATTCAGGTAGCCTGGTAACATTGATAAAAGCTGAATTAGTTACTACAGAGGTCTCTGGGAAGAACAGAATGGCTGTTATTTGTGTGCATGGGGACACCCGAGAGTATCCTGTAACTTCAGTGTTTTTTGAGACCCCCAAAGGTAACCTCTCTCATCAGGTGGGGTTAGTGTCTCACTTACCACATGATGCTATTGTGTGAAGGGATTTTCCAAAATTCTGGGAACTCTGGGATTGTCCTGAGGCCCCCACTGGTGCCCCTATAAACCAGGAAGATGACCAGAATTCCTCTGGGAGTGGTGAGGACTCTCCTGAATTTCCCTTGTCCGTATTGGTGGGGGAAACTCGAGAAACTGGGGAGGAGCCAACATCCTCAGATGAAAACATGCAGTCTGTGGAGTTTTCGGATCTTGAGGTTCACAGGGAAAATTTTGCCACAGAACAGTTAAAAGACCCCACCCTAATAAAGGCACGGGAAAATGTGGTGAAAATAGATGGCGAGTTAGTGAACCCAGATAAGACTTGCACTTATCCTTACTTCACTATGGAAAGGGACCTGCTGTATCGAGTGGCTCAAAGGGCAGAAGAAACCATTGAGCAACTTGTAGTGCCCAAACCTTACAGGAAGTTGGTGTTAGAATTGGCTCATGGGCACATTCTGGGAGGTCATCTGGGGACAGAGAAAACCAGAGAGAGGGTATTGCAGAGATTCTATTGGCCTGGGGTCATGAAGGAAATAGAAAATTATTGTTCCTCCTGCCCTGTGTGTCAGAAGTCGGCACCTATGCCACATTTCCGTAACCTGCTGGTACCTCTTCCTATCATTGAGGTCCCCTTTGAAAGGATCGCAATGGATTTGGTAGGTCCGATAATGAAGTCCGCCAGGGGGCATCAGTACATTTTGGTTATATTGGACTATGCCACCCGTTATCCGGAAGCAATTCCTCTTCGAAATACCTCGGCCAAAACCATAGCCAAAGAGCTATCTCTTGTTTTTAGCCGCGTGGGTATTTGTAAGGAACTGCTTACGGACCAAGGTACACCCTTTATGTCCCGGGTTATGAAAGAATTATGCAAGTTGTACAAAGTGACACAATTGCGTACATCTGTGTATCACCCCCAAACAGATGGGTTGGTTGAAAGATTCAACAAAACCCTAAAACAAATGTTAAAGAAGGTGGTGGATAGAGATGGAAAGAATTGGGACTGTCTAATACCCTATCTAATGTTTGCCATTAGGGAGGTACCCCAATCCTCTACGGGTTTCTCACCCTTCGAGTTGCTCTATGGGAGACACCCAAGAGGGCTGCTGGATATCGCCAAGGAAACTTGGGAAAATGAGAGTTCTCCTCACAGGAGCGTGATTGAGCATGTCGCCCTGATGCAAGATAGAATTGCACAGGTAATGCCAATCGTAAAGGAACATTTAACCCAAGCGCAGTTAGCACAGCAGAGAGTGTACAACCGTGGGGCCAAGACCCGTACTTTTTCCCCGGGGGATAGGGTCTTGGTGCTAGTCCCTACGGTTGAAAGCAAATTTCTGGCCAAATGGCAAGGTCCATATGAAGTAATTGAAAAAATTAGTGAGGTGAACTACAGGGTTAGACAGCCAGGAAGGCGAAAGCCGGAGCAGATCTATCACGTCAATCTGCTGAAAGCCTGGAGGGATAGGGAATCCCTAGTCGCAGATACTTTGTCACAAGTACAGCCTGATTGCTTAGTTCCTGAGGTTGGAATAGCAGACACCTTATCGAAACCCCAACAACAGGAGGTTAAAGAGTTTGTACTTCGTAACAAAGAGATTTTCTCTGAGCTTCCGGGACAAACATCTGGTGTAGAGCATGACATCCGGCCAGGAGAAAGGGTAAAACTAAAACCTTATAGAATACCAGAGGCCCGACGGGAGGCAATATGTGGGGAGGTTCTAAGGATGTTGGAATTGGGTGTGATAGAGGAGTCCCAGAGTGACTGGTCCAGTCCTATCGTACTAGTGCCCAAACCTGATGGGAGCTGGCGGTTTTGTAACGATTTTGGACAATTAAATAAAGTTACAAAATTTGACACCTACCCCATGCCGCGTATAGATGAGTTGATTGACCGGCTGGGAACAGCCCGATATATGACAACTCTTGATCTCACCAAAGGCTATTGGCAAATTCCCCTGGCCGAGTCGGCCAAGGAGAAAACTGCGTTTGTAACCCCAGATGGGGCATTCCAAGATAAGAGAATGCCGTTTGGGTTACAGAATGCACCGGCAACATTCCAGCGGAAAATGGATAAGATTCTGAGGCCCCATCAGAAATATGCTGCAGCTTACCTGGATGATGTGATTATCCATAGCACAGACTGGGTCTCACATTTGCCGAAAGTACAAGCAGTCCTAGACTCTATCCGGGAAGCTGGGTTTACGGCCAATCCAAAGAAGTGTACCATTGGACAGAAGAAGGCCAAATATCTTGGGTACACTATTGGGAGGGGGGTGATAAAACCCCAAGTCAATAAAGTCGAGGCCATACAGAGTTGGCCACGTCCCAACAGCAAGAAACAGGTACGAGCCTTTCTGGGAATCGCTGGCTATTATCGACGATTCATTCCCCATTTTGCTTCTCAGGCTGTGCCCCTCACCAACCTGACAAAAGGGAAAGAGTCTGTCATGGTTAAATGGTCCCCAGAGGCTGAAGAAGCATTTCAGTCCTTAAAAACAGCCTTATGTAGCCAGCCAGTGTTGTACTCACCAGACTTCTCTAAGGACTTTGTTGTACAAACTGATGCATCAGACGTTGGGTTAGGAGCAGTGTTATCCCAGGTCTGGAACGGGGAAGAGCACCCAGTCATTTACCTCAGCAGGAAGTTGAAGTCCCATGAGGTAAATTACGCCACGATTGAGAAGGAATGTTTAGCAGTGAAGTGGGCTCTAGATTCCCTTCGGTACTATCTGCTAGGTAGGCACTTTGACCTGGTGACTGATCACGCTCCTTTAAATTGGATGGCTCAGAACAAGGAGACCAATAGAAGGGTAAATAGGTGGTTCCTGGCCCTACAAGAATTTAACTTTACAGTTAAATAAAGTGAAAAATCAACCAGCGCTAAAAAACACAACAAATACAGTGAAAAGAAATATAAAAGTGCAGCTAGAATACTGTAGGTCAAATTACCAAATCCCACATTTCAAAATTCAAAAAATATATCAGTACAGCGCAAATACAAAGTAATACAGAAAATATCATAAAATGAAAAAAATATAAATAAGAAGTCCATATAGTGAAAGAAATATTCAGAAAGAGTCCACTTGTGTAATATATCTTCAATCAATAAATCAAGTGACGAAGTGATCCCTTCACCATTGAGCAAGTTGAACTCTCACCTCAACAAGTGGACCTCTGATAAATCAGATAGGTCAAAAACGCATGTTCCCATCAAGGGTAGATCATAAGATTACAGCAGACCAAGCGGAAGCATTTCCAGGTAAGGTTCTCCTCCGTATCATCAGATCAATGTGATATCATATAAAAAAGAACAGGCAAATCTAGTGCTCTCCGTTGATGTAAATTTATTAAACAAATAAATAAAAACAAATACCACTCACATTTAGAAGCACTGATCTCCAGTGCTGAGTGCTCAGATAAAAAGTACCATGCATGGATCAGTGTGTCAGCTGGCGGATGACGTCACGACGCAGGTCACGTGGTCCGTACGCGTTGCGTCCCAGAGAGTAGGCGGGACTTCATCAGCGGTGACGGAATGACGTCGGACGGCCGCTTTTATACCAACACACCGTTAGAAAACCAATAGTAAGCGGAGTTGTGCGCAAGACAGATACCATAGGCAGCACGTATCAAATGTGACACCGGAACATACATCTGCGTTCACTCCAAACACAGGAAGGAGAGAGAGAGTATCAAAAAGTAAATATACTATGGAGACATGAAAACCAGAGGAAAACAAAATAATAGTCTGCTAATTGGCAACAGGATATCATCCTTTAAATATTCTCACATCAACTATGTGAGGACCAGAAAAAAAGGATATTGCCTAAAGAAACAGTACAATATAATCCCCTGGTAAGTCAAAACTAGAGATCTAGTGAATAAGCCCGCAATGTCGTTGACGTCATCAGAAAGCTACACTGATCCACACATGGGTTGATAACAATAAGTACCAAAAAATAACTCAAAGCTAAAAATGAGAACAAATAAAATAAATAATAAATATAAAAATATAATTAAATGAGAATAAAATGAAAATAAAATACAAATACAAATATAAAAGGAAAAAGTTCTAATGCAATGAAAACAATTCAATTATCTGTCCGAAATGAAACAATTTAAATCAAAATCCACGTTTAGACCTCTAGGGGCAAGAACCCTTGTCTCATGGATCCAATAAGATTCACGTTTGCTTAGTTGGCGTATGAAGTTACCTCCACGCCAATGTTTGGTCACCTTCTCAATCCCCCAGAAACTCAAACCTCTGGGATTCTGAGAGTGCACCAATTTGAAATGGCGAGACACATTATGGGTTTTTAAACCCTTTTTAATATTATTTACGTGTTCACCCAACCTCACGTGTAGGGGTCTAGAGGTTCTGCCAATATATTGGAGACCACATTCACATTGTAACATATATACCACCCCTATAGTGGAGCAGGTAATAAGTTTATCGATCTTATATTCCTTATTGTTACTTGTAGCTATAAAAGATTTTCTCCTTTTTACATTGCATCTAGAGTGTCTGCATGCCGTACATCTACCGCACGCATAGAAGCCGGACAAGAAGGAGAAAAGTCTGCTTTCAGTTTGTACAGGGGGATCGATAACACTTGGTGCTTTTTGGTCACGTATTGATGGCGCCTTCTTATATATGAAAGAGGGCCGTGCAGGCAACAAAGGGCCCAACACTCGATCCTGTTTCAATATAAACCAATTTTTGGCAACAACCTTTTCAAATTTCTTATACTGTACGTTATAGTCAAGAACCATTCTAAAGTTAAAGTTAACCCCTTCCACTCCTGATTCTTTTATCTTATCTCTAACCAAAAGGGACCTATCCATCTGTTGGACCAAAGAAATTTCATGTTCAAGAACAGAACGATCATATCCCTTTTCTTGGAATTTAGAGGATAGGGTATGAGATTGATGTACAAAATCATCCATGCTGGAGCAGTTCCGCCTTAATCTTACATACTGTCCCCTGGGGATATTGCATAACCAAGACTTATGGTGGCAGCTCCCCAGGGGAATGTATGAATTCCGATCGGTTGGCTTAAAATGATTTTTTAGTACTAGCCCATCATTCGCTTTAGAGATCTCAAGATCAAGAAACACCATCCGTTCTTGGCTGATGTTCCATGATAACTTGATGTTTTTTTCATTGCCATTCATGGTGCCGATAAACTCATCCAGACCAAGCCGGTCACCATCCCATATAAGGATAAGATCATCTATAAATCTATTGTAGCAAATTAACTCCTTGGGGCGGTTCCGAAACACAACGTCCTCCTCCTTTATGATATTTTCTGTATTACTTTGTATTTGCGCTGTACTGATATATTTTTTGAACTTTACAGTTAAGCATCGCCCTGGTGTTAAAATGGGGAATGTGGATGCTTTGTCTCGGATACATGCGTGTCTGACTGCTTGTGTTACAACCCCAAGGTTGAAACAAGAGGGGGGGGGGGGGTATGTGGCAGCACGCAGGTAAAGTCACCTGGTTGTATCCAGGATGGGAAATATGTGTGCCCTAGATTCAGGCTTTATGCAGATCTTTACAATTAGAGGGGAAGAGTTAATGAGCCCAGCTGAAGTAAGTGGGCTAATTAAGACCTCTACAAAAAACCCCAGCATGCTTAGGGAGATGCTCCATCCTGGAACCAGTTTTGTGTTGTATAGACTGGGGAGTGTGACACCTGTTCTGTGCGGTGAGTTAATGCCTGTGTGGCAAACCTCTACAACAGAGACAGGGACTGGTGCAGCACAAGGCTGCACTCAGTTGTTAGACAGGGAATCTAAGTGTGTAATTAGAGGTCAAGCTGACCAGGATTTATTTTCATGTTTTATTTTGTTTGGCTGTTATATGTTTCACTGCATGTAGCATAAATAAACCGCATCTTTTGTTTTTTGCACCTACAACGCTGTCTGCTGTGCCTGATTTTTGTGTTGTGAACCCATCCAGGGGGTCACACACACCCGCTGCCGAGCTAACCCCTCACAATACAGTGGTGTGAAAAAGTGTTTGCCCCCTTCCTCATTTCCTGTTCCTTTGCATGTTTGTCACACTTAAGTGTTTCGGAACATCAAACCAATTTAAACAATAGTCAAGGACAACACAAGTAAACACAAAATGCAATTTGCAAATGAAGGTGTTTATTATTAAAGGTGAAAAAAATCCAAACCATCATGGCCCTGTGTGAAAAAGTGATTGCCCCCTAAACCTAATAACTGGTTGGGCCACCCTTAGCAGCAACAACTGCAACCAAGCATTTGCGATAACGTGCAATGAGGCTTTTACAGCGTCCTGGAGGAATTTTGGCCCACTCATCTTTGCAGAATTGTCCTAATTCAGTTACATTAGAGGGTTTTCGAGCATGAACGGCCTTTTTAAGGTCATACCACAACATCTCAATAGGATTCAGGTCAGGACTTTGGCTAGGCCACTCCAAAGTCTTCATTTTGTTTTTCTTCAGCAATTCGGTGGTGGACTTGCTGGTGTGTTTAGGATCATTGTCCTGCTGCAGAACCCAAGTTCGTTTCAGCTTGAGTACACGAACAGATGGTCGGACATTCTCCTTCAGGATCTCTTGGTAGACAGCAGAATTCATAGTTCCTTTTATCACGGCAAGTCTTCCAGGTCCTGAAGCAGCAAAACAGCCCCAGACCATCACACTACCACCACCATATTTTACTGTTGGTATAATGTTCTTTTTATGAAATGCAGTGTTCCTTCTACGCCAGATATACTTGGACACACACCTTCCAAAGAGTTCCACTTTTGTCTCATCGGTCCACAGAATGTTGTCCCAAAAGTCTTGGGGATCATCAAGATGTGTTGTGGAGAAATTTAGAGGAGCTTTGATGTTCTTTTTACTCAGCAGTGGTTTTCTCCTTGGAACTCTGCCATGCAGGCCATTTTTGCCCAGTCTTTTCCTGATGGTGGAGGCATGAACGCTGACCTTAACTGAGGCAAGTGAGGCCTGCAGTTCCTTGGACGTTGTTGTGGGGTCTTTTGTGACCTCTTGGATGAGTCGTCGCTGCGCTCTTGGGGTAATTTTGGGCGGCCGGCCACTCCTGGGAAGGTTCACCACTGTTCCATGTCTTCGCCATTTGTGGATAATGGCTCTCACTGTGGTTCGCTGGATTCCCAAAGCTTTGGAAATGGCTTTATAACCCTTTCCAGACTGATAGATCTCAATTACTTTCTTTCTCAATTGTTTCTGAATTTCTTTGGGTCTCGGCATGATGTGTAGCTTTTAAGGATCTTCTGGTGGACCTTACTGTGTCAAGCAGCTCCTATTTAAGTGATGCCTTGATTGTGAACAGGTGTGGCAATAATCAGGCCTGGGTGTGGCTAGAGAAATTGAACTCAGGTGTGGACAACCACAGTTATAGTATGTTTTAACAAGGGGGGCAATCACTTTTTCACACAGGGCCATGATGGTTTTGATTTTTTTTCACCTTTAATAATAAACACCTTCATTTACAAATTGCATTTTGTGTTTACTTGTGTTGTCCTTGACTATTGTTTAAATTGGTTTGATGTTCCGAAACACTTGCAAAGGAACAGGAAATGAGGAAGGGGGCAAACACTTATTCACACCACTGTATATATATATATATATATATATATATATATATATATATATATATATATATATATATATATATATATATATATATATATATATAAAACTTCATAAAATATATATATATATATATATATATATATATATATATATATATATATATATATATATATATATATATATATATATATATATATATATATATATATAATTTTAATATTTATCTATTACTATATATTTTTGGAACTACTATTGTTAGTTTAAAATTATTTATTTATTTTGCTTTTTTTTTTGGGGGGGGGGGGGGTTAAACTAGATGGACTTGCGTTTTTTTTGTCCAAGCAGACTATGTAAGTAGAGATAGATAGATAGATAGATAGATAGATAGATAGATAGATAGATAGATAGATAGATAGATAGATAGATAGATAGATAGATAGATAGATAGATACCCAAACCAGCATTTTAGCTTACACATGATTGAATGTTCAAAATCAGCAGAGCTTCCCCTCATTTCAAATGTTAGCCTCAAATTTACAGCGACTGCACTTCCAAGTGCACTTGCAGTGCTTTAAAAATTGCACTTGAAGTTAGCATATTTATATTAACATGAACGTGTGTTTTGTAAATAACCCCCATAGTCTTTTGACATGTACCTGCCTACTCACAAATAAACTCTGTTTTTTTAAGCCAAAAAAAAATACAATATTTTTGGAAATAATAAATCTTTATTTTTAGTCTGTACAAAACAAAATCAAGAGGGAGGCAACACTAGAGACACTTTTGAAGTTTGTGAAGCCTTTTGTCCCCCAGGCACACATCAAGTCAGTGGCCACCAAAATTCAGATCCTGTGTAACATGAAAATAGGGAGCACAACATGGTCCTAGAATCCCACAGACCAGGAACAGCAGCAGATGACATCTATGTCCCCAGACTGTGGTACTACAACAGCCTGCGTCTTCTGTCAGAGCAGACTGAAGCCAGGCAGTCACTTCCGACTCTTCCGTCTAGCCTTCCCTCCACGCTTCGCTGGAGGCTGTGCCTCTGGTGGTGGACTTGTGGTAGGAGGAGGAGGAGGAGGAGCAGTAGGGTCTGTGTTGTACAGTCTGGTGGTTGGTGTTAGCTCACCCTTCAGACCCCGCTGAATACTGTCAAAAAAAATCGCTTCGCACAAGTTGCGCTGTCCCTTCTCCATTTCAAGCAACTTGCTGGCCAAATATGTAGCGTAGGCCTCTTCAGGATTGGGGGGTTTACTCAGCAATTGGCTGGCTTGGTGTATAAGCGCCAAGGACTCCTCCTCTGTCCGCGTCATCCTCCTGGGCCTTTTGCTGGCTAGGCGGAGGGGAGGGACCTGACTTTCGGTCCGACTCCTGCTGGGCCCAGCTAGCTCCTGCGTGTGGCTGGTCCCGGCCTCCTCCTCCATACCACTGGTCCCGGCCTCCTCCTGGGTGAGCTCATCCTGTGTAAAAAATAAATAAATAAATAAATAAAATATGTCTATATTTTGAAATCATCAATCACTGACAATTTTACAGTTCTCACTTGCAAATACATTTGTCTTGAAATACAAAAGGCTATCATTTTGACACCATCATTTTTCCATCAGTTCACCAAGATTTGAGCCACATTTGTGGAAACTACTGTATCCTTATATCTAATTTAATTTGTGATGAAATCCTAGATTTGGAAGCATACCAAACATTGAACTTTACATCATTAATATTTGAGCAATCCTAACTTTAGAAACTAAAATATACCTGGCTCCAGCTGGGCGCATCAACTTCGTCCAGCAAGGAAGGGTCTGGATCTTCCTGGGGTGGCTCACCTGAGGTGGAGGGAAGGGTGGAGGGAAGGGTAGACGGAAGAGTGGAAAGTGACTGCCTGGCTTCTGACGTGTCATCCAGAAAACGCAGCCTGTTGTAATACCACAGCCTAGGTACATATATCTCATCTGCTGCTGCTCCTGATGTTTGGGACTCTAGGATCTTGTTGCGCTCCCGCCTATACATGTTACGCAGGCCCTGAATTTTGGAGCTCACAAACTTAAGGTCTGCCTGGGGGAGTCGGGTTTTCACAAACTTCAAAATTGTCCCCAGTGTCTTGCTCCGGCCAGGACGGCTTGAATATAGTGGGTGCTTGGAATCCCACAGGCTCCTGTGCATCTCAAACATATCAATGAATGTTGAGAGGAATGCCTCCTCCTTAAAGGGGTCCGGAGTGTACTTTTGCATTTTGAGTTCTGAAAAAAAAAAAAAAACATAAATACTAATGTCAGACCAAATGCACACTATTTATATTGTGACAATGTAGGCGAGACACACACTACACCCACACTACACCCACCCACACTACCCCCACACACACACTACCACACACACTACCCCCCCACACACACACTACCCCCCCATACACCCACCCCCACCCCCCCATACACCCACCCCCACACACACTACCCCCCCACACACCCACCCCCACCCCCACCCCCACACTACCACACAAAACACCAACCCCACTCAACCACCAACCCACATTAAATTCAACTAACCATCCACAAGGTAAAATCCCACTATATACATTCCTAACGCAGGCCTAAAACCCTAAAAATAAAAAGATAACCATCTTACCGTCGCGTGTATCACTCGCTGCTTCCGTTCGGACAAACGTACGGCCTCGCGGTAACGCTTTTTATACAGCACATGCGTTCAAGCTCTGCCTGCGTCGCCCACGTTGCCCGCCCCTGACGTTCCGTGTGACCGTATTTCCCTGCCCCTTTTACCCTCGTTTCGCTGTGGGAGATTGAATAGATGAAAATGGCGAACGGATTTTCAGTTAGCAGCGCGGAGGAAAGCCCTGAACCCCATGCTTCCGGAGCAAGGAAGAGGTTTAAGGCCACAAACATGGCCTTTGAAGAGATGGTGGAGATGGTGGATATACTGAAAAGGGAGGATTACGATGGGGAAAATGGCCCGTATCCCAAACCCAATATCAGAAAAGATGGCATCATGACGATAGTTGTGAGCACTTTGTATAGCAAATTTGGGGTCCGAAGAGCCAAAGATCAGCTCCGGAAACGATGGTCCGACATCAAATCCAGGGAGCCGGACCAATATAGGAGAATCAAAAAGGCACTGAAAAAAAGTGAGTACTCTGCGCTTATCGTGACGGTCGGACATAATCGTTCGTATAGGTGTATACGATATATTTGTAAATCTGGCGAATTTGATAGTTTGTGTGGTTAATAGATCATGTAATGAGCGAATATGCTCGTTCGTATATGTGGACGTAAATAGCGTGAATTTGTATATGGTGTAAATTTATCTGGTGTTGGATTAGATTTTAATTAGTTATTCATTTTTTTGTATTGTTCATGATAAACTGAATTGTCACACTCAGTTTAGGATATCTTTGTGTACATGTCTTTATAGCTGCAGCTGTTTCATAAATGTATTCAGTGTAATGTAGTCTAAATAAAAAAAAGAGATAGATAGATAGATAGATAGATAGATAGATAGATAGATAGATAGATAGATAGATAGATAGATAGGTAGATAGGTAGATAAAATGCTGGTTCAACATCTGGACTGGGAATCATTTAGTGTAGTTTGGGACATCATAGAACATTTTTTGACATAATCACACACAGGTACTCCAGGGGATGATTCGAGTGTGTCTGTCTGTGAAACTTGGACAAAAGATATAAAGTATGGCAGTTTGGTTAAAGGCTAGGTTCACATTGCTGCAATGTACGAGATCGAATGTGATTTGCACCCCACTGCAGTGCAAATCACATGTGATCTCTGTGTGATGCGATTTCAGCCATACATATAGTATGGCTGAATTCGCATCGCATCCGGCCCAAACTTGTACATGGCCCTTTTTTTAGTCCACAGCAGAATCGGATCACATGGGTGTTCACACCATGTGGTCCGATTCCTGTCCGAGTTTAAAGATTGCACTGTGATATGAGAAATAATTTGGAGGTGTCAATAAAACTTTACACTGACACTCCCAGCAGGTCACATAGGGCAGTGTGAACTGCCTCCGGGAGGCATGCGATGCGTGAAACCACAGTAGATTTGCAGCGTTCGCACATCGCAGCAGTCTGAACACAGCCTAACTAAAAAGATGTCATTTAAATGATGTATTAAACTAGGAAAATTAAAAAAAAAGATGTGTGTGTGTGTGTGTGTCTACTTCTTTCAATACTCAATACCAGTTTGGGAAGTCATTTTGTGTTTTCTGTCACAAAGGGCCTTATTTACTATTGGCAAAAACCACTTTGCAATACAAATGCACTAGGACAGGAATATGCAATTAGTGGAAATCCAGCTGTTGCAGAACTACAAGTCCCATGAAGCATAGCAAGACTGACAGCCACAAGCATGAGACCCAGAGGCATGATTGACTTGTAGTTTTGCACCAGCTGGAGGTCGGCCAATTGCATATCCCTGAATTAGGAGAATGTAGGAGACAACCACCTTGAAAAGCAAACAAGAACCAAACTTAAAAATTTGATCAGACAATACATATTTAAACAAAAGGAAATCTTTATTGGTCAGCTGGCATTGGAATAGCCCCCCTACCATTAAAATAGGTGACATACTGGTCACGCACCTCACGTGCTGTTTGGGGGGCTAAGCCAGGATGGGCATGATCCAGCCCTGTGAGTTCTGGCATTAGTCCGGCCTCAGGCCCAATTGGCTGCAGGTAATGGGTTCCAGAAAGTTTTCTTAAAAAGTTGTGCAAAATGCAGCAGCAGAGAATGACATAGTTCAGTTTGTACTCTGCCAAGTTTATTGCTGTCAAAAACAGATGGAACCGGCTGGCCATAATACCAAAGGCATTCTCCACAACCCTTCTTGCTCTGGCCAGCCGGTAATTAAAAACACTCCTCTCCGGGGTGAGGGTCCTTTGGGGGAAGGGCTTCATCAAATGGTCACCCAGACCGAACGCTTCATCAGCGATAAAAACAAAAGGTAGACCCTCAACATTATCAGCATCTGGTGGCAAGTCCAGGTCACCAGTGATGAAACGATGGCAGAACTCGGTCTGCCTAAACACTCCTCCGTCAGACATCCGGCCGTTCTTCCCCACATCCACATACAGAAAGTCACATTGTGCTGACACCACCGCCATTAACACCACACTATGGAACCCCTTATAATTCCAATAGTAGGACCCCGAATGGGGTGGGGGCACAATCCGCACATGTTTTCCGTTGATCGCCCCTCCACAGTTGGGAAAGTCCCAACGGGCAGCGAACTGGGAAGCCACAGTCTGCCATTCCTGTGGCGTGGAAGGAAACTGGGGAGTCAAACACAGGAAAAAAAAATTAGTCATTAAATCAAAACAATTCATAACAAATAAAACTCAAAAACATTTTGACAGTTAAACAGAAATATTGAAAATGTTTTTCTGAAAAAAAAAAAATAGACGGCCCAATTCACAGATTACTCAGCCCTCTGATGGACCAGGGGACATAAGTTAGGTGGGTGAGTGGGGTGGGGGCCTAATTAATGAGTATACAATCCCTGCAACCAATTTGAGTGGGGTGGGGGCCTAATTAATGAGTATACAATCCCTGCAACCAATTTAAGTGGGGTGGGGGCCTAATTAATGAGTATACAATCCCTGCAACCAATTTGAGTGGGGTGGGGGCCTAATTAATGAGTATACAATCCCTGCAACCAATTTGAGTGGGGTGGGGGCCTAATTAATGAGTATACAATCCCTGCAACCAATTTAAGTGGGGTGGGGGCCTAATTAATGAGTATACAATCCCATCAGGATTATTCTCACGGATCTCACGGAGTAAAGGCATATGCGAGAATTGGTCGCGCTGGCGCAACCAATTCTTTGTCCATGAACTCCTCCTCACCCTGTTCACAGACTGGGCTCGGGTCAAAGTAGTAACCCCAACACCAAGCCCCAATATAGCATGAACTCGTTCCCGAGTACGTCCACTCTCCATGGCTTTGAAATGGTCGGCTGGACAAACAAGCTTAACTGAACGCACTGAAGAACAGCCAGACCTATGAAGAACGACCTGAAACCCAGAAACGAGCGGACCAGAAGCGCCTAACAACAGGTACCAACTGATCCACGCGTACCGAAAGACAGATACAAACCTCACAGGTAGACTGCGCCGCAGAAAACGGACAAATTAAGCTGAAGTCTGAAAAGCGCGAATCGTCTCTAACCAAACTTCTACTAACGCAAAGTCAGCAGAAGGAGCCCAAAGGGTGCTTTGCTGTGTCTTGGACTTCCTATTTCTAGTCCCGTCGTACGTGCTGTACGTCATCGCGCAAGCTTTCGTCGGACTGTTTGGGTATCCGTGTGTGGTCAAGTCCGTTCAGTGGAAAGTATGACGGACTGTCCGTCGGATTGTATGACGGACTAAGTACGCCATACAGTCCGCTCGCGTGTACGCGGCATAAGGTGAAACGTCTGTAAGAGCAATAAATAACTGTACATGAATGGAAGGGTGGATGAGGCAAGGATAGATTAATTTATAGGTAATGAAAGAAGAAGCAGTTAATAAAGTGGCAATTTACCATTAAATAGAGCATTCACTCTTTGAAAACAAACATGATCTTATGATGATGTGCGGAGTCATGTGTTCAAAAATGCAATGAATAAGGGTACGAGCTATGGGCTAATTCTTTATTTTTTCAGCATATTTCTTGCAAAGCATCTGAATGTTGTCCCTTGGAACTCATTCAGATTGAACTGCTCATGTAGTTTGTCATCTCTTTTCTAGATAATGACCATTCTTAGGGGATTGTTTATTTTTCAAGGATATGCAGTGCAATTTTTTTTTTAAATACAACCTTTTATATAGTGTTAGCAGTTGTTTGGTACCATCTTTGCAATACATTCCTTTTCTTTATTATAATCCACATGAGAGATATCTAGCACACTTGAGTGATTTCATATTTATTAAAAAAGGGTGGACCTTTTCAACAAGAACTCATTTCATTTAAAATGCAAATTCAGTCTAAATACAGCTGTTAGAGATCAAGGTCACTGTCATCAGAATTAATGAATAGTATACTATATTAGACCAAGTCAGTTCCAAAAAAAAAGATGGTTGCTATGGAAATATGATTTCCTATTCATCTTCTATTGTCAATTCCTCATTGAGGAGCCTTGTATATATAACAATGAATAACGTTTAGATTGTATGGGTTTTTATCCTCAAGTTTGTTCTGATTACCCCCTAGTTTTCCATCATCACAGCAGTAAGTGGGACCATATAAAGACAAAATAAACTCTTCAGGGGTTCACTTTCCAATTAAGCTGATCTTTCAAAATAAGAACTCATTAGCTACACACTGTCTAATGTATCACAGGCAATTACTCATCCTCTCAGCATTCCAATTGGTACTTTATTACCTTTTTGTGATGTTTGGGAATAGATCAAGGACTTTAGGTATATATATATAAACAATTTAAAAATACATATGAAAGCATATACAGACATTAAGACTGCTGTCATGGGATTCAAGTAGAAATGTATAAACATTTCTTGGGGCACTATACAAGTGTTAATATAAATCTGGAATTATTTTTTTAAATTTAATACTTTTTCTTTATTAATATATAAAAATAACATTATCATAACATTACCCAAATAACAAGACAGTTTTGAAGAGGGCATAGCATAATAAACAATGATATAGAATATAAAAACAAGCTACTATTGCTACCACTACCCCCTCCCGAGCTCAATACCATTACCACCCCCTGCTCCTCCCACCACCCTCCCTATCCCCACACCACTTAGTCTTCAATCTTTTAGCAGCAGATTTAGTTGCAGCTATGTTGGTACTGTGTCTATAAAAAGTAGAAACAAGGAAAGGAAGAACGTAATGAGAGAGATAAGGAGAAAGGCAGGAGGGAGGCTCAATATCCCTCCCATTTTATGAAGGTAGCCCCAATTTGTCCAACCAGGGTCTCCACATTTTTCTTGAATTTATTTTGATTACCTTGTCTGATAGAGAGCTCTTTCCTACTGTTAAATTAACAGTCGCGACCCATTTCTCTACCAGAGGGGACCTGGAATTCTTAATAAATAAATAAAACATCAAGGGAAAAAACAAGGAGCCTCCATTTTTCCTGTATAGCTTTAGAGGAATGCTCTTTCTCTTACCTCCTGATAAATGTTCCTAAATTCTCAATTCACTAATCTAAATGTCTCCAAGGCGGACAATCTTTAATTTTTCCATGTGGAGTGAACATGTATCATACTCAATAATTATTTTATCTTGTGAGATGTTATTTTATTCAATCCTAAAGTGTTATTTTTAAAGTAGAACTCCAGCTTTTCCTACACTTTGCATAGTTAGTTTTGTCCAAGCTGGCCCAAACTAATTATGCCCCTCACTAACATGCGAGGCCACTGGATGTGCAGTATAAGCTGTATGTAGCATACAGCATACCACACTGTGTTCTGGGTTTGAGCCAAGACTTTCTAGAGTCTATCTGATCAGCGCTCAGCCAATCAGAGAAAGCAATGTATTCCAGCAATGAATAAAAAACTTCCTCTGATTGGCTAAATCAGAGCTTGTGACATCATTAGCTCCCTTCTCTGACTCAGCCGACTGAGGCTTCATACAGCATACCACACTGTGTTCACTGAGTCGAGACTTCTTGTCTCATACCGAGAACACATTAAAGTCTATCTGGTCAGCACTCAATCAGAGAAAGCAATGTATTCTAGCAATCAATAAAAGCTTCCTCTGAGTTAGAGGTTGTGATATCATCATCCAGCTTAGTCAATCAGAGAAAGCTTTGTACTCATTGCTAGAATACATCTCCTTTTCTGAATGGCTCTGCACTGATTATATAGACTCTAATGTGTTTTGGGTATGGGACAGGAAGTCTTTGCTCAAACCAAGAACCCCAGTGCAGCATGTAGTCTCATCTACATACAGTTTATACCTCACATCCAGCAGCCTCACATGTTAGTGAGAGACAGTTTGTTTGGGCCAGCTTAGAACTATGAAGTGTAGCAAAAGCTGGCGTTCAGCTTTAAGGGGTGACAAACCTGGGTAGTAAGTAGGGATGGGCCGAACACCCCCCTATTCGGTTCGGAGCAGAACTCCCGAACAGGGGAAATGTTCTAACGCAAACGGTGAACCCCATTAAAGTCTATGAGAGCTGAACAGGAAAAATTACCCATTTTGAAGGCTTATATGCAAGTAATTGGCCATAAAAGGGGTATGGGGGTCTGGGTACTGCCCTGGGGGACATATATCTATCTATCTATATATATATATATATATATAGATAGATAGATATATGTCCCCCAATTTTAATTATGCTTAAAGTGCAACAACAAAATGGAAAAATCCATTTAAATATAGTGCCTGGGGGGTCCCCTTAATGTGCCTGTAACGTGGTGCCTCTGTAGCATGAATAAAACATGCTACAGCAATAATGAAATGTCTAAAGAAAAAATAATTAGTCAAATCCCATTTAAAATAACTTGCGCCCCCTCCTGAACCATACCAGGCCACATGCCCTCAACATGGGGAGGTGGATACTTTGGGGCAGGGGGCTCTACCCCCCACCCCAAAACACTGTGTCCCCATATTGATGGGAACAAGGGCTTCTGGGTTTTAGTTGGGCTGGCTGGGCTTTGGTTGTTGGGTTCTGCGGGTAGGGTGCTTATCAGAATCTGGAAGCCCCCTTTAACAAGGGGACACCCAGATCCCAACCATTGGGTACATCGTACTCCTACCCATTCACCAAAAAAACGTCAATAAGTAAAAACCACCCCCCCATGTTGAGGGCATGTGGTCTGGTATGTTTGCGGGGGGGGTCTGCTCACTCATCCCCTCCCCTTTCCTGACCTGCCAAGCCGCATGCTAAGGGTCTGGTATAGATTTTGGGAGGGACCCTGCACCATTTTTTTATTTTGGCATGGGGTTCCCCTCAAAATCCATACCAGACCCAAGGGATTTGCAGAAATGAAATGGACTTATGCACTTCTGCCATATGCCTAGGAAGCCCTTTAATGGTTTATCTATTGAACTACTTCTTGACAAGCACCAAAGAATGAACTTTATCTTTCCTCATAGCTCATATCTCTTGGAGCTTTAACTGGACTTGAAATGCATCTGCACCATGTACTAACTGACCTGCATTCCCAATGTTTTGCCAGCCCCTGAGTTAAATGGCATTCAACAATGCCTCAGTATGAGAGAATTGATCAGGAAGCACTTTGCATAACCTCTGAAACCTTAATGAGAGGCACCTCTCCAGGTTCTCTTAGCTATTAATACACCAAGGTTGAGAATGTGCCCACCTAGTTCCACGCCTTCTATTGCAAGAAGACAACAGAACTCCAGACAGTTTCTGTCAGCCAAAGAAGAGATGTCACTGGTGAAACAAGTTACTTCCTAAGTTAGATAGAGCCTTCCAACATGAATTGCTTGTGGATTGCTGCTCCTTTTTATTTCCTCCCCCCAGCAATTATTTCTTACACCCAGCTGTTCCCTTGTGTTTCATTTGGTTCTATCTTAAGAGAACCTTCTGTTAGGTGAAGAATAGATGACCTTATTACCTTGCAAGCTCCATGAAACAACAATGCCTACATGCAATTGCACTCTTGCAAATCATATGCACTTGAACTGTTAGGTATGTAGCCATTGTCCCGTAACTGCTTGAGGAGACCTCCACTGATTTTGATTCCCTTTTAAATTGCTCAGGTAGGGGGCAGTGGGGGGGGCTCTCTCTTCAGGGATGCTTTGTGTAGTAAGAACACTTCACACTCCTGAAAAAAACTAGCTGTATCCTAAACCTGCATATTTTAACTGAACAACCTTTTAGCAGGTGACAGTAATGTAGATTAATGAAAAATGTTTTTACTAGTGTTTCTCCTGAGACATATTTAGGAAAAGTAATTTTGTGTTGAGTAGTCAAATGCAAATGTATTCTTGATTATACTGTGAATGATTTTCCTATCTAGCAATTGCTCTGACTGCTTTAGCAGGACTGTGACTTGGTAAGAAGGTATGCCTTTTTATGGAAGAGGGTTGTCAGAACCAGACCCTTGTCAATTGTGGGTCCAGGGAAAACTTCTGTTCAAGGCTCGCTAACTCAAGAATGACATGATTACTATATTTTAGTGTTTGCCTTAGACAAAGGGGGAATAACAAAAAATGTAATGTGAATATCAAATAAGATACATAATTAAACTTCAACTACTCGTGAGAAAATGAAAGTTCAAACTTGTGAGCTGAACACTCCACGACTTTATGGGATAACTACAACATATGATTCCCTCACTGTAAAAAACGCAGTGTAAATAGATCATATAATGGGCATTCTCCTTCTGGAGAATGAGCATGTATGTGAATGTGTCAGTAAACTTCCTTCCTTACCAGAGGCCATCTGTTGCCAGAGACCATAATGTGTACAGAATAGGAGTTGTCAGAGAACATATTATGGACAGTGGCAAGAGAGTTGTCAGAAAACCTAGTCTTAAAGTATAACTAAAGGCAAAACCTTTTCTTTTTTTTTTTTTTTTGGATGGAGTTGAGAGAGATTAGAACCCCTGTATGTTTTTATTACTGTCTGTGCCTCCTGTTACGAAGATTTACCCTCTCCATTTTTCCTGTTTACAATTATCATTGAAAGCAAAAATAAAGAAAATCCCACATGTTGTCTTGTCCACAGAAAAGTAATAGGGAGGAAATCTTCCAAAGGGGATAATAGTTCTACTGGCCAGGGGTGAATGAATGAATGGATGAATGAATGAATACTTGTATAGCGCACAATGCGAACTGAATCGCCTCTAGGGGGGTCCCCAATAATTCCCCTCTAATTTACAGGGGTTTATTTTCACTTCCTGTTTGGTTATAGAACAAAACAGGACAAAACTCTGAAATGGGAGACAAAGGGGTTATAACCCTACCTTGCTCTATCCAGATTTTGAAAAAAAGGTTTTGCCTATAGTTTTACTTTAACAGCGAGTATGTGTAGATTACTTAGAGGTGAACAGCTGCAAGAAAATGTAGCATGTGTAGCATGGACAGTGGGGGAAATGAGTGGGAGAAGTGTTATGCCAGAGAATGTAGTTCAGTCAAATGCTGTGGGAGATCATAGTGTAGCTGGTGGATGGAAATGGGCAGATATATAGGCTTCTGCAGACCAGTATGGGGACAAAACATAGGTTAGGGTTTGACCATGCTAATGACTTTCTTGATTATTTGACAGCTTTTTATAAGCCACTTGCATTAGGCACTTTTACCCCTTTTCTGTCCAGGCCAATTTTCATCTTTCAGCGCTTTCACACTTTGAATGACAGTTGCAACACTGTACCCATATGAATTTTTTCTTATTATTTTAGTGGCATTTATTCACCACTGGGTTTTTTTTTTATTATAATTTGCTACACAAACGAGAAAAGACAGAACATTTTGAAAAAATAAATAAAAAATTTCAGTTTGTTATAAAAATTTGCAAACAGGTAATTTTTCTCCTGTGTAAAAAAGGTTAAAAAACACAAGAGGCGGTTTTTGACAAGTCCTTTATTATTTTTTTTTTCTTTCCACTTCTTCTTCCATCTTCTTTCTTCTGGTCTTCCTTTGGTTTTCTTCTGCTTCCCCCATCTTCTTCTTCTCCATCTTCTTCATCATCTTCCTCCGCTCTTCTTGTCCTGCATATTGCTCCGGCTTCTTCGCTGCTGCTTTGATACGATCCACCTCAGTGGGAGTCTTCTGCCATGTGACGCTTCGATTCTTCTGATACTTCTTATATAACGGAGGGGTGGGGCCACCCAGTGACCTCACCCCCTCTGACGCACGGGGACCTTCCTATGGCTTTCCCCGTGATGTCAGAGGGGGCAGGGTGTGCATGTGTCATGATTTTCTGTTCCGGCTTTACCAGTGATTTTCGTTTTTATTATATGTTGTAATCTGTGTGTTTTGATCTTTAGATAGTTAGATCCCTCTCCTCTTTGCAACCATTGGACCCTATATGTGTCCTGAAGAAGTGTACAATGAAATGCATAGACGCATTAAGGCTCACATCATGTATCAATTCTTATCTGTATATGTGATTTTTATTATTTCTTTCATGTCTCTGGTCATTATAATTTATGTATTTTTTCAATAAATATTAAGTCATTTTTTTGTACTTCCAGTGTTTGTTGTGCCTTTAAAATCCTATGTATGCACAGCATAATATCTCATTATGAAATACTTACCTTAGAGTGAGGCTCCCATCAGTGCCACCTATCACTGCCATCTTATCTGTGCCCATCTTTGCCCATCAGTGCCGCCTTATCTGTGCCCATCAGTACTGCCTTATCTGTGCCTATCGGTGCTACCTTATCTGTGCCTATTAGTGTCGCCTTAACTGTGCCTATCAGTGCCCACCAGTGCAGCCTATCAGTGCCCACCAGTGCCGCCTATCAGTGCCCACCAGTGCCGCCTCATCAGCGCATTTCAATGAAGGAGAAAAATGACCTGTTTGCAAAATTTTATAACAAACTATCAAACATGATTTGTTTTTTTTGTTTTTTTGCATCTTTTTTTGTTTGTTTAGCAAAAAATAAAACTCCCAGCTGTAATTAGATACCACCAAAAGAAAGCTCTATTTGTGGGAAAAAAATGATAAAAATTTCATTTGGGTACAGTGTTGTATGGCCGCACAATTGCCATTCAAAATGGCATCAGCGCTGAAAGCTGAAAATTGGTCTGGGCAGGAGGGGGGTTTAAGTGCCCAGTAAGCAAGTGGTTAAAAAACAGGCTAACATCCATCCTGTTATTCATACCCAATAGCATCCTGGTATTTAATGTGTGTATCCATCACACCTCTCGTTGGAGCAGGGTGCGATGGGTGTCCTCCCTCTTGTAGATTGTTTAATTTGTTCTATACTGAAGAAAGCAAAGGTGTCAAGGTTACCTTCATGCACTGTCTTGAAATGTTTTGATACTTTTAAAATGTTTTTAGTATTTGGATTGGCAGTGTCATTGTAATGTTCTGAAACCCTGATTCGTAAATAATGAATGGTACACCCCATATACTGTAACTGACAGGCACTACATTCCACTACATAGATCTCTGATTTGGAACTACAGTTATTAAAATATTTAAGAGTGTATGTTTTGCCTGTAGAAAAATAGGTGACAGAGTCTTCTGCATTGTCTACACATGCTAGAGCCACAAGGGAACAATCATGTGGTACTTAGTCATGTGCATGAAGGCTGATGTGAATGAAAAAGGCTAGGAGATAAAATAGATCCCAAGGTGGGACCCTTACTAGAAAAGCTATACCCCTGCTGCAAAATGTCATAAGAGTTCACAGTATTGTTTGTTTGACTCATTTGCTTATTTCCTTAGCCTTATATGATACTTTTTTTTTGTTTTTTACATATCTGTTTTGTTTTTGTTTTTTACATATTTGTTTTTTCTGACTTTGTCAGTCTTATCCTTACTATCTGTACTTGGATATATTTATTAGAATATTCGATTTTGCATTTCTGTACAATTGTGATTTTTTTGCACCACCAATTTACACTCCATAAAAATTTGTAAAAAAAAAGAGAAAAGATAGGTTGACTCTTACAAAAGACATACAAAAAAGGAATGCAAGGCGTTTTGGAGAGTACTGCATGGTGTGTGTGTGTGTGTGTGTGTGTGTGTGTGTGTGTGTGTGTGTGTGTGTGTGTGTGTGTGTGTGTGTGTGTGTGTGTGTGTGTGTGTGTGTGTGTGTGTTGGGTACAAATACAATGATAAAAGGATCCCAGGCATGCAATCAGCTGATCTGCCACCATGTTCTCCATTTGTTGTGTTTGGTAAACAAACATGAAAGTCTGAACTTCTAACATGCAGTTCATGTGTTTCTTTAATTTTCTTGATCACATGCTGACCAGTTGCCACAGTTGTACAGAAGGCACGGCTGTGCGAAACAGCGTTATGTAATGTCGCTTCACCCTGTAGTCCCTAGGGGGCGCATGCGTGCTGCCAGAGGTGCGCACGTGCCTCGCTCACTCCCCGAGCTGATGTGAGTGCCCAGCGGCCTCGATCACTGCCAGGCTCACTGCGATCGCTCGGGCACACGGAGAAACCAGAGCTGTGTGTGTAAACACAGTTTCTGGTTCTCTGAGGGGAGACCTGACAGATCATGTACAGAGTATGAACAGCGATCTGTTAGTTTCCCTGCACAGTCCCCATCCCCCTTCAGTTAGAACACAAACTAGGATGAGCCGAACACCCCCCTGTTCGGTTCGCACCAGAACCTGCGAACAGACCTAAACTTCGTGTGAACTTTAGAACCCTATTAAAGTATATGGGACTCGAACGTTCACAATCTAAAGTGCTCATTTTAAAGGTTAATATGCAAGTTACTGTCCTAAAAAGTGTTTGGGGACCTGGGTCCTGCCCCAGGGGACATGGATCAATGTGAAAAAAGTTTTAAAAATGGCAGTTTTTTCAGGAGCACTGATTTTAATAATGATTAAAGTGAAACAGTAAAAGTGTAATATTCCTTTAAATTTCGTAGCTGGGGGGTATCTATAGTATGCCTGTGAAGGGGCGCATGTTTCTGCTGCTTAGAACTGTCCCTGCACAAAGTGTCATTTGTGCAGGAAAAAAAGTCTTTTAAAATCACTTGCGGCTAAATTGTCGGCTCCCCGTAATACAGAGAACATTCAATGAGTGTTCTCTGTATTAGCCGACAAGTCATTCATTCATTGATAAAAAAAAATTAAAAAAAAGCGTGGGGGTTCCCCTAAATTCAATTACCAGGCCCTTCAGGTCTGACATGGATATTAAGGGGAACCCCGCATCAAATAAAAAAAAAATTGACGTAGGGTCCCCCTAAAAATCCATACCAGACCCTTTATCCGAGCACGCAACCTGGCAGGCCGCAGGAAAAGAGGGGGGACGAGAGAGCGGCTGATCATATCCAGCGACGGGGGATCTCTCAGTCCAGCGCTGTCCATACATCCGTCTTCTGTCTCCACTCCGGAGACACTGCGGAGATCCCAGCGCTGACGTTTCTTATATTAGGAGGGTGGGGCCACCCGTCACCTGACCCCGCCCCCTCTGACGCTGGTGAAGGGAGCCAGGGGTTCCCCAGTGACGTATGGGTGACCCCGCCCCCTCTGATGTAACGGAAACCTGCGTTACATCAGAGGGGGCGGGGTCACCCACACATCACTGGGGAACCCCTGGCTTCCCTTTACCAGCGTCAGAGGGGGCGGGGTCAGGTGACGGGTGGCCCCACCCTCCTAATATAAGAAACGTCAGCGCTGGGATCTCCGCTGTGTCTCCGCAGTGGAGACAGAAGACGGATGTATGAACAGCGCTGGACTGAGAGATCCCCCGTCGCTGGATATGATCAGCCGCTCTCTCGTCCCCCCTCTTTTCCTGCGGCCTGCCAGGTTGCGTGCTCGGATAAAGGGTCTGGTATGGATTTTTAGGGGGACCCTACGTCAATTTTTTTTTTAATTTGATGCGGGGTTCCCCTTAATATCCATGTCAGACCTGAAGGGCCTGGTAATTGAATTTAGGGGAACCCCCACGCTTTTTTTTTTTTTTAATCAATGAATGAATGAATTGTCGGCTAATACAGAGACAACTCATTGAGTGTTCTCTGTATTACGGGGAGCCGACAATTTAGCCGCAAATGATTTTAAAAGACTTTTTCCTGCACAAATGACACTTTGTGCAGGGATAGTTCTAAGCACCAGAAACATGCGCCCCTTCACAGGCATACTATAGATACCCCCCAGCTACGAAATTTAAAGGAATATTACACTTTTATTGTTTCACTTTAATCATTATTAAAATAAGTGCATCTGAGTTCCACTCGAACTCGAAGCTCATCCCTATAGGACACACATTAATCCCTTCATTGCCCCCCTAGTGTTAACCCCTTCACTGCCAGTGACATTTTTACAGTAATCAATGCATTTTTAATTGCACTGATCGCTGTATTAATGCCAATGGTCACATAAATGTGTCAAAATTGTCCGATATGTCTGCCATAATGTCGCAGTCATAATAAAAATCCCCATCATTACTAGTAAAAAAAAAAAAATATTAATAAAAATGCTATAAACTATCCCCTATTTTGTAGACACTCTAACTTGCGCAAACCAATCAATATACGCTTATTGCGATTTTTTTTACCAAAAATATGTAGAAGAATACGAATTGGCCTAAACGGAGGAAAAAAAAAAATTGGGGGATATTTATTATAGCAAAAAGTAAAAAATAATGCATTTGTTTCAAAATTGTCACTCTTTTTTTGTTTATAGCGCAAAAAATAAAAACCGCAGAGGTGATCAAATACCACCAAAAGAAAGCTCTATTTGTGGGAAAAAAAGGACATAAATTTTGTTTGGGAGCAAAATCGCACGACTGCGCAATTGTCAGTTAAAGTGAAGCAGTGCAGAATCACAAAAAGTGCTCTGGTCTTTGGCCAGCCAAATTGGACGGGGCTGAAGCGGTTAAGCTATCATCCTCATTTCTCCCTCTAAGGCAAGCCATGGATGATACAATTTTCTTTCCTGCAACCTGTGGTAGCAGGAAAGAAAATGTATTGATTTCCTTCCGCTGAACCATTATGTTTTCTCTGTGAGGGGATGTGTGGAACGGGGGAACCATCCCTAAGGCCGCGTACACACGCGCGGACTGTTCGCCCAACTTTGTCTGTCCAACAGTTTCGGCAAACAGTCCGCTCAAACTTAGCATGGACGGACATGGCCACACACGACGGACGAACAGTTTGCTGAAACCGTGCGCGATGACGTGAACGGCACGTACGACGGGACGAAAAATACGACGTCCTATACACTGCATTATAGCTTTCGGCGTGAAAATCCTTTCTGAGCATGCGCGCAACTTTGTTTGACGAACAAGCCTACACACGAGCGGACTGTTCGCTGAAACAAGGTTTCAGCGGACAGTTTTACGGAATTTCCGAAAAACCTTGTCCGTCAAACTGTCCGCTGAAACTGTCCGCTGAAAGCCCACACACGAGCGGACTGTCCGCCCAAACACTGTTCAGCGGACAAAGTTGGACGAACAGTCCGCCCGTGTGTATGCGGCCTTATGAGAGAACACAGTGGTTATTGCAAGAGGCTATAGCCGCTGGTAATAATTGCATCCTAAGAATCAGACATGCAAGAAAGAACAGAAGAGAAGCCTCCAGGTTAGAGCCAGTTGCATTTAATATATTACAGGTGCATAAATCCACTTACATAGAAGAAAAGAGACTTCTGGCACATGTTCTCTATAATGTGGTGTCCGTCTGGCGCTTTTAACCTGATTACAACATGTCCATGTGAAGGTAGTCCTGTCCAGCAAGATTTACGGATGTTTAGGAGAGCTGGGCCCGAGACCTGGCTCTGGTGAACAGTGGAACGCAGGCGTCGGGTGTGGTGACGTCATAGGTATTCACAACAACGTTTTGGAGCATGTGCTCTGACTAGACAGACAGGCACGCTCCTTTTTCAAGCATAGGGGACATAGCTGTGAACAACCTTATATGGGCAATGGTTTGCTGCTATCTAGTGGATGCAGTGAAGAACATCTACTTACATACTGTAGAATAGCAAATAATTCTAAAATGATGTAACAAAATAAGGGAAGGATGGGAATACGGAATCAGGAGGAAATAGAAGGGGAGGGAAGGGGGCAAAATAAATAGATATACACAATTTTTATAAAAAATAAAAAATGATAACATTATAATTAATAAAATCATGTATGACTAATACACATTTAAAATATATTATAAGTCCTTAATTAATTGTGATGTCACCATTGCATGAGATAAATGAATAGGGTATATTAAAATTCTATGTGCATCTGAAAAATGTAATTAACCAAGAAACTGTTTAAAATTAAAGATGACTTGGTTGAGAATTAATATGAATTATTTTAAAGTTAAAGTTGTGAGGTGTTTGTCTCTTGTGTATAGTATGTGTAGGCCTCTTGAATTAACGATTAGCCTTTTTCTCTGAGTTTTTTGCTAAGTACATTGCTTTGTTCTGTAAAGTCAGTGATATTGGTACAATTACGCCTAAGTCAGCAAAATTGTCCTCTAGGGATATTATTTTTCCACTTATGATAATGGCAGCTCCTATAGTGTAATAGGGAGTTGTGAGCTGTTGGTTTGGAATAATTCCTAGCATGGATTACATCCTCAACATGATTTTCATGGTTATGCAGTGATCTTCCTCTGGTTGCTTACCTCCCCTCATGTGTTCTGACTAAGAGGCCAGCCACTTCCATCTGGTGTTTTTTATAACCTCTCCTCTAAGCATGGCTCCACCCCAGGCCCTATCAGGGAACCCTATATCAACCTGTGCACTGCAAGCCAACAGGGCTGATCAACCATTGTGTATTCATTGTGTGTTTGGCTTCCTGTTTCCTGCTTGCTGTGTGCACTTCGTTTGTCTCTGTTAACGACCTTGGCGTGTTCTCAACGATTCCTGTCTGCTTGTGACCTTGACCTTTTGGCATGTCCCTGACCATCCCTGTCTGCCTGTGACCCTGAATCTTTGGCGTGTACTCTGTTCCTGTCTGCTAGTTGCCCTGACCTCTGCCTTATCCCCTTACTATTCTTGTTGTTCCAGCCTGCTGCTTCCTTCTCCTGTAGTCTACTGTGAATGTGAGCTGTGAGACCCTAGGGGCCGCGACCTGGAGACAGACTGCAGCGAAGTCCATCCTCACCCCTGGAGGCTCTGGTGAACATCTGCTGGCTCTTAGACTCTGCGCCCTAGGGAATCTATGCTCTAGCTCCTACTGGGGTCTGTGTTATGCCCCGTACACACGAGCGGACTTTTCGACATCCAAAGTCCGACGGGCTGAGTCCGTCAGACTATCCGATCGTGTGTGGGCTGCAACGGACTTTAGCGAAGCTAAAGTCTGACGGACTTTAGAAATGAAGCATGCTTTAAATTTTCCCGACGGAACTCCGCCGGACCCGGTCCCCTTCGAAAAATCCGCTCGTGTGTGTGCTACTCCGACGGACTAAAACCGACGCTAGGGCAGCTATTGGCTACTGTCTAGGAACTTCCTACGTCGAATCCAGTCGTACGTCATCACGTTCGACTCCGTCGGAGTTTGGTGTGATGGTGTGTGGTCAAGTCCGTTCGGTCGAAAAGTCCGCCAGAACTCCGGCGGAACTCCGCTAGAACTCCGTCGGAAGTCTGTCAGACTTAATCCCTCTTGTGTGTACGGGGCATTAGTGATCCAGAAGACCTGTGTCCTGAATCTCCCTGGGTACAATCAGCAGTCAGTCCTAAGGCCCACTACCTAGCGGTGCACTTCCGACTCCTACGGAGTGCATCTGTCACCTGGTCTCAGGTGACTTGACAGTTTGATCAGCCATGGACCCAGCTGATGTGCCGCTATCCGCAGATGATCCATTGCAAGGCTTAGTTCGCAGACTTGAGACCCAAGAATCACATCAGACCCAGGTGATACGATTCCTTCAGGATTTGGCATCCCGTGTTGAACAGGTTCAGGCCTCATTAGGACCCTCGGTTGAACAACCTCAACCGCTATCTGCCGCTGCACCCATCGCACCAGTCGCAGCCACAGATTCATTACAACTACCAGCTCCGGCCCGTTTCTCTGGGGACTCCAAGGCTTGCAGGGGGTTCCTTATCCAGTGCACAATTCATTTTGAACTTCAGCCCCAAAACTTCCTGTCCGATCGTGCAAAAGTAGCTTGTATTATATCCCTCCTGTCCGGCGAGGCACTAGCTTGGGCTGCCCCTCTGTGGGAACTCAATGATCCAGTGGTTTCTAGCCTGTCTGATTTCTTGAAACTTTTTCGGAAAATATCTTCGAGGAAACGGGTCGTGTCTCCTCAGCGGCTAGCGCTCTTTTACGTCTCCGTCAAGAGTCCGCTTCTGTGGGACAGTATGCTCTTCAGTTCCGTATCCTCACAGCTGAATTGAGCTGGAATAATAAGGCCCTAGTTGCAACCTTTTTACATGGCCTCTCTGATAGAGTGAAGGATGATTTAGTAGGAAGATCCCTTTCTGCTGATCTGGACAGTGTCATCACCTTGTGTAACCAGATCGATATTCACTTTCAGGAGAGGGCCCTGGAAAAAAGATGCCGGCACTCCCTGTTCTTTAGGCAGCCTGAGCTCCCAGTCCCTTCTCTTCGATCCGAGGAGGACCCCCTGCTGAGGAACCTATGCAGTTGGGCCGGACAAAGTTATCTCCCGAAGAACGCTCTAGGCGCAGAACTCTGGGCCTATGCCTCTATTGTGGGGCCAAAGGTCATTTCCATGACACTTGTTCTCTTCATCCGGAAAAACGCTCAGGGCTAATACATCTGGAAGGCGGAGTATTAGAGCCTGAAATATCACCTTCACCTTCTCGTCTTCTCCTTTCTGTGTTGCTTCATGTCGGTGCTTCCTCTCGTTCGGTCTCAGCACATCTGGATTCCGGAGCCGCTGCCAATTTCATGGATTGTGAAACTGCATCCTCCATGAGACTTACCCTTTTGCCCCTTACAACACCATTGGTGGTCTTGGCGATTGATGACACTGTTCTCCCAGGGGGCCCTATCCGCTTCCAGACCCTTCCTGTAAAGATGTCAGTAGGAACACTCCACCAGGAGTGGATATCCTTCCTTGTCTTACCTAAGGCTTCATCTCCTATCATATTAGGTCTTCCTTGGTTACGGCTCCATTCTCCACATGTTGACTGGTCTGCTGGACAGATCCTGGCTTGGGGTTCCTCCTGTTTCTCTTCCTGCCTACTCAAGGGTACCCCAAAAGAGAAACTTCCTGTTGCCACCATCCCAGTATCTTCTGCTCTTCCAGCTGTATATAGCGATCTCTGGGATGTGTCCTGCAATAGTCGGACTGGTGCACTCTCTGAGTCATGTGGTACTTTGGATGAGGGGCCCACCTGTGAACCTGAGTCGATCATTCACTCCAGTTTGCACGGCCATTTACCTTTGCATGTCCCTAATCTCCCTTGGACACACAGCCAGGCTAACTTGTCTGCAAGTTCCAGAGTCGCTATGCCCTGTGATGCGATTGAGATGGTCGCTACACCTGATAATACTATTCAGTCGGCCTCTGCACCAGTTATGCCAGTCCAGCCCATGCCCAATGAGCTTCCTGCTTCTTGTTCAGGAGCTTCTGTAACCTGGCCTCACCCTACTGCTACTATGTCCATTCAAACCCGTTTAAGAGGCTCAATCCATCCTTTAGATAGACTGCCTCATTCGGCCAGGTGGGGTTTTCAATCTTTTTCTCAGGGCTCTCTGCATTCTGTTTGTGTTTTAGCTATCCAGCTTGACTTGACTTCTAACCAACCTGACCTTTAGGGATCAACTGACCCCTGCCCAGTCTGATGGTCCTGTGCTGGATGTCCAGCTCATCTTTAACGGTCTGGGGGACCCTGCTCAGACTCCTGATCTTCTCATGCCCTTACCCATTCCTAAAAAGCCTTTAGTCCTTAAGTCATCTAGTCCTCTCCCTACCCCGGTTCTGGTCTCTGAGGATAATCTAAAATACAAGGTTAGTCAAGTTTTGGATTCCCGGCTCCATAAAGGCATTCTTCAGTACCTTGTACATTGGAAAGGGTTTGGCCCTGAGGAGAGGTCTTGGATCACTACATCTGAGGTCTTTGCTCCTCGTCTGTTAAGGAGGTTCCATCTGAAGTTTCCCTTTAAGCCTGGACCCAGGCGGGGGAGGGGGAGGCCTTGTAAGAGGGAGGGTACTGTCATGGTTATGCAGTGATCTTCCTCTGGTTGCTTACCTCCCCTCATGTGTTTTGACTAAGAGGCCAGCCACAGGCATGGCTCCACCCCAGGCCCTATCAGGGAACCCTATATTAACCTGTAAACTGCAAGCCAACAGGGTTGATCAACCATTGTGTATTCATTGTGTGTTTGGCTTCCTGTTTCCTGCTTGCCGTGTGCTCTTCGTTTGTCTCTGTTACCAACCTTGGCGTGTTCTCAACGATTCCTGTCTGCTTGTGACCTTGAACTTTTGGCATGTCCCTGACCATCCCTGTCTGCCTGTGACCCTGAATCTTTGGCGTGTACTCTGTTGTTCCTGTCTGCTTGTTGTCCTGACCTCTGCCTTATCCCCTTACTATTCTTGTTGTTCCAGCCTGCTTCCTTCCTTCTCCTGTAGTCTACTGTGAGTGTGAGCTGTGAGACCCCAGGGGCCGCGACCTGGAGCCACACTGCAGCAATGTCCATTCTCACCACTGGAGGCTCTGGTGAACACCTGCTGGCTCTTAGACTCCGCGCCCTGGGGAATCTATGCTCTAGCTCCTACTGGGGTCTGTGTTAGTGATCCAGTAGACCTGTGTCCTGAATCTCCCTGGGTACAATTCGCAGCAGTCAGTCCTAAGGTCCACTACCTAGCGGTGCCCTTCCGACTCCCACGGAGTGCATCTGTCACCTGGTAAGGTGACCTGACAATGATACAACTCTAAGTCAAGAAACACCAATTTTTCTGCATCTGAAACATGGGTAAACCTTAGGCCATGTGGATTATCGTTACAATAGTTAAAAAAATCTTGAATGTCTTGGTGGATCCACTCCAGATAATAACGATATCATCTATATATCTGCCATGATAAACAAGATGTTTGGAATAGGGATTGTTGTGCCATATGTACTTATGCTCCCATAAGCCGATTGACAGATTGGTATATGAGGGAGAAAAGTTGGCTCCTATGGCAGTGCCTTGGACTTCCACATAGTATTGTTCCTCAAAAACAAAATAATTGTGCATAAGACAAAACTCTGTATATTCCAAAATGAATGAGGCATGTCGGTTATTCATGTATTGATCCTGAAACAGAAAATTATCCAAAGCTGCTAGTCCAAATGCATGTTGGATTGATGTATATAGTGAACTTACATCTAGAGACATCCAAATGTAGTCACTGTTACAGGAATAAGGTTTGAGTTGTTCAAGCAAGGGAATGCCATCTCTAATATCTCTAATATAGGATTGTAACCCTTGGGTCAAAGGCTGAAGATAATAATCTATATATTTTGACAGACCTGAGGTTATGCTGTCCATATCAACTATAATGGGCCTACCTGGGGGATTGGTGAGACCTATATGGACTTTAGGGATATGGTAAAATTAAGGTGTATGATAAAAATCTTTAATTAAAAAGGAAACCTCTAACATTTTAGATTGTGTAGCCTTTTCAATGAAAAGATTGATATCACGTTTATATTCAGGAAGTGGGTCTTTAGTTAATTTTTTATGTTGATATATCAGCATGTAGACAATAAGCCTCTTTGGTATAGTCATCACGATCCAAGATGACAATGCCACCTCCTTTATCCACAGTTTTGATAATTAAATTATTATTGTTAGCAAAGGATTTAAGAGCTTTATTTTCTAAAGGTGTTAAATGACCTAAATCTGAGGGGCAGGATGCTGGGTAAGAACATCGTTTCTTCATATCTACAAAAACTATATTGTAAAAGGTAGTTAGATGTGAGCCTTTGGACTGGTACTGGTACAGATTTTGGTTTCAAAGTGGAATGTACAACTGGTAGTGAGGTTTTTAAATGTTGTGTGTAAAGATCTAGATTGTTATGTGTGTTGTCTAGATATAATTCTTCAAGTGTATCTATGATGTCTACCCTGAAAAAAACCTTTTCAGGGTAGGATTTCTGATATATTTGCTTAGGTCTTTAAACAGTAAATATGGATCAGGCTTATAGGATGGAGCAAAATTGAGTCCCCGAATCAACAATGATGTTTCTTCAGGAGAAAGAATATGACTGGAAAGATTGAACATTTTTACAGTTTGTGAGACTTGAAGTGGCTCACATCTCGTTTTTTTTCTTCCCCCTCTGCAGCCTCTCCGTCGTATTTTCTTTTTTGCAGAGCTACTGGAGAGGGGTTCATTACTGAAAAAGAATCATGGACCAAAGTACTGAGGCTGATATCTAATGGTAATTGGGAGCCAAAACTCAAAATATTGTGGGTGGTAGTGGTGCAAGAAGGTGCGGTAGAGGCCCATGTTCAATACTGTGCATCTGGGTGGAACTAGGGATTGATGTTTTCTCCACGATAGGGGAGGAGACTATAACTCCAACATTACTAGATTCCATGGGGGATACATGTTGGTGCTCCGATACTGTGTCAGAGGTTGGTAATACTTCCAAAATTATAGCAGGAGCAACAGCAAAATAAATTGGTATTGGATCTTGTGACTGCAATTGAGTGGAGGAAGTGCAGGGCATAGTGGCCATATTATTTCTATTGTAAAATTGTTGTAAATTCTTGAACAATTTGCTCTGAGGGGTACTAGTATCTATAAGAGCCTTCTTGTTATGATTGACTTTTTTATATATGATTTGTGGGATTTGGATGTTTAGGAAGATTAGGTTTTTGGGTATGGGGTTGGATATGAGATATGGTGGGTTTGAACAATAACAAAAGTGGTGGAATGTAGGAAGATACTGAAAATATAGGATTTGAATTATTGAAATCATGATGATTAGGAGTATGGGATACCAGAGGTATCCCATACCTCTGATAATCCATGTGAATAATCTATTGTTGGTGTAATTATTTAAATCTCGTCTAAATTTCCCCAATTTGTTTTTAAGAATCAGACATGCCTGCCTATACATGGTTTGAATCCAAACGATCTAGTCTTATACTTACTTGTTGCCAATCCACTGAGATCTTTATAGTATTGCATGCTCATCATCACACAGCTCCTCTTTAACCACTTTCAGACCGGACCATTTTGCTGGTCAAAGACCAGACCACTTTTTGCGATTCGGCACTGTGTCGCTTTAACTGACAATTGCGCGGTCGTGCGATGTGGACCCCAAACAAAATTTACATCCCTTTTTCCCCACAAATAGAGCTTTCTTTTGATGGTATTTGATCACCCCTGCGGTTTTTATTTTTTTGCGCTATAAACAAAAATAGAGCGACAATTTTGAAAAAAACGCATTCTTTTTTACTTTTTGTTATAATAAATATCCCCCAAAAATATATAAAAAAACATTGTTTTCCCTCAGTTTAGGCCGATACGTATTCTTCTACATATTTTTGGTAAAAAAATCGCAATAAGCGATTATTGATTGGTTTGCGCAAAAGTTATAGCATTTACAAAATAGGGATAGTTTTATAGCATTTTTATTAATAATTTTTTATTATTTTTTTTTTACTAGTAATGGCGGCGATCAGCAATTTTTATTGTGACTGCGACATTGTGGGGGACCCATCGGACATTTTTGACACATTTTTGGGACCATTGTCATTTATACAGTAATCACTGCTATATAAATGCAGTGATTCCTGTGTAAATGACACTGGCAGTGAAGGGGTTAACCAGTGGGTGGCAGTGTAGGGGTTAAGTGTTCCTAGGGATGTGTTACTAACTTGTGGGGGGGTTGGGTTTTCATTTAGTGAACACTGATCTCTGCTCCAATCACATGGAGCAGAGATCAGCATCACTAGTTGCTAGGCAGAATGGAGAAATGTTGTTTACAACGGCACTTCTCCATTCGGCCGCTCCGTGAGACGATCGCGGGGATGCCCGCGGCGATCGAGTCCGCCGGTCCCGTGACCGGACTCACGGGGGTCCCGTTCAGCGCTGGAGTGTGCCGCCGGCGGCGCGTTCCCGATGGCAGGGCGGCAAATTTAAAGGGACGTACATGCATGCCAATTTGCCTGCCCGTGCCATTCTGTCGAGGTACATCATCATGCGTTGGTCGGCAAGTGGTTAAATTAATTACTATCAGAGCTGGCTCCTCCCACACATGGGTGCCTCACTCTATATTCAGACCTGTTTAGAGTCTGTAGAGTGCTAATCCTGACCTATACATCATAAAATTGTGCAAAAGGGAAAACACAAGTGCAACCTCCATAGTGTAGTAAACAAGGTGAACAATGTTTATTAATGATAAAAACACACTTACAAAGGGGAAGCTTGTGCAAAATGGTAAAAAGAAAAGCTGCTGCCTCTGAAGCCTGGAGTCACTGTGGAATTCCCCTGCTTTGGCTGTGAGCAGGGGGAGAAGAGCACAGGCAGGAGGGAGCTGCTCCTGCAGGAAGACAGCCAGGGATGAATGCTGGAGCCTGGCTGGTGTGTGCTGTTGCTTCTTCTTCAGCCTGTGTGACTAAATGGCTACCCACCAAAACTGAATACAGCACTATAAGAGCTGGTCCAGGAATGGCTACAACTGCTCAATAGGAGGGTCAAAAAGCCAAAGGTGCTGGTAAAAGGAGCCAGCTGGAGCCAGAAATACAGTGTAGGAGCAAGGGGGGAATGTCATATACCCTAATAAGAGCAAATAATAAATATTTTAAATATATAAAAATGAACATATTATATGGCTTGCTTTTTAGGAAATGTATATCTTCTCTGCTTGTACTTTTAAACATATATGGAAAACAGTGAATTTTATTCTGTACAAGAAGTAAAACATTTACGGCCAATTTACTAAAAACATTTTTTAAATCATTGACAAATCTAAACTAAGCTAGACGTCTTTAGAAAGATCAAATGTGAACAGCTAAATCAAATAAAATAATAGGCAGACTCCAGTCTGACAGCAAGAGTAATCAGTATGCTACATTATATGTCTTAATAAAATATACCTCATTGTTACATCGTTTGAAAGATAGCACAAGGTCCTGGGTATGTAATTACAATTTTACCACTGTCTAATGTGCACTTCAACTTGTTCATTTCGGGTCAGGCAATAACGCTAATTATTACCCTTCAATTTTTCCTCCCGTCAGTTCTCAAATAACAAAATACAATAGGATTTATGGTTAAATTAGCAGAGCGTGGAAGTCAGAAATCAATTATTGGAGACATACTTATTATGCACCTGCATTAAACAGTGCAAATCACAGTGGCCCATTTTGGCACAAAGCAACAAAGAAATACTTCTCTGGCATGTTAAATTTAAAAATAAGACTTAAGAGTGAAGGGACAATGCTGAAATCATAAAAACTCAAACTTGTTTAATATTATCTAGAAGAAAACTCCTTATTGCACTTTTACTTGTTGTTAACGACTAAGTACAGTAGACGTTTTGGAAACATATGTAAAGCACACAAGCAAACAAACAAGCAAATTTGATTAAAATACAGTAAAATCACTATTAACACACACACACACACACACAAGAAAACAATGCAACTTACATACTTCCTAGGTAGATATACAAATTAAAACTGTATTGAGCTGATAAACAATAAATATTTGTACATTTAAATGTGTGTCTTTTTGCGAACCAATGAAAATGACAGGTTCTCAAAACAGTAAAAAAAAGATAATTATGCTAAAAACTGGAGGTTGTCTTCATGAATTTACCTTATTATTAATGCCCAGTCTGTAGTGTTGTGTGTGTGTTTGCTGAATTGATGTGAGTTGAGATAAAATGATGCAGGCATACATGGTATGTCAGCTCTGCACATTACGGCATGCAGCAACATATTGAATAATAACTTACGCTCTGTGATGCTTTGTAACAATGCCATCCAAGGCACTTTCGAGAGTCTTCTCCAACACCATAGTTCAAAAGCATCAAATCTTTGGCATTCAGACTTCCTTAAGGTCCAACTTTCACAGCCATAGGATACTAGTGGGAATACTATAGCTTAAATTATACTGCACTTTGTCTGTAGGGTGATGTCTCTGATTTTTATGATGTTGTCTAGGTTTGCCATTGCTTTCCTTCAAAGAAGCAAGCTTCTCTTAATTTCATGGCTACAATCAACATCTGCCATGATCTTGGAGCCTAGGAATATAAAATCTGTCACTGTTTCCATTTCTTCTCCTTCTATTTTCCAAAGAGTGATATGACCAGTTTCTGTGATCTTAGTTTTCTTAACCCCCCTGGCGGTATTCCCGAGTCTGGCTCGGGGTGGAAGTTTTATACCAAAGCGGTAACCCTGAGCAAGACTCGGGACCGCATCGCTGAATGCAGGAGGAGGTTTACTTACCTTCTCCCTTGGATCCAGCGATGTGCCCCCACTGTACAAGCGGCTCGTTCTCCTTTTCGATTCATCATGGAGCCGATCTCCATTCCTTGCGAGCGTTGCGACGAACGGGAACAGAGATCGGCGCCAAATTCAAAAAGTGAAACACACAGTATACATACAGTATGATGTAATCTTACAGATTACATTGCTGTATGTAATAATTTCACATCCCCTTTGTCCCTAGTGGTCTGCCCAGTGTCCTGCATGCAGTTTTATATTATAAAAACTGTCTTTATGCCTGGAAACTGGAGATTGTCCATAGCAACCAAAACTGTCCCTTTACATAAAAAATTATTTTAGACCAGCTAGAAAACAGCGATAATAAATTAGAATCACTCGCAGAATTGAGGGATAGCGATTTGTGGGGAGATCCGTCATCAAATACTGAAAAGTAATGACAGTGACAATTCTGCAACTGAGCAAATTTCAGTGTTTTTGATTTGATTACATTATTTAATAATTTTTATTATTGTTATATTATTATTTGGTATAATTATTTATAGTTATTTATTATATTATAATTTATGATTTCCTTTTCAAACTTTATCATACCCGGGATGTCTGCTAGACTCTGGTTTGGACAGATTTAAGTTAGTTATTCCTAAGAACTACCGGACTACAATATAAAACACCAAATTTCCGTGAAAAATAATTGTACCGCTTTCAGCACCTAATATCTGAAATAATCATATGGCCAGGGAGGTTAAGCCGTTATAACAGTTTCATTCTTTTCAGGATAAAGGTTTTATATAAATGAATAAAAGCTGACCATTGTAAGCACCCCTGTCAATGGTACATTGTTTGTTCTTTTGAAAAACAACAGATTTACTTGCCAGAACACCTGGTGAAAATAAAAAAAAGCCTAAAAGATAAATCTAATGTAGCCATCACATCTAAGAATTAGTAAACTGCAATATAATAAATATTTACTGCTGGGTTTAATGCCATTTGAATTTAGAACTATCATTGTGCAGATTATATCTGTCTCCTAGATAGTGTGCAAAAAAATCACTTAGGGATCTATTTATAAATACACATTCCACATGACTTTCACCTAAGATTTAAACATTTTCTAATTTGATTCAACTGGAAACATTTGTTAATCTGGGTGAACGTTTAAAACATTTATAAATAGACCAATAACTATAAGGAGTTCTGAGAAATATACACAAATATTATAAAGTACACTACATAACCAAAAGAATTGAGACGCCTGCCTTTAAATGCACCTGAACTTTAACCACGTCAGCCCTTGGCTGGCCAAAGACCAGAACACTTTTTGCGATTCGGCACTACGCCGCTTTTACTAACAGTTGCGTGGTCATGCGACGTGGCTCCCAAACAAAATTGACATCCTTTTTTCCCAACAAATAGACATTTCTTTTGGCAGTATTTGATAACCTCTGCGTTTTTTTTTTTTTTTTGTGCTATAAACAACAAAATAGCTTCAATTTTGAAAAAAACACATTCTTTTTTACTTTTTGCTATAATAAATATCCCCCAAAAATATATAAAAAAAAAAATTCCCTCAGTTTAGGCTAATACATATTTTTCTACATATTTTTGGTAAAAAAAAAAATCGCAATCAGCGTTTATTGATTGGTTTGTGAAAAAAGTTCTAGTGTCTACAAAATAGAGGATATTTTTATGGAATTTTTATTAATATATTAATTTTTTTACTAGTAATGGCAGCTGTCAGTGATTTTTATTGTGACTGCAACATTATGGCGGACACATCGGACACTTTTGGTGCTATTTTGGGAACATTCACATTTATACAGCGATCAGTGCGATTAAAAATGCATTGATTACTGTGTAAATGTGACTGGCAGTGAAGGGGTTAACCAGGAGGGGTTAAGTGTGTCCTAGGGAGTGATTCTAACTGTTGGGGGAGGGGCTGTGTGTGACACATCACTGACCACTGCTCCTGATTACAGGTAGCTGTGCTCAGTGACAGTGTCACTAGGCAGAACGGGGAAATGCTTGTTTGCATTAGCATTTCCCCGTTCTTCCTCTCCGTGAGACGATCGTGGGTATCCCCGCGGACATCGAGTCTATGGGACCCGTGGTCGGACTCACGGAGCCTCGTGGCGGGCGCGCTAGCCACGCCTCGCGAGATCACGTACAATAATGTGATTTTGTGCAGCGGAGCCAACCTGCCACAGTAAAACTTCAGCGGATGGTCTGCAAGCGGTTAATGGCTTTCCAGCCTTATTACATAGGGTTCAATATTGGGTTGACCCAACCTTTGCAGCTATAACAGGTTCAACTCTTCTGGGAAGGCTGTCCACAAGGTTTAGAAGTGTCTATATGGGAATGTTTAACCATTCTTCCAGAAGCACATTTGTGAGGTCAGGAACTGATGTTGGACGAGAAGGTCTGGCTCGCAGTCTCTGCTCTAATTCATCCCAAAAGTGTTCTATCCGGTTGAGGTCAGGACTTTGTGCAGGCCAGTCAAGTTCCTCCACCCAAAACTCCTTCATCCATGTCTTTATGGACCTTGCTTGTGCGCTGGAAAAGGAAGGGGCCACCCCCAAACTGTTCCCACAAAGTTGGGAGTATGAAATTGTCCAAAACTGCTTGCTGACTAGCTGCTCTCATTGTACTGTGGCAGGTCAGCTCGTTCCCACGAATCGCCGTCATTGTATGCTGGCTTGGGAACTCTTGTGAGTGCCCAGGGGAGCCAATCAGTGGGAGGAGTTAACTGAATGTATGCCGGCTACCCGCAGTCATTCCCTGCAGTGACAGAATGGGGATCTGCCTGTGTAAACAATGCAAATCTCCATTCAGACAGGGGATATCACACAGATCCTGTCTTTCTGCTATATCATTGGTTCTCAAAAAAGTGTCAAAAATGTCAGTTAGGTGTCTGATCAATCCGCCGCAACGTTGCAGTGCTAAAAATCACAGATCACCACCATTACTATTATTATATTATATTATTATATTTAGAATAATAATTAATAAAATAATAATTAATAATAAACTTCCATAAATCTATTCCCTATTTTGTAGACACTTTAATCACTTAAGCCCCGGACCAATTGTCAGCCTAAGGACCAGAGGTCTTTTTACAATTTCGCACTGCACTGCTTTAACTGGTAAATGCGTGATCATGTAATGTTGTACCCAAACGAAATTTGCGTCCTTTTCTTCCCAAAAATAGAGCTTTCTTTTGATGGTATTTGATTGCATCTGCGATATTTATTTTTTACAATATAAAAGGAAAAAGACATTTTTAAAAAAGAGATATTTTCTACTTTTTGTTATAAGAAAAATCGAATAAACTAAATGTTAGTCATACATTTAGGCCAAAATGTATTCAGCCACATGTCTTTAGTAAAAAAAATGTCAATAAGCGTATATTTATTGGTTTGCGCAAAAGTTATAGCGTCTACAAACTAGAGTACATTTTCTGGAATTTACACAGCTTTTAATTTATCTCATCTTGTATCTTTATGGCCTATCTCAATTCTTGAGGTGCTAAAATGGCAGGGCAGTACAAACCCCCCCAAATTACCCCATTTTGGAAAGTAGACACCCCAAGGAAATTGCTGAGGGGCATGTTGAGCCCATTGAATATTTTTTTTTTGTCCCAAGTGATTGAATAATGACACAAAAAAAACAGTTTACCAAAAGTTGTCACTAAATGATATATTGCTCACACATGCCATAGTTATATGTGGAATTGAACCCCAAAATATATTCTGCTGCTTCTCCTGAGTATGGCGATACCACATATGTGGGACTTTTTGGGAGTCTAGCCGTGTACAGCACCCCGAAAACCAATCACTGCCTTCAGGATTTCTAAAGCCGCGTACATACATAGCGGTATGTCTGACGTACTTAGTCTGGCGGACTTCCCGCCAGACTGTCCGTCGGACTTTCCGAACGGGCTACTTGCCCACACACGGCACTTTTTGAGCAGACTAATACGGCGTACTAAGTCCGCCGTTCTATCCGCCCTACTTTTGAAATGAACGGACTCGCCCACACATGCAATGGAAAGTCCGCTCATTTCGCGTCTCCAGGTAGGCGGGGCCCGCGAAGGAGACGTCGCTGGCCCCGCCGCCTAGTATGGACTTAAAGGGGAACCCCAACGCCGGAAAAAATCTGCGTGGGGGTCCCCCCCAAGTCCACAACAGACCCTTGTCCAAGCACGCTACCCGGCCGGCCAGGAAAGGGGGGGCGAGCGAGCGCCCCCCCTCCTGAGCCGTACCAGGCCGCGTGCCCTCAACATGGGGGATGCCTTGGGGAAGGGGGGGCCACGCGGCCCCCCCACCCCAAAGCACCTTGTCCCATGTTGATGAGGACAAGGGCCTCTTCCCGACAACCCTGGCCGTTGGTTGTCGGGGTCTGCGGGTGGGGGGCTTATCGGAATCCGGGAGCCCCCTTTAATAAGGGGGCCCCCGGGTACCGGCCCCCCACCCTATGTGAATGGGTATGGGGTACAATGTACCCCTACCCATTCACCTGTAAAATAAAAGTACAAAAAAAACACAACTTTATTGCAATAATAATAATACTTATTAAAGGGGGCTCCCGGATTCCGATAAGCCGCCCGCCCACAGACCCCGACAACCAACGGCCAGGGTTGTCGGGAAGAGGCCCTTGTCCTCATCAACATGGGGACAAGGTGCTTTGGGGTGGGGGGGCCGCGCGGCCCCCCCTTCCCCAAGGCACCCCCTGGTACGCGGCCTGGTACGGCTCAGGAGGGGGGGGGCGCTCGCTCGCCCCCCCTTTCCTGGCCGGCCGGGTAGCGTGCTCGGACAAGGGTCTGTTGTGGACTTGGGGGGACCCCCACGCCGATTTTTTTTCGGCGTTGGGGTTCCACTTTAAGTCCATACCAGGCGGCGGGGCCAGCGACGTCTCCTTCGCGGGCCCCGCCTACCTGGAGACCCGCTCAAAATGAGCGGACTTTTCTCCGGGCGGGAAAAGTCCGCTCATTTCAAAAGTACGGTGGACTGGCATACACACGGACGGATTGTCCGCCGAATTGCGAGTCCGGCGGGAAGATTGGAGTGCAACACGGCATTCTAAGTCCGCCGTACTTTCGGGTCAAAAAAGTATGCCGGAGGCTACACACGGGGGGATTGTTTGGCGGACTTGAGTTTGCCGGACTTTTCCACCGGATTGTTTGATCGTGTGTACGCGGCATAAGGGTGCACATTTTTGATTTCACTCCTCACTACCTATCACAGTTTCGAAGGCCATAAAATGCCAAAATAGCACAAACCCCCCCCCCCCAAATGACACCATTTTGGAAAGTAGACACCCAAGCTATTTACTGAGAGGCATGTTGAGTCCATTAAATATTTAATATTTTGCCACAAGTTGCAGGAATATTACAATTTTTTTTTTTTTTTTGCACAAAGTTGTCACTAAATGATATATTGCTCACACATGCTATGGGCATAAGTGAAATTACACCCCAAAATAAATTCTGCTGCTTCTCCCAAGTACGGAGATACCACATGTGGGGGACTTTTTGGGAGCCTAGCCGCGTACAGGACCCCGAAAACCAAGCACTGCCTTCAGGATTTAAATATAAAACGCTACCAAAAAAAACTGTTAGCGATCGCAGGGATCAGGCCTGACTCTGTGAACGCTGCAGTTATGTGTTTAGTGTTTTGTATGTGACAGTGATCGATCGATACTGCACTTGGGTGGGCTGGGCGGAGGGGCAAAACACAGGTGCTAGCAGGTATCTGGGCTGATCCCGCTAACAATGCATTTTTTTGGAACCCTAAACTGCTAGGGACGCCAGTATAGATCTGATCAGATCAGATATTGATCTGTTCAGATTCTATACCACTACGGGAGGTGTATGCTTTGCGCATGGGTGTTAGCGGTACTGGCACTAACCTAGCGCTGCCTGGGGCGATGCAGACCCTGACCCTAAAACCTAATTGATATCACCCGCCGGGTGATCAGGGGGTTAAACCTTTATTGGATAATAAATGGTGGGTGCCCTGATGCTATAAAAACCAAACAAACCAGAGTCACCCGTAACACTTATACGGTGATCACTGGTGAAAGGGTTAACTAGGGGCAATCAGGGGGTTAAAATCTTTATTAGGTAGTATATGGGGGTCCCTGACGCTATATAAAAACCTGACGGGGAACCTAAATAACTAACTGGCTAACCAGCATCACCAGTGACACTTATACGGTGATCAATGGTGAAAGGGTCAACTCTAGGGGCAATCAGGGGGTTAAAATCTTTATTAGGTAGTATATGGGGGTACCTAACGCTATAAAAACCTGGCGATTGGGGGGGGTGATCGGGGGGTGACAGTGTGCCTATGTGTACCTACATGTCAGTGTAGTGTTGGTGCACACTTACTATGTGTTCTCCTCGCAGTCCGGTCAAAAAGACCGCCCGAGCAGAATGACATCACTTCCTCCCTGCCTGTGTTTACACTACACAGGCGGGGGAAGCTTCTCATTCGCCAGGAGCGATCGAGAGGGGATGGCCAGAAACCAACGGCCATCCCCTCATCCCGGATCGCTCCTGAAGCGTAACGGACCGCCGCAGCCAGTGGGAGGGGGTCCGATCGGACCCCCCACCCGCTGGAAGGCATGTATGTGCTTGTGCCTGTCGGTGCCATTGTGCCAATGTACATTTACATGCGGCGGTCCTTAAGTGGATAACTTTTGCACAATTTTTTTTTTTTACCAAAAATTTGTAGAAGAACATATATTGGCCTAAACTGAGGAAGATTTTTTTGTTTATATTTTTTTAGGGGATATTTATTATAGCAAAAAGAGAGAGGTTTTTTTCTTTTCTTGGGAAGGTGCATGTGATCAGCACAAGGCCAATCAGCACTGTTCACAAATATCTAGACAGAGGATTGGGGGAGAATGAACACTCCTCCTACAAGATTTACTAGCAACTGATATAAGTCACAAGGCTGCTATATACTGCTGATGATAAAAGGTATTTAGCAGTTCATATTTACTAAAATAATTGTTCTGTGTACTGTGGGAGATCAGATATAGTGAATGAAGGTTCTGGGTTTAGAAATACTTTAAGAGTTCCCCTATCTGGAACTAAGGGGCCAAGCCCAACCCCTGAAAGACAACCCGCACCATAATCCCCCCTCCCCCAAATGATTTGGACCAGTGCGCAATGCAAGGTCCATAAAGACATGGATGAGTGAGTCTGGGGTGGAGGAGCTTGATTGGCCTGCACAGAATCCTGACCTTTGGGATGAATTAGAGTGGAGACTGCAAGCTAGGTCTTCTTGTCCAACATCAGTGCCTGACCTCACAAATGTGCTTCTGGAAGAATGGTCAAACATTCCCATGGACACACTCCTAGACCTTGGGGGACATCCTTCCCAGAAGAGTTGAAGCTGTTATAATGGGCCAACTCAATATTGAACCCTACGGACTAAGACTGGGATGCCATTAAATTCATGGCAGGCGTCCCAATACTTTTGGTAATATACTGTATGTTCAAATAGGAACCACACAGTACATTCAGCCTCCGAGGTCTCTGTGAACAATTAAATAGAGTACCATACCCTCTGAAGTGAAAAGGTGCCTTGTGTTACTTTTTGCCATTACAGAGTTACATTTTCAGAAAGGGCTGAAAAATTGCCACTATTTTCTGACCTATCCTCTTAGCAACACTATCAAAGTAATTTTGTAAGCAACAGCAAGGATTTTGCAAACCGATTTAAATACAAGTAATATTACTAAACAAAGGCATCGTTAAAGTGTATCTATAATTAAAATTTAAAATCACATATTCATTTCCACATTGACTTTCAATCATTTCTACTATTCCTATTCCTATTAAACTTAACACTTGGAATTTGTAAAATTATTTTGTGAGGAATGCCACGCATGTATTTCCTTGGATTCTGTGACATATTCACTATATGCTGTGGACATTTACAGAAATGACAAACATTTCACAGAGTCTCTTTATGAGCTACAGAGGTGCTGAGAGGAGAAGTTTCAGCGGGCACAGTCAGTACAAAATGCACCACATCTTCCCCTATTGTAGGCAGTAAGGTACCATGGGATATATAGTCCTTAGAATATGAAAGTAAATCAAAGGAATGAGCAGAGAAGAAGCTGACAAACATGCTTGAGGTAAAGGAAGTTTTAGAGAATTGGCCTGTAGAAGGGTAGCAATCACAACATGAAAGGACATTTTTTATGGTGAATTGTTGGCTTATATTAGCTTGTCAAAATAACTATTGTTTGCATTGCTATTACAATGCTGGCATTATAAAATGAAAGTGTATGCTGTGACTATATATCTTCTTTAATAAATGTAACTTGAACAATAAAAAGTTACGCACAACAAGACATTTTGTTTTTCTCAAATTGTTTATTAATATAAATGCGTTAAAATGACCAATAAACCATTGTGAGGCATGTGTAAATAATATATAAATGCACAGGGACCATAAATGCAATCAGAATAAAATTAGGGATGTAACACATCCCCCACAAAATGATGATTGGCAAATAAGGTAAAATGTGACTAGCTTGGGGTTCAGGAAGCCATTGCTCAGGCTTGTATGGAGGTGCCTAGAGGTCTCCTAATACTCTACACTAGTAGACACCAAGGGATCCAGGAACCAAGCACAAGCTGTGGTGTCTCCTAGAGGTAAAGTAGTTGTATTTAAATGTCTCAACACAATCTTAAGAGAATCTCAATAGAATGCCTCTTGACCAAAATCTTGGTTAGGCAAAATGAAGGAGCAAAATATATAGAAAAGAGTAGAAAGGAAGATGGAGGGGGAGGTAGCAGGAACAAATAAAGGGGAGGTGGGGTGGTCGGAAGCATCTGACCATGGTCTTGTACATAAGGGTTTGAGTGAAAAGCACAAGGAAAGGTCACAGAAGTAGGAGGGTGTCCTCAAACTGAGGGGCGTGGGGGAGTGGAGCACCCAGGGTTGCCATAATTTGGCGCAGGAATTCAATTTTTTTGTCCAATAGAACCACCTCCAATTTAGCATGGATCATAGCTTTAGTGAAAGACATTCCTTTTAAAAAAATGTAAAATATTCTGCTTCTCATTATTACCAAGCAGCCATTTTCTTTCATATTCTATTAGTTGTCAGATTTTCAATACAACATTGTACTTATATATAAATTTGAAATTTGCACATTCAGTATCAACTGAAGCTGTATAAAATTGAGGTGGAGATTTTTGTGAGATAAAAATTATACTAAATCTCACGGAACCCCAAGAGAGTCAGTCAAATAAAGGAAGATTAATATATCAACATATCAGTAGAAGCAATCAGTCAGAAATAATAACTTCATGTGTAATGCAATAATTATTTGACTTTTGGAAAACAATATATCCAATAAATATTTAATTCAACTTTTGCTTTATCTTATAGCAGCAAATCCCGGAGATTGCAAGTATTTGTACTTTTATAAGAAATCTGCTTGAAATTAGTTTCAAGTATCTGCTTTTTTCAAGTAAAGTAATATTTTGCTGAATTACACCTTATTTCCCCTGACCCATCAATGTCACAGTAAGAGATCTTGTTCTGAAATTAGTCTGGCAAAATACTTCCCACCTAAATACTTTTGAAGAACTTGAAATGCCTTAATTAAATGTTTAATCATTGAAGAATGGCAATAGCCCAAACCTATAGTGGAATTATTATAAGATAGACCAAATGCATGCACAGTAATTTGATAAGTAGACTTTAACTGATGCCTTAAAATGAATAAAGGTGATAAATAAAGGGATATTTCCAATATACAGTATGGTGAAACAATGGGTGCTTCATCATTATCATTAGGGATGAGCTGAACACACCCCTGATTCGGTTCACACCAGAACATGAGAACAGACAAAAAAACAGAGCAAAAATGTGAACACCGTTAATGTCTATAGAACACACACGTGAAAAATCAAAGTGTTAATTTTAAAGGCTTATATGCAAGTTATTGCCATAAAAAGGTATTTGGGGACCCGGCTACTGTCCCAGGGGACATGTATCAATACAAAAAAAATGTTTTTAAAATGGTGTTTTTTCAGGAACAGTGATTTTAATAATGCTTAAAGGGAAACATTAAAAATGAACTATTCCTTTAAATATCGTGCCTGGGGGTACCCTTAGTCTGCCTGTAAAGTGACACATCTTTTTCATGTATTTTACTGTGCTGTAGCAAAAGAAAAAAAATCATTTAAAATTGCTTGCGGCTATAATGTATTGTCAGCTCCCAGTAATATAGATGAAAGGCAATTGCAAACAACAGCATGCAGCCCCCCCCCCCCCCCCAGTCCATACCAGACCCTTGGTATGCATATTAAGGGGAACTTCATGCCAAAATGTAGAGACCCTTCAGGTCTAGTATGGATTTTAAGGGGAACCCTGCATCAAAATAAAAAAAATGGTGTGGGGGTCCCCCCAAAATCCATACCAGACCCTTATCCATGCAAGCAGTCATGACAGGCCAAGAAACCTCCTGAACCATACCAGGTTGCTTGCCCTCAACATGGGGAAGGTGCTTTGGGATTGATGGGGACAAGGGCCTCATCCCCACAACCCTTGCCCGGCGGTTGTGGGGGCTTGCGGGTGGGGGGCTTAACAGAATCTAGAAGCCCCTTTAAAAAGGGGGGCCCCCAGATCCACATTGTACCCGTACCCATTCACCAAAAGTAAAAATGGCAGGAGACAGTTTTTGAAAATTCATTTTTGAACATTCCTATTTAAAAAAAAAGTGTCCCACGATGTCCATCCACCTTAATCACGGTGCCGACAGACCCAAAAATTAGAAAAATAAAAGCTCCACCTCGATGGGAGGCATCCCGCTGACTGCTGTCCAAGGGTGAGGCCACTTAGTGACGTAAACAGGTGACCCCACCCCTCTGACATCACAAGACATCAGAAGGGGCGGGTCACCCTGCTACATCACCAAGTGGCCCCGCCCTTAGACAGCAGTCGGCGGGATGCCTCCCATCGAGGTGGAGCTTATATTTTTCTAATTTTTGGGTCTATCGGCACCGTGATTAAGGTGGACATCGCAGGACACTTTTTTTTTTTTAAATTAAGGAATTGTCAAAGACTGTCTCCTGTCGATTTATTTTTTTGACACTTTTTTGGTGAATGGGTAGGGGCATAGTGTAGCCCATACCCATTCACATAGGGGGTGGGATCTGGGGGCCCCCTTGTTAAAGAGGGTTTCCAGATTTCGATAAACCCCCCCACCAGCAGACCTCCACAACCACCGGGCAAGGGTTGTGGGGATAAGGCCCTTGTCCTCATCAACATGGGGAGAAGGTGCTTTGGGGGTACCCCAAAGCACCCTCCCCATGTTGAGGACAAGTGGTCTGGTATGGTTCAGGAGGGAGGGAGGGAGCTCATCCCCCCCTTTCCTGGCCTGCCATGGCTGCTTGCTCGGATAAGGGTCTGGTATGGATTTTGGGGGGACCACCAGACCATTTTTTTTTATTTTGGCGCAGAGTTCCCCTTAACCACTTCATTACACTGTGTTATATATACTACACTGCCTGTACTGACTGAATATGGAAACTACACTGAATATCTAATCTACAGTAAATCCAGAGTATATATAGATCTTTATCATTGTGGGGCAATTACATTTCCAAGGACGCCCCATAATATTTGGTGTTTGGTGAACATTGAGATAATCCCTAATTATCATTAATATCATCAACATTCGAAACCTGAACTTCTAATGAAAGACAAAAATGAATGTACTGTAGTTCCTGCAACTTCTGATGCTGGGAGGCATGGCAGGGTTTATGATCATGTGACTGCCATGATTAGAAAACTTCCGATCGCTACCTACTTGCATACTCTCCAGCCCCTGTAATATACAGTGGTGTGAAAAAGTGTTTGCCCCCTTCCTCATTTCCTGTTCCATTGCATGTTTGTCACACTTAAGTGTTTCGGAACATCAAACCAATTTAAACAATAGTCAAGGACAACACAAGTAAACACAAAATGCAATTTGTAAATGAAGGTGTTTATTATTAAAGGTGAAAAAAAATCCAAACCATCATGGCCCTGTGTGAAAAAGTGATTGCCCCCCTTGTTAAAACATACTATAACTGTGGTTGTCCACACCTGAGTTCAATTTCTCTAGCCACACCCAGGCCTGATTATTGCCACCCCTGTTCACAATCAAGGCATCACTTAAATAGGAGCTGCTTGACACAGTAAGGTCCACCAGAAGATCCTTAAAAGCTACACATCATGCCGAGACCCAAAGAAATTCAGGAACAATTGAGAAAGAAAGTAATTGAGATCTATCAGTCTGGAAAGGGTTATAAAGCCATTTCCAAAGCTTTGGGAATCCAGCGAACCACAGTGAGAGCCATTATCCACAAATGGCGAAGACATGGAACAGTGGTGAACCTTCCCAGGAGTGGCCGGCCGCCCAAAATTACCCCAAGAGCGCAGCGACGACTCATCCAAGAGGTCACAAAAGACCCCACAACAACATCCAAGGAACTGCAGGCCTCACTTGCCTCAGTTAAGGTCAGCGTTTATGCCTCCACCATCAGGAAAAGACTGGGCAAAAATGGCCTGCATGGCAGAGTTCCAAGGAGAAAACCACTGCTGAGCAAAAAGAACATCAAAGCTCGTCTCAATTTCTCCACAACACATCTTGATGATCCCCAAGACTTTTGGGACAACATTCTGTGGACCGATGAGACAAAAGTGGAACTCTTTGGAAGGTGTGTGTCCAAGTATATCTGGCGTAGAAGGAACACTGCATTTCATAAAAAGAACATTATACCAACAGTAAAATATGGTGGTGGTAGTGTGATGGTCTGGGGCTGTTTTGCTGCTTCAGGACCTGGAAGACTTGCCGTGATAAAAGGAACTATGAATTCTGCTGTCTACCAAGAGATCCTGAAGGAGAATGTCCGACCATCTGTTCGTGTACTCAAGCTGAAACGAACTTGGGTTCTGCAGCAGGACAATGATCCTAAACACACCAGCAAGTCCACCACCGAATGGCTGAAGAAAAACAAAATGAAGACTTTGGAGTGGCCTAGCCAAAGTCCAGACCTGAATCCTATTGAGATGTTGTGGTATGACCTTAAAAAGGCCGTTCATGCTCGAAAACCCTCTAATGTAACTGAATTAGGACAATTCTGCAAAGATGAGTGGGCCAAAATTCCTCCAGGATGCTGTAAAAGCCTCATTGCACGTTATCGCAAACGCTTGGTTGCAGTTGTTGCTGCTAAGGGTGGCCCAACCAGTTATTAGGTTTAGGGGGCAATCACTTTTTCACACAGGGCCATGATGGTTTGGATTTTTTTTCACCTTTAATAATAAACACCTTCATTTACAAATTGCATTTTGTGTTTACTTGTGTTGTCCTTGACTATTGTTTAAATTGGTTTGATGTTCCGAAACACTTAAGTGTGACAAACATGCAAAGGAACAGGAAATGAGGAAGGGGGCAAACACTTTTCCACACCACTGTATGTGTGGCTATTGTCTACGAAAGCATTCATTGTCTATGAAATCATACACTCTAATATTTCATGATAAAACCTGCACAGTTTTTTATTGTTACATTGTGGCATAATCATGTTGTGATGCTGAGTGTATGCTCTTGTGCTTGATTTGTCAACAGTTCATTGAAATCATTGTTAATTCTGGAAAGCCGTCAACTTTATTTAAAACCTCATTGAAATCAATAGGGTTGGCTTTTCCCTTTTACGCCTAATAGACAAGGAATTGTCAAACAAAGGGCATAGTGGGCATGGTGGGCATGGCTAGGATGTGAGACAGAGCAGAAATGTTGCTGAGGAGCTCCAGATATCCTGCCTATATTTATACCTTCATCCACTCATCTTCTACATGATGACGATTTTGACGTGATGAAAATATCAAACACCTGGTTTGACAGCTAAAAAGATAGTGCTGGAAAATAATGGCGGCCGCACAAAATATTGACACTTTGGGCCCAATTTGGACATTTTCACTTAGGCGTGTACTCACTTTTGTTGCCAATGGTTTAGACATTAATGGCTGTGTATTGAGTTATTTTGAGGGGACATCAAATTTACACTGTTATACAAGCTGCACACACACTACTTTACATTGTAGCAAAGTGTCATTTCTTCAGTGTTGTCACATGAAAATATATAATAAAATAAATACAAAAATGTGTGGGTGTACTCAATTTTGAGAGATACTGTAGGTGGGAGGTGGTGGGATGAATATGAGATATTTCTTGTATTTGTAGGGGTGCCCAACTACCTACTTGGCACAATGAAAAGCATTGTATGTCAATGTTAAAGGTCACCTCTGACCTTCACATCTACTATCATGTCTATTAGGACTTTTAGCCAATGTATACTAATTTAAACTGGTCATGCCCTGATAGCACTGAATTGTACAATGTCGCTGACATGTTTCTATGGGAACCTTAATGATGTATCTTGCCTGCAGGGGAATTTGGGGAGGGATGGGGAATGGGAATAGTAGCAGAGTTGTAGCTGTTGTATTTTGGATTGCCCTATTGTGATCTGGTATTAAAGAAAAACATGGGGAGCTGGGCACTGCCATGTGTCAATGCAAACAATTTTAGGAAATATGAATCATCAGAGAAAGGGCCACTCTTTATGTAACTTCAAAGCCAACATGACCTTCGATTCTTCAAATTACAAACTTGGGAGATGCTTTTATTTATTATGCAGTGTTATAGTACAGTGCAATTCTTGGGGGCAGTGTCAATGGCAACATAATTTGGCATCACATTTGTATGTGTAGTTTATCTTTTATTTTTCCACTATTCCTTTATATATAGTAGCGGCACCTCAATGTGATTAATTTACCTTGAAAAAAACGTTTTTAGCTTGATTTTGCAGTGAAACTTTTTTTTTTTTTTTTTTTTATCTAGCAGTAATAGGCCAGAATTGAACAGTGAATACAGCAGACATAAGATATATATAAAGTTGCTGGAAGGTTCACACTTAAAAAAAAGCTAACACCCTCCTTTTTATGCTTTATTGCCAAACAGTGGCAAAGCAGTTCCATGGCATAGCTTGTGATCTTCTTTTTGTGCAGTACCATACTGTAATGTCTAAATAGTTTTATGAAATGTCAACAAAGAGTGGGCAAAAACACTTTAAAGCTACAACCTCACATTCCAGAATAAATGCAACGTTTAGAGTCTAAAAATCAAAGCATCATAGTAAAGATTTTTTTGAGTCCAATTTATCTTGAATTAATGAGCCAATGTGTTTTGGAGGCCAGACTATCCCCCTTCATCAGAGCTACAGATAACATAAACATGTAATTAGGCCTAATTAAAAAAGGTTAACAAGTTTCAAAAGGTTTTACAAAAGGTTGAATAATAATGAAAAAACACAATTATTAAAATTATCTAAACCTGCCTCATAAGCCTGCATATGTTTACTGGTTTGACATGATACATGGGTCAACCACTGCAAGGACTAAATACACAGAATATATGTAAAGAGCTACCATTGCATACCTGGTTGATGAGCCTATCTGGATAAGGAAGGTCACTCTTACACCTCCAGCCAGGGCCGGTGCTAAAACTAGGCAAACTAGGCAGCCGCCTAGGGCGCACTTCTGCCTGGGGGCGCCAGGCCACTGGTGTTCCTACTCTCTTCTCTCTGCAGCAAGCATCAGCAGGCAGCCGCCTTTGCACATAGTGTCAGAGTTGCAGCGACGGCAGAGGACTGTGTCTGTGGCCCGACTCCCGAATGAACGGAAGCAAGCAAACATTCATTGATGGGCACTGGTAGGCTGCATTGATGAGCATTGGTAGGCTGCATTGATGGGTGTTGGTAGGCTGCATTGATGGGCGTTGGCAGGCTGAATTGATAGGCTGCATTGATGGGCGTTGGTAGGCTGCATTGATGAGTGTTGGTAGGCTGCATTGATGAGTGCTGGTTGGCTGCATTGATGGGCGCTGGTGAGGCTGCATTGATGGGTGATGGTGATGCTTCATTTGATGGGCGCTTCATTAAAAAAGATGGGGTATACATGGGCAGGGAAAAGGGGATGGAGTCAGCGGTGGAGCCAGGGGCGGCAAAATGAGGTTTCGCCTAGGGTGTCAAAAATCCTTGCACCAGCCCTGCCTCCAGCTTAGGGTACCCCAGGTAACCAAATTATTAAAACTTCTCTCAAGGATGACTGGTCTATCTCCCTAAATATTTCAATTTGGGCCAACCCCATCCTGCTGCACGACCTCCCTATTCTTTAACTGTAATACTGGTATGCATGGGATAATAAATGCCTGCATTGATTGTTTTAATATGGTACATGTAAGTCTATGACTAAAATGTTTGAGGAAAATAGCTACTTTCCACAAAATCCCTTTATGTATACAGCTTTAGAAAAACTACTTTTAATTCCCAGGCCAGGCAAATGAGTTCCATCTATCATTTGGCCCTATTGGACACCAAAACAGCTATATCTGACCACTCTAAAGAGAGATGGGTACTCTATATACTGAAGTTTATGTAGGGGAATCGGAGGAGAGGTGGCAGAAGTAACAAAGTATAAGTACCATGTTGTACAACTAACTATTAACAAATCACTAACATTGCCAAATAATTGGCAGTTATAAATACAAACATGTTGTGATGACTAGTAATATCACTACTGATTGTGACATTGTTCAATTTATAACTGCTGGTTATTTGGCAATGTTAGTTATTTGGGATTAATTAATTTTGCCCCTGTACAAATGATTAGAAAGACCATATCTGGAATATGGAGTTCAGTTTTCGGCACCCGGTTCTCAAAAAGGATATCGGGGAACTGGAGAAAGTGCAGTGAAGGGCAACCAAACTGATAAGAGGCATGGAGGAGCTCAGCTATGAGGAAAGTGCAGAGGAACTGAATTTATTCTCTTTTGAGAAGAGGAGATTAAGGGGGAATATGATCAAAATGTACAAATATATAAGGGGTCTATATAGTGAACTTGGAGCTATTCACTTTACGGTCAACACAGAGGACAAGGGGGCACTCTTTATGCCTAGAGGAAAAGAGATTTTATCTCCAAATACAGAAAGGTGTCTTCACAGTAAGAGCTGTGAAAATGTGGAATAGACTCCCTCTGGAGGTGGTTCTGGCCAGCTCAATAGATTGCTTTAAGAAAGGTCTGGATTATTTCCTAAATGCACACAATATAACCGAGTACTAACATTTATAGGTAAAATTGATCCAGGGAAAATCCAATTGCCTCTTGGGGGTGAGGAAGGAATTTTTCCTCTGTTGTAGCAAATTGGATCATGCTTTGCTGGGGGTTTTTTTCCGCCTTCCTCTAGATCAACTGTGAGTATAGGATTTGGTATATAGGATTGTTTGATATTATTTTTTATTTGTTTATTTATTTTTATGGCTGAACTAGATGGACTTGTGTCTTTTTTCAACCTAACTATGTAACTATGTAATTAGTTGCACAGATCAGTAGAGGTCACTTGTTTTAATATTTTGAAAGATATGATGTTTTGAGTATTGCTGCTTTTATTCATTTGTTATATTGTTTTTTTAGTTTTGAGTTCAAGGAATTATTTCACATACTGTATAGGAGTTACAATCTTTTCTTTAGTTGTATGACAAGGTCATACAACTAAAACTGTTTCATCGGATTCAATATACTTCAGTAAAATCGTATTCCTTAGGTTTACATGCCCATCAGTCCTGTTTCAAGGGCTGCCAGGAAGAGGCCCATTTTTTCACATCATCTGGGAATGCAACTATAATTTAGATGTTTGCCATCAGATCACTTCATTTATTTATTATTAATTTGGTCTACCAAATAACCTGTCCCATTTTTGCCCTTTAACATCATATTGGAATTTTTTTTTAATTGTTGTGTTTAAAAGGCAATCTTACTTATTTGGAAGGTCCCTTGTCCCCCATCAGCCTCCCTGTAGTTAAACTATGCAGCCATCACTATATAAAACATGATACATAATTAATTTGGGTACAGTGTTGTATGAGTATGAGAGTAATTGTAATTCAAACTATCACAGCACTGAAAACTGAAAAATTACCCGGACAGAAGGGTGTGTGACATGTCAGCCCTAAAAGGGTAAAGTGTATGTAAGCCTAAGAACAAAAACGTTATATATTCCAGCTTACTAGCCATGAGATGTGGTGGCTGCATTTGTTTACTTTTTTGCGGCTTTTTTAAATGTATTTTTAGTTGGTGATGCCACCACTAATACAATTCATGCCCTTGGGGCAAACATTTACTTACCGTACTGTAACTATAGATAGACAGCTTTGCTACCCTAGACTGTTCATTCCTGAATCAAACTACAGAACATCTACTACTGTTCAATGCCAGGAATAAGGGGTGGGGGGGGGGGGGCTTTTCTGTAGGTTACAGAGGATGATTGAGCAGGGATAAAAACACTGCTTGAGATATTACTGCAGTGAGGGGGATTTAAGGATTCGAGAATGTTCACACAATAAATTGTGTGACTATTCATTTATTTATCCAGTCACGTAAAAAAAATAATACCTTATTTATTCTAACTACGTGAGCGGACCATTGAAATAAATATTTGCAATTTATCAAATCCTTTTGTAAATCAGCCTGTGTTGTCAGCTCACTACAACAAGTTAAATGCTCACTAGATTTCTTGCAGGAGCAGCAGTTACTTTTTATATATACTGAACAGAGAACAAAACCTATTAAATGGTATATTCCACAGATCAAAATGGGAACAAACTAGAGTTATTCGTTAGGGATTTCATACATTTTAATAAAGCCTATACAGAGAGAAGAAATGGGGGATGTCAATATTAGCAAAATACTAGTTGCCTGGCAGTCATGGTTGCAGACGGGGCCATTTATCTGCATGTGGGGGTACCTTGTGTTCTCATCAATTCCAAGGACCGGGGACGGGGGAGTATGTTTATGTGGATCTTAAACATTATGGTGGTTCCCGGGCTTAGAGATGAGCTGTAGATGTGTGCAGCAGTAAAAGTACAGAGTCCTTCTGTAAGAGTGCTTCGTGTAGGTTGTATTTTGAAGGGACACCCCTGAGGCCCTGCCCTCTCCACCAGTCCAGCGTACCTCTACCACCTCACTCCCAGTGACAGAATGGGTCCTTCCATGCAACTAGCACAGATCTCATGGGTGCATTTGATTACATTTTTCCACTCTCCTGTACAATGCTACAAGGTACATGAGGTCTCAATACCGCAGGTTTGGTCCTAGTTACTTTTGGAAAACTGACCATTAGGAAGGGAACCAGAACACCAATCCCCTCACTACCAGAAGACCTGTAACCTACACCAAGTACCATGCTTTATGACTGGCTGCAGTGTATCTTTCACTAATTAATAGTTATAACAAAAAATGAAATTGCGCTGGACCTAAAAAATTTATAAATAGCAACAACACCACACGAGATACACACCAAAAATACTAAAAATCAGAAAAAGATTGCGCTCCTAAATAAATAATGAATGAATAAATTAATGAATCAATTAAATTCAATAAATTAAATGAATAAAATGAATAAACACGTGAGAAATAGAAGCAATTAAACAAATGAATGGCAATTCCTAGAAACCAGAAAGTTTCTCATAGGTTCCAATACAAGTGAAAAATAATTGTGAAGAAAAAATTTAATTATTAAAAAAAAAAATTCATATGCAAATTCATCTAAATAAAAAATGTCCTGTGAGTAAAATAATATACAAGTCCACAATTCATGAATATTCAAGTGACAACTAGTGATGATTTCCACAATATGGTGACTTGTGCTGAATGAATCTCACCACTGAGTGAAATGCACGCTTACCAGCTGTAAAGATTTAAACACATATGGCCATTGCCCGGCCGGGGCCCTTTCCTCAGAGAATTTTCACCGGACAACCTGGTCTCCCAACGTTCAAATCTGCACTTCTTCTATAATGGTCTCCCAGCCTCGGCAGTATTGCTTTAACTCTCCACAAATGGCAGGTAGTATGATGAAGGATAAATAGTGTATATGTTTGCTCGAAAAAAGGGAGATGGAGCAATCATAGATAAAACCCATAGGGTATTTTATTCAAAAACAAACACAAAAACACGCTGCAGCGTGTGAATAGAATGGCACTAATATTAAAAATCTGCATAAAAATGTGGCCGGCCAGCTAAAGAACACACGCAGACAGACAGACGTAGCACACGGTGATGTCAGCACCTCCCCCTTTTTTACTAGTTAATAGTTACCCATAGTAACTATATTCCTCTTCTAGCTTGTCTTGCCGAGTAAACCTTCTGTAGAGACTTTTCCTTATACCCTCACATGTGCTTTACAGACCCTGTTCTTTCATATGCCAGAAACCATCATGAACCCCTTTGAATTAATTTAGAACAGGCTTGGGACAGTTTCACACATTTTACTGTACTTCCCATGGCAAAAAGATAATGAGTATAACAAATTCCAAAGCCTAAACTGACTAACAGAGGTGACTGCTGAGGCATACCATTACAGGTACTAGTTCAAAGCTGGTGATCCCCAATGACTGGTGCAGGAGGATTTACTAAAACTGGAGAGTGCAAAATCTGGTGCAGCTGTGCATGGTAGCCAATCAGCTTGTTCAGTTAAGCTTTGACACCATCTTGTGCTGATTACATTCTGATTCTTGAGTTTATAAATTTCATAAACTGTAATGTTTCTTTGTTCTCAAGCTCTCACCTGACTCCCCCTTGAACCAGACCTTCCCCTATTTATGTATAACATCGGGTGGAAGGCTAGTCCAAGACAAAAAAGCCTATGGTGCTAACAGTTAACTATTTTTACAGCCTGGGCAAGCCATCTACCAAACTTATAAAATAAACCCACACTGTAGGCAACCTGGCTACATGCTAATCTTCTCACTTTAATACTAGAAAAAACTTACCCAGAATAAGCATGCATCCAGTTAAGTAAAATTGTGGAACTTATGATCTGCATCTTTGCTTCAGGTGAGTGACTCGAAAAGTATTGGAATCATAGAATCAGAATGAGATCCAGATGACTAACAAATTCAAAAGGAGAAGACAGACATGGCAGCTTCCATAGTTCTGTAAGCACAGTTTTACTTTAATGATGTGGGTGCACATGATAAAAAGATATAGCTATATTATCAGGACAAGGAAGTACATTTTTGAAAAAAAAGTCTTTACAAAAAAAATGAGAAATACAGTACTAGTATTATTATGTGTGCTTAAAAAAGAATGACCTTCTTACAAAGGGAATGTGCTCTCACTTTTCTTTTTGTATCTGACTTGCTTTTCAGACAGCTTTGTTGCTTTATCTGTGAAAAAATAATGGGTTTAGTAGATTTGTGAACATCAAGTTTTATTGTATTTTTGTTATGCAATTAATTAATGTAATTGAATTTTCTTTACGAACATTGTTTTTTTAAGTTTTCCCTAATTTTTTTAACTAGCCTTAAAGCTTCCGCCCTCTCAGTTGAACTCTGTCAAAATTAAAAATGTCATTTTTGCTCTCTGCGTGTATTATAGTCTATTTATGAAGTGAAGGATGTTCGTTGGTGTCATACAGTGTAAGACAATCTTTCAACCTGACAAGAAACACACACAGTTGCCTCACACCTACCATTTACTCATTCCCTTGTATCTTGTTTTTATCCCTCATACTCTTTCTTCTATTGTTTCTTGTTCTTGCTGCAATTTTCTGTGTAACTGTCTGGAGTTGCCATGGAATATTTTATTATTAGGATTACCTACCCTTATTTCATCTATTATGTATTACAGCACCACAAGAGATGATGTCACTATATAAATCAATAAAAATAATATAATTTTTTACAAATTATATGTGCCCTTTAGAAGAAAATTTAAAAGAATACCCGGGGGAAGGTCAGAAACAGCATTCACATTATAGCATTTCTATTTAGAAACATCTCCTCTCTATATAGTACATAGTACAAAAGATCACATACACACATATCTGTCATTTATGTTCCAATATTTTTACCTCTGAATGAATGGATACATTTTTGGCAGTATTTCTTTAATATGCATTCATATGTAGCGAATATATATATATATATATATATATATATATATATATATATATATATATATATATATATATATATATATATATAGTGAAAGGCAGTCCCAGTGAGTCAAGTGTAAGGTTTGTAAGGTGGTGTATGTGCCATATAGAGTCCTTTACATTATTAGGTAGACAGTGGGTTAATAGTGGGACGCGCCCCGACACACTTGTTAAATGAGCCAAACACCCCCTGGTTCAGTTCACACCAGGACTTGCGAACAGGAAAAAAATTTGGACGAACACTGTTAAAGTCTATGGGACACAAACATGAAAAATCAAAAGTGCTAATTTTAAAGGCTTATATGCATGGTATTGTCATAAAAAGTATTTGGGGACCCGGGTCCTGCCTCTGGGGACATGTATCAATGCAAAAAAAGTGTTGTTAGGACACGGTGAGACCATGTGATCGTCTGTGTCCAATCACAGCTGATCACATGTAAACATCGGTGCTCCTCCCCTCACACTGACAAAGTGTGAGGAGAGGAGAGGCGATTAGTGACATCTCCTCACAGAGGACGTCTAGGTAATCAGGGCACTGATCATCAATTAAGTGCCAGCAATGCCACTGCCAGCAATCAGTGCCAACCAGTGCCCACAAATGCCAGCAATCAGTGCACACAAGTACCAGCAATCAGTGGCCATCAGTGATGCCAGTCAGTGCTGGCTATCAGTACTGCCCATAAATGCCCATCACTGGTGCCCATCAATGCTCATCACTACTGCCCATCAATGCCACCCATCAATGCCCATTATTGCCGCATATCTGTGCCGCCTATCTGTGCCCACCAGTGCCGCATATCTGTGCCCAGTGCCACCCATCAGTGCTAGCTAACAGGGCTCATCAGTGCCACATATCAGTGCCCATAAATGCGGCACATTCATACATCCTTATGAGTGCCAACTTATCGGTGCCCATAAGTGCCACCTCATCAATGCCCATCAGTGATGCCTGATCAGCGCCCATCAGTGCTGCTTCATCAGCTCCCATCAGTGAGGGAGAAAAATTACTTATTTACAAAATTTACTGACAGAAACTAAGACATTTTTTTTTTCAAACTTTTTGGTCTTTTCAAAATAAAAAACCCAGGAGTGATTTAATACCACCCAAATAAAGCTCTATTTGTGTGAATAAAATTATAACAATTTCACATGGTTACAATGTACAATTGTCATTCAAAGTGTGACAGTGCTGAAAGCTGAAAAATGGCTTTGGCAGGAAGGGGGTGTAAGTGTCCTGTATTGAGGTGGTTAATAATGATTAAATTGAAACAGTAAAAATGAAATATTCCTTTAAATATCGTGCCTGGGCGGTGTCTATTGTATGCCTGTAAAGTGGTGCAGTTTTCCCGTGTTTAGAGTGTTTATGATAATAACTTGCATATAAGCATTTAAAATGAGCACTTTTGTTTTTTCATGTTAGTGTCCCATAGACTTTAACCACTTAACGACCGTGCCATAGCCGAATGACAGCTACAGCATGGCTCGATAACTCTGGGAGGGCATCAATATATGCGCACCCACTGGAGCACGCACCTGGGAATATTCATGACCGCCAGTTTCGGAGAACCTAGCGCATCATGGATCGTGGTAAATGACCTCTGACAGCGGCCCTTTACCACGTGATCACTCCCTCAAATGACGGAGTGTTCACTTGTAAACAAAACAGTGTCATATCCGGTTCCTCTCTCCCCTCTCTATACCAATTTCCACAGGGTGTGGAGAGGGGAGAGATCGGGTGCAGCAGCACTGTGGGTTGGACCTGTAGTGCCCACAGTGCTGATCTGTGCCCATTGCAACCACATCCATCCATGCTCAGCCATCCATCCCTAATCATCAGTAATCATCCATGCTCAGTCTTACATCTCTATTCAGCAATACTCATCCATGCTCATCCATCCATACCTAATCAGCAATACTCATCCATGCTCATCCATCCCTAATCAGCAATACTCATCCATGCTCAGCCATCCATCCCTAATCAGCAATACTCATCCTTACTCATCCATCCATCTATACTTATCAATATTCATCCATACTCAACAATACTCGTCCATCCATGCTCATCCATCCATCCCTAATCAAAAATACTCATCCATGCTCAGCCATACATCCCTAATCAGCAATACTCATCCTTGCTCATCCATCTATCCATACTCAGCAATACTCATCCATTCATACTCAGCAATACTCGTCCATCCATGCTCATCCATCCATCCCTAATCAGCAATACTCATCCATGCTCAGCCACCCATACTCAGAAATACTCATCCATCTATCCACACTCAGTATTACTCATCCATCCATCCCTAATCAGCTCAGCCATCCATACTCAGCAATACTCATCCATCCATGCTCATCCATCCATCCCTAATCAGCAATACTCATCCATGCACCTATACCCACACAGATGTCAATCTGGTACTAGTAACTGTGACCATACAGCCTCTGCATCCAAATACAAATGAATAGACTCCTTGCCTGTGGACACATAGAACACCTGTGCATCCTGTGCAGGCAAAGATGGCCCTTCGCATGGTGTATAGATAGACACGTCCATGTAAATGAGGCCTAATGATTTTGTTGCTGTTTTTGTTGTCTTTCTAATTATCCCTGAAAAGATTTACATTGTGACTACTGCTGTTCTATAGAAAAATAAAAGTGAATCAGAAGAGCCTTTAAAGACATAGTTCACCTATACCAAACAACTGACTATGAAGGTAAGGGGTGACTGTAGATAAAAAGAAACTGCAGCTTTGACCAAAGATGAAATATTTTCTTGCTGTAGGTGAAGGCCATTTACTTATTTGCTGAAGCCTGACTGAAAAAGCCCTTGTTTGCTAGGAGACTACTAGTTGTTACTGCTCACCTCCACCATCACAAGAACACATTTTTTTTCCCTCAGACTCATATCCCCTCACAAGTAGTGATGGCCGAACGGTTCGCCCGGCGGTCGTTTCGCGGCGAATTTCCGACTTTCGCCGTCCGCGGGTTCGAACGCCTTTTTCCGTCGTTCGCCCCGGCGGACTTACGTGTTTAATGTATACAAGAACTTTAACCTTTCGTGACACGTTTATCATGTGTTACAGGACAACCAATTGAGACATGACAGCTCATGGACACTTGGACATTCCCCCTAACCTATAAATACACCCGATCCGGTGGCCATTTTACATTCTTTCTTCTGTCACTGTAGGGAAAGGATCCTGTGTGGAGTAGGGACAGAGAAAACGCTAGCTATTTGGTACACAAAAGTTCTTTTCAGGACTGGTATAGGTGTTAGGTCAGCAGCCTGAGTTTCTTTTGTCAGTTTAGATAAAGGGACAGAGCGCTGTATGCTGCTATTTTAGGGACAGCTCAGCCAGATTAGTCTTTCTTCATCATCATCATCATCATCATCATTAGCTGTTACTATCAGGTCCACAAAAGAGCTGTTCCAGCTAATCGTTCCAGCCTACTCTTTTTTGCCAATTTGTATAGGGACAGGCAGGAAGCAGTGTTGTCAGGCAGTGAGGATAATTTTAAAGACTTGCTGTTACTATTAGTTCCACAAAGGTTCTTTTCAGGACTGGTATCAGTGGTACGGTAATAGGCTTGTACACGTATAATATTCTTTCTTCCAAATATAGAAAGAATATTATACTTGACTGCTGCCCTTCTGCTGCAGTCTGCTAATCATTCACAACTCACTTGTTCCACAAAGCTCTTTATCAGGACTGGTAACTTGGTCTGTCTAGGGTGCTACGGTACATAGGCTTGGGTGCGGTACAGTCTGCTGTTCTGTAAGGACCGCTATCGGTCCACAATAGATAGGGTTGCCGTGCACTACTGCTGACCGCTGCCCTATACTGCAGCAGTCCTTCAGCGGTATAGGGACTGACGCACAGTCTGCTAAACACTAATACACAACCTGCTTGGTCCACAAAAGTTCTTATAAGGACTGGTAACTTGGTATAGGGTGCTACGGTACATAGGCCTGAGTGCGTTACAGTCTGCTGTTCTGTAAGGACCGCTATCGGTCCACAATACATAGGGTTGCCGTGCACTACTGCTGACCGCTGCCCTATACTGCAGCAGTCCTTCATTGGTATAGGGACTGACGTACAGTCTGCTAATCACTAACACACAACCTGCTTGGTCCACAAAAGTTCTTATAAGGACTGGTAACTTGGTATAGGGTGCTACGGTACATAGGCCTGAGTGCAGTACAGTCTGCTGTTCTGTAAGGACCGCTATCGGTCCACAATACATAGGGTTGCCGTGCACTACTGCTGACCGCTGCCCTATACTGCAGCAGTCCTTCAGCGGTATAGGGACTGACGCACAGTCTGCTAATCACTAACACACAACCTGCTTGGTCCACAAAAGTTCTTATAAGGACTGGTAACTTGGTATAGGGTGCTACGGTACATAGGCCTGAGTGCGTTACAGTCTGCTGTTCTGTAAGGACCGCTATCGGTCCACAATACATAGGGTTGCCGTGCACTACTGCTGACCGCTGCCCTATACTGCAGCAGTCCTTCAGCGGTATAGGGACTGACGCACAGTCTGCTAATCACTAACACACAACCTGCTTGGTCCACAAAAGTTCTTATAAGGACTGGTAACTTGGTATAGGGTGCTACGGTACATAGGCCTGAGTGCGTTACAGTCTGCTGTTCTGTAAGGACCGCTATCGGTCCACAATACATAGGGTTGCCGTGCACTACTGCTGACCGCTGCCCTATACTGCAGCAGTCCTTCAGCGGTATAGGGACTGACGCACAGTCTGCTAATCACTAACACACAACCTGCTTGGTCCACAAAAGTTCTTATAAGGACTGGTAACTTGGTATAGGGTGCTACGGTACATAGGCCTGAGTGCAGTACAGTCTGCTGTTCTGTAAGGACCGCTATCGGTCCACAATACATAGGGTTGACGTGCACTACTGCTGACCGCTGCCCTATACTGCAGCAGTCCTTCAGCGGTATAGGGACTGACGCACAGTCTGCTAATCACTAACACACAACCTGCTTGGTCCACAAAAGTTCTTATAAGGACTGGTAACTTGGTATAGGGTGCTACGGTACATAGGCCTGAGTGCGTTACAGTCTGCTGTTCTGTAAGGACCGCTATCGGTCCACAATACATAGGGTTGCCGTGCACTACTGCTGACCGCTGCCCTATACTGCAGCAGTCCTTCATTGGTATAGGGACTGACGTACAGTCTGCTAATCACTAACACACAACCTGCTTGGTCCACAAAAGTTCTTATAAGGACTGGTAACTTGGTATAGGGTGCTACGGTACATAGGCCTGAGTGCGTTACAGTCTGCTGTTCTGTAAGGACCGCTATCGGTCCACAATACATAGGGTTGCCGTGCACTACTGCTGACCGCTGCCCTATACTGCAGCAGTCCTTCATTGGTATAGGGACTGACGTACAGTCTGCTAATCACTAACACACAACCTGCTTGGTCCACAAAAGTTCTTATAAGGACTGGTAACTTGGTATAGGGTGCTACGGTACATAGGCCTGAGTGCAGTACAGTCTGCTGTTCTGTAAGGACCGCTATCGGTCCACAATACATAGGGTTGCCGTGCACTACTGCTGACCGCTGCCCTATACTGCAGCAGTCCTTCAGCGGTATAGGGACTGACGCACAGTCTGCTAATCACTAACACACAACCTGCTTGGTCCACAAAAGTTCTTATAAGGACTGGTAACTTGGTATAGGGTGCTACGGTACATAGGCCTGAGTGCGTTACAGTCTGCTGTTCTGTAAGGACCGCTATCGGTCCACAATACATAGGGTTGCCGTGCACTACTGCTGACCGCTGCCCTATACTGCAGCAGTCCTTCATTGGTATAGGGACTGACGTACAGTCTGCTAATCACTAACACACAACCTGCTTGGTCCACAAAAGTTCTTATAAGGACTGGTAACTTGGTATAGGGTGCTACGGTACATAGGCCTGAGTGCAGTACAGTCTGCTGTTCTGTAAGGACCGCTATCGGTCCACAATACATAGGGTTGACGTGCACTACTGCTGACCGCTGCCCTATACTGCAGCAGTCCTTCAGCGGTATAGGGACTGACGCACAGTCTGCTAATCACTAACACACAACCTGCTTGGTCCACAAAAGTTCTTATAAGGACTGGTAACTTGGTATAGGGTGCTACGGTACATAGGCCTGAGTGCGTTACAGTCTGCTGTTCTGTAAGGACCGCTATCGGTCCACAATACATAGGGTTGCCGTGCACTACTGCTGACCGCTGCCCTATACTGCAGCAGTCCTTCATTGGTATAGGGACTGACGTACAGTCTGCTAATCACTAACACACAACCTGCTTGGTCCACAAAAGTTCTTATAAGGACTGGTAACTTGGTATAGGGTGCTACGGTACATAGGCCTGAGTGCGTTACAGTCTGCTGTTCTGTAAGGACCGCTATCGGTCCACAATACATAGGGTTGCCGTGCACTACTGCTGACCGCTGCCCTATACTGCAGCAGTCCTTCATTGGTATAGGGACTGACGTACAGTCTGCTAATCACTAACACACAACCTGCTTGGTCCACAAAAGTTCTTATAAGGACTGGTAACTTGGTATAGGGTGCTACGGTACATAGGCCTGAGTGCAGTACAGTCTGCTGTTCTGTAAGGACCGCTATCGGTCCACAATACATAGGGTTGCCGTGCACTACTGCTGACCGCTGCCCTATACTGCAGCAGTCCTTCAGCGGTATAGGGACTGACGCACAGTCTGCTAATCACTAACACACAACCTGCTTGGTCCACAAAAGTTCTTATAAGGACTGGTAACTTGGTATAGGGTGCTACGGTACATAGGCCTGAGTGCGTTACAGTCTGCTGTTCTGTAAGGACCGCTATCGGTCCACAATACATAGGGTTGCCGTGCACTACTGCTGACCGCTGCCCTATACTGCAGCAGTCCTTCATTGGTATAGGGACTGACGTACAGTCTGCTAATCACTAACACACAACCTGCTTGGTCCACAAAAGTTCTTATAAGGACTGGTAACTTGGTATAGGGTGCTACGGTACATAGGCCTGAGTGCAGTACAGTCTGCTGTTCTGTAAGGACCGCTATCGGTCCACAATACATAGGGTTGACGTGCACTACTGCTGACCGCTGCCCTATACTGCAGCAGTCCTTCAGCGGTATAGGGACTGACGCACAGTCTGCTAATCACTAACACACAACCTGCTTGGTCCACAAAAGTTCTTATAAGGACTGGTAACTTGGTATAGGGTGCTACGGTACATAGGCCTGAGTGCGTTACAGTCTGCTGTTCTGTAAGGACCGCTATCGGTCCACAATACATAGGGTTGCCGTGCACTACTGCTGACCGCTGCCCTATACTGCAGCAGTCCTTCATTGGTATAGGGACTGACGTACAGTCTGCTAATCACTAACACACAACCTGCTTGGTCCACAAAAGTTCTTATAAGGACTGGTAACTTGGTATAGGGTGCTACGGTACATAGGCCTGAGTGCGTTACAGTCTGCTGTTCTGTAAGGACCGCTATCGGTCCACAATACATAGGGTTGCCGTGCACTACTGCTGACCGCTGCCCTATACTGCAGCAGTCCTTCATTGGTATAGGGACTGACGTACAGTCTGCTAATCACTAACACACAACCTGCTTGGTCCACAAAAGTTCTTATAAGGACTGGTAACTTGGTATAGGGTGCTACGGTACATAGGCCTGAGTGCAGTACAGTCTGCTGTTCTGTAAGGACCGCTATCGGTCCACAATACATAGGGTTGCCGTGCACTACTGCTGACCGCTGCCCTATACTGCAGCAGTCCTTCAGCGGTATAGGGACTGACGCACAGTCTGCTAATCACTAACACACAACCTGCTTGGTCCACAAAAGTTCTTATAAGGACTGGTAACTTGGTATAGGGTGCTACGGTACATAGGCCTGAGTGCGTTACAGTCTGCTGTTCTGTAAGGACCGCTATCGGTCCACAATACATAGGGTTGCCGTGCACTACTGCTGACCGCTGCCCTATACTGCAGCAGTCCTTCATTGGTATAGGGACTGACGTACAGTCTGCTAATCACTAACACACAACCTGCTTGGTCCACAAAAGTTCTTATAAGGACTGGTAACTTGGTATAGGGTGCTACGGTACATAGGCCTGAGTGCAGTACAGTCTGCTGTTCTGTAAGGACCGCTATCGGTCCACAATACATAGGGTTGACGTGCACTACTGCTGACCGCTGCCCTATACTGCAGCAGTCCTTCAGCGGTATAGGGACTGACGTACAGTCTGCTAATCACTAACACACAACCTGCTTGGTCCACAAAAGTTCTTATAAGGACTGGTAACTTGGTATAGGGTGCTACGGTACATAGGCCTGAGTGCGTTACAGTCTGCTGTTCTGTAAGGACCGCTATCGGTCCACAATACATAGGGTTGCCGTGCACTACTGCTGACCGCTGCCCTATACTGCAGCAGTCCTTCATTGGTATAGGGACTGACGTACAGTCTGCTAATCACTAACACACAACCTGCTTGGTCCACAAAAGTTCTTATAAGGACTGGTAACTTGGTATAGGGTGCTACGGTACATAGGCCTGAGTGCAGTACAGTCTGCTGTTCTGTAAGGACCGCTATCGGTCCACAATACATAGGGTTGACGTGCACTACTGCTGACCGCTGCCCTATACTGCAGCAGTCCTTCAGCGGTATAGGGACTGACGTACAGTCTGCTAATCACTAACACACAACCTGCTTGGTCCACAAAAGTTCTTATAAGGACTGGTAACTTGGTATAGGGTGCTACGGTACATAGGCCTGAGTGCGTTACAGTCTGCTGTTCTGTAAGGACCGCTATCGGTCCACAATACATAGGGTTGCCGTGCACTACTGCTGACCGCTGCCCTATACTGCAGCAGTCCTTCATTGGTATAGGGACTGACGTACAGTCTGCTAATCACTAACACACAACCTGCTTGGTCCACAAAAGTTCTTATAAGGACTGGTAACTTGGTATAGGGTGCTACGGTACATAGGCCTGAGTGCGTTACAGTCTGCTGTTCTGTAAGGACCGCTATCGGTCCACAATACATAGGGTTGCCGTGCACTACTGCTGACCGCTGCCCTATACTGCAGCAGTCCTTCAGCGGTATAGGGACTAAGAGTTTTGTCACAGGGTGATTTAAAAAATGACAGGCAGAGGAAGAGGCAGGCCCTTCCGCAGGGGTGGTAGGGGTAGGGCAGGAGCAACAGCCTTGAGCCAAAGTGGGAAGTTGCAGAAGGTGCGTTCAATTACTTTAAAGGACGCACCAGACTTGGTTGAGTGGCTCACTCAGCCTTATTCTTCTGCACCCTCCTCATCCTCTCGATCTGCACCCTCTTCTTCACTCTCTGCTATGTGCACCCCCAAAGACACTACCACCAACAACACCACCACCACCACATACCTTCCGCTTGAGTGCAAATGGGGGCCTTCATGCTCCAGTGTTTTAATAGGGACCCCCGTATAAAAAGCATGAGGGTCAAGGACCAGTACTGGGTGGCAACGTACTTAGATCCCCGGTACAAACACAAAATGGCGGAAATGTTACCGCCGTCGCAGAGGGCTGTCAGAATGCAGCACTTCCAGGCCTTGCTTCGAGAAATGCTGCATTCTGCTTTTGCGTGCGCTGGCAGAGGAGCAATTCCCACTCCCAGAGAAGGATTTGCGGGTACCAATCCAACAGCGCCTGCAAGAAGAGGCCGGTTTGAAGATGTGTTGGTGACTTCGGATATGAGGTCATTCTTTCAGCCGACCCATCGACAGGTGTCATCCGGATCCAGCATCAGGGAACGCCTAGACCGTCAGGTGTCCGACTACATTGGGTTAACGGCCGATGTGGACGCTCTGAGGAGTGATGAACCCCTAGACTACTGGGTGGGCAGGCTTGACCTCTGGCCAGAGCTTGCCCAATTTGCAATCGAACTGTTGGCTTGCCCCTCATCCAGTGTCCTGTCCGAAAGGACGTTCAGCGCAGCAGGGGGGATTGTGACCGATAAGCGTACTCGCCTAGCTCACCACAGTGTTAACTACCTCACATTTCTAAAAATGAATGAGGCATGGATCTCGGAGGAATTCAACACATGTGATCAGTAGACCATGTATATGTCTATAAACAATTTTTGGAATCAAGCACACAGACCTTCTTAATTCATTTGGCTCACTTCCCTGACCCAAAAAAGCACACCGTACTATATGCCCCTACCCTCCTCTTTGAAGAGGTTGAGCGGTGTCATATTTCTACTGGGGCTGCTTATTATGAGGGGTTCCCACCATCCCTGTGCTGTGCTGACTTCCTCCTGGGTGTTCTTATTATGAGGGGCTCCCACCATCCCTGTGCTGTGCTGACTTCCTCCTGGGGGTTCTTATTATGAGGGGCTCCCACCATCCCTGTGCTGTGCTGACTTCCTCCTGGGGGTTCTTATTATGAGGGGATCACACCATCCCTGTGCTGTGCTGACTTCCTCCAGGGGCTGCTTACGGTGCTGCTGTCAGCGCTGTATGTCACGGAGCTGCTGTCAGCGCTGTATGTCACGGAGCTGCTGTCAGCGCTGTATGTCACGGAGCTGCTGTCAGCGCTGTATGTCACGGAGCTGCTGTCAGCGCTGTATGTCACGGAGCTGCTGTCAGCGCTGTATGTCACGGAGCTGCTGTCAGCGCTGTATGTCACGGAGCTGCTGTCAGCGCTGTATGTCACGGAGCTGCTGTCAGCGCTGTATGTCACGGTGCTGCTGTCAGCGCTGTATGTCACGGAGCTGCTGTCAGCGCTGTATGTCACGGAGCTGCTGTCAGCGCTGTATGTCACGGTGCTGCTGTCAGCGCTGTATGTCACGGAGCTGCTGTCAGCGCTGTATGTCACGGAGCTGCTGTCAGCGCTGTATGTCACGGAGCTGCTGTCAGCGCTGTATGTCACGGAGCTGCTGTCAGCGCTGTATGTCACGGAGCTGCTGTCAGCGCTGTATGTCACGGTGCTGCTGTCAGCGCTGTATGTCACGGAGCTGCTGTCAGCGCTGTATGTCACGGAGCTGCTGTCAGCGCTGTATGTCACGGTGCTGCTGTCAGCGCTGTATGTCACGGAGCTGCTGTCAGCGCTGTATGTCACGGAGCTGCTGTCAGTGCTGTATGTCACGGAGCTGCTGTCAGCGCTGTATGTCACGGAGCTGCTGTCAGCGCTGTATGTCACGGAGCTGCTGTCAGCGCTGTATGTCACGGTGCTGCTGTCAGCGCTGTATGTCACGGAGCTACTGTCAGCGCTGTATGTCACGGAGCTGCTGTCAGCGCTGTATGTCACGGAGCTGCTGTCAGCGCTGTATGTCACGGAGCTGCTGTCAGCGCTGTATGTCACGGAGCTGCTGTCAGCGCTGTATGTCACGGTGCTGATGTCAGTGCTCTGTATTACGGTGCTGCTGTCAGTGCTCTGTATCTCCTGCACCCTCTTGTTTGCCTACCCTGGTCCCTGACCTTCCCTCTCCTCCATTGCCTTCATTAGCTCCATAGTCCTGAATTGTCAGAACAATTTCCCAAATAAAAAAAAAATGCTTGTAGTTATCGATCCCAAATTCACCTCATACATGTATTATGCTATTGTCCAGGTGGTGGGACTACGTGCTACCCCCTAATAATTACCCCGTGGCCGCAAATTCGACCTAAAGGTTTGCGAAATTCGCCTCCCATTGAAGTCAATGGAGCCCGCGGCGAACGGTCGTTTTCGCGAACGTTTGTGCCCGTTCGCGTTTCGCGTTCGCGAAACGTCCCGTCGGAAGTTCGTCCATCACTACTCACAAGTGCTTTCTCTCTGAGCTCACCATTTGAGAGCTCACTCGTGTGAGGGTGAACAGTAACAGCTGGGAGTCTCTTAGCAACGTTCTTGCAACAAGGCAGGATGGAATGATGCAATCTCTGGGTGTTTTCAGACAGGCTTTAGCAGGTATGTAAATGGTCTACACCTATAGCAAGGTCATTATTCAACTTTGGTCAAAGCTGTGCAGTTTGTCTTTTTCTATAAACACCTCTTACCAGCATAGGAGGTTTTTAGTAAAAGTGAACTAGACCTTTAAGCACATCTTGATGTCCAAACTACCTCTGGACTGCCTCTCATTGTCAATGAAGTCAACATTGATAATTACAGAAGAGTATGGCAACACCCTCCAAGTGACACAGTGCCACCAGTATGGTGTCTTCATTGCCGTAACACAGTTGTGGATTAAAATTGGCCTATTGGTGACATTCACAGATGTATGGTTGTATACATGGCACACACTTTGATAATTATGGGACCGTAACTTGTTTTTTACAAGGGCTTTGGGTAAGTTAAACACTCTGTACCTTCAAAACATTGTGAGCATTTGTACAAAAGATCATTAGACACCATAAAGTGACCACATAATCCAAACAGCTGCCAAAGGTTGATCACAAGCCTGTGGCCGGTTTTTGAGCCATAATCTTACTGCATAGTGTATTTACAACATGTGTACTCTTTGAATAATCACTTACTTTATTACACTATGCGTCACCCAAATAAATATATATAGTTAACCAGGGCTCAAGTCCTGCGGGAACGCATGAGAACGGAGTTCCTGTACTTTTTCCACAACAGGAACTCAGCAGCCATGTCCTGCAAGACTTTGAAGTATGCGAGCTGTGTGGCAGGTGCTACACCAGAAGCTGCCGACACAGCTCGCAATAGTAAGTGCCACACACCTGACCATTCAGGCATTGCCAGTAGAGGGCCCCATGACAGCTTCGTGGGGGAACCCCGTGTCAAATTTTAAAAAAAATTTACGTGGGGGTCCCCCTAAATATCCATACCAGACCCTTCAGGTCTGGTATGGATATCAAGGGGAACCCTGCATCAAATAAAAAAAAAATTGACGCGGGGTCCCCCTAAAAATCCATACCAGACCTTTTATCCTTAACCTTTACCTTTTATAAGACCCTTATTTTTAATAAAGGAATTTTTCAAAAGTGTGTTTGTCTTATTTAACCATTTTTACACTTTCTTTGTGAAAAGGTAGGGGTACTTTTGTACCCCCTTACCATTTCAAACAGGGGGGGCTGGAATCTGGAGGTTCCCTTGTTAAAGGGGGCTTCCAGATTCTGATAAGCCCCCCGCCCGCAGACCCCCACAACCACCGGCCAGGGTTGTGGGGATGAGGCCCTTGTCCCCATCAACATGGAGACATGGTGCTTTGAGGGGTCACAGACCCCCAAAGCATCCTCCCAATGTTGATGGCATGTGGCCTGGTATGGTTCAGGGGGGGTGCTCTCTCGCCCCCCCTCTTTTCCTGCGGCCTGCCAGGTTGCATTCTCGGATAAAGGGTCTGGTATGGCTATTTAGGGGGACCCCCACGTCAAATTTTTTTTATTTTGAAATGGGGTTCCCCTTAATATCCATACCAGACCTGAAAATGAAATTTAGGGGAACCCCCATGCTTTTTTTTTTTTTCAATGAATGAATTGTCGGCTAATACAGAGAACACTCATTGAGTGTTCTTTGTATTACGGGAGCCGACAATGGAAAGTGATTTTAAAAGACTTTTTTTCCTTGCGAAATGACACTTTGTGCAGGGACAGTTCTAAGCATGGGAAACATGCACCCCTTCACAGACATACTATAGACACCCCCCAGGTACGAAATTTAAAGGAATATTACACTTTTATTATTTCACTTTAATCATTATTAAAATCACTGCTCCTGAAAAAAATTCCGTTTTTAAAACTTTTTTGCATTGATTCATGTCCCCTGGGGCAGGACCCAGGTCCCCAAACACTTTTTAGGACAGTGACTTGCATATTAGCCTTTAAAATTAGCACTTTAGATCTCTCCCATAGACTTGTACAGGGTGTTCCGCGGCTTTTCGAATTTGCCGCGAACAGCCCAAATTGTTCACTGTGCGCTGAACAGGCAAACAGGCAATGTTCGAGTCGAACATGAGTTCGACTCGAACTCGAAGCACATCCCTAGTGAGGAACCTCTCCATATCATATTTTGTATACTACACATTTTGTGCTAGTTCTTTCACTTCCAAGTGAAAGTTATGCATCACCAATATTGCCATTGTAGATTTGAGTATTTTGTTTTGTCTTAGATCGTGGATGCTGAAATGATAGATAATATTCAGACAAGTTGTAGTAGTTTGAAGAGCTGAACCTCTTCCTTTGTAGACCTGGATATTTAAACCTCCAGCCATACATAATTATATATAAATGCATCAATGGTACCCTACATTAGCAGTGTTGTATTTAAATAAGTGGCTTTTAAAATAAATATTTTTATGACATAGTTCTCCCTTTTATTTTGTTTTGATTTGGACCTGGGCCATAGTAGCTGCAAATGGTAGTTCTACATTTTGCTGCATCAGGTTTAGCATTGTATTACACTGTAAAATGGCTTTTTGAATGTCAAAGCTAAACTTATGGAACATATAAAAAACACAATTAAATTAAGTGTTCGTTAAAAAAATAGTATTCAATGTATTTTTAAATGATAACAGCAACATTTTCAAGCATCCCTATATGCATATAGCAAGACAGCCAGAAAAACCGAAAGGGTTTTATTATTCTTCAACATGATTAACCCCATAAAAATCAAATAGAACAAAGTAATACTACACACTGTAACAAAAGATACAAAGTCATAAAGCTAAATGGACACCGGTCAAACTCACCCAGGATCCCCTCAGGCTTCTGCAACTACCTAAAATAGGTAAAAAAGGCACAACTGAAACTATGAATGTACAATGTCCCTAATTGATGATGTGATTATGAATTTCAACTCAGTAGGGCTTGATTTATTAAAGGCATATAGGTGGTTAACTTTGCAAGGGAATATTCCCCAGAGCTTCAAGAAAGTGGTGACATATGACTTTGCAAAGAATACCCAACCACGTGCAAGGGAAAAAAAGAAAAACAATTGAATTTTTGCTTGCACAGGAGTGGATGACAGAAGTCATCAGAGTAGTTCTATTTGAGGCCCCACATTCATTGAGCTCTGGGGAAAAATCCCTTAAAAACTGCAACATCCAATGTATTTACCACAGGAAGTTTCTTTTAGTGCCATTAGCAATGCTGTGTCACTCAATCTCTCACTTAGATATTTGTTTTACCCATTCACAATGTAACATACTGCAGGGTATTGTGAGTGACCTGGGCACTCGAGTAGGTGCAAAACATCGGCAGCCATATGCCCAGGGGCCTCACAACGCAATGGTGCCTGTTAACCAAGCAGGGACTCTGGTCGAGGTATTTTCTGTAAAGGGGCTCAGCAATTTTTCTAGATCATAATACAACTCCCCAGATGAGAGACTTGCCAGCAGAGCACCTATTTTCTGTCACTGCACTCTGTAGCCTATGAAACAAAGTCTGGAAGATAATGCATAGCATTCTGAAGTCAGCTTTGCAAAACATCAACAGTTAAATAAAAGGAGGGCTGAGTCCTATAACTAAAATTATCTAAATTCTCTTACCTGGTTTGAAATTCTAGCAAAAGAAAAACAAAGTTTTAAAAATCAGCTTTTATTTGTTGGTGCTTTATTATTGATCATTAAGCATGTAAATATGAAATGTAAAACTGAATAGCCACTAAAAACAATTATGTAGTATATTCCAAATCTGTCGATATAAAAATTCACAGTTTATTAAACTTGAAAGATATATGACTTCAACTCACGTTTTCTATTTCTACAGAAACTCAATAACCTGTCACAACATGTCATTCTGGTAATATTACTTCTTAATTATAGTCATATTTTCAATATGAGTGTTAACCAAGAGTCGTTCCATGGTATACTGCTACAGAGAGAAGAAAGTGACATGGTTACTATATTAGGATGGCATACTTTGTCATTTTGCATATTCATGCGAATATAGAAATTTATTCTAAGCAATTAAAATGAAATATATACTGCACAGTATAATCGTGCAGTTGCTTTAAAATTGGGCCAATGTGAATACCTTTCTATGCAAATGATCTTCTGCATTCCTACTAATCCGGTGTCATTTGTAGGCTTTGTGATCATTTCAGCAGTGTTTTAAGCTATTTAATAGAACAAAAGCATTTAAAAGAAAAGTACCTATAGCCACCCACAAGAACATACTGATAAACTGACTATAATGACACTCCAAAGTCACCTGAGAAAAGCAAATCAGTCATCCCTGTTTTGGTGAAAAATATAGCCAAATATGACACTTAGGCTAGGTTCACAAATCTGCAGAGCGGTTTGCAGTCCGGTATCCTGTGAGTTTCTGTCCGCTGGTTCAGGTGCGATTTAGTTGCAAATTTTTCCCTGAATTCGCACCTGAACTGAACCTAAAGATGCACAGGACCCTTTTCAAAATCTCACCACAGCCTTCCCAGACATGTGTGAACCGGATTCATTGAAAGCCGGTCACACCCTCACTGGATGAGGTTAAAAACGCATCCAATTTTCATATATGTGAACCCAGTATAACTTTGGAAACTGATTAAAGATGATATTCTGAGATATTTATCCCAAAATCTGCACTGTACTTAAGGTAACACAAACATTTCTGACCCTGATGTCATTGTTTCTAAGGGTTCCATTTAACTGACGTTCGAATAAACCTATAGCTAGGATATGGACATTCAAATATTTGCTTATTCAAAACAAGTAGTCAATTTTTTTTTTAAAACAACCCACTTATTGACCTTTGGAATCATTTATCTTTAATGTTCACGGCATAGCATTAAAATTGTTCAGGTTTTACCCTCCTCCCCCCTCCCAATGAAAATAAAAGCATTATGAGCCTTCCTATCTGCACCATGTGTTTTTCACTTGCATAAGATATACATTGATCATAGAGTTTCAAGTGGCGGGAATAGGGGGATTGATCAGCCATGACACTACAAACTGCAGCCACAACATGTGAGCCTATCGTTCCAAGGTAGGGCAAACAAATAGCACAGGAAATATAACTACACTATTGCCTAGGTAAAACAACAAAAAAATTAGAAAGTGTAGCACTACCTTCTAAGGAGCTGCTGAGTTTTTCAGTTCACCTATTTTCCAACTTGCATCTAGACACAGAAAACCAACCCATGGGCTTGTTTTTGTTCTTTTATTGGGGGAAAACAACTTGGATAGGACTGAGGGGTTATGGTATGCCCAACTTGACTTGGTAGAACAACTTGAGGATCAAACTCCCTTCATTATGTATGCAGGAGGAGTGACTAGAAAGAAGAGCCATATTTCTACACTAGGTAAGTTGGCAAACACACTTGGATAGAGGGAAGCCACGCTCCCTGGCCTTTGATCTTTTGGACCACACCTCCTGACCTTTGACCTTTAAGGGAAATCCCTATCCCTAACTCCTGACCTTGACCTTCAAGGGAAAACCTTAACCCTAAATCTAATACCCTATCCCTAACTCTAAATTCAAAGAGAAGCACGCGCTAACGCTTGACCCTGAATGGGCGAGCATGCAGGCTGTATTTCTACACTAGGGTAATGTTCCCAGGAGGCTGCCAAGCAGTGGAGTGTGAGTGAGGGAGCAAAGCGTGAGGGAGGGAGCGAAGGAAGGAGGTCGCAACCTGGCCTCTCGCTGGCTTACTATGCAGGATTCAGAGAAGTGCATCAGAAACTGTAACAGCCTATCTCCTCTCTATATGGTAGCAGAACCAGAAGTTTTACAGCACACTTTCAGCTGGCTGTAGATGGGTAATTTTTAATTTTTTATTCAGTCAGTGGGCTAAATAAAAAAAAATAATTATGGATTTCTTCATCCACACAGATGAGGTAAATGAAGGAAATTCCCCCCTGATGAGACGTATCCTGACAGTAGGGCTCTCCACTATCAGAATACAATGATCAGTAGCTTTCGCCAATTGGCTGCACCCGCTGATTAAGTAAATTGTAAATTTCCATTTAACAGGTGTAGATCAAATGATCAACTTCTGTGCCACTGTGACTCCCACACATGGATCAAAATTTGGCTGGTACTTACTGAATCAACTGAATTTTGATCCATCTATGACCAGCTTTACTTTTTTTCTCCTAAAATGCATTGGCTGTATCCAATGTTCTTAACTATTAAATGTTTCAAAAAGTTAAAATTAACTTTTGTACCAGGTGTTCCAGTTCTCTGTAAGCTGCCCCTGGACAAAAACCTCCCTCACTGCAGTTCTGCTTTTGCCTCAGAGCTTTCCTACTCTCCAATCAATGGTGGCACAAACAGTCTGCCATCCTATCTGCCGCCCCCTCCATACCGCTGTTGCCCACTTCACAGTAAGCTGCAGCTGCAGGAACATTATTGCCTCTTGCTGCTTCAGGCCTGATGTCCCGTAACTGCTTTGTTGCTGAGAGCTTCTCTCTCTCTATGGTCATGGTGTTATCTTCATTATCCTTAATATCTGAAAGGAGGAATGATTGGGCTTGACAAAGAAAATCATCTCAAAGCAAGACTATGTTTGTGTGATGACACCTTTTGCCTCTTGTTTAGGCCTACCAGACATTTTTTAATAAAGGGGCAAAACATTTAACCACTTGACCGCCAGAAGATTTTACCCCCCCCCCTCGTGACTAGGCCATTGTTTACGATTCGGCACTGCGTTACTTTAATTGACAGTTGCTCGGCCGTGCATGTATTTTTCTCCCACAAATAGAGCTTTCTTTACCTCTGTTGAAAAAACCCACCACATTTTTGACTTTCTGCTATAAAATCCAATAAGAAAACTTAAAAATCAATTTTTTTCATGAATTTAGGCCAATATGTCTGCTATATATTGGTTTGTGCAAACGTTATAGCGTCTACAAATTATGGTATATTTTTACTAGTAAATGTATTAGTAAAAATGTATTTATTTTTACAAGTAATGATGGCGATCAGCAACTTATAGCAAGACTGCGATATTGTGGTGGACATTCTGACACTGACACTTTTGACACTTTTTGGGGACCAGTGACACTAATACAGTGATCAGTGTTAAAAAAATGCCCTGACACAGTACTATTTTTTTTCCAAATGTTTTTATTGGTAAAATTAAACAAAGTGACATGTTACATTATTCATTGTACAGATTGCATCAACATAACTGAACTGTTAACATCAACTGAGGTTTTAGTATAAGAATCCAGCGATATCTGATACAAAAATCCAAACATATTCCTTACCGCGTGGGAGCAGACCTCTTGTTTTGTAGCAGAGTGTGTCCTACGTGGGTTGTCAGAAAGTGTGTGGCATAGAGAGTCATTGTGTCGCTGGGTTATACTGAGCATAATATTTTCCGAGGGTTTGTCGGAAAGTGATACCCGGTAGGGGGGTTTTGTAAATAAGTGCTCAGATTTGAGCAGTGACTCTCTTAGTGAGGAGGGATTATATTGCCTCATTTGAGTCAGTTTGAAGTGTCGTGGTGAGTATTTATGTAGGGTATGTGGGGCATATTCATCATCGATTGTTCGATGATATCCAAGGTATCAAAGTGAAAGTGGGGGGGATCACTAGTGGAGGGTGTAGAAGGGGGTAGGGGTCGGGTGGGGGGAGAGGAGCTGGGGTGTAATGCTAAGTGGTTGGTCTTATTGGTTGACTCTTGCTTCCCTCCCCAGAGGTTGTATTTATTTAAATGACTGTTTTGATTTTTCAGGTTCTGTGGGCTGGGGCGGCCTGTCCGGTTGTAGGGCTGCAGTAGATCTGTGGGGGATTTTTAGGGGGAAGGTGTGTCTTTTCTGGGTCATTTTCCAACGTGTTCTTGTGCCTGCCTGTCCAGTGATTGTGTATTTAAACAGGAAAATTCTGTCGTTGTTTGGAAATGTGTATAACAGGCCCACTTAGTTCCAAATTTTTCTGGGGTGTCTCTTGCACTTCGAATGAGTTCTTCCATTTTGGATATTTTTTTGATTCTTCCAAACCATTCCTTGATTGATGGACTGGTTTGGGTCTTCCAATAGACATGGATGCACTGTTTAGCAACGTTGATCATGTGCATCGCTAACAATTTGTGGTAGGATGGGTGAGGTAGATGTGTATGATGTAAAAGGAACTGGGTCGGGGTCAGTTTTAGGTCGAGAGTTGTGACATGCGATGTGATGTGATGGACTTCTTTTCAAAAGGCATGTCCACCATATATGCAGGAGTGTGCCTCGTTCTTCAAGGCATCTCCAGCATGTCTTTGATATGGTGGGTTTGAATTTGTGGAGGCGAGTATGGGTGCGATACCAGCGTGTTTGTATTTTGTAGCCGTTGATGCGTTAATTGAGCCTTTGTGTATATTCAGATATATTTTACCCCAGTCTTCTGGGGACAGTGGGATAGAGAAATCCTTTTCCCATGCTTTGCACATTGCTGAATGATTGGGCTGAGGTTCCATAAAGATGAGGGAGTGGGTTGGTTGCAGATATGAGGTGGGTTTGAGGTGTTGTTTGTGTGCACAGTCTTTCGAAGCTAGTCAGGGCTCTAGAACAGGGGTATTTTTTGTCTAGTGATTTGAGGAAATGTGTGATTTGTAGGTATGTCCATGCCAGGATTGGGGGTTTATTTAGCAATGCAGCTAGCCGTGAGTTTGGACATATTTTCCCTTGTTTGTAGAATTGGTGCGCTAGTATTTGGGGATGTGGCCAAGACTTTTGAACAAACTCGTTAGACATACTCGGGTAGAAGTCTGGGTTCATTTTTTATTGTAGATGATATAGGGCTGTGTTTGCATGTCCTATAGAAACAGATTATAGTGGGCTTGATTAGCGGGTATGGCCCTATTTCTGGGGTTATGTGGCGATGCTGTATCCAAGGAATGGATTTAAGAGGTAATGTTGTGAAGGATGCTTCTAGGTTCACCCAGTCTTTTGTTGGTACGTGTATATTCCAGTCAATAATGCACGTCAGATGGACTGCTTTGTGGTAGTTCTGTAGGTCTGGGAGGCCAATTCCCCCTAGATGTTTAGGCAGGGATAGGTGTGCAAATCTAATTCTGGGTCTATGGTCTTCCCAAAGAAATTTGGAGCAAAGTCTTCTGTATATTTTAAAGAAGGCATGTGGGACATGGATGGGTACTGTTTGTAGTATGTACAGTATTCTCGGTAGCACGTTCATCTTTAGTATCGCTGCTGCATGAAGAGAATGATTTCTTCCAATGGCTCAAGTCTGTCGTCAGTTTGGTGAGTATCGGGAGGTAATTTTTTGCGTATAGGTCCTGCAGTCTGGCAGGAAGTTGTATGCTTAAGTATGGTATAGCACCTGGTTTGCATTGGAAAGGGAAATTTTCTTTGCATTGTGCTATGAGTGAGGGGGGGAGGGATACGTTGAGGGCGAAAGATTTAGAATAATTGATTTTGAGGTTAGAGATCAAATTAAAATGTTGGAATTCTGCTAGAAGTACTGGGATGTCCCCTAACTGTGTGGGTTTGTAAGGAACAGTAATATATCATCCGCAAATGCGGAGAGTTTGAATTCCTTATGTTTGGTGTGAATGCCTTGGATTTCAGGGTTGTGTCTAATGTTGTTCAGGAGAGGTTCTAATGTTAGCACAAAGAGTATTGGAGACAGGGGGCATCCTTGCCTCATCCCGTTGTGGATGGGGAAGGCATGCGACAGGGTATTGTTCACTCTGATCTTTGCTGAAGGGTTGGTGTATAGGGACAGTATGAGATTAAGCATTGTGGGCCTATACCTGTGGCTTGCAGTACTGCCCCCATATAATCCCATACTACCCTGTCGAATGCCTTCTCCTCATCTAGGGAAAGAAAAAAAACTTTTTGTTGTGAGGACGTGATGTGATAATGTAGGTTTATATTGCCTCCCTGCCAGGGACAAACCCCACTTGATCTTGGGAAACTAGCAAAGGGAAAAGTGGCAGAATTCTGTTAGCCAATATTTTAGAGAAGATTTTTGAAATCTACATTGAGTAGTGAGATTGGTCTGTAGTTCTCTGTTTGTGTCGGGTCTTTATCATCTTTGGGGATTACCACTATGTGGGCCTCGAGCATTCCCTGAGAGATTGGGTTTGTGGGTGATATGGAATTGAAGGCTTTCCTGAATGGGGAGCTTAGTATGTCTGAAAACATTTTGTAGTAGGCTCCCAAAAGCCCGTCCGGGCCTGGGCTTTTACCCGCTTTTAGTTGTTTTCAGGCCATGTCCCATTCAGTCTGGGTGATTGGGCCTTCAAGGCCATTCACGGCTTCTTGGAAAATGATCCTAGGACAGAATTGGTCTAGGAATGTTTTGTTTTTTCTGGCTCTGGTTGTAGGGGACGAAGCCGAAGGATTTGTGTCGTTTAGGTTGTAAAGTGTTGAGTAAAACCTTTAGAATTCCATTGCTATGTCTGAGTTAGTCGTGTAGACCCTCCCGGTGGGGGAATTAAGTTTGTGAACCATACTTTTGGCTTTCTTAATGTGTAATACTTGGGCCAAAAAGTGACCGCTCTTGTTACCGTGTTCATAATAGAGCTTTTGTGAAAGCATGCATTTTTTCTATATTGTTCGACCTGTCTCTTCATGTATTTGCCTACGGCTTTCGGTGAGTTCCTGAAGGGAGTTTTGGGACAGGATGCGCTATTGTAGTGTCTCTAGGCTTTTCAGTCTAGTGAATAGGTTTGTCAGTCTCTTTCTTTTTTTGATTCTGGATGCCAGTGCCCTGGGAATCCATCTCTCCTTCGCTGAGGAGCTTACATTGGCTAACCGTAAAAAATCGGATCACGTTCAAGACCCTTTGCCTCACCCACAAATGCGTGCATAGAGAAGCTCCGCAATACCTAATGGAGAAAATAAATCATTACACACCAAACTGCAGTCTTCGATCAGCCAACAAAAACCTCCTCCTCGTGCCCAAAGCCCGGTATAAATCCAAGGGGGATCGGAGATTCGCTGTCCAAGGGCCTCGGCTATGGAATGCTCTACCAATCAACATCCGCCTGGAAGAAAATAACCTGGCTTTTAGGAAAAAACTCAAGACCTTCCTCTTTTAGCAGATGATCAAGCTCGCCACAGCGCCTAGAGGCGATTCAGTTCGCATTGTGCGCTATACAAGTATTTCATTCATTCATTCATTCAGTGCGATAAGCTTTCTCCTGACTACACACTTGTGCACTTCCCATTGGGTTATGCTGGTTGTGTCAGGTGTACAGTTTTCTTTAAAGTAGTACTAGTTGACTTTACTTTCTGATGGACTCAGGGGCACTGGTACCTGTTGCTGTTGTAGTGAGCTTTTATGAAAAACTTTCATAACTTTTTTTTTTCTCTTTTGCTAACTTTGCTAACAAATTGGTGCTGCTGTATATTTCGATCTCGCATCTGGTCCCTGACTGGGAGTTTGTGTTTGGCAGTTTGCTTTTCTGCAAAACTAGGTGAGCTTTTGTTGATTTGTCCTTTTTTAAATTTTATATTTTTCTAATTTTGGTGTACATTGTGTCGTTGCCATCTCAATTGCCCCCTGATTTCTCTTTTTTATTTTTTCTTCAGTCATCAGGTTTTGCTAAACTGTGACAATTTTTGCCTCTGCTGAATTCCTACTCATCAATTTTTCTTCTCGGTGCCCCTGCTTCAATATTGGTTTTACTATATAATTGTAAGTAATTGAGGCTATGATAGCCCTTTATATTCGGGATTTTGCTTATCCCAATATTGTTTAAAATTAATTAACACTACAATTTATTGCTAGGTCTTTATTCGCCCCCTGCAGCAATAGATGCAGTACTGGACCAGAGGTGTGTGTTTTTGGGGTCCCCTTTCTCCATTCTGGTGCTTTACGCGGCTTGGGGGTATGTATTTGTGGTGCATTCTCTGATTTACCGGTCATGGGGGGGTGTATGATCATGCCGTGCATTCTGAATTGATATTAAAATTAAATGAATATTATTTTGTTCACTGTTAAAATTGCTGTTTTATGCTGTTTCTGTGAAGTCTATTTTTAGTACAGGCAGATATCATTTCCCTGAAGAAGCCAATGGTTTGGCGAAACATGTAGGAGCTGATATCTTGAGTCATGGGCTTGTATATGATCTGCGCCTGTGTTTTCTCCTTTGCTCAATACTTTGAATTTATCTGCAAGGTACCCGTCTGTAATTTATGTCAGTGTTTGAATGTTTTTTTTAGTTGTTTTTGTATTGTGTATTCATAATAAAGTATATTGTTTAAGTTTTTTACATAACTGTGTCGATGTACTCTTTGGCACCGCTATAATCTCCTCCCTCATTTTTATCCCTGTTCATACTCTTAGGGTCCTTTCACACGGGGCGGATCAGTTCTGATCCGCCCCGTGGATATCCGTTTGCTCAGCGGGGATCACTCCGCCGATCCCCGCTGAGCAGGGAGATGACAGGTCTGTCTCTGCACACTGCGCAGGGACGGACCTGTCACAGCGCCGCTCTCCCCTATGGGAGATCGGATGACGACGGACCGCAGTGCCCGTCGTCACCCGATCCGATCCGCAGACGGATGGAAAAATAGCTTTTTCCTCCGTCACACTTTTTCGGATCGGAGCGGGTCGGATGTCAGCGGACATGTCACCGCTGACATCCGACGCTCCATAGAGCTCTATGGAGCACCCGTTCAGGTCCGCCTGAAAAACTGACAGGCGGGCCTGAACGGGACGTCAGTGTGAAAGGGGCCTTAGTCTTTTTTAGTATTTGTGGATGAGGCTCTTTATCTTCTCAGATGGTAAAGCTGCCCATTCCTCTTGGCAAAAAGCCTCCAGTTCCTGTAAATTCTTGGGCTGTCTTGCATGAACTGCACATTTGAGATCTTCCCAGATCAGCTCAATTGATATTGAGGTCAGGAGACTGAGATGGCCACTCCAGAACCTTCATTTTATTCTGCTGTAGCTAATGACAGGTCGACTTGGCCTTGTGTTTTGAATCATTGTCATGTTGGAATGCCCAAGTACGTCCCATCGCAGCTTCCTGGCTGATGAGTGCAAATGTTCCTCCAGTATTTTTTGATAACATACTGTATTCATCTTGCCATTAATTTTGACCAAATTTCCTGTGCTTTTGTAGCTCACTTATCCCCAAAACATCAGCGATCCACCCTTCATACCTTTCCTCATAGGCCTTGTTGACTCCTCTCCAAATGTAGAGTTTATGGTTGTGGCCAAAAAGCTAAATTTTGGTCTCAAAAGCCAGAAGGTTTGAGGCTTTTCTCTGTTCTGTTTGGCATATTGTAAGCGGGATACTTTGTGGCATTTGCGTAGTAATGGCTTTCTTCTGGCGACTCTACCATGCAGCCCATTTTCCTCAAGTGCATCTTGAAACAGCCACACCACATGTTTTCAGAGAGTCCTGTATTTCAATTGAAGTTATTTGTGGGTTTTTATTTTCATTCCAATCTATTTTCCTGCCAGTCGTGGCTGAAATTTTAGTTGGTCTACCTGACCGTGGTTTGGTTTCAACAGAACCTCTCATTTTCCACTTCTTGATTAGAGTTTGAACACTTCTAATTGGCATTCTCAATTCCTTGTATATCTTTCTGTGTCCCTTTCCTGTTTTATACAGTTCTACTACCTTTTCCCGCAGATCCTTTGACAATTCTTTTGCTTTCCCCATGACTCAGAATCCAGAAAAGTCAGTGCAGCACTGGATGAAAGGGTCTGTCGGGAGTCCAGAAACTCATTGACCTTTTATATAAACACCCACTAATTAATTACAAGCAAACAGGGGATGATGGTTACCTTCAATAGCTATTCAAACCCCTTTGTGCCAACTTGTGTGCATGTTATCAGGCCAAAACTCTTCAAAACTACTCCAGCAAACACTGGCTGCCCATTAAAACATTTCCCATCACAAACTATTTTAGAGACAGCTATAATTTTTGAATTTCTCATTACTCTTTGTCTAGGTAACAATGCTCACCAATACAGAGAGGGAGCATTGCCAATGAGAACACAGACAGCACAAAAATCTTTTATAAATACCCTGTCACCAGACTGTTCATTTCAACAAAATAATTTTCATAAGATTATTTTCATCGGGGGCGTGGCTTGGCGCGCGACGGAGATGGCATCTTAACAGAGGAGCTCCGTCGATAAAGTGGCCCAAGCCCATCTGTTTTCACCGACGAACGACTGAAGATGAACAGGCAGAACAAGCAGCTACTCCAGACTCGATCCTGCCGCTCCCAGGCTGTCAACACTGGGAGAAACATCTCGGATCTTTTCAAAACCCAGGCCTCAGCGCTGAAGGTGGTGGAGGGAGGCAAGATGGCGCCGGGCCATGCGGAGGAGGATTGCAGTGAGGACTCACAGTCGGCCGCGGAGGATAACGGTAGGAGAAGCACCCGCTCTACCCACCCCCTTACCTATGAGGATATGTCATGCTTCGCTGCCGATATTAAAGCTTCGTTTTCCGCCGCCATCACTGACCTAAAGACTAGCTTCCTTGTCCTACAAGAGAAGATGGCAGCCACGGAGGCTGCGGGGAAGCAGAGGGACAGATCCATTAATAGACTGGACGAAGCGGTTGCCACGCACTCCCTCCACTTCATTGAAATCAACAGGCATTTGGAAGACCTAGACAATAGGGGGAGACGTAACAATATCAGGGTACGCGGCATACCGGAATCGGTTATGGCGGGCCAGATCACCTCAGTCCTGCAGAGGGTCTTTAATTCCCTCCTGGAGCGGCCGGAAGAGACTGCCATAGATTTCGTCAGAGCACACAGGGCACTCAGGATGAGACGCCCAGACACTTTACCCCCTCATGATATAGTATGCTGTCTCCAGAGCTTTGCCCTTAAAGACGACATCATGTCACGGGCGTGCAGGGAAGACCAGATAGTTGTCAATGGGGAAAACATCAAACTGTTTCAGCATCTCTCCCAAATTACCCTGAAAAACCGCAGGGCGCTGCGGCCCTTGCTGGATAAATTAAGGGAGAAAGAGCTGCGTTACTCCTGGCGCCTCCCCTTCGCCCTCTTGGTCAACCATGGCAGCAAACAGCACATTCTGCGCACACCTGCAGACCTCCCGGAGTTCTGTACTGCCCTCCAGATTGAGTTGATTGCCTTACCTGACTGGTATCCGGAGTTTTCACTGCCACCCAAAGATAGGACCCCACTTTTTTCCCCACTGGCATCACCTGAGAAACACTCCACCAAGAAACGGAGACAAGGCCGTACCGACTCCTCACCAAGGGGCACTCCCCGAAGCCGCCCTCACTCCTCCAGGATTCTGATGGAAGCTTAGGCACACTGTGATACCTTTGCATGTATGGGGGGTTTGTTTGTGTTTTGTTTTTTTCTATTTTTTCCACACTTTTCCCCTTTAACATGCCTCTACCTTTGCTTCTGATACATCTTCAGCTCCCTCAACAGTGTATATCGGATTCTCCCATTGACTGGGGGGAGGGGGTGTGTGTTTCTAATTTTTCATTTTATTTTCTCTTTTATTTTACCCCCCCACTATTCAAGAGACCAGAGGGGGTCCGATTTGCTTTATCTACATTGGATCGAAAGACTGCCGGTTAAATCCTGCCTTCTACCTGCATAGAACCCTTGGGATAACTGGTCGGGAGACCCCCATGTGCTTATCTACGCACCCAACTTATGGCAAGGGCAGTGAGTGAAGTGCTCACCGGAGGCCCCTTTGTTTGTTACCCACCTGCCCAGCTCTCCTGCTCCATTGGCTGCACAGCTATTTTTTGACACAACTCGGGGCGGTTTTGCTCCCCGGGAAGACTCTGTAGGGGTTGGGTCGGGAGGGGGATGGTCTCAACCCGGTATGATGAAGGCCGGTCCTCAGAGCCGACTTGTTGTTGCAGGGGGTCGTGTAGTAGTGGTGATGCTCTGCTGGTGGGGCCCTGGGGGGGTCTACCTGCCCAGTATCTCGGGGGGTTGCTGATGTTCAGATGCTATACTTGTTCCTCACTGTAGCTGCTTATAGCTCTTTGTTCAGGTTCTCTGATGTAATTTCTTTGTTCGTTGGTGTTTAACAGACTATTCAGCACCTTTCATAGATATGTAATGGGTCACGCTCGACGACTCCTATTTGGATAGTCGAGTACTTGCTCTAGTTTGATTGATTGTTGATACTTAATTTCGTACCTCTACACGACGTAGACACCTAGACTGTTAGACTGGTGTGTTCTACGTGGTGGTTGCTGCTGTCTCTGGGGTGGGCCTCCCTAAACCCCACAATAGTGTCCAGTGCGGGTCCGTCTGGGGCCCGTTCTCTCACACTAACTTTAACCCCCGGGACGGCTTACCCGTCTGAAGGGAGAGTAACCTATACTTTATCTTTCTTACACTCATCTCCTACTTTCTGTTACTTTTCTACTCTTCTCTTTACCTTACCTTAGCCTATATCCAATTAGAGATTCCTTACTGTCTTAAGTCTACACATATAACCTCTGAGCTATTTTTACAGGTTCTGACATCCGCGCTTCCCTGAGTCTGAGCCATGGCATATTCTGATGTCGGTCGTGGTCCCACGGTGATCTCTCACAACGTTAAGGGGCTCAAAATCCCTGAGAGGAGAACCACTCTATTGAGGGAACTTAGGAAAGGTAGGCCTGGTTTTGTATTCCTCCAAGAGACCCATTTTAAAATCAACCACATACCAAGACTTACTGACTCCTACTTTGTTGAGGCTCACCATGCTGCCAGCCCCGAGACCAAATCCAAAGGAGTCTCGATACTGGTGAGCAGGGACGCTGCCTTTACGGTGACGGGCAAACTGGTGGACCCTGAGGGGAGATTTATTTTCCTCACAGGGGTATGCCGGGGAGTCCCCCTGACACTGGCGAACGTGTATTTCCCCAACTCGGCCCAGCTCACTTTCTGCCGGAAAGTGGTTGACGAGCTATTGAGCTTTAGTTCCGGCAGACTAATACTGGGGGGAGATTTTAATGTTCCTCTTATACCGACTGAAGACACATCCACTGGCAAGTCGGCTATCACGTATAAAGTCCTAAAGAGTAGTGATGGCCGAACGGTTCGCCCGGCGGTCGTTTCGCGGCGAATTTCCGACTTTCGCCGTCCGCGGGTTCGAACGCCTTTTTCCGTCGTTCGCCCCGGCGGACTTACGTGTTTAATGTATACAAGAACTTTAACCTTTCGTGACACGTTTATCATGTGTTACAGGACAACCAATTGAGACATGACAGCTCATGGACACTTGGACATTCCCCCTAACCTATAAATACACCCGATCCGGTGGCCATTTTACATTCTTTCTTCTGTCACTGTAGGGAAAGGATCCTGTGTGGAGTAGGGACAGAGAAAACGCTAGCTATTTGGTACACAAAAGTTCTTTTCAGGACTGGTATAGGTGTTAGGTCAGCAGCCTGAGTTTCTTTTGTCAGTTTAGATAAAGGGACAGAGCGCTGTATGCTGCTATTTTAGGGACAGCTCAGCCAGATTAGTCTTTCTTCATCATCATCATCATCATCATCATTAGCTGTTACTATCAGGTCCACAAAAGAGCTGTTCCAGCTAATCGTTCCAGCCTACTCTTTTTTGCCAATTTGTATAGGGACAGGCAGGAAGCAGTGTGTCAGGCAGTGAGGATAATTTTAAAGACTTGCTGTTACTATTAGTTCCACAAAGGTTCTTTTCAGGACTGGTATCAGTGGTACGGTAATAGGCTTGTACACGTATAATATTCTTTCTTCCAAATATAGAAAGAATATTATACTTGACTGCTGCCCTTCTGCTGCAGTCTGCTAATCATTCACAACTCACTTGTTCCACAAAAGTTCTTATAAGGACTGGTAACTTGGTCTGTCTAGGGTGCTACGGTACATAGGCTTGGGTGCGGTACAGTCTGCTGTTCTGTAAGGACCGCTATCGGTCCACAATAGATAGGGTTGCCGTGCACTACTGCTGACCGCTGCCCTATACTGCAGCAGTCCTTCAGCGGTATAGGGACTGACGCACAGTCTGCTAAACACTAATACACAACCTGCTTGGTCCACAAAAGTTCTTATAAGGACTGGTAACTTGGTATAGGGTGCTACGGTACATAGGCCTGAGTGCGTTACAGTCTGCTGTTCTGTAAGGACCGCTATCGGTCCACAATACATAGGGTTGACGTGCACTACTGCTGACCGCTGCCCTATACTGCAGCAGTCCTTCAGCGGTATAGGGACTGACGCACAGTCTGCTAAACACTAACACACAACCTGCTTGGTCCACAAAAGTTCTTATAAGGACTGGTAACTTGGTATAGGGTGCTACGGTACATAGGCCTGAGTGCAGTACAGTCTGCTGTTCTGTAAGGACTGCTATCGGTCCACAATACATAGGGTTGCCGTGCACTACTGCTGACCGCTGCCCTATACTGCAGCAGTCCTTCAGCGGTATAGGGACTGACGCACAGTCTGCTAAACACTAATACACAACCTGCTTGGTCCACAAAAGTTCTTATAAGGACTGGTAACTTGGTATAGGGTGCTACGGTACATAGGCCTGAGTGCGTTACAGTCTGCTGTTCTGTAAGGACCGCTATCGGTCCACAATACATAGGGTTGCCGTGCACTACTGCTGACCGCTGCCCTATACTGCAGCAGTCCTTCATTGGTATAGGGACTGACGTACAGTCTGCTAATCACTAACACACAACCTGCTTGGTCCACAAAAGTTCTTATAAGGACTGGTAACTTGGTATAGGGTGCTACGGTACATAGGCCTGAGTGCGTTACAGTCTGCTGTTCTGTAAGGACCGCTATCGGTCCACAATACATAGGGTTGCCGTGCACTACTGCTGACCGCTGCCCTATACTGCAGCAGTCCTTCAGCGGTATAGGGACTGACGCACAGTCTGCTAAACACTAACACACAACCTGCTTGGTCCACAAAAGTTCTTATAAGGACTGGTAACTTGGTATAGGGTGCTACGGTACATAGGCCTGAGTGCGTTACAGTCTGCTGTTCTGTAAGGACCGCTATCGGTCCACAATACATAGGGTTGCCGTGCACTACTGCTGACCGCTGCCCTATACTGCAGCAGTCCTTCATTGGTATAGGGACTGACGTACAGTCTGCTAATCACTAACACACAACCTGCTTGGTCCACAAAAGTTCTTATAAGGACTGGTAACTTGGTATAGGGTGCTACGGTACATAGGCCTGAGTGCGTTACAGTCTGCTGTTCTGTAAGGACCGCTATCGGTCCACAATACATAGGGTTGCCGTGCACTACTGCTGACCGCTGCCCTATACTGCAGCAGTCCTTCAGCGGTATAGGGACTGACGCACAGTCTGCTAAACACTAACACACAACCTGCTTGGTCCACAAAAGTTCTTATAAGGACTGGTAACTTGGTATAGGGTGCTACGGTACATAGGCCTGAGTGCAGTACAGTCTGCTGTTCTGTAAGGACCGCTATCGGTCCACAATACATAGGGTTGCCGTGCACTACTGCTGACCGCTGCCCTATACTGCAGCAGTCCTTCATTGGTATAGGGACTGACGTACAGTCTGCTAATCACTAACACACAACCTGCTTGGTCCACAAAAGTTCTTATAAGGACTGGTAACTTGGTATAGGGTGCTACGGTACATAGGCCTGAGTGCGTTACAGTCTGCTGTTCTGTAAGGACCGCTATCGGTCCACAATACATAGGGTTGCCGTGCACTACTGCTGACCGCTGCCCTATACTGCAGCAGTCCTTCATTGGTATAGGGACTGACGTACAGTCTGCTAATCACTAACACACAACCTGCTTGGTCCACAAAAGTTCTTATAAGGACTGGTAACTTGGTATAGGGTGCTACGGTACATAGGCCTGAGTGCGTTACAGTCTGCTGTTCTGTAAGGACCGCTATCGGTCCACAATACATAGGGTTGCCGTGCACTACTGCTGACCGCTGCCCTATACTGCAGCAGTCCTTCAGCGGTATAGGGACTGACGCACAGTCTGCTAAACACTAACACACAACCTGCTTGGTCCACAAAAGTTCTTATAAGGACTGGTAACTTGGTATAGGGTGCTACGGTACATAGGCCTGAGTGCAGTACAGTCTGCTGTTCTGTAAGGACCGCTATCGGTCCACAATACATAGGGTTGCCGTGCACTACTGCTGACCGCTGCCCTATACTGCAGCAGTCCTTCATTGGTATAGGGACTGACGTACAGTCTGCTAATCACTAACACACAACCTGCTTGGTCCACAAAAGTTCTTATAAGGACTGGTAACTTGGTATAGGGTGCTACGGTACATAGGCCTGAGTGCGTTACAGTCTGCTGTTCTGTAAGGACCGCTATCGGTCCACAATACATAGGGTTGCCGTGCACTACTGCTGACCGCTGCCCTATACTGCAGCAGTCCTTCATTGGTATAGGGACTGACGTACAGTCTGCTAATCACTAACACACAACCTGCTTGGTCCACAAAAGTTTTTATAAGGACTGGTAACTTGGTATAGGGTGCTACGGTACATAGGCCTGAGTGCAGTACAGTCTGCTGTTCTGTAAGGACCGCTATCGGTCCACAATACATAGGGTTGACGTGCACTACTGCTGACCGCTGCCCTATACTGCAGCAGTCCTTCATTGGTATAGGGACTGACGTACAGTCTGCTAATCACTAACACACAACCTGCTTGGTCCACAAAAGTTCTTATAAGGACTGGTAACTTGGTATAGGGTGCTACGGTACATAGGCCTGAGTGCAGTACAGTCTGCTGTTCTGTAAGGACCGCTATCGGTCCACAATACATAGGGTTGACGTGCACTACTGCTGACCGCTGCCCTATACTGCAGCAGTCCTTCAGCGGTATAGGGACTAAGAGTTTTGTCACAGGGTGATTTAAAAAATGACAGGCAGAGGAAGAGGCAGGCCCTTCCGCAGGGGTGGTAGGGGTAGGGCAGGAGCAACAGCCTTGAGCCAAAGTGGGAAGTTGCAGAAGGTGCGTTCAATTACTTTAAAGGACGCACCAGACTTGGTTGAGTGGCTCACTCAGCCTTATTCTTCTGCACCCTCCTCATCCTCTCGATCTGCACCCTCTTCTTCACTCTCTGCTATGTGCACCCCCAAAGACACTACCACCAACAACACCACCACCACCACATACCTTCCGCTTGAGTGCAAATGGGGGCCTTCATGCTCCAGTGTTTTAATAGGGACCCCCGTATAAAAAGCATGAGGGTCAAGGACCAGTACTGGGTGGCAACGTACTTAGATCCCCGGTACAAACACAAAATGGCGGAAATGTTACCGCCGTCGCAGAGGGCTGTCAGAATGCAGCACTTCCAGGCCTTGCTTCGAGAAATGCTGCATTCTGCTTTTGCGTGCGCTGGCAGAGGAGCAATTCCCACTCCCAGAGAAGGATTTGCGGGTACCAATCCAACAGCGCCTGCAAGAAGAGGCCGGTTTGAAGATGTGTTGGTGACTTCGGATATGAGGTCATTCTTTCAGCCGACCCATCGACAGGTGTCATCCGGATCCAGCATCAGGGAACGCCTAGACCGTCAGGTGTCCGACTACATTGGGTTAACGGCCGATGTGGACGCTCTGAGGAGTGATGAACCCCTAGACTACTGGGTGGGCAGGCTTGACCTCTGGCCAGAGCTTGCCCAATTTGCAATCGAACTGTTGGCTTGCCCCTCATCCAGTGTCCTGTCCGAAAGGACGTTCAGCGCAGCAGGGGGGATTGTGACCGATAAGCGTACTCGCCTAGCTCACGACAGTGTTAACTACCTCACATTTCTAAAAATGAATGAGGCATGGATCTCGGAGGAATTCAACACATGTGATCAGTAGACCATGTATATGTCTATAAACAATTTTTGGAATCAAGCACACAGACCTTCTTAATTCATTTGGCTCACTTCCCTGACCCAAAAAAGCACACCGTACTATATGCCCCTACCCTCCTCTTTGAAGAGGTTGAGCGGTGTCATATTTCTACTGGGGCTGCTTATTATGAGGGGTTCCCACCATCCCTGTGCTGTGCTGACTTCCTCCTGGGTGTTCTTATTATGAGGGGCTCCCACCATCCCTGTGCTGTGCTGACTTCCTCCTGGGGGTTCTTATTATGAGGGGCTCCCACCATCCCTGTGCTGTGCTGACTTCCTCCTGGGGGTTCTTATTATGAGGGGATCACACCATCCCTGTGCTGTGCTGACTTCCTCCTGGGGCTGCTTACGGTGCTGCTGTCAGCGCTGTATGTCACGGAGCTGCTGTCAGCGCTGTATGTCACGGAGCTGCTGTCAGCGCTGTATGTCACGGAGCTGCTGTCAGCGCTGTATGTCACGGTGCTGCTGTCAGCGCTGTATGTCACGGAGCTGCTGTCAGCGCTGTATGTCACGGAGCTGCTGTCAGTGCTGTATGTCACGGAGCTGCTGTCAGCGCTGTATGTCACGGAGCTGCTGTCAGCGCTGTATGTCACGGAGCTGCTGTCAGCGCTGTATGTCACGGTGCTGCTGTCAGCGCTGTATGTCACGGAGCTGCTGTCAGCGCTGTATGTCACGGAGCTGCTGTCAGTGCTGTATGTCACGGAGCTGCTGTCAGCGCTGTATGTCACGGAGCTGCTGTCAGCGCTGTATGTCACGGAGCTGCTGTCAGCGCTGTATGTCACGGTGCTGCTGTCAGCGCTGTATGTCACGGAGCTGCTGTCAGCGCTGTATGTCACGGAGCTGCTGTCAGCGCTGTATGTCACGGAGCTGCTGTCAGCGCTGTATGTCACGGAGCTGCTGTCAGCGCTGTATGTCACGGAGCTGCTGTCAGCGCTGTATGTCACGGTGCTGATGTCAGTGCTCTGTATTACGGTGCTGCTGTCAGTGCTCTGTATCTCCTGCACCCTCTTGTTTGCCTACCCTGGTCCCTGACCTTCCCTCTCCTCCATTGCCTTCATTAGCTCCATAGTCCTGAATTGTCAGAACAATTTCCCAAATAAAAAAAAAATGCTTGTAGTTATCGATCCCAAATTCACCTCATACATGTATTATGCTATTGTCCAGGTGGTGGGACTACGTGCTACCCCCTAATAATTACCCCGTGGCCGCAAATTCGACCTAAAGGTTTGCGAAATTCGCCTCCCATTGAAGTCAATGGAGCCCGCGGCGAACGGTCGTTTTCGCGAACGTTTGTGCCCGTTCGCGTTTCGCGTTCGCGAAACGTCCCGTCGGAAGTTCGTCCATCACTACTAAAGAGCATTAAGAAGCTTCTACACTCATTGAACCTAGTGGACACCTGGCGCCACTTAAACCCAGAAGGGCGAGATTATTCCTTCTTCTCGGCTCCCCACAATCGACACTCGAGAATCGACTACATTTTTATAGCCCAGAGGGACCTTCCATTGCTACGCGATGCTCGCATAGGTTTGCAAACCATTTCAGACCATGCACCTATTTCCATCTCATTAGATCTGACAGATACCCCTACCAGGCACAACACATGGAGACTGAACTTGTCGCTGCTAACAGACCCGACGCTCCTACCTGACTTAGTCACCTCCCTGACTGAATACTTTCAGCTGAACAATACGCCCGGGATGAACCCTCTTACGCTTTGGGAAGCCCACAAATGCCACATTAGGGGCGAGCTGATCCGTATGGGGGCCAGGAAAAAAAGGGAGAGGGACAAAGAAATCTCAGACTTGACTGTCAAGATCCGCACTTTAGAATCCCTCCACAAACACTCCCTAACCGTTGACTCGGCGAATGCATTACTCGAAGCCAGAAAGACCCTGAAACAAATTTTTGACAATACAGCCAGGAGATTCCTATTTTTTAAAAAGAAGATCTACTACGAGCACGGGGATAAGACGGGCAAGATTTTAGCAAGAGCCCTGAGGTCCCAGACGAATCACAACCACATTATGGACATAAAAGGCAAAGGAGGGGAGACTGATTGCGACGTGGTGAACATTGCCCGACATTTCCACAATTACTATACGACCCTGTACAATCTCCCACGTATGCATAGACCACCCGACATGCAGAGCGATCGTGCCCAGGCGATACAGGCCTACCTAGAGGCAGCTAACCTCCCTGCGTTAAACGAAGGAGATCGCACTCAATTGGATAGGCCCATAGAGGACGCCGAAATTAAAATTGCTGTTAGAGATTTGAAAACAGGTAAGTCCCCTGGACCCGACGGGTTTAGTGCTATATATTATAAGACTTTCTTGGACATTTTACTTGCCCCCTTTAAGAACACTATGAATTCACTGACTACCCAGGGAATGACCTCTAATGACTTCCTGACGGCCTTTATTACAGTCATACCCAAGGAAGGGAAGGATCCTCTAAACTGTTCTAGTTACAGGCCGATTTCCCTCTTGAATATTGACGTCAAACTCGTAGCGAAAATTTTAGCCAATAGATTCAGACCCTTGCTTCACGATTTGATAGGACCCGTCCAGGCCGGATTTATGCCCGGTAGAGAGGCCAAAGATAATGTCACGAAGTCCCTGAACCTGATCCACCTGGCTCACCAGCGAAAGATCGAGGGCTTTCTCCTGTCAACCGACGCGGAGAAGGCCTTCGATCGAGTAGCTTGGGACTATATGCTACAGACGTGCAAACATACAGGACTGGGTCCGAATATGATGGCCTGGATTTCAGCATTATACCAGAACCCCTCGGCCAGGCTCAGGTTGAATGGGATACTGTCAGACACAGTGCATATTAAAAATGGCACCAGACAGGGGTGCCCTTTGTCGCCCATACTCTTCATTATTTCCCTTGAACCCTTTTTACAACACATACTCGCTAATCCATCCATTAGGGGATTCCACCTCAATGGAAGAGATTACAAAATTGCGGCATTTGCCGACGACCAGTTGTTCTTCCTGACAGACCCCCATGTCTCCATCCCCTCTCTTTTGAAAGAATTTGCTAACTATGGATATCTATCTAATCTCAAAATAAATTATTCTAAATCTGAAGCGATGAATATCTCACTCCCCCAAGATTCACTGACCAGGGTTCAGGTTAACAGTCCCTTCCAATGGGTCGAGTCGGCCATTAAATACCTGGGAATTTGGTTAACACCAAGACTATCAACGACGTTTGTGCAGAATTTTTCCCCCCTTTTTAAGAGTCTAGCACAGGATCTACAGAGGTGGGTCTCTGGGTTTTTCTCATGGTTTGGCAGGGCTGCCATATGCAAGATGGTCGTCCTGCCAAAGGTATTATATTTGTTGCGTACTTTACCTATTAAGATACCCATGAGTTTCTTTAAAGCGCTTCACTCGCTCCAGATGAAATTTATATGGGGCCATAAACCGCCCTGACTGAAGATGACCCTACTGACCAGACCCAAAGACAAGGGGGGCCTGGGCATCCCTGACTACAAATATTACTACTACGCCACACACATTGCACGCATTATCGACTGGCATTGTCATTCTCATCTCAAGGATTGGGTCCTCTTGGAGGAAGACTCTAGCACAAACCCCCTCAGATTCCTGCCCTGGATCCCACGTGCTAAATGCCCTACGGCCATACTGTCGCACCCTACCATTGGAACTACCCTTAACATATTCCATAAACTAGCCAGAAATTCCGGGTTCTCCTCTCCCTTGAGCCCCCTCACCCTATTGCGAGACAACCCGGATTTTCCCCCGGGGTTGGGTAACCCTTTGCTCACACTGTCCAACCCGAGCAGACCACTTTTGGCGACTAATTGTTTCCTCAACAAAAAGATGAAAGACTTTGCTCAACTCAAATTAGACTGTAGCATGCCGCATCTGCCTATGTGGACGTACTTCCAACTGCGCAGCTACGTCAATGCCACTAACCGTAGGCCTCACTTTTCGAGAGACCTAACAGACTTTGAATCGGTGTGTTCAAGGGGAGAACCAACCCCGAAGACCACATCCCTTTCCTATGCCTGGCTACAATCATTGGGTCCGCGGGAGGACAATAGACTCAGGGAGCGTTGGATTCAGATCCTGGGAATATCGATCTCTGACGATCAGTGGTATAGGGCTTGCATTCTTTCACACAAATGTTCTCTAAGCACAAAAATGCAGGAAACGGCCTACAAGGTCCTCACTCATTGGTATGCCACCCGTGTGAAAATTCACCGGTGGTACCCGCATTCGTCTGATAGGTGCTGGAGATGTGACACTGAGCGGGGCTCTCTGTTTCTGGACAGGGGTTAGGAATTTGATCGTCCAGATCACGGAGACCAGACTTGGGTTAGACGCTGCTTGCTGTATGTGTCCACCATGTCTTTCAGACAGTACAAACATTCTCTCACGAGGCACATGTTGAATGCAGCCAACTCCCTTATTCCACTTTTCTGGAAATCTAAAGCCACCCCCACCTTGAAGGACTGGTTAAACAGAGTTTCCTTCATCTGTGAGATGGAGGACACAGCAGCTCAATTCAACGAGCGAGTGGAGCGCTACCATAAGACCTGGTCTCCGTGGTTTGTCTTTAGATACTCCCAGACATATCGGGACATGATGAGTTAGGTAGGAATGCATATGTGAAAGTCGGTAGCTTACGTTGGTCCTGTGTCTCGGCTGAATCCTTCAGATATCTCTATCCTGACCTAGGGATTACAGATTATGCATCTCATGTACTAGTTAGCCAGTGATGTGTTACCTTACTCTACTTCTTGGTATAGGCACCCCCCTTCCCCCCCTTCCCCCCCTTCTCTCTTACTTCCTCTCTTTCTTTCTTCTAGATGTTTATTATACCCTGCTTCTTCTTTAGTCTAATACTCTCTCTACCTTCGTTCCCTTTTCATATATCTGATATATGTGGGAATAGTTTGAATTGAGGTGTTATATGATGACCGAGCCTCCAAGGGCTATTTAGGCTATTTAGGCCTATTTTGGAGGAATCTGACTCTCCGCAGGCAATACCTCTGTTATTGTTCATGTAAACAATGTTGACATGTCTATGCTTTATCCTGGCTTGTAATAACTCATTTGTGTCAATTATGCGCCCATGTTCTTTGTGTTTTATTCATGCAAATAAACTTTTTCTTTAATGGAAAAAAAGATTATTTTCATCAATGTAAAAGCCTTCAGACTGCTGCTGGGTGACACCATGTTGTGTGTAATATCATCAGTCCCAGCAGCTATAATAGGGCTGAAATTTCAAGTCCTGAGCTACTAGTCAGGCCTTAAAGCCTCATACACATGATCAGATTGTTGGCCAACAAAACGGTGGACTTTTGTCCTAAGGGCGTTAGCCCAAATTTGTTTTGCATACAAACGACAAGGAATTGTTGGCCAACAAACACGATTGTACTGACGTACTACGTTTTTTGTCAGCTCTTTAGTGCCATCCTTTGGGCTCCTTCTGCTAATTAAATTTTAGTAGACATTTGGTGAGTGTTGATTCATGCTTTTCATTTTGTGCTTTTCAGTACAGCCGTTCACCAACCAGACATGTTGTGGAATCGGGGAGAGGATGTGTTATTTATTATTGGCCTTGGAGTTATTGCTTTAACATTATTTTTTTGGTTGAATAATGATTTGATTTGGTATATTTTCTATATTTATGGATGCATAGAATGTACTTTTTGGTTACGTTCTATTGTCAGCATGTCTAATTTTTATTTGTTTTCTTTTTTTAATACACAATAAAAAAATGTTTAGAATAATACTTGGCTATGTGTTTTACTTCAAATGACAAGTTTGGGAGTAGGCAGTTACATTTTAAAAAAAAAATACCATGTAAAATTGACAAGGGACACCAACATAGTTGTATCTTTGATCTTAAAAACTATGGTATAATGGTGTTGTGGTAACTTGCCCCCCCCAAAAAAAAGAAAGAAAAAAAAAGAAAAGCATAATATTATTCTTGATATCCCTAGATAAAAAAAGTCTTTGAAAATTTGTTTGCAATAACTCCATCAGTATCACCAGCAAAGCAGCTTCATTATTATCCCATTAAAGAAGAAGAGAATGTGTGCTGCATTTCGAGATTTCATAATTTGCCATAGTCCTGCAGGCAGCCCCCCCCCCCCCCCCACATCACATCTTCATATATTCACACTCAGCCCCTTCACATCTGTACACACTCTGTCCCCTCGGAAACACACACACACACATACATACATAACCCCCACACACATAACGCACACAACACACACACACACATACATAACCCACACACACAAACACAAACAACACACACACACTCTTCATCCCTGCAGCATAATGGAATGGATGGCAGTCGAATGGAAACAGACAAGCAGTCCGTTTCCATCTAACCGCCACATAGAAAAGTGTCCATGTGCGCTCTGCTTATCTGTCATCTGCCTGCTCAGTGGAGATCAGTGGACAGATCCTTCACTAAGCAGGCGGATCCACCTGGCAGAGTCCACCCTGTCTGTAAATACACTTTAACAAAATAGCAAAAATATGGCACTGCTATCTTTTAAAAATGTGAAAGTCACATCATAAAGTACTTTAACCAATTGCGACTAGCCGCCTTCATTTTACAGCGGCAGGTTGGCACGATCCCGTGAGCCATTGTAGCTATACGTCGGCTCACAGCATCTGGATAGCAGGTGCAACCCCACTGCACAGCCATGATCTGTTATTTCCGCTAGGTCAGTCGCCTCCCCCTACAGTTAGAAACACACATAAGGAACACAGTTGACCCCTTGATAACCCCCTAGTGTTAACCCAAATGCCAATGGTCCCAAAAATGTGTCAAAAGTGTCCGATGTGTCCGCCATAATTTCAAAGTCCCAATAAAAATCACAGATCGCCCCCATTACTAGTAAAAACTAATAATAATAATAATAATAAAAATGCTATAAATCTATTCCATATTTTGTACATGCTATAACTTTTGCGCAAACCAATCAATATGCACTTATTTTTTTACCAAAAATATGTAGAAGAATACATATTGGCCTACACTGAAAAAAAATAGCTTTTCTTTAAAAAAAAAATGGGGATATTTATTATAGCAAAAAGTACAAAATATTGTGTTTTTTCAAAATTGACGCTCTTTTTTTTGTTTATAGCACAAAAAAAAAACGCAGAGGAGATCAAATACCACCAAAAGAAAACTCTATTTGTGGGAAAAAAAGGACATCAATTTTGTTTGGGTGCAGCGTCGCATGACCACACAATTGTCAATTAACCACTTAAGCCCCGGACCAATTTTCAGCCAAAGGACCAAGCCCCTTTTTGCGATTCGGCACTGCATCGCTTTAACTGATAATTGCGCGGTTGTGCGACGTGGCTCACAATCAAAATTGGCGTCCTTTTTTTCCCACAAATAGAGATTTCTTTTGATGGTATTTGATCACCTCTGCGGTTTTTATTTTTTTGGCCTATAAACAAAAATAAAGCTACAATTTTGAAAAAAATGTAATATTTTTTACTTTTTGCTATAATAAATATCCCCAAAAAATATATAAAAAAAAATGTTTTCTCCGCAGTTTAGGCCGTTACATATTCTTCTACATATTTTTGGTAAAAAAAATCACAATGAGCAATTATTGATTGGTTTGCGCAAAAGTTATAGCGTTTACAAAATAGGGGATAGTTTTATAGCATTTTTATTAATATTTTTGTTTTACTAATGGCGGCCATCAACGTTTTTTATTGTGACTGTGACATTATGGTGGACACATCGGACATTTTTGACACATTTTTGGGACCATTGTCATTTATACAGCAATCAGTGCTATTTAAATGCACTGATTCCTGTGTAAATGACACTGGCAGTGTGAACCTTAAGTGGTTAAAGCAACGCAGTGCAGAATTGTAAAAAATGGCCCAGTCATTCAGCAGTCAAATCTTCAGGGGCTGAAGTGGTTAAGGTAAGCCCCGCAGTTATAACTCAAAAATATGTGCTTATTAACCGGTTCCCGACCAGCGCACGACGATGTACGTCGACAGAATGGCACGGGCAGGCATATTGGCGTACAGGTACGTCCAATCTTCAATGCCGCCCTGCCATCGGGAGCGCGCTGCCAGCGGCACGCTCCCACACTGGTCGGGACCCCCGTGAGTCCGGTCGCGGGACCCGCGGACTCGATCGCCGAGGGCATACCCGCGATCGTCTCACGGGACGGCTGAATGGAGGAAATGCCGTGTAAACAGCATTTCTCCATTCTGCCTAGCAACTAGTGACGCTGATCTCTGCTCCATGTGATTGGAGCAGAGATCAGTGTTCACTAAATGAAAGCCCAACCCCCCCCCCACAGTTAGTAACACACCCCTAGGAACACTTAACCCCTACACTGCCACCCACTGGTTAACCCCTTCACTGCCAGTGTCATTTACACAGGAATCACTGCATTTATATAGCAGTGATTACTGTATAAATGACAATGGTCCCAAAAATGTCCGATGGGTCCCCCACAATGTCGCAGTCACAATAAAAATTGCTGATCGCCGCCATTACTAGTAAAAAAAAAATAATAAAAAATTATTCATAAAAATGCTATAAAACTATCCCTATTTTGTAAATGCTATAACTTTTGTGCAAACCAATCAATAATCGCTTATTGCGATTTTTTTTACCAAAAATATGTAGAAGAATACGTATCGGCTTAAACTGAGGGAAAAAAATGTTTTTTTATATATTTTTGGGGGATATTTATTATAACAAAAAGTAAAAAATAATGCGTTTTTTTCAAAATTGTCGCTCTATTTTTGTTTATAGCGCAAAAAATAAAAACCGCAGGGATGATCAAATACCACCAAAAGAAAGCTCTATTTGTGGGAAAAAAAGGAGGTCAATTTTGTTTGGGAGTTACGTCGCACGACCGCGCAATTGTCAGTTAAAGCGACGCAGTGCCGAATCGCAAAAAGTGGTCTGGTCTTTGACCAGCAAAATGGTCCGGTCTGTAAGTGGTTAAGTTACACTATACTTTGCCTTTAAAAAACCTATGTATTCTTTGATTGTGGTGAACATTTGAAAATGTATACTGCTTTTCCTCCACAAAGATTAAACCTTTTAATGCATAATTCATGATTTTAGTACTGTTATGATAATGATAATGCAGTATTGTTCTTTTTAATGTCAGTCAGCAAAATGTGTGTGTACTTACTCTCTTAAAATCCTCTATTAGAATCACCATGTATTTTTTTTGATTAATGATTTAATTATGAAGAAAAAGGGAGCTCTGCAGACTTACTTTTTATAATTTATTACTGAGTGTCCCTGGAACATTTGTTTAATGTGTACAATGTAAATTGTGATATAGTTTGCATTATGACTGTTGTTGCAGCCATTTGAATTCATTTGAAACAATTGCCATTCTTTCTTTTCATGCACGATACAGTGGGGGACCTTTTTATTAAATTATGTTGCTACAGAGTTACTTCAAAATCAATGTTGTATTTAACACTAGAAATGATATTTCATCTGTTAAAGCAGGACTTCAAGAAAGAGAAAACAGAAATTACTCCAAAGCCCCCTATCTTTTTTCATCTATAAACACTGTTTTTAAAACTCAGTAAGCCTCAACAAATAATCTAAAAGCAGTAAAAAAAAAAAAAAAAAATTGTGGTCCAGTCTCTTTCTTCCCCTTTTCCTTGCTCTCTCTTAAAGAGATAATGGAGCAGTGAACAATGTACTCAGGCAAGTGAGGCACAACAGGAGGAGTAAGGTACTACATGTCCCACAAAACAAAAAGCCTCCAACAGCGAGAAGCAGTTGGCTTTTATGTGTTTGGGCATCATAAGAGGATAAAAATGTTGATGTGTATCACCCTTACAACACCCCAAGACACTGCAGTACTACAGAGGGGGTACAGTCATAAATAGAAATCAATGTGTCGCTGGAGAAAAGAAGTTGAGGTAATACTTTTGGATGTATACAAAACTGATTTGAAGAAAAGAGGGATAGAAATAAATTCACCCTCCGTATGTCTGAAAATGTTATATAATGAAAGAAGGAGTTTCACCTTTTATTTAAAAATGGAATACCTACCGCTAGTTTGCCAATCAAACTTTTTTTGAGTACTTCGTTATTCTTGTTGTGTCATTTATACAATTATTATTTACATTTAGTTTTTTAATACTACATTGTTAATAGTCAATTAACTTTCATGGTTGTAGATGTTCTAAACTGATAAAAGAAGCACTATGAATAATTGATAAAAAGGACGATCAATAGGGACTGGAAACTCATGAGTGGAGCAGAAGGATGACAGTTGCATGTCCACTCTGCATATGCAGTGCGGATGTGGATACAACCCACTCTACTCTATGGGCCCTTGGATCCCATCTGCCCAGATAGAAGGGGACAAATCAGATTGGAGGTAGGTGGAGTGTAAACGACCACAAGTATGTTTATATCTGCGGCTCAATAGAGGTGAACGGAGGGACGGACTGATAGTGTCAATGGGGCCTAAAGCTGTTTTCACACTGATGTGCTGTGGTTTACCCACACAGAGGGTGCAGACAAGTGCACCTGTGGCTTTCCTGCAGGTTAGCTGTACTTTGCCATATACTTCTATTATATCCTGCAAGTGTGGTACACTTTCTGAAAGCGCACTAAACCTGTAGGTAATAACAGAAGTCTATGGCTCAGCGCAGGTAACCCGCAGCCCAGTAACCACCACAGAACAGATATGCCCATGTATACACTGTGATTTAAGTAATAAACATACCTTTACTAACAGTTTTCCATTTAGGTATCACCGGCTGTTGTCCCAGGCAGATCACATTTGGTATTACTCCACCTGTGATAGAAGTTGGCGCTATACGGGAAGCATCGGCTTATGCAGCTCTGCAGCCACTTGCTTCCTCTACTAGTGGCTTTTTTATCTTTATTTTAACAGAAGCTCTACCAGTGGATTTATTCACAACACTGATTCTCTGGGATGGCAGGTTGGCAACCCACAATCTAGGCTTGCCAACCCACCATCCCAGAGCAGAAGGTTGCGGGCCACATCAAAGGGACCGGCGGGCCACGTGTGGCCCCAGGGCCACTGGTTGGGCACCCCTGAGCTACACCATCCTCTGGAAGCCCAGAAAAGACAAGATTCAGGATGGATGCAGTGGGTGAACAACAAGAGGTGAGCTCACTCCATGAATCAGGGGATGACACTAGAGAGCTGCCAGACTCCATAGACCAACAACCAGCCCATGCTTGACACAGTACTCAAAGAAATGTTGGTCTCACTAAGAAGATTTAGCATGGACTTGCAATCGGTCTCAGATCGAACGACTCATGTAGAAACTGAAATGGGGGAGTATGCATTCACAATTAATGCTCTGGTTGATGCTAATGAAAGCAATGAGGAAGACATTGAAGGGATTGAAGCTAAAATGGCGGACATAGAGGACAGATCCAGAAGGAATAACATAAAGATCAGGGGTATTCCTGAATCTGTCCTGCAACCAGATCTGCACAAATATGCTTCCCAGCTTTTCACAATAGTTTTACCAGATTTGTGCCCTCTTGATATCCACTGTGGATAGAATTCTCCGCCTCCCCAAACCCACATACATCTCTGCCAATGTACCCAGAGATGTCATAGTGAGGCTCCATTTTTATCATACTAAAGGAAAACTAATGGCAGTGTCCCACCAGAGAGAACAGATACCAGCTCCGTATACAGACTTACAATTTTACGTGGACCTATCACAGTGCACTCTTCAAATATGCAGAAATCTCAACACTAGAACCAAAGCTCTTAGGATTCACAAGCTGAGCTACACATGGAGTTTTCCAACAAAGCTGATCGTCACTAGGGATGGGCTTTATTTTTCTTGTCGAACATGAGTTTAACTCAAACATTGGCTGTTTGCCCACTCCCCGAATAGCAAACAATTTGAGGTGTTTGTGGCAAATTCGAAAGCCGCAGAACACCCTTTAAAAGTCTATGGGAGAAATCAAAAGTGTTCATTTTAAAGGTTAATATGCAAGTCATAAAAAGTGTTTGAGGACCTGGGTCCTGCCCCAGGGGACATGTATCAATGCAAAAAAAAGTTTTAAAAACAGCTGTTTTTTCGGGAGCAGTGATTTTAATAATGCTTAAAGTGAAATAATAAAAGTGTAATATTCCTTTAAATTTTGTACATGGGGGCTGTCTATAGTATGCCTGTAAATTGGCGCATATTTCCTGTCTTTAGAACAGTCTGACAGCAAAATTACATTTCTAAAAGGAAAAAAGTAATTTAAAATTACTTGCGGCTATAATGAATTGTCGGTCCCAGCAATACACATAAAAGTTCAGTGATAAAAATGGCATGGGATTCCCCCACTGGTCTGGTATGGATTTTAAGGGGAACCCCGCACCAAAATTTAAGAAAAAATGGTGTGGGGTCCCCCCCAAAAATCCATACCAGACCCTTATCTGAGCACACAACCTAGCAGGCCGCAGGAAAAGAGGGGGGATGAGAGAGCGCCCCCGAACTGTACCAGGCCACATGCCCTCAACATTGGGAGGGTGCTTTTGGGTAGCCCCCAAAACACCTCTTGCCCATATTGATGGGGAGAAGGGCCTCATCCCCACAACCCTTGCCAGGGACTTCCCTATGGCTTTCCCCATGTGTCAGAGGGGGCGGGGTCACCGTGTGGCCCTGCACTCTGTTATATAAGCTGTCGCCTGAACAGAAGCGTCACACAATGGGAGACTCCCATTGAGGCGTATCATCCAGAGGACGAAGCGGAGAAGAAGAAGCCGGAGGATGATGCCGGACAAGAAGACCGGAGGAAGAAGTGGAGGAAGATAGAGGAAGAAGCGGGGGAAGAACAAGATGGAGGAAGAAGAAGGCTAGAAGAAGATGGAAGAAGAAGTGAGGAAAGAAGAAGACATTAAGAAAGGAATTGTCAAAAACCGTCTATTGTCTTTTTTAACATTTTTGACACTTTTTCTGTGAAATGGTAGGAGTACTTTTGTACTCCATTACCAATTCACATGGGGGAAGGATCTGGGGTCCCGGGATCTGGGGTCTGCTTGTTAAAGGGGGCTTCCAGATTCCCATAAGTCCCCCACCCTCAGACCCCCATAGCCACCGGGCAAGGGTTGTGGGGATGAGGCCCTTCTCCCCATCAACATGGGGACAAGGTGTTTTGAGGGCTACCCCAAAGCACCCTCCCAATATTGAGGGCATGTGGCCTGGTACGGTTCAGGAGGGGGCGCTGGGTGCTCGGATAAGGGTCTGGTGTGGATTTTTGGGGGCACCCCACACCATTTTTTTTATTTTGGTGCGGGGTTCCCCTTAAAATCCATACCAGACCTGAAGGTGGACCCCCATGGCATTTTTTTTTTATTTTGGCGCATGGTTCCCCTTAATAGCCATGCCAGACCTGAAGGGCCTGGTATGGAATTTGGGGGGGCCCCCACACATTTTTTTTATTTTGGTTTGGGGGTTCCCCTGTGGGGGAATCCCATGCCATTTTTATCAATGAACTTTTATGTGTATTGCCGGGACCGACAATTCATTATAGCCGCGAGTAGTTTTAAATTACTTTTTTCCTTTTAGAAATGTCATTTTGTTGTCAGACTGTTCTAAACACGGGAAACATGTGCCCCTTTACAGGCATACTATAGACACCCGCCAGGTCCCATATTTAAAGGAATATTGCACTTTTATTGTTTCACTTTAAGCATTATTAAAATCACTGCTCCTGAAAAAACTGCAGTTTTTAAAACTTTTTTTTGCATTGATACATGTCCTTTTTAAGACAATACCATGAATATAAGCCTTTAAAATTAGCACAGCAAAGTAGATTTGCCTTTCGTAAATAACCCCCATTGCGTGTTATAGTTGCTGAAACCCCACCCACGTCTCACCCCATATTGCTGAATTTTAAAAACAAACACGCCATTCATTTGTGCGATGTTTGTGCTGGTTTGTGCCACAAAAATAAACTTTTGTGCTGCTTTGGTTTCAGAGATATTATGCATTATATGTTGTCAAACCACACTGATTTTACACCTCGTTATTAAATCTTGCATACAGAACTTACATAACCTATACTCAGCTTGGGTTTCCTTAACCACTTTCAAACCGGACCAATTTGCTGGTCAAAGACCAGACCACTTTTTGCGATTCGGCACTGCGTCGCTTTAACTGACAATTGCGCGGTCGTGCGACGTGGCTCCCAAACAAAATTGACGTCCTTTTTTTCCCACAAATAGAGCTTTCTTTTGGTGGTATTTGATCACCCCTGCGGTTTTTATTTTTTGCGCTATAAACAAAAATAGAGCGACAATTTTGAAAAAAACGCATTATTTTTTACTTTTTGTTATAATATATATCCCCCAAAAATATATAAAAAAACATTTTTTTCCCTCAGTTTAGGCCGATACGTATTCTTCTACATATTTTTGGTAAAAAAAAATCGCAATAAGCGATTATTGATTGGTTTGCGCAAAAGTTATAGCGTTTACAAAATAGGGATAGTTTTATAGCATTTTTATGAATAATTTTTTATTATTTTTTTTTTACTAGTAATGGCGGCGATCAGCGATTTTTATTGTGACTGCGACATTGTGGGGGACCCATCGGACATTTTTGACACATTTTTGGGACCATTGTCATTTATACAGTAATCACTGCTATATAAATGCAGTGATTCCTGTGTAAATGACACTGGCAGTGAAGGGGTTAACCAGTGGGTGGCAGTGTAGGGGTTAAGTGTTCCTAGGGGCGTGTTACTAACTGTGGGCGGGTTGGGCTTTCATTTAGTGAACATTGATCTCTGCTCCAATCACATGGAGCAGAGATCAGCGTCACTAGTTGCTAGGCAGAATGGAGAAATGTTGTTTACAACGGCACTTCTCCATTCGGCCGCTCCGTGAGACGATCGCGGGGATGCCCGCGGCGATCGAGTCCGCGGGTCCCGTGACCGGACTCACGGGGGTCCCGACCAGCGCGGGAGCGCGCCGCCGGCGGCGCGCTCCCGATGGCAGGGCGGCAAATTTAAAGGGACGTACATGTACGCCCATTTGCCTGCCCGTGCCATTCTGTCGACGTACATCGTCGTGTGCTGGTCGGCAAGTGGTTAATATAATGCTCCTCCCACTGTAACGGGCTCTGCACTTCATACTGTACCCTGAAAAAGGCATGACCATTGTAGAACAGATGTTCCATCCTTAGCCAATAACTGCCAGACCAACCCCATACTCCATCCCATCCATACCATTAAATCCCATTAATGGAGACCACACCATAAATGGAGTAAAATATTGGCTGTAGGAGCCTCTTTATTAGCAAATAAACGTAAATGAACATAAACTGTAAAAAAACATGTATTAAACCAAAAACCCATCAGCCACTAATCGTTGGTCTTTGCAGGAACCCCAAACTATTGTATGTTCAAGAATGCACTGTGGTACCTTTTACTATACTAGGCCTCCAGCCGACATACTGGCTCAGAGATAACCCACTAACCGCAGTGCGTGCACCCATTAACCAATTCCAGCTAAACCATGTTACCTGGAATACACCAGAGGGACCTATACCACCGATGGGTCCCGAATTCTTCGTTATCCGAGGTTTCTTCATTCCCCAGCAAAGACCAACCTCCGCCACAGTGCACAAGGGGAAGACCTTACCCTTGAGTGCCCCTCTACACCCTCAAAGCTCTCTGAATACCATCCTGCAACTCCAGGGCCCACAAATCGATTCCCACCACATTGAGGTGTACCCCATCACCCCAAAGGTATTCTCAAGTATCCGTTTCTAGTTCCAACTGCCAGATAACCAGACCCCCATTCCTAACTACAAATCTGCCTACCTCCCTTTTGACCTTCCCGTGGGCCTTTTTGAGCCGCTCCACGGACTTAGCCAAATGCCAAGTAGTCTGAGCAATGATGTCGGACCACACAACCAGCATATCCGGGAAGGCTATGAGGCACCACAGGAAATCAAACTTGACATCACAAATGATGTCCAACATGGACCTCAATCCTAAATCATTGCCGCCAACATGTAGCACCAGAACATTTGGCGGTCTATCCAGTCAAGCAAAGTGATGCACTTCCGGCACCACTCTGCTCCACAGCATGCCCAGTACCCCCAACGAGCTGATGCAAGCTTCCTGCCTAGAAATGCCTGGTTGCCTACCATTGGGCCTAACATCTGCTTGCCTGGCCCCCCAAAACACATAGGAGTGGCCCAGTATCCAGAAGAGGCCCATCACGCCACCTGAAAGAGAAGAAACAACACCACAAATAACACCAAAAAAAGCACACAAACACAGGCTTACCAACACAGAACACTCACAAAATGAACTAGCCCCCCCTAATCAGACAGCAGATGAGGATGAACATATAGCTGGAACCTCTTCGATTCACACCTACCAATACGCTTGGCCACTTCGTCATCCAACCCACACCTGTTGGCCGCCCCAATTCGGAATGAGTGCAAGGTGAATTCTTTCTCCTCCAAACCCAATGCCCTTAAACATTTACAGAAAATGGATATGAATTGAAATCTGGACAAGGGAGATCCATCTGCATGTAACAAAAAGGACCTAGCCAAATCCAGGCGCACTGTGAGAAACTCTCTGACAGCACCCACTGGACACAAGGGCAAAGTCTGCACAGCAAAAATCTGAATCCTTCTGCCCCTACCAGCCTGATCCATTTTGAACCATCGCAAAAGCAGGCAGGTGACCTCCCGATCCAACATACCCCCATGGACCCTCTTGGAAGGGTTGACTAGTTCGCTGATCCGAAAAGCTATAAAAAAAGCCAGAGAAAAGGCCAATTTAAACAAAGAGACCTTGTAGGCTGAGGAACACAGGAAAACCAACTTGGCTAAAAAAAATTGAATATCAAATGAAACAATACCCCTTTAGAGCCTGTTGGACCCAAAACTCTTTTGTGAAATCACGACAGCCCTGCAATTTCAAGAAAAATGCTAATCCTGCCAATTTCCACTCCATGACTGACACCAACACCCCCTCCTCAAGGTTCCATGAAACAAAGTAAAGGACCAGCAACCTCACCTCTGGGCCCTCTTGCTCCACCTCAGCCTGCTGCAGCAAAGACAACCTCTCTTGCCCTAATTGAGTATAGGCTGCCCACGTCATGTCACGCACTGACCGTCTGATCCATCCGGAGACAACCCCAAGGCAATCCTCCACGAACATTTAGGACAAGGGACCCTACGTTGCTCCACTGCCAGTGCCAACTCTTTGAACCTGCCCCACTGAAAGCGAGACAATGTGTCAGCTAAGCCATTCTCAACTCCTGGGAGGCAAAAAGCATAAAGAAAAACATTTAACTATAGACAACGTAACACTAGGTGCCGAAGAAGTTGGACCACGGGTAGCGACGAGGCTTTGACGCGGTTGATGACCTGTACCACCCCAAGACTGTCACCGTGAAAACACACTTTAAGGTATTTCTTAGGCATGATTCCCAGGTGCGACAGCACCAAATCCACTAAAGGCTGTGAGGGGAAAGAGCCATCCATGCTGCCCAACGCAAGTTCCTTCCACAATTTCTCAGAAACCATTGCAGGATGTTGCAAGGCAGAACGCTAGTTCTGGGACACTGGTGGAACAGAGGCCAGGGAACAAGGTATGCGAAATCCTTCGGAGAAACCCACCCCTAAAAAACAAGCAGCCTCCCAATCTGGATATCTGCATCCTTGCCACCCTCACTAACATCATCACTTTTGTTAACAGACTCGCTGGCACAGCCCTTCCCCTGCTTAAAGCAGCGGGACAAGGGATGCAAACCTCCGCAGCAACAGCAAGCCCCCCAAACTTGCAGGAGCCCTCATTATACTTCCAGCAGACACCTCTTTTCTTTGCCGCTGTTTGTCCGGGGGTAGATGTGCCACCGGCCCGCCCTGGAAAAAACTGATTAGGGGCCTGCGCTGAGGTCAGAAGTCACATCCACAAACTAATTTCCTTGTGGTCTCACCGCAAGGATGGACAGATAGATCTCTGCTGCCGGAACTGCTAGTCTTACCTCAACCATGCAGATACCCCGTAGACCCTGTAGGCCTCCCTGAGGGCGTCAAGATAACAAAAGAGCACTGAACAGTGTTCCGGATTCCCCCCCCCCCAACTGCACTTGCCACAATGGTAAAAGCCTGCAGTAGTGATGGACGAACTTCCGACGGGATGTTTCGCGAACCGTAACGTTCTCGGCGGGCCCCATTGACTTCAATGGGAGGCGAACGTTGCAAACCTACAGGTCAAATTTGCAGCCACAAAATAATTACTAGCTGTGCAAACATAGTCCCACCACATGGCCAATGACATAACACATGTATAAGGTGAATCTGGGATCGACAACTACAAGCATTCTTTTTTTATATGTGAAATTGGGACAATTCAGGACTGTGGAGTGCATGAAGGCAATGGAGGAGAGGGAAGGTCAGGGTAGGCAAAGAAGAGGGTGCAGGAGATGATCACCAGCAGCGTGACATACAGCAATGACACCTGCACCGTGATAGAGTGATCTGACACCAGCACCGTGATAGAGAACGCTGACATCAGCAGAGTGACATACAGCATGACACCTGCACCATGATAGAGTGATCTGACACCAGCAACGTGATAGAGAGCACTGACATCAGCAGCGTGACATACAGCAATGACACCTGCACCGTGATAGAGTGATCTGACACCAGCACCATGATAGAGAGCACTGACATCAGCAGCGTGACATAAAGCACTGACACCAGCACCATGATATACAGCACTGACACCAGCAACGTGATAGAGAGCACTGACATCAGCAGCGCTGACATCAGCAGCGCTGACACCTGCACCGTGATAGAGTGATCTGACACCAGCACCGTGATAGAGAGCACTGACAGAAGTAGCGTGACATAAAGCACTGACACCAGCACAGTGATATACAGCACTGACACCAGCACCGTGATATACAGCACTGACACCTGCACCGTGACATACAGCAATGACACCTGCACCGTGATAGAGTGATCTGACACCAGCACCGTGATAGAGAGCACTGACATCAGCAGCGTGACATAAAGCACTGACACCAGCACAGTGATATACAGCACTGACACCAGCACCGTGATATACAGCACTGACACCTGCAGCGTGACATACAGCAATGACACCTGCACCGTGATAGAGTGATCTGACACCAGCACCGTGATAGAGAGCACTGACATCAGCAGCGTGACATAAAGCACTGACACTAGCACCGTGATATACAGCACTGATACTAGCACCGTGATATACAGCACTGACACCTGCGCCGTAAGCAGCCCCAGGAGGAAGTCAGCATAGCACAAGGATGGTGGGAGCCCCTCATAATGAGCATAGCACAGGGATGGTGGGAGCTCCTCATAATATGCACAGCAGAGGTACAGCCCCAGGAGGAAGTCAGCACAGCACAGGGATGGTGGGAGCCCCTCATAATAAGCAGCCCCAGGAGGAAGTCAGCACAGCACAGGGATGGTGGGAGCCCCTCATAATGAGCATAGCACAGGGATGGTGGGAGCCCCTCATAATATGCACAGCAGAGGTACAGCCCCAGGAGGAAGTCAGCACAGCACAGGGATGGTGGGAGCCCCTCATAATAAGCAGCCCCAGGAGGAAGTCAGCACATCACAGGGATGGCGGGAGCCCCTCATAATCAGCATAGCACAGGGATGGTGGGAGCCCCTCATAATATGCACAGCAGAGGTACAGCCCCAGGAGAAAGTCAGCACAGCACAGGGGATGGTGGGAGCCCCTCATAATAAGCAGCCCCAGGAGGAAGTCAGCACAGCACAGGGATAGTGGGAGCCCCTCATAATAAGCAGCCCCAGGAGGAAGTCAGCATAGCACAGGGATGGCGGGAGCCCTTCATAATAAGCAGCCCCAGGAGGAAGTCAGCACAGCACAGGGATGGTGAACTTTACAAACCTACAGAATAATTACTAGCTGTGCACACATAGTCCCACCACATGGCCAATAAAATAACACATGTATGAGGTGAATCTGGGATTGACAACTACAAGCATTCTTTTATTATATGTGAAATTCTGACAATTCAGGACTCTTGAGACAATGGAGGCGAGGAAAGGTCAGGGTAGGCAAAGAAGAGGGTGCAGGAGATGATCACCAGCACCATGATATAGAGCACTGACACCTGCACCGTGATAGAGTGATCTGACACCAGCACCGTGATAGAGAGCACTGACATCAGCAGCGTGACATAAAGCACTGACACCAGCACCGTGATATACCAGTCCTTAAGGATTAGCAGACTGTACTTCACTCAACCCTATATACTGTAGTACGCTATACCTTACCAGTCCTTAGAAGGACCTTTGTGCAACTAGTAGGTTGTGATTAGCAGACTGTACCTCACTCAACCCTATATACTCTAGTACGCTATACCTTACCAGTCCTTAGAAGGACCTTTGTGGAACTAGTAGGTTGTGATTTGCAGACTGTACCTCAGTCCCTATACTGATAAAGGACTGCTGCAGAATAGGGCAGCAGTCAGCAGTAGTGCACCTCAACCCTATATATTGTGGACCTATAACAGTACTTAAGGATTAGCAGACTGTACCTCACTCAACCCTATATACTCTAGTACACTATACCTTACCAGTCCTTATAAGGACCTTTGTGGAACTAGTAGGTTGTGATTAGCAGACTGTACCTCAGTCCCTATACTGATAAAGGACTGCTGCAGAATAGGGCAGCAGTAAGCAGTAGTGCACCTCAACCCTATATATTGTGGACCTATGCCAGTCCTTAAGGAATAGCAGACTGTACCTCGCTCAACCCTATGTACTGTAGTACACTATACCTTACCAGTCCTTATAAGGACCTTTGTGGAACTAGTAGGTTGTGATTAGCAGACTGTACCTCAGTCCCTATACTGATAAAGGACTGCTGCAGAATAGGGCAGCAGTCAGCAGTAGTGCACCTCAACCCTATATATTGTGGACCTATACCAGTCCTTAAGGAATAGCAGACTGTACCTCACTCAACCCTATGTACTGTAGAACACTATACCTTACCAGTCCTTATAAGGACCTTTGTGGAACTAGTAGGTTGTGATTAGCATACTTTACCTCTGTCCCTATACTGATAAAGGACTGCTGCAGAATAGGGCAGCAGTCAGCAGTAGTGCACCTCAACCCTATATATTGTGGACCTATACCAGTCCTTAAGGAATAGCAGACTGTACCTCACTCAACCCTATGTACTGTAGTACACTATACCTTACCAGTCCTTATAAGGACCTTTGTGCAACTAGTAGGTTGTGATTAGCAGACTGTACCCCAGTCCCTATACTCATAAAGGACTACTGCAGCAGAAGGGCAGCAGTCAAGTATAATATTCTTTCTATATTTGGAAGAAAGAATATTATACGTGTACAAGCCTATTACCATACCAGTCTTGAAAAGAACCTTTGTGGACCTAATAGTAACAGCTACTGATTAAACTGACTGTCCCTCACTGCCACACACAGCTTCCTGCCTGTCCCTATTTAAACTGACAAAACACAGGCTGCTGCAACAATAACTTGAAGAGCACTCAAAACTATATCCTGTACTACTTTACCATACCAGTCCTGAAAAGGACTTTTGTGGACCTAATAGTAACAGCTAATGATTAAATTGACTGTCCCTGCTGCACACGGCGTCCTGTCCCTCTCTCTACACTGACAAAAGACAGGCTGCTGCAACAATGACTTGAATAGCAGTGCCTCAAACCTATATCCTGAACTACACCTAACACCTATACCATACCAGTCCTTAAAAGAACTTTTGTGGACCTAATAGCTAGCGATTTGGGTCATTGCAGTCTCTCCCTATAGTGACATACGAAAGAATGTAAAATGGCCACCGGATTGGGTCTATTTATAAATTAGGGGGAATGTCCAAGTGTCCATGTGCTGTAATGTGTCAATTGGCTGTCCTGTACCACATGATGGATGTGCCATCATAGATCAAAGTTCTTTTACACAGTAAACACGGAAGTCTGCCAGGCGAACAGCGGCAATAGTCCGCCGATCGGACGGACCGCGAACAGCCGAAATTCGCCGCAAAACGACCGCCGGGCGAACCGTTCGGCCATCCCTAGCCTGCAGCCAATTAGGTAAAGTCCATGGGATCAGCCTGTACAGCCATTTTTCTTCATCCTCCTTTTTGCTCTCCTCTGGCTTAACCCTATCCAGATTTTTCCAGGGGTAGCAGAGAGAATACACATACTCACCCTTCCAAATTTTTTTGCGAAATTCTGGCCTCAGATGCGCACCCAGAGGCCCCTCAAAACAAACATAAACCTCCCTTTTACAGAGACGGCCAATCTGACTGAATCCTGTTTGGTAACAGCCTCCCCTGACGACTTAGCCTTGTCCCTCAAAACCAACTTGTGCCCCGCCACAAACTAGGTAGGTAAAGGGCCTGGGGGCCGTAGCAGCACAATTTCCCCGCCGAGGCTCTGCCCCTGCTGACTCATCGCCGGGGGAGGAGCGCACCTGTTCCTGATCCTGAAGCCGGGCAGGCCAGGGAGAGACACAGACACCCCTGGAAGCTGTGTCCCCCGACGATGAAGGGGATTCCTTCCAGGAGCACCACCCGTGGGCGCAGCTGATCGCTTTGCAGGTAGTCCTGAAGGGGCCCACTTGGGACTCCCAATGTGGCTTGAGCTCTGGGGGAGGAGACCAGAGAGAAGTGATCCACGGGCTGAGCATGTATGGACTCCTGCCCCCCTGTCCCTGACCCGGAGGCTCGATCTCGCAGGACAGATGAGAGCTGCTTCTGCAGCCACTCCGCTCCTCTGGATGCCGCCTCCACCCTGAGCTGGGAAAGCAGCCTGTCAGCCATCTCATCCAGCAACTGCAGGGGATCCAAGTTTCTACCTCTGGACGCGGGGTTTCAGCAACTATAACACACAATATCTATATATTATAATATAACCAAAGGGGCACAAAAGTTTATTTTTCTGGCACAAACCAGCAGAAATGCTGCACTAACGAATGGCATGTTTGTTTTTGAAATTCAACAACATGGGGTGCAAAGTGGGTGGGGTTTCAGCAAATATAACGCACAATAACTCCGAAACCAAAGCGGCACAAAACGTTTATTTTTGCGGCACAAGCCAGCACAAATGCGGCACAAACAAATGGCGTGTTTAATTTTAAAATTCAGCAACATGGGGTGCAAAGTGGCTTACATTAAATTGAATGTTTAATACCTCAGAAACCGAATCGGCACAAACGCAAATTTTTGCGGCACAAATCAGCACAAATGCGGCACAAATGAATGGTATGTTTTTATTCATAAAGTACATGAAAAACACAAGAGAGAGCGCAACCCAAACCTAGTGTGTTATTGTTTAATTGAAGTGGTTGTATACTAATTTTTTTTAACTTTTACCTACAGGAAAGCCTATATTAAGGCTTACCTGTAGGTAAAAAAAATATCTCCTAAACCTGTACGGTTTAGGAGATATTCCCCTTGGTATGCGCCGCTGACTGCAGCGGCGCATGCGCACAAGGGGATTCTCGGCTGAAAGTCCGGCAGTGACCGGCCCGGCCGGGATGAAATCTCCCGCGTGCATGCGCGGGAGTGATGATATCGCGGCTCCGGCCACTCACAGCGCCGGAGCCACGATACCCGGAAGAAACGCAGAGGGAGCATGTCAGCTCCCTCTGCGCTGATCGGGCCAGATGTCAGGGCCTCGTTCTAAGGTAAGTATTTCATAATGAGCTAGTATGCGGTGCATACTAGCTCATTATGCCTTTTGCTTTGCAGGTGGTAAAAAAAATAAAAAATTGCGGGTTTACTACCGCTTTAAAGGTTCAAATATATAACATACAAAGGTTGCACTCACTGCCATCCAATGGTACCACACATGTATAGCTCCACAGTGACCTCCTCTCCTGCTCTGTTTGATTTGGCTGGCTCACTGGAACCTCCTGCATGGGATGGATATTATGTATGCATAAGCCACCTGTTAGCTCAACCACTCTCCACTCTGGACGCTCGCACGCTACTAGACAAGTGATCAAAGTAATCCACCTCAATAGGAGATGCCAGACACATTCTCTGCTTCTAGCACTGGATGCAGAGAAGGCATTTAATAGGATACATTGGTGATTTTTGGGCACAAGTATTGGTAAAGTTTGGTTTTCAAGGTTCTATATATCAAACCATAATTGCCCTATATAATCACCCTTCCGCCCAGATTTATAGCTCAGGAGCACTGTCCACACCATGTACAATTTCAAATGAAACTAGACAGGGATGCCCCCTTTCCCCTCTAATTTTCAATCTGTTAATGGAGCCACTAGCATCCTACATTCGCTCACACCAGCAGAACGCACACTATCAGTCTTTTCACAGACAATATAATATTAATACTCACAGACCCAGAAGCTTCTCTCCCTGATGTACACAAGGCACTACACACGTTTAATGATGTTTCCTACCACAAAGTAAATGAAACAAAGTCCTACATTTTGAACCTGGGTATACCTGATAGGTTGAGTAGGGATCTAGAATACACATTCCCATACATTTGGAAAAAGGAAAGCATAAAATACTTAGGTATAACTCTAACTTCTTAAACAGAGGACCTTATTTCAGCAAACTACACACCTTTCCTAAACTCAATGGAGGCTAAGTTACACAAAATTGCACAACACATATTACCATGGCTAGGTAGGCTTGTAGCTTCTAAGATGTAAATACTACCCCAACTATTCTATCTTTACAGAACATTACCAATTCCAAACTCCCTAACTCCTTTTTTTAAATCAATACAATCAATATTAAACAAATATCTTTGGCAGGGGAAAAGAGCTAGGTGTGCCTTTAGCAGGCTGATCAAACCAGGGGCGTACCTAGAGCATTTGGCACCCAGGGCCCATCCTATATCTCGCACCCCCCCAACTGTAAAAACACCCACAAAAAAACACCCTCCTCTGCCAAGATCAGCGTTTTTTAATTCTGCTTTCTTTTTTAAATGGCGCTGTTGGCTACCGAGTAAACCGGAAGTGACACTGTGCTGTCGCTTCCAGTTTTCTACATCGGAGACCTGATCAAAGGCAAATTTGGCTTTGTTCGGGTTTCTGGCCAGCTGGCTGGTGGCTCAGGTCTGCGGGTGGGATCGGAGACCTGGGCGGAGCTGTGGGGGGATGGGGACGTCCCCTCCCACTCCTTGTAATAACAGCCGATGCTGTTCATCCATGGTAGCCAGTGACAATTGACGGGAAAGGACAGAGGTGTCAGTCACTCAGGTGTGAGCAGATGCCACATTTTTGGACAGATTGTGCCACGGTCAGGAAAGTGGAGAGCCGGACTGGAGCTGCTATGAGGGAGACATCAGAGTGAGACAGCTGACAATACAAAGTATGGCCCATACTTTGCATTATCTACTGTCCTCAGGGACAGATCTGATCCAGAGATCCCACTGTATGGCGATCTCTGGATCGGATCTGTCCCTGAGGACAGCATTGGCATTGAGGAGTTGATTCAGATTTGGGAACTGACCTGCCGACAAGGCGTGTTGCTTGCTGGACCGTGGATGGGATCTGATGGCCGCAGGGAAGATGGCAAGATGCTGCTGTGACCTGCTGCTTGCTGGATAGATCTGATGGCTGCAAGATGTGGGTGTAAGTCCCCCCTTTATCAGACCAGCTCATCTACTCTATACCTGGTTTGTGAACACAGCAACACCACCCCCCCCCCCCCCTTACCGGGTAAGCTCACAGCTCAGCTACTATAGGTGGGTGGTGGTCACACAGCAATATACAGCACACACATGGATTCTGCAACCTGTACATAGCACACACCTGCATTCTGCACCCTGTACATAGCACACACCTGCATTCTGCACCCTGTACATAGCACATGCTTGCATTCTGCAACCTGTACATAGCAAACGCCTGCATTCTGCAACCTGTACATAGCACACACCTGCATTCTGCAACCTGTACATAGCAAACGCCTGCATTGTGCAACCTATACATAGCACACGCCTGCATTCTGCAACCTGTACATAGCACACACCTGCATTCTGCAACCTGTACATAGCACACGCCTGTATTCTGCAACCTGTACATAGCACACGCCTGCATTCTGCAACCTGTACATAGCACACACCTGTATTCTGCAACCTGTACATAGCACACGCCTGTATTCTGCTACCTGTATATAGCACAAATCTAGAGTCTACAACCAGTACATCGCACACGCCTGCATTCTGCAACCTGTACATAGCACACGCCTGTATTCTGCTACCTGTATATAGCACAAATCTGGAGTCTACAACCTGTACATAGCACACGCCTGTATTCTGCAACCCCCCCATCAGGTCAGCTACACTATACCTACTACACAGCAACCCCCCCCCTTCCCCTTCTATGACAGACCAGCACAGTAAGGATGGCAGGACAGACACACTTCTCCAACGTCTTCTCCCAGCTCACACACACCCTATTACCAGCTCACCTCGGCTCTCAGCTTCAGCTAGGGAGGTTTAGACTCCAGAAGATGGTGTGGACACAATGTGTAACAGCAACCACCCCCGCGCTGAATGATGACACACTCAGCTCGGCTGCTCAGCAGTGGTGGGTGGAGCTAGCAGGTGAAAACAGAAACTAGACCATACTATTTCGGCCACAGTGCTGGGGGTGTTCCAGCTCACAAAAAAACTCACAAAAAACAGAGCAGCCAGAGCCAGGGATTCCCTTCAGGATACTGTCAGACAGTGTCTGAGTGCAGAGTGAACCCCATAGCAATGCCACCCAGCCACTTACACCCCCCTCAATGTGTGGCACCTGGGGCGGAATGCCCCCCCCGCCCCCTGCTTGGTACGCCCCTGGATCAAACACAAGAAAGCAGGAGGAGTGGGTCATGTGCATCTACAAGACTACAACTTCAACACTGGGTAGTAAAGGACTCCAATACATTACGGAAGGAAATAGAACTACCCCAAATCACTGGAGGGACTTTCCATGAATTCCTATTAACAGCACACCATAACAAATATCTAGATAACAATCTAGCACCTCCTATTTTAGCATCAGTAAGAGCTTGGATACACATTCGCAACTCTAAAAAATGGAGTGGTAAGGTGCCCCCCTTAAAATTTTCCATCTTAGCATTGTCCCAAATAATACCAGATAATAACATATCTAATTGTATAGTAAAAGGAATAACTAATCTAGATGAGATTATGGAAGGATCCTCAATTAAATTATTCACAACACTGCATAAAACATTTCAACTACCCCACACAGAGCTATATAGATACACACAAATAGCTCACTTAGTAAGGAAACAACCCCAATTAATCACAACATTACCAGAAAAAATAACACAGTTCTATCAATTAACCCCTGAGACAGACAAAGGAATCTCACTTATATATTCAGGTCTACAAGAAAATAACATATGCATGAAATCTCAATCTATGATGGCATGGGAAAAGGAATTGCGGATAGAGTTCACATGCCAACACTGGGAAAAAAAACATTACACCTTATATATATATCTATAAAAAGAACCAACCTATGTGAAATGCAACAAAAGATATCTCTTAGATGGTACCTGACACCACACTGCATTGCAAAAATTTACAGAGATGCTGCCCCAAGCTGATGGAGAGGATGTGGAGAAACAGGCACTCTTATCCATATTATATGGCACTGCCCTAAGATAAGATCACTATAGATTCAGGTTGAAGAAATGTTAGCCTTCCTCCATGCCAGAAGCCGTCTCAAGCAAGAACAAAGACTGTTGCATTATCTAAAGAGGACAAGCTGGAGTTTCAATAAAAGTGTTAAAGTGGAACTGAGCTATGTGGAACTTTTCTTTTCCTAATATGGTTGTTCATATGGTTGTTCTGACTGAATCCTTTTATGGACCCTGATGGGAAAGAGACACAAGGAAGCAGAGCTCTGGGAACCCCAGAGGGGAGTGTGACCCACGGGTGGAGTGATCTGGTGGAAGGTTAGACATCCAACAGACAAATACTGATATCACCATCTGTGTCTGGACTCTCTCTTTCTCTTAATCACCATCTGATATTGCTATTAAGTGTTGATTATTCAGTTGTTTGTTTTAAACTTGAAAAGTTTTATTATAAGTTTGACTGAATATCATTACTATTATTAGTCTGATCATTTTAAATTTGACAGGAGTGCCGCTAATGATGAATGACATCTGTTGATTTGTGGATCTATAAGCTATATTTATCAGAGAGGATATTGTGTATTTTTGTAGTAAGTGGCTGCTATAGGGCAACCTGAAAATTTTTATATTTGTTCATTTTCTTTGTCTATTTAAATCTTTTCACACCATTGTGCTGAGATAAGGAGATAGATACATTTGTTGCACCTGTTGTTTTTCTCCTTTTTTACAATATAAACAGCATATAATAGAATATAAAGAAATAGAATAGCATAAAAAAAATACAATAGCATAGGATAGAAAAAATATAGCCATCTTCTGAAATTCTAACTTTTACATTCAAATTTGGTATAACGAAATTAGAAATGCAAATTTGGAATGTCAAAATGAATGTCAAAATTAAAATTTTGAATTTAAAATAAATTTGAAAATTATTATTATTATTATACAGGATTAATATAGCGCCGACAGTTTACACAGCGCTTTACAATAACAAATATACAAAATGAATCCAAATATATGAAACAAATTCCGAAAATTAATGGTTATAACATAACGGCATATGACTAAACAAAATTATTAACTTAACAAAAAATCTAAAATTAAACAAATGTTTCTGTCATGCACATTTCCTCAGATCTCTAATTGCACTGCAGCCACATGTCTGAGTTAAAGTTGTCTGAGTTAAAGTTATCTAACATACCATGCATTAGTGATCTCTAGTTCTTGTTTTAGTATAATGAAAGGTTTAACAGAGCCTTCTAAGTACAATTGATGAACATATTTTGAACTCAGACTGCAGCACGTTGTTCTTATATCACTAATACATTTTATGTGCATGCAGCTTTAGTTTTTTGGGCTGTTGTACAATTTCTTATTACTTTTCACAGTTACAATACAATGCAATACAGAAGTGTTAGAAAGGTCCTACTCACATGAGCTTATACTGTAATCTCAAGGAAAAATATCTGAGAAAATGTTTTCACCTTTGCTATATATGATAGGTATCCAGAGGCAGATTAAATTTATGCAAAGTAAAGAAATATGGAAGTATTGCAATAAAACGTAAGTGTGGTGCAATGCAGTAATAAAGAGGTTATAGGTATTTGGGGTAAAATATAAAATATACACTAGTAAATCAGTTTTATGTGTTAGTTTGCGTTTTGTAAATATTACTGGACATATAGGATATGTCTATCCATTTGGATGGCCAAATGTTTTATTACCTAAAGCATACTAATAGATATTAAATACAATGCACAATACCTCTGCTACATTATTTTTTTAATGGTTTGTGCATAGAATCACACAAGTGAGGTTTATGTAATAAGCTGACACAGCTAGCATTATTTAAATCTCAGCAGAATAATAACAAAGAAAATCTAAGAAGACTAATTGTTTTTTTTCCTGAGAAAACTTGCCTGCTGTATATAAAGATTATATAAGCTAAAAAAGGGGGATATCACTTTGTTTATTTATTAGCATAAACAAGCATACACCCAACTACAGCCATTTTTTTTATTTATTTAGAGTGAAGGAAGATTAACATTTAACATTATGTTTTTATTTCTTCATATAACCTCATGGGGAAACTTTCTGTCACTTCCTGGTCCAAATGACATTGAAGCAAGAAACCCTTCCCTATAACAGTGCTTGTTCTTTGTCTGAGGAGCAAGAAGGAAGGAGGAAGAAGGAAGGAGGAAGGAGGAAAGAGGAAGGAAGAAGGAAGGAGGAAGGAAGAAGGAAGAAGGAGGAAGGAGGAGGAAGGAGGAAGGAGGAAGGAAAAAGGAAGAAGGAGGAAGGAGGAGGAAGGAGGGAGAAGGAAGGAGGAAGAAGAACGAGGGAGGAGGAAGAAGGGCGAAGGAAGGAGAAGGAGGGAGAAGGAGGGAGAAGGAGGAAGAAGGAAGAAAGGAAGAAGGAAGAAAGGAAGAAGGAAGGAAGAAGGAAGGAAGGAAGAAAGGAAGGAAGGAGGAAGAAGGAAGGAGGATGAAGGAGGAAGGAGAAAGGAAGAAGGAAGAAGGAAGGAAGAAGGAAGAAAGAAGAAGGAAGGAGGAGGGAGAAGAAAGGAAGAGGGAAGAAGAAGAAGGAAGAAAGAAGAAGGAAGAAGGTGGAAGGAGGAAGAAATAAGAAGAAGGAAGAAGAAAGGAAGAAGGAGGAAGGAGGAAGGAGGAAGGAGAAGAAGAAGAAGAAGAAGAAGAAGAAGTAGTAGAAGAAGCGATTCTACCTATCAGTCCCCATTTGCCCCCCCCCCCCCCCACCAAATCTCCAACCAGGGACCTCAAAGAATAAAACGCTACAATAAATTAACAGTGAAAAACCATAAAATATCAAAAAACATTGAAATATTGTTGTCGATTAAGGGGTACGCCCAGGGCTGCTTCTCCGATTCCACCCTTGTTCAACCCCTCGATCCCTCCTACCCATATATTCAAGCCCAATCACACTACTCTATCAAAAAAAGGGGTGGAGAAAAAAAAAAGGGAGGTGAGCAGGAGGTAGAGACGCAGTCAGGCGGAACTTGTTACCCTCTGATCATCTCAGCACACAGAGAAGCTGGCATTGACTGAAACTGACAGTTTACAAAGGTGCGATCTAAGCACCTCACTGGCGATCTCTGTGAAAATTCTCTCTCCCAGCTTCTCCAGCCCTGAGGTGGAGAACTGGGGAAGGAAGTGAGAATCACCAGAGAACTGAGAAGGAAGGAGGGATTTTATTGACTTCCTTCTTCATTCAGAGCCCCCAAAACAGTGAAAAAGCACCCGCCTTTCACAAACCTTCCAAAACTGGTAGAGTAGGTTAAAAACAGAATAAACACACATGACTGAGCAACTGGGATATGATATGCATGGTGGTGGTTGGGGTAAATGATGTTGGAGGAGGGTATGAGTGAAAGGGGAAACCATGTATTATTTATGGTATATTGAGAAAACCTGTGACTTGGGAATTGGGTGAAAGTTGTTTGAAGGGAGTATTGGTGAAAGTATGTATTGTTATGGAAAATAAGTATATGAAATTATGTATTGCCTATGCAAAATAAATAATCGGAACATGTCGGGTGGTAGCGGGTGGGAGAGGGCTGTTTGAAGGATGTTGTGTAAATGAGAAAAAAGTTGATATATATATATAAAAATAACAGTACTGGTGCGCACAAACCTTGCCAGTTAATTTCTAATCTTATAATTCTAGATAATGTATAAAAGTGTTCTCTGAAATGGTAGCGGTACATATGTACCCCGTTACCATTTCACACAGGAGGAGGCCGAGATCTTCCAGATTCTGATAAGCCCCCCACCCACAGACCTCCACAACCACCAGGCAAGAGTTGTGGGGATGAGGCCCTTGTCCCCATCAACATGGGTACAAGGTGCTTTGGGGGGCTACCCCAAAGCATCCTCCCCATGTTGAGGTCACGGTATGGTTCAGGAGGGGGGAGAGCCGCTCTCTCGCCCGCCCACTTTTCCTGCGGCTTGCCAGGTTGCGTGCTCAGATAAGGGTCTGGTATGGATTTTTGGGGCTTTTTGCCAAAGCTGGAGCCTGGGTATTTGCTGAATTTTTATTTCTTGGTGGATGGAGGTTTGAAGGGTGATGATAGCAGAGTATGAGGGGGGGATGTTCCCTGTGATGGGACACAGAATTCCCTGTACTACTCCGGGTGTCAGAGAGGTTACCTGAATGGACGGATGGTTGGCCGCTTTAGCTTGCGCCGGTGTGCGCCGCCATGCATTGGCGCACGCGTTCTTGTACGCGCGGCTATGTGTGCTCCTGTGGGCACTCGTGTCCATGTGCCAGTTGACCACAATGCGCATGTTGGTGGGCGGACGTACGCGTGGATGCGCAATGGTGCACACGTTCCTATGGGCATTGACTTGTGTGCTTCTGGGGGCACCGGTGCAGGTGTTCGGGCGCACGTGCGTACGGGTTTTTGAGCGTCTGTGCGTGTTGGCGCACACACGTGCATGTTGGCGCACACACGTGCGTGCTGTGTTTTTGCCGACTGGTCTATTTAGTTCAGCTGAATCAGTGCTGCCTGATCAACAGCTCCCTGTGACCTTGCTCCCTGAACCTGAATTCCGGTTTGACTACCTATTGACCTTGCCCTTCGGACCTTCCTGGATATCTGCCCGCATCTGACATCTGGCTCGTTTTTGACCTTGCTTCTGCCACAGTTGGTTCCCCTTGGGATGGTGGGGCTACTCTCCATTAGGGGTTCGGTTTACACACTGGGGATTACTCGCCCCTTCTTTACCCTGAACCCTCAGCCAACCTGCATCTATACTGCTGTATACATACCTTTGCTGTTATGTGTTGCATGCTATATGTTAGCTTATAACCCTCTCTTCCATTTACCAGCTTAACCACTGCGTCGCTTTAACTGACAATTGCGCTGTCTTGCGATGCTGTACCCAAACAAAATTGACTTTTTTTCCACGAATAGAGCTTTCTTTTGGTGGTATTTGATTACCTCTGCATTTTTTTGTTAACCGCTAGAGATTGTCGCCAGGATAATGCAACCTCAATTAACTAACACGGTAGCAAACTATTGCTAGTACGCTCACCAGTATGGAGCTGGCTGTTGAGCGTGGGCCTACATGGGGAAGTGATTAGAGAAAGCCATGAGAGATACTCCTGACCTTCCCTACACACCCTGGCTGTGTTCAAGAAATAAAAGACAGGCAGCAACACGGTGCAAATCTTAACAAGAAAAATAACAGTAACAATCAAACACAAGGATTCATCCCTTTAATTTTGACAAGGATCAAAACTCTGGGAGATATATATTGCAACTATGGTCATATCTAAAACTTGTAGTTTAGACTGAAGGACATATAAAAGTGCAATATAAAGGAGAGGGAGAATATGTCTTGGGGCATAGATATGAACATGGACCTCTCCCCTTCTTTGTACCCCAGGGAGCAGTCGGTGAAGCATCCCATACATCTCAATGTCAAGTCCTGCATCTCCCAATGTAGGGGGCAGACATGGCCGTGTATGATCCTACACTGTAACAAAAGATAAGGCTAAGAAAGGATCTACAGATATATAGGGTAACAATGGGCATGGTTAAGGGACACCCACCCAAATACCATCCCCGCCATTGAGGTAATATGAAGGCATTTTCAGGTGTAGAAAATGGCAGCTAACCAAGTCAGGAGAGGCGACACCACCGCTAATGGGACCAAAGGGAGCTTCCTGTGAGAGGAAGTCAGAGAGCTGTCCCCCTGTGGCGTGGAGATCCCCCTGAACAAAAGGCAGGTGGGGGGCGGGGGACAGCTCCCATCCAACAGGGGAGAACCCATCCCGGTACTCCAATACCCACCCAACATCCTTAGAGTTTACCCCTCAAAAAACATTTAAGAAGCTTGGAATCATAGTAACATAACATAAAGAACATAGGACATTCCCTAATAAACACATTCTCTGCATGTAATTTAAGACATAATGGCATGGGTTAATTCTCAGTATAAGCAATACATTGAAAAAACATTAAGGGCCAGTTCACTCCATAGAAACGTAGTCCAGTTGCTTTCCAGATGCTTTTCCGCATGTGCATGTTTGGCACGTTTTGATGCTTTCCAGTGTGTTTTTGATGCAGACTCGTGCATTTTTTCTCCTCTTTTTTTCTTAATCTTAAATAAGGACATGTGTGTTTGAGTGCGTTTTTGGTGCATTTAGGTGCATTGCAGTGTGCTTTTGATGCGTTTTACAGTGTTCCAGTACAGTCCAGTGCAGGAAAAATGAAGCATCTTCTGCTTTTTTTTCTTTAACTGGAATGCACTGCAACTGCAAGCTCTGGTGTGAACTATGTCATTGAAAACCATATAATCTTCTTTCCATGCATTTCTGATGCAGAAAAAAAAATGCACTAGACTGCATGTAGTGCAAACTGGCCCAAAGGCACAATGTCCTTTAGAGATCATAAAAATATGCAGGTGGCATCTGAAACAACCATAGTGACTATGCAAAACCCCCTCAGTGTCCATCCATATAGTCTATGGTTTATCCTGCGTCGGTCGCAGGAGTCGCAGAGTAATCCACAACAGGGAATCACTAGAAGACATAAATCCGACATTTCAGGGATCCTTAAAGGAAAAGGATGTATCAAAAAGGCTACAATCCACTATAAGAGGTATACATACAGCAGGCTATGCAAGGGCACATGCGAAGGGAAGATTGGGTCAATCCGGAAAGGGCCCCTACAGTCAGGGCTCACATGACCCCTCAGCAGATGGGGCCCGAGATCTCCTCCTGGTTCTTGATGGGCGGGCTTGTAGATTATCCTTGTTTGTGAATATTCCCGAGTGGCCTGTCAAGTGTGGAAGTATCAGGAGCCAGTATGGGACCTGTTTCCAGGAAAGAAACAGAGCAGGTAGCAGGTATTTAAGATTCATCCATACAACCTACACCATGTAGGCTCTTAAAAATTCTCCCCCTTCTTCCTTTATTGTATTGTTTAACCCATAAAGGTTTAATACACTTTGCAATCACTTTTTTGATTGATGTTTTTCATTTCTGATGCATATAATTCTATTGCAATGTCGCTGTTCGACAACCACAAATACTTATGATTTTTATTGTATGTTTTTTGTATTTCAAAAATTCAATAAAAATCATTGAAACTAAAATAACACATAGTCCTCTTATCTCTGTCTGCAGGCTTTTAATTTATATACAGTTGAATATAATGGTACCATTGTGCATTAAGCTGACAGCATGTTGTCCCCCATAGCATGTTGAAGGTTTTAGTTTTTGCAGTGGTGGCCTTGTAACACTTTAGAATTATCATGTAAAATATGAAAAAAGAGCAAAGTCTTATTAAAGCACATTTATGTTTGTATAGGGCACCATGATGAGGAAATAGCTGTTAAAAGACATAGGTTGTCAATTCTGTGGTGCAATTTTACGTTCTATGTATGATCCAAAGAAATAAAATCAGCATGGCACTAAGAGAATTTCTTCTGCAAATGATTGTTCTAGTTACCCCCAGGAATAAAAAAAAAATATGTATGAAATCTATTTGTCACATGAAGCAATGCTGAGTTCATAGTAGAGTCCAGATGTGCAGGCATGATAAGAGCCTGTAGGATGCCACACTTAAGATTTCTTAACTGTAAACAGTGAAAGAGCTTGCAGCTAACAAGCTATTAGACTGAATGAAATGAATTCTCACCCTCTTCTCCAGCTAAAACAGAAATGTGTAAAACAGATTCTGCAATGATTTCTAACATTTTAAAAAAACAAGTTAGACCTCCAGGCTAACGTTGCAGATGACCCATATGTTTAACATTTCTTGCAAAATATACTGTACACAAACCTGCCAGACAGTTAGTAAACTTACTCCACTGGAGAACACATTCAGGACTTAAAGAGGAGCTCCAGTCTCACCCCCATAAAAATGTAAGTAAGCAGCTACAAATACTGTAGCTGTTGATTTTTAATATTAGGACACTTTCCTGTCCTGGGATCCAAAGATGTCTGCACTTGAATGGATTCTTCAATCCTAGGTAAGAGAAACCGGATTCACAGCTGGCTTCCTATTGTGCATGCGCGAGCCGTGGCACGCTTTGTGAATGGTCCTGCAGTCTTCTGGTAACTGTGTGTGTCCCAGAAGGCTGTGGGGGGAAGGAGGAGGGGCTGAACATCCTTTTAGATCGCCGTGGTGATCTGACCCGGTAGTGGGAGTGGGTACCTATTGAGACCAGGTACCCACTCCCCTCAACAAGCGGCAACTGTGGCAGTGGAGGGGGGAGGATGCAAACAAGTGGAACTTCCCCTTTTGGGTGAAGTTCCACTTTAATGAAGAAGTTAATGTGAGAAATATATTAATCAATTATAACTTTGTTTCATGTCATTACCAGGGAGATTGTGTTTTTTATAATGGTTATATGCTAGTGCATATATTACATACCCGTGCCAAAAACTGTGTATCTTCAAATACTGTGTAAAAAAAAAAGCAGCTGCTGTTAGAAACCTGTGCATTATGTGTGATTAATGATATGCTGGAGAAAAGCTCAGTGATTAACAGTGCTTGCTACCATGTAACCAGCAAATTACAAAATAACAATAAGGTGACAAAAACCAAAGTATAAATATGTTGGGAAATCCATGATCAAGTCCATGTAACAAATGAATAAATAATGACAAAAAAACAGTATAAATCTCTCAAATACAGGAATAGCTTTGGCTGCATGTAGCCCGTAATGTGCCGAACATTCCTTCCAAAAAGCACAAAAAGGCAAAAAACTGGGATACAGGTCCCTACTCAACAGATGTCATTGACCCTCTTTGCCTTACAACAAGAGGAGTCAAATTGGGCTTGTATGGTCTCCGTGACTGAGTGTTATACACCGACCAGATCTCCCACCCTCTCTGCCTGGCAGGTCAGGATACCACAGGTTAGGTCTTGCAATTGGCAAGATAAACTAGAAAGGAAAAGAAAAAGCTCCTCATAGCGTAAAAAAGTTTTATTTATTTTATTTTTATTCAAATTTATTTAAAATTCTTCAAGCAGAGTGACATCCATGCAAACATAAGAATATCCTTTGCCAGATAGCCACACATAGCGGTTGTACAATATAATGGTCTAGGGGTCAGCGTGCATTCCACCTAGGACTGTGCGTCTTCAAGCTGAGACAACAATTTAAAACTTTTTTACGCTATGAGGAGCTTTTTCTTTTCTTCTTTGGTTTATCCTGCCAATTGAGAAACCTTGCCTGTGGTATCCTGAACTGCCGGGTGGAGAGGACGGGAGATCTGGTTGGTGTAAACCACTCACGGAGATGACACAAGCTCGATTTGACTCCTCTTGTCGTAAGGCAAAGAGGCTCAACGATGTCTGGTAAGTAGGGACCTGTATTCCAATTTTTTGCCTCTTTGTGCCTTTTGGAAGGAACGTTCGTTACATTATTGGATTTTGCGGGCTACATACAGCCAAAGCTATTCCTGTATTTGAGAGATTTATCTACATAGGATTATGGATTATTTGTCATTATTTATTAATTTGTTACATGGACTTCATCACGGATTTCCCAACATATTTATATTGGTTTTTGTCACAGTAATTAATTGTTGTTTAAATTATTTTTGATTGTTTGATTGCACACTGTCACTTTATTGTTATTTTGTAATTTGCTGGTTACATGGTAGCAAGCTCATTAATCATCGAGCTTTTCTCCAATATATCAGATTGTGTTTTTCTCTACAGAAATTGCTAAAAAGTTTGCAATATACAATATAACATTTTCTATTTGTCTCTCAGTCCAATATAGAGGGTTTTGTATTTACTTATTAGCAAATATACAGTAATACAATATTTAAGAAGAAAAAACAGACTAGCTCAACTTTTATTGTAACTAATATTTTAGACATAACACAGCTCATTACCCAATGATAATGAAGTTATCTATTGCTATATACACTTTATACATTTTATATGCATAAGTATGCTAAGTTTTATGTATAAGGTTATTCATTGAAATATCATAAAATATGAATCCCTAAAGAAGGAGGTCCGTATCTCGAATCCTTTGCAAGATAATATAGATCAGCTTACCAATCACATTCATAGAGACCAGGAGATCAACCTTCCCTGTGTTACTGAGGGCACCGAATTTAGAAACAATCACAGTGCCCTGGTCCTGGTGATAATTGAGAAATGAGTGTCGGTCTGTGCTGCAGAACGGAAACATCACAGAACTGTTAGAGCACCCTTTCTCAAACAAGGTTTCCATGAGTTATTCCAGAGTTTATTAGAGATTATTTGAGCAATACCAGGCTGACAGAGAGCGCCTGCATTGTCCTATTGTTGATGTCCGGATGCAGCTGTGGAGGGCCAGTGAAACTTTTCCAGTCTTCTCTCAATAAGAAGCCAGTGACACCAATAATTTTTGTAAGATGGGCTTTCTTCCAACTGACTATCATTATAGCAGGCACAGTCTGTAGTCTTCAATGCAGGTGGCACTCAACTGCAGCAGCAATACAATTGGGGGAAAAAATGTTTTTTGTAGCATTATCGGGATCGCTTTCCCAGCAGAAAAAAACGATAAATGCTCCTAAAAGCATCTAAATGCTACTAAAATGCTGCTAACAGCTTTTTTCAATCTTTTTTTTTTTTCATGTACTGTAAAAACGCTAATAAAGTATTAATGCTCCTAAACACTCATAAAAGTGTCTAAAAGCTACTAAGACACCACTACAAGCCTGCACAAAAATGCTATTATCAGCATTTTTCATCAGTCATTTTTTTCTAGCATTTTTTGAGCTTATGTGTGCATGGAGCCTAAACAACTGGCTTTTTACATCAAAAATGAATTTGTAAATGAAGGTGTTTATTATTAAAGGTGAAAAAAAATCCAAACCATCATGGCCCTGTGTGAAAAAGTGATTGCCCCCCTTGTTAAAACATACTATAACTGTGGTTGTCCACACCTGAGTTCAATTTCTCTAGCCACACCCAGGCCTGATTATTGCCACACCTGTTCACAATCAAGGCATCACTTAAATAGGAGCTGCTTGACACAGTAAGGTCCACCAGAAGATCCTTTAAAGCTACACATCATGCCGAGACCCAAAGAAATTCAGGAACAATTGAGAAAGAAAGTAATTGAGATCTATCAGTCTGGAAAGGGTTATAAAGCCATTTCCAAAGCTTTGGGAATCCAGCGAACCACAGTGAGAGCCATTATCCACAAATGGCGAAGACATGGAACAGTGGTGAACCTTCCCAGGAGTGGCTGGCCGCCCAAAATGACCCCAAGAGCGCAGCGACGACTCATCCAAGAGGTCACAAAAGACCCCACAACAACGTCCAAGGAACTGCAGGCCTCACTTGCCTCAGTTAAGGTCAGCGTTCATGCCTCCACCATCAGGAAAAGACTGGGCAAAAATGGCCTGCATGGCAGAGTTCCAAGGAGAAAACCACTGCTGAGCAAAAAGAACATCAAAGCTCAATTTCTCCACAACACATCTTGATGATCCCCAAGACTTTTGGGACAACATTCTGTGGACCGATGAGACAAAAGTGGAACTCTTTGGAAGGTGTGTGTCCAAGTATATCTGGTGTAGAAGGAACACTGCATTGCATTTCATAAAAAGAACATTATACCAACAGTAAAATATGGTGGTGGTAGTGTGATGGTCTGGGGCTGTTTTGCTGCTTCAGGACCTGGAAGACTTGCCGTGATAAAAGGAACTATGAATTCTGCTGTCTACCAAGAGATCCTGAAGGAGAATGTCCAACCATCTGTTCGTGTACTCAAGCTGAAACGAACTTGGGTTCTGCAGCAGGACAATGATCCTAAACACACCAGCAAGTCCACCACCGAATGGCTGAAGAAAAACAAAATGAAGACTTTGGAGTGGCCTAGCCAAAGTCCTGACCTGAATCCTATTGAGATGTTGTGGTATGACCTTAAAAAGGCTGTTCATGCTCGAAAACCCTCTAATGTAACTGAATTAGGACAATTCTGCAAAGATGAGTGGGCCAAAATTCCTCCAGGACGCTGTAAAAGCCTCATTGCACGTTATCGCAAACGCTTGGTTGCAGTTGTTGCTGCTAAGGGTGGCCCAACCAGTCACTTTTTCACACAGGGCCATGATGGTTTGGATTTTTTTTCACCTTTAATAATAAACACCTTCATTTACAAATTGCATTTTGTGTTTACTTGTGTTGTCCTTGACTATTGTTTAAATTGGTTTGATGTTCCGAAACACTTAAGTGTGACAAACATGCAAAGGAACAGGAAATGAGGAAGGGGGCAAACACTTTTTCACACCACTGTATATATACATACACACAGTATGTCACAAAAGTGAGTACACCCCTCACATTTTTGTAAATATTTTATTATATCTTTTTGCGTGACAACACTGAAGAAATTACACTTTGTTACAATGTAAAGTAGTGAATGTAAAGCTTGTATAACAGCAGGGCTTTTTTTCTCAGAGAATAGGTGCAGGAACTCCCCCTTTCTGAGCCACCCCTTTTCTCCACCCCTACCCACCTCCGAGCACCGTTCCTTGGTTCCATCCCCTACCTACCTCCCAGTACTGCCCTTTTAGACAATGCAGAACCAAGTATCGATTTGTGGTGCTAAGTAATCCATAAGAAATTTGGTAATTATAACAAGAAAAACAGTAAAATAGAACCCCTGCAGCCAGTAACAATAGAGCCCCCGTCGGCAACAATTGACCACCCCACCATGGAAAATCCCCCCCAGCAACAATAGACTCCCAGCAGCAACAGCAGATCTCCCCACAGCCAGCATCAATAGATTCTCCAGCAGCCAGCATCAGTAGACCCCTCCCTCAACAGTAGATTTCTCACAGCAACAACTGACCCCCCAGCAATATAAGACCCACCCCCAGCAACAGTAGGTCTTCCATCAGCAACAATAGACTTCCTCAGAAACAAAAGACTCCCATGCAAAAATGGATACCCTCCAGCTAGAATAGATCCCCTAGTAATGAGTATCAATAGACCCTGCAGCACACCCCAGCACCACTTGCTGTCAGTGGTGAAGGTGCTGGAACTGCGTTCCGCCACATTCCCACTGAAAAAAAGCCCTGTGTATGTGTGTGTGTGTGTATGTATGTATATATATATATATATATATATATATATACTGTATATAGAGTTGAAATAAGATAGTAATTCCATTATATGGTCTGTTTTAAGAAAAAAAAATGATAATTCAATACTGATATTAGATTGTATGTCCATCCTAAAAATTCAAATTTTGCAATTTTCATCTATTCAACACAAATACATGTATAAAATACTCTGAAATTTCTTACAATTGTTAGCTCAATTCTTCATGTTACTTTAAAGTACTAAATCAATATAATATTGCATAACATAACCAAAATGTATTATGCTGCCATTTATTTTATAGGCATACCTTTGTCTAAATTACATCTTGAGAATAAGCTACAAATCTTTACACACTAACATTTGCTTTTTGTGGTGACATTAGTCACTGTGTGTATGTTTTGGCATCGCAGCCGTTCAGTACCATAGATCAGCATTAATAGTAGATTTTTAGTAATAAAATAAAAATACAAAGCATGGCAACACAGTCGACTCTGTAGAAAATTTTGGACCCTCAGCATTTTGATAATGTCAATTTTGACAGTTTTCTAACTCAAATAAAACATTTTAATGTTACACAATGAGAACAGCAGACATTCAGCAAACAACCTGAACACAACTAAAGCAGAACTCCACGATAATAAGAATCTGCACATTTAAAAGGAGAACATACATAATTGTTTCTTAAGAGAAAACATTCTCCAAGTTCTAGTTGTGCTTTTGTAAAGTTTGCCTACTATTTTGTGATTATGTTATTGGTGTGGACACCAATAAACATTTTATTGCCAAAGAATGATGTTGCAGACTACAATCATAGATGCTTTTTTTTTTGTCCTGGCATGACTTGGCAGAGGCACTGGACCATTAACAATTGGAGAACAGAGAGTAAATTTGAAAGGCAATGAAGAAGCAAGAACAATGTGTTAAGATATGGGATATATGTGTAAAGGGAGTATATGTATTTTTTTTTCTGACTTGGGTTATGCTTTAAAGTGATTGTAAACGTAACTAAAAATAAATACACAACTAATAAACATGTTATATTTACATGTTCTGTGTAATGGTTTTGCACAGAGCAGCCCTGATTCTCCTCTTCTCAGGTCCCCCATCAACACCCCTGGCTCCAGATTGGAAACAAATGGAAACGTAATCAGTAAACAAGCAAAGGTAGGTGCCTTTGCATTGCATATTAGCTCATCGTGATATACTTACCTTAGAACAAAGCCCTTAAGCGGTGCCCGCACACCACTGAAATGAATGACATGTTCCCCCGGTGTTTCTTCTGGGTTCATGGGCTCCAGCACTGTGAGTGGCCTGAGCCGCAATGATGTCACACCCACGCATGTGCACAGGAGCCGCCGTTTACAGCACAGGCTCTGAAGGTCCCACACGGTAAGCCCAACCTTCAGAGTGCATGTGCCAATGATGTAAGCCCGACCTTCAGCTGCATGCACTCTGAATACCTCCTAAACTGTGCAAGATTAGAAGATATTCACAGTATATACAGGTAAGCCTTATTATAGGCTTACCTGTAGGTGTAATACAGAAAAAAATTACCTTACTTCCTCTTTAACAGATAATTAGAAAATATGATGTTAAAAAATATAATTTGTAGATTATTTTAGGGACTGAAGGTCAAAGTTAGGGAGTGAAACTATAAGTTCATGTGTATATGTTTGGACTGTCAGCAATAGGAAAACATAAATAAAAATAAATATATATATATATATATATATATATATATATATATATTATTTTTATTTTTTTGTGATCATTAGTGTCAGGTAATCAGACATTCCCCAGATTATGTTGTCAAGTAAAAATAACCAAAAACACTATATATTCAGCTTAAAGGTTAGACAAGATTTTATATGTGTATAGTGTTATAGTAAGTGTATAGTGTACAGTATAGTATTCAAACTGCAGTGACACTCTATCTCTCAAGCAAAATGTCAGCAAAACATTCGGCTCAACCACTGATCTGCTTAAAATGTATCTAATCGCCAAAACAAAAACTCAATATATTGCCTTATTTGTTGTGGCTGCATTCCTTGTATTGCTTTTTTTTAAGTTTTTCCCCTTATTTTCACTATTGATCCAGCCAGTAGTACCCTTTTAGAAGGACAATCCTCATTCCTCCACTGTATTTATGAAGGAGAAGCATACCCTTTGACAGCAGCATTGTAAACCTGTGGAAGGGTATTGTTAGATGGACTAGTAGGTTTGGATTTATTTTGCATAACAAATTAAAGCCTAACTCCAGATAACACATTTTAGGACATTATAGAAACATCATTTTTTCCTTTTGGAGAATATAAACGCTGACACCCTTGTAAGAGTTAAATGGTTTATCTGAACCCCTTAACTTTTACTTTTACTGGACAGCTTCATCTGTTAAAGGAAGCTGAAAAATAACAGACTTACTGGCAGGAGCAACAGGTAACAAAATAATATGACGGGGTAAACACTGAAATAAAGATTGCTGTGTTCCTGGTATTGACAAATTTCTCCATATACAGTGAGGTTAATTTACTAAAGGTAAATAGGCCATTCATTATGTGAGTGAATTGTATCTTAGTGAATGTGGTGAAAAGTCTCTTTGCAAAGAGCAAAATAAATAAATAAACTGATTGGATGATGGAAGTTGATGGATGATGGACGTTAGCAGTGCTTCACTTCATTCAGTGAGTTAGGTGAAAATTCCCTTGAAAAGTGAACAGCCAATTGGCTTTCTTGAAAAGTGAACTGTCTATTTTCCTCTAGGTAAAGGAAACCCACAAGGAATGTTTGTGTACCTGTGGCATGTCAGCAAAATCAGCACCGTCATCATAATGTATAATCAATTTTATAATCAATTTTTTATATTTTATAAATACCGTTCGATCACCATATCCCAAAATAACCCACCTGTCATGATGGGGAAGAGCATTTGCTTATTCTGAATAATATCACAAATAGGGATGGACAAATGGTTCGGCCCGAGCATAAGTTTGGGACGAACTTTGGTTGTTTGGATGCTCTGCTAACACCTAACAATATGCAGTGCTCAGGGCAAATTTGAAAGCTGTCGCAACACCGTTAAAGTCTATGGGACAATAACATGAAAAACAAAAAGTGCTAATTTTAAAGGCTTATATGCAAGTTTTTGTCAAAATGTCTTTGATACATGTCCCCTGGCAGGACCCGGGTCCCCAAACACTTTTTATGACAATAACTTGCATATAAGCCTTTACAATTAGCACTTTTGATTTTTCATGTTTGTCCCATAGATTTTAACGGTGTTTGTGTGTTCTTCCAAATTTTTTGTCTGTTCGGTATGTTCTGGTGCGAACCGAACTGGGGGGTTGTTGGGCTCATCCCTATTTACAAAATAAAATTGTAAAAAATACAAATAAAAAAAAGGAGATACTTCTTTTTTTGTTCTTGTTTCTTTTTTTATTTATTTATATCATATTATGATTATACTGTACAAATAAAGCATAATTAGAAACATGTATTACATAATTCTGTTAAAAAATGATAACTGTTGATATAGTACAATGCATAAAATGTTACAAATGGAGTAACTTATTTATGCCAACATGATTCCTCCTGGTCCAGAGTATGCACAATACAGGATGAAATTCACACAGCAAGTATAAAGGATACTTGATTAACTAAGTAGCCAAAAGCATAAAAACTTGAAGGAGTCTGGATAAAAGCACCTTCTTGGCCAAACTACAGATAAGCAAAAGTATATAGGAAAGAGGTTTGTGACTACAAACCAAAAGAAAGTTTACATTTTAACTCCAGGCAAACATTTTAATACACTTACAGTATATATGAACTGTTTTATCTGTCAAAATAATTTTGTTCAATCTGTCTTGTGATCCAGACATCTAGGCAGAAAAGCCAGGTATAAGACATTCTTGAGACTTCTCTGAAGACCACACTGCAGTTAAGCAAATCAGATGAGGACCTTCTTCAGCCTATAGTTTAAAAAGTTGTAAACCCTTACCCAGCTTCAGGTGACACACCAAGATCAAAGAAGTCCTCCTCCAAGTCATCACAGTTGTACCTGTTTATCTGCAGCACACACTTCTCACTTCCCATAGTGATGTTAAGATCAAGTATATACAGTATGTAGTTGTTGGCTGACACTATATGGGCTTTGCCCTTATGTCTTTGCTTTATTGTGTAGCATGTTGTATCTGGAACATTGACCCCACCCAACGTTGCTGTGGCAATTCTATGATAGCACCTGATGAAACGGATGAAGCGAAATACGCAAAACATATTGAGCTCTATGTGAAGGGGTGATCGAACCCCCTACCAATTTGGACTTTCAGTCTGTAATCCAACAATATATATTACATATTGCTGTTACATTTGGACCACCACCCTCAGCAGCATATGGAGCAGAATGCTATGCCCATAAAGTCCATGAACTGCGGTTCAAATATGTTTTCACTTATTACATCTTTCTCAAGAACTCCCATTAATGCCTACCACTGCTTGAATTTTCCTTTACTTTTATAATGACCAAAACACTTTCTAATAGTAATTTATCTGTTAACTTTATCACAATAGCTTTTATAGCAAAATTTTGTATACATTTTACCGTTATCACTAATGATGATATAAACAAAATCATGAATTCTTTCTTCTCTTACTGCATAATTGTGATGTTAAAGAGGAAGTAAACTCTCCCACTCTGATGCTTCTTTTCATTTAGTCCATTATAATAAGTAATTATCAAACTATAGCCACTGTAATCCAGCCCAAATTGCATATTACTTACTGTTTAAAGAAATTTAAAAAAAACTTGTTTCCAGGGGTAAGGCAGTGCCATCTTAAGTATTGTTTTCTGAGTCCACAGGGGAGTGTATTAACCAAGCCTCCTTCTCAATCCAATGTTTCTATGGCAACCCTGCTTCCCTGTTCATAGCTGACTTGTTTTGTTTCATAGTATTTACTTGTGCCGATTATCTAGTGTTTGCCTTTGTCAGTCTTATCAGCTTCAGCTGATAAGACTGCAGTAATGCTGTCCGGTGCACTGCTTTACACTGCATGTGATGTCACATGGTCACATGGGGTGTAGGAGGAAGCTCTGAATGATTCTGCAGTCTCCTGGAATTTCAGCGGTGTGCCGTAGGAAGTCCTGATAATAGATAGACAAAGTACATAGTGACGTAAATCAGGGGAGATCTGGGCATGCTCAGTGACATCATTCTAAAGAACAAAAAGGATTACAACAATACTAAGGAAGTAAGGAGATAGCTACAAGCAGGGTTCATTGGGGTTTTTTATGCTGATTTACATGGGACAAAGTTGTGGGGGAGAGTTTACAACCACTTTAAGTCTGTATTGAAGGACTTCTGATCAAGGGCAGACTATATACTTCTAGATTGCCATCTTCCAATCTCCAGCACATGGCCCTGGATTTCCAAAAATCATTCAGTTTTTTCAAGAAGTCAGGTTGCCAAGTCACTACAGACTTCTGGATCATAGATCATACATTTGTAATCATTCTTTTGAAATAGTTTATCCAGAATGTTTTCATATTAAGTTTGCAATTTCTGTAAATAAAAAAAGAATGATTCACAGTAAAGTAGATTTCAACCCGAAATGAATGACTATGTATCATATAAACGATTGCCTTTTTTTGGTACAATACCATTTTAACGTATTTTAATCTTTTGTTGCATCTTAGTGTTGTTCTCTCTTGCAGACATTTTCCAGCCACTTACTGCCTACATGCTCATACTCCAGTGATGTCTGTATGGCATATTTTAGGAAAGGTTTCCTGATAAGGGCAACAGTGGATCATGCTTGCATAATATGTCTTGAATTGGCCACTTGTAGAAGCCCATGTAACAAGGGAAGAGCCTAAATGAAAGCTTCATAGCAGGATAACTAGATTTTTTTTTATTTATTTTTTTATCAAAAGCTGAAGATTAAAATATATCCAAACTTATTTTGGAAATCACATTAACATGTTAAAGCTTATGTGAGATTTTAGTTATTTGGTTTACATATAATTTAACAATGATGGGCAACTCCATTTCTCTTCATGTAAAAGGGAATCTTTATTCAAAATTCCAGGTCAAGAAACAGGCCCTAGAAAGCTGATAGACACAATAGAATGTTTAATAAAAATGGAATACCAGCATGAGTTGTTATAGTTTAGTAAGTGGTATCTGTTTACTAAGGCCTTGTGTACACTTATGTTGCCTACTGAAAAGAGATTTGTGTTGGAATGCATTTTCATGGGCAATTTGACAGGTGATGAGGAGGTATTATATCGCCACCTCACTGACTGTTTTAACCCCTTAAACCATGCACCAGCATTTGAATGCAATTTCTACTACATAGTGGTAAAAAAATAGCATGCATTCAAAACTTCAAATGCCTCTCTAATGTGCTTTTTTATCTGTAAAATTGCTTTGCAGGCATTGCAGAAGGAGCAATCTGCTCTAATTATCTATCCACATAAATTAGATTAGACTTTATTCACATAGGCAGGTTCTTCCATGCATGTAAAATATGGGTCTAAAGTACTCACATTTATTATATGTGTACAGTGTTTAGACATGGCCAGTTTTTCTAATTGCTTATGTGTGTATGCGTTTACATGTGTTTACATGCATTTACATGCATCAAATATGCTGATCTGTTTGGCTTTGGATGTAGCCTACTGTCCTCCCTTTTGTATGCCGTTAAACACATAGCTCACTTTCATTTGTAGATGCAAGTGTGTGTATGGCCTCATTGTTTACTAGTGCTGCATTTAGATTTGTACAAAACTGTACACATCTAAACATGAAAACATAACCTGTGTGAATGGGCCATAAGGCTGCAAATAAAAGATGAATAGTGTAGTGATTGAACCATACACACCCAGTTACTGGCAAAATGAAAGTAGTTGATAAAGGAAACTTTTATCAGCTAAGATAATTAACAGACAAGATTTCTGCAAGGTGATGGGATTTTGACACATCTTCTTGTATGCATGCATTGAGTTGCTCTCAAGCATGGCGTTATGTTTGTTTAATATCAAATCCACAACACTACAAAAAAATCTTTATAAATGACAAATTCTAGGTCTTTGTAGCTAAGCGCATTGTGGAAACAATTTTTACTCAAATGTCACAGTGCACATCATTGGCTGTTGCATTTCAGGCCTTGTTCCCACTTCTTCAGCACCTACAACATGAACCTATAATGTGCACCTACACCTCCAGTATTCAGGGCTGACTTTATATTATTTTCTCACCTGAGCCAGCTACTTTATATCACTCATGCTCTTAATCTTGTGCTGCACCTATCCATCCAAATGCACAGTATATGGCACCAAAACTAATTTACAAATAAATATTTAAGCAATAGCAATATTATCTTTTTATTTACAGGTAAAGCCAAATTTTCACAATCACAACTAGCAACATGTCTAAATAAACAATAGGAATACTGTATCTACACAACAAGAAACTTCTATGGAGAAACAATCGTCACGATACTGATGCACTAGGCACAGATCTGCAGATATGGAATCAATACAGTACTGACACACTAGAAAGTACCAGTATCAGTACCGTATTGACACTCTAGCAACACGTTCACCGAGATAAAATCAGAAACATGGTTACAGGAGAAGGATAATTACTTTGCTGTATTTTTATACTTATTTAAAGAGAAACTACAGGTATGGTATAATTTTACATAATTACATATTTAGTCAAATTTAGACCAATATAACTATGTAAGAATACACCATACCTAAAATGACTCTTTAAATAAATATAAAATCACTTTTTTTTTACATATGCTTACCTTAGGTTGGCCATGCATTATCATTTTTTTTGTTGTTTAATCAGCATGTTGTACGAAAAGGAATGTGCTCAATATACTCAGTGCTAATGGGGGAATCCTTCCCTCAGCTCTATTGTGTTCTACCAGCCAGTTACCAGTTATAGCCAGTGGCACTGATCATTCAGGAAAAACCCTAACAGGCTGGTTGTACACAAGTCGATCGATCAACTTGTGTACAACCAGCTGGCCCATACATTGATGATAATTCATTTGATCATTGCTGAACTGACTGATTTCTGATATAATTATGGCTGGCTTAGTGATCATTCTGGTGGCGATCTACTAATCTACTAATTATAAAGACAGAAGGAGAGCAGCGCCATCTAAGTGCAGCATGATTAAGACATTTTATTCCATAAAAGACAATTGGTAACTCACAAGATGTATGAGATGTCAGCGAATGTGGGATTAATAATGTGGTTCATCCGCTCATTGGGAAGCAGATCTTCTCACTGGTGAAGAGACAGCTGATGGGTCCAGGAATGCCGGTGGTTCCCAGTGCTTCCACTCAGGATGGCTCACAGACAGCGGAGTACGTCACTTCCGGTTGGAGAGAGAGCGGAAAGGAGCGTGCGTTCGGAGCATGCTTTTTTTGTTTTGTTTTTCCCATCCTCTCGACCCCCCCCCCCCCCCCCACATTGCACCTTCCTAATTTCCTCCTCTTTCCCGTCTCTCACTTATGCCTCTCTCTGTCTACATTCCATTCCATGTAAGCTGCCTCTTGACCAGTGAGAAGATCATCTTCCCCACGAGCGGATTATTAATACCACATGTGCTGACATCTCATACATCTTGTGAGTTACCAATTGTCTTTTAGGGAATAAAATGTCTTAATAATTCTGCACTTAAACTCAGTAAAGATGTGTATATTACCAATGTTGATATATATTTTTCAAATGATTCCAATAGCACTTCCCCAGGAGTATTTTAGGAATTTAAAATCAATGGTATTAAAATATATATGGGCATGCAAACGTCCCAGGATTGTGTATGCTACATTAGTTAAAGAAAAAAGAGGTGGGGGCTAGCAGCACCAGATTGTAATAAATATTATCAAGTGACCTTTATCTCTCAAATTGCAGATTGGATTTATAACAAAGAGGACAAAAGCTAGGGGCAGGGTTTTTTGTGTGGTTATTTAAATAAGGAATGTGACTGTTGCTTGTGATGTTATTCTATCTCTGTGAAATATTTATAATAAAATAAAGAGTATATAAAAAAATAATGCTGCACTTAGATGGGGCTGCTCTCCTTCTGTCTTCCACAGTCAGCTTGTCTAAGAACACTTCAATTGTCCTTGTGCCACAAATGTACCCATCTACATGATATGGGTGGAGGAAGTAGTAGTGACATTAGCATGCCCACAGAAGTGCCAGAGGCTGTTATTTGATTTGAATGCCTGGTTTTTACTTTCCTGATGGGAATAGCAAATCCAAGTATCTGAATTAGAGCACAGATCTACCTGCTAAGTGCAATTTCTTGCCTCTGGGAGGCTTGCTTACTAAAGTGATTTCAGACCTGTAAGGGTCAAACTTTCTGGTAAGAGGCTAACTTTTTTTTTTACATTGGAGTGGAGCACACTGTGGTGACCATTCACAGCACAGTTCTGTTTGAAATGCACCTGTGGAACACAATTTATTTAAATTCATTATTTAAATTCATTAGTTTCTGGGACTATTCCATATTGCACTTTACTTTCATACAGGACTTTGGACTTTACTGCTTACAAGTCAGCACAGGCTACTACATATGTTGATTATATGAATTATATTTGATTTATCATGTTTTGAAGCACATTTGCACTTTGCTAATTTAATATACACTAAGTGTAAAGGATATTTGTAGATTCTGTATATAATTTTATTCTATTTTGTATGTATTGCACACTACCCTCACTGTGCACACGGCACTAATAATGTTTTCAGTACATGTTTGCATTCTTTTGAGTCCTGAATTAGTCTGCCTATGTTTACGCCCCTTGTTACCATACATGTACAATTGTAATAATAATGTGATACCTATGTAATCATGTGTATAAAAACCATCAATTGCATCAAAATAAAGCAGAACAGTTATTTGGAAAGATGCGGAGTGTATCTTTTGTGTCTGTTCCCTACTTCAGTAGTTATTATTAATTTGGAACTGCTAATCAATATGAGGATAGGAGTTGCCTATCTATAAAATGGCCAGGTCAGATGGCAAGCTTTGCCTAGGAGAGGATTTACAGGTGACCCTGAGAATCCGAAACAAGGAGCTTGAGACATTCGGGGATTTCTGATACTCAGCCAGCTGAGGTAAGCCTTACATTTGAGTTATCAGACTTCCTTGATCGTAAGGCATTTTCGGGACAAAGGGTACCTATTTTACTCCCCTTAATCAAACTGTATCGATTAGGTGTTATATGTTATGTTGTCACTGTCTACTGTCCATCGGAGTGTTATAGATAAGAAAGAGAAGAATAGTGCTGTTAAAGAGGAAGTAAACCCATCAGTTTCCCTGCAAAGGCAAAGCATAATGTAGCCATTTATGTGTCACTTACCTGACACAGGAGCCAACGATGTCCCCGATTTCCTCACCGGCTGGACGCATCCATCTTCCTTCTGGGTCATGGACTCCGGCTCTGTGACTGGCCGAAGTCACGTGCGCGTGGGACCCGCCAGTCATGGCATGTCGTTTCATGAAAACGGCACACCGTGACGCTTCTAAAGTGTGCATGTGCCGAATACATCAGCGCAATGCGCAGAAGGAATCCTCGTATGGGGAATTAGAAATATCTCCTAAACCATGTAGATTTAGGAGATATTTACAGCACCTACAGGTAAACCTTAATCTAGATTTACCTGTAGGTGAAAGTGTGTTGTAAGGGTTTACAAACACTTTAACAGGTTATATGTAGTACACATCTGCTAGATAAAGTAGTTTAGAGGCAAGAGGGTATAGGCACAAGTAGAGAAAACTGGCCAGTCATTATGGGCATTAAATTAAGTAAGGGAATGAAGGGTAATAGACCCTCAAAAATGCCCAGGGCAAGAGGCACACTATAAAATATATGAACCAAAGGTGCAGTTCCGCCTATACTGAGCCCCTAGATTAATGGTAAAGTGGACAGGGATTCACAATGGGTAACTGGGTTACCAAAGTCCACAGGGACTAAGAATCATGCAGCGTAAACAGCTAGAGAAACAGTTATATATGTGAGCAGGATGGATCAAGGGTCATGGATGAAGGGTGACAATTAACACTAGACAGAAAGGGGCAGTTTGATCTTAAGTGGTATTTGATCACCACTGCATTTTTTATTTTTGCGGTATGAACAAAAAAAATAGCGACAATTTTGAAAAAAAACGCTTTATTTTTTATTTTTTGCTATTATAAATATCCCCCAAAAATATATAAAAAAAAATATTTTTTTTCTTTAGTTTAGGCCGATAAGTATGCTACATATTTTTGGTAAAAAAAATTGCAATAAGCGTTTATTGATACAAAATAAGGGATAGTATTATGGCTTTTTTATTATTCATTATTTTTTACTAGTAATGGCGGTGATCTGCAATTTTTATCGGGACTGCAACATTATGGTGGACACATCGGACAATTTTAACACATTTTTAGGACCATTGGCATTTTTACAGCTATCAGTGCTATGAAAATGCATTGATTACTGTAAAAATGTCACTGGCAGTAAAGGGGTTAACCACTAGGGGACAATCAAGGGGTTAATGTGTTCCCTAGTGTGTGTAATAGCTGACGGGAGGAGGGGACTGTGCAAGGGAGATGACAGATCGCTGTTCTCTCCCCTCAAAGTAAGAACCGGAAACTGCGTGTTTACACGCACAGATCCCGATTCTTGTGTGCCCCGAGCGATCACAGGAATCCAGCGGTGGTGTTGACCGTCTAGCACTCCGTGGGTGAGTAGGGGGCACGTGTGCGCCCCCTAGTGGCTGTCTATGTTGCCGAAGTAACATGACAGCGATTCACGCAACCGAGCCATGTTGCCGCAGTGTAACTGCGGCAGCTGGTCGGCAAGCGGCTAACTAACATCTAGTGGAGCTAATTGCCTTTGGAAGTCACCTAATTAGTAACTAGAGTCCACCTGTGTGTAATTTAATCTCAGTATAAATACAGCTGTTCGGTGAACCCCTTAGAGTTTTGATAGAGAACTTGAGTGAACAAGCAGCCTTATGAAGGCCAAGGTATACACCAGACAGGTCATGGTAGTAAAAGAGCTGGAAGAAGATAGCGGAGGAGCCCGGCAGAAGAACCAGAGAGTGGAAGAAGACCCCCGAAGTCAGAAGAAGACCCCTAAGTTGGAAGAAGACCCCTGGACAGTGACGATGAAGGAGAAAGCCGGGCTCCTCCACTAGCAAAAGAGCAGCATAAGAGCAGAAGATAGTGGAGGAGCTTGACGAGAAGACCCCTGAAGTCGGAAGAAGACCCCCGGAGCTGCCTAATAAACTACTTTAAAAACTTGTTTGTGTGTTTTTTTATTGACACTTTTTCCCCCCAGGTGAATGGGTAGGGGTACTGTGATGGATCTCGGATACCCCTGCTGAGCATCTCTGCCAAACCTGTGTCTCCTGTCCTCCAAACGCACCTGCAGCCTGCAGACTTGACATAACCAGCCCTTAACCCCTCACGAGGACAAGCCACACAGGTGTTGAGGGTTAAACATCTAGCGCATAAACTGTTTATTAAATATCAAACATACACTTTAGACACAGTTAGGGACACTCCCCTTAGCCTTGTCATAGAGGGGGTAGGGGACAAGGAAGAACCAATGGAAACTTAACACTTGTATATTCAAACAACTGCAGTAGAAACGTAGAAACACATGAAGGGATTATGACAAGCAGGCAGCCCCTCCTTACACATCCCCTGCTGAGAGGTGTCTCCAGACCTTTGTCTACGTGCCATGACCCACCACAATTAAACACAGCAACAAGGGGGGGGGGGGGTGTAGCATTACATTTCATTACATTACATTATCTCAGTGCCATTGTGTCCCAAAGTCTCATAGCCCCATGCTTTGGGAATACCACCATCTTGTATATGTCTTTTTCAGCTAAAAGTACATTGTTTGTGGAATCAAAGTATATATTTAGCCCAGCCGGGCCAATAGGTTTAGATAGCGAGGACGACTCCAGGAGTCCAGCCACAGATACCACATTCACCCGGTTCCGATGAACCAGTGACTTTGGACACAAATGTCTGGAGGTGGCATCTTCTCCAGGTGGTGGGAGATGGCAAATAGCCCTCCAAACTACCCCATACTCATTCACATAGGGTGGGGGCCGGAATCTGGGGGCCCCCTTATTAAAGGGGGCTCCCGGATTTCAATAAGCCCACTGCCCGCAGACCTTGACAACCAACGTCCAGGGGGTGGAGGTTCACCTTCCAGCAGGACAACAACACTAAACATAAAGCCAGAGCTATAATTGAATGGATCACAGCATATTCATGTGTTAGAATGGCCCAGTCACAGCCCAGACCTAAGTCCAATTGAAAATCTGTGGCAAGACCTTAAAATTGCTCTTCACAGACACTCTTCATCCAATCTGACAGAGCTCGAGCTATTTTGCAAAAAAGAATGGGCAAAAATGTCACTCACTAGATGTGCAAAGCTGGTAGAGAGATCCCCAAAAAGACTTGCAGCTGTAATTGCAGAAAAAAATGGTTCTAATAAGTACTGATTTAGGGGGTGGAATACAAATGCACTTGTCACATATATATTTGTAAAAAATTTGGAAAGCCATTTATCATTTTCCTTCCACTTCACAATTATGTGCCATTTTGTTTTTGGCCTATCACATAAAATCCCAATAAAATACATTTAAGTTTTTAGTTGTAACATGACAATATGTGGAAAATTTCAAGGGGTATTAATACCCTTTTAAGGCACTGTAACTATGTTAAAATATAACATATCTGGAATTACCTTTAATATTAATGTGTTCATATGGATAATTATTTGTATTTATTATTTTAAATTTTTGTTATTGTAAGGCACGCGGGGACTGTTCGCCCAACTTTGTCCGTCAAACAGTTTCGGCAAACAGTCCGCTCAAAATTAGCATGGACGGACATGGCCACACACGACGGACGAACAGTTTGCTGAAACCGTGCGCGATGACGTGAACGGCACGTACGACGGGACGAAAAATACGACGTCCTATACACTGCATTATAACTTTCGGCGTGTAAATCCTTTCTGAGCATGCGCGGAACTTAGTTTGCCGAACAAGCCTACACACGAGGGGACTGTTCGCTGAAACAAAGTTTCAGCGGACAGTTTTTCGGAATTTCCGAAAAAACCTTGTTCAGCGGACTGTTCGCTGAAACTGTCCGCTGAAAGCCCACACACGAGCGGACTGTCCGCCGAAACACTGTTCAGTGGACAAAGTTGGGCGAACAGTCCCCGCGTGTGTACGCGGCCTAAGGTTCTCTGACCTGAAGATTCACCAAACCCAGCAAATTGAACCCAGGCAGTTTTTTTCCGATCATTGTCTGTAACTAGTAAACTTCTGATTGACAAGAAGATAATGATTCACTGATTTAATAAAGTGTTTTCAACAATTTACTGGCATTATGACAATATTAGCCCTGTGCCAAATCCATGAAAGCTGCACAACACTTTACATGTTATTTGTAATATGTGCCACAAATGCCGGCAGTGAGTTATCTGTTAGTTGTGCCATTGTTGCATGGAAGGAGGCAGGTATCTATTGAATGCCTACAACATACTTTATGAATTCCAGGGAATATATTTTAATTACACATTCAGCTTGTTGGTGTTGGTTCATTAATTTGTTATATTCAGATTTTAATTCACGAATGACAGCTATCCTAATATTTTTTTTTTAACATAGAAAGCTATGCATAATCTATTGTATATACATTATGTTGAATTTTGGTGTTATTCAAACAGTTCTGTTATAATAATTAGTAAACAGTTGGAGCTCCTGAATAACATATGATATGCAAGGTTTTAAGGGCTATATAAACAGCTAATGGCTATTTTCTTTTGCCAACATAAAACCTAGATGCTTTTCTTGAATAACATTAAAATTATTTATGGTTAGAAAAGTTTATTGCAGTCATAAAGGCCAAATCTGTCATTAGAAATTAACACTTTGCATAAAAAAATAAGTATTCTTAAAGTTATGTGTTTATACTGAAAGTGTGCTATGTGGACACACATGCATGCATGCATACATTCACAGGCTTGATATAAATGTAAATAAATGATGGGAAAACATCCACGTTGGGTCATGCTTGAGGTCACTGATGAACTAATAAGATGATGGACTCTTCGACTGGCTACCCAGATGTGGAAGGATTTCTAGGGGAACATTACCAACAAGACAGCTTTTTAAACCAAAATCCTTCTTTGATGTCCTTCCAACAAGGAGTAAAAAACAACACCCAAGGTTGACTGTGATCTATTTCCAATCCTGTCACTTATGTTTTCTTCTTTTATCCCTAGTATATCCTCCTGGCTCTTAAAAAGTAGCTTTTCCTTGGAAAAGTGACCCTTGTGGCATTCCTAGATGATGCTATTTCTCCCTGTAATTGCCTTGGCTGTAAATTAAGACTGGCCCCTGACTTCATTATGCATCACATTACCAAGCCATGTGAAGATGTGTGCTTCAATTAATGACAGAAATGTGCCAACTACTAAGACCCTTAAAATAAATAACACATTCATCAATATGGACAGATATGCGCCTCTTTCTTTAGACTGAGACAGACTACAAGTTTGTTTGATAAGAGATGATAACTTAATTATTACCCTTTTGTATCCTTGCTTAAAAGAAACATTGTGAAATGTGTTGAGACTTCTGCAAGGAAAACGAACTCATACATTAACAAATAACACTCTCTATTAAATTTGACAACGTTTTTTTTTGAGCAAATAGGTTTTTAAAAAGGCCTAAAGCCTCAGTGCATTATCATTACACCATTTCTGCTACCTCTCCTTGTGCCAGGAGTTATGAAAAGTAGCAAAAGCCCTGACCACTGCAGCATTCTAGACATGATGGGAAATATTTTTCAGCTACATGGCCCGATTGTGTGGCATAGAAAGAAGCAACAGGCAGCACGTGTTTCTATTTTTCTTGCAAGTACTCCCTTGTCTGAATTTTGACATCTCCATCAGAGTCTCCCCTAGTACAGCAGGGGTTAAAAGATCTAAGGGGCTGTCACAAGCTCTGATTGATAGAGTGACCCTGGCTATGCCTGTTCTTTCTGCCCAGTTCCTCCTTTAATGGTAGCCAAATTTCAGCTTCTATGAATTAAAAATTATCTCTGAATGTGGGGGCTGGAACACTAAGGCCGCGTACACACGGGCGGATTGTCTGTCCAACTTAGTCCGCTGAACAGTGTTTCAGCGGACAATCCGCTCGTATGTGGGCTTCAGCGGACTTTTTCAGCGGACTGTCTGACGAACAAAGTCTTACGTAATTTCCGAAATTTTGTCCGTTCAAACTTGGTTTTGTCCGTCCAAACTTGGTTTCAGCGGACAGTCCGCTCGTGTGTAGGCAAGTTGGACGGACTAAGTATGGCGCATGCTCAGAAAGGATTTACACGGCCGAAGGTTGCATTGCAGTGTATAGGACATCGTTTTTCTAGTCCCGTCGTACGTGCTGTAGACGTCATCGCGCATGCTTTCAGCGGACTGTCTGCTCATCGTGTGTGGTCAAGTCCGTTCATGCAAATTTTGAACGGACTGTCTGTCGGATTGTCTGACGAACTTAGTTGGCCAGACAATCCGCCCGTGTGTACGCGGCCTAATATTCACCTTCCATCTTGAGTTACTATTTCATTCATAGAAGCTGTAGTATTGCTTCTATGATTTGGGCAGCTGGACAGAAAATAGGGTATGCATAGGGCAGACATAGTCAGCCACAATTGATGAGAACCTGTGACAGACCCATAACTACAGTGGTGGGGATAGGGGGAGCATAGACAGAGGAGGATTTCTACTAACAAAAGAGTAAGCAGCACAAGGGACACATTCTACTGACTTTGTCATGTCCCTTGCGCTGATTTTTTGTGTTATTTTTTTATTTTTTTAAAGTTACATTTTAACAGTGCCCTTGGCAAAAACCTCCCTTGTAATTAAATTTGTTCAAGTCAAAAATGGGTGATGTAGCCGGAAACTCAATAGATTTTTTCAGCATTTTTACAAAAAGAAAGAGGGTAAACAAACAAAACTAAAAAACCAATACAGGACAAATGCCTTTCTCTGGACCAGCAGTGGTATTAGGTTTCAAAGGATGCAGGGTTTACATGTATTTATTTTTGTCTTTCGGTTGAACTCTATAGTCACGTCTTTTTTTCAACTTAACTATGTAAATACATAAAATTAGCTAACTGTGCCAGATATAAGGTAAAGTAAATGTACATTTCAGTGGAACAGATTTTAACCTTGTGCAGCACTTCAAGCTTTACCTTTGCATTAAATTAGTGAAATAACAAATTTATAGGGTAACCTAGTTCATTGTCAAAATAGACAGTTTACAATAGTGTCAAAAAGGGTAGCTTGTTTCCTTATATAAAGAAATAAACTGATTTGGCATAGCCTGTCCTCCAATGACTTCAATGTATTATAGTAATGTTTCAATATTAATGCAGTGAAGGTATACCTTCAAAGCTGTTAAAACTAGTTTTCATGACATTCGCAGACAACTAGAATAATTTAAATACATATTATAATGATAATGAGATTTAACCAGAACAAAATAGTTAGCAGTCCAGAAAATATTAAAAGAACATTTTTAAATATATTTTTCATGGCTTGTCTTGTGCGTCAGTTAAAATGTAATGTTGGTGACATGTGTGCCAATTTTCAATATAAGCCTAACATTGTCAGTGTGTAGCTTAGTATGAATTTCCTACAGTGCATTAACATGTAGGCAATTACCTTAACCTACAGCTGTCCGCCCTTCTAAAAAAGACTTTGTAAGATGACAATTTAAAGCTAGTTTAGCTCAATAATTATCCTTATATTGAATGCAAGAAAAATGTCATCCAGCTGAGGGGGGTTTTCTCAGTGCTATATCTTGATGTCAGCCTTCACCAGCATCATCCATTGCCTGTTGGCAAGACTGACACTCCCTGAGCAATCCTCTTAGACTTTTTAGATTATTGTGACAAGAGTTTGTAGCTAGTTTTACCATTTAATTTGTGTACTGTGGTAAATTAGAGTTAGCACGGCATTGTTGTGTTATTTAAATAATTTCCATAATGACAGCTTGTTGTGAGATGTTATAATTAGCATAATTTTTGTACATAAGGAATTTGTCTGATAAAAATGTGCCAGATTGTAGCTAAATAGAGATAATATTTTAGGAAACAATAAATACCAGCTGGTGATCATTAGCTGCCCACTTATATAGACACTTTTTTAAGGTAACAACGTCTAATCCTAATTATATTACATATATTGCATATAATTTAAAAAAAATAAGTTTGCCTACAATGACTGCATAAAAGAGGTACTCTGCAGAGCTATTCAAAGGGTGAAACTGCAAAAATGGTTTGGCAAAAATTGAACTGTAATGCAGCCAATGTTAACCACTTTAGCCCCGGAAGGATTTGACCCTTAATGACCAGAGCACTTTTTACAATTTGGCACTGTGCTGTTTTAACTGGTAATTGCGCAGTCATGCAATACTGTACCCAAACAAAATTTGTAAGCTTTTTTTCCCCACAAATAGAGCTTTCTTTTGGTGGTATTTGATTACCTATGTGGTTTTTATTTTTTGCGATATAAATGAAAAAAATCGAAAATGTTGAAAAAAAAAAATATTTTCAAATTAAATCAATAAACAAAATTTTAGTCATACATTAGGCCAACATTCATTCAGCCACATGTCTTCGGTAAAAAAAAAAAAATTTAATAAGCGCATCCTTATTCATTTACGCAAAAGTTATAGTGTCTACAAACTAGGGTACATTTTCTGGAATTTACAGAGCTTTTAGTTTATGACTGCCCATCTAATTTCTTGAGGTGCTATAATGGAAGGGCAGTACAAACAACCCCCCCCCCCCCATGACCTAATTCTGGGAGGTAGAAACCTCAAGGAATTTGCTGAGAGGCATGTTGAGCACATTTAATATTTTATTTTTTTAGGGATACCACATGTGTGGGACTTTTTGGCAGTCTAGCCATGTACAGAACCCTGAAAACCAATCACTGCATTCCAGCTTTCTAAGGGCGTAAAATGGTGATTTCACTTTGTCACTACCTATCACAGGTTTGGAGACACCCCAAATACCTTGGGGTTTCTACTTTCCAAAATGGGTCATTTGGGGGATTTGTGCTATCTTGACATTTCAGGGCCTCTGAAACTGTTATACGTAGTGAGGAGTAAAATCACCATTATATATATATATATATATATATATATATATATATATATATATATTTTTTTTTTTTTTTTTTTTTTACTTTATTTTTTACACTTTTATTTGTAACTGTAAAGATTCCAGGTTCGGGTCTCTCAAAATGCGATGGCATCATTAGAGACCCTGTGAAAGTGCACCTTAGACTGTGCCATGCTGTACCTTACGCAGTACTCAACTATCGTGTGGTAGTGACAGAAACATTCCCCGCTGCAGAGACCAGTTTGGCCAGGATAGGAGGAACAATAATAGGGTGTGTCACGCCTATATCTGCGCTTGCTACATACAAGACATCTTCTTTGGGGTGCTAATTGGGTAGGGGTACCAGGGAGGACATACAGAAAATGTGTCTGATGCAAGCAGGTGCACTGCATTTGCATTGGGAATTTGGGGCACAGCACCATCTGGAAACAGAAGGGCTGTGATGATCTCTTCCTGGAATTTAAGGAAGGATCCAGTTCATCCTGACGATTTGTATAGCACATAAGCGTTCAGCAGAGCCAATTGAAATAGACACTTTTTTACCAGCGTCTGGCTCCACAGGCAATTAAGTACAGCGCCATCAACTGGTCATTGAAGTCCACCCCTCCCATATTAAGGTTGTATTCGTGGACACAGAAGGGCTTTTCAACAACACCAGTTGCCATTGAAATTTGGACAGTTGTATTTGCGTGAGTGAGGACAAAACGAAAACATTCTGATTAACCACTTCACTGCAAGCAAATTATTACACTTCAAGCAGGCTCTTTCCCCCCATCTAAGTTGGGAATCTACAAGCCATTGGGGGAAGCCCCAGTGATTAGATCGCCCAGTGCCACATGCACCAATTCCGCAATCAAAAAGGTGACTAAAAAGTGTCACGCTTGTGTAATAATTGTTTACGTACAAGTAATACCCCCTTCCAAATAAGGGTGGCACCAAGTCCCAAACAATCTTGCCAGAGCTACCTATATACTCTGGGCAGTTGGGGGACTTTAAGTGACTGTCTTTTCCCTCTTAAACCATAAAACTAAATGTATAGCATGTGGCCCTGTCACAGAGCTTATACAACTTTACCCCATATCTGGCACGCTTGCTGGGGAGATACTGTTTGAAAGACAAAAGGCCAGAAAACATAATCTAGGACTCGTCAACGCAAACAACTTGATTGGGAATAAACAAGGCTACAAACTGTTGGTTGAAGTGGTTTACGAGGGCCCATATTTTGTGGAGCTGATCAAATTCAGAGTTGCCCCCAGGGCGACAGAGTTCATTGTCATTAAAATACATGAACCGCATGATCTGCTTGCATTGCGTCCTGGCCATGGAAGCAGAAAAGACAGGCATATGGTGAATTGGGTCAGTGGACCAATATGACCGTAACTCACTTTTTTTTGTTATGCCCATGATCAGGGATAGGCCCAGAATGGTCTTAAATTCGGAAAACTTAATAGGTTTCCATTCTCTGGCAAGGGTCAGATGGGGATTAACGGCAAAGAATTGACCAGCATAAAAATTGCTTTGGTCCACAATAGATCTATAGAGATCTTCCGTGAAAAACAGTGAATTAAAATCAAGGGATGTAAAATCAACTGTTTCCACCTGTATTCTGGGTTGGAGAGTGAATGGGGGAAGAACTGGTATTGCAGAGGGGGTAGGCTCCAAATCAGGATTGGCATATGCAACGGGAAGGGCACTATGGGCTCTATAGGCCTGTCTTTGTCTTATTGGTGGCTGCGGGGCACTACAGCAGCTTGAACTGCACTTATGGGACTCACCACGTCACCACATGATACTGCAGTTCTGGTTTGTCTATGACCAGGATTTACTAGGCTGCTGGTGCTTGCTAATTCACTAGAAGGATGTGCGGCACTAGTACTGGCTCTCTGCTCCATACGAGAGCCCTGCGGTTCTTGCACCTCAGCAACAGAAGAACAGGGTTGGGTATGCCTGATCTTAGCAGAGACCACTACTCCATGGTCAGAACTATCTGTCAGGGTGCTGTTGCTCTCTACCGGTTCGTATGCTGAGCCTGAATCTGACAGTGAGGCAGCTTCCCCATCGCTCTCATTTTTTATGCTCAGCAGTGTGTTGGCCTCTTTACTAGTGTACCTCTGTTTGGACATTTTGGCATGATTCCACTAACGCCACATTTTTGGGAGCACTAAACTACTGGGGACTCTAGTATTGTTCTGATCAGATCAAACATATTGATCCGTTCAGACACTATACTAGTAAGGGAGGTGTGTGGTGTGTGCGTGGGTGTTAGCGCTACTGGCACTAGCCTGGGATTGGCGCTGACCCTAATGGACGCTAAAACCGCCAGGCGATCAGGGGGTTAAACCTTTATTAGGTAATATATGGGGGTACCCTGATGATGTAAAAAAAACTAACCAACTAAATAAGTAACTAGCATCACCTGTAATATCGCTTTTAGAAAATAGATCTGTATGCTATACTAGTAACACTGGTGACAGGGGGTGAAAGGGTTAACTGGGGGGGTGATCAAGGGGTTAAACCTTTATTAGGGGGTTAATGGGGGTACCCTAAACCTACCTGGGCCTACTACTAACTTTCCTAACGTTGTTTAGTGTCACAAGTCACAATAGTACAGTGATCAGTGAAAAATCTGAAAACTGCACTTGGTGACACTGTGACAGAGCGTGAAGGAGTTAACTGGGGGGGTCATCAGGGGGGGGTCGGGGGTGAAGAGTGTCCCTACATTTACTGTGTTAGTGTAGTGTTGGTGCAACTCACTGTTAGATGTCCTCTCTCTTCTCCCTGGAACTGAAAAGGGCTCCACGAGGGGAGGTGACATCACTTCCTCTGCCTGTGTTTACATTTAACAAGTAGAGTCAGCATATTATTCACCAGAACTGATCAGCAGGTCCAGGCCTTACCCGCGGGTGTGCGCACAATGCAGCATGCCTACAAAATAAAATATGAATATCATATAGTTTTCTATCCAGTCAGGAATTAGAACCCTGGACTTATTTGTTCATGTTCCTTTAATTCCTTACCACCTGTTGTCAAAAACTGGTCCTTATAAAGCTCAATAGTTCAAGCTGCAATGCTCACACATGTAAATCAGTTGAAGGAGTCACTCATCCTTTATGGGAAGGTTCCATTAGAGATCTTAGCCAGACAAAGTGTGCCTGTTTTCTATTGCTAGATGTCTCATTAATGAACCCTCTGTGATGTTTATGGAGTGAGGAAATGTGTGGGACAGGGCCTGACAGACTGACATCATCATGACTTTCAGTGGTGCTGTACTCGCTTACAAACTGGTCTTTCTGCTATCTCATGTGAGTGTTTTATTTGCAATAAACCCATTATTTTTACATACTATACTGTGGGTCTTGCTCCTTTGTTCCTTTCATGCTTTATATGGTCATGAGTGAAGTTGATGTACCACTGGAGAAGCAACTTATATCATGGTTGTGTAACAGCCAGGTACTAGTGATCTTTTATAACATAGAGATCCCTGATAAAGGAGGCTTTATCACTGGGGAGACACCTTGCAGTAGACTCCTGTGCATTGTCTTGTTTACAAGTAGTGATGGCCAAACGGTTCGCCCGGCGGTCGTTTCGCTGCGAATTTCGGCTGTTCGTGGTCCGCCCGTTCGGCGGACTATTGGCGCCGTTCGCCCGGCGGACTTCCGTGTTTACTGTGTAAAAGAACTTTGACTTGAACTGATGACACATCCATCATGGGGTACAGGACAGCCAATTGAGACATTACAGCACATGGACACTTGAACATTGCCCCTAACTTATAAATAGACCCGATCCGGCGGCAATTTTACATTCTTTCTTCTGTCACCATAGGGAGAAGTTGCTGTGTGGAGCAGGGAGAGATTGCAGCGACCCAAATCGCTAGCTATTTGGTACACAAAAGTTTTTTTCAGGACTGGTATAGGTGTTAGGTGTAGTTCACAGTTCAGGATATAGGTTTGCTGTGCTACTGATTGTTGCAGCAGCCCGAGTGTCTTTTGTCAGTTTAGAGAAAGGGACAGGACGGTGTGTCTGCTGTAGGGACAGTCAGTTTAGTCATTAGCTGTTACTATCAGGTCCACAAAAGTGCTATTCCAGTTATTGTTCCAGTAGCCTCTGTTTTGTCAGTTTATATAGGGACAGGCAGGAAGCAGTGTGTGAGGCAGTGAGGGTCAGTTTATTCAGTAGCTGTTACTATATTAGGTACACAAAGGTTGTTTTCAGGACTGGTATCAGTGGTATGGTAATAGGCTTGTACACGTATAATATTCTTTCTTCCAAATATAGAAAGAATATTATACTTGACTGCTGCCCTTCTGCTGCAGTCTGCTAATCATTCACAACCTACTTGTTCCACAAAGCTCCTTATAAGGACTGGTAATAACCTGGTGTAGGGTGCTATAGTACATAGGGTTGAGTGAGGTACAGTCTGCCATTCTATAAGGACTGGTATAGGGCCACAATACATAGGGTTGAGGTGCACTACTGCTGACCGCTGCCCTATAGTGCAGCAGTCCTTCATCGGTATAGGGACTGACGTACAGTCTGCTAATCACTCACACACAACCTACTTGTTCCACAAAGGTCCTTATAAGGACTGGTAACTTGGTTTGTCTAGGGTGCTACAGTACATAGGTTTGAGTAAGGTACAGTCTGCCATTCTATAAGGACTGGTATAGGTCCACAATACATAGGGTTGAGGTGCACTACTGCTGACCGCTGCCCTATACTGCAGCAGTACTTCATCGGTATAGGGACTGACGTACAGTCTGCTAATCACTCACACACAACCTACTTGTTCCACAAAGGTCCTGATAAGGACTGGTAGGTTATAGGGTACTACAGTACATAGGGTTGAGTGAGGTACAGTTTGCTATTCTATAATGACTGGTATAGGTCCACAATACATAGGGTTGAGGTGCACTACTGCTGACCGCTGCCCTATACTGCAGCAGTCCTTCATCGGTATAGGGACTGACGTACAGTCTGCTAATCACTCACACACAACCTACTTGTTCCACAAAGGTCCTTATAAGTACTGGTAAGGTATAGGGTACTACAGCACATAGGGTTGAGTGAGGTACAGTCTGCTATTCTATAAGGACTGGTATAGGTCCACAATACATAGGGTTGAGGTGCACTACTGCTGACCGCTGCCCTATACTGCAGCAGTCCTTCATCGGTATAGGGACTGACGTACAGTCTGCTAATCACTCACACACAACCTACTTGTTCCACAAAGGTCCTTATAAGGACTGGTAAGGTATAGGGTACTACAGTACATAGGGTTGAGTGAGGTACAGTCTGCCATTCTATAAGGACTGGTATAGGTCCACAATACATAGAGTTGAGGTGCACTACTGCTGACCACTGCCCTATACTGCAGAAGTCCTTCATCGGTATAGGGACTGACGTACAGTCTGCTAATTACTCACACACAACCTACTTGTTCCACAAAGGTCTTTATAAGGACTGGGAAGGTATAGGGTACTACAGTACATAGGGTTGATTGAGGTACAGTCTACTATTCTATAAGGACTGGTATAGGTCCACAATACATAGGGTTGAGGTGCACTACTGCTGACCGCTGCCCTATACTGCAGCAGTCCTTCATCGGTATAGGGACTGATGTACAGTCTGCTAATCACTCACACACAACCTACTTGTTCCACAAAGGTCCTTATAAGGACTGCAGCAGTCCTTCATCGGTATAGGGACTGACGTACAGTCTGCTAATCACTCACACACAACCTACTTGTTCCACAAAGGTCCTTATAATGACTGGTAAGGTATAGGGTACTACAGTACATAGGGTTGAGTGAGGTATAATCTGCTATTCTATAAGGACTGGTATAGGTCCACAATACATAGAGTTGAGGTGCACTACTGCTGACCGCTGCCCTATACTGCAGCAGTCCTTCATCGGTATAGGGACTGATGTACAGTCTGCTAATCACTCACACACAACCTACTTGTTCCACAAAGGTCCTTATAAGGACTGCAGCAGTCCTTCATCGGTATAGGGACTGACGTACAGTCTGCTAATCACTCACACACAACCTACTTGTTCCACAAAGGTCCTTATAAGGACTGGTAAGGTATAGGGTACTACAGTACATAGGGTTGAGTGAGGTATAATCTGCTATTCTATAAGGGCTGGTATAGGTCCACAATACATAGAGTTGAGGTGCACTACTGCTGACCGCTGCCCTATACTGCAGCAGTCCTTCATCGGTATAGGGACTGACGTACAGTCTGCTAATCACTCACACACAACCTACTTGTTCCACAAAGGTCCTTATAAGGACTGCTAAGGTATAGGGTACAACAGTACATAGGGTTGAGTGAGGTACAGTCTGCCATTCTATAAGTACTGGTATAGGTCCACAATACATAGGGTTGAGGTGCACTACTGCTGACCGCTGCCCTATACTGCAGCAGTCCTTCATCGGTATAGGGACTGACGTACAGTCTGCTAATCACTCACACACAACCTACTTCTTCCACAAAGGTCCTTATAAGGACTGGTAAGGTATAGGGTACTACAGTACATAGGGTTGAGTGAGATACAGTCTGCTATTCTATAAGGACTGGTATAGGTCCACAATACATAGGGTTGAGGTGCACTACTGCTGACCGCTGCCCTATGCTGCAGCAGTCCTTCATCGGTATAGGGACTGAGAGTTTTGTCACAGGGTCATTTAAAAAATGACAGGCAGAGGAAGAGGCAGGCCTTTCCGCAGGGGTGGTAGGGGTAGGGCAGGAGCAACAGGCTTGAGCCAAAGTGGGAAGTTGCAGAAGGTGCGTTCAATTACTTTAAAGGACGCACCAGACTTGGTTGAGTGGCTCACTCAGCCTTACTCTTCTGCACCCTCCTCATCCTCTCGATCTGCACCCTCTTCTTCACTCTCTGCTATGTGCACCCCCAAAGACACTACCACCAACAACACCACCACCACCACCACATACCTTCCGCTTGAGTCACAGGAATTATTTTCCGATTCATATCAAGACATTTCTGATGCACAGCCACTCTTGGTATTGGATCAGGAAGAGGAGGTAGCAACAACCACTACTCAGCAGTCTGACGACAGTACCCAGATCAGCCCAGGGAGGAGGTTGGTCCCCCGTGTTGCTGCCTACTCCGAGATCTCTACTTATAGCGGTGGGGAAGGTGACGTCGACGATGACGTGTCTAGTGATGTCACGTGGGTGCCCACAAGAGAGGAAGAGGAGGGGAGTTCAGAGGGAGATATGGACCAGCAGATAGGGAGGAGAAGCAGGAATAACTTACATTGCACAGAAGGGACAAAGACGACTGCAAATGTATCAGGAGCGAGTCATCGACCATGTACGGTCACATCTGGCGCTCCCAGAACACCGGCACATGGCTCTGCAGTGTGGGCTTTTTTTTAACGTGTCCGCTGCTGACAATAGCGTTGCCATCTGCAGTCTTTGCAGTCAACGCATTAGTCGCGGTAAGCCCAACACTCACCTAGGGACGACCGCCTTAAGAAGGCACATGAGCAGCCATCACCGAGCCCAGTGGGAGCAACGGAACACACAAAGCCACACTCCAGGCTCTCACCGTCCAGCCTCGTCTTCTACTTCTCCTTCTCCTCTCTCCTCACAATTGTCCTCCACTCCACCTTCCATCACGCCAAGATCACGTTTTTCTGCAAAAAGGCAGGCTTCCATGGGCCTAATGTTCGAGCGTAAAAAAATGATGACGCTGGATAACCCTCTTGCCCATCGGTTGAAGGCTGGCTTGTCAGAACTCATAGCCCGCCAACTACTGCCATATAAACTGGTGGACTCGGAGGCCTTTCGCAAATTTGTGGCCATTGGAACACCACAATGGAAGGTCCCAGGAAGGAAGTATTTCTCAGAGAAGGGCATCCCAGAGCTATATGGCCATGTTCAGCGGCAAGTGAATGTATCTCTGGTACACAGTGTCGGTGCCAAGATACATCTGACCACAGACACGTGGTCTAGCAAACACGGGCAGGGAAGGTATATCACTTTTACTGCTCAATTTGACAGTTGGTAAAGTGGTGTGTGACAACGGTGCCAATCTGCTTAGTGCATTGAAACAGGGCAAAATCACGCACGTGCCATGCATGGCACACGTCTTAAACTTGGTCGTGCAGCGATTCCTTGTCAAATACCCTGGGGTCCAGGACATCTTGCGGCAGGCAAGGAAAATCTCGGCCCATTTCAGAAGATATTACACGTCCATGGCTCGCCTTGCTGACATTCAGCGGCAACACAATCTGCCGGTCAGACGTCTTATTTGCGATTGCCCGACGTGATGGAACTCAACCTTCTATATGCTTGATAGGCTGCTCCAGCAGAAACGTGCAATTAACGTCTACCTGTATGAACTCTGCGGCAGAACAGGTTCTGGAGAGCTGGGGGTTTTTTCACCGCGCCAGTGGCTGCTCATGCGCGACGCATGCAGAATTCTGCGCCAATTTGAGGAGATCACCAAACTGGTCAGTCGCAGCCATGGCGCCATCAGTGACATGGTACATTATGCCTTTTTTATGGAGTGTGCATTGCGTCGTGTCATTGATCAAGCTGTGGAGGAGCGGGAAGATGAGGAAGTCGCAATGCTGGATGAATTCCCAGGGGGCGCTACTCTATCTGAGTCAAGTCAACAACAGGAGTCTGAAGAGGATTCAGAGGAGGGTGGTGCCGGGGCGGATGAGGAGGAGCAAGGAGAGCATGCTTTAAACCTTTCTGGGATCCCTGTTGTGCGTGGATGGGGAGAGGAGAATGAAGAGGACGACATTATCCTGGATGATGAGCAGGAGCCAGGCCACCACACCGCTTCCACTTTAGTGCAAATGGGGGCCTTCATGCTCCAGTGTTTTAATAGGGACCCCCGTATAAAAAGCATAAGGGTCAAGGACCAGTACTGGGTGGCAACGTACTTAGACCCCCGGTACAAACACAAAATGGCGGAAATGTTACCACCGTCACAGAGGGCTGGCAGAATGGAGCACTTCCAGGCCTTGCTTCGAGAAATGCTGCATTCTGCCTTTGCTTGCGCTGGCAGAGGAGCAATTCCCACTCCCAGAGAAGGAGTTGTGGGTACCAATCCAACAGTGCCTGCAAGAAGAGGCTGGTTTGAAGATGTGTTGGTGACTTCGGATATGAGGTCATTCTTTCAGCCGACCCATCGACAGGTGTCATCTGGATCCAGCATCAGGGAACACCTAGACCGTCAGGTGTCCGACTACATTGGGTTAACGGCCGATGTGGACGCTCTGAGGAGTGATGAACCCCTGGACTACTGGGTGGGCAGGCTTGACCTCTGGCCAGAGCTTGCCCAATTTGTAATCGAACTGTTGGCTTGCCCCTCAACCAGTGTCCTGTCCGATAGGACGTTCAGCGCAGCAGGGGGGATCGTGACCGATAAGCGTACTCGCCTAGCTCACGACAGTGTTAACTACCTCACATTTCTAAAAATGAATGAGGCATGGATCTCGGAGGAATTCAACACATGTGACCAGTAGACCATGTATATGTCTATAAACAATTTTTGTTATCGAGCACAGAGACCTTCTTCATTTGGCTCACTTCCTTGTCCAAAAAAAGCACACCGTACTATATACCCGTACCCTCCTCTTTAAAGAGGTTGAGCGGTGTCATATTTCTACTGGGGCTGCTTATTATGAGGGGCTCCCACCATCCCTGTGCTGTGCTGACATCCTCCTGGGGCTGTACCTCTGCTGTGCATATTATGAGGGGCTCCCACCATCCCTGTGCTGTGCTGACTTCCTCCTGGGGCTGTACCTCTGCTGTGCATATTTTGAGGTGCTCCCACCATCCCTGTGCTATGCTCATTATGAGGGGCTCCCACCATCCCTGTGCTGTGCTGACTTCCTCCTGGGGCTGCTTATTATGAGGGGCTCCCACCATCCCTGTGCTATGCTGACATCCTCCTGGGGATGCTTATTATGAGGGGCTCCCACCATCCCTGTGCTATGCTGACATCCTCCTGGGGCTGCTTATTATGAGGGGCTCCCACCATCCCTGTGCTATGCTCATTATGAGGGGCTCCCACCCTCCCTGTGCTATGCTCATTATGAGGGGCTCCCACCATCCCTGTGCTATGCTCATTATGAGGGGCTCCCACCATCCCTGTGCTATGCTGACTTCCTCCTGGGGCTGTTTACGGTGCAGGTGTCAGTGCTGTATATCACGGTGCTGATGTCAGTACTCTCTATCACGGTGCTGCTGTCAGTGCTGTATATCACGGTGCTGGTGTTAGTGCTTTATGTCACGCTGCTGATGTCAGTGCTCTCTATCATGGTGCTGCTGTCAGTGCTGTATGTCACGGTGCTGGTGTTAGTGCTTTATGTCACGCTGCTGATGTCAGTGCTCTCTATCATGGTGCTGTTGTCAGATCACTCTATCATGGTGCAGGTGTCATTGCTGTATGTCACGCTGCTAATGTCAGTGCTCACTATCACGGTGCTGCTGTCAGTGCTGTATATCACGGTGCTGGTGTTAGTGCTTTATGTCACGCTGCTGATGTCAGTGCTCTCTATCACGGTGCTGTTGTCAGATGACTCTATCACGGTGCAGGTGTCATTGCTGTATGTCACGCTGCTGGTGATCATCTCCTGTACCCTCTTTGCCTACCCTGACCTTCCCTCTCCTCCATTGCCTTCATGTGCTCCACAGTCCTGAATTGTCACAACAATTTCCCATATAAAAAAAGAATGCTTGTAGTTGTCGATCCCAGATTCACCATGTGGTGGGACTATGTTTGCACAGCTATTAATTATTTTGTGGCTGCAAATTTGACCTGTAGGTTTGCGAAGTTAGCCTCCCATTGAAGTCAATGGGGCCCGCCGCGAACGTTCCGGTTCGCGAACTATCGGCCGCATTCGCGGTCCGCGTTCGTGAAACGTCCCGTCGGAAGTTCGTCCATCACTATTTACAAGCACTTTACCTTCCCTGGATTTTGTGCATTTTTTGTTATGGATTTAAAGGGGACTTGTGCCTGTCTTTGTGACACTTATCAATATGTGTATATTCTGGTTTGTTTGATAGATTATATGGTTTGATATTGCTTATTTTTCTTATTAATATGTATGTATTTATTGGTGAGCCTTTTGTGAAAAAACAAAGTGCAGCCCTAAAAATAAAACAATAGGACAGCAATTAACTGAAATTGTTAATATGTGAAACATGTAAATATATAATACAAACATGCAAGGTGCAAATCCAATATTCACATGTGTAAAAAAGACAAGTCGGTGAAGGTAGAATTTGAAATAAAAATACACAAAATAAATGAACTTCCAAAGAGGTGTGTCCATCAAATATGTAACTTATGAGTCCTCAATAGAAATGGTGATGGTGCAACAATATAAGTCTGGCTATGAGACTGTTGAGACAGGAAGGTCTTCTGTTAAAAAATATGTTGGACCCATTTGCCAGGGACCGAGGGTCAATCAGGCTCGTATAGGCCGAACGCCTCAGGATTAAAAGTTGGCTGGAAGATGATCAGTTCAAACAGGGTAGGTCCACTTATCAGCAGTATAAATTTACTCAAAGGCCCAGAATTCGGATAACTCTCCTGTGAAAAAATGGGACTACCACCCAATGGGAGAGTCGTCTGGAGGCCAGTAGTAAGTGAAGCAATAGGCTCAGTCAAACTGGTTTGTAAATAAGAAAATAATGGAGAGGCTCCATATGGTGCAGGTCAAAAACAGGGATATTTATTCTTAAAAAGTACAATGCATCAATGATAGATGAGTATGAGAAAATACTTGGTGATCACAAGTTGGAAGCAAGCAAAGAGTGTGAGATTTTTGTCTACAATCCACGCCGGTATTCTAAGGTGTGGAAAGGTGAGGACAGAGACAGTTAAGAAATTAGAAAATTAGACATTAGAAAACTGGAATAATGCAGAGGAAGCATTTATGCCTTGAACGATCAGTCTGTGTCTTGTAAAATATATTTCTGGTGAATGTGCAATCCACTGGGTGCTTGGTGATTGGATTGGGTGGTGGAAAACATTTCATGTTTCACTATCTATAACACTTGGTTTTGGACTTTAATAGTGAAGGACATTCGGTGCTCTACAAACTATTATTAACTTGTCTCTTCCCATAGTTATCTAGTTTATAAAACCCTACTAGGCACACTGATATAAAGTTACTTATGAAAACACACACATTGCTGCTAGTAAAACACTATCTTATTTATTTCCCAAGAAATTAGGAAAGCTAACATAAAGTATTAAAAAGACATTACAATATCACAAAGCTTACAATCAGAACATATAATACAAGAATATGAAAGATACTTATCACACTGTCCTCCGTGAGGCTTTGCTGCATTGGCTAGGCTCAGACCAGGAGAGGGCCTTCACCATGAGGTTTAGGCCGGAGCCATCATCCAGATTAGGCCTCGAGATGGCCGAATCATCCTGTCAGCAGAAAACACATGGCAAGCTCTTGCGGCGAACAGAGAGAGAGCCTTGTCTGTGTGTGAGCCTTTTCATTCAAACATACACGCCCACTCGTAGCCACCCCCATTTGCCTTCCATCCAATAGATTTCGCCAAGAGGTAATCCTTCACATGTATGCCCATTCTTCAGGAAGCATGCTGTATTGTCCACTATGATCAGTGCCTCTATTAACGATGAGCCGTCTAGCTACATCTTATTCCCTTTGAAGCCTGCAATCACGCCTATCACAGCAGGTGGGTTTGAGCCAAGCTATTGTTCTTCTGATTACAAAGCTTTCATGTGCTTCATTCAACTGAGGCTAAGTGACTATCTCAATCATGAACAAATACCAGAAGTATTATATGAATTCAATCCAACAAATAGTAAGACTTACCATGGATTTGTTTAATATACAGTATATGCCTTGTGATTAGAGTATATTTGCACTAATATGTTGTGATTATCTTATTTTTTTGTTTTGTTTTTATTTTGAATTTGTTTGAATTAATTTCACATATTGATAACTTTGCTTATTTCCTCATCGATACACACATATTTATTTTGGTTGCACTGCAATTATTTATTTATACATACCCATCAGGATTTATGCCAATCCTTAAGCCAGCTATAGCTGGTTTGAATCTCAACCAGCAGAAACTGGACAAGATTTGAATCATGTATTCATTCAATCATGTAATCATGTAAGTCTTCCTGAAGATGTAAACAAAGAAACGTACGTTGAGGCAGTACCCGGTCAAGTTTTTTTGCCTAGACCATTTCCGGTGTGACTGGTTGTTGGTGTGAGCCGGTGGAACATACGCCATCTATAGAGGTAGGCGCGGAGGTGACTCCACACATCACTCTTTCTGACAAGCCAGCAGCCCCAGTGCCTGGATAGGCACTTTTAAATGTAAGGATCCATTTGACTACATTTTTATCACTTGATTTTATCATTAAAACTGTATTTCACTATGGATGTTTCTTGCTCTTTTTGTATATCTCCATTCCATCACACATGAGCAGGCACTATCTTGCAAAGGCGCTGTTTGACTATCTTTCTTAGGAAAGAAGCAGATCACTTATCCATTCACTTCTGGGTGTCCAATTTTCCTAAGTTTGGTGAAGGATCACATAATCTTTGTTGGAAAACATTGTTATATTTGGAAGATTGCTTTTTTTTTTTGTGGACCTGTATGATGATTTTTTCCACTGATGTGGTTTTATATTTGATTTGTCACTTTGTTGGAACTTTATTTACTCACATATTTTTTGTCCAGGTGGACGACCTGAATCATCACTTTTTTATGTGAATTTTTATATGATTTTTCAATTTATTGTTTGGTATGGGATTATTAATTAATGAATATCACTAATCACAGCGCCCCCTATACTCACTTTTTCACATATCATCTGCTACTACCAACCTCTGCATCACCTACGCCCAACCTCTGAACTCACTTACACTTGACCCCTGAACGTTGTGTCACTTACTACTGGAACCCCTGCACTCTGTTTCCTTTTAAGCCACAGCCAGTATTCAGTACAATGAACATTACACCCAATTTTGCTGCCGCGCTTGGCGCTGCACTTTTTCTCAACTGCGGGAGCCCAATCTTGGACACAGGCCCATTACTTTCAGAAAATGCCCCTGATCTGAGCTCATCATTGCATATCCATTCCAGATGCTTGTATGTGACATCACATACATCACATAAATACACATACATCACATGCACGTGGGCTGGATGGGAGAGATGGATCAGTGGGAATGAGTGTGCCAAGACAGGTAGATGTGTCTCATTTCTGCTTTCTTGCACCACTCTGCTTATCGCGCATATCATAGATGAGAAGAGGGTACAGCAGTGGAGTAGATGAGTAGGAGGGTACAGCGGTTGGGGCAGATGACCAAGGGGGGGTTAGCGGTGGGACAGAAGAGCACGGTATACGATGGTGGGCAGAGTGCAGGGGGTACAATGGTGGAACAAATGAGAAGAGGGTTCGGGGTGAGACAGAAGAGCAAGAAGGTTACAGTGATGGGGCAAATGGGCAGGGGGTTACAGTGGTAGGACAGTGGTGCGGGGGGGTTCAGTAATGGACCAGATGAGAAGGGGTTACACTGGTGGGGCAGAAGACCAGGGGGTACAGAGTTGGGGCAGTTGTGCAGGGGGGTACAGTGCCAGGGCAGAGGAGAAAGGAGGTACATTGGTGGGACAGATGAGCAGGGGGTTACAGTGGTGGGGCAGAAGAGCAGGGGGTACAGAGGTGGAGCAGAAGAGCAGCCCCAGAAGTGAGACAGATGTGACGGAGGTTGGGCAGATGAGAAAGGGGGTTACAGTGGTGGGAGCGATGAAAAAGGGGTTTAGTGGTGAGACAGAAGAAGAGTGGTACAGCAGTGGGGCAGATGTTCAGGGGGTACATTGGTTAGGCAGAAGTGCAGGAGGTACAGTGGTGGGAGAGATGAGAAGGGGGTTCAGCGGTGAGACAGAAGAGCACGGTACATTACAGTGTTGTGCCAGAAGAGCAGGGGGTACAGTGGTGGAGCAGATTGCAGGGAGTGGCGGGACAGATGAGAAAGGGGGTTCATTGTTGGGGTAGATGAGCAGGGGGTTAAAGTGGTGGGACAGAAGAGCAGGGTGGTACAGTGGTGGGGCAGATGTGCAGGTGGTTAAAGTGGTGGGACAGATGAGCAGAGGGTACAGAGGTGGGGCAGATGTGCAGGGTAGTAAAGTGATGGGGACAGATGAGAAGTGGGGTACAGTGGGGGACAAATTTGAGGGGATACAGCGATCTGAGGTGTGAAGATGCATGAATTGGGGCTGATCTGAGGACTGGAAGTATAGGAATTGGGACTTATCTAAGGCATGACAGTGCAGGATGTTAATTAGTCACATTACTCAAGTAGTTTAACCTCCCTGGTGGTATGATTATGTCAGGAATTGTATACCAAATTTGGTGTTATGTATTATAGGCCTATAATTCTTAGTAATTACTTACTTAAACCTGACCAAACAAGACTCTAGTAGACATCCCAGATGTGATAAAGTTTTGAAACACAAATTCATGAATTATAATCTAATAAATAATATAATTTTATTCAATAATGCAATGTGAAATAATGAAATGTGTCAAACAAAGAAAATGCAATAAACATCCTGAGTGTGATACATTTTGAAACAAGGTACAGCACACAGTCCAACATCACAATCAGGACAATGGAACCGGCTTTCTTTTCGGACTTTCTTTCCATTACTATCTCTCTTTGAACAGCAAACCACACACATCCTGGTAGGTGCTGCCTTTTTTGCGGTTGGCGGTATGTAGTCCATAAAGTGACGACCTGTTAGGCGTTCTGGGTTGGCAACGTCAACAGCACGTCGTCCAGATCTGTTTACAGCTACTGATGGCTTCTAGTGTTTGACAAAAATCTGCTCAGCCACCTTCCAGATAAAATCAGCATGAACAAGAGGCTTGTCACCGCCAACCGCAAAAAAGGCAGCACCTACCAGGATGTGTGTGGTTTGCTGTTCAAAGAGAGATAGTAATGGAAAGAAAGTCCGAAAAGAAAGCCGGTTCCATTGTCCTGATTGTGATGTTGGACTGTGTGCTGTACCTTGTTTCAAAATGTATCACACTCAGGATGTTTATTGCATTTTCTTTGTTTGACACATTTCATTATTTCGCATTGCATTATTGAATAAAATTATATTATTTATTAGATTATAATTCATGAATTTGTGTTTCAAAACTTTATCAAATCTGGGATGTCTACTAGAGTCTTGTTTGGTCAGGTTTAAGTAAGTAATTACTAAGAATTATAGGCCTATAATACATAACACCAAATTTGGTATAAAATTCCTGACATAATCATACCACCAGGGAGGTTAAACTACTTGAGTAATGTGACTAATTAACATCCTGCACTGTCATGCCTTAGATAAGTCGTAGAATATATGAATTCCAAAGGTATTGTTCCAGAGGATGCCGAAAAATCTTTTTATAATATTTTTTTTGCTGTTTGCGCATAGCCGGATAAAATGTAATTGCCTGATCGGCTCTGTCGACACCTGCAATTATAGTCTATCATGACTTGCGGCTTCAGCACATCTTTCCCACCTTTTGTGTGGACCATGACAGTGGAGGTATTGTGCACAGTGCTCATGAGATACAAGTCCTTCTTGTCTCGCCATCACATTGCCATCATCTTACCCTTCTGCCAGGCAACCATTTCTCAGGTTTTTTAGTTTTTTCTTGGCAAACATAGATGGCATGTCACGTCGGTTAGGCCTAACGGTACCATAGGCATCAGTCTTGTTTTGTAGCAAAACCTCAAACAATTCCGGAGAGGTGTAGAAATTGTCCATGGTCACACAATATCACTGGTTCAGCAATGGCTCCAGCAGTGTAAGGACTGATGATGTGGCCATCCCATAGCCGCTGTACCTGGGGTTGAACTTTGTGCCTTTACCAGTGTAAATGACCGAATTCCAGACGTACCCAGTGGATGACTTGCAGAGCATGTAGGATTTGATGCCAAACCGTGCTCTTTTGGATGCAATAAACTGTATCCAGCTTAGGCGTCCCTTGTAGGCCATCAAACTTTCATCCACGCTGACGTCCCTTTCTGGCACCTAGGTCTGCTGAAAATTGGTCACGATAATTTGGCATACCTCCCAGATTTTTTTTAGTTTGGGTGCAGGATGCGTGGCCTCATCAAACTCTTCATTGTTTGTGAAGTGGAAATACTTCATGATGAGGGAAAACCGGTATTCGGAGATCACGGTGCCAAAAAACTGAGTTAGCAGTAATTTATTGGTAGACCATTACCATTTCTGGAGAGGCTTCCCCAACACACCCTGAAGAATGATGAGTCACAGAAATTGCCAGATGTCCTCTTTGGTCACCGGTTCCCACTTTCTGCTTTGGGAAAACCTGGCATGCAGCGTAGCGGATTGCTGCTCTTGGTAGTGATTTGTCTCTGTGACAATTTTTTCAATTACCTCCTCCGTGAGGAATAATTGCAGGTATGCCAGAGGGTTATCACACTCGACATCTACCTTCATCCCAGGTGATCCAGTGAAGGGGAATCTTGGCGGTGCTACCTGGTCCGTATCGCAGTCAATAGGGCACCAAGTGTGCACATCGCTGAGGTCAGGTGCAGGATCATCAACACTGTCACTTGCCAGATCCGTGTCAGTTTCAGACAACAAATCTCCCCATGACTCACTATCTCTCAGTTCTGCAAGCAACTCTGTGTCACTGCCGCTGTCATTCAGCTGGTCCAAAGGCGATTTTGTAGCGAAGTGTCTCTTTTTTGATGCCATATTAGATATATTTTATTGGAGGCAAGGGGCACTGTCAGTTATCAGTCAGATAAAGAGATGATACAGTGTAATCCTCTTTTGATGTGTTTGTGTTATTTTTTACTTTTTTAAATTCCCGCCCAGCTCCGCTCGCATGCGCCTCTGATGCTCACAGGGAACGGAACCAGGAAGTGAGATGCCAGTGATCTTGCCGGCGATCACGCTGGTGATCACAGGGGAGGACAGCGGAGGACAGTGGAGAACATCGCTGGAGTGCCAGGAGAAGTTAAGATCTCCGCTGGCAGCTCTGCAATGTTACCCCGAGCGTGACTCGGGGTTACTGCTCCTGGAAGAGAAAATCAACCCAGAGTCACGCTGGGGAGGTTAAAGCATTTACTTTTCGTGATTGAGAGAGTGAAGAAAACAATTTTTTGTTAAAATTTATTTGAAAACATTTTTTGCTACATTGTGCTCAAAAGTTTGCCTACCCCTGGACACATTTCATTCACACAGTATTTGTTTTTTAACACCTTTGAACTTATTTGATAACAGAGTTTTTATTTTAGAACTTTTTGTTTTTCAGACTTTGTTTCACTGGTTTGTTTAAATTTGTTGTCACTTTTTATCCATTTGTTTATATACATAGGGTATTCAAACATTCACTTCATGAGGTTTTGCATGGAAGTTTATTGACAGCGCACATGTATTTTTTTATTCTTTAGTATCCCAACTTTCCAGGGATTTTATGGTGCAGCAATCTTTTGAACACATCGACCAAGTGCATCCTTTTTAAGTGTAAATGAGGTAAAGCTTCACTTTGCAAAGAATACTCAAGCACTCAAAAGTAAAATAAAAAAACAGAATTTTGCTTGTACATTATTGGATGATAGAAACCAGCAGATCTTCCCCTTTTCAAAACTTCCCCTCAGATCTAGAGCAAATGCACTTAAAGTGCACTAGTACTGCACATGCAGTGCACAGTGTATTTGCCTTTAGTAAATCAACCCTGTTTCAATATGCAGGATGGCCCTACATTAAACATTTCCCAAATGTGTCTACTGATGAGTAATTGCAAAAACAATTGGTGTAGCAGCTAGATACTGCTGGAGCAGTATAATACACCACAAATATAAGGCACTATCAGAATTGACCATAAAAAAATCATAAATTTGTCATCTGAGAAGCAATTGTGGAAATATGAGGTGCGGAACCCTGACATCACTAAAACAGCAGAATACACCATAAACAATGAGGTGTAATGCAGTAATGACTCGGCATACAAATATTTCACAAATTTGACAGCTGAGGAACAAGTTCAGAAACATTAACTGTGGCAAGAGATGTTAAGGAATGGTGAGACAGTGGAGACAGGCAAGGGTAATGGTGGCAGGAGATGGTAATAATATCAGTCCAGCAGTGGGAGATAGTGTTGCTGCATGGTATACTGTAATATTGTTTTTGGGGCCAGATTAAAAGAAAAAAAATGTAATCTTTAACATCAACTGTAGCTGTTTGGTACTCATGGCTGATCCAGGACTGCTTCACTTTTGAAAGGCGAGCTGTCTGGGAACAAGCTTTTTTTTCTGTCACAAAACCACCCACCTCTTAAAAAATGCTTGTTTTGAAAGGACACTGAAGGCAGGGCAGCCCAGCAACTTCCACTTATGTTGGGAAAACCTGGGCAACAGGTCTAGCTTTAACTCGCCGTAGGTAAGTGGGGCATCCATTTTCAAAATGTCCATAACTGCCCTTGACCCAGTGTAATCACTGATCATATAGGTTATACACTGTTTATAACTGCTTTTGCAGCCAGGCCTGAACAATGAAAATTGAAAAAGCAGCCACCATCTCTTCTGCTCCATGTAGGGGAATCCCAACATTTTCTAGGAATGCTGTTAAGAGGTTCCTTTAAAGCACCTCTTGCAAATGACACATTGTTTGCTTCCTCTGTGATGGCAGGATGATCACTGAAATTTTCCATTTTATAAAGTGGATTACAAAGAGTTGCCAGTCAGCTTTGGTTCTTCTCCTTGATGACTAAAATTACTTGCATAGGCAATGCAGCACGAATGAGCCCCTCCACAGCAAATTTCCACTGGCAGAGAATGTTGGTGAGGTCAATGGTTTCCTCAACCATTTTACCCCATTCATATACAATACCCAGTGTTTCAAAGTTGTGAAAAAACTTACCCCTGAAAGCTTTCTCCATGTCCTCTTTCTCTTAATTGCCAACATCCAAACACTTTTCCTCCTTGTGCCTTTCAATTGATTGGTGCTGCCTCACAAGGACAGAGCCAGGACAGAGCAAGCCCTGAGGCAGCTGTTCTCTCCACTCTTCTGTAAGCTGCCCCTGGATGATATTCTGCCTCTCGTATGTGGAGCCTTTCTCTTAGGTCTCTTTCATACATGTGGACCATTCAGGTCTGTCTGTCAGTTTTCCTGAATGGATGCTCCGTGTAGCTTTATGGAGCGATGGATGTCAGCGGTTACATGTTCACTGACATCCGATCCGCTCCTGTAAATCCAGATGGATGGAAACGCTATTTTCCATCCGTCTGGCGGATTGGATGAAACCGTACAGATGGATCTGTTTTCATCCGATCCCCCATAGAGGAGAGCAGGGCTCTGACAGGTCCATCTGTGCACACCGTGTCATCTGCTGACTCAGTGGGGATCAACGGAGAGATCCCTGCTGAGCAAGCAGAGTCAGTGAAAATGGACAGACATGTGTGAAAAGAGCCCTTACTTTTCTCCTCCATATTTCAGGCTCCCCAGTACAGTCTGCCACATCATTGTTGCCACGCACCTCATTGCTTAAGCCCACTTGGCAGTAGGCTGTAGGAACATTAATAGCAATTGATTCTCCCTGCCTGTTTCCCCTCCTCTCTGCTATTCCTCAAAATCGAATCAAATTAATTCTGGTGCATCTTCCTGCAACAAATGACCAATGGTGTGCTCAAATAAGTCAACCAACTCCCCAATGCCAGTTTGTGGGGCTATAGTAGAAGTAGATGCTAAAGAGGAGAAAGAAGAGAAAGTGTGCTAGTCCACACCTGCTAGAAGAAGGATAGAAAGATTAAGAATGCTTGGTTATCCACCCACCACTTTCTCTGCATGCTCCAGCTCTACAAAGTACCCATTGCCAAAAAAAGGCTGACATTCCTGCCTCTCAATGATGCAGCTCAACCACCACTTCAGCCAGTGGATGCATAACCCTTTTGCTTCCTAGTAACTGCTTGTAAAGAATCTCTGCTTCTTCCTTTGGACCTCCCAGGCATGCTGAAACTAGGGGATTTCCTTAACCAAACTTTTCTTTTGGATATAGTTACACAATTATCATTACTCTTTTCACCATAAAGGCTATCATCAACTTTCAGGGAAAACTTCCCTAACCAGTGAGAGGTAGAGCCAATGCCCATGGGCTCCCCAGGCTAACTTCCCACCAAGTTATTTTCTAATACGTTATCAGTGAAACAGGTGAATCTATCTCCCATAAACTTTAATACATTTATATATATATATATATATATATATATATATATATATATATATATATATATATATATATATATATATATATATATATATATATATATACATGTATATAAATGTATTCAAGTTTATATATGTATATAAATTATTCCATATTTTCCGAAGGCCCTGATGAAGCGGTTTACTCCACAAAACGCATAGGCCAATTTCTCTGACTTTCTAACCAGGATTCACAACACCTTGGATAAGACACACTGTAACGTTGGTTTTAACAATGTTTGTTTTTGAATATTTTAACCTTTTCATGTATATGTTAACTAAAATTGTGTATATTTTTGTTTATTTTTTTGCTGATTTGTGCATTTCTTATAACCCTATATTGTACATGCAAAGTCCCATCCAAACTCTTTATCTGTTTTTGTATGTGCCTTAACTGAATAGCAGCTATGGCAATAAGGGGTAGAGGTTGTGGTGTTTTGGTGCACTCAACACTTGTGATTTTGTGCAGTAAACTGGACTGCAATAATGTGCAGTAATTTGCAGCTAACAAAGGGCATATTTCCCTCTGTCACCAGCAAGCTAATGCTGTTGAGTAAAAAAATAATAAATAAATAAAAGAAGAATCCTATCAAAATAATATAAAATTTACACCCCCCACACCCATAAGGAAAAAAATAACTAAATCCCAAGCATCAGCCGTAATAAATTGTAACCCTAACCTCTTAAACCCATCATCCACAATCCACAAAAATTAAACCCTCTGTGATGCTCAGCGAGCAGTACTACCTTATCAGAGTTAAAACAGACAACTGATATATTGAATCCTTACTGCCTGCTTAAGGCCACTTTCACATTAAGGCACTGTACAGGCATTTTTGTTAAAAAAATAGCACCTGTAAAGTGCCTTCGAACTGCCTCTTCTGCAGTCCCAGTGTGGAAGCCCGAGTGCTTTCACACTGGGGCAGTGCGCTTGCAGGACAGGAAAAAAAGTCCTGCAAACAGCATCTTTGGGGCAGTGGAGGAGCAGTGTATACACTGCTCCTCCACCGCCCCTGCCCACTGAAATTAATGGGTGCTTTGAAAGCAGCACTAAATGGGCGCGTTTAACCCCTTTTTAGCCTCATCTGGGGGTTTAAATGCACTGCTTTAATAGCCGTAAAGCACCGCTAAAACTAGCAGCACTTTATCACTAACGAACCCGCCACTTCAGTGTGATAGTGGCCTTAGCCCTGAAAAGGCTGAAGCACCACCCTGCAAGTGCATATATTGAACAAGAAGTTAGAGTCTGGTCCCCATTTACCAGTCAACACCCAATCCACTATTGGAGAGTGTCTCTTTGGCCCCATTGTGATGAACAGAAACCTTTTCAGCCCTGTGAAAAATGATTCGCCATGAATCATTTTCAGAGGGTCAGCAAAGGCTTCTACCTGTTAGAATGAAGCCCAAGAAAAAAACATCAAATAGTGGCCTGGGTGTTGGCTTCAAGAAGGAGAGTACCAAATTCCTGGTTAAAACTCTCTCTTCTCTAATATTTGTTACCTTGAAACCCTTAAAGCTATATACACAATATTTTATTTGGTAAAAAACAATTATTTTTAAATATTAGAACAATACATGTCTTTCTTTTCAATTAAATATACTGCATTAATTGTTACATAGTCAATTATAGAATCGTCATTAATCTTTTTCTTGCAAATAATATTTAAATATTTTTCTAAAAATAGATTTGCAAGTTTACTGGTAAAGTTTTCTTTGGTGTTTAGTTTTTACTACAATTAAAATGATTAGCTCTTCAAAAAAAATGTGAAATGACCTTTTCTGTTTTCAAAGCCTCTTTAAGATGACCACAGTGACAAAGTCTATTAATACAATCATTAGCTTTCCATTGAAACTGGAGGTCCAGAATTCTTCTGGTCACAAGCTGACAGCTCATAAAGTGATTATCTTAATAGCAAATGTGTTTAATAAATTAAGAAAAACTCTTTGCTGTGATTGTTCTCTGATCTTTGTTTGCACCCTTTCTGATTATGAAGTGGTATTCACACAGATCGTTAAGGCTTATTACTGTTGTTTATATTCATATGCGTCTGATATGCATATCAAAATATATTAGAAAATACATGGCATATTAAAAAAATGTGCAATTTAAACTGAACTGGTTCCATCAAAATATATAGTACTAATAAAAAGTAGGGTCAAAAAGAATGTCACAGAATAAAATACAATAACACAATATTAGTGTTATGTTAGTAATTGTATAACTGTAAAGTCAAAAAACAAAACCTGGGCAACAGAAAAAAGATACGAGAAAAAATAAAGGCCAATGCAATAAGATGCACAAGTTATTTTAACTACATTATCGATTTTACCTTATGATAAATTTCAATTTTAAATTTACAAACATAAATATTGCAATAGTGTTGTATTGTGCCACATACAATTTATATTTTACTACTGTAAATCTCCCTGAAAACCTGATGTTTTTTTATCAGTCTATGTTTGTCTCATGAATATTATATCTCTACTTTCAAAGGCTTCTTTTCCTGTCCTCTTCAATAGACACCTTATTAAATCTTACAATTACCACCAGTCAGAAGACAACTATATATTAAGGAATGATAGCATGTGTGATACTCTTCATGAATTGATGACAAAGAGAAGGTAGAAGGACAAATGAGAGAACAAAGAACAGGGAGACAGACAAATGTAAAGGAAGAAAAAAAAGAAAAGAAAAGGAGAGAGATCATCACAGTTGTATAGAGCACATGGTGTCCATGAAAAAAACTGCTTTTAAAATTAAGTTTCCCTTATTTGGGTGTTTTCAATTTAAAAGAACTGAGAAAAACATAATAAGCAAGTGATTTTTGTTTCATTCATCAGAACACAGACAGTGAACCTTTACAGGATATTGTTAGATTAATACATTTTTATCTAAGACCACTTTGTGCTCAAATTCTGTCCTCCTCAAAATAACAGTACTACAAATTTCAGAATATTTATTTGTGACCCACTGCAACACTGCTGATGAAGATGCCCATTAATATATCCCAAGCTAATTTTATTATTCTCCCAATTCTGTGAGTCTACCTTTCGTTTTTTTTTATTTACAAGCCCTAATAAAAAGGGATATTTGAACCTTTGAAACATTTTGGCTATATCCATGAGTTTTATTGAGACTATTTTAATAGAATAAATGTGGACTCCTAAATTTGGACTCACTTCTGGTGAGGCACGTCTATTATTTCCTTTTTATCCAGTACTTATCCAGTACTGTTGTTTACACTTGTTTTCTGTCATTCTAGGAGAGAGAACAGCTGGAACAATGGCACAGCCAGTCCTGACATCTGACCTTTGATATATCCTACTTGTGGCCAGTTGGCATATCATAGTACTGCATACAGTATGTCTGACTAGAATAGCAGTGGAGGAGTTTGCTTACTTAGTGGGAGGAACTAAAAAAAATCTCAAAACAAGTACTACTGTGACACAATTCAGTAAAAATTTACCAAGGCCAATGCCATTCCATCTACTGTGATTTATTTTTGACAGAAGTCCTGTTCACTAAGGGAACTGTGAACTAAGCCAACCAAAACTGATATGTAAAGGTTTGTTTAAAAACAATAAAAAATAAACAAACATGTCATACTTACCTCCTCTGTGAAGTTTATTTTGCACAGAATGGCCCATATCCCCCTCTTCTGGGGTCCCTCAGCGGTGCTCTTGGCTCCTCCTCTTCTTGAGTGCCCAGTTGGAGAGCCATTCTTCCTCAGGTCACTCATGCGGGCATGCTCCAGTGTCCTGCTGCTGCGTCCATTCACACAGAAAACAGGACTCGAACCTGCCAATGGCTGCTCTGCTATCAATCTATCCAATCAGGATCAGGACCCAAGACACCGGCTGACACTGGTGTGCTCGTCCCCGTCGCTGGAAAGACCGGGTTCAGGTAAGTAAAAGGGGGGCTCTGGGGAGGCTGCTGCATCACAGGAGGTTTTTCATCTTAATGCATAGAATGCATTAAAGTGGTTGTCTACCCATTTTTTTTTTTTCCTACAGTTACGCCTATAAAAAGCCTTACCTGAAGGTAAAATGAGTAGCTCCTAAACCTGTACGATTTAGGAGATATTCACTTTGCATGAAGCAGCTGACGTCAATGGCTCATTGCACTGTGGATGCCCAGCCCTTGCCGGGAAGGATACTCGCATACATGCGTGGGAGTGACATCATTGCGGCTCCAGACACTCACAGCACCGGAGTCACGAACCATCCATAGGTCGTGGTTCATTCATAGAAGCTATAGTACAGCATTAATGGATGGAAGTTGGGGACAGAAAGGACAGGCATAGTCAGCATTTTTGATGAGTGCATATGACAAGTCTCTGGATTTTATTAACCTCTGCAACACCATAAGACTATGGCAGCAGGGGAGCTGGAGGATGGAAGATTTAGATGGACTTCACTAGACATGTGCATTCGTTTTCGTCCGAATGCATTTTCGTCCGAATTTCAGCTATTTTCGTTTTCGTTTTGACAAACGATAACGAAAGCACAAAATCCGAAAAACGAAAGATCCGACATAAATAAATGCTTTATTTTCGTTTTCATTGTTACAACAGTTCGATATAGAATAGGAGATTCGACATGACTCTGACGATAACAATCTGTCTATAGAACCTGTGGTCGAATGTGCTTAACCTTACCTCTATTAGTCCAAGATTATATAGAGAAAATATTCGACAGAGAAAAAAGATTTGACAGAGAGAAAAGATTCTGCAAGTTACTGTCCTAAAAAGTGTTTGGGGACCCGGGTCCTGCCCCAGGGGACATGTATCAATGCAAAAAAAAGTTTTTAAAACGGCCGTTTTTTCGGGAGCAGTGATTTTAATAATGATTAAAGTGAAACAATAAAAGTGTAATATTCCTTTAAATTTCGCAGGGGGGGGTTGTCTATAGTATGCCTGTGAAGGGGCGCATGTTTCCCGTGCTTAGAATTGTCCCTGCACAAAGTGTCATTTATGCAGGAAAAAAAGTCCTTTAAAATCACTCGCAGCTATTATGAATTGTCGGCTCCCGTAATACAGAGAACACTCATTGAAAGTCATTGATAAAAAAATAAATAAATAAATAAATAAAAAAGCGTGGGGGTCCCCCAAATTCAATTTCCAGGCCCTTCAGGTCTGGTATGGATATTAAGGGGAACCCTGCCTCAAATTTAAGAAAAAATTTGACGTGGGGTTCCCCCTAAATATCCATAACCAGACCCTTCAGGTCTGGTATGGATATTAAGGGGAACCCCGCATCAAATTTAAAAAAAATTTGACATGGGGTTCCCCCTAAAAATCCATACCAGACCCTTTATCCGAGCACGCAACCTGGCAGGCCGCAGGAAAAGAGGGGGGGACGAGAGAGCGGCCCCCCCTCCCTCCTGAACCGTACCAGGCCACATGCCCTCAACATTGGGAGGATGCTTTGGGGGTCCGTGACCCCTCAAAGCACCTTGTCCCCATGTTGATGAGGACAAGGGCCTCATCCCCACAACCCTGGCCGGTGGTTGTGGAGGTCTGCGGGCGGGGGGCTTATCAGAATCTGGAAGCCCCCTTTAACAAGGGGACCCCCAGATCCCGACCCCCCCCTGTTTGAAATGGTAAAGGGGTACAAAAGTACCCCTACCATTTCACAAAGAAAGTGTAAAAAATTGTTAAATAAAACAAACACACTTTTGAAAAATTCCTTTATTAAAAATAAAAAAAAGATTCCAGCGGCGGTAATCCACTCTTGCTATCCAGCGACGGACGGTCAGCTCTCCATCGATGTCTAATGTCATCCAGCGCAGCGCAGCATCCTTCTTCTGTCTCCGTGGAGGAGACACTACAGGCATTCCGGCGGCTTGACGTTTCTTATATAGGGTGGGCGGGGCCACCCGTCACCTGACCCCGCCCCCCTCTGACGCAAGGGGAAACCCAGGGTTCCCTGTGACGTAGGGGTGACCCGCACCCCTCTGATGTAACACAGGCAGGTTTCCGTTACATCAGAGGGGGGCGGGGTCACCCATACGTCACGGGGAACCCCGGGTTTCCCCTTGCGTCAGAGGGGGGCGGGGTCAGGTGACGGGTGGCCCCGCCCTCCGTATATAAGAAACGTCAGCGCCGGAATGCCTCCAGTGTCTCCGTGGAGGAGACAGAAGAAGGATGCTGCGCTGCGCTGGATGACATTAGACATCGATGGAGAGCTGACCGTCCGTCGCTGGATAGCAAGAGTGGATTACCGCCGCTGGAATCTTTTTTTTATTTTTAATAAAGGGATTTTTAAAAAGTGTGTTTGTTTTATTTAAACATTTTTTACACTTTCTTTGTGAAATGGTAGGGGTACTTTTGTACCCCCTTACCATTTCAAACAGGGGGGGGCTGGGATCTGGGGGTCCCCTTGTTAAAGGGGGCTTCCAGATTCTGATAAGCCCCCCACCCGCAGACCTCCACAACCACCGGCCAGGGTTGTGGGGATGAGGCCCTTGTCCTCATCAACATGGGGACAAGGTGCTTTGAGGGGTCACGGACCCCCAAAGCATCCTCCCAATGTTGAGGGCATGTGGCCTGGTACGGTTCAGGAGGGAGGGGGGGCCGCTCTCTCGTCCCCCCCTCTTTTCCTGCGGCCTGCCAGGTTGCGTGCTCGGATAAAGGGTCTGGTATGGATTTTTAGGGGGAACCCCACGTCAATTTTTTTTTAATTTGACGCGGGGTTCCCCTTAATATCCATACCAGACCTGAAGGGTCTGGTTATGGATATTTAGGGGGAACCCCACGTCAAATTTTTTCTTAAATTTGAGGCAGGGTTCTCCTTAATATCCATACCAGACCTGAAGGGCCTGGTAATTGAATTTGGGGGACCCCCACGCTTTTTTTTTAATTTATTTATTTATTTATTTTTTTATCAATGACTTTCAATGAGTGTTCTCTGTATTACGGGAGCCGACAATTCATAATAGCTGCGAGTGATTTTAAAGGACTTTTTTTCCTGCATAAATGACACTTTGTGCAGGGACAATTCTAAGCACGGGAAACATGCGCCCCTTCACAGGCATACTATAGACAACTCCCCCCTACGAAATTTAAAGGAATATTACACTTTTATTGTTTCACTTTAATCATTATTAAAATCACTGCTCCCGAAAAAACGGCCGTTTTTAAAACTTTTTTTTGCATTGATACATGTCCCCTGGGGCAGGACCCGGGTCCCCAAACACTTTTTAGGACAGTAACTTGCAAATTAGCCTTTAAAATTAGCACTTTAGATTTTGAACGTTGGAGTCCCATAGACTTTAATAGGGTTCTAAAGTATGCTATATAGTTAGCTCCGTCGAATCTTCTTTATACATTCGACAGACACCATAAGCCTTCCAAGACAGATTCGACCGTAATTCATGTGGATTTTCGGACGAATGCAATTTTTGAACGAAAAACGAAATAAATAAAAACGAATTTCGGGAGTAACTAAATAAATTAAGTTTTCAGACGAAAACGAAATTCCGAAACGAAATATTTTACTCTGCACATGTCTAGACTTCACTAACAATTTAAGGCTGAACCCCAGCTAAATTTTAGGCAGTTACAGGCAGTTTTTTTTCCTTTTGGGATAAAGGTTTTACATAAATGAATAAAAGCTGATCATTGTAAACACCCTAGTCAGTGTTGAATACATTTTTATAAACCCACTAACTGCCACGGTTGCTGGATAGCTTGGTCTGGTAAAGGAAGTTGATACTGTAACTAACAGTATTACTGGGACGATAATCAGGTGAAAATATAGGAAAACAAGTCTAAAAAAATGAATAAAAATGAATAAGGTCACTACATCTAAGAATTGGAAAGATACAATAATAAATCACATATCCACATTTATTCATAATCTAGATACAAGGTAGAGCTGTGTAACTACATTCATAAACATAAAATCAGCGTTCAACATGAAACAAAAAGTGCCTATATTACTTAATTGTATCACAACATATCCCCTAAAGTGTTTATGTGATATAAAAGTGATATAGGAGGGCTCAATAGTCCATTCCACCAATATCATATCTATGGATGTTCTCCAACATGCACACCTCCTGGGGTGTGCATCAGGTGTGCTCTGTGATTGCTGTGTCCTTTGGACACAGCTGCTTGCAGATTGTGGTAAGGGCCAATCACAGTGGTCCTTTACCATGTGATCAGCTGTGTCCAATCACAGCTGGTCACATGTAAACAGACTTGCTGGTTTTTGCCATTTCTCACTCTGTGAGGAAAGGAGAACTGATAAATAGAAAATATGACAGGGCAGAGTGAGTACACTGTTTACACTGATAATCAGGGTATTTATCATCAGAGCGCTGATTATCAGTGCCAGATTATCAGTGCAGCCCCATCAGTGCCAAGCAGTGCTCATTGGTGCAGCTTATCTGAGCACATCAGTGCAGCTTATCAGGGCCCATCAGTGTTCCCTATCAGTACCACATATCAGTGGCCGTCAGTGCCACCTATCAGTGGCAATCAGTGAAGCCTCATTATTATTATTATTATACAGGATTTATATAGCACCAACAATTTACGCAGCACTTTACAATATAAAAGGGAGACAATACAGTTATAATACAATAAAATACAAGCTCAGAAGAGATTACAATCTACTAGGGTGGGGCAGGTGGTACAAAAGGTTGTAACTGTGGGGAATGAGTTGATGGAAGTGGTAAAAGATTAGTTAGAGATGTGATAGACTTTCCTGAAGAGATGAGTTTTCAGGGATCACCTGAAGGTAGCAAGAGTAGGGGATAGACAGACAGGTGGAGGTAGTGAGTTCCAGAGGATGGGCGTTGCTCTGGAGAAATCCTGGAGATGAGCATGAGAGGAGGAGATGAGAGAGCTTGAGAGTAGGAGGTCTTGAGAAGAGCGGCGAGGGCGATTTGGGTGATATTTGGAGACAAGATTGGTGATGTAGCTTGGGGCAGAGTTGTGAATGGCTTTATATGTTGTGGTTAGTATTTTAAATTTAATTTGCTGGGTTATTGGGAGCCAGTATAGGGATTGGAGGAGAGGGTTGGCAGACACTGAGTGGTTGGTAAGGTGTATAAGTCTGGCAGCAGCATTCATGAGAGACTGAAGAGGGGATAGCCTATGGAGAGGCAGACCAATGAGAAGGGAGTTGCAATAGTCAAGGCGAGAGATAACAAGGGATTGAATGAGGAGCTTGGTGGTTACATTTGTTAAAAAGGGGCAACTTTTAGAGATGTTATGCAGGTGAATTCTACAAACTCTTGACAATGATTGGATTTGAGGCTGAAATGACAAGTCAGAGTTTAGGATTACACCTAGTACCCTGGCATGAGGGGAGGTACTGATAGTTGCATTGTTGATTTTGATGGAAAATTCATGGAGAGGGGCACAGGCGGGGGAGAATATTAATAGCTCAGTTTTACAGAGATTTAATTTAAGTGGTGTACCATCCATGCTGATATGTCAGTTAGTAAGTTAGTAATGCAAGAGGAGACTGAAGGAGTGAGGTGATGAGTAGACAGATAGATTTGGGTGTCATCTGTGTATAAGTGGTATTGGAAACCGTGGGCGGTTATCAAGTGACCAAGTGAGGAGGTGTAGATAGAGAACAGCAGGGGTCCAAAAACAGAGCCTTGGGGGACCCCACAGAAAAGAGCAATGGAGAGGAGGAGACAGAGTTGTAGGTGACACTGAAGGAGCTCTGTGATAGATAATCAGAGGACCAGGATAGAGCAGAATCTCAGAGGCCAAGGGAATGTAGTTTATTGAGAAAGAGCAGGTGGTCAACAGTATCAAATGCTGCAGAGAGGTCAAGTAGTAGGAGTATGGAGTACTGGCTGTTGTTTTTTAGCAGTTAGTCATCAGTGCCCCCTCATTAGTGCCCATCAGTGCGGCTTATCAGTGCACATCAGTACAGCCTCATCAGTGTCTAAGAGTGCAGCCTCATCAGTGCCTATTAGTGCAGCTTCATCAGTACACAATAAGATAAATTACTTATTTGCAAAATGTTATAACAGAAACTAATAAAACTGCCTTTTTTTTGTTTGTTTAGCAAAAAAATATGAAAACCCAGTGTTGATTAAATACCACCCAAAGAAAGCTCTCTCTGTCTCAAAAAATGGGGAAAAATGGCATTTGGGTACAGTGTTGCATGGTCATGCAATTGTCATTCAAAGTGTGACAGCGCTAAAATATAAAAATTGGCCTGTGCAAGAAGGGGGTGAAAGTGCCAGTTATTGAAGTGCATACTAGTATGGTAAAGTGAATGCATTCTGTTGAGTAAATAAGGCTGTAGGTATCCTTATGTCTGTATTATGACTTAAATGAAGATCAGATGACAATATAGAAGGTATTCATGAAAAAGAGAAATCTGGAGAATTCCATAGCTTTCAAAAACATTTTTCACAACAGTAATAATAGAAGAGTAATATTTCAAAACACTTTAATTATGGTAGGTCCCTTTAAATTATTAGTAATATTGAGTATATGTATTGCGGGATAATTAATAATAACATAGCAGCATTCATTTAATATCCCAGTCTTAGGTACAAACGTTTGATTTAAAAAATTCTCTGCACCAACTATTACATTATATTACATTTACAGTAAAACCTTGGATTGCGAGCATAAATTGTTGCAGCAAACATGCTTGTAATCCAAAGCTCTTGTATATCAAAGCAAAATTACCAGTAAAAAATAATGGAAACTCAAATGATGCCTTCCACAACCATTTATTCAGGGGTCTTTCAGGTTATAGTCCATATAAAAATATTATAGCAATGTGATAGGGTGTGTAAAAATAAAATGTCCGTCCACAAATGGCAGCCTCCATAAGGAGATTAGAATCAAAATCCAGAAAGAGCTACACAGTATAAAAGAGAAGAGAGGAAACCTCTAATTGTAGCAATGTGGTTACATTTAATGCAGGTACAACATTTAGCAACTCACATGGTTGATGATCAAAACAGGTACATCTAAGTATGCAGGCATCTGGGGTAAAGCTATCCATAGACCATCCTCCGCACCGCCGGCTCTCACCACTGTTAGCCCTTGTACACACAGTTGGAGATTCCGACAACCAAATACATCGGAATTTGTCCGATGAATCTTGTCCGAAACTGTTGCATACACACGGTCGGACAAAGTTGTCGGAAAAATCCGATCTTTCAAAACGTGATGACGTAATTTTGTTACGATGGGACTACGTTCAGGCTAGTAGCCAATAGCTTTGATGTAGGAATTTGATCTGAGCCTGCGTGGAACTTTGTCCGATCGGAATTCTCTACACATGATCGGAGTATGTCCGATCGGAGCATTTTGTTGGAAAATATTTCCGGCAAGTTGGAAAATTTGTTCCGACGGATACAGTCCAATGCAGACCACACACAGTCTAAATATCCGCCAAAACGCTCCGATCGGATACATTCCGTCGGAATCTCCGACCGTGTGTACAAGGGCTTAGTCTGCAATCGTGACCAGAAAGACTAACCTGTAAAAGAGCAATTTGAAACAAGGCTTGAAGCGCTCATGGAGCGCAGCATGGAAGGGATGATGGAGATGGCAGTGCGGAGGATGTTCTATGTGGACAGCTTTACCCCGGATGCCTGCATATCTAGATGTGCCTGTTTTAATCATCAACCATGTAAGTTGCTAAATGTAAATGTAACCATATTGCTATGGTGCCTCTCTTCTCTTTTATACACAGTTATTACATGACGCTACTTGTATATCAAAACATCACTTGTATATCAAGTCAAAATTTATCAAAAAATTTTGGTTGTCTTGCAAATAACTCTCAAACCAAGGTTTTACTGTATATTGTCCTCCCTAATTTAGTGCCAAAACCCCAAATTACATGTGTAAATATGCTACTGTATCTAAAATCAACAACAAAATGATGCCATTTAGCAAATCATTCAAATAGTTAAATTAAAATGTACCTTATCGATGCAATACTAACTACCTTCCAATTGCTCACATCGTCAGGCAAGTCTAGAAATTGAATAAAAGAGCTGTCAGATACAATCATATTTAGCTCACTACTTTCAAGCCGGTAGCATTTTTGCAAGATTGCGTGAAAGAGTCTCAGAGGGATCTAAAGTTAGGTTTCCAAAATATTTTCTATTCATTGGTTACACACTTGACTACAGTTATGCAAAACCTGTTGAAGAAGTATCTTATGAAATTCAAAATACTCTCACACATTTGTAATGTCAGGTGTTCTACAAAGTAATGCCATCATATTATATACTTCTATCAGCTTGAGGGCATCTCTAGAAATTCTAGCTTGGCTAAGAGGAAACAGTGTTCCTGCTGTTTGAATGTTAAGCAGAACTGTGCTTACATTGAACAAAGTATGCATCACAGTAAAACTAATTGTTGATGTCTGGCAAGATTTCTCAGAGAAGATATCGTTTTTCCTTTTGCTAAGTTTGGCAACATGATATTTTATTCTGAATGCAGATCAGAGAAGAAAATAAATGGGCAATATAGTACAAACAGAAAAAAATATATAGTATGTTTAAGTAGATGACTATTTCTATTTCCTCAAGAGTACAGTTAAATCTGATTATTTTGCATTTAAACTAATTCTGGTGGACTTATTGGAGTAGTATATAAAATTTAAAATAGTAATAAAATAAAATAGTAAATAATCCCCCCATCAGGAGAGCCATTGAGCCTTCTACTCGTGTCTGTCAGGCGTGAGTGAGGAAAAGCCAATAAACGGCTCTTCCTGTTTACACTGTGATCAACCATGATTGGACATGGCTGATCACGTAGTAAAGAGCCTCTGTCAGAGGCTCTTTACTGAGACCGGTGTTGCAGTGTGTCAGACTGACACACCACACCACCGATTGCCAAGCACAAACGTGGCTTATCCTACTGGACGTCATATTACGCTCAATCAGGATAACTGAACCACTGCCCAGCTGTCATTTTGCCATAGGCCGGGCAGGAAGTGGTTAGAAAAAAAAGGAACCTTTACAATCACTTTAAGCAGTGGGTAGGAAAGCCGGCCATCCTTAAAGTAATTGTAAAGTGTTGTTTTTTTTTTTTCTAAAAAAATAACAAACATGTTATTACTTACCTTCTCTGTTGCAGTGGATTTGCACAGAACAGCCCAGATCCTCCTCTTCTTGGGTCTCTCTTCTGTGCTCCTGGCCCCTCCCTCCTATCGAGTGCCCCCACAGCAAGCAGCTTGCTATAGGGGCACCCAAGCCGAGTCACAGCTCCCTGTATCTATTAAGAAACTGAGTCATTTCCCAGCCCCACCCACTCTCTCTCCTTATTGTCTAACTTACTTTTTATGACAGCAGTGGGAGCCAATGGCACAGCTGCTGTTTTTTCAGCCAATCAGGAGGAAAAGTCTTGGACAGCCAAGACACTCATGAACATCGCTGGACAGAGAGCTCAGGTAAGTATTGGGGGGTGGCCCGAGGGGGGCTGCTGCACACAGAAGGTTCCATCATCTGTCAGCGGGCTTCCCCATGGACAAATGAATGTAAAGAAAAGAATGTAAAGATTAAAAAAAAAAACAGCCAAAACAAAACAAAAATGAGCGCCCCTCTCCAGAACCATACCAGGCCACATGTCCTCAATATGGAGGAGTGTGTGCTCTCTACCCCCTACCTCAAAGCACCTTGTCCCTAGGTTGATGGGGACAAGGGCCATATCCCCACAACCGTGGCCGATGGTTGTGGGGGTCTGCGGATGGTGGGTTTATCAGAACCTGTAAGCCCCTTTAAGAAGATTTGTATTTTTTAATAAAGGAACTGTCAAAAACTTGTCTCTTGTGTTGATTACTTTTTGACACTTTTTTGGGGAATCGGTAGGGGTACTATGTACTCAATACCCATTCTCATGTTGAGGGCATGTGGCCTGGTATGGTTCAGGAGGGGGGCACTTGCTCGTCCCTCCCTCTTTCCTGACCTGCCATGCTGTATGCCCGGATAAGGGTCTGGTACAGATTTTGGGGGGGACCCACACTGTTTTTTTTAAACATTTTAAAATTGTATTTATGTGCCCCGCTTAAACAGGGTTAGAAAAATTGGGCCGTTGGTTTTGGTGATGCCAGAACACTGTAAGCCCTCACAGTTACTCTTGGTGGGCCAACTATGGCTCTCTCAGCAGTGAATGCTGTGATTGGCCAAGGCATGCAGGTTAGGTGCATGTTTTGGCCAATCATCATACAGCAATGCACTGTAATCTTGCAGTGCATTATGGGGCGTTCCATGGCACTCAAATTTTGCTCGAATGCCCCATATGTTTTGTTTATTTTAGAACAAACAAACATCTGATGTTTGAATCGAACTTACATTTGACTCGAACCGCTGGCTCTTCCCTAGTAGTAGTAATACAGCTGCTAAATGACAGACTCACAACTACATCAGCCAAAGATTCAGCCAGGCAGCACAATTGTCAAATATGTCCAGTTTTTTTATTCATTCACGGAACTCTGAACAGGCTGGGTTCAGGGCAGACTCATGTTCAACCTGAACCCGAAGCTCATCCCTACTAGTGTCAAATACAAAATACGTAGAGGCTCTGAAAGGTGCACACTTTAAATGTATAATTTTCTATAGATAATTGAACAATTGTAATAGTGTTGCCATATTAAATGGACAACAGAAGAAAAATAAGAAGTAGTTAAAAGAAAAGAACAACATATGTCCTGGTTTTTGAACCACAAATAATAAATTATAAAGAACATTGCCTTGCCATCATTTCCTAGCTTGCAATACAAATTATGTTTGGAATCTGATTATTTTCTGTGAGCAACAATCCATGCATTAGGCACACTGCAAAACTGCAAGGTCAAGGGAGGTCTTAGGATAGTGGAAAAACATTTCTATTTCTTTACAGATTCTGATTCTGACTTTCTGTAAAGTCCATAAATAAATATACCCTTTGCTTTACTCTATGCAATGGTGAACTTTAGTTTGGAATATCAGGCTCTGTCTCCCAAATTTGTAAGTTCATAAAAATAAGTAAAAACATTCTAAAATTTCTACAAGAAATACTACCAAATTTCAAATTATTTTTAGTTGAAATGCTTTCAAGAAGAATTCCAGCATTTTCAGCTTGTGGATGCTTGCTTACACAACCTGCATAGAAAACGCATGGCCACACTTAACAGTTGCCTCTGAAGTAGCCAGCATGACCGACAAAACCTCTCAGGCTTCCAGCCTTACTCCCATGCTGCCAGCTTCTGGGATATCTCCTACCCTATCTCCTCCATTCATCTAAAGGACTTTGGCCTCTCTGGATATGGATTACCCTTCTCTTGCTATAAGTACAGCCTGGACGTCTCAAGATCCGCATAGATGGCTAAGTATATTTTCTCTACTTGAGTATTACATGGCTTTGAAATTCTTGTTTGATCTAAGCTGATGGCTCCCACACTGGGCAATGATGAATTATATACCACACAGTTGGAGGAGTTCTCCTGCGTATATCAAGTTGCCAACAAAGGGAGGGCAGAAGATGCCATGCTATAAGCTATATGAGTGTCATATGTGATGACAGGGCACCTCACCCTAGGAGTTTTTCATTTATACCTGATGTTTGATACATGTGCCATTATTCACTCTGACTCCATGCTGCTTATATGGGGGCTGGTCTTATGACACCTTTTATTGAAAGACACCCTCATGGACTTGCCATTAACAATAAGTAGTGGCCATCACATCATTCATACGTGGGTTGATCTCATGCTACAGCCCAAAGGAATTCAAATACCACTGGCCATAGTTAATATTGTCTATGTGTTTATTGGATTCCTTTACAATCCATGAGAAGGTCCTTTATTGGACTTCGAACAATATTCAACTATATACTACTATATACTAGTCCTGGAATATACAGTGCCTTTTTCCATATTTTGTCATGTTACAACCAAAAACGTAAATGTATTTTATTGGGATTTTACCAACACGAAGTGGCACATAATTGTGAAGTGGAAGGGAAATGATAAATGGTTTTCATTTTTTTTTACAAATAAATATGTGAAAAATGTGGCATGCATTTGTATTCAGCAACCCTGAGTCAATACTTTGTAAAACCATCTTTTGCTGCGAGTACAGCTGTAAGTCTTTTTGGGGATGTCTCTACCAGCTTTGCACATCGAGAGAGACATTTGTGCTCATTCTTCTTTGCAAAAAAGCTCAAGCTTTGTCAGATTGGATGGAAACCACCGGTGAACAGAAATTTTCAAGTCTTGCCACATATTCTCAATTGGATTTAGGTCTGGACTTTGACTGGGTCATTCTAACATATGAATATGCTTTGATCTAAACCCTTTCATTGTAGCTCTGGCTGTATTTTTAGGGTCGTTGTCCTGCAGGAAGGTGAACCTCCACCCCAAGTCTTTTGCAGACTATAATGCCCTGTACATGCGGTCAGACTTTCCAACGGAAAATGTGCGATCGGAACGTGTTGTTGGAAAATCCGATCGTGTGTGGGCTCCATCTGACTTTTTCCGTCGGAATTTCCGACACACAAAGTTTGAGAGCTGGATTTAAAACTTTCTGACAACAAAATCCGATCCTTTGAATTCCGATCGTGTGTAAACAATTCCGAAGGACAAAGTGCCATGCATGCTCAGAATAAATTACGAAATGAAAACTATTGGATGCTGGCCCGTTTATAGTCCCGCCGTACGTGTCCTACATCACAGAACGAATGCATTTTCTGACAACTTTATGCGACCATGTGTATGTTAGACAAGTTTGGGCCAAAATCTAAAAAATCCGAAGGATTTTATCGTTGGAAAGTCCGACCGTGTGTACAGGGCATAACAGGTTTTCCTATAAGATTTCCCTGTATTTGGCTCTATCCATCTTTCCAGCAACTCTGACCAGCTTCCCTGTCCCTGGTAAACAAAAGCATCCCCACAACATGACCACAGTGGGGATGATTTGTTCAGAGTGATGTGCAGTGTTATTTTTCCGCCACCCATAGCATTTTGCTTTTAGGCCAAAAAGTTACATTATGGTCCCATTTGACCAAAGGGCCTTCTTTCACATGTTTGGTGTGTTCCCCACATGACTTCTTTCAAACTCCAAACTGGATTACTTATGGCTTTATTTCAACAAGCTTTCTTCTTGCCACTCTTACATAAAGGCCAGATTGTGGAGTGCATGAATAATAGCTAACCCGTGGACAGATTCTCCCACCTGAGCATTGGATCCCTGCAGCTCCTCCAGAGTTACCATAAGCCTCTTCACTGCTTTTCTTATTAATACTCTCCTTGCACGGCCTGCAAGTTTAGATGGACAGCCATGTCTTGGTAGGTTTGCAGTTGTGCTATACTTTTTCCATTTTCGGATGATGGATTGAACGCTGCTCCGTGAGCAGTTTAAAGCTTGGGATATATTTTTAGAATAGAACCTGCTTTAAACTTCTCCACAACTTTATCCCTGGCCTGTCTGGTGTGTCCCTTGGCCTTCATGATGGTGTTTGTTTACTAAGGTTCTCTAACAAACCTTTGAGGGCGTCACAGAACAGCTGTATTTATACTGAGATTAAATTACACACAGGTGGACTATATTTATTATTAGGTGACTTCTGAAGGCAAATGGTTCCACTATATTTATTTTTAAAACATTTTGAAAACCATTTATCATTTTCCTTCTACTTTCTAATTATGTGCCACTTTGTGCTGGTCTATCCCATAAAATCCCAATAAAATAAATTTACGTTTTTGGTTGTAACATGACAAAATGTAAAAAATGTCAAGGGGCATGAATACTTTTTCAATGCACTGTATTCTACCAAAGGATCCCTTTTAGAAATTTTGAAGAACACCAAGTTACAAGCTATATATTATAATATGGAGAAGGAATTTTTATGTTTTGATCTTGTTATGTACACTAGGGCACACACATTTATGAACACGTAACATCACATTTTTTTCTTTTTTTTTAAACAATTTTCCAGTAGCTGCTATGGCTATTTTATTTTTTTTTTTTTGGTTGAACTAGATGGATTTGTGTCTTTTTTCAATCTGACTAACTATGTTACTGTGTTACTATGTTACGCTTGCGTTACCATTTAGGCTGCATTCGCATCTGCATATTTCTGAATGAGTAGCATTCCACACAGAAAACATGTGCTTTGCTCTGCATTTCGAAAATGTGAGTCAGCACATGCTGTGCTTGGGTTATCATTCGTTTACATCTGCGAGTTTCCAAACACAGGGCAACCCGCAAAAAAAAGCAAGTTTTCTGTGTGGCTTGCCGAGCATTCTAAAACATGCAGTTACATCATTTGCAGAGTCTGAAAGACTACAGAGGGGAGTGTTATAGATTCTAGCTGCTGCAGGAAATGGCTGTGGAAGAGGTAGAGTCTATCAGTAGGATATACAGGGTGTCACATGGTACAAATCCACAACCATACCCAGCATATCAGGAGATCTGCAGACAACAGAGCAACATTGATCATTCCATTCAGTTCTAGTGAAAAGAAAGTTGGAGTTCAGCTTTAACCTTGTTTCGTTTTTGGAGTATTTCTTATAACTCCCCAGTGAAATCTAAAATAACTTTCATTGGCACTTGTTCTTAACTCAAATAATACAATAAAGAATTGAAAAATGCACAATCATGGCCAAATTGGCCTTTAGTGGAGAGTAATATGAACATTTTAAAGTGGTGTTTGACAAACCTACAAGATTTATAATGATCTTCTTGCTCCAAAGGGCATCCTGGTTATAATACAGATCATGATACTACAGCTTATATTGATTTGTCAATTTTTTTATGAAGTAAAGCGCACATGGCTAATGTATTCTTATGTATGCTTACTTAATATAAAGTCACAGTGCTGGCATCTCAGGGCAAGGTGAGTTTTCTCACCATTTGCATTGCCTGTGGTAAATGGGTCTTGCTCTGCAGTGATGACAGATTCATTTGTCACTTGGCTCTTTGCGAATACGTCTGCTTATAGTATATGCTAAATAACGTTGGAATTCAAATATGATTCAAAGGCTCATTACCGAATTGCAAAACCAAATCTTCCAACCTACAGAATTATTATTTTATTTCATTAATTGCATCTTTAAATAATGCAAGAAGAAAATGCAAGCAGGCAAATCAATTATATAACAAGATTTGTATCTACCTTTACTTAATAACATATTTTTTTTACATATGTTTACATTTTTTATAGTTATCTGTAAAGGACTCTATGATAAAACACTACTATTTCCAAAAACTCATATAGGCTTATTTACTAAATAAATGATTAAATATTTTTTGCTAAGCAAAGTAAATAATCGCTTAAGCTAGTGAAAAAACAATCTGTGTTCACTTAGATCATCTAATCAAGCTAGAATCATGTTTTTTTTCTAAACCTCCCTACACATGATTGAGTATTCAAAGTGAACACAGATTAGTCTCTTGCCTACCGGCCCATAGTTAAAAGACATCATTACTTTGACATTTAGTACCTGTGTACTATGGCTGGTTTTGCCTCAGATAAAAGTTGTTCCGTGGGAGGATTCCCCCCTCCCCCACCGCTTCCTGGTCATTCCTGGGCTTACCTGACCCATCGGTAAAACCCAGGAGCGATCTGATGTGGCCATTTGCTGGGCAGGAAGTCAAGTGAGGCCAGGAAGGTCGCCACTCGTCTCTATGCCATCAAGAGACACTTGATGTCACGTCCAGTTATCTTTTTTTTTTTTTTTAAGTCAAAATGAAAAAACATTTTTTTTTTCTTTTGCTCTTAAAGGTAAATGAGAGATCTGGGGTCTTTGTGACCCTAGATCTCTCAATAAAGAGGACTTGTCATCCTTATTTCTGTTACAAGGCATGGTTACATTCCTTGTAATAGGAATAAAAGTGATCCAAAAAAAATAAAATAATAAGGGACAGTGTAAAAATGAAATATAAAAAGTAAAATAAATAAGAAAAAAATAATTAAAGCACCCCATCTCTCCATGTTCAGGCACAGAAGCAAATGTATATGTAAGTTGCGCCCACATATGTAAATGGTGTTCAAACCACACATGTGACTTATCGCTTTGATTGTTAGAGTGAGAGCATTAATTCTAGTGCAAGACCTCCTCTGTAACTCTAATAGGTGTAAAGAACAAAACAAATAGCCTAATTAAGGCTGAAGCTGCTACCACATATACTTGCCAATGGCAGGCAAAATTCAACAAAAACATTGATCAAGGCAGCGCTACATAATCAAACGTATTCCCCTTATTCTGGGTGTTCTATCATGAAATTGCACACAAGATTAAAGTCCATATAACCACTGTAAAGGCGTAAACCCTTCACATTAAGTGTTTAGCAGAGTTCAAAAAGGCAAAAAAGTGCTTTATTGCATCCTAGAAATGACAATTTCACCATCACCTCCACACGTGTAGGACCAAGGGGTAAAAACTCCCTCTATAGATCAGACTCTTACCAGACTGCTGGGTAACAGGCACAGAACACCAGATCTTGGTTTTAATCCTCTCTCTGGGTAATTAATCACAGGTTCTGTTACAGCCGGGAGCACGGGTCAATCACTAATGAGTTCATTCACATGGAAACTCCATAGCATAATCCCATTTCAAACTGATTTATTACATTTAATTAGATTCCCCCCATGTAAGACATACACTTACAAAAATGCTAATTCAAGCAGGCATGTGTAATAATGAATGATAGCGCCAACGGGGAGCAAGATGGTGTCTCCTATCGACTACAGCACGGCTTTCCAATGCTAGTGGTATCCCCAAGTGGCGTGTTTGCATCAATCCTGATCGGTGTGTAGCCCTATCTTCAATGGATGTTGGTGTCTATTGATCCAAAGGTGGTCCGGTGCCACCTAATTCAAGGGAGAGGCCCAACAACTGGAGAAACCCCAGGGGCGGACTCTTCAGGAGAAGGCTGTGTGCAAGGCTGGCTTCTCTAAAGGAGCCTGGAGGCTTTGTTGAAGGACACTACATGGATCTACACTCATACGGTATCGCTGGATTGGCTGAGAGATACTGGTACCGTATGATAGCTCTTTAAATTTGTCTATGTAATGCTAAAGTCTGTGGCAGAGACTTTTTTTCAAATATTCTACACTCAAGTCTGTGGCAGAGACTAGGCCTAGTGAGAGGAGGTCTATGAGGGGGTTGTAAAATCCAGCTGTGAAACGGTTGCTACTCTCTGGATTTTTCCTATAAGAGACTTTCCATTTTTGCAGTCTAAAGTACCTGAGCTTAATCCTAACCCTCTACCATTGTCTAAAGACTCTGTTTCTTGTTCAAATAAATAACCCCAAAGAAGATTCAGTGTCAGTTTCCACATTTCTTTGGGCCATCTACCATGGGAACCCCTAGACGGAGAAGAGGTCAAGAAGGTAATGGTAAGCCCAATCAAACCAGCAGCTCCTTCGGGGGGTCAGTGCTAAAATACTACTATGTATTATGTTATGGAATTAAAGTTTCACTATGCAATATATATGGTCACAATTATGGTTTATCCACCAGACATCATTGTGCTGTATTGCCTCCCTGGCTGCATGTTTCATATAAAGTCCCATACCTTGCTCTCATATACCTAAAATGTTGGGGATGAAGGTACATTATAATGTCCTCCTATAAAGTCCCAAATCCCTTTTCTCTTCCTCTCCTTGCACTACATGGTTTTGGTAAATCTGAAGTTAAAAATCTGCAGAAAATCTAATGTTTCCAGATGGATTATATCCTACTTATTTTTTCTTTTCTTTTTTCAGGACAAATTAGGCCTCAATTTGGTGATAAATAGTAATGAGTATCTGCTGATTTTTATTATCAAAGGAAAACTGTCCTTTTTTGCAAATGCAGCTGTATATTTCTTGCTATGACCATGACATGCCAACAAAGAAAAACAAAAAAAAAATGTTCCTACTCCAAATGATTGCAGTGATACTCCATGTGCATATGCTATTTGCTGTTTGTATTCATAGTAGGGACCATAAGCAATAGTGTGCATTTTGTTTTGTTTTTTATCCTTCATAAAACACACTGGGGGAGATTTACTAAAACTGTATACAGAGAATCTGATGCTGCTGTGTATAGTAACCAATCATATTCTGCACCAGATTAAGTTTTAGTAAATCTCCCCTAATGAATCGTTTTCTCCATTGAAGAGGAGAAAGAGTACAGGGGCGGGCTGTACAGTGACTGATCACTGTGATAGCCAGTCACAGACTATCACAGCGATCATGTGATTGAGAGCTAGTCCTTCCAGCTCCTGATCTTTAGTATAAGACAAAGAGCTGTGGGTTAAAGCTCAATCTCTATGCTAGCAGTGCACTGTGCAGCATGCTTCCAGGACAAACACAGGTACAAACATACAGTATCTCACAAAAGTGAGTACACTCCTCACATTTCTGTAGGTGGTGGAGTGCAAGGTCTCTAACATCGACCAGCTCCGTGATGTCATCATGGAGGAGTGGAAGAGGACTTCAGTGGCAACCTGTGAAGCTCTGGTGAACTTCATGCCCAAGAGGGTTAAGGCAGTGCTGGAAAATAATGGTACCCACACAAAATATTGACACTTTGGGCCCAATTTGGACATTTTCACTTAGGGGTGTACTCACTTTTAGACATTAATGGCTGTGTTGAGTTATTTTGAGGGGACAGCAAATTTACACTGTTATATAAGCTGTACACTCACTACTTTACATTGTAGCAAAGTGTAATTTCTTTAATGTTGTCACAAGAAAAGATATAATAAAATGTTTACAAAAATGTGAAGGGTGTACTCACTTTTGTGAGATACTGTATGTGGTCCTGTAGAAGAAGATCCACTTCAGTAAGGCTGACTTTGTGTGTACGCTCAGCAGGAGGAGTTAATATATAGTACATCATTATTATATTCTTGTAAGATAGCAGTTAAAAAAAGGACTGTAATCTTTTGCATTGATCTGCTGACATTAGCCACTGCTCCATTGGGGCTTGGTGTCAATAGTTCCTCTCAAGAATGCACAGAATACCAGTTAACCCAGACTATGCACCAATCACAGGAATATAAGCAATTCAGAAGTTTTCCTTAATAAAGGCACATTTGTTTATGCCTCCTTTCCCCAATTCTGATTTGCCTGGATGTGTCCTATTTCTGACTGTACTTGTAAGCTATTTTGCAGCTATTCAGTCTGAGAAATCTAGATATGTAAAAAGCCAGCTGTCAAATAATCAAAATGGTAAATGTTATCAGAAGGATGGTGAATGTTTGAGTATGAACTATGAATAACTGGCACACAAACAGCAAATAAGCAGCAAATAACATATTCACTATACTGGGTTCTCTTCCGTCTTTGTCATGCTATAAGTGGAAGCATGTCCAGCTGAGTTACTCAGCTTATTGTCTTCTCAAGGCCTGTACACACTATATGAAAATCGTATGGAAAAATTTGTTTGACGAGCTCAGATCGTTAGTACGGTGCTTTCAACAGCCGATTTCGCTTTATCGTCAGACAAAAGCTGGATGTGCAGACTATAAAATTTTTGTCGTATGTGAACTCAACGTCTGATTTTCGTCTCAATAGTATGGTTTTCGTCCGAAAAAATTGTAAGAGCAAGACTACGCTTGCTCAGAAATGAAAGAATATATACTAAACTATTCAACACATTACATCACTTCTATGTCATATAAAAATGTTCGTATTGTGAGTAACCTCTTCACTTTTCACATGAGACTAGCATGCCACAAAAAAATGGACATTTGGTCGTCCGAAAATCTAAGCGTGTGTATGAGGCTTTATTGTCAAATAATAGCTAATAGGGATGGGCCGAACACCCCCCGTTCGGATCGCACCAGAACATGCAAACAGGCCAAAAATGTGTGTGAACACCGTTAATGTCTATGGGACACGAACATGAAAAATCAAAAGTGCTAATTTTAAAGGCTTATATGCATGGTATTGTCTTAAAAAAAATGTTTGGGGACCTAGGCCCTGCCCCAGGGGACATGTTTCAATGCAAAAAAAAGCTTTAAAAATGGCAGTTTTTTCAGGAGCAGTGATTTTAACAATGCTTAAAGTGAAACAATAAAAGTGTAATATTCCTTTAAATTATGTATTATGTATTAATTATTATGTATAATAATTAAGTATGCCTGTAAAGCGGCGATGTTTGCCGTGTTTAGAACAGTCTGACAGCAAAATGACATTTCTAAAGGAAAAAAAGTAATTTAAAACTACTTGCGGCTTTAATGAAAAAAAAGTTGTAGATTTAGCCCAGTGACAGCCTGCCAGAATAGTAAGGATCTGTAAGAGCAGCTTCCCTGCACAGCTTTGCTTGAGGAGACTATATACCTGCCCCCTGTACTGTGTCCATTTACTCTCCCACTGTATTGTACCCTCCTTATACGGTTAACTTCTTGAATTATTTTTCCAATTATGGGTGTGAGTGGGGCCTCATGTCTAAATTTTTCACTAAGGCCTCACAAAGCCTAGAGCATAGAGCCGCCTCTGCCAGGAAGTGATGCTATAACAGTAAACATAAAGGCGCCACATTTACAAAAAATGACAGCATTCAAAAAAGCTAAACTTGGTGTTTTGAATGCTTTTAAGTGCAAAGGAGGGATTTGGGGTCTTATAGATCCCAGATCCCTCCATAAAGAGTACCTGCCACTGCCTATTACTGTCACTGGCAATAAAAGCTATCAGAAAAGAAAAAAATAATAATAATATAAATAAGAAAAAAAAAAGATTTAAAGCGCCTCATCCGTCTGTGCTCGCGCACAGAAGAGAACACATACCTAAGTTGAGACCAAAAACAGTGCTCAAAGCACACATGTGAGGTACCACTGAAATATTTAGAATGAGAGCAATAATTCTAGCACAAGGCCTCCTCTGTAACTCTAGCCACTTCAGCCCCGGAAGATTTGGCTGCTCAATGACAAGGGCATTTTTTGCGATACGGCACTGTGTCATTTTAACTGACAGTTGAGCAGTCGTACAACGCTGCAAACAAACAAAATTAACGTCCTTTTTGTCCAACAAGTAGAGCTTTTTTTGGGTGATATTTCATCCCCTCTGCGGTTTTTATTTTTTGTGTTATAAACAAAAGAAAAGTGACAATTTTGAAAAAATCTTTTACTTTTTACTATAATAAATATCTCACATTTTTTATTTTTTTTTATAATTTTTTTTCCTCAGTTTAGGTTGATATGTATTCTTCTACATATTTTTGATAAAAAAAATCACAATAAGCATATATTGATTGATTTGCGAAAAAGTTATAGCGTCTATAAAATAGGGGATAGATTTTACTAGTAATGGCAACGATCTGCGATTTTTATCCGGACTGAAATATTGCGGTGGACAAATTGGACACTTTTGACACATTTTTGGGACCGTTGAATTATACAGCAATCAGTGCTATATAAATACACTGATTACTGTATAAATGTCACTGGCAGGGAAGGGGCTAACACTAGGAGGTGATCAAGAGGTTAACTGTGGAAACCGGGAAGGGCTGCAGATAAGGCCTTATAGGAGGAAATGGGAGCAAGACGTTGGAGACATATCGCAATTGCAATGGGAAAGGATTCTTGAAATAGCTCCATGTGTATCGCTCTCCCCACCCCAGAAGATGTCACACTTTTTCTTGCTGTACAGGGTTTATTATACGCTACAAAAACTTTTTTGGTTTGGTCGGAGGAAAGACGACACTTGCCCAAGATGCGGAAGAACGGGGGGACCTTATCCATATGTTTTTGGAGATGTCCAAAACTTTTCTGATATTGGAGGGAGGTGGTGGACAGTATTGCTCAAGTGTTTAAAATTCAAATAGATATGGATCCCACATTGTGTGTATTGGGGTGGATAGAGGGAGAGGGTAGACCGAGAGATATCGAGCTAGCAATTCTGAGATGCCTTTTCCAGGCTAGGAGACTCATTGCCCAGATGTGGCAGTCTCCTGCCCCTCTATCCTGTAGGGAATGGGAACAAAGTATCGATGTAGTAATTCTCAAGGAAAGGACGATATATATCAAACAAGGAAGTGTCAATAAATATGATAAGATCTGGAAATTGTGGATAGAGAAATAATAATTTGGAAGATTAGGGTAATGTGGGTAAGACCAGATATTTGGGATTAAGGATACATATCTTGTTGAGGGACGGATGTAGTGGTGAGTGATGGAGGTACCAGAAGTATGGTGGTGTGATGGGTATGTTTAGTGGATTAGGGGTGATTAAAGGATAGATTTATAAAATTGCTTATGAAGGGGGAGTTTAAAAGCCCCCTTTAACCACTTAAGGACCGCCGTATTGCCAATGTACACCATTGCAATGGCATGTACAGGCACAAGCACGTACATGTACGTGCTTGCCTTCCAGCGGGTGGGGGGTCCGATCGGACCCCCTCCCGCTGGATACGGCGGTCCGTTTCACTTCAGGAGCGATCCGGGATGAGGGGATGGCCGTTGGTTTCTGGCCATCCCCTCTCGATCGCTCCTGGCGAATGAGAAGATTCCTCCCACTGTGTATTGTATACACAGGCAGGGAGGAAGTGATGTCATTCTCCTCGGGGCGGTCTTTTTGACGGGACTACAAGGAGAAGACAGAAAGTAAGTGTGCACCAACACTACACTGACATGTAGGCACACACAGGCACACAAATCCCCCCCCCCCGATGCCCCTAGTTAACCCTTTCACCCTTTTGCCAGTGTCACTAAGCGATCATTTTTCTGATCGCTGCATTAGTGTCGCTAGTGTCGCTAGGTAGCTAGTTATTTTTTTAGGTTCACCGCCAGGTTTTTATAGCGCTAGGTACCCCGATATACTACCCAATAATGGTTTTAACCCCCTGATTGCCCCTAGTTAACCCTTTCACTCCCTTTTGCCAGTGTCACTAAGCGGTCATTTTTCTGATCGCTGCATTAGTGTCGCTAGTGTCGCTAGGTAGCTAGTTATTTTTTTAGGTTCACTGCCAGGTTTTTATAGCACTAGGTACCCCCATATACTACCCAATAATGGTTTTAACCCCCTGATTGCCCCTAGTTAACCCTTTCACCAGCGATCACAGTATAAGTGTCACTGGTGACGCTGGTTAGCCAGTTAGTTATTTAGGTTCCCTGTCAGGTTTTTATATAGCGCCAGGGACCCCCATATACTACCTAATAAAAATTTGAACCCCCTGATTGCCCCTAGTTAACCCTTTCACCAATGATCGTATAAGTGTTACGGGTGACTCTGGTTAGTTTGCTTTTTATAGCATCAGGGCACTCACCATTTATTACCCAATAAAGGTTTAACCCCCTGATCACCCGGCAGGTGATATCAATTAGGTTTTAGGGTCAGGGTCTGCGTCGCCCCAGGCAGCGCTAGGTTAGTGCCAGTACAGCTAACACCCACACGCAAAGCATAAACCTCCCATAGTGGTATAGAATCTGAACAGATCAATATCTGATCTGATCAGATCTATAATAGCATCCCCAGCAGTTTAGGGTTCCAAAAAAACGCATTGTTAACGGGATCAGCCCAGATACCTGCTGGCACCTGCATTTTGCCCCTCTGCCCAGCCCACCCAAGTGCAGTATCGTTCGATCACTGTCACTTACAAAACACTAAACACATAACTGCAGCGATCGCAGAGTCAGGCCTGATCCCTGCGATCGCTAACAGGTTTTTTTGGTAGCATTTTATATTTAAATCCGGAAGGCAGTGCTTGGTTTTCGGGGTCCCGTACGTGGCTAGGCTCCCAAAAAGTCCCCCACATGTGGTATCCCCGTACTCGGGAGAAGCAGCAAAATTTATTTTGGGGTGTAATTTGACTTATGCCCATAGCATGTGTGAGCAATATATCATTTAGTGACAACTTTTGCAAAAAAAAAATAAAAAATTGTAAAATTCCTGCAAATTGTGGCAAAATATAAAATATTTCATGGACTCAACATGCCTCTCAGTAAATAGCTTGGGGTGTCTACTTTCCAAAATTGGGTCATTTGGGGGGGTTTTGTGCTATTTTGGCATTTTATGGCCTTCGAAACTGTGATAGGTAGTAAGGAGTGAAATCAAAAATTTGCACCCTTAGAAATCCTGAAGGCAGTGATTGGATTTTGGGGTGCCGTACGCGGCTAGACTCCCAAAAAGTCCCACATATGTGGTATCCCCATACTCAGGAGAAGCAGCAGAATATATTTTGGGGTGCAATTCCACATATAACTATGGCATGTGTGAGCAATATATCATTTAGTGACAACTTTTTGTAAACTTTTTTTTTTTTTTTGTGTCATTATTCAATCACTTGGGACAAAAAAATAATATTCAATGGGCTCAACATGCCTCTCCACAACTTCCTTGGGGTGTCTACTTTCCAAAATGGGGTCATTTGGGGGGGTTTGTACTGCCCTGCCATTTTAGCACCTCAAGAAATGAGATAGGCAGTCGTAAATTAAAAGCTGTGTAAATTCCAGAAAATGTACTCTAGTTTGTAGACGCTATAACTTTTGCGCAAACCAATAAATATACGCTTATTGACATTTTTTTTACTAAAGACATGTGGCTGAATAAATTTTGCCCTAAATGTATGACTAAAATTTAGTTTATTCGATTTTTCTTATAACAAAAAGTAGAAAATATAATTTTTTCTCAAAATTTTCGGTCTTTTTCCATTTATATCGCAAAAAATTAAAATTGCAGAGGCAATCAGATACCATCAAAAGAAAGCTCTATTTGTGGGAAGAAATGGACGCAAATTTCGTTTGGGTACAACATTGCATGACCGCGCAATTACCAGTTAAAGCAGTGCAGTGCGAAATTGTAAAAAGACCTCTGGTCCTTAGGCTGTTAATTGGTCCGGGGCTGAAGTGGTTAATATGTCATTTGAAGAATGTAAAAGGTTTTTGCATTTTGTATGTTTTGCAAAATTGAAAACCAAATAAAGATATATAGTAAAAAAAAGAGGTTAACTGTGTTCCCTAGGTGTGTTCTAACTGTAGGGGGGATGGGACTGTCTAGGAGGAGAGAGAGATTGGTGTTCATACATATTATGAACATACAATCTGTCTCCTCTCCTCTGAGGGAACCGGCTCTGTACCAAGCGATCGCAGGTTGGGCACGCGTGCCCCTAGTGACCAAAAGCGACGTAAGGTAACATTGTTTCACCCAGCCGTGCCATTCTGCGGCAGCTGGCTAGCAACTAGCTAAACTGGCTAAACTAGCTAAAATTAATGAAAGTTTATTTTTTCCCAAAAAACTGTGTTCTAAAGACTGCTGCGCAAATACCATGTGGCATAAAATATTGCAACTATTGGAATTTTATTCTATAGGGTCTCTGCTAAAAAAAAAATATATATACACTACCGTTCAAAAGTTTGGGGTCACCCAAACAATTTTGTGTTTTCCATGAAAAGTCACACTTATTCACCACCATACGTTGTGAAATGAATAGAAAATAGAGTCAAGACATTGACAAGGTTAGAAATAATGATTTGTATTTGAAATAACATTGTTTTTACATCAAACTTTGCTTTCGTCAAAGAATCCTCCTTTTGCAGCAATTACAGCATTACACACCTTTGGCATTCTAGCTGTTAATTTATTGAGGTAAGCTGGAAAAATTGCACCCCACGCTTCTAGAAGCAGCTCCCACAAGTTGGATTGGTTGGATGGGCACTTCTGGTGTACCATACGGTCAAGCTGCTCCCACAACAGCTCAATGGGGTTCAGATCTGGTGACTGTGCTGGCCACTCCATTACCGATAGAATACAAGCTGCCTGCTTCTGCTGTAAATAGTTCTTGCACAATTTGGAGGTGTGTTTAGGGTCATTGTCCTGTTGTAGGATGAAATTGGCTCCAATCAAGCGCTGTCCACTGGGTATGGCATGGCCTTGCAAAATGGAGTGATAGCCTTCCTTATTCATTTATTTAATGAAGATGCCAGTTGGGGACCTGTGAGGCGTCTGTTTCTCAAACTAGAGACTCTAATGTGCTTATCTTCTTACTTAGTTGTGCAACGCGGCCTCCCACTTCTTTTTCTACTCTGGTTAGAGCCTGTTTGTGCTGTCCTCTGAAGGGAGTAGTACACACCGTTGTAGGAAATCTTCAATTTCTTTGCAATTTCTCGCATGGAATAGCCTTCATTTCTAAGAACAAGAATAGACTGTCGAGTTTCAGATGAAAGTTCTCTTTTTCTGGCCATTTTGAGCGTTTAATTGACCCCACAAATGTGATGCTCCAGAAACTCAATCTGCTCACAGGAAGGTCAGTTTTGTAGCTTCTGGAAGGAGCTAGACTGTTTTTAGATGTGTGAACATGATTGCACAAGGGTTTGCTAATCATCAATTAGCCTTCTGAGCCAATGAGCAAACACATTGTACCATTAGAACACTGGAGTGATAGTTGCTGGAAATGGGCCTCTATACACCTATGTAGATATTGCACCAAAAACTAGACATTTGCAGTTAGAATAGTTATTTACCACATTAGCAATGTGCTGGGTCCTTAGTCCCACCTTTGATGGGGGCCCCTGGTGTGTATGCTGTTGTACACACCCTTTTAGTAGGTCTTAGTGAGGTGCTGGCACGCTATGAAGCTGGGGTGACGTCTCTCTGGTAGCTGCATGGTCCACAGCACAAGCTGTTACCTCCAGTGTTAGTGCTCAGGTTGTCAGGGTTCCATCTTGGTGCAAAGAAGTCACCAGGGTTGATGGGGTATGTCTGGCAAATGTTGCAAAAATGCGATGTGTATGTGAGTTTTGAAGGGCCTTTGGGTGCAAAACTAAAACCGTAAGTGAAGGAGCGTATATGGAAGGGTGAGTATGTGGACATTTTTTTTTCTTCGTTGCCATTGGAGAAATTTAAAATGGTAAACTAGATGAAAGGAGGAAGAAAACGTCAGTATTGGTTGATTCCCTTTAAGTTCTCAAACTGCAGGCATATGCAATTTTAGAAACAAAAGTTCTTGGCGCACAAATGGAAGAAACCTTTTGTAGAGAACGCTTTATCCAAATATTAGGTTAATTGTTGTCTCATAGAGGGCCTATAATTAGTCTCAATGCTAGACCACTTTGGACATGGTGGAAGAAAGCAGAAATTGAACCATCACAAGAACAGCGCATCAGAGAGACTCATAGTCTGATGTGAAAAGCATAAAAACAATTTATTAAAATGAAAAAGAAAAAAACTCAATAAAAGACGTCTGATCCTCCAGGGATCTTAAAACCTTTACATCAGTCAATCACGACAATAAAACAACAGTTGCTTGATGATAAATTAACCCTGGGATCTTCTACTCGTAACTTTGAGATGTTGGTAAAAACAGGGCTGTGTTGCTAGTGTAGTCTATTGTACACGTAGATTGAATGATTGTGGGTGATTATCTCCCAGAGGCAGGGGGAACCAGTGAAGTTCGTATATAGGTGTAAATAAATGATTGGAACAGAGTTCCCAAAAGACACTCACTTTTGTTAATGACTGGACTGTAGGGCTGGGGCGCCGTCACACTGAGCTGGAGGAGTGGAAGAAAAAGGGTCAATTCTGCTCCCTGTGCTCCGGGACGGAGGTGCAGTAAGCGCTGAAGGATGTTAATCCATGTTGGACACAAGGTGGCGTCCACCTTGTGTGTTGGAGAGGCTTGGAGCGCAGCGCTTCGCTTGCCCGAACGGTTGCGGGTCACTATTGGTCACGTGGAAGGCTCCGTAGCGAGGGGGGTTGTCATGCCGACCGGCCTGCTAACATGTTTCGCGCGCATGCGCTTTATCAAAGCTGAGGCGGCGTGTGGTACACATAGGGATATATAGCATCGGGTTGTATGGAGGGGCGGGGAGTACCGGAGTGCACTAAATTAACCCCTCATGTGTCAAAACGTATGTTTTGCTTGAGACTTGTGGAACAATGATATCTATTGGTGTGTAGACTTAAGGGACACCGATAACAATGGATTCGGATTCGATTGAGATATTGAGTGGGTGAAAAGGGATATGAAAATCTAAGGAGAAGTGTGGGGTGGGGAAAAAGAGAGAAAATTATGTGAAAAAAAGGGGGAAGGGGGGGGGGGGGGAAAGGAGGTGGGGAATGTATAGGAAAGATGTATATTGGATATAGCGACATATCTTTGGTAAAAAAATTGTAAATATATGGAACGTAAAAAATGTAAAAAATGTATAAAAAAATATAATAAAATAAAAAAATAAAAAAATAAAAAATAATAAAAATAAAAATAAAAATGAAATGTAAAATGTATATGTACATATGTATTCACCCACTCAGATACATGATACAATAGGGGGGGGGGGGGGGGGGAGGAGAGGGGAAAAAAAAAAAAAAAATTAAAAAATATAATAATATATTGGGGGATAGCGGGCAATGGGTTATGTTTATGTCTGACAGATGTGTATCAGGAGGTTATGCTGAGGATATCGATGTCTTCGTTGAGGCCTTCTGGTGAGAGGGTACCCATGAGATATATCCAAAAGGTCTCTCTACGACACAGAAGGGAAAATCTTTCGTTATCCGTTAGGGTACCCTTTGGGATAGACTCAATTGCAAGAACCTCCATTTTTTTAAAATCTTTATCATGGAACTGGCGAAAATGGCGCGGGATGCTGTGTTTAATGCAACCCTTTTTGATTAGGCGGCGATGTTCGCCCACCCTAATACGTAAGGCCCGTATAGTACGGCCTACATAAAGGAGGCCACAGGGACAACGTAGGACGTAGATCACATATTTGGTGGAGCATGTAATGAACTGTTTTATCTCAAAAGTTTTTCCTTGAGGTGTGATAATGGTGGATTGGCCATTAGGGATGGATTGGCAGGTAAAACAGCCTCTTTTGCGACATTTATATATCCCATGTCTATTGTCGAAATACATCCTGATATCGGAGAATGTTTTATTGCAATTTTTACCTGATTTAGTAAGTTTGCTAGGGGCGATAATATTTTTTATTGTACGGGAACGTCTGAAGGTAATTTGTGGTCTAGGCGGAAGGGAAGAAGCCAGGATAGGATCTAGCTTAAGGATATCATAATGTTTGAGAATTATTTTTGAAATATGTTTATACTGTGTATTAAAAGTGGAAATGAACCTGACTGTGGGGCTGTCGTTTGTGGAGTCTTTGGGACGCTTTTTGGTGGGTGAGTGCTTGGTTGTGTATTTCCTGAAGGCCTGTGTGATTAGGTCATCTGGGTAGCCTTTTTCTAAAAACTTTTTAGCCATCTGCTGGCCTTGTTGTATGTAATCATCAGTTAGGGTGCAGTTTCTACGTAGCCTCTGGAATTGGCCGCTGGGGATGTTTTTCTTCCAAACTGGGTGATGACAACTCTTATAATGTAGATAAGAGTTGCCTGACGTGGGTTTGGAATGGTTGCTAGTGGTGACATTTTGCTCATTATGGGATAAGACAAGATCCAAAAAGACTAACTGGTTTTGGTCAATAACTGATGTAAAGGATAAGCCCATAGGGTTGTTGTGGCAGAAGCTGACGAAGGAGGCAAAACTGTCCACGCCTCCACTCCATATGAGCAAAATGTCATCTATATATCGACCATAAAATACGATGAATTCGGCAAAGGGGTTGTTTGTCCAAATGTTTTGTTTTTCCCAGAACCCCATGGTAAGATTTGCGTATACTGGGGCAAAACTCGCTCCCATGGCTGTGCCTTGGAGCTGAAGATAAAATTGATCAAGGAAAGTAAAATAATTATGTCTCAGACAAAATTCTATGCTTGATAATAAGAAAGAATGGCAAATGATTTCCAAATTATGCACGACTAAATGGATAAAAATACTAGTACTACAACGTGAACGTAAACTTAGATCAGCGGAAGAAACAGTCAGGGTAAGAGAACGGGCGATTCAGGATTTCAGTACATCCTGTCTCTTTACCAAATGGATGGAAGTCCAGGACAAAAATATCAGGAAAGATGAAGATGCAATGATTAGTAAAAAAACCAGCAAACTAGATAGGGACATCAGGGACTATAGATCAGGTCACATATTCGAATGGAAAAAGAAAAACTCAACCCCTCCTACACATCATACCCAACATCAGTTGGGATTGGACCCTATCCATACACATCAAAACACTGAAGTTTCATATAATACCACCAGGACCAATTTTAGAAATAACAAGAAAAATAGGCCCCACAAAACAAAGAACCCCACTACCAAGAAGGGAGCGAACAGGAATGGGGGACCCAATCCGGCCAGGAATGCTAAATTTGGGTACCATAATGAGACACACAACACCTCTGCCCCCTGTTGGGGCTCAAAGGAACGTCCAATCATTCAGGACACAACGAAGGGTGTAAATCTTAACCCACACACGTTGACCAACCCCCCCACAATAGGCACCCCACCCAGGGTCCCCACAGTCTCCAACAGGCCCCCTGAGCAATCGGATGTGATTGATTGTGAATTACCGACCTTTTCAGTAGCCACAGCAAATAAGTATAGCCCCTTAGCAAAGGACCTTGACAAGTATATCAAAGAAGGAGCTCGCCCCAAATTGAATGACAGCATAAGTGCCCCTGATGTAAGTAAGACAAAAGATAGGACCATAGTTACCCCTCCCAATTTTGAGGAAGGTTTTTTAGTCCTTTCTCCAAAGGGAGTCACGTTCGCAAAAGAAAAGAGAAAACTAGAAGAGGTTGTAGAGGAGGACAAAAACTCAAGACAAAACAAAAAGGAACGGGTAGAGATCTAGTAGAAGATAGGACCATAAAAATCTTCAATCTATCAACACATACCCTAACTCCCTACGAATTAACATTATTGAAAAAAGGTCTAAGCTTTTCACCATCCACTGGACCCAACAAATTTGGCCTCTTCAAAGATTTAAACAAATTCGTCCGATCCCTCACCCTAAGCAGACATTTTACAAAAATAACAACTAACAACACAAAATGTGATCCGACACCAGAACTAGATAAAATTAATATAAATGTCACCCCACACGACGATATCCTAGGAATTCTCGAAGAGCTGTGGAGTGAGAGCAACATCTCCAGTCAGACACAATATCCCTTTACAGAGCCTGCGGTTATACACACCCATCTGAAACCTGTGTCTACCTTTAACCCAACCCAATCCAAGGGACCCTATATTGAAACTTTCTATCAAGCAGTCTATAAAGATTTTATCGAGCTATGTAATATCACTAACAAGAATAAAAAACAAACCAATTTAACCAAACCAGAACAACAGGCCCTTACAAATCTCACCACCAACAAAAATATCGTAGTCAAACAAGCTGACAAAGGAGGCAGTCTAGTCATACAGGACATGGGTGACTACCTTGGCGAAGCCATTCGGTTGTTATCTGACACGACCACTTACCAAAAACTTACAACCGACCCCCTCCCTACGTACCAGTGTGACCTAACCTCCATGGTTGAGAAAGCCCATAAAGATGGGGTGCTCAATTCCAAAGAAAAGCGTTTTCTCTTGCCTAAAGTCTTACTTCTACCATCTCCCCAAGATCCACAAGTCCCCCACCAATCCCCCAGGAAGACCCATAGTGGCTAGTACCAACAGCTTTACCAGTGGACTATCTGCTTATATAGATCACATCTTACAGCCCCTGGTAGTACAACTTCCCTCGTATATCAAGGATTCCAGCCACGTGATCGAGATCATGGACAACTACAGATGGTCTGATGAATACATGTGGGCTTCTCTGGATGTTAATTCTCTCTACACTTCCATACCCCATGAAATTGGACTAACCGCAGTTCAACATTTCCTGAGTATCAATGAAGGCATGAACTCTAGACAAATCGAATTCTTATTATCAAGCATAGAATTTTGTCTGAGACATAATTATTTTACTTTCCTTGATCAATTTTATCTTCAGCTCCAAGGCACAGCCATGGGAGCGAGTTTTGCCCCAGTATACGCAAATCTTACCATGGGGTTCTGGGAAAAACAAAACATTTGGACAAACAACCCCTTTGCCGAATTCATCGTATTTTATGGTCGATATATAGATGACATTTTGCTCATATGGAGTGGAGGCGTGGACAGTTTTGCCTCCTTCGTCAGCTTCTGCAACAACAACCCTATGGGCTTATCCTTTACATCAGTTATTGACCAAAACCAGTTAGTCTTTTTGGATCTTGTCTTATCCCATAATGAGCAAAATGTCACCACTAGCAACCATTCCAAACCCACGTCAGGCAACTCTTATCTACATTATAAGAGTTGTCATCACCCAGTTTGGAAGAAAAACATCCCCAGCGGCCAATTCCAGAGGCTACGTAGAAACTGCACCCTAACTGATGATTACATACAACAAGGCCAGCAGATGGCTAAAAAGTTTTTAGAAAAAGGCTACCCAGATGACCTAATCACACAGGCCTTCAGGAAATACACAACCAAGCACTCACCCACCAAAAAGCGTCCCAAAGACTCCACAAACGACAGCCCCACAGTCAGGTTCATTTCCACTTTTAATACACAGTATAAACATATTTCAAAAATAATTCTCAAACATTATGATATCCTTAAGCTAGATCCTATCCTGGCTTCTTCCCTTCCGCCTAGACCACAAATTACCTTCAGACGTTCCCGTACAATAAAAAATATTATCGCCCCTAGCAAACTTACTAAATCAGGTAAAAATTGCAATAAAACATTCTCCGATATCAGGATGTATTTCGACAATAGACATGGGATATATAAATGTCGCAAAAGAGGCTGTTTTACCTGCCAATCCATCCCTAATGGCCAATCCACCATTATCACACCTCAAGGAAAAACTTTTGAGATAAAACAGTTCATTACATGCTCCACCGAATATGTGATCTACGTCCTACGTTGTCCCTGTGGCCTCCTTTATGTAGGCCGTACTATACGGGCCTTACGTATTAGGGTGGGCGAACATCGCCGCCTAATCAAAAAGGGTTGCATTAAACACAGCATCCCGCGCCATTTTCGCCAGTTCCATGATAAAGATTTTAAAAAAATGGAGGTTCTTGCAATTGAGTCTATCCCAAAGGGTACCCTAACGGATAACGAAAGATTTTCCCTTCTGTGTCGTAGAGAGACCTTTTGGATATATCTCATGGGTACCCTCTCACCAGAAGGCCTCAACGAAGACATCGATATCCTCAGCATAACCTCCTGATACACATCTGTCAGACATAAACATAACCCATTGCCCGCTATCCCCCAATATATTATTATATTTTTTAATTTCTTTTTTTTTTTTTTTTTTTTTCCCTCTCCTCCTCCCCCCCCCCCCTATTGTATCATGTATCTGAGTGGGTGAATACATATGTACATATAAATTTTACATTTCATTTTTATTTTTATTTTTATTATTTTTTATTTTTTTATTTTTTTATTTTATTATATTTTTTTATTCATCTTTCTTTTTATTTTCACATTTTTTACATTTTTTACGTTCCATATATTTACAATTTTTTACCAAAGATATGTCGCTATATCCAATATACATTCCCCACCTCCTTTCCCCCCCCCCTTCCCCCTTTTTTTCACATAATTTTCTCTCTTTTTCCCCACCCCACACTTCTCCTTAGATTTTCATATCCCTTTTCACCCACTCACCCTATCTCAATCGAATCCGAATCCATTGTTATCGGTGTCCCTTAAGTCTACACACCAATAGATATCATTGTTCCACAAGTCTCAAGCAAAACATACGTTTTGACACATGAGGGGTTAATTTAGTGCACTCCGGTACTCCCCGCCCCTCCATACAACCCGATGCTATATATCCCTATGTGTACCACACGCCGCCTCAGCTTTGATAAAGCGCATGCGCGCGAAACATGTTAGCAGGCCGGTCGGCATGACAACCCCCCTCGCTACGGAGCCTTCCACGTGACCAATAGTGACCCGCAACCGTTCGGGCAAGCGAAGCGCTGCGCTCCAAGCCTCTCCAACACACAAGGTGGACGCCACCTTGTGTCCAACATGGATTAACATCCTTCAGCGCTTACTGCACCTCCGTCCCGGAGCACAGGGAGCAGAATTGACCCTTTTTCTTCCACTCCTCCAGCTCAGCGTGACGGCGCCCCAGCCCTACAGTCCAGTCATTAACAAAAGTGAGTGTCTTTTGGGAACTCTGTTCCAATCATTCATTTATTTACACCTATATACGAACTTCACTGGTTCCCCCTGCCTCTGGGAGATAATCACCCACAATCATTCAATCTACGTGTACAATAGACTACACTAGCAACACAGCCCTGTTTTTACCAACATCTCAAAGTTACGAGTAGAAGATCCCAGGGTTAATTTATCATCAAGCAACTGTTGTTTTATTGTCGTGATTGACTGATGTAAAGGTTTTAAGATCCCTGGAGGATCAGACGTCTTTTATTGAGTTTTTTTCTTTTTCATTTTAATAAATTGTTTTTATGCTTTTCACATCAGACTATGAGTCTCTCTGATGCGCTGTTCTTGTGATGGTTCAATTATATGCAATTTTAGCTAGTATCATTGGGGAAAAGGCCTCTGAGAATTGCTCCCCCTTTTTTTATTTTGTTATCTGAATTCTATTGATGAAGCCCAGTGAGTCTATGGAGGGGTTGCTTGGTTTTGCAATGACATGCAATTTTATCAGCGCAAGTCAGTCCAGCCCTCTTTACGGTGGGGCCACAAACACATCATTCTCTGGATGACACTGATGTTGTCTCCACAGAGTTTGGCTCCTCCCTTTCAGGGTGGGGTCAAGGGTGCAGCAGCCTCCTCACAACCAACCACAAATTGCAGGGGGTTATGTGGGCAATTCAATTCCGAATCTTGCAAGTTTTTCACCGAGTACTGTTTCTGTCATGATATGTCATGTTCAGGGTGTGGAGGGTCTCATTCACTGTCCAGATGCTTCAAGCAAGGAAAAGGAAAAGGGGGTGATGCTGGAAAGACGGAACACTCAGGTAAAGATAGAAAAGATGGCACCTTTCCTAAAGTGTTATTCTAACAGGGAGGCAGCTTGTGTGTTGCAGGTGGGATTCTTGTAGGGTTTTTCTCGATACCCTGCCAGTTGCTGGTTGTTCCTCCTATGGCAGACAGCTTGCCGTCATCTCGTGTACATCCAGCGGTCATTTTCAGGAAAACTTTTCAAAGAGTTTTCTTTGGGTCATGTAGCTGGCCCTTTTGATTCACCGCCAGTATTTCCCCTTTGGGTATTATGCCCAAAAAAGAACTGAATAAGTTACGCCTCATTTATCACTGGTTGCATCCTAATGTGGGTTCAGTGAATGATGCCATTGATCCAGAGCTTTGCATGGTGTCCTATACTTCTTTTGATATGGCAGTGTCATGGGTTCCTGGGTATGGTAAAGGTACGTTGTTGGCCAAGACTGATGGCCTTTTGTTTGTTTCCGGTACATCCTAGTTGTTGCCATCTGCTACGTTGCAAATGGCAAGGGCAGAATTTTGTTGATAGATGTTTACCAATGGGCTGTGCCATTTCTTGTTCGTTGTTTGAAATGTTTAGTTTCTTTTTGGAATAGGTGGTTCGGGATGCTTCCAGGCTTAATTCAGTCATCCATGCTGGAAGTACTATCTATGCCTCACTTTTGGTCACGGTCCAACATGTTTTCCAGATTTTTAGTGTGCCATTGGCCCCTGACAAGACGGAGGGCCCAGCCACTGAGTTGTGGTTTCTGGGTATTGTCATCAACTCTGTAGTGATAGAATGCCATTTGCCTTTGGACAAACTTGAAGATCTGAAGGGAATGGTTTCTACCACCAGGCAATGCAAAAAAAATTAAATTTGTTGCAGTATGCTCATGGGCCACGTTTTTTATATACGACTGGTGACTGTGTTATGGTGATTTTTAACTACCTCATTTATATGCTTAAAGCGGAGGTCCACCCTAAAGTGGACCTTCCGCTCATCGGAACCCTCCCCCCATCCGGCGCCACAATTGCCACCTTTCAGGGGGGAGGGGGGTGCAGATACCTGTACAGTACAGGTATCTGCACCCACTTTCGGGATAGCTCTCTGCGGAAAGGGGCGTAGATTACGCCCCTTTCCGCAAGTGCCAGCCCCTTTCCGCAAGTGCCCCGCTGCCTGCTGGGAAACACACAGATCCCAGAGGCAGCGGGGACCGTCCTTATCGCACAGCGTGACTCGCGCATGCGCAGTAGGGAACCGGGAAATGAAGCCGAAAGGCTCCATTTCCTGATTCCCATACCCAAGATGGCGGCGGCAGCACTCGAGAGATGATCTAGAGATCGGCTTCGGGTGCCGACATCGCAGGCGCGCTGGACAGGTAAGTGTCACTATTTTAAAAGTCAGCAGCTGCAGTATTTGTAGCTGCTGGCTTTTAAAAAAAAAAAAAAAACGCGGAGTCCCGGTGGACTCCCGCTTTAATGATACATAAAATAAGTGATTTTGTCTATATAAGAATCAACCCATGCAGCTGTAGCTATTACAGATAGAATTAATAATGAATGGTAACTGTGCGAAAAGAATAACAATCAAATTTATTTATACAGATAAATAGGATTTTTATATACAGCTTACCTGTAAAATCCTTTTCTTGAGAAGTACATCACGGGACACAGGAGCTTCATTACACAGTGGGTTATATAGGCACCTCTGGTGATTGGACACTGGTTAACCCTCAATTAAGGAGAATTCCTCCCCTATATAACCCCTCCCATATGGGAGGCACCTTAGTTTTGTAGCAAAGCAATAAGAAACCATGTAAAACCCAAGAGGGGCGGGAGCCCTGTGTCCCGTGATGTACTTCTCAAGAAAAGGATTTTACAGGTAAGCTGTATATAAAAATCCTATTTTCTTGATCATACATCACGGGACACAGGAGCTTCATTACACAGTGGGATGTCCCAAGGCAATGCTCAGTTTGAGGGAGGGAGACACAGATCAGAAATATAGACAGCCATGGACCGGAGGATCTAAACCGCAGCCTGCCGTACACTGCGCCCAAAAGCGATATCCTCTTGCCCTCTGACATCCACCTGATAGAATCTAGTGAATGTGTGGACTGATGACCAAGTTGCAGCCTTACAGATCTGAGCCAGGGAAGCCTGGTGATACACTGCCCAAGAAGCACCTACAGCCCTGGTTGAGTGCGCTTTCACTTGAAAAGGAGGAATCTTCCCCTTTACACTATAGGCCTGAGAAATAACCTGTCTAATCCACCTTGAGAGAGTGGATTTTGATGCCGCTTGGCCCTTCCTAGGGCCTTCCCAGCAAAATAAATAAGCAATCAGTCTTTCTTATCTGAGCAGTTGCCTGAAGATAGGTACTGATTGCCCTTACCACATCTATTTTCAATAATTTTTATTGAAGATTTTCATCAGAACAATAAAGATGAACATTCCTTATAACAAACAAGCAAAATCCACCTTTGCATATATATAGCCAATCTAGACAAACATAGATCTAGACAATAATATAACAGAACAGACCTGTAAAACAATCAGGCATTATGTTGATATATCAATTGTATTATCATGGACCCATATCATCTAGTCAATTCCCCTAAATTGAGTATGTCCAGTCAAAGCACACGAGCCCCAGGCCCCCTGGCGCCCCAAATGGGATTAAGCTGCAGACCAGGGGTTGGGCCCGCCCACCAAAACCAGGCTACTCCCATCCCATCCCTACAGGGTTCCACTACCTGGGATGCCGATAAGAATTTTGGGCGACTAACTAGCCCATAGCATGGCTGCTGTCTTTCTTATGACCCCATTCGGGGCACATCATGGTACACCAAGGGAGGTGACGAAGGAGGAAAGAGAGAAAACGTGTGAGAGAGGAGAAGAGAGAATGTAATATGCTATTCAAGTGCTATCTGCCCCGGAGGACAGAGTTCCAGGCTGCACCCCCGGAATAAGAGAAATATTACACATTGTTGCCCAAGGTTCCCAGATCAACCGGAATCTCTCCGTTTTGTTGTTCCATTTAGCCACTACTTGTTCTTGTACCATAATCCAAGTTACCTTAGTTCTAAACATCTTAAAGGAAACCGTGTATTTCTTCCAGGCCTTGGCTATCGTAACTTTGGCCCCAAGAAAAATAAAAAACGCCAGTTGCTGTAAATGTTTGGGTAGAGCCGGGATGATATGATTTAGTAAGGCCGTACTGGGGTGTGGTACTAAGGTGATCCCCGTAATGGAACTAACCGCGCAAAACACTTTCCGCCAAAAAGAGCGGGTGCGTGGGCAAGACCACCAGACATGAAACATGTCCCCTTCCAGACCACAACCTCTGAAACACACTGGCGAAGAGCCCGGAAAGATTTTAGCCAGCCTGGAAGGAACATAGTACCATCTAAATAAAACTTTGATACCTGCCTCGATTAGCGAAACATTAAGGATACCTTTGTGAGCTCTCATCGAGGCCCCAAACCATTGTTTCGACTCCCAGGTGCAGCCCAAGTCAGCTTCCCATGCCCGAGCATAATGGGGCTTGTTGTCCGTCTTCATAAGAGCTGCGTAGATCAATGAGATGCCCCCCCTCTGGTCCGTAGCCCATGCACACCATTGTTCATATTGCGTTATAAAAGGGGGAAGTGGCTTAGAAGTCCAAATGGAATTTAAATAATGTGAGATTTGTGTAAATCTGTATATTTCCGAATCGGGCATATCTAGTTTCTTCCTGCAGTGTGTTAAAGAAAGAGGGCCGGTAGGGGAAAAGAAGTGTCCAATTCTGTATAACCCCTTGTCCGTCCACCATTTAAAGGCTTCTATATTTTCCCCAGTGTGAAAGGGTGGGAGCTAGAATCGCAGGTCTACGTTTGGGGTTGCAACCCATCAGGAAGTCTATTGTGTGGTGCGGAATAGACTCCCGTTCCATCAATAGCCAGTCCGGTTTTACACAGCCAGAGAAAGCCATTGATATCTGGGCCAATTGCGCCGCTTGATAATAACCCCACAAGTTGGGAAGACCTAACCCCCCTTGAGATTTCAAACGGTAAAGTGTGTCTGAGGAGCATCTATAACCTTTCTTCCCCCAAACAAACCTCACGATGTCCGATTGTATTTTGCTCAGGAATGTTTTGGGGACCGGAATTGGGAGTGAACGAAACAAGTATAATAATCGCGGTAGCAGTGTCATTTTCACCGCATTAATCCTACCCAGCCAGGAAATGCCACAACCGGACCAACGAACCAAAATCTGTTCTACATTTTTTCACCATGGTGGGATAGTTAGCTTGGAATAGTGTGTGCATGTCTGCAGTGAGTTTGATTCCTAAGTATGGAAGCTGGGAGTGCGCCCACGAGAAGGTAAAATTATTTGAAAGTTGTGAGAGCATGTCTGTGGAGATCGTAACATTCAGAGCTAAAGATTTTTCCATATTGAACCGAAGTCCCGAGATCCTACTAAAGTCCAATAAAGTCCGGTTAATTATGGGCATGGAGGTCAAGGGTGAAGTGACAAAAAGGAGGAGGTCGTCCGCATAAAGAGCGCATTTGTGTTCGCATGACCCGCACACGACCCCCCTAATGTCGGGGTTGGAACGTAAGGCAATGGCTAAAGTTTCTATGGCTATGGCAAAAAGAAGCGGTGATAGTGGGCATCCCTGTCTTGTCCCCCTACCAATGCTGAATGTGTTAGAATATCTGCCTAACAGACGCACCTGAGCCGTAGGATTAGAATAGAGTGCTGATATAAGATTAAGAAAATACTGGCCGCATCCCCATCTCCCCAGGATATCAGTTAGGTATGTCCAATCAATGGAATCAAAGGCCTTATGCAGGTCGATGGACAACAGAAACCCCTGTTGGGGGGGTACCCCCGTCCCATTGTGCCTTTAGGAGTGATATAATATCTACTGCGTGCCTAATCTGGTCTGGTCCTTGTCTCCAAAGGGATGAACCCCACCTGATTTTTGTGTATATACCGAGGGATAAAGCTTGAAAGTCTGTTTGCCAATACTTTCATCATTATCTTAATGTCATTATTGATAAGCAATATAGGCCGAAAATTGCCCACCTCGCTGGCATCTTTTCCAGGTTTCGGAATCACTGAAATATATGCCGAGTTCATATCCGGGTGCATGGTGGCTCCATCCCTGAGAGAGTTGAACATTTTCACCAGATAAGGGGCCAGACAAGGACCAAACTTCTTATAATACCCATTGGAGAATCCGTCCGGACCTGGCGCAGAGCCCACGGTAAGAGATTTAATAGTGTCAAGGACTTCTGCGTGAGTGAACAGATCCTCCAAAAGATCCCTGTGTTCCTTGGATAGCGTGGGCAATGGGAGAGCGTTCAGGAGCATCTCACGAGCACATTCGGGGGGAATAGGCCCTTGTTTGTACAAGTCTGAGTAAAACCGCAAAAAAGTTTCCATTACTTTAGAAGGATTCTGAGAAAGGTCCCCTGAATGAACCCTGATTTTAGGAAAAGACTGTGAGCGTGGCTTGGGGGTCAGTTTTACCGCTAGTCGTGAGCCAACCCTGTCTTTCTGGGCATAGAATTTGGCCCCCGTCCAAGTAAGATGTTGAGCAGCCGCTGTAGTTAAGGACATGTTCAGTCGGGCCTTAGCCGCATCTAGTTTGGCTAGGGAATCTGCCGTGGGGCGCTGTTTATGTGTTTTGGCTAGTGAACGGAACTCAGCCGTGAGTTTGAGAGTGTCGGCCTGATGTTGTGCTTTGAGATTAGAGGACAACTGTATAAATTTGCCTCTCATTACAGTTTTATGTGCAGCCCATAGAGTAACCGGTGATACTTCCCCTGTATCATTCAGCTCAAAGTATTCTCGTATAGAAGCCTCTAAAGTTGCGCTATGTGCAAGATCGCTCAAAATGGATTCCCTGAGACGCCAGCACGGGCGACTCCCGGATCCCATAGGTCTCCTGGACACTACAACCACCATGGAGTGATCTGATAAGGAGGAGTCCAAAATCCTCGCATATACTATCAAAGGGATCGTTTGGGATTTCGTAAAAATGTGATCTATTCTAGCATAAGTGTGGTGTGGTGCCGAAAAGTGTGTGTAATCCTTTGCCCGTGGGTTCATCTCTCGCCAAGTGTCAATCAGGCCTTCGGAGTGGATCATGTGGGCAATGTTAACGCTCTGTTTCGACGGACACTTGGGTTCGGACCTACCAGTCGCCGATTTATCAAGAGAAAAATCAAATGCTACATTTGAGTCTCCTCCTATAAACACCGTGCCCTTAAGGCGGTTCTGCAGCTTCCCCAGCATGGATGCAAAGAAGGAGCTTTGGCCCTTGTTGGGCGCATAATAGGAAACAAAAGTGTAGCATTCCCCATCTATGTGTCCTGATACCAAAATATATCGACCCTGAGGCCGCGTACACACGCGCGGACTGTTTGCCCAACCTTGTTCGTCAAACAGTTTCGGCAAACAGTCCGCTCAAAATTTGCATGAGCGGACTTGCCCACACACGAGCGGACTGTTTCAGCGAACTGTTTGCCAAACAGTTCGCTCAACTTTTGAAATGAACGGACTCGCCCACGTAAGGAGGAGGCAAATCCGCCCATTTCGAGCGCGTGTACAGGTAGGCGGGGCCCGCGAAGGAGACGTCGCGGGCTCCGCCGCCTGGAATGGGCTTAAAGGGGAACCCCAACGCCGAAAAAAATCGGCGTGGGGGTTCCCCCAAAGTCCACACCAGACCCTTGTCCGAGCACGCTACCCGGCCGGCCAGGAAAGGGGGGCGAGCGAGCGCGGCCCCCCCTCCTGAGCCGTACCAGGCCGCGTGCCCTCAACATGGGGGGGTGCCTTGGGGAAGGGGGGGCCGCGCGGCCCCCCCCACCCCAAAGCACCTTGTCCCCATGTTGATGAGGACAAGGGCCTCTTCCCGACAACCCTGGCCGTTGGTTGTCGGGGTCTGCGGGCGGGGGGCTTATCGGAATCCGGGAGCCCCCTTTAAGAAGGGGGCCCCCGGATACCGGCCCCCCACCCTATGTGAATGAGTATGGGGTACAATGTACCCCTACCCATTCACCTGTGAAATAAAGTACAAAAAAAAACACAACACAGGGAAAAAATATTTTATTGCACAGCTCCGGGGGTCTTCCGTCTTCGGGGGTCTTCTCGCCGGACTCCTCCGCTATCTGTGTGTAGCTCTTTTACTAGCGGAGGAGTCCGGCTTTCTTCCTCCCCGCCGCCGGCCTCTTCTCCCGACTTCGGGGGTCTTGTCCCCCTCTTCGGTTCTTCTGCCGGGCCACCGCGCCTTCTTGTAGCTCTTTTGCAGGCGGTGGCCCGGTCTTCTGTCGCCGCTGCCTTCCGTTCTTCTGTCGCCGCCTTCGGTTCTTCTGCCGGGCCACCGCGCCTTCTTGTAGCTCTTTTACAGGCGGTGGCCCGGTCTTCTGTCGCCGCTGTCGTCGCCGCCGCCGCCGCCTTCCGTTCTTGTTCTTGTTGTTCTTCTTCTTCTTCTCCTGGAGATGTTGACTCGACGAGCTCTCCGGCCGGAATGCCAGGGACACGCTCCGCTGCCACTTATATAGTGACAATGGGGCGGTGTCACATGGTATATGTCACATGGGTTGGTCACATGGTGACCCCGCCCCCTTACGATGTCATAGTCCCCATGTGACATCAACCCATGTGACCAACCCATGTGACATATACCATGTGACACCGCCCCATTGTCACTATATAAGTGACCGCACAGCGCGGCTCTGGCATTCCGGCCGGAGAGCTCGTCGAGTCAACATCTCCAGGAGAAGAAGAAGAAGAAGAAGAATAAGAACAAGAACGGAAGGCGGCGGCGGCGGCGACGACAGCGGCGACAGAAGACCGGGCCACCGCCTGCAAAAGAGCTACAAGAAGGCGCGGTGGCCCGGCAGAAGAACCGAAGAGGGGGACAAGACCCCCGAAGTCGGGAGAAGAGGCCGGCGGCGGGGAGGAAGAAAGCCGGACTCCTCCGCTAGTAAAAGAGCTACACACAGATAGCGGAGGAGTCCGGCGAGAAGACCCCCGAAGACGGAAGACTCCCGGAGCTGTGCAATAAAATATTTTTTCCCTGTGTTGTGTTTTTTTTTGTACTTTATTTCACAGGTGAATGGGTAGGGGTACATTGTACCCCATACTCATTCACATAGGGTGGGGGGCCGGTATCCGGGGGCCCCCTTCTTAAAGGGGGCTCCCGGATTCCGATAAGCCCCCCGCCCGCAGACCCCGACAACCAACGGCCAGGGTTGTCGGGAAGAGGCCCTTGTCCTCATCAACATGGGGACAAGGTGCTTTGGGGTGGGGGGGCCGCGCGGCCCCCCCTTCCCCAAGGCACCCCCCCATGTTGAGGGCACGTGGCCTGGTACGGCTCAGGAGGGGGGGCCGCGCTCGCTCGCCCCCCTTTCCTGGCCGGCCGGGTAGCGTGCTCGGACAAGGGTCTGGTGTGGACTTTGGGGGAACCCCCACGCCGATTTTTTTCGGCGTTGGGGTTCCCCTTTAAGCCCATTCCAGGCGGCGGAGCCCGCGACGTCTCCTTCGCGGGCCCCGCCTACCTGTACACGCGCTCGAAATGGGCGGACTTTCCGAGCGGGAACAGTTTGCTCATTTCGAAAGTAGCCTACACACGGGCGGACTGTTCGCTCAAACACAGTTTCAGCGGACAGTTTTTCGGAATTTCCGAAAGACTTTGTCCGTCCAACTGTCCGCTGAAACTGTCCGCTGAAAGCCCACACACGGGCGGACTGTCCGCCCAAACACTGTTCAGCGGACAAGGTTGGGCGAACAGTCCGCCCGTGTGTACGCGGCCTGAGGGTCCGTAAAAATCTCAGGTTGAGACAAGTTAATATGTTTGGAGAAACACACTGCTACCCCTCTAGTTTTGTTCTCTGCGGAAGCTAAGAAAAACTGAGGATAGTGCTGGTGTAAATATGTGGGTTTGAAAGTAGAAGGGAAGTGTGTTTCCTGTAGTAAGAGAATGTCCGCATGTACGGAACGGTAATGCTCCAAGAGCTTTCTACGTTTGAGTGGGGAGTTAAGGCCTTGAGTGTTGTGTGAGACAATTTTAAGCGTGGGCGCTTAGCGGGTGTGTCAGACATGAACCAGAGGGGGGTGATCTACACAATTGATCAGAAACTCACCGCTCCTATGAAGAGGGCCACGCTGTCATCGATTCAAGAGCCACCAATACGTCTCACAAAAGTCCGGGAGTGCAGGCTGAATGTCAAAGCTGGAGTCTCGAAGTCTGCAATATACATGTGGAGAAAGAAGAAGGAAAGAGATGAACATGAAGAGGGATAAAGAATCATAGAGAGAAAGGACAGCAGCATGAGAAGAACCATGTCGCATTACCATTATGTGGTCAAATAAATACATACAGGGGACCCCAGTCCCCATCCACCCCCCTGAGTGGTCGGAACCCCCCCAACCAACCCTCATCCGTGAAGAGTCGGGGCAACCCTAGATAAGGGTACCCCGTATGTGGCTCAGAAGCGCCGAAAGAACCTCTGAACCAGGGGGAGCGCACTGAAACCACCACTGCCCCGCCACCTTTAACTATATAAACTATAGAGCCAGCAAGGGCCCATATCAAACTGCCAACGGAGCGCCCATAATGAACTGTAACAGGGGAACTGTAATTCTAGACCTGTAGCAAAGGGTATGACCCCAGTATCTCGCTCCAGTCCCACCACCCCCCCGCCCCCCCCCCCAAAATAGGGAAGGTGGTGGAATGACCTATCCCCTATCAAACCACTACCTAGAACCCGTACTAAATGTAACAAAAAACAATAAAAATAAACAGGTCCCCTGGAGCTTCCCTTTCAGCCGCTTCAAGGAATGGAACATGCCTTTCTGCCCAGGCAAGTATGCGATTGACCTCTTTTTGTGCAACCAGACTCCTGGTACCACCCTGGTGATTGATATAGGCCACTGCTGTGGCATTGTCGGACTGAACCCGAACAGGGAGACCCCGTAGTCTGTAAGACCACTTTATGACAGCCATATAAACTGCCCGGATCTCCAAGACATTTATGGGCAATAGCTTCTCGATCGCAGACCATTTCCCCTGCGAGCACGTCTCCTCCAACACTGCTCCCCAGCCTGTCAGGCTGGCATCTGTCGTAATAATCTTCCATGGAAGAGGAAGAAAGTTTTGCCTTTCAGCAAATTCTCGGTTTGTAACCACCAAACGAGACTCTTGCGTGTCCCTGGGGACAGACACATAGGAAGATCCAAGGCCTGGGGATTCCTGTTCCACGCCGCAAGGATGCATCTTTGCAGAGGCCTTGAGTGGAACTGGGCGAATGGAACGGCCTCGAAGGAGGCGACCATTTTCCCTAACAGTCTCATGCACAACCGAATGGGGGAAGATCTTCTGCCCAGAATTAGGCGCACCAGACCCCCAATGGCCAAGGCCTTTGGCCTTGGTAGAAACACCCTGCCTTGAGCGGTGTCGATGACCATACCCAGGTACTCCAACCTGGTAGCAGGCTGTAGGGACGATTTTTCTAGGTTTATAATCCAACCTAGGCGTTCCAGGTGGTCTAGTGTTTTGGTAACACTGTGGTTCAGGAGCGCTACTGTTATCTCTATGAGAAGCAAATCGTCTAGATAAGCCATGATGGCTATACCCCGAGCTCTTAGGTTTGCCAAGAGAGGGTCTAGAATCTTTGTGAAGACTCGAGTAGCCCTAGCGAGCCCGAACGACAAAGCCACAAATTGAAATGGCGCCGCTCTACCGCGAACCTTAGATACTTTTGGTGTGCGGAAAATATTGGCACATGAAGATAGGCATCCTTGATATCTATTGATGCTATAAACTCTCCCCCTTGCAGGGAGGAGACCACAGCGCGTATTGACTGCATTCGGAAGGACCGGATGTGTAAAAACCGGTTCAGATCCTTCAGATCCAGGATAGGTCTGACACCTCCATTTGGCTTTGGAACGGTGAAGAGATTCGAGTAAAAGCCTGAACCCTGTTCTTTTGGGTCCACTTCCACTATCACCCCCTGGGATAGTATGTGATCTAAGGACAGGAATAGCGGTCTTTGCTTTACTGGACCCCTGGGGATCCTTGACCTTAGAAAGCGAGAAGGTGGAATCTCCTAAAACTCTAGCTTGTAGCCAAGAGATACCGAGAAGACTACCCACTTGCCCCAGATCTCTTCCCGCCAGGTTTCTGCAAACTGCAGCAGCCTTCCCCCCACTCGGCCGAGCGGGGCGCCCATTCACAAGGAAGCTTTTGGGCTCTGCTTGGCAGGCTTTCGCCCCCAAGTCTTTTTCTGCCCCTGGGCCCAGCCTTGAGCCTTTCCTGTAGAGGGAGGTTGGTAAGGCCGTCGCCACTGCTTAGAGCTTGATGCTCCGGGAGAGAGAGAACGCCTAAATGATGGACGTTTGCTCCTTTTGATTGGAAGGAGAGTAGATTTACCCCCTGAAATTATTTGGACGAACTTGTCTAATTCTTCTCCAAATAAACGTTCCCCCTTAAACGGGAACCCAATCAAATGCTTCTTGCATGATAGCTCAGCTGCCCAATTTTTTAGCCATAGGGCCCTTCGTATGTGTGCCAAAATGAGAGACAAACGAGATGCTTGTTGGACAGAATCCAAAATCGCATCAATCACAAAACACAGAATTTGAGGTATTTCTGCATAGTTCTCCACTTCCTCACTGGGAAAGAGGCCAAGCATCTGCTTAACTTGTTCCTTGAGGAACTGACACGACCCCACGGCTGTGACTGTAGGTTGCACTACTGCGCCAGTCATGGAAAAGGAGGCTTTCAATAAGGTTTACAGCTTCTTATCAGTTGGATCCTTAAATACCTGAGCATTATCCAAAGGACAGGTCAGGTTTCTATTCACGCAAGAAACAGCCGCATCGACAGATGGGACCCCCCATTTCTTGGCAAAACTTTTCTCCAGAGGATAAAGCATAGAAAACCTTTTAGGAGGAGCAAACAGTTTATCGGGATGTCCCCAATCCTCATACAACAATTTATCCATTAAGGGATGAATTGGAAAGGAAAGGGCAGTCTGTGGGATTTTCCTGACTCCCAGGGAAGAAACAGAGGATGTAGCGACCTCAGTAGCAGGCATTCTGAATGTGGTACGCACCAATTCAGTATAATATTGCACCTGTTTTCTGAGTGCCTGGGAGGAGGGGACTCTCTCCTCTTCCTCTGATTCATCCGACTGCTCATGATCCCTGTCCCAAGATAGGGATCTCTCCTCATTGTCAGAGGTGTCATCTGAAAGAGGAATCTCAGCAGAGGGAGGGGATCTACCCCTTTTCCTGATATCTTTTAGGGAAGCTGAAATCAAATTCATGATTCTCCCTTCAAAACCCTCCAATGTAGCCCTAAGGGAGTCCTCAGTGACATATACCGTGGCTGAAATATAAGGAGAGGCTGCAAAACCTGACAGGGGCACTGACTCATCCTGTGAGGCTGGCTCCAGTCTTGCAGGGGGGATGGTAACCTAAAGTCATTTTTAGAACCCCTAGACCTAGGCGGTGATTTACCAGTGCCTTTGTTACCTCCCCCTGAGACCCTCTTACGAGGAGAGATAGTCCTAAGCTACAAAGCAGAGGTACTAGTACAAGTGCAATCACTGTTCTGCTCAAAGTCTCACAATAAATATATATGCTTAAACTGCACAACCTGATGCTGAGTAGGTGTCTTAGGTTTGCCTGGATCCAATCCCTTAGGATGCTTACTGCCCACAGCTTCTGTGTCTCCACTTACAGCCCCCTGGCGCTCTGGGCTTTTTAAAATTGCCGCCTGGCGCCTGCGCAGTACAGCGCCGTGCACACCAACGTGCACGGCTTGCAACCACACCCCCCCTCCATTAGCACGGGAGCGCGCTTAGTGCATGTGCACGAGGACCACCAGACGTCCAGGGGGTAAGGGGACCACCATCGGAGCTGCGCGGGACCCCCAGACTATGTGGAACCCCTGTATTACCTTTATTGTGGCAGAGAGTGCAGTGGAAACGTGAGTCATCTGGAGGAACCAGGCTTCACTGAGGGTGTGTATCTGAAAGGCATGTAAGTATGCATCAGGCTGCTCTTACTCCCTCTAGTGGTGAAAACCAGGTAAGACATACAACTACTCAATGAAGAAATCCATAATATACTGTACATTTATATAGGATTAACTTCCCTTACCTGTCCTCGCCGCAGGAATTTCTGAAAACAGACAGATTCCAGCCTTCACCCATAACGGGGGGCAGAGTTGTGCCAACCTTCAGGATTTTTTGGGGTTCCTTCTCAGAGGAGCCTCCTTCCTGGACCTTGTAAAAGACTCTGCCAGAAACTTTCGTGCCACTATGTAAATAGTACACCAAGTCTGGTTTTCCCAGAGCCCAGTCTTCCAATAGGAGAGGACTTACAGGTAAAACCTCGTTTCTTCGGATGACGAGGCCCGGGTACCATACCATCTTGGGAGTCAAAATATCAGCCCGAGATATGGATCCAGTTTGTTGTAGCCCTTAGGCCCCCACAGGGACCTGCACAGAGCTTTCTTCATAGCACATGTTTTACGTGACCAACCACCATAGGCACTGGTTAAAAATGTCACTATGGGAGGGGTTATATAGGGGAGGAATTCTCCTTAATTGAGGGTTAACCAGTGTCCAATCACAGAGGTGCCTATATAACCCACTGTGTAATGAAGCTCCTGTGTCCCGTGATGTATGATCAAGAAAGAAACGTTAGAATAATCAGAAATTACCAAATATAGCATATACTTGTACAAATACAGTGTTGCCAGTCTACAAAGATAGCTAATGCAAGAAGGAGATATGGTTACAATTGACATACACATACTATCAAGGTATTAAGGCAAATCCTAGGATAAAAAAAGTTAGAGAGAAAAAAAGAGAAATTAGATAATACAGATACATTATACAGAGAGCTCTTACATGACCATCCTTCGCCTAGACCGTGAGCCAAAAAGGGCTAGCATCCCTATGCTTTGGTTTTTATGTCCCCTCTCTTACCCATTCCTACCAAAACCCTGGACCTCCTCATTGGTTCATAAGTGGCATTGAATCCTGATTGGCTGAAATTGAAGTCTAGTTAGACATCATGCTTCTCACATACGCAATAGACTCTCTTCGGTGTCTCTCTGTCTGAAACCCTGATTACCTTTGCCAAGCCTTATCTCTTGATTTACAACAGTTAGCCCTCTTTGATCATAACATAAATACATAAATTAGCATTTCAAGGACTTATGATCAGGTGAAGCCACAATCTACACACATACTCTAATATATACAGTATATATATATATATATATATATATATATATATATATATATACACACATACATACATAAAACGGGGCATGGTAATTTAATTATAAAGTCCTCACAATGGTTCGCTTGAAGCTCCTTGATATAAATATTAATTTCAACATTTCCACATCAGCTGCTACAGCTGCTACAGCTGCTACAGCTGGCATTAAGACACCACATCCTTATATTCGTGTGGGGTAGGATTAGCATGAGGACTTGCAAGTTTGGGATTCATTTCTGGTTTCTTACAATGGTCTCTCTCTTTGGCTGGAGCAGGTGATTTACAATTTTGTTCTAGAACTGTTCACTGACACAGCAGGCTCTGCTGGTTATGGAACCTACTGTCAGGGTCGTTGAAGTGCTGAGAGTTGGTTGGCCAGTGGAATGGAGGGAGGTTGGTTTAGTGTATAATTTGGCTGTTTGGGAACTGTTTTCCCATTGTACAGTCCATGGAATTGTGCACGTTCCAGATGTTAATAGCTCAGTGGCTGATGCTTTGTCTCATTTTCCAGTGGAACAGATTCCGCCAGTTGGCACTGGAAGCAGAGCAGTGTGGAATTCCATGCTCCAATCATCTGTGGAGGATTGCATTGCCACTTCTCAATTCATCCGTCATTCAGTATGTGTGTCAACTTGGTCCTCATACTGCAAAGTATGGCAGGAATGAACCGATCTGGTGAATGAAAATGGGTGGTGTTCTTGTAAAGACAGTGATGTACACATGTTGCTTAATTTTATTGGCAGGAATTTTGAATGAGGTGTGTCTGTCTTTGCTATGTCTCAGCCGTTGGCCAGTCTGGCATTCATGTTTAATTTGTCAAGTTACAGAGATGTTACAAAGTTTTTCTTGGCCAGACAGGCTATGTGGTATTATGGGAAGGGTTGTTCTCTGGCAGACTCGAAGCCCTGTTTCATTTGAGGTTCTTGGTGCTATAGTGGGTCACTTGTATAGGGTTTGTTCTTCTGCCTATGAGATTGCCTTGTTCTGGGCTGTCTTTGTGCTGGTGTTTTTGGGGCTTTTTGGGTATGGGAATTGGTAAGCGGGAACAAACTTGGTTACGCTGGTTTTAGCGTACAGGTTGTGTGGTTCCAGGGACACTACATTGGGTATTATGTTAAGAAAATTTAACACTGATCATTCTGTGTGTGGTTCCCTCTTCTCCAGTAAGCCCTTTCTGGGCTGTGGGTTTTTTTTTCACAGTTTCTGACAAATCTTCTGAAAGTTTTCTTAATGCATGCAGATGGGAGAACAATGTCTTAATTCCAGTTTAGGGTGATGTTCAGGAAATGCCTGTTGTCCTCTGGTTGGAGTGCAGTCAACTATTCTTCTTATTACTTTCGGATTGAGGTGCTAATGGAAGCGGTCCGATGGGAACTTAATGACCAGGTCGTTCAGCACTTTGGGCGGTGGGAACCAGTCAGATTTTGGTAATATATGCTCCCTCATTTATTGTAACTTATAAGGTTTGCTATGTGTTGGGAAGGATAGAGTTGCGTGGTCCGATATAGTTGGACTGGATTCAAAGTTATTTTATTGCACTGTAGACAATTACACAGCAACTAGCAAGAAGCTGTTAGTGCTGGTACAACAAATTATAAAAAGCATATAGCTATGTAAATATATTGTAATAAAAACGGTACCACAATGATGCCTGGATGAGAAGAAGACACTGGCTGGTCATGTTGAAGGCTGGAACTGACCACAATGACCCAACAGCGCTGTGCCAAGCTGTATGGGGTGTAGTGTGTCAGCTGCCGCTGGAGGATGGAGCCAGGGAAGTCAAGCGTAGCCACGGGAGCCAAACCATTTATAATTATTATTATCATTCATTCATTTTCATTTTCATTTATTTTTTACATTCAGTAGTTGTATACTAAGCATCAGTCTTTCACGTATTTTGTCTTATAATAGCATTTGTTTACACACTTTATGTACCTTAATAAGTGTTTCGTTTTAACCTTAGGGTTGAGAGGGGTTAACAGTATTTAGAAGGCTTGCTATCTCCACCCTCTCCCCCTTCCACTTAATAGCCCCACATTTTTTTAATTCTTCTGTTGCCGCTCCCTCCGTAGCTTTGATAAAGCACATGCACGCAAAACATGTAAGCTACGGCAACCTTCCAGCTTGCGGTTCACCACTACACAAAGGGTTCCTGTTTCTGGAGTGCCTGTTGACGTCATCTCATGCACCTTGGCTCCAGTAGCTATGCTCAGCTTCCCCATCTCCATCCTCCAGCAGCGGCAGACACACTACACCCAATACAGCTTGGAACAGCACTGTTGGATCATTGTGGTCAGTTTCAGCCTTCACCGCAGCCAGCCAGTGTCTCCCTGCTCATGCGGTATTCCTCTGGATCCTCATAGTACCTGACCTCCCGTCAGAGGTAAGAGGCTGCCCATCACCCCACTTTCTTCCATCAGGACAATACCGTTCCCCGTACGGTTTGGGATGACCTCTATCCACATGTGACTTCTGAAAACCTTAACTCCTTCTCATGCAGACATCATTGTGGTACTGTTTGTTTTTAATGCAATATACTTACATAGCTATATGATTGTTACCATTTGCTACAGTCTGTATCAGCACTAACAGCCTCTTGTTAGTTGTTGTGTAATTGTCTACAGTGCAATAAACTAACTTTGATTCCAGTCCATGGTACATACACACACATATATATGTGTGTGTGTGTGTGTGTGTGTGTGTGTGTGTGTGTGTGTGTGTGTGTGTGTGTTTTGGCTCCTACCCATAGAGTGTTGATTTTCTTTTTTGTCTTTTGATTCCTGCTCCCATTTCTCCAGTGGTTGGCAGTTGCACTGGGTATCACTTTTTTTTTTTTTCCGTAAATAATTTCTTTTTATTGAAAATACTGTAAAACATAACAGAGGTAAATGAACAAATAATACAGAGGTTTTGGCCCTATTGTTACAGTGGCCAGAAGCAACAATTACACAATAAACACAAGAGTTAGAGCTGTCATTTGTTTTCATCTAGACCTTAAGTCTATATCAGCATAGATGGATTGATCGTCTGTGTCTAGTAGCCTACTGCGTATAAGCCAAGGAGAGCTAATTGATCGTCCGTCAGACCCTCATAATGGACAGTTCTCGCTGCAGTTTGGATCTGCAGAGAGTCGTGCCCCACCGCCTCTGATTTCTATGCATCGGAGGAAGGTGGACCGGGGTTCCACCTAATGGTCAACCCCGAGCACCACCTCCCCCTGTAATTCCCAACCGAAGAGAAAAGGGGACAACTTAGAAAAAGCAAAGAATAAAGAGAAGAAAAGAAAAAAGGGGGGGGGAGGAACACGGGAACGGGAAGACGGGGAGAGGAAAGAGGAGGGGGAGGAGAAGGACAAGGGGGAGAGTATCCGGGGAGGAGGGGACCAGCTTTCCAGTTTCGGGGAGGGGGTGGGGACACCACCAACAGCCCTCCCTACCAGAATATCTTCGCTCCACTGGTCTTGCATGTACCCTCCTTTGGCCGTTTGCCCGCCTGATACACCCAATCAGCAGTTAGATTATTGGCCATCATCTCTCACTAAATTTTGATAATCTGGTGACCTACGGAACTTGAACCACGTCTCCCAGATCGCTGAGAATCTGGCAATTCTGTCTTTAGTAGCGAAAATCAACTCCTCAATCCCTGCAATGTGGTCAATGCGCGAGGTCCATTCTTTCATAGATGGAATCCCAGTGGATTTCCAGTGAACTGGAAGGCAGAGCCTCGCGGCATTGATCATATGCATTGCAACTGATTTGAAATATTTTTTCTTCGAAATTTGTGAGTGGTGTAAAAGGTACTGTGCTGGGGAATATTCTAAGGGAAGCGAAGAGATCAAAGTCGTTGTTTCATGTACCTTCCGCCAGTATGGTTGGATCCGAGGGCATTCCCACCATATATGTAAAAAGTCACCGAGCCCCTGCCCACATCTCCAGCAGCGATCGGAGACTGAGGGTATAAACTTATGCAATATCTCCGGTGCTTTGTACCACCGAGATTTGAGCTGGGTATCACTTTTATCCATGTATATCCACATATGACTGACAGTCTCTAGCACTTCAGGAACTTGTTGTTTGGATTTGTCAAGTGTTTAATGCTTTATAGGTAATTGGAGCCTCAGCATTCTGCAGGTCCCTCAGTCATGTCTTTTATGCCTTCCTGAAGTCCAGTTTTAACATACCACTTTCTGACTGTTGAATACATCCAATTGATATTTTATGTAATTTTATTTTGACAACTAGAGACAAGGGAATACCTTGTGGATACCTGTTTGGGGAAGTGGGGATTTCTATTTAACACAGATTTCCTCTAAGAACCTGTCATGCCTCTGGGCCAATGGAAGTGCAGTAATGAAGAACTGACAGGGGTTCTATTCTTTACGCATTCTGGCTAAAAAGTTAAAGAACGTTTAGAAAATAGTATTACTTAAAAAACAGGTATTACAGTACAACATATAAAAAAGATATTAAGCAAAGAAAAGCAGCTATGACTGAATAACAGTTAAAAAAGGGTTAAATAATGAAATTGAAAGATCTTTATAAATGAGTTGGACAAAGGCACAGGCACATGGCAAAATGCACTAAAAATATTTAAATTATGTTACAACTCCAAATAGTTTGTATTACTATTATTATTTTAATAATTGTTAGTATTATTATTATTTCGATTTTAAGTATTAAAGCTCTTTGTGATATATTCTAAAAAAATAAATAAAATGTTGGTATGAAATGTTCCTGTACTGAAATATAAATGCAAATTAAAATGATGTTTGTCTACATTAATTGGGTTTTTAATTAAATCCAAGGTTTACAAAGCTATATTAAAATCAATTTTGCTTGAATAACTTATTGGAATGAATAATAATGCTTAGAAATGGAAATGGAAAGATTGTGCCAACAGTCACAAGTGTTTTTTACTAGACAAACAATTAAATTGATTTCAGTCTATTCTTAATTCTACTAATTGGTGGTGATCAAAAGGGTGTCTTGTTACCTAAAAACAACTTCAGTTGAAGTACCACAACTTTTTACAGACCTGTTTGATCGCTCATGGTGCTGCTGAAAGTAGAGGTGACAGCATATCATATCCCTGTGTTCAAGAGAAGAAAACAACCCTCTATGCCCTCTATGTGGGACTATAACGGGCATAAGTATAAAACGAAATTTTCTCTATAAGCAATAGGGAAAACCACATTAGTTCTGTCTAAACATTCCAGTGGAAAGATAGAATTACATGTTCTGCATTCATGTATGTTCTTCCTCTTTTCTTTTTCAGGGATAGTGATGGACGAACTTCCGACGGGACGTTTCGCGAACGCGAAATGCGAACGGACCCAAACGTTCGCGAAACCGAACGTTCGCCGCGGGCCCCATTGACTTCAATGGGAGGCGAACTTTGCAAACCTTCATGTCGAATTTGCGGCCACGTGGTAATTATTAGGGGGTAAAACGTAGTCCCACCATCTGGACAATGACATAATACATGTATGAGGTGAATTTGGGATCGATAACTACAAGCATTTTTATTTTATTTGGGAAATTGTTCTAACAATTCAGGACTATGGAGCTAATGAAGGCAATGGAGGAGAGGGAAGGTCAGGGACCAGGGTAGGCAAAGAAGAGGGTGCAGGAGATGATCACCAGCAGCGTGACATACCGGAATGACACATGCACCGTGATAGAGGCATCTGACAGCAGCACCGTAATACAGAGCACTGACAGCAGCACCGTGACATACAGCGCTGACAGCAGCACCGTGACATACAGCGCTGACAGCAGCACCGTGACATACAGCGCTGACAGCAGCACCGTGACATACAGCGCTGACAGCAGCACCGTGACATACAGCGCTGACAGCAGCACCGTGACATACAGCGCTGACAGCAGCACCGTGACATACAGCGCTGACAGCAGCACCGTGACATACAGCGCTGACAGCAGCACCGTGACATACAGCGCTGACAGCAGCACCGTGACATACAGCGCTGACAGCAGCACCGTGACATACAGCGCTGACAGCAGCACCGTGACATACAGCGCTGACAGCAGCACCGTGACATACAGCACTGACAGCAGCACCGTAAGCAGCCCCAGGAGGAAGTCAGCACAGCACAGGGATGGTGTGATCCCCTCATAATAAGAACCCCCAGGAGGAAGTCAGCACAGCACAGGGATATCATAAGCAGCCCCAGTAGAAATATGACACCGCTCAACCTCTTCAAAGAGGAGGGTAGGGGCATATAGTACGGTGTGCTTTTTTGGGTCAAGGAAGTGAGCCAAATGAATTAAGAAGGTCTGTGTGCTTGATTAAAAAAATAGTTTATAGACATATACATGGTCTACTGGTCACATGTGTTGAATTCCTCCGAGATCCATGCCTCATTCATTTTTAGAAATGTGAGGTAGTTAACACTGTGGTGAGCTAGGCGAGTACGCTTATCGGTCACAATCCCCCCTGCTGCGCTGAACGTCCTTTCGGACAGGACACTGGATGAGGGGCAAGCCAACAGTTCGATTGCAAATTGGGCAAGCTCTGGCCAGAGGTCAAGCCTGCCCACCCAGTAGTCTAGGGGTTCATCACTCCTCAGAGCGTCCACATCGGCCGTTAACCCAATGTAGTCGGACACCTGACGGTCTAGGCGTTCCCTGATGCTGGATCCGGATGACACCTGTCGATGGGTCGGCTGAAAGAATGACCTCATATCCGAAGTCACCAACACATCTTCAAACCGGCCTCTTCTTGCAGGCGCTGTTGGATTGGTACCCGCAAATCCTTCTCTGGGAGTGGGAATTGCTCCTCTGCCAGCGCACGCAAAAGCAGAATGCAGCATTTCTCGAAGCAAGGCCTGGAAGTGCTGCATTCTGACAGCCCTCTGCGACGGCGGTAACATTTCCGCCATTTTGTGTTTGTACCGGGGGTCTAAGTACGTTGCCACCCAGTACTGGTCCTTGACCCTCATGCTTTTTATACGGGGGTCCCTATTAAAACACTGGAGCATGAAGGCCCCCATTTGCACTAAAGTGGAAGCGGTGTGGTGGCCTGGCTCCTGCTCATCATCCAGGATAATGTCGTCCTCTTCATTCTCCTCTCCCCATCCTCGCACAACAGGGATCCCAGAAAGGTTTAAAGCATGCTCTTCTTGCTCCTGCTCATCCGCCCCGGCACCATCCTCCTCTGACTCCTCATCAGACTCCTGTTGTTGACTTGTCTCAGATAGAGTAGCCCCCCCTGGGAATTCATCCAGCATTGCGACTTCCTCATCTTCCCGCTCCTGCTCCTCCACAGCCTGATCAATGACACGACGCAATGCACGCTCCAGAAAGAAGGCATAAGGTACCATGTCACTGATGGCGCCATGGCTGCGACTGACCAGTTTGGTGATCTCCTCAAATGGCCGCAGAAGTCTGCATGTGTCGCGCATGAGCAGCCACTGGCGCGGTGAAAAAAAACCCAGCTCCCCAGAACCGTTTCTTTCGCAGAGTTCATACAGGTAGACGTTAACTGCACGTTTCTGCTGGAGCAGCCTATCAAGCATATAGAAGGTTGAGTTCCATCGCGTCGGGCAATCGCAAATAAGACGTCTGACCGGCAGATGGTGTCGCCGCTGAATGTCAGCAAGGCGAGCCATGGCCGTGTAAGATCTTCTGAAATGGGCCGAGATTTTCCTTGCCTGCCGCAAGATGTCCTGGACCCCAGGGTATTTGACAAGGAATCGCTGCACGACCAAGTTTAAGACGTGTGCCATGCACGGCACGTGCGTGATTTTGCCCTGTTTCAATGCGCTAAGCAGATTGGCACCGTTGTCACACACCACTTTACCAACTGTCAAATTGAGCGGTGTTAGCCACTCATCTGCCTGTGAACGCAAAGCTGAAAGGAGTGCCGGGCCAGTGTGGCTCTTTGCTTCCAGGCACAACAGACGCAGCACGGCATGGCAACGTCTCACCTGGCATGTGGAATAGGTTCTGGGGAGCTTGGGCGGTGCAGTGGAAGAGACGCTAGCAGCGGAAAAGGAGGAGGCAGCTGAGGAGGAGAGGGAGGAGGATGGAGTAGGAGGAGGAGAAGAAGAGTCAGGCCTGCATGCAATCCGTGGCGGTAAAACCAAATCTACACGGGTGCCACGGGTTACATGCTTGACGGCCGTCAGAAGGTTCACCCAGTGGGCAGTAAAACTGATATACCTTCCCTGCCCGTGTTTGCTAGACCACGTGTCTGTGGTCAGATGTATCTTGGCACCGACACTGTGTGCCAGAGATACATTCACTTGCCGCTGAACATGGCCATATAGCTCTGGGATGCCCTTCTCTGAGAAATACTTCCTTCCTGGGACCTTCCATTGTGGTGTTCCAATGGCCACAAATTTGCGAAAGGCCTCCGAGTCCACCAGTTTATATGGCAGTAGTTGGCGGGCTATGAGTTCTGACAAGCCAGCCGCCAACCGTTGGGCAAGAGGGTTATCCGGCATCATCATTTTTTTACGCTCAAACATTAGGCCCACGGAAGCCTGCCTTTTTGCAGAAAAATGTGAGCTTGGCGTGATGGAAGGTGGAGTGGAGGACAATTGTGAGGAGAGAGGAGAAGGAGAAGTAGAAGACGAGGCTGGACGGTGAGAGCCTGCAGTGTGGCTTTGTGTGTTCCGTTGCTCCCACTGGGCTCGGTGATGGCTGCTCATGTGCCTTCTTAAGGCGGTCGTCCCTAGGTGAGTATTGGGCTTACCGCGACTAACGCGTTGACTGCAAAGATTGCAGATGGCAACGCTATTGTCAGCAGCGGACACGTTAAAAAAAGCCCACACTGCGGAGCCATGTGCCGGTGTCCTGGGAGCGCCAGATGTGACCGTACATGGTCGATGACTCGCTCCTGATACATTTGCAGTCTGCTTTGTCCCTGCTGTGCAATGTAAGTCATTGCTGCTTCTCCTCCCTATCTGCTGGTCCATATCTCCCTCTGAACTCCCCTCCTCTTCCTCTCTTGTGGGCACCCACGTGACATCACTAGACACGTCATCATCAACGTCACCTTCCCCACCGCTATAAGTAGAGATCTCGGAGTAGGCAGCAACACCGGGGACCAACCTCCTCCTTGGGCTGATCTGGGTACTGGCGTCAGACTGCTGAGTAGCGCTTGTTGCTACCTCCTCTTCCTGATCCAATACCAAGAGTGGCTGCGCATCAGAAATGTCCTCTTGATATGGATCGGAAAATAATTCCAGTGACTCAAGCGGAAGGTATGTGGTGGTGGTGGTGGTGGTCGTGTTGTTGGTGGTAGTGTCTTTGGGGGTGCACATAGCAGAGAGTGAAGAAGAGGGTGCAGATCGAGAGGATGAGGAGGGTGCAGAAGAGTAAGGCTGAGCGAGCCACTCAACCAAGTCTGGTGCATCCTTTAAAGTAATTGAACGCACCTTCTGCAACTTCCCACTTTGGCTCAAGCCTGTTGCTCCTGCCCTACCCCTACCACCCCTGCGGAAGGGCCTGCCTCTTCCTCTGCATGTCATTTTTTAAATGACCCTGTGACAAAACTCTTAGTCCCTATACCGCTGAAGGACTGCTGCAGTATAGGTGAGCGGTCAGCAGTGGTGCACGTCAACCCTATCTATTGTGGACCTATAGCGGTCCTTACAGAACAGCAGACTGTACCGCACTCAAGCCTATGTACCGTAGCACCCTATACCAAGTTACCAGTCCTTATAAGAACTTTTGTGGACCAAGCAGGTTGTGTATTAGTGTTTAGCAGACTGTACGTCAGTCCCTATACCGCTGAAGGACTGCTGCAGTATAGGGCAGCGGTCAGCAGTGGTGCACGTCAACCCTATCTATTGTGGACCGATAGCGGTCCTTACAGAACAGCAGACTGTACCGCACTCAAGCCTATGTACCGTAGCACCCTATACCAAGTTACCAGTCCTTATAAGAACTTTTGTGGAACAAGCAGGTTGTGTGTTAGTGATTAGCAGACTGTACGTCAGTCCCTATACCGCTGAAGGACTGCTGCAGTATAGGTGAGCGGTCAGCAGTGGTGCACGTCAACCCTATCTATTGTGGACCGATAGCGGTCCTTACAGAACAGCAGACTGTACCGCACTCAAGCCTATGTACCGTAGCACCCTATACCAAGTTACCAGTCCTTATAAGAACTTTTGTGGAACAAGCAGGTTGTGTATTAGTGTTTAGCAGACTGTACGTCAGTCCCTATACCGCTGAAGGACTGCTGCAGTATAGGGCAGCGGTCAGCAGTGGTGCACGTCAACCCTATCTATTGTGGACCGATAGCGGTCCTTACAGAACAGCAGACTGTACCGCACTCAAGCCTATGTACCGTAGCACCCTATACCAAGTTACCAGTCCTTATAAGAACTTTTGTGGAACAAGCAGGTTGTGTGTTAGTGATTAGCAGACTGTACGTCAGTCCCTATACCGCTGAAGGACTGCTGCAGTATAGGTGAGCGGTCAGCAGTGGTGCACGTCAACCCTATCTATTGTGGACCGATAGCGGTCCTTACAGAACAGCAGACTGTACCGCACTCAAGCCTATGTACCGTAGCACCCTATACCAAGTTACCAGTCCTTATAAGAACTTTTGTGGAACAAGCAGGTTGTGTATTAGTGTTTAGCAGACTGTACGTCAGTCCCTATACCGCTGAAGGACTGCTGCAGTATAGGGCAGCGGTCAGCAGTGGTGCACGTCAACCCTATCTATTGTGGACCGATAGCGGTCCTTACAGAACAGCAGACTGTACCGCACTCAAGCCTATGTACCGTAGCACCCTATACCAAGTTACCAGTCCTTATAAGAACTTTTGTGGAACAAGCAGGTTGTGTGTTAGTGATTAGCAGACTGTACGTCAGTCCCTATACCGCTGAAGGACTGCTGCAGTATAGGTGAGCGGTCAGCAGTGGTGCACGTCAACCCTATCTATTGTGGACCGATAGCGGTCCTTACAGAACAGCAGACTGTACCGCACTCAAGCCTATGTACCGTAGCACCCTATACCAAGTTACCAGTCCTTATAAGAACTTTTGTGGACCAAGCAGGTTGTGTATTAGTGTTTAGCAGACTGTACGTCAGTCCCTATACCGCTGAAGGACTGCTGCAGTATAGGGCAGCGGTCAGCAGTGGTGCACGTCAACCCTATCTATTGTGGACCGATAGCGGTCCTTACAGAACAGCAGACTGTACCGCACTCAAGCCTATGTACCGTAGCACCCTATACCAAGTTACCAGTCCTTATAAGAACTTTTGTGGAACAAGCAGGTTGTGTGTTAGTGATTAGCAGACTGTACGTCAGTCCCTATACCGCTGAAGGACTGCTGCAGTATAGGTGAGCGGTCAGCAGTGGTGCACGTCAACCCTATCTATTGTGGACCGATAGCGGTCCTTACAGAACAGCAGACTGTACCGCACTCAAGCCTATGTACCGTAGCACCCTATACCAAGTTACCAGTCCTTATAAGAACTTTTGTGGACCAAGCAGGTTGTGTATTAGTGTTTAGCAGACTGTACGTCAGTCCCTATACCGCTGAAGGACTGCTGCAGTATAGGGCAGCGGTCAGCAGTGGTGCACGTCAACCCTATCTATTGTGGACCGATAGCGGTCCTTACAGAACAGCAGACTGTACCGCACTCAAGCCTATGTACCGTAGCACCCTATACCAAGTTACCAGTCCTTATAAGAACTTTTGTGGAACAAGCAGGTTGTGTGTTAGTGATTAGCAGACTGTACGTCAGTCCCTATACCGCTGAAGGACTGCTGCAGTATAGGTGAGCGGTCAGCAGTGGTGCACGTCAACCCTATCTATTGTGGACCTATAGCGGTCCTTACAGAACAGCAGACTGTACCGCACTCAAGCCTATGTACCGTAGCACCCTATACCAAGTTACCAGTCCTTATAAGAACTTTTGTGGACCAAGCAGGTTGTGTATTAGTGTTTAGCAGACTGTACGTCAGTCCCTATACCGCTGAAGGACTGCTGCAGTATAGGGCAGCGGTCAGCAGTGGTGCACGTCAACCCTATCTATTGTGGACCGATAGCGGTCCTTACAGAACAGCAGACTGTACCGCACTCAAGCCTATGTACCGTAGCACCCTATACCAAGTTACCAGTCCTTATAAGAACTTTTGTGGACCAAGCAGGTTGTGTATTAGTGTTTAGCAGACTGTACGTCAGTCCCTATACCGCTGAAGGACTGCTGCAGTATAGGGCAGCGGTCAGCAGTGGTGCACGTCAACCCTATCTATTGTGGACCGATAGCGGTCCTTACAGAACAGCAGACTGTACCGCACTCAAGCCTATGTACCGTAGCACCCTATACCAAGTTACCAGTCCTTATAAGAACTTTTGTGGAACAAGCAGGTTGTGTGTTAGTGATTAGCAGACTGTACGTCAGTCCCTATACCGCTGAAGGACTGCTGCAGTATAGGGCAGCGGTCAGCAGTGGTGCACGTCAACCCTATCTATTGTGGACCGATAGCGGTCCTTACAGAACAGCAGACTGTACCGCACTCAAGCCTATGTACCGTAGCACCCTATACCAAGTTACCAGTCCTTATAAGAACTTTTGTGGACCAAGCAGGTTGTGTATTAGTGTTTAGCAGACTGTACGTCAGTCCCTATACCGCTGAAGGACTGCTGCAGTATAGGGCAGCGGTCAGCAGTGGTGCACGTCAACCCTATCTATTGTGGACCGATAGCGGTCCTTACAGAACAGCAGACTGTACCGCACTCAAGCCTATGTACCGTAGCACCCTATACCAAGTTACCAGTCCTTATAAGAACTTTTGTGGAACAAGCAGGTTGTGTGTTAGTGATTAGCAGACTGTACGTCAGTCCCTATACCGCTGAAGGACTGCTGCAGTATAGGTGAGCGGTCAGCAGTGGTGCACGTCAACCCTATCTATTGTGGACCGATAGCGGTCCTTACAGAACAGCAGACTGTACCGCACTCAAGCCTATGTACCGTAGCACCCTATACCAAGTTACCAGTCCTTATAAGAACTTTTGTGGAACAAGTGAGTTGTGAATGTTTAGCAGACTGCAGCAGAAGGGCAGCAGTCAAGTATAATATCCTTTCTATATTTGGAAGAAAGAATATTATACATGTACAAGCCTATTACTGTACCACTGATACCAGTCCTGAAAAGAACCTTTGTGGAACTAATAATAACAGCAAGTCTTTAAAATTACCCTCACTGCCTGACAACACTGCTTCCTTCCTGTCCCTATACAAATTGGCAAAAAAAGAGAACGATTAGTGGTTACTGGAACAGCTCTTTTGTGGACCTTGATAGTAACAGCTAATGATGATGATGATGATGATGATGATGAAAGACTAATCTGGCTGTCCCTGTAGCATACACCGTCCTTTCCCTTTCTCTAAACTAACAAAAGACACTCAGGCTGCTGCAAGAATCAGCAGCACAGCAAACCTATCAACACCTAACACCTATACCAGTCCTGAAAAGAACTTTTGTGTACCAAATAGCTAGTGGTTTATCTCTCCCTACTCCACACAGGAACCTGTCCCTATCGTAACAGAAGAAAGAATGTAAAATGGCCACCGGATCGGGTGTATTTATAGGTTAGGGGGAATGTACAAGTGTCCATGTGCTGTCATGTCTCAATTGGCTGTCCTGTATCACATGATAAACGTGTCACCAAAGGTTAAAGTTCTTGTATACATTAAACACGTAAGTCCGCCGCGGCGAACGACGGAAAAAGGCGTTCGAACGTGCGGACCGCGAATGTCGGAAATTCGCCGCGAAACGACCGCCGGGCGAACCGTTCGGCCATCACTATTCAGGGATACATGGCTGCAGAATAGATTTGTCCATAATAGAGAAGTGTTGTTAAGTGCCATGTTGATGCATACAATACCATATGTAACAAAATATATACATGTATATTTATGAACATCGCTGACCCATATCACTGTGGTCTATTGCATAAAGAGCCACATCAATTTAAAAAAAACATCAGAGAACTTGCTGCTCTCTGGTCCACAGATCCCACCTGCAGATGCTTGAGGGGAGCAGGTGCCAGGTCCGTGCACCCTATGACTACTAGGGCCACCCGGGACAGCCCAAAACTCTCCATATGTGCCTCTCGGTCATCATGGTACACTGTTCTGCGCTGATGCATGCCAGAAGCATGATTCCATCCCACACAAAGTGGGCAGGGGAGGTGCCGTATGTTTCATGTGATGTCATTCCACCCCCTCAGGTAGAGGTGTGGGGTTGCCACACACCATGTGTCCAGGGAGTAATCACCCTATACCCTACCCATGCACCTGAATTGACTCCTGATTGGACGGTACGGTACTGGCAAACTTCATGTAACTGAACAAAGCAGGAATGGCAAAATCAAGGAAACTTTCAATTGGTTTCAAAGAAAGAAAATAAATATGCTAGAATGATACAGCCAATCACCTGACTCAAATCCAATAGAAAATCTATGGAAAGAACTAAAGATCAGACATCATAGAAGAGACCCACAGAACTTTCAAGATTTGAAGACTGTGTGGAAGAATGGGCCAAAATTACATTTGAGCAATGCATGCAATGCATGCAACTAGTTTCTCTATAGAGAAAGCGTCCTGAAGCTGTCATTACCAATAAATAATTTTATACAAAGTATTAAATACATTTCAGTTAACATGTTCAATACTTTTTCTTTGTGTCATAGCATTTTATTACACATAACTTAATTTCTGAACTTATTTGTTTTGGTTTCTTTGTATGTATGTATTGTGTGGGTTGTTACTGACATGTGGTGAACATTTTATGTCAATCGCGCCTTTATAAATATATTTACCTAGAGGTGCATGCAAGGCGAAGATGGACATCTGATTCCCTTTCTCGACGCCATCAGAATGCACAAGTCTAGCCAGGCACAGACTGCACACAGACACCTCTCACCCACTTCCCGTGGCTCCGGAACTATCCAGGCTGCCATCGATTATGTACCACTTCTCCAAGCAGGAGCACAAGAATTGTAAGCTCAATAAGGCCTCCCCAGCCTCAGGCAAGGGCAAAGGCAAGGTGGACACAACCCAGCACTCTGCAGCAGATCCAAATTCACCTGCTGACAGTCTCCACCAATTCTCCACAGATCTGGTGAGTCCCCTGCCCACAGACTCTGATGGCTTGCTGGCCAAATTCCGCAATATTGTATGGGACGAGATCACTATGGCCTCCCGCAAGCTTTCCTCTGATGTAGTATGGGGTCTTAAAAAGATAGGTCACTGCACTAATCAGTTGGAACAATGCATGGATTTAGCTACCACTGTGTTAGAGGGTCATGAGGAGAACTGGACAAGCTGTCAGCTGAACTGGAGGCCATGAGGGATGAATTGGAGAATGCAGAGAATAGGGCCCGCAGGGATAATCTTTGCATCTGCAGTGTCCCTGAAGCTATCACTGACCTACAAGGAACAGCAACTGCTTTCTTTCAGGAACTGGCCCCTGAGATCCCGGTGGACAGGCTGGAATCTGACCATATCCACTGGTCCCTTGCTCCTAAACCATCTAATGATAAGGGATATCATCATTAAATTTCACTACTACCACACCAATGAGAAAATCTTACTGTCCGCAAAGGAGCAGCAGGACCTCTCCTTTCAAGGTAACCCTCTCCAACTGTTCGCAAACTTCTCACCAGTCACTATTGCCAGACGTCAGAGCCTGAAGCCCTATCTCCGAATCCTGCAAACCCAAGGGATCAAGTACAGATGGGGGTTCCCATGCAAGCTCTTCTTCTCACATCTGGGCTGCCAGTTCCATGCCACGTCCCCATCCGACCTATAACGCCACTTCATGGAACTGCAATTTGACCTGCCTTCGTCCCAAGAAGAAGCACCGTCCTCGCCCTCCAGACCCGGATCTTCTTGACCTCCACGTCAGCTCTCCCAAGCATCCAAAAAAACTCAACCCGGATCCCAGGTGCTGCGAGAGCTACAGGCCCAACGCTTTCAATAAGCCACTAATGGCTGTAGGTAACTCTTTCACACCCGTGAGCATTCTATTGCCCTTTGCTACCCAATCATGTACTGCACCTGATGGAATTTATCCAAATGTTGGACCATACACACGGATCTGGGTAGCGCCATATGGAGTTTGTTCCCTGCCCACCTAACCTCTGCCTCAAACCCTGATGCAGAGCCAATGGGTGGTTACCCTGTTATAGGCCGCACAGCCTGTGAGATTGTGGCTTATGGTGATGACTACTTGGCTCATATGCCGTGCAGGGTTCCTGGCTTCAGATCCCCTCCTAGCTTTTTTCAGCTGTTCATTTGGCCATCGTCTGCTATAACTGCCTTGGGTATTTCTTGGAATGTTACAGGCTGGGAGGGTAATGGAACTCTAGCAGGGATTGTCTAGCACAGTTTACCTTGTTGGTTGTAATTTCTTTCTCCTTAACACAGTTCTCTATTCCTGCTTTGTGGTTTTCTAGAATTACAGGTGCTGAGCAGGCATTTTTGGACGCTCGGTCACTCTGGGCTGACCCGCTTGTAGTTGGTGGCTCGAGGAACCTTTGTTCCTATACATTTATATGTCTTATAAGAACTAAGCTTGTCCTATTTTTTGTTTGTTCCTTTTGATAATGTTTTCAGACGTTTGTTAGGTTTTGTGCTAATGATGTTTAAATTGATTATAACATTTCATAGTAGGCTTGTGGTTCAGACGGACCACTGCTCCCCCTATGTGTCGGCACTTGGCTAAGATGGCTGTCTTGGCCAACATCTGACCCCGTTGTGGGCCTCACATCCCACACAGTGATGCATTCAAGTTTTCTGTTTACTATATCCCAAGACTCACTCTGTTTCTACATGTCCTATGTCATGCCTTCTTCTTCTTCCTCCCTTCCTATTTCTTCTCCCTTCTACCCTCCTTTCCTCTTCCTTCAGCCCCCGGGATGTGTGGGCAGAACATTTTCTATGTGCACCTTTTTGATTCCATGACCCTCAACTGGCTGTCCTTGAATGTTCAGGGTATGAACTCCCCCCCAAAACAAGTGAAGGTTTTTAAATACCTCAAAAAACAAAACATATAGCATGATTGCAGGACACCCATTTTCCTCCTCTTCCTGCCTCAAGTACTTGTATGCCTGTTACCTCAAGTCCATTTGACTAATGGCCCTACAAAGCAAAGAGAAGCCCTCGTTGCTCTACACAAATAATTTAGTTGCAGTAGACAGTTAGCAGACTTAAATGGCAGGTACCTTATACTGCAAGGTACTATTCAAGACAATGATTTGCCCATCATGATTTACTATGCTCTGAATGACAATCTGGGGCCTTTCCTGACTCACAACTGCTTCCCGTCGAAGTCCCACCAGAAGCGCACCCTTCTCTTGGCGGGTGACTTTAATGTGACACTGAACCCTTCTCTTGATAAATATCCTTTGGAACACAAACCCCATTCTACTGCTGAAAAAAAAATCTTACATTTCTTGCAGAGTCATGACCTGGTAGAGGTCTGGAGAGAGCATCGCCCCTTGGGCACCATTCTCACTGCAGGATTGACCACATGTTTGTACTGTGGAAACATCTCCCTTTAATTGTTTCCACTTCTATCTTAGCTGCCCCATGGAAGACAGAAATTCACGGCTCCAGGTTGATCCACCAACAGGCTACTGACTCTCCAGATGGGTGGGGGTTCCAGGTGCAGGCTGGTCTTAGCTGGTCTTAGCGTGAAATGCGTCAGAATATCTTGTTCTAAATTTTTGTTTCCTGTTCCACCTTGACACGTATTAAATCACTCCTCCATTCCTCCCATCTGGTGGATGCCTGGCGAGTCCAGCATCCCACAGAAAGGGATTACAGTTATTTCTCAGTTTCACACAACTCCTACAGTAGATTGGACCACTTTCTCATATCGCAATCACTTCTAGACACGCCTCTCCAAACGGCGATCGGTAACCTCCTATGGTCCGACCATGCCCCCGTCTATCTGACTCTAGTCCGCCCCCCTGTTGCCCGCCGGGGGGCGAGCTGGAGACTTAACGACAATCTGCTGCGGGACACCGTGTGCGTAGCGGATGTCTCCAAAGTCATTAAAGATTTCATAGGTGACCACTCCGCTGACACAACCTCCCCTTTGAACCAATGGGACACACTCAAATGTGTGATCCGGGGTACCCTCATACAACCTTAAGAAGTCCCGCGCTCATGACATACGCAAGCTCCTTTCTACCATAGCGGACCTTGAACCCCTTCATAAAAAAGAACTGGACCCTACGGTTTTTGTCCAGCTTTCCAACGCCCGCAGAGACTTGCTCCAGCTTCTAGACGCGCACTCCCTAATTGCCAGGGATAAAGCGCGGAATCACTTCTACTCCCTGGCGAACAAATGTGGTAAACACCTGGCTAGAATTATTCACCCTAGACCCCCGCGACATTCTATCCCCTTTATCGTCCAATCGGATCATAGGAAAACATTTAACACCTCTGGGATATCTGAATCCTTCCGGCAATACTATTCACAGCTTTATAACCTTTCGCGTGCAAACCCCTCCGATCGGTCCCCCCCCTCTCCCGACCCCACACAGGATTATATTATGGAAACTGCTTTACCCACTATTGATGATGCAGACGCGACATCCCTAGATGAGCCCCTAATTACTTCTGAATTTTTGCAGGCCATTAAAGCCCTTAAAGTGGGAAAATGCCCGGGTCCTGACGGCTTTACACCCCGGTTCTACAAGACATTTGTCCCACAACTTGCACCCCTTCTGACAAAGGCCTTTAATTCGGTAGACAGTCTTAACCTCCCTCCAAGGAATCTTTATCTGCCAACATCTCTATTATCCCTAAACCAGGCAAGGACCCATCCCAATGCAGCAGCTATCGGCCCATATCCCTGCTCAACATAGATATTAAGCTATTTGCGAAAGTTCTGGCTACCCGTCTGTCCCCTTTACTGCCTAAAATTATTCATAACGATCAAGTGGGGTTTGTCCCTGGCAGAGAAGCGAGGGACAACACCACCAAGACGATACATCTTATCTCCCTGATCCAACGTAAAGGCCTGAAAGCTTGCCTCTTATCTTTTGACGCTGAAAAGGCCTTCGATAGGGTCAGCTGGAGGTTTCTACAGCTGTCTCTGCAACAACTTGGCCTTGGAGCTCCCTTCATCTCTAAAGTTATGTCCCTATATTCACGACCCTCGGCTATGGTCCTAGTCAACGGTACCACATCAGCCCCCTTTGACATTGCAAACGGTACCCGCCAGGGCTGCCCCCTGTCCCCCCTTCTCTTTGTCATCATTATTGAACATTTGGCCTGTGCCATACGACAAAACCCCTCCATTCTTGGTATTCAAACTCCGTCTGCACATCACAAACTTTCCCTGTATGCTGATGACTAGGGATGAGCTTCGAGTTCGAGTCGAACTCATGTTCTACTCGAACATTGCCTGTTCGCCTGTTCAGCGAACAGTGAACAATTTGGGCTGTTCGCAGCAAATTCGAAAAGCCGGAACACCCTATACAAGTCTATGGGAGAAATCTAAAGTGCTAATTTTAAAGGGTTATATGCAGGTTACTGTCCTAAAAAGTGTTTGGGGACCCGGGTCCTGCCCCAGGGGACATGGATCAATGCAAAAAAAAGTTTTAAAAACGGCCGTTTTTTCAGGAGCAGTGATTTTAATAATGATTAAAGTGAAACAATAAAAGTGTAATATTCCTTTAAATTTTGTAGCTGGGGGGTATCTATAGTATGCCTGTGAAGGGGCGCATGTTTCTGGTGCTTAGAACTGTCCCTGCACAAAGTGTCATTTATGCAGGAAAAAGTCTTTTAAAATCACTTTTGTCGGGTCCCGTAATACAGAGAACACTCAATGAGTGTTCTCTGCATTAGCCGACAATTCATTCATTCATTGATAAAAAAAAAAAAAAAAAAAAGCGTGGGGGTTCCCCTAAATTCAATTACCAGGCCCTTCAGGTCTGACATGGATATTAAGGGGAACCCCGTGTCAAATTAAAAAAAAAAATTGACGTGGGGTCCCCCTAAATATCCATAACCAGACCCTTCAGGTCTGATATGGATATTAAGGGGAACCCCGCATCAAATTTTAAAAAAAATTGACGTGGGGGTCCCCCTAAAAATCCATATCAGACCCTTTATCCGAGCACGCAACCTGGCAGGCCGCAGGAAAAGAGGGGGGGCGAGAGAGCGGCCCCCCTCCCTCCTGAACCGTACCAGGCCACATACCCTCAACATTGGGAGGATGCTTTGGGGGTCTGTGACCCCTCAAAGCACCTTGTCCCCATGTTGATGAGGACAAGGGCCTCATCCTCACAACCCTGGCCGTTGGTTGTGAGGGTCTGCGGGCGGGGGGCTTATCAGAATCTGGAAGCCCCCTTTAACAAGGGGACCCCAGATCCCAGCCCCCCCTGTTTGAAATGGTAAGGGGGTACAAAAGTACCCCTACCATTTCACAAAGAAAGTGGCAAAATGGTTAAATAAGACAAACACACTTTTGAAAAATTCCTTTATTAAAAATAAAAAAAATAAAAAAAAGATTCCAGCGGTGCTAATCCACTCTTGCTATCAAGCGACGGGTCTCCGGGGTCCAGCGATGGATGATCATATCCAGCGACGGGGGATCTCTCAGTCCAGCGCTGTCCATACATCCGTCTTCTGTCTCCACTGCGGAGATCCCAGCGCTGACGTTTCTTATATTAGGAGGGCGGGGCCACCCGTCACCTGACCCCGCCCCCTCTGACGCTGGTGAAGGGAGCCAGGGGTTCCCCAGTGACGTATGGGTGACCCCGCCCCCTCTGATGTAACGGAAACCTGCGTTACATCAGAGGGGGCGGGGTCACCCACACGTCACTGGGGAACCCCTGGCTTCCCTCTCCAGCGTCAGAGGGGCGGGGTCAGGTGACGGGTGGTCCCGCCCTCCTAATATAAGAAACGTCAGCGCTGGGATCTCTGCAGTGTCTCCGGAGTGGAGACAGAAGAAGGATGTATGGACAGCGCTGGACTGAGAGATCCCCCGTAGCTGGATATGATCATCCATCGCTGGACCCCGGAGACCCGTCGCTGGATAGCAAGAGTGGATTAGCACCGCTGGAATCTTTTTTTTATTTTTTTATTTTTAATAAAGGAATTTTTCAAAAGTGTGTTTGTCTTATTTAACCGTTTTGACACTTTCTTTGTGAAATGGTAGGGGTACTTTTGTACCCCCTTACCATTTCAAACAGGGGGGGGGGGGATCTGGGGGTCCCCTTGTTAAAGGGGGCTTCCAGATTCTGATAAGCCCCCCGCCCGCAGACCCTCACAACCAACGGCCAGGGTTGTGAGAATGGGGCCCTTGTCCTCATCAACATGGGGACAAGGTGCTTTGAGGGGTCACAGACCCCCAAAGCATCCTCCCAATGTTGAGGGTATGTGGCCTGGTACGGTTCAGGAGAGAGGGGGGCCGCTCTCTCGTCCCCCCCCTCTTTTCCTGCGGCCTGCCAGGTTGCGTGCTCGGATAAAGGGTCTGATATGGATTTTTAGGGGGACCCCCACGTCAATTTTTTTTTAATTTGATGCGGGGTTCCCCTTAATATCCATATCAGACCTGAAGGGTCTGGTTATGGATATTTAGGGGACCCCCACGTCAATTTTTTTTAAAATTTGACACGGGGTTCCCCTTAATATCCATGTCAGACCTGAAGGGCCTGGTAATTGAATTTAGGGGAACCCCCACGCTTTTTAAAAAAAATTTTTTTTTTATCAATGAATGAATGAATTGTCGGCTAATGCAGAGAACACTCATTGAGTGTTCTCTGTATTACGGGACCCGACAATAGCCGCAAGTGATTTTAAAAGACTTTTTTTCCTGCACAAATGACACTTTGTGCAGGGACAGTTCTAAGCACCAGAAACATGCGCCCCTTCACAGGCATACTATAGATACCCCCCAGCTACGAAATTTAAAGGAATATTACACTTTTATTGTTTCACTTTAGTCATTATTAAAATCACTGCTCCTGAAAAAACTGCCGTTTTTAAAACTTTTTTTTGCATTGATCCATGTCCCCTGGGGCAGGAGCCAGGCCCCCAAACACTTTTTAGGACAGTAACCTGCATATTACCCTTTAAAATTAGAACTTTAGATTGTGAATGTTCGAGTCCCTTAGACTTTAATAGGGTTCTAAAGTTCACACGAAGTTTAGGTCTGTTCGCATGTTCTGGTGCGAACCGAACAGGGGGGTGTTCGGCTCATCCCTACTGATGACCTCCTTGTGTATGTTCAGAATCCACACATCTCCCTACCATCCCTACTCAGAGAATTTCAATGTTTTGGTATCCATAGTAACTTCAAGATCAACATTGCTAAGACTGAAGCCCTTAACATATCCCTCACCCCCTCCACACTGTCCCTTCTAAAATCCAATTTCTCATTTAAATGGCAGACCAAGGGGATCTCTTATCTAGGGGTCATTATACCCTCCAACCTAGCTAATTTGTTTTCCCTGAATTATATTCCCCTGCTTAACCGTATACGGTAACGACCTTGAGGAATGGGGGGGATCTCCCTTGCCCTGGTTCGGAAGGATTAATACCCTAAAGATGGACACCCTGCCCAAGCTCCTGTATTTATTTCAAACAATCCCCATACACGTCCCCAAATCATTTTTCATCTCCCTACGTTTGCTAGCCATCAGATTCATGTGGAACAGGGGCCTCCCCAGAGTTAAATTTAAACTGCTTACACTTCCGAAGACTATGGGAGGAACAGGCCTCCCTGACTTTGAGACTTACCATACGGCTGCTCACATGACTCGCATCATAGAATGGTTCCCCCATCCTTCCTGCAAGGCCTCGGTGGCCGTTGAACAGGACCTTTCTCCTGTGGATCTCCGAGCTCTTCTATGGGGATACAATCAGGACTACTCTAGTATGACATCCTTATCCCCACTGACTTTGGCCTCCTTGAAGCTATGGTATAAGACAGGGCTAAACACCACCCTTTCCTCTGATCCGGGCCCCCTGACGTCCCTCTTTGACCATCCTGCTTTACCACAAAGTACAGGGGCAGCCTCCCTAGGATCCTTTAAGCGTACGGAGTGGCCGCAAGCTTTCACATTTGTACATCCCTCTCAGGGGACCCCGGTCCCTCTGGCAGACTCCGGAGATTGGCTCACGGCCCTACAGGTATCCACATTTACCAAACGCCTACACTCCTCCTCCCAAATACATCGCAAGCTTACCAACTTCGAGGTACTGTGCTCGCTCCCAGAAACCCCCAAACACCTACTATCCTCCTTATATAACTTACTACAGACTTTAGCGCATGATCAGCTCCCACATTATACTAGGCTGTGGTCTGCGGATTTGGGTGAAGACATCTCTGTGCCGGAATGGCAAACCTCCTTTCACTTCACACACAAGTCGACCATCTCCTGCTACTCTCAAGAGAAGAACTACAAGCTACTGTCCAGATGGTACAGAGACCCTGCTACTTTACACAAAATCTTCCCGTCTACGCCAGCCACCTGCTGGCGCTGTGAAGCCTCAGTCGGAACTTATATACATGTCTGGTGGGACTGTGAGAGGATTCGCCCCTTCTGGACGCAGGTTTTTGAATGTTATAATCTTCTAGCTGATACTCCGGTTCCTATCTCTCCGAAAATTGCATTACTCTCAATACTGCCCGGGTCTATTAAATCGCAGAGACAAAGATTGCTCCGCTTTTTTATGTCCTCTGCTAGGCAGCTGATACCTGCTTACTGGAAGACGACGACTACTCCCCCATTGTCACGGTGGGTATCTGTTATGAATGACACCATGAGAATGGAGGAGATGTTGGCACTGGACAATGACACTTACACCAAGTTTATGTCTCAATGGTCGATCTGGCTCCGCTTCTCTTCCTCTGACACCTTAATGAATCAAATCTTGAACGCATAGGGGCGATGTGGGCTCTCCCCTACCCTGCCCCCCCCCCCCCTTGCCCGTATCCCTTCCCCTTCCCCCCTTTCCCTCTCCTCTCATCTTGCTATTCAGTTTTCCCCTCTACCACTCTGTTCCTCTTTCTTTTGCTCCTCTCTTCCCTTTTCTCTTCTCTCTTTCTTTCTGTCTTCTTCGTAATATTAATTACACGTTGTCTCATGTGGTAACCCATGAGTATTTCTCCCTACTGTGGCCTTGTGGATCGGGAACAGGCCGGTTTCCCTGTTTTCCAAGCTTTCCGACAGGGACCGACTGTGGCTGATAGTCATTAGCCGGCCACCCGTAAATGTAATCCTGTTACTGTTCCTGCTTGTATTTGCCTCATGACGGTTACTGTTTTATTGTTTTCACTTGAAATGTTCAATAAAAATATTTTCAACACTAAATTTTTGTTTCCCTTTGCTGTGATGTTTTCGTGTAATATGGAGTGTTTTTACTTGAAGAATTAAAGGCTTTTTTTACTTTTTACTCAATCCGGAGTTTTGTTCATTTTCTGTATATTTAGCTGCCCCATGGTCGGACCATGACCCTATCCTGCCTGTTTGCCACTCCCTGCTTAGTAAGCCACAACACTCCCCCTCTCCCTTTTATATTTTAAGCCAATCTTAAGTGACGTCCACAAAGCCTCCGTGGAATATTTTTGACTCAATGCTGGGATGATCTCATCCCCTGTGATGCTATGAGAAGCATAGCATCGCCCTCCCTAACCTACTTTCCTTCTTAAATACCTTTGCGACGTTCTCAGGCCTATCCGTCAACCCTGCCAAATCTAAAGCTATGTTGAACAACCTTCCACCATTAGAGCTGGCATCCCTACAAACTGCATTTTCTTTGCAGTGGTTGCCTTCATTGCCCTATGTGGGGATTAGGCTTACTCCAAAGTTTTCAGGACTTTATCAAGCCAATTTTCCTCAGCTGTTTGGGAAACTAGTGGCTATGCTCTCCTCCTTGTCCCATCTTCCGTTGTCCTGGACTGTGCGTATGACCTACCTCCCAAAACTGCTTTACTTTTTTTCAGTTCTGCCAGTTTATAGTCCCTACCCATATTCTGCGCATACACCAACGCAAGATCCTGCAGTTTGTCTGGGGCTCCATGAGACCCAGGATTAATAAACAGGTTTTATACACCCGCAAGATCAAAGGTGGCAACTCGGTTCCCAACTTACAAGCATACTACACTGCAGCAGGCATAGCCCACTCTCTCATCTTCATGAGAAACATCAAATGCAATTGTGGGCCACTGACGATTCAATGGACTCTCACCCGACACTGGCAGCCCCCCTCCACTGGCTTCCCTGAGAACACCACCTAAATATGATTGGACTATGTCTGGTGCATTCCCTTTGGTTGTGGGACTCCGTTTAATACTCTGCGGGCCTGATCTCTCCCCATCTTCCCCTCCCCGTCTCATTCATTGTCCATTATTCTCACCAGGACACGATAACCCACTACAGTTCTCTTGGTGGACTAAGAATGGTTTTGTAGATATTCACTCCTTGTTCACCCCCACCAGGATAATCCCAAGCACTACGTTTATCACATGATATCCCCCATCGAGAGCACTACAGCTATCTACAGCTTTGACATTTTATCCAACAATTTATAAAATCTCGACCCCCCCTTATACTTTGACCTCTTTTGAAAACCTTTGCAGATCACTTCCCCATTCTTCTGGTCTGATCTCTTTAATCTATGCAACCATAATTGGTTTAAAAAAAACACCATTGAGACCTTACCATCTCCAGCGGGAGACCGAGCTCGGAAAACAGCTAGATCCGAAGGACTGGCAGGTCATGACTATTGCACTATTCAAATGTTCCAAGAATGTTATTTTCTTGTAAAACGCTTATAAAGTGTTTTACAGATGGTATTACACCCTGGCCAGATTGGCAGGTTTTCGTCCATCCTATTCCCCCTTATGTTTCTGTGGGTGTTCTCAAGAGGGAAATTGGCATACTTCTGAAAAATGTTTAAAAAAAACACAATTCAGAGGATTATCCTTGAAAATACAAAAAATATATCAAGGTCTTCTATCATATTCCAAACATGAAGGGCAAAACTCACATCTAAACCTTTTTTGTAGCCAAGAAACATTAACCAGACAATTCTTACCCTCTATATAGCTCACTAAGGCCTGCTAACATTGTTTCTCCTAGTGATATATTTGAATGACCATACAGCTACTTCCATTTTGACTTTATGTAACTGTTGTACATATTGATGATTTTCAATTTGTAGCCTCCGCATTTGGGTCTTAAAAGGGAAAGGGGTTTGATTACTATGCCCTCTATGCTTTGGATTGCTATCCCATCTGGCAGAATAAACCGCATAACGCCTAGGTGTAGTTTTCTTCCTAGACTTCCTTTGCATATCATTATTAGCCACCAAACAATACTTAGCTATGTGTCTCCCCTTTTTACAAAGCACTTGAGCAATGGTCTCCCTGCATAGGCCTTTTTCTGAGGATATGGCGCTGGAGACTCACATTGCTGGATAACATCATTATGATCAGAGTCAACGGACTTTACACTTTTATTGTCTGAAGAGTTACTAGCAATGGACTAGTCAGAATTCTCCACTGTTTCAATTCCTGAATCACTTTCAAGCGCACTTTTATTTAAATACCCCTCATTCAGTTCTTCAACCTTGATTCCCCTCCTAAACTTTGTATTTTCCAGGGAGTCTGAAACCCTAGCATCTCTTCCTTTCATTATGTGCTGCATTTCCCTCATTCTATCTGCTGAGTTTTCCCAATTTGAGTTTAACTCGGGAGATAGACGTCTGTGATTCCCGACTGGTGGTTGTACTTTTTTACACAGTTGCAATGGAAGCCATGAGCGGAGGAGTGAGCATGCATCCCTATTGTTTAAAATGTACTGTGCCACCACGGCTTCCAGCCTGTTTTAGAGACTAATGGGTGAAGTGCTAATGTCAAATTTCCCTAAAATATGGCATAGATTTGTGCAATCTTATATGGGGAGTGTTGTGGATTGGGTGCTACCCTCCCTTTTTATAATTCATAATCCTTGCCCAGTCCTTTCTGACACAGGAGTAAAGAGAGAAGAACTCTCCCCTCTGTTTTGGGGACTCTTCAGGATTGTCAGCCAAATACACTGGTTGCTGTTTGATCAGCATCCTATCTCCCTGCTCCTGTATCACAATGGGATGTGTATACTTGTTAGCACAACAATGGCTGTGCACTTTCTCCATTGCCTGTGTTTTCAAAGATAGAATGGCAATATTATTTTTGGGCTAGGTGAGTTTTCTGCCGCGTACACACGATCAAACAATCCGGTGGGCTCCGGTGGACTTTTTTTACCTAAAAGTCCGGTGGACTAAGAAAGTAGTTTTGCACCAAAATATGTCCACGGAACTCGCAGTCCGGCGGACAATACAGCTATATGTGTGCTAGTCCGCTGTACTTTTGAAATGAACAGACTTTTCCCGCACGGAGAAAAGTCTGTTCATTTTGAGCTTGGCTCCAGGTAGCCGGGACCAGCGAAGGAAGCGTTGCTGGCCCCGTCACCTGGTATGGAGTTAAAGGGGAAGCCCTACACCAATAAAATGGTGTGGGGTCCCCCCCCTAGGTCCATATCAGACCCTTATCTGAGATCCTGAGCTGCACCAGGCCGGGTGCCCTCAACATGGGGGGGTGTTTGTCCCCATGTTGATGAGGACAAAGGCCTCTTCCTGACAACCCTGGCCATTGGTTGTCGGGGTCTGCGGGTGGGGGGGCTTATCGGAATCTGTAAGCCCCCTTTAATAAGGGGGCCCCCAGATCCCGGCCCCCCACCCTATGTGAATGAGTATGGGGGACAATGAACCCCTACACAGTCACCTGTGAAAAAAATGTAAAAAAAACACAACACACAAGGGTTAAAATAGTTTATTGCACAGCTCCAGGGGTCTTCTTCCGTCTTCGGGGGTCTTCTCGCTGGACTTCTCCGCTATCTTCTGCTCTGTTGCTAGCTTTTTTACTACCGGCTTTCTTCTTCGCCGCCGCCCTCTTCTTACAATTTCAGGGGTTTTGTCTCTTTTTGCTGGGCCTCCGCGCATTCTTCTAGCTCTTTTACAAGTGGTGGCCCAGTCTTCTGTCACATTCTCTGGGACTGTGACATCATAATGGGCGGGGACATCATTCAGCGATGTTCCTATATAAGTCGCCGCACGCCGCGTGCCTGTAAGACCCCCGGAGTTGTGCAATAAACTATTTTAACCCTTGTGTGTTGTGTTTTTTTTTACATTTTTTTCATAGGTAAATGGGTAAGGGTACATTGTACCCCATATTCATTCACAAAGGGTGGGGGGCCGGGATCCCTGGGTCCCCTTATTAAAGGGGGCTCACAGATTCCGATAAGCCCCCCGCCCGCAGACCCTGACAACCAACGGCCAGGGTTGTCGCATTTATAGCCCTTGTCTTCATCAACATGGGGACAAGGTGCTTTGGGGTGGGGGATGCGGTCGGCCCCCCCTTCCCCAAAGCACCCCCCCATGTTGAGGGCACGCAGCCTGGTAAGGCTCAGGAGGGGGGCGCTCGTCCCCACCCCCTTTCCTGACCGGTCGGGTTGCGTGCTCGGATAAGGGTCTGATATGGACCTAGGGGGGACCCTCACGCTGTTTTTTCGGCATAGGGCTTCCCCTTTAACTCCATACCAGGTGACAGCGCCAGCGACGCTTCCTTCGCTGGTCCCGACTACCTGGAGCCGTGCTCAAAATGAACAGACTTTCCTCCGTGTGTGTAGGCAAGTCCGTTCATTTCAAAAGTATGGTGGATAATCCGGCGGACTAGGTCTGCCGGACCTAGTCCGCCGGAAAAGTCACGTGTGTGGGCAGGTCCGCTCATTCGGACAGTCCGGTGGACTTTACAGCAGTTTGTCCGCCAGGCTAAGTCCGCTGGATAGTCTGATCGTGTGTATGCAGCATTAAATTCTTGTAACTCTCTCTTAAGTATTTCTATAACAGTTTAATTCCCAGCTTCTCTCTCTCTCTTTCTTAAAGATGCGATACATTGTTCTTTCAACATACATGTTTTATCCAACTCATCTAATCTCTGTTCCAATACACATTTCTCAGTCACTAATTGTTGAATGTGATCAGCAACATTTGAATCTGCCTTTGCAACCATTGCTACTATATTCTCAGTTACACTTTGTACCTGTTCCAAGAATTGCTTTTTCTCAGCACACCATTGGACTTGTTTTTTTCAGCAACGACATGCATACAACAGTGGCCATCTTGGCTTTCCTGCCTTTTTTCAAAGAATTTTTATGTTTTATGTGATTATTATGAGTATTACATTGTCTCAAATGGTCATTTAATTGGTATGTTAAAGCATTTTCAGGCATAGTATGGACTCTAAGCCCCTGTACACACGGTCGGACATTCCGGCAACCAAATCCGTCAGATTAATTCTGACGGGTTTAGTCCGGAAGAGGTCCGGAAGTGGTGTCGCAAACACACGGTCAGACTAAGTTGTCAGAAGTTCCAGTTGCCAAGAACGCGGTGACGTAAGCCGCGTATGACAGCACTAGAAAAACAAAGTTCAGCACCACGTCCGGCACCCTTTGGGCTCCTTCTGCTGATCTCGTGTTTATCGTGTGTTAGTAGAAGTTTGGTGAAAGACGATTCGCGCTTTTCAGATTTGTGCTTCAGTACGGTACTGCTCTTCAGTTTCTGCTTGTCTTTGCGTATCTGATTATCAGTGCGTGTAGTCAGTAAGCATTTGTTTCTCATTGTGGACTATATCTTGGTATAGTACGCTTTGATTTGCATTGCTTATTGTCTGTTTGCTTCTGCTTTTCAGGTCGTTCTTTCAGGCATTGCTGTTTATCAGTGCTTTCTGTTGTCCGTTCTGACCAGCCGACCGTTTTCAACCATGTTTCGTGTACATACTCATCATAGAGTTTGTGCTGTGCAGGGGCTTGGTGTTGGGCTTTTAGCTTTCACACAAGCCCGGTCCATGAACAGGGAGAGGAGGCATTTGTGGACCAAGAATTGGTTGCGCCAGCGTGACCAGTTCTTGCACATGCTTTTGCTCCATGAGATCCGGGAGAATAATCCTGATGATTTCAGGAATTATCTCCGGATGACGGACCCCGTTTTTCACCATCTGCTGGCTTTGCTGTCCCCTTATATCACCAGGCAGAATACCTGTATGCGGCCATCACCCGGAGCAGAGGCTCATCGCCACGTTGCGCTACTTGGCGACAGGGAGAAGCCTCCAGGACCTAAAGTTCTACACAGGCATCTCCCCCCAGGCTCTGGGGATCATTATTCCAGAGACCTGTTCTGCCATCATTCAGGTCCTGCAGAAGGACTATATCAAGGTAAGTTTTATCCTTTAACATCACATTCTATGTATTTAATGATTGCTAATGTCTTGGATTCCTTTCCTCATTCCCTAATTACCATGATTGCAATATGCTCTAATTCATATGCTGTGCCCCTTTGCCCTCATGCATGCTTTTTTGTCCTTCATGCATATTTGCCTCATTAACTTCCCCACCATGCTCTTCTGGGCCCATAAACCTATAGTCTAGTCACTTAGCAATGTCTTTTGTCAGCTCCATAGTATTGCTTTCCCCTAAACACCCCTTAAAATGTATACAAATGTTATGTGTGTGCTTAAATTCATGCAGAGTGACATTTTTTTGGGGGTTTGGCCTAACTCATTAGGAACCCCCCTCCCCCCAACTGCTAGGTCAGCTGATAGCAATCCTCTATCTTCTGACTTTACCAAACCCAATACACACTATACCTACCTTTTTTCTGGTCAGATTTATGGACAAATTCACCAAAGCATGTAGTGCAAGGGCCTGCCTCAATACTTTCAAATGCTATAATTTTTTTCTCTCCTATTATTATCTTGATAGGTAATAGCAGAATGTCAAAATGTGCTTCCATTTTTTTGTAGTTTTGGTATTATGACACTTCTTACCTGTCTGGTGGGCTGCTAATAGTGTAAGTAAGGAGGGGCTTCCCAAACTATCTCACATTATTTAGGCATTCAGCTTTCAATCAAGTGGAGGGTTACCTATCCAAAACATCCCGCCCCCCTCATTTTTTGCAAGGGCCCATCAGATGGGGGGATGGGGGGGGGTGATGACTCTGATAACGGGACCTTATACTTTAGGCTTTAAATACTCATTTCCCAAAATGTTATACTAATCTTGGCCAAAAATGTTGGTGTCTAATCTGCTTGCAATGTTGATGTGCAAAATTACAAATTTTTTGTCTTGTTTCACTCCACAGTTTCCTTCAATGCCACAGGAATGGAAGACTGTGGCCTCCCACTTTGCTAGCCGTTGGGACTTTCCCAATTGCGGAGGTGCAATTGATGGGAAACACGTCCGTATCGTCCCACCCCCCAACTCGGGGTCATACTATTATAATTACAAGGGGTTTAATAGTATCGTGATGTTGGCGGTGGTATCAGCGACCTGTGACTTCCTGTATGTGGACGTGGGGCAAAATGGCCAGATGTCAGATGGTGGAGTGTTCTCACGAACTGAATTCTACTGGTGTCTCCAGAGTGGCAGTCTGCGCTTGCCACCCCCAGAGGAGAATCAGGAAGGACTCCCGTTCGTCTTCGTTGCAGATGAGGCGTTTGCCCTGGCAAACCATCTGATGCGGCCTTTCCCAATGAGGACCCTCACCCCGGATCAGATGATCTTTAATTTCCGGCTGGTCAGAGCCAGAAGAGTCGTGGAGAACACTTTTGGAATACTGGCCAGCCGGTTCTGCCTTTTTTTAACGCCAATCCACATGGCGGAATATAAACTCAATCGCATAGTGCTTGCCTGCTGTGTTCTGCACAATTTCTTGAAAAGACATTCAGCAAACTATGTGGTCTCAGTTGGCCCAGATGCAGACTTGCCAGAAAATGAGAATCTCACGGCCCTTGAAGCTGCTCAACCTGACTTTCCCCCCCAAAGCACCCGCAAGGTCCGAACCCAATACATGGATTACTTTGTGGGTAGGGGGGCCATTGATATGCCAGACAATGTCTGAGAGGCATTTTTGTAATACATTTTTCTTTGAAACTACAATAATCTTTGTTTTCATTTACTGCTTGGCTTGGTTTTAGGTGTCTCCTAGGTAAATTTTTGATTTTTGTTGTTGTGCCTTTTTCTACAACAGTGCAAACCCAAGTTCTGAGCAGATGAGGAGACAGTCTCTTCTTCAGATAATCTTATTATGTTGTGGGTCTGCTACAAACACACCTTGTTTTTGTTAACTAATGTATGTAGTGCAATAGTGACCAAAATCTTGCTCATTTTCTGCACCATGGCAGAAATATGTGGGGTCGGGAAAATGGCATGAATGGCAAAATTTACACATCACTGTGGGTGTTATTTACTAAAGGCACATCCACTATGCACTACAAGTGCACTACAAAAGTACACCTGAAACTCCACTTGGAGTGCAAAGTGGAGTTGCCTTTAGTAATTAACACCCATTGTCACCGAAAACAACAATTTTACTCCAAATACTGCTTTTGCGCATTGAAAAAGGAAGCCACACATTTTTGATAATTTAACTTTTTAATCAAAGCACATTCACATGTGCTTTTAGAAAAGGGTTTTACAACAAACATATTGGGTGTATCAAAAACATTATTTAAGGTAATTTTTTTTGTAACTTGGCGTTTTTGTGTAAACAGGCATGTATCAAAGCGTAACATACAGAACACAGGAACTTACAAAGTTCAACTTTGAAAAGTGAAGACAATATCAGACATGAGTATGTACAAACTGGGCTGATATTGCCTTCATCACATGGGGTGTCACCCCTGGAAAAGCCAAATTTGGAAGATGCACACAGTGTGTCAACATGTGCTATCTCCCATCATGGGGGATCAATGTACATGTTTTGGGGCTGCAACCCCTTCATCTCATCCACGTTCCACAAAACACGTACATTGATCCTCATGATGGGAGATAGGGCATGTTGACACACTGTGTGCATCTTCCAAATTAGTTTTTTTGTAAAATACAAAATTTGTTGTTTCAAAACACAAAAATCAAACCCTAGCTAGTTAGGGGCGTTTCAGACTCTCCCCAAAACATCAATGATGTTCTTTATTTTATTTGGAACATCATTGATGTTTTTATGTATATTTTCTAAATCCCGATTGCACTCCATTATCTCCCCAATCAGGATCTGGGCACTTTCACTGGTAAAATGTCATTCTTCTTCCACATCACCTAAAAAAAAAGCAAAAAAAACTACCATGTATTATACTGTAAATATGACGACATACATTGATGAGCTTACCGGAAGCTGTGGTCTCTGACACTCACCTGTTGTGGTGACAATTTGTCCAACTTCAACGATCTCTCCTTCCTCCTGCTCCTCTGCTTCTGGTGTTGGAATTTCGCCTTCTTTGGGAGGTGTGGGGTCCCTGGTGTCCTCAGACTTCCCGAGTCTTCTCTCCTCTATGAGAATGTAAAAAAGGAATACTTAGCACACAGAGGGCAGAAATAGGAATATGAAACATTGCTTGGAAGTGTGGTCCAATTGTTTTTTTTTGGCCGAGTTCAAAGGTGAGAACATTATTGTGGACACTTTGTTAAGCTGGAATACTTACCTGCAGTGTGAAGAAATGTAGTGAAGTGTAATTTGGGAAAACATCGTTTTGGGAGTGAGCTAACGAACGATGTTTCTAACGAACGATTGAACCCATGAACATGCAAGTGGCCATTTTAAACTGTACAACATGAAATCAAAGCACATGGAGCAGTATGCAAGCAAGAATAATCATATGAACACACGACAACTACTTACTTTTTGAAGAACCGATTGATCCTTTTGTACTGATCGTGCTCCCTCAGTTTCAGGTCTGACCAGCGTTTTCTCATTTTTTTTTTTTTTTTATTAATGTTTATTGAAGAAAAGAAGCATGTACAATAACATAACAGACAATACGTAAACCAGCGCAGGGGACAGTTGTATCACATCATCAGCAACCATGGTTCAAGCAAAGTACCGCCCACGAGGGCCTAGCTAATAGAGGCAGTATATAAACTGGAACCACCGTCAGGATTTCAAAGTCACATGACCAGGTGATCGGTACAAATCACTGCTGCTGGAACCATCAAACCTGCGGTAATAAGAATACACCCTTCTCTTCCATTATAAAAGAGAAAACACAATTGACAGATATAGAGAAAGAGAAAAGAAAAGGAAGAAAGGAAGAAAAAGGCAGGAAATAAAGAACATATAAAAGAGTGGGGAATGTGAAGGGGGATGCAGGTCCGCCTCTGATATCAGCTCCAAAATTACTTTAAAAACCTTAAGTGTTATGATTACATCACAGTGGTTGAGACATTATATCTGCATAGCTAGAGGAGTATTTAAAGGCAACCCAACAGGCCCAGATTTTTTTTGCCAGCTCAGATTTGCCACGGAGGGAGAGAGTCAGGTCCTCCATGTAATAAGTGGTATCCACGTTGAGTAACCAACGTCGGAGCGTAGGGATCTTCCTCAGTTTCCAAAATTGTGGAATGAGGGTTTTTGCGGCATTAAGAAGGTGGGGTGTAATTGATCTTTTATAAGGGCCTGTTGGCTTCCCCGTACAGTGGAACAAAACATACCATGGATCATTAGGAACCTCCCATCCCTGGGTCTCTTTGATCCAATATAAAATCGTTAGCCAGAATGGACGGATCCTCGGGCAGTACCACCAAATATGAGCATGAGTAGCCCTTTCACCGCACTCCCGCCAACACAGTGGTGATGTCAGGGGGAAAAACCTATGCAATACCACAGGCGTGTAGTGCCATCTGGTTAAAAGCTTGTACGCCATTTCCGACGTTTTAGAGGATCCGGAGGAGGTATGTGCCAGGGCTAGGATATGTGATTTTTGGGACAGCGAGAGTTCCATTTGTAGATCCTGTTCCCAGTTGCGTAGGAATGTGGGGGTACTAGTAGAAGTGAGGGACAGCAGTGCTTGATAAAAGTATGAGATTGGCTTCTCAGTTGGGCGAGTGCCGGCAAATGCGGTTTCCAAAGGCGTAAGCTCCGCCAAGGAGCGTAAGGGTTTTGGGAGCGAACGAACAAAGGCCAGTAATTGATGATGTTTCCAGCGGTCCATATATGATATGGGAGATGCACCCATGTTGGTAGAGAGCGGTAAAACGCCGGAGCGATTTGATGCAGGTAGATTTTATTGCTCAGCTGCCATGGATGAGTTTGAGGGTCCATATTACCAGGTGGGAAGAAATTGTGTCCTATCAAGGGCATCAGGGGGGAATTATACGTCCATCCATGTGTCTTACACAGAGAGTCCCATACCATCAAGGTTGATTGCGTTAGCGGTGACGTAGTAGGCAAGAGAGTCCGGAATTTCCTCTGGATCCACATCAGCGTGGAAAGTTCAGTGCCACATAGGTCTGTCTCTAGATTAACCCATAGTTTAGCCTCCTTGCAGTATTTCCAGTCAGAGAGCCTAGTCAACACAATGGATCGATAATAAAGCTTAAAATCTGGCACTGCTAAGCCACCATTACACTTAGGGCGGGTGAGGAGAGATCTAGGGAGTCTGGGTTTTTTTCTATTCCATATGTATCTATACACCATAGAGGTCAAGATCGTAAAAAAAAACACCGGTATCCCGAACGGGACCATCTGAAACATAAAGAGCACCCTGGGCAGCAAATTCATCTTGACCATCCCGATTCTACCCAGCCAAGAATGTCGCAGCTGGGACCATTTCTGGATATCTGACCTAAGTGTGTTAAGCAGAGGTATAAAGTTAGCGCGGAATAGGGACGACAGGGAGGGCGTGAGTTGAATACCTAAATATTTCATGGAGCTCGCCTGCCAAGTAAAGGGGTAGTTCCGTTTCAGGTGAGACACCTGTCGGGCGGGGACAGAGATATTTAACAGTTCCGATTTGGACATATTAATTTTAAAATTCGAAACCAAGCCATAAGCCGAAAACTCAGACATAAGATTGGGGAGGGTGATCAGCGGTTGTTGTACATAAAACAATATATCATCAGCGTATGCTGCGTATTTGTGTTCCGTTTTGCCTATTGATATACCATGTATACTCGGGTTGCGCCTGATGGGGGAGAGGAATGGTTCTAGGGAGATCGCGAACAAAATTGGCGAGAGTGGGCATCCCTGGCGGGTGCCATTGTATAAGGAGAAGGGGTCACTAAGGGTGCCATTAATTCGTATTTGAGCAGTGGGACGGTGGTATAAGGCCGATATTTTAGAGCGCAAAGAGGGGCCAATTCCTAGATGCGTCAGCGTTGCCAAAAGATATTCCCAGTCCACCCTGTCAAACGCCTTCTCAGCATCTGTGGAAAGTAACAGGGTGGGCTGGGAAGTCCGCCGTACATACGCCATCAGGGAAAGTGTGCGAAGGGAGTTATCCCGCGCCTCCCTACCCGGGATGAACCCCGTCTGGTCCTGCGAGATCCATTGTGGTATCAGGGGGAGCAGTCGGTTTGCAATGGCTTTAGCATACATTTTTGCATCAATGTTCAATAGCGAAATAGGACGGTAGCTCGTGCAATCACTGGGGTCTTTGCCCGCCTTGGGGATAACAGTGATGTGGGCATGAGTGGTTTCCGGACGAAGATCTCCACTGGTCGAGGTCACGTTAGAATAGTTGGTCAAGTGAGGGATCAGTATGTCAGCGTACGATCGATAATAAGTCACTGTGAGGTCATCAGGTCCCGGGGCCTTGCCACAGGCCATGCCCTTCATGGCGCCCAGGAGCTCCGTCGATGTAAACTCACTCTCTAAGGAAGCCAAGACCTCCGTAGGGAGCGTGGGGAGGGCGGCACGGGCCAGATAGTCCCAGATAAGGCGTCCCCTTGTGTCTCCATCCCGGACGTCCTGGTGCACCTGATACAGGCGTTGATAAAAGTCCCTAAACGTCTTGGCTATTTGGGGGGTATCAAACACCAGGTCTCCCGAGGGGGTCTTAACCTTAGCAATAAACGCCGCGTTCTTACGCTGTCGCACCGAGTTGGCCAACAACCTGCTGGGTTTATCCCCCCACTCATAAAACCGTTGAGCCACTAACCGAGAGTGTCGCTTTTGGTCCAAATGAAGGAGGGACTTCAGGGTCTCCCGTTTCTCAGTCAGGGCGTGGAAAAGGGCCGGGGTCTGATTTAGTTTGTGTTGGCGTTCCAAGCCTGCAATTTCACGCAGCAAGGTAGATTGGTGTAGCGTGCGCTCCCTCTTTTTCCTTGATCCCAATTCCATAAACTTACCCCTAATATACACCTTGTGGGCCTCCCATAACACTCCCGGGGAAACGTCAGGGCTCACGTTAGTCCTTAAGTAAAACTCTAAATTGTCGCCCATCACCTTTTTGTCCGCCTCCTCGGCTATCAGGTCTTCATTAAACTTCCAATTAGTGGATTTCAGGGGTATGGACTCTACTTTGATAGTTAACGAGATAGGTGCGTGATCTGACAAGGGAGAGGAGTCAATGCTTGACTTCACTATGAGCAGTAGGTGTTGATGATCAATGAAACACAAATCAATTCTGGAATACGTTTGGTGTACGGAAGAATAGTAGGTAAAGTCCCTTTCCCATGGGTGAGCAATTCTCCAGACATTCATCAACTGTAGGTCATGGAGTCGTGAGCGTATAAACTTTAATCTTCTGCCGGATAAAGAGGAGCCACCCCTAGAGGTGTCCAAAGTAGGTTCCAGCGGAACATTAAAGTCGCCCGCTAGTAGGATACATCCACGGGCAAAACTCCGCAAGGAGTTGAGTGTGGAGGCAAGAAAACTCGCTTGATCCTTGTTAGGGGAATATAAGGTAGCTAGGGTACACGGCATGCTGCCCAGGGTGCCCCGGAGAAACAAAAAGCGTCCCGCAGGATCGCTCAGCATAGCTTCAAACGTGAACGCGGTTCCCCCACGAAACCCAATGGCCACACCCTTTGCTTTGGAAATATCTGAAAGGCTGTAATACTACGTGGGGTACTTTGGGGAGTGTAGTCTGACTAGGGTCGTATGTGTGAGGTGGGTCTCCTGGAGGAAGACCACGTCCCCCCGCAGACGATCCAGCTCTCTATATAAATTGTGTCTCTTCCCCGGAGCATGGAGGCCCCTTACGTTAAAAGATACAAGGTTCACCGTGGCCATGAGGTCTCCGGAGGAGGAACCGCGAACACCAACATATAACCAGTACAATACAGAGGCGAACCACCGCTAAATGGGGGGGAGAGGGCAGGGGAGGGTGCAGGAAGGAGCCAAGGGAGGGGGGAGAGAGAAGAAAAAAGGAAGGAAAAGGAACAGAAAGAGAAAAGACCACATAGTAGTGGGAAAAACAGAAAATACCAGAAAAAATGCTGTCTGACAACAGCTAGTGTTGCACGCATAATCATGCCGTGCGAGAGCGGGCTACATGCCCGCCACAGGGCCCCCGCGCACCCCCCCCCCCCCCAGAAGGGGCAAGGACACCGGGCCCCGCGCCAGGCAGCCCCCGCTCAAAAAGGGGGAGACGGGACACAGGCAACTGGGCACAATCCACACCATGGGGGTCTGAAGCACAGCCCAGTGGCCCGGCGCCGACACCACAGCAGATAACTCACATCATCCAATATGTATAACAGTAGAACGCATGTATAATAGAGTACGGAACCAGGGCGGTAAAGCATGCAAGGGGAAACCGCAATCCGACCAAAATTTAAAAACAAGGGGAGAGAAAATAAAAAATAAAACAACATTAAACAAAACATATGCAAAACAAAATCAGAGGACCCAGAACGAAAAGATAGCAATGTCCACCCTCGGGTAGGGGCCCCCAGGGAGGCATAAAGGGGTAGTTGGCACAGCAATCAACATCCTACCCGTAGCCTAGCAAGGTCCAGCAGCCGCCAGAGTCGGTCCTTGTCTACTTACAGCCAGGGCAGGGAAGACATCTCACCCTCAGCAGGGTGGTAATCCCTGCGATTGCAGCCAAGAATCCAGTGCGGGTAAGCAAACGGCAGGGCACTTTGTCGTTTCAAGGGCGGTGATCCTGGGCGGAGGTGCGACGGGCACGACCCACTTTCTGCCATCCCTGGTCGGCCCCATTGGGTAAAGGTGGGATGCCCTCCTGCCAGCCAGGTAGCTCCGGGATACTAACATTCAGGTCGTTGCAGAATCTGGTCAGATCTTCTGGGAAGCAAAGTATCGCGGTTCTGCCATCCTGAGAAGCAATCAGGGCCACAGGAAAGCCCCACTTATATTTAATGGACGCCGCCCGAAGCAGTTCCGTGAGGGGACGCAGGGCTCTGCGTCTATCTAAAGTCTCTCTTGCCAAATCGGGAAAGAAGGATAACATCGCCCCATCAAAGTCGAATGGTGTGGCGCCCCTGGCCTTCTGCATGATCAGCTCCTTCTCGGGATAATGGTGGACCCGGCATATGACGTCCCGTGGGATGTCCGTGGTGAGGTTGCAGGGTCGAAGAGCTCTATGCACCCGGTCAATCTTTAAGGGGGCATCCGCCGCTCGGCCGAGGAGGCTGTTAAAAATGCCTCTGATGGACGGTAAGAGGTCATCATCCCCAGTTGCTTCAGGGAGACCCCGAATCCGAACGTTATTGCGTCTGTTGCGATTCTCCTGGTCTTCAAGCTTGTAAAGGGTCGTTCGATGAGCAATTGCAAGCTGATGGGTAGTCGCCTGTAAAGTCCTAATAGCGTTCGCATGTCGATCCAGGCGTTGCTCGGATTCTTCCACCCGCAGCAATACTTGAGACAGGTCCGATCGGACCGCGGAGACCTCCTTCTTAATGACCCGCTCCAAGTTTATCAGCATAGAGGCCAGGTCAGAGTTGGTAGGCAGGCCGCTCACCTTCGTCGCCGCACCGGCAGAATTAGGCAGGTCCTCCTCATCGCCCGAGTCCACAGAAGACTCAGGCGAGCGCGGTCTCCGTTCCGGCCTATCGCGGGAGGCGGGGTCTACTCCCAAAGGTGCACAGCGTGGCGAGCGGCCTAGGCCGTCCTGTCCCTCCGCATCTTCAGGTTCCACAGAAAGGAACCACTTAATCGACCCCGTAGAGGCACCTTTCTTGGGTAGGGACTTGCCCGTTCGCCGACCCATCGTCAGGCGAGAAGGATGTGAGAGAATCCGTAAAGTTTAGGCTATTTTAGTAGTGTCGGCCCCGGAGCTCACAGAGCACACGTCCGCTCTATTGCATCGCCAGGCCACGCCCCCGCGTTTTCTCAGTTGATCCTTGGATCGGAGTACCCCAAAATTCTTCTGAAGACTCTTCACAACTTTAGTCATGATCTTGGCCTTTCTGATATTTGGGTTTGGGTAAGGTCCTTACTTCCCATCATAGTCGGTTCTCTTACATATTTTAGGCCTTAAATCTTCTCCTCCAGGATCGGGGCGTTTCAGGCTCCGGGCTTTCCTCACCCTCCTCCTCGTTAGTGGAACTCTGATTGTGCACCTGTGTTCTCTCCACCATGTGCTCTCCCCACTGTGCCGAAAGAGAGGGGGCGGGGAATAGTCTAGAAAGAACGCCAGGGGCGGGCGGAGTTTCACGCATGTGCACTGTATATAAAACGCAACAAGCGTGTGTCGTACGTATGATCTGTCAACAGAGTGAGGAGCTGACGCGACGATCGTGCAAACAAAGGTACAATTTTTAACTTGGTACATCACTAGACTAGACAGCTTCTATATAGGCCTATGTTGGGACAAGATTAGGAGGGTTTATCATGGCAGTATTAGTATTTTAGGGGTTGTCTTCTGTTGTGTCTTGCAGACAAGATGGATCCCTTCCAAAATGCCAATTTTATGGGGCTATTCCTTGAACTGTTCCGGGAGCTGCCCTGCCTGTGGCAGATGAACAACCCATTTTATCATGACCGAAGAAAGAGGAAGGCAGCGCTGGAGAAACTCCTTGTTTTGTTGCGGATCATGGTCCCCACGGCAGACATGACCTATGTGATGTTTAAAATTGGTGCCATGAAGAGTACATATCTCAGGGAGAGAAAGAAGCACATGGAGTCCCTGAGATCAGGAGATCCAGATGCCATTTATTACCTCAGGATGGTGTACTTCGAGAGGCTGCATTTTCTGGTAGACCAGGGGGTACCCAGGCCACCACTCTACCGTCTTCCTTCAAGGCTTCCTTCACCCCCAGCTGAGGCTTCCAACATTCAACCTGGGCCTTCCAGGCAGCAACATGTGGAGTGGCCCAGCTTGAGACAGGTATAGCATTGTTGAACATATTTCTTATCATTACTTTAATGATGTTAACTAGATGTTATTATTGATCAGTAATTTTTGATTTAACAAAGTGGTTTACATCTCAATAGACAGTAGTGAGCAAAAATGTTTGGGACGAGAATGAAAAATGCTGGGCTCAGAATGATAGTCTGTTCTATTTGGTAACATTCAATTTGCAACAGTCATGAGCACAAAATGGTGTGATTGATGAGCAAAAAACTAAAACTATGTCCCATTTTCATACACAGGAAGACCTCAGCCGGGGGGAGGCTGTGGCAAGTGGCAGCCAGGAGGTCGACCATCGCCCTCCTTCTCCTCCTCCTGCCACAACTACAGGAGCCCAGCCACAGCCTCGAAGGATGCCTGGCGGGAAGTGCCTAAGGAAGATGAGAGAGTGATGGCCTGGGTTCAGTCTGGTCTGACAGAAGATGCAGCTTCTTGAAGAACCACATCCTGGGGACATAGCTAGCATCTGCTCTTCATGATCTCTAGGACTTCTGGACCAGACTTCTCCAAATTGACAAGTTTTTCCAGTGCTGCCTCCCTCTTTAGTTGTTTGACACCTAAATAATGTTTTTTTTTGTTTGAAGAAATACTTGCGTATGTATTTTACTTCAAAAAGGACAGTTTATTTGTGAGCAGGCAGGTACATTTCAAAAATACAAAGTGAAATGAGTAACAAGGGGCACCAACACTAAACAACCTCCCGTAGATTAAAAAAGAAAAACAAAATACAAAAAAGATAATAATGGTTTTGGGGTAAGTTGAAACCCAAAACACACCCCAAAAAAAGCAAAGATGAGCAAACTGTCAAAAAAGGAGATGTTGATGAAAAAAACAAACCACAAAATTCCAAAAAAAAAAAAAAAGATTGTGTATATGTGACGATTTCAAATATTTTATTACTGAAATGAGTAAAAAGACTCAAGAAATACGTTCGGGAGAAGTGTGTGTGACTATGAGCATCAAAAGAAGTTCATTCTTGCAGCATTGTAAAGAACAAGAGAATGTGCTTCATGAAAGAATTTTTAACATTGCAGCGTGACGAATGTGCTATATCGATTACGAGTGGTAGTTTTACCTGAGCAAGCGCTTCCATGTCCGAATTTGATTGTGAGCATGCATGGCACCTTGTCCGTCGGAGTAGGCTACACATGATCGGAGTATGTCCGATCGGAGCATGTTGTCGGAAATTTTATAGACAAGTTGGAAAACTTGGTCCGTCGGATATTCCGATGGAAACAGTCCGATTGAGACCACACACAGTCGGATTATCCGACAATACAGTCCGATCGGACACATTCCGTCAGAATCTCCGACCGTGTGTACAAGGGCTAACACAGCCATGCTTGTTAATAAAATCTTCACTGACTTTCAATGATATGCTAATTAGTATACACTGAAGTTGCTAAACTAGTTGCTTACACATTTTGTAATAACATTTGTAGCTATGTTTATAGCTAATTTTTATCTGTAGCCCCACAACCAGGAGACATGCATACTAATCAATGTCTTACTATCGCCTTGTTACCACAGATTTTTAGCCCCCTAGATCACAGGCCACATTGAACTTCTGTTGGAACAGAGAGCTATTTCACACTCACGTGGGGAGATATAAAAGGTAAAAAAATAAGCTAATTGAATGAAATAAAATAATTTATAATAAAACAAAAAGGAAAATGTATATTTCTCCCACTTTCTCCTCAAAGATGTGTGGTTTATCCTGTCAATCTGCAGGCTATATCAGATACCCAGGGGTGATCGGTCCCTCACTTCTGACCAGCTACACAGTTCTAACAATTTGCATTAATGCACATTAACAATACAATAAACATTTAACATGTATACATTATACATATACTAGCCAAACATCTCACCAGATTTTGTGCATCCGGTCGCTGATGAAATATTTCATAGAACTTTCAGGACCATTCAAGCAGGGCTTCAGAATTCACTAACCAGCGCAGATCTTGTCCACCGTAGGGAAGGCTTTAGTTCTAGGTTTAGTTGATTCCTTAGCTTATAGTGACTCAAGACAAAAAATACATTAGGGTTTGGATTCTGTGCAGAAATAAATTCCACACACCTTCTGGGGTGCCAAATGAAGTAAAATGGTACAATAAATATTATTGTACCTATGTATTAACTTTTCTATTCCCCTAGTTAGCTAGTTAGTTAGCTAGCTTAAAACTCTGATCACTTGTTACTGTTGATATCACTATAATACAAGGCCAGCTATAAAACCAAGCACACGGCTTAATAATAAAGTCTTATTTATTTCCGAAGAAGATAGGAATATGCTAACACAAAATACTAAATAGATATTACAATATTACAAATCATATGACCACAACATATAATACAAGAAAATCAAAGATACTTATCGCATGGTCTCCTCAGCTGGACTCAAAATGGTGGATAGAGCCAGAGAGAGCTCTTGGAATCATTCAGTCCTTTAATACTGCAAACATACACCATCCAAACCCAACCCCATTGCCATCCCATCTAGACTTTTGACAAATCCCAGTATTTATGGGGCAGTCCTTCTCAACAGATTATATTACTGTTTGTCCTGCTGTACTTTGGCCTCTAGGGGCAGCATTGTCCATGTCAATCTTTAGGTGCCTGTTGATCCTTTGATCTTTGTCACCCACCGTCATCAATCATCCTGTCAGTAATGGTCTTTTTCAAGTTTGCGTTATAGCAATAGATGGTCCAGAGCCAAGAGCTGAGAAACGACATTCCAAACCGCCCCCAGGAAAGCAAATGCTTGGTTGTATCAACCAGAAAGAAATCATTTTAAAACCATGGAATTGCAAGGATCAGCCTGGGTGAGCTTTGGAAATGGGAAATAGATATGTAAAGTATTTATGACAGATCCAATCCAAACTCTGGATAATATCAAAACACTGTTACCTGTAACATTGACAGAGAAACTCCAGAAATATGACATTAGACCAGGTTGCTATCATGGTTTGCCAAAATGCAATACTTTATTTACAATTTGACCAGGTACACCCAATAATAACAGCTGAACAGTCATAATACAACACACCAAAAATATTACTATTAACAAAACATTATTTACAGCAGTAAAAAACAGGCAATAACATATGACATTAATGAATATATTTTGCAGAATACTTGGCCAACAAAATGTCCCAATTGTTCCCATGTGTTACTATAGCAGAAGGTTGTGATGGTCTTTTGTTGTTTGATGGGTTCTGACATTGACGTGTAATTTAAATTTACCGGTAGATATGTTCCACTATGGCTAAAATTCCTAGTAAGCAAATGTCCAAGTTTCCAGGTTTTACTATCTTTGCTGGTGTGAGGGAATAGATAGGAAATGCTCAGATGGTTTTATTTATGCAAAACAACTTTGCAGCTCAATAATGTGGATTCACAAATCTGGTCAGTTTAGTTAATCTTGTGGCAAGGCTGGAAATCCATAGAAAAGGTGGATCTATAATCTTGTGAATGGCAGGAAATTCTGTATGGGGGCTGCTAAAGGGGAAGAATTTGGCCAATGTTAGACCAGAGAAGGAAGGAAGCATTGGGCAGCTGTGAAGTGTGTTGGGCAAAGAGCTCCAGTGAGGCAGATTACTGGATGTTAATGAGCAAATAAACACAGTGAAAAGAAAAGGAAAAAATGTGTGCAGACACAAAAGTGATGCTGAATGGTAGAGTGACAAAGGGAAGATGCCAAAAAATACACCTGCAGTCATTGTGCCGAAAGGAGAAGAGGTCATGCAGAAAAAGAACATTTCAACAGACACCTGCTGGAATACATGTGCTGGAAATACAGTCCGACAGTTAAAGAGCCAATTTACAAGAAAGCCTCCTAAATGTAAGTTCAAGTAAAAGGAACTGATAAACATAATACATTTCTGCATAGACTTTTTTTGTGACTGGCCTGATAGTTTAAGTTGCCTGCCAGATTATGTTAATCTTGCTCAGTAAACAATGGACTGTGTTATCTTTGGCTTAACTGTTCAGTAAAGTACTTATTTATTATATTGTAGATGTTAGGGTAATTGCTACCTACCAAGTCTCGACTACACAGGCATGATATATAATCTGGGGCAAGTCACAGGGGGATGTGGATTAAGTTGAGGCCCATTACAGGGGAGATGGTGGGGAATGAGATAAGAAACAAAACACATGGGACACTGGAGGTGAAGAAGGGGCCCAGTTCAGTACATTGGAAGTAGAAATGAGTCAAGTATAGGAGAGGCACTGGCAAGGGGGAGGAGAGGAACAGTAGAAGGGGATACTGAAGGCAGAGATGAGGCATAGTACAAGGGAGATACTGAAAGAAAGCCATGGTCCCTGGTGGTTGCTGAGTGAGCAAGGGAAGAAGCATAAGAATCTCAGGCCTACCATTATCTATTTTGTTAGTCACTAACTGGGCATATCGCTCTTATAATACTTAGTATTCATATCTAAAGTAATAATAAATGATTCAGGTTGGGGAAAAGGAGAGGTTAATTTATTGCCATTTTTACTGTGCCGCTCTGCCACTTTTAGTAAAATCACTTTTAATACTAGCAGCTCAAAGGATACCTGTATTACTTTATTATGTGAACAGAACTGACAATCACTGAATTAATCCCCTGGAAAGATAGTTTGCTGCCTAACTGGACAGTAAGCAGTACTGTATTTAGTTTCCCAGTAAAATAAATATGATAGAACACATTTTACCTTTAAGGTGTGTAAATATTTTTTAGAGGGTGTATGTACTAGCGAATTGTATTAATAGTGGTTTGATTTACTTTAAAGTTTATTGGTCTTTAACTAACAAGTATGTAAATACACTAGATTTGAGACTGTGTCAAACTTCTGTGGCATATTTTCCATTCCTCAGTTCAATATTTTTTTGCTTGTGAGGGCTATGTTTGGACCACTGACCTAAGACAAGCTCTGGGACACCATGGAACTACAAGGCCACAGGCTACCATCTGCTCTACACTATTATAGATCCGCATTGCATCTTTATGATGGAAGAACTGCTTATATATGGACAACCTTAAATAGAAGCGAAGGGTGAGGATCAGCACAAAGTAGTGATGTGAAACTTTAGTCAAATGTTTAACTCAACTCCTTAAGAAATAAGTTCACATAGTCAGCATGTCTTGTCCAGGAGGAATACTAGACACTAGTAATTTCCCTTTAAAACTGCTTAGGCATTAGAAAAGTAAGGAGGTTATTTGAAGAACATACAGCTCAAAAAAGGATTGTCAAGGTAAATGAGGACATGAAAAATGAGCTAACATTTGGCAAGGCAGAGTAAAGTGTCTTCGTGTGTCTTCGTGTGTGTTGGGTGGGAGGATAAAGTTTGCAATGTGGATTAATTTCATATTATGGGTAATAAACTGGTATTTTAGGCACATACAAACTTTTTAAATGAATGCAAAGAATAAAAGCAGGAATTATTTCAGTGCTCAACAATTTTGAACACATTCTGCATTCTTATACAGTATGACTTTGCTTAGTCACATGGAGATTTTAAATAATCTCCTTTGTGTATAAATTTAATGAGGATCAGCTTGGATAAACTTTTAGCTCCCAAAGCAATAAAAGTAACAAGAAAAAGTCTTTATAGCTAGAAGAAATGTTTCATTTGTTTAATAGGTAAAGCTATTTATTGTAGGAACCATTACACTGTGAAACATATTACCCTAGAGAGCTTTGTAGGGAAATAGCTATATGAATAGCATCTTTAAAGGCTGCTTGATTACTTTGCAGGTAAAATAATTCCTGAACATACATGCTTCAGCAAGAAGTCACAATAGTAATCTATAGGTTAATATGCTCTACTCTGTAGGTACACTTTAAAATCTCTGGTGCTAATTATTGGATGAATATTGATTTCCATCACTATGCGAGAGCTTAATTATTTTTCTAGATATATTTATTCGATTTTGTTACATTTTCTGCTTCACGCATCTTTTACAACAATTATTTTTCTCTACAAATATTTATTTTATCTTCTAGGGTCTAGAAAATTAGGGTTTTAATTACTTGTAGGGTCTCATGTTCTCATGATAAGTAAAACGTTAGAAACTGGTGCATACTGGTGATATTAATAGCAAAAATGACACTGAAAATTAGATCATCTATTTAAGATTTTGAGTATGACTAGATAGAAGAAAATAGTTTGGGGTTTTGTAATAACTCTCAGTCCATTCTGCTCATACTTAGTGAAATCTACTTATTGTGAGTTGCACTCCCACCTGTCTTTACCAATGGTTGTACCTGTAAGCTAAATGCCCCGAACCCCCCCCCCCCCCCCCCCCCACACTAGAATCTCTTCTTATCACTGTACACCTTGGCACAATGATTACTTATGCACTGTATGCTTTTCAAACACACACACCAATCAATTCCTGTGAAGACCTAAAGTTTCTCCAAGCAACAGATATGAGCATACTACAAGTAAAATGAACAATTTAATACATCTGTTACCCTGCTACACTGCTAACTGTGTTAACTGAGCAGTCCTCTCCCATCCATCACCAATTTCCTCCATCTGTTAGCTGCCTTTTGACGTGTGCACATTCCTCTCTGCTTCTTTCCAGCAATATACAGCACAATGGCAAGCCAAACCTGAGGTTGTAGTTATCAGTGACTATACTGAAGGAGGTGGTGACTGGCAAAGTTAAATAGAATATAATTAGTGATAATGGGCCAAACACCCCCAGGATCGGTTTGCCACCAGAACACCCGAACATAGCAACATTTTGGACCCGAACCCAGAACCTTATTAAAGTTAATGGGACTCCAACTCTAAAAATCAGATGTCTCAATTTTGAAGGCTTAAATGCAAGGTATTGGCCATAAAAAAGGTATGGGGGCCTGGGTACTGTCCTGGGGTACATGTATGAATGCAAACATTTTTTTTTTTTAAAAGATCATTTTTAAAGGAGCAGTGATTTCAATGATGCTTAAAGTGAAACAATAAAATCTGTTTAAATATAGTGCCTCAGGGTCCTGCAGCAGCAAAACTGACATATATAAAAAACAAAAACATACATTTAAATAGATTTTCCCGGCTGCAAGCTTTCTTGAAAAAAAAAAAATAAAGCAGCATGGGGGTTCCCCCCAATCCATACCAGTCCCTTTGGACTGGTATGAAATACCATTATACATTTAATGGTATTGTTAGGATTTTAATACAAGGCTATTGTTCACCCCTTTCTAATTATAGTGGGATTGAATATGTAATATCTGTTGGAAGACTGTAGTAGAATTTACAAAGGAAATAAGCATAGAAAATATTTTAACAATTTTTGTTACCTATTTGCCTTTCATATTTTTCCCTTTTCCCCCCTGCCTATATATGACTACAATGCCTTAATAAATACACTATATTACCAAAAGTATTGGGACAACTGCCTTTACACGCACATGGCATCCTAGTCTTCACCCGTAGGGTTCAATATTGAGTTGGCCCACCCCTTGCAGCTATAACAGCTTCAACTCTTCTGGGAAGAGGTATTCAGGTATTACTAGGTAGTATATCTGTGTGGGGCGGTTGCTAAGTGGTTACACTAGAATCTGGGTGGGAAGAATGTAAAAAAAAGTTTTAGCACGTAGTAATCAAGAGTCAATGTGGGTACAGGACATAGAGGTGGGTGACATAAGAATGAAGGTCGAGAACAAAACTAAACAGGAAAAAAAATGATACGGTATTATCTACACCGAATGCAGGAAGTCTTATGGAAAAAAACTGAGCAATATTATAATGACAGGCATAAATATTTTAAAAAATCTGCCAGAACATTTCTCAGCAAGCAAAATATAAAGGGATATGTGTATTCTTAGAAGACACTAAATGAAACATACACACACGTTCAACCTTATCTACTATGTACTGTAACTATGTAAGTTTAATATCTAACAATCCTTTTTCATAAATCATCACTGAGTATCCTGATTGGTGAATAATCTATGCCTTCAAATATATGACGTAGTGAACACACAAATAGAAAATGTTTATTTTCATAGTTAATTATTTCTCTTTTCATATACAGTATGTACTTAACAATATTGTTTTTGCATTTATCACTATAGTAATATACCTTTCTGATATGTGCTATGTACCATAAATGAAAGCTTTAAATTCATGTTTATGATTTTCATGGGAATACATACGGTATATTACCCTAAACTCATCTAGTAATGAAGTAATAAAGATGCTAAGTATTGTAAGTATCACTTTTGTGTGTACACATCTCATTTATTAGTGATAAGTATGTAATAATATATACTGCAACTATTTGTAATCACAGTGCAACTATTTCCCTAGAGTTCATATGTTATAATCAGCCTATAAATATTTTTAGCAGCATTTATAATTTTAGTACACTTTTTGAAGAGTCTTTCAGAAATCAATTTGAGTACTGCTGGGACCTTGAAGAAGGGGACATGCCCCGAAAGCTTTTCTTGATGTTAGTCCAAATAAAAAAAGTATCACGGACTGTACTCAATTGTCTCAATTAAAAGGATTAGAGATCTCTGTACAAGATTCATTCAGAGAATATTAGGAACAGATTAGGCCCCTTACACACTGTTCTTGCCACTGTTAAAAGCATGTTTTGTTATTTTGAAATTCAGAGAAATCTGGCACAGCGTTCACTTGCAGTTGTACATTGCGATTAGCTGTGTTTACGTACGTTTGCATGCGGCTGCGTTTAGCTGCGTTGGAACATTCTTTCCATTTCTGATGGGCTTCCTGTTGTTTTTATTTCCTTGTTGCTGCTGCTATCTGTAGGAGAAATAGTACACTGCGATTACCTGAAGTTATGTGCACTTAGCTGCAATAAATCGGTCCTGGACGCAGTCAAATTTGTTTTTTCTATCCGCACCAAACCCCATGTAACAAAACCGTTGCTAAATGCAGTGTGTGAATGGGGCCATAGGAACACATTGTGTGAGTTTAGCTGTGGTAGATAACTTGATCTATCCGTAGCTAAAAGTTTAATTCTATCCACCTGTGTGAAAGGGGCCTTATAGATCTGTATATGATATGGGTGAATGAGGCAATAGATTAAATAGACCTAATTATTCTTCAACAAGAAGAGTCATTTAAAGGGGGGAATAATTACCTTGTATACATACATAAATGGGCCATAAAGTAAACATTGCACCTGTAACTGCCTATTAATATTTCGAATAATACCACTATAGATGGTTCATCCAGGGAAAAATCTGATTAACTTAAGGAATTCAGATGTATTTTTTCCCCCTTTTGGGTCAAAGTGGGTCATGCTTTAACCGCATCCCATCCTGCCAATGCACCTACAGTATATGGCTGGACAGAAGCAGCGCCAATGCATGTGGACGTCCTCCCATATTGGCCCCTTGTGCAATCTCTCTAGAGAATGCAGCAGTGCAGTCTGTGAACACCAACAGATACAGTGAATCACAGGTCAGGGTATAGGGTCACTGTGATTGGCCCTGTAACATGTGATTGCTGTGATTAGTCACAGTACTCATCCTAGTAAACAAAGAATGCATCCATCCTGGAATGCAGCCAGTGTTACTACTGTGATTGCTGAAACAGGCCCTGGTCATAGCTTCACCAAGGACATTATCACAGTAGAAAACAAAAGACTACATTAACCGTTTGCCGACCTCTGCATACCGATATATGTCAGTACAATGGCAGCGGTGGACAAATGGGCGTACCTGTACGTTCCCTTTAATTGAAGGGGCTAGCGGCCCACCGCGTACAACATGGCAATGCCCAAATGTTCACCTGTCTCCCGCCAATCATGTCACAGAGTCGCAGAACGGGGAAGTGCTTATGTAAACAGAGCATTTCCCCCGTTCTTCCTTGTGTCATGACAGAGATCACTGCTCCCTGTCATCGTGAGCAGTGATCGCTGTCATGTGACTGGAAGCCCACCCCCCCACAGTTAGAATCACTCTCTAGGACACACTGAACCCCTTTATCGCCGCTAGTGGTTAACCCCTTCTCTGCCAGTGTCATTTACGTAATAATCTGTGCATTTTTATAGCACTGATCGCTGTATAAATGACAATGGTCCCAAAATAGTGTCAAAAGTGTCCGACGTGTCTGCCATAATGCCGCAGTACCCAATAAAAATCGCAGATCGCTGATAAAAAATATATAATAAAAATGCCATAAAACTATCCCCTATTTTGTAGATACCATAACTTTTGCGCAAATCAATCAATATACGCTTATTGCACTTTTTAAAAAAAAATATGTAGAATAATACATATTGGCCTAAACTGAGGAAAAAAATTTGTTATATATATTTTTGGGAGATATTTATTATAGCAAAAAGTTAAAAAAATTGCGTTTTGTTCAAAATTGACTCTCTTTTTTTGTTTATAGCGCAAAAAATAAAAACCACATCAAATACCACCAAAAGAAATCTCTGTTTGTGGGAAAAAAAGGACATCAATTTTGTTTGGGTGCAATTGTCAGTTAAAGTGACGCAGTGCCGAATCGCAAAAAGTGCTCTGGTCAGGAAAGGGGTAAAATCTTCTGGTCCTGAATCGGTTATTGACTGAAAAAAAAAAATAAAAAATAAATAAATAAAAAAAAAATATATATATATATATATATATATATATATATATATATATATATATATATATATAATTTTTTTTCACATACAGTCACCAGTCCCAGTGTCACCAGTCCAGTGTAGCTAGAAACAGTGTTCCTGATTGCCACCACACCAGACCAGTGCAGCCAGCAACAGTTTTCCTGGTTACTACCACACCAGTCCAAGCCTCACCAGACCAAAGTATGTCAGCAATGCCCCTTACTGTTGCCACACCAGTCCCAATGTTACCTGTAAGTCAGCAACAATGTTTTGAATTGCTGCCACACTAGTCCCTTGTTTTGCTAGACAATTTTAAGCAAGCCTGCACTAACCCTGGTCTACCACATGAACTGACCCATATGCACACCTGAATGACTATGTTCCTGTGAGACACCAGTCCCAGCCACCCCCTGTGGACAGCTGCACTCCTACATCCACAGGAACTCTTTTTTGTTTTCCTTTTTTCTGCTTCCTGTACTTCCTGGTTAGTAAACATGGCATTCCTAAGGGCTGCCACCTACCAGTAGGGTAGGCTTGCTTGGCTTCTAGGAACAGGTACTTCTATAGGTGATACTACGCAAAGCTATATTCCCTGACCACCATTACAGTGCATTGGCTTTGATACCATTGGTTGACTTATATGATACACGATATACAATGTCCGGTACATAATCAGTCCAAACAGTGAAAAAGTCTCACAAATGTGGTATCACCATACTTGAGAGCTTTAGAAAAATGTGTTTTGAGTAAGGATGAGCCAAACACCCCCCTGTTCGGTTTGCACCAGAACTTTAGAACCCTATTAAAGTCTATGGGACTCGAACGTTCAAAATCTAAAGTGCTAATTTTAAAGGCTAATATGCAAGTTACTGTCCTACAAAGTGTTTGGGGACCTGGGTCCTGCACCAGGGGACATGGATCAATGCAAAAAAAAGTTTTAAAAACGTCAGTCTTTTCAGGAGCAGTGTATTTAATAATGATTAAAGTGAAACAATAAAAGTGTAATATTCCTTTAAATTTCGTACCTGGGGGGTTTCTATAGTATGCATGTGAAGGGGTGCATGTTTCCCGTGCTTAGAACTGTCCCTGCACAAAGTGTAATTTCTGTAGGAAAAAAAGTCTTTTAAAATCACTTGCGGCTATAATGAATTGTCGGCTCCCGTAATACAGAGAACACTCAATGTAGTGTTCTCTGTATTACGGGAGCTGACAATTCATGCATTAAGAAAAAAAAAGCGTGAGGCACCCCTAAATTCAATTACCAGGCCCTTCAGGTCTGGTATGGATATTAAGGGGAACCCTGCGTCAAATTAAAAAAAAATTGACGTGGGGGTCCCCCTGAAAATCCATAACAGACCCTTTATCCGAGCTCGCAACCTGGCAAGCCGCAGGAAAAGAGGGGGGATGAGAGAGCACCCCCCCTCCTGAACTGTACCAGGCCACATGCCCTCAACAATGGGAGGATGCTTTGGGGGTCTGTGACCCCTCAAAGCACCATGTCCCCATTTTTATGGGGACAAGGGCCTCATCCGCACAACCCTGGCCGGTGGTTGTGGGGGTCTGCGGGTGGGGGGCTTATCAGAATCTGGAAGCCGCCTTTAACAAGAGGACCCCCAGATCCCGCCCCCCCTGTTTGAAATGGTAAGGGGGTACAAAAGTACCCCTACCATTTCACAAAGAAAGTGTAAAAAATGGTTAAATAAGACAAACACACTTTTGAAAAATTCCTTTATTAAAAATAAAAAAAAGATTCTAGCGGTGGTAATCCACTCTTGCTATACAGCGACGGATGATCATTTCTCCGGGGTCCAGCGATGGCTGATCTGATCCAGCGACGGGTGATTTTCAGTCCAGCGCAGCGCATCCATCCATCTTCTGTCTCCACTGAGGAGACACTGTGGGGATCCCAGCGCCTGACGTTTATTATATATTTACCTGACCCTGCCCCCTCTGACGCTAGTGAGGGAAGCCAGGGGTTCCCCAATGACGTATGTTTTTTTTTTTATCAATGAATGAATTGTCAGCTCCCGTAATACAGAGAACACTCATTGAGTGTATTACGGGAACCGACAATTCATTATAGCCGCGAGTGATTTTAAAAGACTTTTTTTCCTGCAGAAATGACACTTTGTGCAGGGACAGTTCTAAGCATGGGAAACATTCGCCCCATTCACAGGCATACTATACACACCCCCCAGGTACGAAATTTAAAGGAATATTACACTTTTATTTTTTCACTTTAATCATTATTAAAATCACTGCTCCCGAAAAAAACGGCCGTTTTTAAAACTTTTTTTGCATTGATCCATGTCCCCTGGGGCAGGACCCAGGACCCCAAATGCTTTTAAGGGCAGTAACTTGCATATAAGCCTTTAAAATGAGCACTTTAGATTTCTCCCATAGACTTGTACAGGGTGTTCCAGCTTTTCGAATTTGCCATGAATAGCCCAAATTGTTCACTGTTCGCTGAACAGACGAACAGGCAATGTTCGAGTCAAACATGAGTTTGACTCGAATTCGAAGCTCATCCCTAGTTTTGAGGTATAATTCTAAGTATGGCCATGCTGTGTGTTAAAAATACTGTATCTTAACAAATTGATAACTATGTAAAAAAAAAATTTCATTTTCTTTCTGCATTTTCCCAAAACTTGTGGCAAAAATAACAAAGTTTACAAAAAACTAACAGTGGCTCTTATAAAATACATTCAGGTGTTTACTCTCCAAAAAGTGGTCATTTTGTGGGGGTTTACACTATGCTCGTGCTCCAGGGTTTCAAAAAATGTAATAGGCAGTCAGAAAATTTGATGCAAAATGTATTCTCCTAGAAAGCCTTAACCACTTGCCGACCGCCGCACGACGATGTACGTCGACAGAATGGCACGGGCAGGCATATGGGCGTACCTGTACGTCCCTGCCTTCCCGCGGGTGGGGGGCCCGATCGGGCCCCCCCCGTGCCTGCGGTGATCGGTATTCGTTCGGGAGCAATCCGGGATGAGGGGGCGGCCATTCATTCATGGCCACCCCCTCGCGATCGCTCCCGACGAATGAAAATGCTCCGTGACATCACTTCCTCTCCTGTAATGTAAACACAGGAGAGGAAGTGATGTAATCTCTCCTCCGTGTCCGTATTTTTAGTTCCCGACACCGAGGAGAGAGGATCGGTGAGTTGCACCAACACGACACTACACAGTAGAACATGCCAGGCACACTCACACCCCCCCGATCACCCCCCCAATTACCCCTGCCCCCCAGTCACAGTGACACCAATGTCATTTTTTTTTTTTTTTGCATTGGTGTCATTTGTGACTGTAATAACTGTCAGGGCAGTTAGGGTTACCCCCCTTTAGTTCTAATGTACCCCCCTAACCCCCCCAATAAAGGTTTAACCCCGTGATCACCCCCCGTCGCCAGTGTCACTAAGGCTGGGTTCACATTGCAGCGGTTTATGAGAACGAATGTGATTCGCACCGCACTGCAGTGCAAATCACATCCGATCTCTGTGCGATTCGAGTTCAGCCATACAGATAGTATGGCTGAATTTGCGCCGCACCCGCTGCAAATTCGCACGGGACCCTTTTTTTGGTCCGCAGCAGAATCGGATCGCATGGGTGTTCACACCATGCGATCCGAGTTTGCAGATCGCACTGTGATATGCGAACTGATCTGGGGGTGTCATTAACATTTCACTGACACTCCCAGCAGTTCGCATAGGGCAGTGTGAACTGCCGCCGGGAGGCATGCGATGCGGGAACCCGCCGCGGATTTGTGGCGTTCCTGCATCGCTCCAGTGTGAACCCAGCCTAATAAGCGATCATTTTTCTGATCGCTGTATTAGTGTCACAGGTGACGCTAGTTAGGCAGGTAGGTATTTAGGTTCGCCGCAGCTTTTTATAGCGCCAGGGACCCCCATATACTACCGCATAAAGCCCCCTGATTGCCCCCTAGTTAACCCTTTCACCAGTGATCACCATATAACTGTTACAGGTGACGCTGGTTGGTTAGTTATTTTTTTATAGTTTCAGGGCACCCGCCATTTATTACCTAATAAAGGTTTAACCCCCTGATCACCCGGCGGGTGTCATTTGTGACTGTAATAACTGTTAGGGCAGTTAGGGTTAGCCCCCTTTAGTTCTAAGGTACCCCCAATAAGGGTTTAACCCCGTGATCACCCCCCATCGCCAGTGTCACTAAGGCTGGGTTCACATTGCAGCGGTTTATGAGAACGGATGTGATTCGCACCGCACTGCAGTGCAAATCACATCCGATCTCTGTGCGATTCGAGTTCAGCCATACCGATAGTATGGCTGAATTTGCGTCGCACCCGCTGCAAACTCGCACGGGACCCTTTTTTTGGTCCGCAGCAGAATCGGATCGCATGGGTGTTCACACCATGCGATCCGAGTTTGCAGATCGCACTGCGATATGCGAACTGATCTGGGGGTGCCATTAACATTTCACTGACACTCCCAGCAGTTCGCATAGGGCAGTGTGAACTGCCGCCGGGAGGCATGCGATGCGGGAACCCACCGCGGATTCGTGGCGTTCCCGCATCGCTCCAGTGTGAACAAAGCCTAATAAGCGATCATTTTTCTGATCGCTGTATTAGTGTCACAGGTGACGCTAGTTAGGCAGGTAGGTATTTAGGTTCGCCGCAGCTTTTTATAGCGCCAGGGACCCCCATATACTACCGCATAAAGCCCCCTGATTGCCCCCTAGTTAACCCTTTCACCAGTGATCACCATATAACTGTTACAGGTGACGCTGGTTGGTTAGTTATTTTTTTATAGTTTCAGGGCACCCGCCATTTATTACCTAGTCTCACTAGTGTACCCCTGGTGTCTACTTTCCAAAATGGGGTCATTTGGGGGGGGTTTGTGCCATCTTGGCATTTTATGGCCTTCAAAACTGTAACGCCCTTAGAAAGCCTGAAGGCGGTGCTTGGTTTTCGGGGCCCCGTACGCGGCTAGGCTCCCAAAAAGTCCCACATATGTGGTATCCCCGTACTTAGGAGAAGCAGCAGAATTTATTTTGGGGTGTCATTTCACATATGCCTATGGCATGCGTGAGCAATATATCATTTAGTGACAACTTTGTGAAAAAAAAAAAAGTTTGTAAATTTCCCGCAACTTGTGACAAAATATAAAATATTCCATGGACTCAACATGCCTCTCAGCAAATAGCTTGGGGTGTCTACTTTCTAAAATGGGGTCATTTGTGGGGGTTTTGTGCCATCTTGGCATTTTATGGCCTTCAAAACTGTAATAGGTAGTGAGAAGTGAAATCAAAAATTTACGCCCTTAGAAAGCCTGAAGGCGGTGCTTGGTTTTCGGGGCCCCGTACGCGGCTAGGCTCCCAAAAAGTCCCACATATGTGGTATCCCCGTACTCAGGAGAAGCAGCAGAATTTATTTTGGGGTGTCATTTCACATATGCCCATGGCATGTGTGAGCAATATATCATTTAGTGACAACTTTGTGAAAAAAAAATAAAAAAAAATTAAAGTTTGTAATTTTCCCGCAACTTGTGGCAAAATATAAAATATTCCATGGACTCAACATGCCTCTCAGCAAATAGCTTGGGGTGTCTACTTTCTAAAACGGGGTCATTTGTGGGGGTTTTGTGCCATCTTGGCATTTTATGGCCTTCAAAACTGTAATAGGTAGTGAGAAGTGAAATCAAAAATTTACGCCCTTAGAAAGCCTGAAGGCGGTGCTTGGTTTTCGGGGCCCCGTACGCGGCTAGGCTCCCAAAAAGTCCCACATATGTGGTATCCCCGTACTCAGGAGAAGCAGCAGAATTTATTTTGGGGTGTCATTTCACATATGCCCATAGCATGTGTGAGCAATATATCATTTAGTGACAACTTTGTGTAAAAAAAAAAAAAAAATTTTTGTCATTATTCAATCGCTTGAGGCAAAAAAATAAAATATTCAATGGGCTCAACATGCCACTTATCAATTTCCTTAGGGGGTCTACTTTCCAAAATGGGGTCATTTGGGGGGGTTTTGTACTGCCCTGCCATTTTAGCACCTCAAGAAATGAGATAGGCAGTCGTAAACTAAAAGCTGCGTAAATTCCAGAAAACGTACCTTAGTTTGTAGATGTGACAACTTTTGCGCAAACCAATAAATATACAGTTATTGACTTTTTTTTTTACCAAAGACATGTGGCTGAATACATTTTGGCCTAAATGTATGACTAAAATTGAGTTTATTGGATTTTTCTAATAACAAAAAGTAGAAAATTTTTTCAAAATTTGCGGTCTTTTTACGTTTATATCGCAAAAAATAAAAATCGCAGAGGCAATCAAATACCATCAAAAGAAAGCTCTATTTGTGGGAAGAAAAGGACGCAAATTTTGTTTGGGTACAACATTGCATGACCGCGCAATTACCAGTTAAAGCAGCGCAGTGCCAAATTGTAAAAAGACCTCTGGTCATTGACCAGCAAAATGGTCCGGTCTGAAAGTGGTTAAGGTGCTCCTTGGATTTTGGACCTCTCTATGTGGTATCAGCACACTTGGAAGGAGTAGCAGAATGCATTTTTGGGTGTAATTCTAAATATTCCTATGCTGTGTGTTAGAAATATCTTAACATTGACAACTTTGTGTAAACAAAAAAATCTAATAAAATTTCATTCTGCATTTTCCAAAAACCTTATGGAAAAAAAAAAGAAAACAAAGTCTTCAAAAGACTCACTATACCTCTTAAATAAATAACATTGGGGTGTTTACTCTCCAAAATGTGGTTATATTCCTGGGGCTCAAAAGCCTTTAAAATGTAATAGGTTGTAATGAAATGAGATGTGTAATTTATGTTCCAAGAACACCTAGGTGTTCCTTGGGTATTGGGCCCCTTCTGTGTGGCTAGATTGTGAATAAGTCTGACACGTGTGATATCGCCATACTCAGGAGCAGTATCAGAATATTTTTTAGGTAGAATTCTAAGTATGCCTATGCTGTATGTTAGACATATCTTATTAAGATTGTAAGAAAATTGATTTTCATTTTTTTTCTGCATTTTCAAAAACTTGTGGCAAAAAATAACACTTTCAAAAGACTCAATTGCATTGATATACTAAAAACGGAGAGTGCAAAATCTGGTGCAGCTCTGGATAGAAACCAATCAGCTTCCAGTTTTGTATTTTTCCTCAAAGTTTAACTGAACAAGCTGAAATTTGATGCTGATTGGCTACCTTAAACAGCTGCACTATATCTTGCACTCTCCAGCTTTAATAAATCAAAATCATTGCTTTCCAAAATATGGTCTTTTTTTAGATGTTTCCGCTGTTCTGGTGCTCCAGGTTCTCCAAAAATGTGATAAGTAGTCAAGAAATTAGACAAGCAGTTTATGCTCTGTGTTGCATTTGATATAAATAATAAAACAGGGCAACTACTTCCCTTTCAGGCCTACTTATTAGGCAACTGATCAGAGAGGCTGTGAGGAATGACTATGTTGCTATCGGAGCTGAAGAGAGCTTGATGCTGGAAAGACACCTGTTGCATCTGACTTGACCCAGCTGGGTGAGCTTGCCTGAATTGGAACTTTACTGTGTTATATGCTGTGCCTGAGATGCTGATCATATTTTCAAAGGACTGTCTTACACTGCTAAGTGTTTTTTTGTGTTGTTTGAACTGTCTATGAAGACAAATCCTGCCAATTTTCAGTTGCTTTTTTGCTTAATAAAGCCATCTAACCACTTTCAGACCGGACCATTTTGCTGGTCAATGACCAGAGGTCTTTTTACAATTTGGCACTGCGCTGCTTTAACTGGTAATTGCGCGGTCATGCAATGTTGTACCCAAACTAAATTTGCATCCTTTTTTTTCCCACAAATAGAGCTTTCTTTTAAAGGTATTTGACTGACTCTGCGATTTTTATTTTTTGCGATATAAACGTAAAAAGACCGCAAATTTTGAAAAAAAATGATATTTTCTACTTTTTGTTATTAGAAAAATCCAATAAACTCAATTTTAGTCATACATTTAGGCCAAAATTTATTCAGCCATATGTCTTTGGTAAAAAAAAGTCAATAACTGTATATTTATTGGTTTGCGCAAAAGTTGTCACATCTACAAACTAAGGTACATTTTCTGGAATTTACACAGCTTTTAGTTTATGACTGCCTATCTCATTTCTTGAGGTGCTAAAATGGCAGGGCAGTACAAACCCCCCCCCCCAAATGACCCCATTTTGGAAAGTAGACACCCTAAGGAAATTGATAAGAGGCATGTTGAGCCCATTGAATATTTTATTTTTTTGCCTCAAGCGATTGAATAGTTGTCACTAAATTATATATTGCTCACACATGCCATGGTTATATGTGGAATTGTACCCCAAAATACATTCTGCTGCTTCTCCTGAGTACGGGGATACCACATGTGGTTGACTTTTTGGAAGCCTAGCCGCGTACGGGGCCCCGAAAGCCAAGCACCACCTTCAGGATTTCTAAGGGCATACATTTGTAATTTCACTCCTCACTACCTATCACAGTTTTGAAGGCCATAAAATGCCAAGATGGCACAAAACCCTCACAAATGACCCCATTTTAGAAAGTAGACACCCCAAGCTATTTGCTGAGAGGCATGTTGAGTCCATGGAATATTTTATATTTTGCCACAAGTTGCGGGAAAATTACAAACTTTATTAATTTTTCACAAAGTTGTCACTAAATGATATATAGTTTATGACTGCCTATCTCATTTCTTGAGGTGCTAAAATGGCAGGGAAGTACAAAACCCCCCCAAATGACCCCATTTTGGAAAGTAGACACCCTAAGGAAATTGATAAGAGGCATGTTGAGCCCATTGAATATTTTATTTTTTTGCCTCAAGCGATTGAATAATGACAAAAAACATTTTTTTTTTATTTTTACACAAAGTTGTCATTAAATGATATATTGCTCACACATGCTATGGGCATATGTGAAATTACACCCCAAAAAAAATTCTGCTGCTTCTCCTGAGTACGGGGATACCACATGTGTGGGACTTTTTGGGAGCCTTGCCGCGTACGGGGCCCCGAAAACCAAGCACCGCCTTCAGGCTAAGGGCGTAAATTTTTCATTTCACTCCTCACTACCTATCACAGTTTTGAAGGCCATAAAATGCCAAGTTGGCACAAAATCCCCCCAAATGACCCCATTTTAGAAAGTAGACACCCCAAGCTATTTGCTAAGAGGCATGTTGAGTCCATGGAATATTTTAGATTTTGCCGCAAGTTGCGGGAAAATTACAAACTTTTATTTATTTTTAATTTTTTTCACAAAGTTGTCACTAAATGATATATTGCTCACGCATGCCATGGGCATATGTGAAATGACACCCCAAAATAAATTCTGCTGCTTCTCCTGAGTACGGGGATACCACATGTGTGGGATTTTTTGGGAGTCTAGCTGCGTACGGGGCCCGAAAGCCAAGAACCGCCTTCAGGCTTTCTAAGGGCGTAAATTTTTGATTTCACGCCTCACTACCTATTACAGTTTTGAAGGCCATAAAATACCAAGATGGCACAAAACCCCCACAAATGACCCCATTTTAGAAAGTAGACACCCCAAGCTATTTGCTGAGAGGCATGTTGAGTCCATGGAATATTTTATATTTTGCCACAAGTTGCGGGAAAATTACAAACTTTAATTTTATTTATTTATTTTTTCACAAAGTTGTCACTAAATGATATATTGCTCACACATGCCAGGGGCATATGTGAAATGACACCCCAAAATAAATTCTGCTGCTTCTCCTGAGTATGGGGATACCACATGTGTGGGACTTTTTGGGAGCCTAGTCGCGTACGGGGCCCCGAAAACCAAGCACCGCCTTCAGGATTTCTAAGGGTGTAAATTTTTGATTTCACTCCTCACTACCTATTACAGTTTCGAAGGCCATAAAATGCCAAAATAGCACAAAACCCCCCAAAATGACCCCATTTTGGAAAGTAGATACCCCAAGCTATTTGCCGAGAGGCATGGTGAGTATTTTGCAGCTCTCATTTGTTTTTGAAAATGAAGAAAAAAAAATAATGTATATTTTTTTTCTTTTTTTCAATTTTCAAAACTTTGTGACAAAAATGAAGGTCTGCAAAATACTCATCATACCTCTTGGCAAATAGCTTGGGGTGTCTCCTTTCCAAAATGGGATCACTTGGGGGGATTTTGTGCTATCTGGGCATTCCATGGCCTCCGAAACTGTGATAGGCAGTGAGGAATGAAATCAAAAATTTACACCCTTAGAAAGCCTGAAGGTGGTGCTTGGATTTTGGGGTACCGTACGTGGTTAGGCTCCCAAAAGGTCTCACACTTGTGGTATCCCCGTACTCAGGAGAAGCAACAGAATGTATTTTGGGGTGTAATTTTACATATAACCATGGCATGTTTGAGAAATATATCATTTAATGACAACTTTGTGCAAAAAAAAATAATAATAATAATAATGTATTTTTTCCACAACTTTTGTCAAAATATAAAATATTCCATGGACTCTAAAATGGGGTCATTTGGGGGGGTTTTGAACTGTCCTGGCATTTTATGCACAACATTTAGAAGCTTATGTCACACATCACCCACTCTTCTAACCACTTGAAGAAAAAGCCCTTTCTGACACTTTTTGTTTACATGAAAAAATATTTTTTTTTGCAAGAAAATTACTTTGAACCCCCAAACATGAAGTGTTTTTTTAAAGCAAAAGCCCTACCGATTAAAATGGTGGGTGTTTAATTTTTTTTCCACACGGTATTTGCGCAGCGATTTTTCAAATGCATTTTTTGGGGAAAAACACACTTTTTTTTATTTTAATGCACTAAAAATCACTATATTGCCCAAATGTTTGATGAAATAAAAAATATGATCTTAGGCCAAGTACATGGATACCAAACACGACATGCTTTAAAATTGCGCAGAAACGTGCAGTGGCGACAAACTACGTACATTTTTAAAAGCCTTTAAATGCCTTTACAGGTGACCACTTTAGATTTACGGAGGAGGTCTACTGCTAAAATTAGTACCCTCGATCTGACCTTCGTGGTGATACCTCACATGCATGGTGCAATTGCTGTTTACATATGACACCATACCAACGCTTGCGTTCGACATTGCGCCTTAGCAGGGGGGGGGACAGGGGTGTTTTTTTTTTTTTTTATTATTTATTTTGCTTTTTTATTTTATTTTTAAACTGTTCCTTTCATTTATATATTTTTTTTAATGATTTTTATTGTTATCTCAGGGAATGTAAATATCCCCTATGATTGCAATAGGTAGTGACAGGTACTCTTTTTTGAAAAAATTAGGGTCTATCAGACCCTAGATCTCTCCTCTGTCCTCAAAGCATCTGACCACACCAAGATCGGTGTGATAAAATGCTTTCCCAATTTCCCAATGGCGCTGTTTACATCCCGCAAAATCTAAGTCATGAAATGCTCGTAGCTTCTGGTGTCTTAGGCCATAGAGATGATTGGAGCCATTCTGGTCTCTGATCAGCTCTATGGTCAGCTGGCGGAACCACCGGCTGCATTCTCAGGTTCAGGAGAGCCTGAGAAAACCATGGAAGATGGTGCGGGGGGGGACATTCCCTCCCACTGCTTGTAAAAGTAGTCTAGAGGCTAATTAGCCGCTAGGATTGCTTTTACATAAAAGCCGACCGCTGGCTGAAAAGAATGATACCAAGATGATACCTAAACCTGCAGGCATCATTCTGGTATAAGCACTCAAAGTCCAGCAACATACCAGTATGTTGCTGGAACTGGTTGGGCATATATTGTAATTTTTTTTTCATGCAGCCTGTGGGCTGAACGAAAAAAAAATATTGATCGGTGGGTATGCCCACCATTAGATACCTCCCTTCATCCACCCACTTCTAATGGTGGGCATACATGCACCATTTATATATGCCGAAGCATGGGGGCATCCTCCCGCAAAAGGTAGGAACAGATCGCTCCTCCACCCCTTATGCCCCCATGCTTCGGCATATATGCTCTTTTTTAACTGTGGTGGTGAAATCACCTCCGACAGTGCTGGAGTCGCGGCTTTATGTATCGTGGGAGCAAAACACTGTTGCTGTCAAGATAAATAAATCCGCGCTGCAGCAGAATGGCGTACCTGCTAAGCAAATGATGGTTAACAATAAAACAAAGTAACATTACAGTATAACAGTAGGACTTACCATACCTGCAAAGCAAATACAAAAAAAAATAGCAAAAAATAACACATTTAACACAATCTGTGCCTAAAATATATATATGCCGAAGCATGGGGGCATCCTCCCGCAAAAGGTAGGAGCAGATCGCTCCTCCACCCCTTATGCCCCCATGCTTCGGCATATATGCTCTTTTTTAACTGTGGTGGTGAAATCACCTCCGACAGTGCTGGAGTCGCGGCTTTACGTATCATGGGAGCAAACACTGTTGCTGTCAAGATAAATAAATCCACGGTACAGCTGAATGGCGTACCTGAAAACAAAAAATGGTTAACAATAAAACATTGCAGAATAGAATACAGTACAAAGGAGCAGAACAATAGAGAGAGAATAGAGAGAGAGAGAACAATAAAACGACAACTATTTTTGGCTTTTTTATTTTATATTTTTTTTGTTTTTTTTGTTTTTTTACTTATTTTTTTAAACACTTTTTTATGTAACTTTAACACTTCTGTTGTAACGTTTCCAGTGGTTTGGGTCTCTCAAAATGCGATGGCATCTTGGGAGACCCTGTGAACGTGTGCCTAGCCTGTGCAATGCTGTACCCTACTCTAAAACTCAACTAGTTCATGGTAGCGTTCAAAACATTCACCAATGCAAAGACCAGGATTGTCAGGACAGCGGGGACAATAATGACGGGTGTCACGCCTATATCCGCGCTTTCTGCAGACACGACATTTTCTTTGGGGGGCTCGTTGGGTAGGGGTACTCGGGATGACATAAGAATAATGCCTCTCGTGCAGCCGGCTTACTGCATCTGGTTGGGGAACGTGAGGTGGAGCACCGCCTGGATACAGAAGGGCTCTGACGCTATCCTCCTGGAATTTAAGGAAGGATCCAGTCCGTCCTGAAGCTTTGTGTAGCACATAAGCATTCAGTATAGCCAATTGGAATAAATAAACAGACACTTTTTTGTACCAGCGTCTGGCCTTACGGGCAACTAGATACGGCGCCAACAACTGGTCATTGAGGTCCACCCCTCCCATATTTTGGTTATATTTGTGGACACAGAGGGGTTTCTCCACAATACCAGTCGCCGTAGGAATTTGGACCGTCGTGTCTGCATGAAGGGAGGTAAGAACGAAAACATTCTTATTATCCCTCCACTTCATAGCGAGCAAATTATTACTGCGTAAGCAGGCTCTCTCCCCCAGCCTAAGACGGGACTCTACAAGCCGCTGGGGAAAGCCCCGGCGATTAGGTCGCACAGTGCCACATGCTCCAATCTGCTGATCAAACAAGTGACTAAACAGTGGCACGCTTGTGTAATAATTGTCCACGTACAAGTGGTACCCCTTTCCGAATAAGGGTGACACCATGTCCCACACTATCTTGCCAGCGCTTCCTATGTAGTAAGGGCAGTTCTCCGGCTCTACGTGACTATCTTTACCCTCATAAACCATAAAACTACGTGTATAGCCTGTGGCCCTGTCACAGAGCTTATACATCTTGACCCCGTATCTGGAACGCTTGTTGGGAACGTATTGTTTGAATGACAAGCGACCAGAAAACTTAATCAGGGACTCATCAACGCAGACAACTTGATGGGGAGTAAACAAGTCTGCAAAATGTTGGTTGAAGTGGTTTATGAGGGGCCGAATTTTGTAGAGCCGATCGTATTCAGGGTCTCCATGAGGACGACAGAGTTCATTGTCACTGAAGTGCATGAACCGCAAAATCTGCTCGTATCGTGCCCTGGACATGGAAGCAGAGAACACGCGCATATGGTGAATTGGGTCAGTGGACCAATATGACCGCAACTCACTCTTTTTGGTTATGCCCATGTTGAGGGAGAGGCCCAGAAAGATTTTAAATTCGGAAACCGTAACTGGTTTCCATTGTCTGGCAAGGGCGGACTGGGGAATAGTGGCGATGTGTTGACCAGCGTACAAATTGGTTTGATCCACAATAGATCTATAGAGATCTTCGGTGAAAAACAGTGAGTAAAAGTCAAGTGTCGTAAAATCAACTGTTTCCACGTTAATGCCAGGTTGGCGAGTGAATGGGGGAAGTACGGGTTCTGCAGAAGTGGTAGGCACCCAATTAGGATTGGCGAATTCTGCAGGAAGGGCATTATGGGTACGACGGGCCTGTCTTTGTCTTGGTGGCAGCGGGACACTACTTGTGCTTGCCACCTCGCCAGCTTGAACTGCGCTTATGGGACTCGCCACGTCACCACGTGTTACTGCAGTGCTGGATGTACGTCCAGGGTGTACTAGGCCGCTGGTGCTTGCCAGTTCACCAGAAGGATGAGCGGCGCTAGTACGTCTCTGCTCCATACGAGTGACCTCTGGTTCCTCCACCTGAACAACAGAAAACATTCGGGATCGGGTACACCTGCCCTTAACAGGGACCTCATCTCCGTCGCCAGAGCTATCTGTCATGGAGCCGCTGTCCTCTACAGGATCATATTCTGAGCCTGAATCTGACAGATGAGTGACGTCCTCTTCACTATCTGTCATGCTCAGAAACGTGTAGGCCTCTTCACTAGTGTACCTTCGCTTTGCCATTTTGGGCTCTAAATTTAGGGGTACACTAGTGAGACTCACAGGTAAAAAAGCACCTAGCCTGTCAGCGACTGTTTCAAAACGCTACAAAAAAAATTGTTAGCGAACGCAGGGATCAAGCCTGACTCTGCGAACGCTGCAGTTATGTGTGTTGTGTTTTGTAAGTGACAGTGATCGATCGATACTGCACTTGGGTGGGCTGGGCTGGGCTTGGCGGAGGGGCTAAACGCAGGTGCTAGCAGGTATCTGGGCTGATCCCGCTAACAATGCGTTTTGGGAAACCTAAAATGCTGGCAACACTAATATAGATCTGATCAGATACTATATTACTAAGGGAGGTGTATGCTTTGCGCGTGGGTGTTAGCGGTACTGGCACTAACCTGACGCTGCCTGGGGCAACGCAGACCTTATCTGACCCTCAAACTTATATCACCCGCCAGGTGATCAGGGGGTTAAACCTTTATTAGGTAATAAATGGCGGGTGCCCTGAAACAAAAAAAAAAATAACTAACCAACCAGCGTCACCTGTAACAGTTATATGGTGATCACTGGTGAAAGGGTTAACTAGGGGGCAATCAGGGGGCTTTATGCGGTAGTATATGGGGGTCCCTGACGCTATAAAAAGCTGCGGCGAACCTAAATACTTACCTGCCTAACTAGCGTCACCTGTGACACTAATACAGCGATCAGAAAAACGATCGCTTATTAGTGACACTGGCGACGGGGGGTGATCATGGGGTTAAACCTTTATTGGGGGGTTAGGGGGTACCCTAGAGCTAAAGGGGGCTAACCCTAACTGCCCTAACAGTTATTACAGTAACAAATGACACCAATGCAATAATTTAAAAAAAAATGCAATTGGTGTCACTGTGACTGGGGGTGCAGGGGTGATTGGGGGGGTGATCGGGGGGTGAAGGGGGGGTGAAAAGTGTGCCTGGCGTGTTCTACTGTTAGTGCAGTGTTAGGTGCAACTCACCGATCCTCTCTCCTCGGTGCCGGAACGAAAAAAACCGACACGAAGAGAGATTACATCACTTCCTCTGCCTGTGTTTACATTACAGGAGAGGAAGTGATGTAATGCTGCACTTCCATTCGTCAGGAGCGATCGCGAGGGGGTGGCCATGAATGAATGGCCGCCCCCTCATCCCGGATCGCTCCTGAACGGATACCGACCGCCGCTGGCACCGGGGGGGGGGCCCGAACGGGCCCCCCACCCACGGGAAGGCAGGGACGTACATGTACGCCCATATGCCTGCCCGTGCCATTCTGTCGACGTACATCGTGTCGACAGCAAGTGGTTAAGTTGACTAAACTGTTTCACAGCTGGCTGTTCACCCCTCTGATCTCTTACAAGTGGTGGAGGATGTGGGCAGTTTGAGGGGTGCAGTCCAAGTCTATGTCCTGGGTTAAAGCTGCACAGGCTGTGAAATCTTCTAAACAAAACATGGAGAAGCTAATTAACCACCTCAATACAGTGCACTTATTGACAGTGCACCCTTCCTGACCAGACTAATTTTCAGCTTTCAGCGCTTTCACAGTTTGAATGACAATTACTCAGTCATGCAACACTGTACCCATATGAAACTTGCGTCCTTTTTTCCACACAAATAGAGCTTTCTTTTAGTGATATTTAATCACTAGTGGGTTTTTTATTTTTTGTGCTATAAATAAAAAAAAACGTAAATTTTGTGGAAAAAATTCTATTTTCTTTGTTTCTGTCATAAAATTTTGCTAATTAGTAATTTTTCTTCATAAATTTTGGCCAAAATTTATAGTGCTACATAACTTTGGTAAAAATAACGCAAATTAGTGTATATTATTTGGTCTTTGTGAAAGTTATAGAGTCTACAAACTATGGTGCCAATCTCTGAAAATTGATCACATCTAATCAGGCCTTCAGTACTATCAGGTGTATCTCATTTCTTGAGACACTAACAAGTCAGGAAAATACAAATACCCCCCAAATGACCCCTTTTTAGAAAGTAGACATTCCAACATATTAAGTAAGTAGCATGGTGAGTTTTTTTAAGTTGTCGTTTTTTTTCCTACAATTCTTTGCAAAATGAAGATTTTTTTTTTATATATACAAAATTGTCATATTATCAGGTTATTTCACACACAGCATATGGATACAACAAATTACACCCCAAAATACATTCTGCTACTCTTCTTGAGTATGGCGATACCACATGTGTGAGACTTTTACACAGCCTGGCCACATACAGAGCACCAACATTGAAGTGGCACCTTCAGACGTTCTCCGAGCAAAAATGACACATCTCATTTCACAACCACCTATTACACTTTTGAAGGCCCTGGAGTATGAGAACAATGGAATTGCCCACAAAATGACCCCATTTTGGAAAGAAAACACCACAACCTATAATCTATTAGGCATAATGAGTCTTTTGAATGGTTCATTTTTTTCCAGAAGTTTTTGGAAAATGTGGAAAAAAATGAAAACGCATTTTCTTTTACACAAAGTTGTCAATTTATAAGATATTTCTAACACAGGTACTAGGGTACTCTGATGAGCTTGACAGGTACTCGGGTACTCTGATGGGCTATGACAAGTCCTTGGTACTCTGATGGGCTGTGACAGGTACTTGGGTACTCTGATGGGCTGTGACTGGTACTCGGGAACTCTGATGAGCTGTGACAGGTACTCAGGTACTCTGATGGGTTATGACATGTACTCTGATGGGCTGTGACAGATACTCGGGTACTCTGATGAGCTGTAACAGGTACTCGGGTACTCTGATGGGCTGTGACAGGTACTTGGGTACTCTGATGGGCTGTGACAGGTATTCTGATGAGCTGTGACAGGTACTTGGGTACTCTGAAGGGCTGTGACAGGTATTCTGATGAGCTGTGACAGGTACTCGGGTACTCTGATGGGCTGTGACAGGTACTCGGGTACTCAGATGGACTGTGACAGGTACTCTGATGGACTGTGAGTGACAGGTACTATGATGGGCAGTTACAAGTCCTCTTTATTGGGTGGGGGGGGCAATCAGTGTGATTGGTGTGTGCACTAAGCGGTAATGAGATTGGTGTGTGCACTAAGCGGTAATGAGATCGGTGTGTGAGGAGGAGAACCCGGTAACATCTCGTTACCGCGGTTTGTTTACATTTAGTGATCCGCTGTGAAATGATCACAGCCGATGACATGGTTAAACAGCTGGCCAATGGATGTTTACCAGCGTTGGTGACGAGCAGTGCTTCCAGAAACATGCCACCACCGTTGTTCACGCGCAGCATGCTTGCAATCTCGCACACGTGCCGTGCAAAGTGGGGGTGTAACCATCTCTGATCGGCCGTGACTTGATCATGTCAGATCACAGCCATACCCAATGGCTGTTCACCCGCCTAGGTGGCGAGTGGTGTCTCCGTGACACGCCGCCACCGAAAGGAACAGGGATGCGCACACACGATCGCGTGCATTCCCTGTTTAAATGGGAGCCCATCATATGATGGCCTACCGCCACAAGAGCCGTACCGCCTGGCCGTCATTTGACAGCCGGTGGTCGGCAAGCAGTTAAACAGTTAGCAGTGGCTAATGCAGTCGCTGTGCAACAAGAAACAAACCACTTACTGTTTGAACAGTTAGCAGGACTGTAAAAGGCGGTGACCCAGCAGGCTGAAATTATGAAAGGTGACTCCACTGTAAAGAGTGACCCCCGGAAGGCAGTACAGCACACCCTGCAAAATATGACAGCCTCAGGCCGCGTACACACGCGGGGACTGTTCGCCCAACTTTGTTCGTCAAACAGTTTGAGCGGACAGTCCGCTCAAAATTAGCATGGACGGACTTGGCCACACAAGACGAACGAACAGTCCGCTGAAACTTGCGCGATGACGTGAACGGCACGTACGACGGGACTAGAAATACGACGTCCTATACACTGCAATGCAACCTTCGCCGTGTAAATCCTTTCTGAGCATGCGCGGAACTTAGTTTGACGAACAAGCCTACACACGGGCGGAATGTCCGCTCAAACCAAGTTTCAGCGGACAGTTTTACGGAATTTCCGAAAAACTTTGTTCGTCAGACTGTCCGCTGAAACTGTCCGCTGAAGCCCACACACGAGCGGACTGTCCGCCGAAACACTGTTCAGCGGACAAAGTTGGGCGAACAGTCCCCGCGTGTGTACGCGGCCTCAGACAATGTGGAAGCATACCTAGCAATGTTTTAGCGGGTTGCAGCAAGGGAAGGTCTGTCTGCTAAATGCAGATGTACTAGCTCCTTTAGTGATCGCAACAAGCGTACTGTGACTTGGCCCCAGAATCAGCATTGGACTATAAGGTCCTTAAAGTAGAAATCCTAGCCAAGCTGGGAGTGACTGGCACTTTGAGGGCAAACCGAGTCCATGGCTGGTGCTTTGACAAGGCTAAGCCTACCCGTGTGCAGCTCAACTACCTGAATCCTGAGTAAAAGACACTCAGCTTGTGAAAAGAGTTGCAGTGGATTGTTTCCTGCATGGACTGCCTAGGAAGCTCCAATGATGGGTGGCTCAGTCCGAGCCTCAGTCCCTGGATGAGATAGCTGCTGCTGTCGAGTGCTACAGTTGTGAGGAAAGTGTCCAGGAGAGTCCCCCTATTACCAGAGAGCTGGCCGTTGCAAGGAAGTGCGGTCCAGCGCCAAGATGACACCTACTGAATGCATGGTGTCTGCTCGGGTGCCTGACACTCCCGCCAGCAGCACATCAATGCCAAATACTCCTGAGAGACAGCAGGGAGAATGGAAACCCTGGTTTTATTGCTGTTGGTACTGCCAACATCTCTGTCATATGGCAGCCCGGTGTCCAAGGTGGGAGGAGCCAATGGCGTGTGACAAGGCTTGACATGGCTCTATATTTGATTTTGCTGCTGGTCCCATGAACAATCTAAGTCCGTGTGAGTTGTTGGTTGATGAACAAGAGGTGGTCGCATTTCTTGACTCGTGGAGGGGGTTTACCCTCATCCGATCGTATAGGTGACGGGGAAAGCTTAGACCCAGAAAAAGATTGGAATGGTCTCTGTGCATGAGGTTGTCAAGGACTATCCAGTGGCTCATGTAACCCTGTCCAAAACAGCAGGAACTGCTACATTGAGAGTTGTGGTGATCCCAAAGCTATCATGATTTTCTAATTGGGCAAGACTGCCCCATATTTTGGGAGTTATGTGACCAAAAGTTCAAAGGTTCAGGGGCCTCCCCTAAAAAGGAGAAACCTCCTTTTGAAATGTTTAATATTGTGTTGCAGGAGGTAAACAGTAAAGAAATGTGTCAGATGTGTGAACCTACAGGAGCTGACCTAGATCCCCTGGAGGTCTTTGCAGGATTGGAGGCGGAGAGTTTTCCCTCTGGGCCTGACTTATCATATCTTAGGGGCTCCAGTGATGATTTCCTTGGTGCTGAAAGGGAGGACTATTCTTTGATCCCTGCTGAAGAACAGGTTGCACCATTGAGTGGTTAGCCAGAGAATCCTGGGGAAGATATGCTGTCCCTTCGATCTGCTGTGACTCATACGCTACAGGTTAGCCAAGAATCTAAAAAAGTTTAAATATGGGCACAAACCATTAATGAGGACCCAGAGAGGGCTTGCCAACTGGTCTGCCAGGGTCAGAGAGTCTAAACCTGGGATCTGCTTTGCCAGTACCCTGAGCCTGGGTGAGAGAGGATGAGGAGATTGAGGAGGGCTTGGTCATCCACTCTACCAAGTCTTCGGCATGTTGCGGCTCAACACGTGCAGCTGCCGAAAATAAGGACACGCGTGTCCCATGGCCACGTGCTGATGATGATGCACCGCGTCCATGACCAGCACTGTTGCCTCTAGACACATAGCCTGCTTGCCCTCTTTTATTGGCTCGTGAGTGTCTGCCTCTCCTTGTTGGTCTTCCAGACATACTAATGACCTGCAGGGAGATGAGAACAGCAGCAATTGGGGGTAGCTTCAGGTGTATACTGTGCAGGAGGCCCAATACACCCACTGTAACTGCTGCAGCTGCCTGTGGTATAGGAACAGAACAACACCAGCAATTGTGGGTAGCTTCCGGTGTATACTGTGCAGGTAGCACAATACACCGACTGTAACTGCTGCAGATGCCTGTGGTATAGAAACAGAACAACACCAGCAATCGGGGGTAGCTTAAGGTGTATACTGTGCAGGTGGCACAATACACCGACTGTAACTGCTCCAGATGCCTGTGGTATAGAAACGGAACAACACCAGCAATTGGGGGTAGCTTCAGGTGTATACGGTACAGGAGGCCCAATACACCCACTGTAACTGTTGCAGCTGCCTGTGGTATAAGAACAGAACAACACCAGCAATTGGGGGTAGCTTCAGGTGTATACGGTGCAGGAGGCCCAATACACCGACTGTAACTGCTGCAGATGCCTGTGGTATAGAAACAGAACAACACCAGCAATTGGGGGTAGCTTCAGGTGTACAGTATATGGTGCAGGAGGCCCAATACACCCACTGTAACTGATGCAGATGCCTGTGGTAGAGAAACAGAACAACACCAGCAATTGGGGTTAGCTTCAGGTGTATATGTCGCAGGAGGCCCAATACACCCACTGTAACTGCTGCAGCTGCCTGTGGTATATAAACAGAACAACACCAGCAATTGGGGGTAGCTTCAGCTGTATACGGTACAGGAGGCCCAATACACCCACTGTAACTGCTGCAGCTGCCTGTGGTATATAAACAGAACAACACCAGCAATTGGGGGTAGCTTCAGCTGTATACGGTACAGGAGGCCCAATACACCGACTGTAACTGCTGCAGATGCCTGTGGTATAGGAACAGAACAACACCAGCAATTGGGGGTAGCTTTAGGTGTATATGGTGCAGGAGGCCCAATACACCCACTGTAACTGCTGCAGATACTTGTGGTAGAGAAACAGAACAACACCAGCAATTGGGGGTAGCTTCAGGTGTATATGGCACAGGAGGACCAATACACCCACTGTAACTGCTGCAGCTACCTGTGGTATATAAACAGAACAACACCAGCAATTGGGGGTAGCTTCAGGTGTATACTGTGCAGGAGGCACAATACACCAACTCTAACTGCTGCAGCTGCCTGTGGTATAGGAACAGAACAACACTAGCAATTGGGGGTAGCTTCAGGTGTATACTGTGCAGATGGCACAATACACCCACTGTAACTACCGCAGATGCCTGTGGTATAGAAACAGAAAAACACCAGCAATTGGGGGTAGCTTCAGCTGTATACGGCGCAAGAGGCCCAATTCACCCACTGTAACTGCTGCAGCTGCCTGTGGTATAGGAACAGAACAACACTAGCGTCAGGGTTAGAAACACTACTCCTAGTGAAGATAGCATCAGCCTAGACTTCAAGAAAACAGAAAATATAAACAAAAAAAATAGTGTAGCGCTAATTTAAATGATAATATATTCACAAGGGAAAATATCCGTGTGTAAACAATCGTAAATACTAAAAAAACAGTAAATGAAGTCCTCTATAATGTGACTAATACACATGGAATAAGATACACGTGAAATAAGATATCCAGGTGAAAACAATCATAAATCAAAAAACAGAGAATAGAGTCCTCTATAATGTGACTAATACACGTGAAGTGAGGTAAGAAACATTCTTCAGATGAAATAGGTGTTTCACTGATCAGGTGTAGCCAGGTGTATCAACTTGTCTGAAGTAATCTAGAAAGTAGATGAAATACTCTTACCAGATGAAGTGGACTCCCCAGTCTTACGACAGTAGAGTCAGGAACACTTGGGGTCTACACATGAGACCAGATGGTGAATTGGAAGTAGTCAAACCGGATTCCCAGAATACTCCAAATGGTGGAACAGCCGTGGCTGGCGTCTCTCAGGAGGTCCCTCAAATTGTCCGGATCAGGTGTGGCCCATTTAGATTTCGGACCCTGAATGTAGAGGGGGTTTGACAAAAATGGTAATGAAGAAAAAAGAAAGAAAGCTCCAAATGGTGCAGGTCAAAAAAATTTACCATGAGGTATTTATTTAAAAAGTCATAAAAAAGGACATGAATTATGACAGGTGATCACAAAACGAAAGAAATGATAAAAGCAATGTGGGGTGCTAGATGCGAGCCCGACGCGTTTTCGACAAAGAATGTCTTCAACAGGGGCATGCCCCTGTTGCCCCTGTTGAAGACATTCTTTGTCGAAACGTGTCTAGCACCCCACATTGCTTTTATCATTTCTTTCGTTTTGTGATCACCTGTCATAATTCATGTCCTTTTTTATGACTTTTTAAATAAATACCTCATGGTAAATTTTTTTGACCTGCACCATTTGGAGCTTTCTTTCTTTTTTCTTCATTACCATTTTTGTCAAACCCCCTCTACATTCAGGGTCCGAAATCTAAATGGGCCACACCTGATCCGGACAATTTGAGGGACCTCCTGAGAGACGCCCGCCACGGCTGTTCCACCATTTGGAGTATTCTGGGAATCCGGTTTGACTACTTTCAATCCACCATCTGGTCTCATGTGTAGACCCCAAGTGTTCCTGACTCTACTGTCGTAAGACTGGGGAGTCCACTTCATCTGGTAAGAGTATTTCATCTACTTTCTGGATTACTTCAGACAAGTTGATACACCTGGCTACACCTGATCAGTGAAACACCTATTTCATCTGAAGAATGTTTCTTACCTCACTTCACGTGTATTAGTCACATTATAGAGGACTCTATTCTCTGTTTTTTGATTTATGATTGTTTTCACCTGGATATCTTATTTCATGTGTATCTTATTCCATGTGTATTAGTCACATTATAGAGGACTTCATTTACTGTTTTTTTAGTATTTACGATTGTTTACACACGGATATTTTCCCTTGTGAATATATCATCATTTAAATTAGCGCTACACTATTTTTTTTGTTTATATTTTTGGGCTTTGTTTGCTGGAAGTGTTAGCAGCTGTTTTTCACCCTTACTCTAATATAGCGTGGTGTCTTCCACCCTATCCACATTTTCAAGAAAACAGAACAGATCTCTCCTGTTAGCCCCAAACCAATTCCCAAAACTGAACATGAACCCAAATCCAAATCCCTTTATCCTGGGGAGGAGATAGAGAGAATTATAAAAGGGGATTGGGAGGTTCCTTAGCCTTTATGAAGGGAAGGCGAGTCTACTGTAATAGCAGTGAAGGCAGTGACAGCAGGAGACAGACACCCACATGCACATGTCAATGTATGTGGGGGGGGGAGTCATCTTCTCCTACACATCTGATGGCTTTAGTTGATACTGGAGCTGAAGTGAAATCCTTCCCACCCCAAAGGAAAATTGATTTATGTAGAAGGTTTGGGAAGGCAAACCACAAGAGCAGTTAGGATATGGGTGACATTGACTATTGGCAAGGGATCAGGATTTTGGACAATCAGAGTATCAGAGTTACCCGAAAATATTCTTGTGATGGATGTACTTAAAGGTCAGTCAATTCAGACTGAAAAGGATACATTCACATTTGGGTATCCTGATAAAGCATATCTGGATAGGGCGGTTAAGGCTGTGGTAAGAGATTATGTGAAATGGACCCCTGTCTACATTCCTCCACCAGAGATGCCAGTCTGTCTCAAGCAGTACAGACTTCCTGGAGGCCACAGATAAATTGGGGAGACTATTCAAAAACTGTTGAGAGGATCCTTAGACCTGCTGTAAGTCCTTTCTCGTCTCCGGTGTTCCCAGAAAAGAAACCTGATGGGACATATAGAATGACTGTGGATTACAGAGGTCTAAACAAACAAAAGAGAAAACCTAGTGCTTAAGGCACAGTATAACCCCTCTGAATTTTTTAACAATAGACCAAGTATAGAGTAAAAATATTTATTTAATACGATATCAAAGAAAAATATTAATAACAATATATGCTCAGTATACAAAGTAGGCATGAAACTTTGCTGCCTTAATTCGAAGGTTAGGCTAGCGAGAATATGTGCTGGAAAATGACGCCTAACATGTTTCGGACAAAGACAGCCTTCTTCAGAGGTTTTTTTTTTTTTTTTTGAAAAACAGGAGTGCTTTATTTCAAAGATATCATGACAGGATACAAACAGAATAAGGCAGAGGAACAACTCAATTGTACAGCCAAGCAATTACAGACTAACATTGTAGCTCAGAGTGTCATACAGCAGAAAAGGGATAAACAATTACCCCTACAGTGAGTCCCAGAGCAGATCACCCATCACCAAACACATTACATGAGATATACATATATAGTTAGACTTAGGCCGTCATGGGAAGCACCGGGCGGGCGGGAGAGGGGGAGGGAGGGGGGGGGCAGAGGGAGGGGGACGGGGGGGGGGGAGCAGGCCCCGACAAACGGGGGGCAGGCAGAGTCATGATCCCCACACGATCCTCAAGCGGCAGTCCCGGAAGTCCATGGGAGCCAGATTTTGTCAAACTTCCACAGACAACCCCGATTATGGTATGTTAGTTTGTATAACGGGAGGGCAGTGTCGACGGCTCGTTCCCACCGGGCTACACTTGGGGGGCGAACCGAGAGCCATTTGCACAAAATCACCTTCTTCGCATAGAAGAGGAGATAGGAGGTCAACAGCTTCGAGTAGTAAGGCGTGTGTTCATCCGGATGGATGCCCAGTAAGGCTAGGGCAGGGGTCCGAGGGACCCCTAACCCCAGCCGGACATTCAAGTGGTCAAAAATTCCTGACCAGAAGTCATCCAGCCGTCGACACTCCCAGAACATATGCAGGTATGTTCCAACCTCAGTTTGGCACCTGGGGCAATGAGGGTCTCTATTGGGGTATATCCTGGACAAACGCACTGGAGTGAGGTACACCCGATGAAGAAATTTCGTCTGGATGAGTTTATCACTCGCTGATATAACCAGTTTAGTACCCCTCTCCAGGCATTCCTCCCAATCCTCCCTCTCCAGAGCAGGGATGTCAGCCTGCCATTTACTCCAGAGCAGAGTCAGTCTCGTAGGATCAATTGGGAAGACCACCCGGTACACATCCGAAAGGGGTTTCTTTGGGCCCTCCCCCGTGAATAATTCCTCAAGCGGAGTGAATTGTAAGGTCGGGGTTATAGAAAATTGAGCTCTAACGGCATGGCGCAGCTGGATGTATCTGAAATACATCCAACCAGGCATGGCGTGCAGTTCTGCCAGACGAGCAAAAGGAAGTAGCCCTCCCGACGACAAGATGTCCCCCAGCGTACGTATTCCGAAGCGCACCCAGACCTGCGGGTCCGGGATTGACCTAAATTGCGGTAAGTTCGGGTTGCCCCACAATGGCTGGGCCGGAGACCAGCAATTCGGTCTCGCAAACCTTCGCCCAGCCATCCGCCACACCCTGAGCGTCGTCCTCGTCGGGCTGGGGAGCGCCGTGTTCGCCGCCACCCCCCTGTAAACCAGCTCCTGCAGGTCCTTAAGCGAGCCCACGACAGCCGCCTCCAGGCACACAGCCCCGTTTGATCTCAACGCCGCAAACCACCATCAAACCGTAACCAGTAAAGCTGCCCAGTAGTAGGCCCTTAAGTTGGGGAGGGAGAGGCCACCAACACTCGTTGGAGACTGCAAAACAGACTTAGCCAGCCTGGGGGACGATCCGTTCCATATAAAGGATCCAATAAACGTATCCGCCTCCCGGAAGAAAGACCCCGGAATCCAGCCAGGGCAATTCCGAAAAACATAATTAAATTTAGGTAGTAGTACCATTTTCAGAATATTTATGCGCCCTATGAGGTTCAATGGGAGTCCAGACCAGGACTGGCATCTCTCTCGCAGGGTGCGGAGAAGAGGGAGCACATTTAGAGCGTAATACTGGTTAGGGTCCCTGGTCACCTTCACCCCAAGATACCTGAACTCGGTAGTCCTCTGCAGTGGGATACTACTGGCCGGCAGGGACACCTGGTCATCCACAGGGAACAAGATTGATTTGGACCAATTTATACAAATCCCCGAGAAGGAACCAAATTTGTTAAAGATCGCGAGCGCCTCCGATAGCGACGGACCCGTGTCATTTAGATATAGTAGGGCATCGTCGGCATACAGGGAAATCCGTTCCTCCAGGTCCCCCTTCCGAAAACCTCTAATAACCGATGACTCCCTAATCAGGATCGCCAGGGGTTCCAGGGCCAGAGCGAACAACCCCGGCGATAGAGGGCATCCTTGCCGAGTGCCCCTCTGGAGAGAGAGGGGTTCCGATAGCCAAGCGTTGGTGCGCACTCTGGCCCTGGGAGGCCTATAGAGCAATTTGAGCCATCTTGTAAATTCAGGGCCGAACCCGAAGCAACCGAGCACCCCCCAGAGGAAGCCCCACTCTACCAAGTCAAATGCCTTCTCGGCGTCGAGAGAGGCAATCGCACGGGACCCCGGTGTCTCATGAGCTATAGAAAGGTTAAGGAATAGACGTCTAATGTTAATATCGGTGCCCTTACCGGGCATAAAACCCGTTTGATCAGTGTGAATCAGGGTCGAAATCACCGAATTTAATCTAGTTGCTAGAATCTTCGCTAACAGTTTGGCATCCACATTTAAGAGAGAAATTGGACGATAAGCCCCACAATCCCGAGGGTCCTTGCCCGGTTTTGGAATTAGGACAATGATAGCATCCCCCATAGAATCCGGAAGACCGTCCTCCTCTCCGAGCCCGTCAAGGAGTTTCTTAAATTTAGGAGCCAGCACATCGCTATGTTGGGAGTAAAACTCCGCTGGTAGACCATCAGCGCCCGGAGCCTTGCCCGTTTGAAGGCCTCCGAACGCTAACTGGATCTCCTCCAGCGAAATCTCCCCGTCCAGCATCGCCCTCTGCTCTGCAGACAACACCGGAAAGGGGATGCCCGCCAGATAGCTCTGCAGTGCAGCGTCCGAGTAGACTCGCCTAGACTTGTACACCCCTGTAAAAAATTCGGAAAACCTACTATTTATATCCCCAGGGGAAGTGAGCTCCCGCCCCTGAGCATCACGGATACTGGCAATGTGTGTGGAAGCTGAGCGAACCTTCGCCAGCCACGCCAATAGCCTACCGTTCTTATTTCCATATTCAAAAATCCTCTGCTTAGAGTGTAACATTGACTGCTGGGTCTGGGTCACAGCCAGCAGGGAAACATCCCGGACTGTCTCCTGCCACCTCCGATAGGCCTCTTCCCCTCCCGTGCGAACATACTCCGCCTCCCGCCTGCCACACCGCTCCTCCAGGTCTGTAAGGGATTTAGACGCTTCCTTGTGCAGGGAGGCAATATTAGAGATGTAGTGTCCCCGGAGAACAGCTTTAAATGAGTCCCATACAATAGAGCCTCTCTCAAAGGCAGCGTTGTGTTGCCAAAAATTACTGACAGCCTCTTCAGTTTTCTCCTGCAGCCGCTCATCAGTGGCCCAGAACCCGGACAGACGCCACACCCTCGAGTTCGGCGGGTGTGACAAGGACAAGGTAAGCATGAGAGGAGCGTGGTCAGAGATCCCTCTGGGCAGGTGTCGCACGGACCTGGACCATCTCAAGGCCCCAGGGGAGGCATAGGCCAGGTCTATGCGAGACATTGCTCGGTGAGTGGCAGAGTGACAAGTAAATTCACGGCCACTGGGATGAAAGTGGCGCCAGAGATCAGTTAGGGAAAAGGTGTCTGCCCAACTCTGAAGCTCCCCACCAGCCCGGGAGGTAGAGTGTAGTCTGTCCAGGTCCTGCTGGGGCACTAAGTTAAAATCCCCAACTAAGAGGACCTCAGATGTATGAAAGCCTAAGGCTGTGTGCATAATGTCATATAGCAGCTGCCCATTCGCTGGGGGGGGAGGTATAGGCCCACTAACACCATATCTTTATCATACACGGACATATGTAAAAGCACAAACCGGCCCCCAGGGTCTGTCCGCACCTCCTTGACCTGAATCGGGAGGGACCTGTGGATCAGGACACTGACACCTCTAGCGTAGTTGGAGTAAGTTGCGTGATAATGAGTTCCCACCCAAGCCCTGCGGACCCCTAGTATCCGCGAGCCAATCAGGTGGGTTTCTTGGAGTATACAAATGTGGGGATTGAATCTCTGTAAAAATTTGAATACCAGAGATCTCTTGGTCGCCGAGTTAAGGCCCCGGACATTCCAAGAGATAATCGAGATCTCACCCATCAGGCCAGGAAAGCATATAGAGTGTCACAATCCACAGGATCCCCCCCTCCCCCCAGACCCCCCACAGCAACATCATATAGAAAGGTACAAGCCGAACATATCCATACCAGGCTATAAAGAAAAATGAGCATGTCCCCCTGAGCCATAAAGTCACTCCAACACAAACTAAAGTAACAAAAAACAGAAAAAGAAAAACTACCCCATCTGCAACGGCATATATAAACAGTCCCCCCCTCCCCGCACCCCCCCCCCCCCCAAACCCGGGGGCACCTTAATCCCCCAAACCAACAACCAAGTCATCTGCTATGGAGGGTACAAAAACATAGCGTTAGGTTCTGCCCAAAGGCACCAGTGGGCCGTAGAGATGCTGACCAATGCATAATGAGTCTCCCACCTCACGGTGGGGGTTCCAAACTTGAGTTGCAACAGGTAGTCCCTGAACAACCTCCCTGAGCAGGATACCTGCAGGGGAAAAGAAGCAGTTCAATCGTGAGACATGTAATAAACGCTTTTCCCCCCCGGGCACTGTGCAGCCACGAGTCCAGCATGGTAGAGAAAGCTTTTCTCAGGAGCTACTCCCCGCTACAGTAGTGTATATCGTTCCAGGGTTCCGTGTCCCCAAAGCTCCGCCACAAAGTCCAGACTGTGCGGTCGGTTTCCAGTAAGTCCAGCGGAGGCAAGCAACCACAGGCCCCGACCCGGTGGGAGGCCGCAGCGACTGCATTAGGTAGGGACATCATCCATCTAAGTCCTCAGCGGACGTTAGGTATAGGCGTTCGCTCTAGAACATTCGCTGATGCATAGATCCATACATGGGGGGGCAAGGCATGAGTACAAAGAGTAAGAAATCCCAGTGCCCCTCAAACTCACAACCGGAAGGGAAGTCACACACATGAGGTAAGTAAGAAAGGCCGGGGGAAAAAAGTACAACTAAATCAAGTCAGAGATGTCGTCAAAAATGTACCTTCACCGCCAAGTCTCACCGACGCGGAGGGAGGGAGTCCAGCCAGGCCGCAGCTTCGCGCGGGTCAGTGAAAAACCTGGTAGCCTCTCCATCCTGTACCCGCAGCCGAGGCGGGAAGAGAACGCTGTATTTAATATTCCGAGCTCGCAGACCAGCCTTCACATGATCAAATGATCTATGCAACTTCTGTGTCTCCAGAGAGTAATCCGGGAACAGCATTATGGTTGCATTCTGGTATTTAAGATCCCCCGTCCGACGGGCCGCCCTGAGTGCTTCGTCCCTATCCCGAAAGTGCAGGAGTCTGAAGATGAGGGTGCGCGGCCGCGCACCCGGGGGTCCCGGGGTGGGGGAACCCGATGCGCCCTCTCGACTGTAAAATAGGGCGAAAATTGCGCTTCAGGTAGAAGGCTGCGTAGCATCTCCTCCACAAAGACGGTGGGGTTCCTCCCCTCAACTCCCTCGGGCAGGCCGACGATACGGAGATTGTTCCTCCGGTTCCTGTTCTCTGCGTCGTCGACTTTGTACTCCAGGGCCCGCACTCGTGTGTGGAGGGTGCGTATGGACTCCACGTGCTCCGAGGTAAGATCCTCCACTCGGCTCACACGCTGCTCCGTCTCCGTCACCCGCGACCGCAGCTTGTCTAGGTCCTGTCGGACGAGGCCGACATCCAGTTGTACTGCCTCAATCTTGTTAGTCAGCGCCGCTTGACAGGTAGCAATAGCCGCCATGACCTCCCTGAAGCCGACCTCGGCGTCCTCCTCCCGGTCCTCCACCTCCGTTTGGGACACCATATTGCGCGCCTGCACGAGTGGAGCCGCCGCCTGCAGGGCCAGAGCCGGGGCTGGATCCGGATAAGAATGCTTTTTTCCCCTGCATTTTGTCCTGCCTGACATCCGGAGCTCAAAGATGTAGGTTCCAGGTGGATTCGAGGTATGGAAATTAGTGTCCGGATAAGAAAAGTCAGCAGAGCTCTGGCAACCACAACCTCTCAGGTCACCATCTTGGACACGCCCCCTTCTTCAGAGGTTTAATGTCATTTAAGACATAAGTCATATTTTGTTATATAAATATAAATATTAGTATAAACAAATAACATTATGACTCAATACAGATTTCTCACTAGAATCATACTTTCAACTAGACATGTGCACACTGAAAAATTTTGTTTCAGAATTTTGTTTTCGTCCGAAAAATATATTTATTTAGTTACTCCTGAAATTCGTTTTTATTTATTTATTTTTGTTAAAAAATGCATTCTTCCGAAAATCCGAAATAATTAAGGTCAAAACTGTCATTGAAGGCTTATGCTCTGTTGAATGCTCTAAGAAGATTTGACAGAGCAGCTAAACTGTACAATGCCGCAATCATACATTTCCGGTCGAATGTTCCTCCTACAAGCTATAGTAGAATTCTAATGTTGTATGCAACTAGTAATAATTATATTTATTAATTATTATTACTAGTCAACCAACATTAGAATTCTTCTATAGCCTATGGGTGGAGCATTTGACTATCAATGGTCACTCGCGGCGACTGCTTCGTTGAATCTTCATGTCGAATCTTTTCTCTCTGTGTTGAATAATCTTGGACTTATAGCGTTAGGTTAGGCACATTCGACCTTTTTTGCTATTGTCTCTAAATTGTAGAATCTTTTCTCTCTATGTCAAATCTTTTCTCTCTATGTAGAATAATCTTGGACTAATAGAGCTAAGGTTAGGCACATTCGACCACAGGTTCGATGGACACAGATTGCTATTGTCAGCGTCATGTCGAATCTCCTATCTATATTTAAATTTTGTTGCAACAAAAATGAAAATAAAGCATTTGTTTATGTTGGATCTTTCGGTTTTTGGATTCTGCACATTCATTATTGTTTGTTAAAACAATAATGAAAATACCTGAAATTCGGACGAAAATGCATTCAGACAAAAACTAATGCACATGTCTACTTTCAACATGAATTGAACATACTTGATGACTATATAGCAGTGGATCTTAGTATTTACAATCAATGCTGAACACACAGGGAGATGGAAATTTGTCTATACTCCTCCTTGGTTCAACAAAACAGCCTAGGACAGATCCAATATGACAGCCAGGAGAAAGGAATTGACCATCAGCGGTAAGGCATAGGAGACAGGGCAATTAGGTTCACTGTAATAAAAACCAACCACAGCTTGCTAGCCACCAATTAATATGTAATGCAGTTGGTTGGTGTGTATGTCGCTAAAGTTAAACAAGAGCCAAAATAGACAAAAGGCAACAGTCAGGGGACTGAAGAGCACTATGTGTATTTTAATACAAAAGTAGACAAAAATGGCTGACAATAGTGATAAAAATATGTAAGTCAGTCCGTATAATAGTAAAGAAAGTAGACAGATCTGAGATCCTAATAATACTAAGGTGTGCTCACAACGTACCTCTGAACTGTTTGCCTGAGTGAGAGCAAGCCCTCCAGCATGACACAATCAATGTGACTGCCCAAGCTGGAGGCATGATTATACATGGACAAAAACACAGCTGATGATGATTTCTGATGAGCAACCAGGATCAGCTGGGGCCGGTATCAACACACGCTGTGCCAGTTTAATGGCTACAGCATTGAGACATGGTGTTCTCTGATGAGGCGGCAGACGGCACCGACCCTTCCCGAGGGAAGGAGGGGCGTCCCTCGCCATGATGTCACCGGCCACATACATTCCATACATATGTGCCTCACAATGAGACGCAAACAGAAAGGGGTCTTACCCACAGAACTATCTGCCAATAAGGAGGTCCATCCTTTGTTCTTTATTTCTAGATAAGGAGGTCCCCAATCGCAAGCCAAGTTGCGACTGCATCCTGAGGACCCCCACGTGCCAGGCAGCGGACAGGTGCCCCCTGACCACCACCCACCACCTGCTAAGAGGCCAAGACCAAGACTCCAAGGCAGCCAGATGTCCAGGACCCATCCAAAAGGCTGCATGGGGACCAGGGAGAGACAATGGCACCTAGTGGTCAGCAGCGAAAGGCCCGCACGTCAGCACAACCAAAGGCATATATATATATAATGTACACATAATAGATATTGATGTTCAAACAATCTATTGATAAAACGAAATCATACAAGATTAATAATCCATAGTAATGATGACACATGTCAGTTAACAACACAATATACTCCAATGTATAAAGATGCATAAAGTGTACAAACATAAATCCCATACATATATAGATATACATATATGGCAACAATCAATGTTAGAAATTATTGTCGGAACCTATAAGGGATGGTAAACTAGGGGCCCCACAACCCTTGCTTCTATAAATCTAACCACATATGCCTAACTGAAAGCCTTCCAGGTTTAAAGTTAAACGCCTCATTCAGGCCCGGAGGTGCAGTTGCATTAAGGCAAAAAATTCACCTCAATTACATAGTTAGTAAGGTTGAATAAAGACACCAGTCTATCCAGTTCAACCTGAGTGAGTGTCTACAATTGTCCCTATCCCTTGCACACTCACATTGGTCCCTACCCTCAAGGAGCCCACAATCCAAGGTCCCCATTCATATACTAGGGTCAGTTTTGGACAGAAGCCAATTAGCCTACCTGCATGTCTTTGGAGTGTGGAAGGAAACCGGAGTACCTGGAGGAAACCCACACAGGCACAGACTGCAAACTCCAGACAGGTATACTCTATAAAAGTTTCTTGTTTAGATCACCCCCTCATGGGTTACTTGGAATATGGTCCAGTGCAAGAAATCGCACCTTGGGAGTATGGTCAAAATGTACTGTGCGACTATGTCTTCCAAGTGGAAGACCAGAGTTCTTCTTTTTAATAATGACGATATGTCTGTAAATTCTTCATCAGAATTAAAGTTTGGTTTTTCCCATATAGTAACAATTCCATTCACACTGCAGTAGATAGACTACACCTGCAGTGCGGCAATTAATAAAATGTCTAGGTCTAAATTTCACTCCATTTAGTAAGTCTACATGCTTTCCAGGATCCATATACTGGCAATAGTTACAATTGCCACATCTGAATGTCCCTGTTGGTTTGACACTATCGTGTTTGTTGATTTTATATTCACTGTGGACAAGTTTGTCACATAGAGATGGAGCTTTGCGATAGGTGATTAATGGTTGGGTAAAGACAAATGGTGCTAATATAGTGTCCATGCTGATGCCAGTATTTGTGTAGAATGACCTTGACCTGTCTGTGTTGCTGACAATACCTAGTACTAACCAGTGTGGGTATGGATTCTTTACTTTGTTTTTTAGAGAAGAGAAGGTTCTTTCGAACTTTGTTTTTGGCTTTTTTATATGCTTTTTTCAGGATCCCATTGGAATAGCCTCTAGCACATATCCTTGTCCTCAGTGTAAGTGCTTCCTTTTTCGAGCAAAACATCACTAGAACAATTGTGTCTAGCTCGGATGTATTGTCCGAATGGGATAGATGCCAACAAGGGTTCAGGATGGAAACTGGAAGCTTTGAGAATGGTATTGCCTACTGTGGGCTTTCTGTAGAGCTCACTTTGAAGAGAGCCATCTAAATGTTTAATTATGGTCAAATCCATAAATGAGATCCTGGATGCATCATGAATCATGGTAAATTTAAGACTGAATATATTAGTTATATTGATGTATTCCAAAGATTCAGAAAGAATAGCACTGGGACCAATCTCTCTCACTCCCCCAGGTACAGGTTGGTGTATGCCGGGGCATAACATGTACCCATAGCCAACGTGCTACACCTGGAGGTAGTGGGCGCCATTGAAGGAAAAGTAATTGTGTTTTAATATGAACTCAAGGGGTGCCACAAATTCAACCAAAGAGTCAGTATACCTATTAGAACAAAGTAACACATGTATGACTGAGAGGCCCAAAGCATGAGGGATTGAACTATATAGGGCCTCCACGCTGATGGCGAGTAAGAGAGTGTCATCCAGAATCTGGAGCAGATGGATAGTATTTTTGATATGTGATGGAAGAGCTTCCACCAAGAGCTGTAGAAGTCTATCAACTAATTTACTGTGGTTGTCTGTGAGACTGCCTCTTCCTGATATGATTGATCTCCCTGGTGGCTGGTAGATGTTCTTATGTATTTTTGGAAGTGCATAGAATGTTGCGTCCTTTGGGAAGACCATCCTCATGTATTCCCAGGTATTTTTGTCAACAACATTGCGGTAGTAGGCCTGATCAATTAGCACATAAAATTCTCTTATAAAGCCATCAATCATAGACGTGGGTATGCGTCTGTACCATTGTGAATTATCTACTTATCTTATTACACATTTCAACGTAATCAGTATTGTTTTGTATCACAATATTCCCGCCTTTGTCAGTTGGTTTGATTGCAATGAAGTTTACTCTCAGTGACTGAAGTGCTTGTTGTTGTTTGTATGTGAGCTTACCATGTTGGGGAGAGGAAATCTTCAAATTACGTATATCTCTCGAGACCAGTTTTAAGAATGTGGCAGCATTGGGGTTTGAGCTTGGAGTGGAATAAAGACTTCATTTCTTTTTTAGAGAAATGGGATTAGATTCATATGGGGGAGGTGTGTGAGTCGTCACATCAACCTCCACCAGAATAGTCTCAAGGTCAAAGGAATCTATGAGTTCTTGAGATTCATTTTCTTCCAATAATGTCATGAGGCTCTCGATTGCCTCTGCTTCAGTAATAGTATGAGTGATACTTTCACTGGAATGTATTTTTTTGTACAAAGGTTTTAATAAAAGATTATGGACGAACAGATGCACATCTTTGATAACCTCAAATTTATCAATGTGTGCAACTGGGCCAAACGTGAGGCCTTTTTCTAGAATTGTTGTTTCATCAGCTGAAAGAATATGATCAGACAAGTTGATGATGTTTGGTGATTGGTGGATGGGTGAATTTTCTTCAATTTGTGTGGCTGATTGTGTAGGATGTCCTGATGTTTCTTGGTTTGTGCTCACATGTGATCTAAAAAAACGCTTTGACGAGATGGACCAGAAAGTGAAGTGGATGTGGAAGTGTTGGATTTGTGAGATGTTTTAGTGTGAGCGTGAGAAGACTTGATTTTGTTAGAATATTTTCCAGTGTATGAAGATGGAGAATCATCTGTGTCAAAATTGTCGTCATTCGAGATATTGCCCTGATGGCTGCGTTTCTGACGTGTGCGTGCATTCATAAGTGCCTGTGCAGGTTTAGACACAGTGGGTGATTTAGATATTTGGGGTGTCTTGGTTCTATTATTGGTGCAATAAGGAGCACGAATATATGTATTGCTAGAATTTGGTGCTCTATGACTATCAGTCCATCTGTATGCGCATTCTTTCTGAAAAGCCTTTTTATCCCGAAATATTTTTTTAACTTTTTGATAAGTATGTCTTTGTTATTTTTCTCAAACTGTTCTCTAAGCTGCTTTTCTAACTGGTCATGGAGGGTATGTGCTTTAAATTTTGTTAATTGAGTGTTTAGAGCATCGATTTTTAAATTGAGCTCTAACATTCTCTTATGATAATCCTGAATCAACAGTCATTAATTCAACAGAGGATCGTCAAAGCTGTCAGCTGACAAAGCAAAGGGAAAGCAGTCGGCGGGAGGCCTCCCATGGAGGTGGAGCATTTTCATTTTTGCTATGTTTTGGGTCCCTCAGGTGGCGTAATTGATGGTGGATTTGCTTGTGGGCTTCACATGCCCACAAGCACTATGGAAACTTCTACTAAACAGGAATATAAGATATACTCTTATATGAAATTGGCAATCGAGCACGGATTAATCAAATAAACCTTATATAAAAAAAAAATGAACAGTGGGATCTCTGCTTTAATTTGCCAACCCCTTGCCTATTAGTCTTACAAATTGGGACTATTGACCTTTAAGATTCATGTCATTGATTTCAAGAGAGCTTGCATTACATTTTTCAATTTGTGCATATTTGGAAATGATTGCCGAATGCAACCTTGAATCAAACCAAATCTGATATACCCATCACTATTTATGTTAAGTCAAATTGGAATTTACAAGCTAACTGAAAATTATGTCTTATAAAATAGGCAGGTTTATCCAATGCTACCAGTTCCTTTGTTACCCTAGCATTCTTCATATTTGCATTTTTTGACTAGTATTAAAAATACAAACCATTGCATTTGTATTGACAGCACCTTGCTGCATTTTTGGCATTATACAAATAGCCCTGGTTCACACTGATGCAATTTCCAATGTGAGCTGGAGCACTTTGAATCCCATGACAAGTGAAATAACATCAGTTTCGGTCGAGCCCATTCACATTCATGTAGCATTGTAGTGTGACGAGTGCTGACTCCTGAGTGCTGACAGATGACTGATGCAGGAATGACTCATCATTGTTAGGAAGCCAATGAGTGCCAGCTACTTAAAGACCAGTGACTTATGCCTAATAAGACCCCTTTCACACTGAGCAGCCCCGGGTGTCAGCGGTAATGCGGTGCTATTTTTAGCGCCACTCTACCTTCATTTTAGCTTCGCTATTTGGCCGCTAGCGGGGAAGTTTTAACCCCCCCCGCTAGTGTCCGAAAAGGGGTTAAATATGCCCGTAAAACGCCGCTGCAGCAGCGCTTTGCTGGCGGTATGGCGGTGCTGGCCCATTTTTTTCAATGGGCAGGAGTGGTGGAGGAGAGGTGTATTCACTGCTCCTCCACCACTGCAAAGAAGCTGCTGGCAGGACTTTTTGTGACGCCCCCTGCCAGCACAGCACCCAAGTGTGAAAGCACTCACACTGGGTTTGCAGCCGAGGCTTTTTTCAGGCGCATTTTTAGCACTGTAGTGCCTGAAAAATGTCTCAATTGTGAACAGGGTCTAAGTAGTAAAACCTCACAATAAAAACGTTTCCAAATCGCACCAACTTGCACTGCAGCTGCACTACAAAATCTCATTGAACTACCATGGACCTAGGCTTATTAAATATAGCATAATGACATTTTATCTGGTGTTTCCAGTCATGGTAAAATATGGAAGCTATATAAATGCGTTTGGTCTTCCCCTACGGTTTTTCTTTGTTTCTGGAAATTTTCTTTATTATAACTAGATGATTTATACTTTTCAGACCTGGCAACCTCTATTAATTTGGCCTACTCCTCTTGAGCTCTCACTGTATATGTCATTTCATTTTTATGGTTCACAGCTATAATAAAAAGTCATATTACTGCTTCTGCTTCTGAATTAAGAGAACCAAGCTTTAAACAATTAATAGGATTCATGGGTGTCCATAGAGTAAAATATCTATAGATAATGAAGGTGCTTTCTGTTTTGCACTCCATCTTGTTCAAATGGTAAAAGGGTGCCACTTATTAGTTTACAATCTATATGTTGCTAAACAAATTAATCTACAAGGAGATAAAAGATAAATTACATAACAATAACTCATGTGTAATTATATTCATGCCATCTACTGTGTCCATCTCTATGACCATTTAGAGTAATCAAAGTAGCCTGATTTATTGGGCAAGAGGAAAGATAAATGATTTGCATCCTTTAAATTAAGGCAGAAAAATGCTGCTCAGCTTAAAAAATATAGCAAATAAATAAAATATATCATAAACAATTGCTACACAAGTTAAATTGCAATTTAATGTAATTAGAAATCAGACTTTTCTTTCAATCTGCAGCAGCTATAATTTTTCTATAAACATCAAAGCAGAATGGCAACCTGGAGGTATTCTGCACTGCAGCCCCAAGTAATGCTATTTCCTGTTTGTGAGATTAGCACACTGATTTTCCCAGAAGTCTGCAAGATAAAAGTCTAATTTTAGCCACCCCTGTATTAAGATTTTCAGTTTTGGTGAGCTGCTTGCCAAAGGTTAAATACTGCAGCCTGCAGCTTTTCTCATTAGACAGGTTAATTGTAGCATGCATCATAGCATACTTTAATACCCAAAGTCCCTTTATTAGCACAAAGAATGGATTTTGTATCGGTGCCAGGATTCAGGCTATCCCTTTAAGGCTATGTTCACACTATTCCAACACAGAAGTTACAATGACTTCTGATCCGACTTTGCCCTGCGACTTCATGTCCGACTTCCATATGACTTCAATGAACAAGATCTGACTTTGAGTCTGTTATGGATCTTGAGGATCCATAGAAAAAATGGTGTGGGACCCTCCCACAAGACCAATCCAGACCCTTCGGATCTGTTATGGATTTTAAGGGGAATCCTACACCAAAATAAGAAAAAGCTATGTGGGGTTTCCCCCCAAAATCCATACCAGACCCTTATCCGAGCATGCAGCACTACAGGTCAGGAAAGGCGGAGACAAGCAAGCACCTTCCCTCCTGGATCATACATGGGGGGTGGGTGCTTTTGAGCAGGAGGGGCTCTGCACTGACCCACCCAAAAGTGCCTTATCCCCATGTTGATGGGGACAAGGACCTCTTCCCGACAACCCTGGTCAGACGTTGTGGGAGTCTGTGGACAGGGGGCTGTCCACAGACTCCCACAACGGAACATGTAACGGAAACCTGCCTGTGTTACATCAGAGGGGGGCGGGGTCACCCATACGTCACGGGGAAACCCGGGTTTCCCCTTTGCGTCAGAGGGGGCGGGGTTAGGTGATGGGTGGCCCAGCCCTCCGCATATAACAAACGTCAGACCGCCGGAATCCCCGCAGTGTCTCCTCCGTGGAGACAGAAGATGGGTGGATTCGCTGCGCTGGATCAGATCATCCATCGCTGGACCCCGGAGATCCGTTGCTGGATAGCAAGAGTGAATTACCACCGCTGGAATCTTTTTTTTTTTCTTTTTTTTTAATAAAGGAATTTTTCAAAAGTGTGTTTGTCTTATTTAACTATTTTTTACACTTTCTTTGTGAAATGGTAGGGGTACTTTTATACCCCCTTACCATTTCAAACAGGGGGGGTGGGATCTGGGGGTCCCCTTGTTAAAGGGGGCTTCCAGATTCTGATAAACCCCCCGCCCGCAGACCCCCACAACCACCAGCCACGGTTGTGGGGATGAGGCTCTCTTCTCCACATCAACATGGGGACCTGAAGGGCCTGGTAATTGAATTTGGGGGACTCCCACGCTTTTTTTTAAATGTATTATTTATTTATTTATTTTTCAATGACTTTCAATGAGTGTTCTCTGTATTTCGGAGCCGACAATTCATAATAGCTGCGAGTGATTTTAAAGGACTTTTTTTCCTGCATAAATGACACTTTGTGCAGGGACAGTTCTAAGCACCAGAAACATGCGCCCCTTCACAGGCATACTATAGACACCCCCCCAGTTACGAAAATTTAAAGGAATATTACACTTTTATTGTTTTACTTTAACCATTATTAAAATCACTGCTCCTGAAAAAACGTCCGTTTTTAAAACTTTTTTTTGCATTGATACATGTCCCCTGGGGCAGGACCCGGGTCCCCAAACACTTTTTAGGACAGTAACTTGCAGAATATTTTCTCTCTGTCAAATCTTTTTTCTCTGTCGAATATTTTCTCTATATAATCTTGGACTAATAGAGGTAAGGTTAGGCACATTCGACCACAGGTTCTATAGACACAGATTGTTATTGTCAGAGTCACGTCGAATCTCCTATTCTATATCGAACTGTTGTAACAACTAAAACGAAAATAAAGCATTTATTTATGTCGGATCTTTCGTTTTTCTGATTCTGTGCCTTCGTTTGTCAAAACGAAAATGAAAATAGCTGAAATTCGGACGAAAATGCATTTGGACTAAAACTAATGCACATGTCTACTGCCTCCACAGATTCCCTCATTGGCCACACCATGGGGGAGCAGGCTTTCTCCCCTGCAGGGCCTAACAGGCCTTGCCACAGTGATTTCTCCACCCCTGGCCTGCATTCCCACGACCACAACTTTAATGCACCAGACCTATTTGACAAACTATCAGCCAGCCTAGAAAGAGGTTTAGCTACTACTGCGGCCAAAATAACAGGGGGCACAAAATCAGATCTGCAGAATATAGGCTCCCAGATAGAAGCAATTGAAAGCAAAGTGGACCTTATGGCCGCAGTGTCTAACCAAAACTCGAAACTGATCCAAACTCTACAGGACCAACTTGATACCCCTTTGTCACGCATTGATGATCTGGAGAATAGGTCCAGACGGTACAATTTCCGGATCAGGGGTTTACCAGAAACCATCACAGTTGTATAAGCAGTGACCTAAGACCTAATCAAGTCTCTACTGCCTAACACCCAACAACAGCGATTTGAATTAGATAGAGCCCACAGGGCCCTGGGGCGCCAAGGACGGATCTCCCAGAGACATAATAGTCAAGCCTCATTATTTTGCGATAAAAGAAGCTGTCATGAAACAAACTCGCACTATGACCCAAGTGACCTGCCAAGATCTTCGCCAATCTTTTGCCCTCAACAATTCAACACAGATGCTCCCTGAAGCCACTTCTGTCCGCAGTGTCCCAGAAGGACATCAAATATAGGTGGGCATTCCCATTTTTGGTAAAATTTTCTTACACAGAGAGTACATTTCAGCTCGAACACAACACAAAAAAAAACCTCAAACGCAATAATAACCCAACTTGATAACTAAAGCTGGACCTAAACCTTGCTCTCACAACACAAGCCAAAAAATACTTACGATGGAACAAAAACAAATTCTACACACAGAAAGACAAGATCAGGACTATGCTTGCATCCAAATTATCCCCCAGAATACAGCTATACGTAATGCCACAGGTCAGGGTTCCCGGACACGGTCTCAACATAGGAACAAGGTGATTCTGAATGGGGCAGAGCCCCCCTGCCCCAAAGCACTCACCCTCCCATGTTGAGGGCATGAGGCCTGGTATGGTTCCCCCCTCCTGACCTGCCAGGCTGCATGCTTGGATAATTGTCTGGTATAGATTTGGGGAGGGACTCCACTCCAAAAAAAATTAAAAATAAGCTGAAGGGTCTGTTATTTTTAATTTTGGCGTGAGGTTCCCATTCAAGATCCTCAAAGCACAAGTCACATGCCACAATTCAGATTAGTTAAGATGATAATCCAACTTGAATGTGACTTACAGTCAAATCAATGGGCTGAAATCATGCCCAAGATGTACCAAAGTAGTGCAGGGAGCATTTTCATAGTCGGACTAACACAAGTCGGACCAGTTAAGATGGCTCTCATAGGGAACCATTCATTTTTAAATGTCATGCGACTTGTGCTCTGAAATTCAGAGTGCATGTCGGACCAGTGTGAACCGGCCACAAAGCTGAGCAAAACTCATATGAGACAGCGCTTACCTGGAAATGGCAGTGATTGGCCAGATATAAAGAACCTGTTGTACACATCACCAGTGTTTATGGTAGTGGATGCTACCTTGTGTGCTCCTTCTTGTACAGTATCTGCTCCATGTATTACTATGTATGACCCAGCCTGCTCTCTCCAATGTGATTGTGTACCATTTGGATTAATTTCTTGTATGTGACCCAGCTTGCCTAGACTATGCTTATGCCTGACCCTCCTGTGTTTTCAAACTCTGTAACTATATGTGCTGCTCTGGCCTGCTCCTGCTACATACCAGGCTCACCACTGCTCTATCTACTCTGCATCTGCAGCTGTGTACCACAAGAAAAAGCCAGATTGCTTTGTTTACAGTTCTGCAGATGGTATGTGCTCTGATTTATCTACACAATCAGCACATCAGAACTGTTTTCCCTGCTATTTAACTCCTGGTATAACACTTTGTACCTTAAAAGTTTGTTATTATTTCCACAACAGTTAGTAAAAATATGCCTCATTTAAATGTGATAGCTTAATGAAATGAACTCTTGATGCATTTTGCCATTGACTGGTTGTATCACTTATTAAGATGAAGTGACCCAAACTCTGAGGCTGTAATGACAGTATATGCAGGGGTCAAGTCCTGGGGAAAAAAGTGTGGGAACTCCCACCCAAGATCCACTCCCCCCACCAAAAAATAAATAAAAATGATACGCTCATATGCACAAACGCTTCAAAAGTGGTATTTTTCATCCAATTTTCATATTGTGTGTATGAAGATTAACTGTTAGTACATAAAAAAAAACAATTCTCAATAAACATAAATACGGTAATTCTCTGAATGATCAGCATTCATTCAATTGTGCTTCCATGCAAATGTGAACATCATGTTCTGATCTTTATTGGGGAATTTTATTTTGTATATAGAGTGTTTATGTGGTGAGTTTACACTTTTCATTGAACAGAGTTTGGATAACACAGGGTTAAACGGAAAGGTCATAAATTAACTGCACTTTATCTGGACAGAATGCTTGGGGAGATAGTGATGTGTGTCTGCTTAGGAGATGTATGTTAGCTTGGGGGGCTGCAAACTCTGCAGGGCTCCAACACACACTCGCTGCTATTCCAACCTAAGCTATTTCCACATAAACGTCCCTCCTGGCATTAAACTTTGCCAGGTATTTTGCTCAGCTTACCAGCCCAAACTGATGTTCCTCCCTGGGCTCACCTCTCTCCCTGCATGTCCTGTGAGCAGAATAGCTGTGCTCCTCCTCTGGGTTCTCTCATCATATGGCACTGAAGATAGAGGAGGGGGAGATTCAGCGGGACACACAGAGCAAGTAGGCAGGACAAGGGGGGAGGATGAGCAGACAGCTAGCTGTGATTGACAGGTAGATCGAAGCGGAAGCTGTCATGGGGCCCCCTAATGGCAATACCTGAATGGTCAGGTGTGCAGCACTTACTATTGCGAGCTGTGTCGGCGGCTGCTGGTGTAGCACCTGCCATACAGCTTGCATACTTCAAAGTCTTGCAGGACATGGCTGCTAATGGGAACGGAGTTCCTGTTGTGGAAAAAGTACAGGAACTCCGTTCCCGTGAGTTCCCACAGGACTTGAGCCCTGAGTATATGTCAAGGATTATCAGTTCTGTCCACTGACACATGTTTTTCTATAAGAAAAAAACAAATACAGGCACTTCTGAGTTAGACTGTAATGTGTGTATTAATAAAAAAACATGTAGTAACTTACATCAGGGTAAACAAGGAAGGATACATCTGTGGGTAAACGCTCTGTGGGGCATCCTTCGAACTGATCAGTAGAAGGTATTCTGTCTCAGCCCCTCTGTGGGCTATCCGGACAGCAGGAAGATGATATGGTGGTGGAGAGCTGAAGAGAAGGCTTGGAATACTTCCTGGACTGCAGCACTGGAGGGTATGACATCACAGGTGTGATCGCGACATGTTTACGAGCTGGCGTACCCTGGTGGTGGGAGGAATGTGCACTCCTTTATCAAGCTAGTTCAGATGAGCTGGATGTACCGGTATTTATATATACGTAGTGCTGTCTCATTAATAGGAGTAAAATGACAGATGGTATAGTATAAAGGGGAAAAACAATGATCTTTTAAAATATATTAGATATATATAACAAGTCATAGATGCAGAACATAGGATGGTGTTCCACAGTATAAAATTAGATTATATATGTATATATTATTTTGAGTGATTAAATAGGGAAGATGAGTCTTAAAGGTCTCGACAAGAGATGCAGCATCTGGATAGTTACCATATGTATGTCTGACATCTATGAGTTGTTATATATATCTTATATATTTTAACATATCATTGTTTTTCCCATTTATACTATACCATCTGTCATTTTACTTCTACTAATGAGACCCCTGCTCCCATCCTGTGGAATACTATCCACAATTTTAATTATTACATTTTTATATAAAATATATTTTTTTATCAGACAATATCTGGTTATATACCATTTACATAACATGACATCACATAACCAGTGATGTTATATTAATACTGTACATAATGGTATTTTAGATATACATTTTTTCTTAATAATTACCACATATCGCTAGTGTGATATCATTTCCATCTATATATATTTATATATATATATATATATATATATATATTACATTATATTTATTTGCATATCACAAATGCATATTGCCATTGCCTTTTTGAATGCACATATGAAATATGTGGAATATACATGTGTGTGTGTGTGTGTTTTTTTTTTCTCTATCCGAGAATGTATTTTGCCTCTACCCATTTATTGTTTGTTTACTAAAAATGCTGCCTGTAGCAATATGAACTTTCCACTAGATGGCAGCACTACATATATACAGTACATGGTTTTCTATACATTTGTTTCAAACCGGTCATTTAATTTGACCATAACTGAACATTGAAGAGACTGCAGATAGGAGATGTGTCAATCACCCTGCTCTTAACCTTTATTTTCTTTATGAACAGCCAGTACAGGAACTTCTAAAATAACCATGACATTAAACCTAAATTAAAGAACTATGGAAATTTAATTAAAAAATGAACACATTTTGACTAGACCTTTGTATCCAGTTTGTGAATCATTCTGCTTTTCTGCAAATTAAATGTTCCATGGCATTTTGAAGTTTTTTTTAAAAAAACACCCTTTACTTGTTTATTTATTTGCCACACTAATGCAATATATTTGGCAGATGAGTGCTTCTGGGTTTTGCAAATACTAAACAATCTCTAAAGGAAAGTTCAGGAATGCCCATTAATCACATGATTTGAGACAGCTGTTGACCTTTGTATTAAGCACTATGGCAAAAAGCATTCATCTGAGGCCACTGCAGCTCTACTATAGCACTGTACTATAATTTATAGATTTAAAATGCACTTAAATTGCAGTCTGCAATTATTAAATTAAGATTAATTGGTTACAATGAGAACTTCCTTTTGAAATACTTTATTATCCCCTTTGAAATATTTTATTTCAAATTCTGTAAACAGAAAAGTTTTACAGTATAAAAAAATTGCAGTGCACAGAAAATCTTAATGATATTAAAAAAAGTAACAAATAAAAAAACTAAGGCTGTAAGTAGTAAACTGGCTTTCTGGGTTATAATGTAAAAGAGAATGTATGTTACAGTCAAAGTAGAAGATTTAATTGGAAATATAAATATCTGAATTGTACTTTAGCGTACCCCCCCCCCCCCCCCCCCAAAAAAATGCAGTGATAACACCAAATATTTTTATAAGAGTGAGTCATGCAAATCATACAAATGTATTCATAAGCTAATACATACTGTATTCCAGTTGGGTAAATGCTTTGAATTAAATTCATTCTTCAGTGTATATATGGTAACGTTAAAGGAAATCTCCTTATCTTAAATAAAGGTGTTGGAAAATACAGTATGCTTCATCAAGAGCTGCTGTACTCTTTGGATTATCAGCTGAAATAGAATTTTGTTGGTTTCATAAAAAAGCGCCATGTTACTGTTAATGACTGGGTATGTCTTCTCAATGGGGCTGATTACTATTGCTGTCCCAAGTCCACCAGGCTGTGCTACCTGGCAAAAATCTAAATGGACACATGTCTGCATTTATGAAGCTTTAGATGTATGATGCTAACCTGACATAGCAGCATGGACATCTCAAGTGACCCTGCCCCCTTGTTTACTTTAGTAGCCTGAGAAACAGAGATGTCATTTGATACTGGCAAGCTTCAGGAGAAGTCAGGTGTTGGCTGGCAGCATTTTTTTGTGTGTGTGAGTCAATGGCCATTATTCATCATGATTGATGTAGACCTACATCACTGGATGACGTGATTGACAATGGATGTACCTCAGGGGACTTTTTTATCTTTTGAGTAAAAGCCTTTTTAAAACCGTCTTTGTGTTTTTATTTACGCTTGTCATTTATTATTTTTGGTGATTCACATGGGGGTGCAATCTAAGGGCCCACTTATTTATACAGATTATTTCCAGATTTCAATAAGCCCCCACCCAAATTTCCCCCAAACCACCAGGCCAAGTGTGCAGGGAAGAGGCTCTTTCCTCATCAACATAGGAACAAGGTGTTTTGCCAGGGGATCCTTGATGGCTAGGTACCCTTCCTATGATGAGGGTATGTGGTCTGGTTCAGGAAAGGGGGCCATTCGGTTACCCCTCCCCTGGCTTGCCAGTTTGCATGCTTGGTTAATAAGAGTCTGGAATGGAATTGGGGGGGGGGGGGGCTTATTTTTATTTGTTGCATAGGATTCCCCCTAAAATCCATACAGACTGTATTGCTCTGGAATGGAAGTTTGTGGAAAACTCACACCAATGTTGCTTTCATTTCTTATTATATAATATCATATTATGGCAAAGCAAAAAGAAAAAATCCTCAAGCGCTAAACCGTGGGATCATAACAGGAGAGTTAAATCAATTGATGAGTAAGCGTCTAAACCCAGTGCAGCTGACAAAAGACATCTGGAAATGTGACATGCAGAGAATTAAGAGGTAGTCAGCACTCGATGGAATAATGGAAGAAAATAAATGCCAAGTCAATGGGACCCAGAGATGATGAAAAGAAAGCAAAATGTATTCCTTCATTTCATGATAAAAACTTTGTGATGTAGTTCCTATAAAATTCATAAAATAAAATAGCCTACAATACCACTGAAGGTCACCAGGACAGTGAGTAGTCGACTACATTCAAAAGTGCTGGCAGTGGGGCACGGGGGTGCCAGTAACCGTGCTATACCAGATGTAATCCAGAGGGGTATGAGGTCCACTAGCCAGATTTGGAAATAGGGATAGGCACTGAGCTGGATTTGCCATGAGTCACAGGATGGTGTATGGCCACTGACAGCCTAGGAAAGCCTGTTGTCATGGTATCTCTGACACTGGTCATGTGAGGGACTGATCAGCTGACCTGAGAAACCGAGCCAGAAGCCGAGAGTGGAATAGAATGTTCTTGTGTGGATGTCAAGTGGTGCCTGCCAGGAGGGCGGAGGAGGAAGAGATCCAGGAACCAACGTGGAATGCAGGCTCATCTGTTGCCCTGATGATGCATTTTACGCCCATGTTCTTTGTCAAAAGTAAATAAACTGCTGGCACTTTTGGATGTCATTGGCTCCTCACTACCCCGGTGACCTTCAGCGCTATCGTAGGCTCTTTTCTTTTATAAATGTTATTGATAATTTATCAGAAAGTTTTTATCATGCAATGAAGGAATACATTTTGTTTTATTTTCATCATCTCTGGGTCACATTGACCCGTTAGGTCCCATGCCCATTTGCCATTTATTTTCTTCCATTAGCCCATCGAGCGCTGACTACTTTAGATCATATTATATTATGTTTTCATTATGAGGTCAAGTGGTAGCAAATTTGCCTGTGTTGTGCAGTTCCATGGCTCCAGACTTTGTCATTTGATGTCTATTTCTGGGTGCAGGGGATGTTTTCTTTTGAGGGTTGTGCTTATGATGGCGACTTCTCTATTTTTTACTTACACAATTTAGGTTCAGCTACTTTCTCTTAAGGTCCCTTATTGAAAACTACCGATAATAGAAAACAATTGACTTGTATGTATGAATTGATATCTTTATTTTTGGAGCTTTCGTGATTTCTTCAAAATTACACATACTTAACAAGACAATTTAAATGGCTGATTGAGTTTTATACAGTATGCCTTGAAGTACAGAAGGGAATCTGAGTGTGTAAATTTGTATAGTATTGGAATTTACTAATAATTGAGTAACTGTTTTCTTGAGAAGAACCAATCCCCTCTGCATGATCAATGTACATTGCCAAGGATTTTAACAAACCTTGTTGCAGATTGCTATCTATTTTTGATCCTTTTCTCCTTGCACTTTATTCTTTAGATCAGGGATCTGCAATTAGCGGACCTCCAGCTGTTGCAAAACTACAAGTCCCATCATGCCTCTGCCTTTGGGTGTCATGCTTGTGGCTGGCAGAGTCTTGCTATGCCTCATGGGATTTGTAGTTCTGCAACAGCTGGAGGCCCGTTAATTGCATATTCCTGCTTTAGATACTAATTCCAAGTAGGAGTGAGTGGCTCATTATAATTAGCTGATGTACTCTCTCAGGGAATTTTAAAACAGCCCCAATGACAAATTTCTGTCAGTAGTCCCCTTAAGAAAAACCAAATTCAGTAACATTACCGGAATGTGTGGAAAATTCAAGCAGTTCTTACTATTGCCACTTCAAGAACCTGTTACTATGGCAGTGACAAATTCTCAAAGAATTATGCCGTGTACACACGACCCGGACTTTTTGACGGACTAGGTCCTGCGGTCTTCCCGACGGACTTTCGGTGGAGTTCCGACGGACTTTCAGTGGAGTTCCGACGGACTTTCTGAACAAACAGACTTGGCCACACATGACCGGACCATTCGAAAGTCCGTTAGTTTTGAACGTGATGATGTAAATGGGACTAAACAAGGAAGTTCAATAGCCAGTAGCCAATAGCTGCCCTTGCATCATATTTGGTCTGTCGGATTAGCACACGGATGAACATTTTTCACGATTTTTAGTCCATCGGAACTATTCTGTATTTCCGTCTGTTGGGGAAACTATTGGGATGAGATAAAGCTAGGTCTCCATCAGGTTTTCTTTTACTTTTGTTTGACAGCACATGGCAGTGGAACAGATTTGAAAGCTACAATTGGACTTAAAGCTTCTATAGATCTACTGTAATTGGACCTGATGGAGGACTAGTCTCTCAGCTCCCCATCAGGCTCTGCCACCCCAGTACCAAACTCTTTAGTCATATGTCTTTTAGTGTGACAGCAGTGGCATGAGTGGGGGGGGGGGGGGGGGTAAATGTCCAATGTGTCTGTGACAGGTAAATGAATCAGGTAGTGCTATAGCCTGACAGTCTATGACACTCTTTATAAATTCCCCCATCTGTGTTCTAATGAGGAAAGTCGTAGTGTTTGCATCCCTTTAGAAGTGATTAACCCTTGAAGAAGTATTTTACCAAAAATTAAATTACTGTTATAGAAAATGCCTAAAGTCTGACTTGTATCTTAGTGCAGATTTTTGGGAAAATTAAATTTTTGAAGATGTTCTGTACACAAGGGTATACAGAATGCCTCCATATTGCATTGACATTTACAGAATATTACAGCACTGCAGATTGAAATGGAAAGGTAATTTTTAATAACATTAAATTGCAATGTGGCTGTGTCACAATTGTATATGCTACATTTGTTTTTTTAATTTGTATTTTTTTTTTTCATGAAAGTGGAGTTACCCTTTGTTTAAAACACTGGAAAGGTTAGATATACAATATAGCTCCCAACAGTTTTACAGGATCCCATCTTTTTGGGACATACTTTTTCTTATTGGTTAGTAGGGATAGGCTCGATGTTTGAGTTGAACGTAAGTTTGTCTCGAGCATCAGCTGTTCAATTGTTCGTAGATCGCAAGCCCCCCATAATGCACTGTGAGATCACAGTGCATTGACCGCTGCTGATTAGCCAAAGCATGCACCTGACCTGCATGTTTTGGCCACTCACAGCGCAATGTGCTGTGAGAGCCATGATTGGCCAAAGGCCGGGTGCCTTTGGCAAGTTATGGCTCAGGGGCTAAGTCCACGCCCCACACTATATAAGGCTGCTGCTTATACAGCAGCAGTATATAGTAAATTAATAGGCAGGTAGTGTAATGTGCAGTCAGTCAGTAGGGATGGGTTCGATGCTCGAATCAAAGGTAAGTTTGACTTTGTTCTTAGAACACACGAACATATGGGGTGCTCGTGGCAAGTTCGCCTGCCACAGAGCACCCTCATAATGCACTGCGAGATCGCAGCGCATTGATGGCTGCTGATTGGCCAAAGCATGCACCTAACCTGCATGCTTTGGCCAATCACAGCGCAATGTGCAGGGTGCCTTTGGCCAATCATGACTCAGGGGCTAAATCCAAGCCCCACACTATATAAGGCTGCTGCTTACACAGCGACCTCATATAATGTAGTGTGCAGTCAGACAGTGTAGTATATATAATACAGTCCAGAGTATATAGTGCAGTCAGTGTAGTAATTATAATACAGTTAAGAGTATATTGTGAAGTCCGTGTAGTATATATAATACAGTGCAGAGTATATAGTGAAGTCCATGTAGTATATTTAATACAGTTTAGAGTATATAGCGCAGTAGTGTAGTATATATAATACAGTGGAGAGTATATATTGCAGTCTGTGTAGCATATATAATACAGTCCAGCGTATATAGGGCAGTCCGTTTAGTAGGTATAATACAGTAATCCATACCAGACCCTTATCCGAGCAAGCAGTTTGGCAGGCCAGGAAAGGGAGGGGATGAGTGAGTGCTCCCCTCCTGAACCAAGCCGGTGGTTGTCGGGGTCTGTGGGTGAGGGGCCTATCAGAATCTTGAAGCCACCTTTAACAAGGGGGCCCCCAGATCCCCCCCCCTATGTCAGTAGATTGTGCGTATGCTGCCATGGATAAGCACCAGGAAAGGAAAGGTATACAGGTAAGTATTTTCCATTTAAACGCAATGGTTCAATTGCTCAGCCTCAGTCCTATAGTACCTCTGACAGGATATGTTTTGTAATTTATCTTAGCTAAAATAGCTGTCCAAAATACCAAGCCATTGACTGTGATTTAAAGCAGTGGTCATCAACCCTGTCCTCAGGGCCCACTAACAGGCCAAGTTTTATGTATTACCTTTGTCAGATGCAGACTAGAATATTGCAATCACTGAGCAGCAAATGGTATCATCTGTGATGTATTTCAGTTATCTTGCAAACCTGGCCTGATAGAGGGCCTTGAGGACAGGGTTGATGACTACTGATTTAAAGCACCTGTGCAAGATGAAGGAAAATCTGCAAACATGGCTGTTGAGGGCACTTGAGGACAGGGTTGAGGAGCACTGAGCTAAAATTTAGCTCAAGGCTAGGGATGAGCCGAACACCCCCCTGTTCGGTTCGCACCAGAACCTGCGAACAGACCTAAACTTCGTGTGAACTTTAGAACCCTATTAAAGTCTATGGGACTCGAACGTTCACAATCTAAAGTGCTCATTTTAAAGGGTAATATGAAAGTTACTGTCCTAAAAAGTGTTTGGGGACCTGGGTCCTGCCCCAGGGGACATGGATCAATGCAAAAAAAAGTTTTAAAAACGGCCGTTTTTTCAGGAGCAGTGATTTTAATAATGATTAAAGTGAAACAATAAAAGTGTAATATTCCTTTAAATTTCGTAGCTGGGGGGTATCTATAGTATGCCTGTGAAGGGGCGCATGTTTCTGGTGCTTAGAACTGTCGCTGCACAAAGTGTCATTTGTGCAGGAAAAAAAGTCTTTTAAAATCACTTGCGGCTAAATTGTCGGGTCTCCGTAATACAGAGAACACTCAATGAGTGTTCTCTGTATTAGCCGACAATTCATTCATTCATTGATTAAAAAAAAAAAAAAAAAAAAAGCGTGGGGGTTCCCCTAAATTCAATCAAAAGGCCCTTCAGGTCTGACATGGATATTAAGGGGAACCCCGTGTCAAATTTAAAAAAAAAAATTGACGTGGGGGTCCCCCCAAATATCCATACCAGACCCTTCAGGTCTGATATGGATATTAAGGGGAACCCCGCATCAAATTTTTAAAAAAAATTGACGTGGGGGTCCCCCTAAATATCCATACCAGACCCTTTATCCGAGCACGCAACCTGGCAGGCCGCAGGAAAAGAGGGGGGACGAGAGAGTGGCCCCCCCTCCCTCCTGAACCGTACCAGGCCACATACCCTCAACATTGGGAGGATGCTTTGGGGGTCTGTGACCCCTCAAAGCACCTTGTCCCCATGTTGATAAGGACAAGGGCCTCATCCTCACAACCCTGGCCGTTGGTTGTGAGGGTCTGCGGGTGGGGGGCTTATCAGAATCTGGAAGCCCCCTTTAACAAGGGGACCCCCAGATCCCGCCCCCCCCCCCTGTTTGAAATGGTAAGGGGGTACAAAAGTACCCCTACCATTTCACAAAGAAAGTGTCAAAATGGTTAAATAAGACAAACACACTTTTGAAAAATTCCTTTATTAAAAATAAAAAGAATAAAAAAAAAATTCCAGCGGTGCTAATCCACTCTTGCTATCCAGCGACGGGTCTCCGGGGTCCAGCGATGGATGATCATATCCAGCGACGGGGGATCTCTCAGTCCAGCGCTGTCCATACCTCCTTCTTCTGTCTCCACTGCGGAGACACTGCAGAGAGCCGAGCGCTGACATTTCTTATATTGGGAAGCGGGGCCACCCGTCACCTGACCCCGCCCCTCTGACGCAGGAGAGGGAAGCCAGGGGTTCCCCAGTGACGTGTGGGTGACCCCGCCCCCTCTGATGTAACGCAGGTTTCCGTTACATCAGAGGGGGCAGGGTCACCCACACGTCACTGGGGAACCCCTGGCTTCCCTCTCCTGCGTCAGAGGGGCGGGGTCATTGAGTGTTCTCTGTAACACTCATTGAGTGTTCTCTGTATTACGGAGACCCGACAATTTAGCCGCAAGTGATTTTAAAAGACTTTTTTTCCTGCACAAATGACACTTTGTGCAGGGACAGTTCTAAGCACCAGAAACATGCGCCCCTTCACAGGCATACTATAGATACCCCCCAGCTACGAAATTTAAAGGAATATTACACTTTTATTGTTTCACTTTAATCATTATTAAAATCACTGCTCCTGAAAAAACGGCCGTTTTTAAAACTTTTTTTTGCATTGATCCATGTCCCCTGGGGCAGGACCCAGGTCCCCAAACACTTTTTAGGACAGTAACCTGCATATTACCCTTTAAAATGAGCACTTTAGATTTCTCCCATAGACTTGTATAGGGTGTTCCGGCTTTTCGAATTTGCTGCGAACAGCCCAAATTGTTCACTGTTCGCTGAACAGGCGAACAGGCAATGTTCGAGTAGAACATGAGTTCGACTCGAACTCGAAGCTCATCCCTACTCAAGGCAATCCTATTCTAATTGTGGACATTTGAGGGAAACCAAGTGAGTGTTAGAACCCCTGCTTGTCTTTTTTTAGGTTGGGCTTTGTGTCCCTTTTCTGAAAATTAGCTTCACTTCCTGTCACAGCCAAACAAGAAGTGAGGGTAAAACCCTTACCAATGTCTTTCTTTGGGGGCGCACACGTCAATCTAAGTATTGTCCCCATTAGGCAAATTGCACTCTAGCACTTTGTTGTGTACACCCCAGATTAGGTATTTTGGGGATTATTAAAGGCAAATCCACTCTGCAATACAAGTGTATGAGCTGTAAATCTGAGGGAAAGCGTTGGTGATTTTTATCATCCAATCATGTAGAAGCAAAGATGTTGTTTTTTTTTTTTTTTTTTCTTGCATATTCCCTTCAGATATCCAGCAAGTGCACTTGTAGTGCAAAGTGGATTTGCTTTTAGTAAATAAATCCCAAAGTCCAAGTTACCTAATAATTTGGGGTGTACAGAGCAAAATACTAGAGTGCAATTTACCTAATGGGGAAGCTATTTAAAGTGACCTGTGTGTCCCCAAGGAAAGACATTGGTAGGGTTTTACCCTCACTTCCTGTTTGGGTATGTGACAAGAAGTAAATAAATTTGAAGGCGAAAGTGGCAAAATTTGGAAGGTGTCTTCACCCTATCAGGGGTGCAGACATCCCCAAAAACTGACAAGACTTCTAATCCCTCTGCACTCTATCCTCAAGCAAAAATAAGAAAGGATTTCATTTAGTTTAACATTGCAAAGACACATTCCCAAGTTCAACTGTGATGTATGTCAATGGCCCATTTAGACCTTGTTTAATAGAAAACACCAGTTACCTTTCACTAGAAACTTTTGTTAATTCAGTCCTGGAAATCTGCATCTGCTTTACTATTAATTTCCCTAAAAATTGGGTTCCTGCAGCTAGATGTGCGACCACTGTGTATGTGAGATGCCCAACTGCTGTGTGTGGAGAGGTATGTACCCATGGCGCATATCTGGTTCCTGAAGGTGGTAGCCAGCACACAGGAATGACATCACACCCCTACAGGAAGTTTCTTGTACTGCTGCTAATCCCTAACACACATTCATACATATTAGAGCCAATTTACATAGGATCTGATTTACCTACCAGCAGGTTTTTAGAGTGTGGGAGGAAAACAGCGTACCTGGAGGAGACCCACACAGGCACAGGGAGAACACGCAAACTCCAGGCAGACGATGTCACAGGCGGAATTCGAATCAGCAACCCTTTTTACTGCTAGGTGAAAGTGCTAACCACACTGTGCTGCCCAAATATATATCTATAGATGTAGATTCTTGTATCCACCAGCAGAGAGAAGTTGTTGTTCAGAAACTACAATTTCCATCATGCACAGTCATGTCTGTGAATGTCAGTTTTACAATGCCTCATGGGATGTGTAGTTCCGCCGGAGAGTTGTAGTTTGGAGACTCCTGATCCCTCTAGCATGTCTTGAAAAAAGGTGTTTTCTCATGTGCCTTGTATCATTCCCAAGAAATATCATTAGGAAAATACAAATGCGTCATGGCACATCTACATTCCAAATGTGCCCACTTAAAATAGTCATGCACTACACAATCTGATTGGCCAATCTCTGTACAACTCGATAATTCGGCAAAATAGGTAATAGGAAGATGCACTTGGACAATTAATTCAAATTATAGGAAATCAAACAGGCTCTTGCACTAAATCATGTTTTTTTTTTTAAAATCTAACTGATTGCAGTGTATGATCACCTTTAAAGATCAAGATCTGAAAATATAAATTTATTGGGTTTAGAAACACTTCTCTGTTCTTTGTAATGTATTGAAAGATTTGAGTAAAAAAATAAATAAAAATTAGAAGTAATAGGAATGAGATTTGCATCAAATAGGTTAATTAACTGAGGACACCTACTAATTGCCTAACCAGACACATTCAATGAGCTGAAATGAACCAATTGTATTGAACGTGTGCTATTATCAATGAAAAAAACGCAGTTACCCTAGTACCCGTTGCAGTTTACATGTTTTTTTTTCCAGTGCACCAATAAAGGTGTTAACTGGCGCAACACATTCTTCTTAGTAAATCAATTCCATATATTTCACATTTATTTTCACTGTTAATCACTGTATTAGTGTATATCTAGGAACCAGTGTTTGATTTCATGAAACCGATATTTATATATGATCTACCTATATTTGTGTATTCACCAATACTATTCACCAAGGACACTAAGGAGGAAGGTTTCCAACTTTGTTTGCACGTGTGCTTGTTAATATTATGGACTCACTTATGAATTGCATACATATGTTGCACTTTTAAGGACTTTTTAACCTCCCTGGCGGTATGATTCATTCTGGTTTTAGGTGCTGAAAGCGGTACAATTATTTTGCATGGAAATTTGGCGTTTTATATTATAGTCCTGTAATTCTTAGGAATAACTCTCTTAAATCTGTTCAAACCAGAGTCTAGCAGACATCCCGGGTATGATAAAGTTTATAATATAATAAATATTAATAAAAATTATTCAATAATGCAATCAAATCCAAAAACACTGAAATTTGCTCATTTGCAGAATTGTCGCTGTCATTAGATTTAGTGTTTGATGGCGAATTTCCCCACAAATCGCTATCGCTCAATTCTGCAAGTGATTATAATTTATTATCGCTGTTTTCTAGTTGGTCTAAAATCACTTTTGACATAAAGGGACAGTTTTTGCTTGCTATGGGCAATCTCCAAATTCCAGGCAGAAAAAACTGTATTTATAATATAAAAGTGCATGCAGGGCACTGGACAGACCACTAGGGACAAAGGGGGTGTGTAACTTTTGTATACAGTACTGTAATCTGTAAGATTACAGTACTATGTGTGTTTTTTGTGTGTTTTTACTTTTTTGAATTTGGCGCCGATCTCCGCTCCCGTGCACCGCAACGTCGCAGGGAACGGAGCTCGGCGGCACTCGGGCACTGTGTGAATCGAGCAGAGGATAGCTGGATCCAGGGGACAAGGTAAGTAACTTCTCCCTGTATCCAGCAATGTGATCCCGAGTCTGGCTCGGGGTTACCGCTTATGATAGTAAAATCCTAACCCGAGCCAGACTCGGGATTACCGCCAGAGAGGTTAAGTTTATGCAATCATATTCCGATATCGTGATTTTGCGATTACACCAATTTGTTGTGATTTTTTTTTTCACAGTACACATTGTGTTTCACATTTTATTCACTGTATTAGATTATATGTAGGGATCAGTGTTTGATTTTATGATATTGATATTTATACATGATCGAATCATATTTGTGTATTCACCAATACTATTTACTAAGGAGGAAGATTTCAGACTTTGTTTGCCATTTATAATTAAACACAATTATTTTTACTGAAACTACTAAGGGCACTAGGCGCAACAACATACACTCTCAAGACTCAAAGAAGACCTTATTGCAAGAACACCTGCAGACTGATTTATGATGTAGCACTACCCCCGAAGGAGCTGCTGGTTAGATTTGGGCTTACCATTACCTTCTACTCGCCTCGTTTAGGGGTGTCCCAGTAACTTGAGAGACTGACAACAGATCCACTTGAATGGATTTTATTTGCAAAATGTAGACAATGAACAGTCTCTTAAATTGGGACCAGAGGGTTGGAAAAGGAAGTTCATGCACTCTAAAGCCCCATACACACGGTCGGACTTGTACAAACTTTTCCGTGGACTTTTGTACAAAGTGTGTTGTCCACAAGTTTGTATTGCATACACACGGTCGGACTTTTTGACAACAAACACGAACGTGGTGACGTCACAACGTACTGACGCCGCTTCAAAAGAGGACGTTCAATGACTCCAGCGCCACCTTTGGTCAACTTCTGTATTGTAGTCTGATCGTTTGCAATGGTTCTGAGCATGCGTGTTTGTACCTTGTACAAAAGTCCGATGCTTTTGCATACACACGGTAGGACTTTGCTCCATCGGACTTCTGTTGTCAAAAAGTTTGTCCGTTCGCAGAGCCAACAAAAGTCCGATGAAAACAGAAAAAGTTTGTCCGATGGAGTGTACACACAGTCGGATGTTGCTCCAAAACAGCTAATTTGCATGTTTGTTGTCAAAAAGTCCGACCGTGTGTACGGGCCTTAATTGTAGGTCCCTGGCTTAAATGAAAGTAAGAAAAAGGGTAGCTAAACTGTAGATTTTTTTTAGAAAGATGTGTACAATAGATCAAAAATAGATCATGAAATGAAAAGGAAAGAGGGTCAGAGAGATTTGATGCAAAACAAGGGACAGCCCCACCAAATGAAGGACAATTGGGAGCTATGCTCTCTGAGTTCACAAGTACGGAACCAATTGAAAAAAACACAAACTGAGAGCAAGCTGATCAGGAGGCAACGCCTTCTTTCTTAAAAAACAAAAACAAAAAAACAACACACTAGAAGCTCAAACATCACCTATGTAAAAATAAATAAATTAACCCATAAATGGATTCAAGGCAAAAATGAAAAAAAAATATGTCTTTGGCATACTGTAAGTGATTGCTGGATCTAACAGCAGGAAAGGGAATATTTTTTTCTGACTGAAACTGTAACGCTGTCCCTATGACTTCACATGCTGCAATGCTAGTTGCCTCTGGCTTAATACTTCAAGTCATTTGTCTTGGATTTAAGTGTCTGAAAAAAATCTAGTTATAATTTTAGGCAGTTGCCATTTGGGTTTATCTTTTTTTGGTTTACATGTCTTAAAATCCTTGCATTCATATGTTTGAAGGTATGCACAGTAGTCAAATTGCCAAGGTAGAGATGTTAAAACAGCATAACTAGAAGACAGATAATATCGAGGGCCCCACCTCTTGTTTAGGTGTGGTTGTTACAGTTAGATGTAGATGGCCTCTTTCATGCTCCTTGCAAATAATTATTATTATTATTATTATTATTATTATTCAGGATTTATATAGCGCCAACAGTTTGCACAGTGCTTTACAACATGAGGGCAGACAGTACAAAACAGGAGGAATCAGAGAGCCCTGCTCATAAGAGCTTACAATCTCCTTTTTCCAAACTACGTTCTTCACTCTCCTCTAAAAATTGGCCCTTTTCCTTGGGAAAATGTTTGCTTCCCTGGCTGCAAATACTATAAAGCCAAGGAAAAAACGACTTCAATGCTGTTTCAGTTTAAACAGGTAAAGTCAGAGAAAAAAACAAATCTATGACCCTGTCATTTAAAAATCAGGCTGTTCAAACAAAATATGTTGGAGCACCTGCACTGTCTGTGTTTACCAGCCACAGATGGTCAGCCAGTCAGTCACTGCTGATGTTCTACAGTTGAACTCCAAAATATATTTTACTGAACAGAATGTAGTATTTAGACTTTTTTTCTCCCCAGACACTATACCAACTTAAAGTGTTACTAAATCCACAACAGTAAAATCACTGTGTATATACAGTAAAGCATGCTTTGCTATAATCACTGTGGAACCTAAGGGGTTAAACCTCTGCATTGTGTGAAAAAGCAAGACTGTTATATATTTCTGATGAGAAAAGGTATTTAGCAGTTTATATTTAATAAAATAATTGCATGTTCATGTTATGTGTGCCGTGGGAGACCACAGTGAATACAGGGTCCTTTGTTTAGTAACACTTTAAGTATCTGTTCTACTAAATATAATCTTGGACATGTTTCTTTTTTTGGCAATAGGAAACATTTATTGAATATATTTTTAGAACAGGGAGAAGCACAGCTTTAGTACATACAGACAGAAATACTACAAATTATTATTATTATTTTTTTTTTAAAGGAAGAGCAGCATCTTGACACCTACAGTGATTTTGGAAAATGATATAGGAAAGTATATATTTTATTAAGTTCCATTTTTAAATAAAGTGAGTAAGAGAATGTGATAGCATTTAGTAATTTTACCTGGCCACCTTCATAGTTTATTCATTTTGAATGGGCTTCCAAAGCACCATAACCTACAAAAAACAGATACTTTTTTCACACTGCACCCTAATGCAAAAATGGTTTCCACTTGTGCATCATGGTCAATTGAAAGGTATTATTATTATTATTCAGGATTTATATAGCGCCAGCAATTTACGCAGCGCTTTACAATATAAAAAGGAGACAATACAGTTACAATACAATAAAATACAAGAGGATTAAGAGGGCCCTGCTCAGAAGAGCTTACATTCTAATAGGGTGGGGCAGGTGGTTCAAAAGGTTATAACTGTCGGGAATGAGCTGATGGAAGTGGTAGGAGATTAGTTTGAGACGTGATAGGCTTCCCTGAATAGATGAGTTTTCAGGGATCGAGAGCAGGGGATAGCCGGACCAGTGGAGGTAGCGAGTTCCAGAGGATTGGAGAGGCTCTGGAGAAATCCTGGAGATGAGCATGGGAGGAGGAAACGAGAGAGCTTGAGAGCAGGAGGTCTTGACAAGAGTGGAGGGGACGATTTGGGTGATATTTGGAGACAAGATTGGTAATGTAGCTTGGGGCAGAGTTGTGAATGGCTTTGTATGTTGTGGTTAGTATTTTGAATTTAATTCGTTGGGTGATTGGGAGCCAGTGTAGGGATTAGGCAAAAATGGAAAGGTGCATTGGAGTGCATAAAAAAGTAATTGTAATACACTGCCAACCATTATTAACCATGCCTTGTGGTGTGGTGCATTACCATAACACATGTTAATGCATTAATGTAACACACAGATAAACAGGAAACTTGTATAGAGAAAGTACAGTATGGAGACAGCCTTTTTTGAGTGATTCTGAAAATCCTAACTCCCTGGCTATCACGCTGATACAGTGGCTTCAGCACTTTCTAAGTCACTGAATTGAGAGTTCTGACTTTACTCTTGCTTTCCTTAACCTCCCTGGAGGTATTTCTGAGTCTGGCTCCGGGTGGAATCTCAGTACCATTAGCTTTAACCCCGAGCCAGACTTGGGATCGCATAGCAGGATACAGGGAAAGTTACTTACCTTATCCCCTGGATCCTGAGATGTCTCCCCGCTGTGTGTGCAAGCTGTCTCCTCGCTCGATTCACAGTGCCGAGTACAGCTGGGCTCCTTTCCCTGCGAGCGTTGCTACGCATGGGGACGGAGAATGGCGCCAAATTCAAAAAAGTTAAAACACAGTACATATACAGTACACTGTAATCGTACAGATTACAGTACTGTATAAAAAAATTACACACCCCCTCTGTCCCTAGTGGTCTGTCCAGTGCCCTGCATGCACTTTTATATTATAAATACTGTTTTTTGTGCCTGGATTGTGCCTGAATTTGGAGATTGTCCATAGTAACCAAAAAGTGTCCCTTTATATCAAAAGTGGTTTTGGACCAGCTAGAAAAGATAATAAATTAGAATCACTTGCAGAATTGAGCGACAATGATTTGTGGGAAAATTCGTCATCAAACACTAAATCTAATGACAGCGACAATTCTGCAGCTGAGCAAATGTCAGTGTTTTGATTTGATTACATTATTGAATAATTTTTATTATTATTATATTATTATTTGTTATAAGTATTTATAGTTATTTATTATATTATAATTTATGATTCATTTTTCAAATTGTATCATACCCGGGATGTCTACTAGACTCTGGTTTGGACAGATATAAGTGAGTTATTCCTAAGAATTACAGACCTACAATATAAAATTGCAAATTTCCATGCAAAATAATTGTACCGCTTTTAGCACCAAAAATCTGAAATAATCATACCACCAGGGAGGTTAAGAGTATACTTGTTCTAGGTCACAGTTATAATAAAACACCAAAATCCAGATAGCTAGAATTTTTAAAAGGATTTCTGCAATGGCTTATCCCATATTTTGTTCTCAGAGCAGTTTTTTTTTATTCATAAGCAAAGTTTTTGCAAAGTTCCAGGCTATCATATCTGAGTGAAGAAAGCTGTGTTTTTGTTTTTCTCCAGATTCTGTAGTCCCAGATGGAGACCTGGAGCTGAGCTTAAAAGCTCCAAAGTGTATGTGGTGGGACAGAGCATTCAATACAGTGTTTGGATTTTATGTGCCACTTTGTGTTGGTCTATACCAATAAAATACATTTCCTTTTTTGGTTGTTACATGACAAAATGTGGACGAATTCAAAGGGTATGAATACTTTTTCAAGGCTCTATATATATATATATATATATATATATATATATATATATATATATATATATATATATATATATTGTGAGGGGTTAGCTCGGCAGCGGATGTGTGTGACCCCCTGGATGGGTTCACAACACAAAATCAGGCACAGCAGACAGCGTTGTAAGTGAAAAAAACAAAAGGTGCGGTTTATTCAAGCTACATGCAGTAAAAAATATAACAGCCAAAACAAAAGAAAAACATGAAAATAAATCCTGGTCAGCTTGACCTCTAATTACACACTTAGATTCCCTGTCTAACAACTGAGTGCAGCCTTGTGCTGCACCAGTCCCTGTCTCTGTTGTTGACGTTTGCCACACAGGCGTTAACTCACCGCACAGAACAGATATCACACTCCCCAGTCTATACACACAAAACTGGTTCCAGGATGGAGCATCTCCCTAAGCATGCTGGGGTTTTTTGTAGAGGTCTTAATGAGCCCACTTACTTCAGCTGGGCTCATTGACTCTTCCCCTCTAATTGTATAAAGCCTGAATCTAGGGCACACATATTTCCCATCCTGGATACAACCAGGTGACTTTACCTGCGTGCTGCCACATACCCCCCCTCTTGTTTCAACCTTGGGGTTGTAACACAAGCAGTCAGACACTCATGTATCCGAGACAAAGCATCCACATTCCCCATTTTAACACCAGGGCGATGCTTAACTGTAAAGTTAGATTCTTGTAGGGCCAGGAACCAACTATTTACCCTTCTATTGGTCTCCTTGTTCTGAGCCATCCACTTTAAAGGAGCGTGATCAGTCACCAGGTCAAAGTGCCTACCTAGTAGATAGTACCGAAGGGAATCTAGAGCCCACTTCACTGCTAAACATTCCTTCTCAATCGTGGCGTAATTTACCTCATGGGACTTCAACTTCCTGCTGAGGTAAATGACTGGGTGCTCTTCCCCGTTCCAGACCTGGGATAACACTGCTCCTAACCCAACGTCTGATGCATCAGTTTGTACAACAAAGTCCTTAGAGAAGTCTGGTGAGTACAACACTGGCTGGCTACATAAGGCTGTTTTTAAGGATTGAAATGCTTTTTCAGCCTCTGGGGACCATTTAACCATAACAGACTCTTTCCCTTTTGTCAGGTTGGTGAGGGGCACAGCCTGAGAAGCAAAATGGGAAATGAATTGTCGATAATAGCCAGCGATTCCCAGAAAGGCTCGTACCTGTTTCTTGCTGTTGGGACGTGGCCAACTCTGTATGGCCTCGACTTTATTGACTTGGGGTTTTATCACCCCCCTCCCAATAGTGTACCCAAGATATTTGGCCTCCTCCTGTCCAATGGTACATTTCTTTGGATTGGCCGTAAACCCAGCTTCCCGGATAGTCTAGGACTGCTTGTACTTTTGGCAAATGTGAGACCCAGTCTGTGCTATGGATAATCACATCATCCAGGTAAGCTGCAGCATATTTCTGATGGGGCCTCAGAATCTTATCCATTTTCCGCTGGAATGTTGCCGGTGCATTCTGTAACCCAAACGGCATTCTCTTATATTGGAATGCCCCATCTGGGGTTACAAACGCAGTTTTCTCCTTGGCCGACTCGGCCAGGGGAATTTGCCAATACCCTTTGGTGAGATCAAGAGTTGTCATATATCGGGCTGTTCCCAGCCGGTCAATCAACTCATCTATACGCGGCATGGGGTAGGTGTCAAATTTTGTAACTTTATTTAATTGTCGAAAATCGTTACAAAACCGCCAGCTCCCATCAGGTTTGGGCACTAGTACGATAGGAGTGGACCAGTCACTCTGGGACTCCTCTATCACACCCAATTCCAGCATCCTTTGAACCTCCCCACGTATTGCCTCCCGTCGGGCCTCTGGTATTCTATAAGGTTTTAGTTTTACCCTTTCTCCTGGCGGGGTGATAATGTCATGCTCTACGCCAGATGTTTGTCCCGGAAGCTCAGAGAAAATCTCTTTGTTACGAAGTATAAACTCTTTAACCTTCTGTTGTTGGGGTTTCGATAAGGTGTCTGCTATTCCAACCTCAGGTACTAAGCAATCAGGCTGTATTTGTGACAAAGTCTCTGCGACTAGGGATTCCCTATCCCTCCAGGCTTTCAGCAGATTGACGTGATAGATCTGCTCCGGCTTTTGCCTTCCTGGCTGTCTAACCCTGTAGTTCACCTCACTAATTTTTTCAATTACTTCATATGGACCTTGCCATTTGGCCAGAAATTTGCTTTCAACCGTAGGGACTAGCACCAAGACCCTATCCCCCGGGGAAAAAGTACGGGCCTTGGCCCCACGGTTGTACACTCTCTGCTGTGCTAACTGCGCTTGGGTTAAATGTTCCTTTACAATTGGCATTACCTGTGCAATTCTATCTTGCATCAGGGCGACATGCTCAATCACACTCCTGTGAGGAGAACTCTCATTTTCCCAAGTTTCCTTGGCGATATCCAGCAGCCCTCTTGGGTGTCTCCCATAGAGCAACTCGAAGGGTGAGAAACCCGTAGAGGATTGGGGTACCTCCCTAATGGCAAACATCAGATAGGGTATTAGACAGTCCCAATTCTTTCCATCTCTATCCACCACCTTCTTTAACATTTGTTTTAGGGTTTTGTTGAATCTTTCAACCAACCCATCTGTTTGGGGGTGATACACAGATGTACGCAATTGCGTCACTTTGTACAACTTGCATAGCTCTTTCATAACCTGGGACATAAAGGGTGTACCTTGGTCCGTAAGCAGTTTCTTACAAATACCCACGCGGCTAAAAACAAGAGATAGCTCTTTGGCTATGGTTTTGGCCGAGGTATTTCGAAGAGGAATTGCTTCCGGATAACGGGTGGCATAGTCCAATATAACCAAAATGTACTGATGCCCCCTGGCGGACTTCATTATCGGACCTACCAAATCCATTGCGATCCTTTCAAAGGGGACATCAATGATAGGAAGAGGTACCAGCGGGTTACGGAAATGTGGCATAGGTGCTGACTTCTGACACACAGGGCAGGAGGAACAATAATTTTCTATTTCCTTCATGACCCCAGGCCAATATAATCTCTGCAATATCCTCTCTCTGGTTTTCTCTGTCCCCAGATGACCTCCCAGAATGTGCCCATGGGCCAATTCTAACACCAACTTCCTGTAAGGTTTGGGCACTACAAGTTGCTCAATGGTTTCTTCTGCCCTTTGAGCCACTCGATACAGCAGGTCCCTTTCCATAATGAAGTACGGGTAAGTGCAAGTCTTATCTGGGTTCACTAACTCGCCATCTATTTTCACCACATTTTCCCGTGCCTTTATTAGGGTGGGGTCTTTTAACTGTTCTGTGGCAAAATTTTCCCTGTGAACCTCAAGATCCGAAAACTCCACAGACGGCATGTTTTCATCTGAGGATGTTGGCTCCTCCCCAGTTTCTCGAGTTTCCCCCGCCAATACCGACAAGGGAAATTCAGGAGAGTCCTCACCACTCCCAGAGGAATTCTGGCCATCTTCCTGGTCTATAGGGGCACCAGTGGGGGGCTCTGGACAATCCCAGAGTTCCCAGAACTTTGGAAAATCCCTTCCCACAATAGCATCATGTGGTAAGTGAGACACTAACCCCACCTGATGAGAGAGGTTACCTTTGGGGGTCTCAAAAAACACCGAAGTTACAGGATACTCTCGGGTGTCCCCATGCACACAAATAACAGCCACCCTGTTCTTCCCAGAGACCTCTGTAGTAACTAATTCAGCTTTTATCAATGTTACCAGGCTACCTGAATCCAGCAACACATCAACATTTCTACCATTAATAGACATTTTACATAAATGTTTCTCAGGTCCCCGAATGGCAGTGCATGCAACTGTCGCAAACAGCGACTGACGTCTCTCCCTTATAAAGTCACATTGCATAGGCTCATCCACAACGGGGCAATTGGCTGCAATATGTCCCTCTTGCCGGCAGCGGTAGCAAATAATCTTTTTCGCTGCCTCTTGCAGCATGGGCTTCCTGGGCTGCTCCCGCCAGACCTTAGGTAGAACTCCCACCCTCTCACTCTCTCCACCCTCACCCCTTGGAGTCATCTTACCCGCCACTGGGGATGATCTGGTCTTAGGGTAGAAAGTCCGTGAGTCCCTGGAAGAGGTGGTCAGGTTCTCTGTAGCCAAGTACCTCTCAACCAGATCCACAAGTTTATTTATTCATTTTCTGGGTCTCCATGGCTTACCCATTTTTGGATGGCAGTAGGAAGAGCCCTCAGGAAACGATCCATGACAACACGTTCCACAATGTTTGGTGTGGTCAAAGTCTCTGGCTGCAGCCACTTCCTGCTCAGGTGAATGAGATCATACATTTGAGACCTGGGAGGTTTTCCAACCTGAAAAGTCCAATTATGCACACGCAGAGCCCGGACAGCCAGGGTGACACCCAGCCGTGCCAATATTTCTGTTTTTAGCACCACATAGTCTTTTGCTTGGTCAGGCTCTAGGTCATAATAAGCTTTCTGCGATTCCCCAGTTAACAGAGGGGCCACCAGTCCAGCCCATTGCTCCTTAGGCCACTTTTCCCTTTCAGCAGTCCTTTCAAATGTGGTCAAAAACACCTCCGGATCATCCTCTCCAGTCATTTTTGTCAGTAAACGGCTCACACCAAAGGATGCGGTATTATTAGTATTATTATTAGTAACCACTTGCTTCATTGGTCTGCGGACGTTGCTGTATTAATGTCTCTATTTTCTGTTGAAAATTCTGCTCTTGCTTCTGCAACAGGTCTATGAAGCGGGCTTCAGATTGCTGCTGGGCTTGTTGCTGAGCTTCCAGACTCTGCTGCAAAGTTGCATTTGTCTGCTGCTGGGCTGCAAGGCTCCTTTGTAAACTCGCATTTGTTTGCTGCTGATTGGCATTTGCTAGAGCCAGCTGTCTCAGTATCTCTTCCATGCTGGCCTTAAAAAAATAAAAAAAAACTGCCAAAATTCTCCACCAACTGTGAGGGGTTAGCTCGGCAGCGGGTGTGTGTGACCCCCTGGATGGGTTCACAACACAAAATCAGGCACAGCAGACAGCGTTGTAAGTGAAAAAAACAAAAGGTGTGGTTTATTCATGCTACATGCAGTAAAAAATATAACAGCCAAAACAAAAGAAAAACATGAAAATAAATCCTGGTCAGCTTGACCTCTAATTACACACTTAGATTCCCTGTCTAACAACTGAGTGCAGCCTTGTGCTGCACCAATCCCTGTCTCTGTTGTTGACGTTTGCCACACAGGCGTTAACTCACCGCACAGAACAGATATCACACTCCCCAGTCTATACACACAAAACTGGTTCCAGGATGGAGCATCTCCCTAAGCATGCTGGGGTTTTTTGTAGAGGTCTTAATGAGCCCACTTACTTCAGCTGGGCTCATTAACTCTTCCCCTCTAATTGTAAAAGTCTGCATAAAGCCTGAATCTAGGGCACACATATTTCCCATCCTGGATACAACCAGGTGACTTTACCTGCGTGCTGCCACATACCCCCCCCCCCCCTCTTGTTTCAACCTTGGGGTTGTAACACAAGCAGTCAGACACACATGTATCCGAGACAAAGCATCCACATTCCCCATTTTAACACCAGGGCGATGCTTAACTGTAAAGTTAAATTCTTGTAGGGCCAGGGACCACCTATTTACCCTTCTATTGGTCTCCTTGTTCTGAGCCATCCACTTTAAAGGAGCGTGATCAGTCACCAGGTCAAAGTGCCTACCTAGCTGGGGTTTTTTGTAGAGGTCTTAATGAGCCCACTTACTTCAGCTGGGCTCATTAACTCTTCCCCTCTAATTGTAAAAGTCTGCATAAAGCCTGAATCTAGGGCACACATATTTCCCATCCTGGATACAACCAGGTGACTTTACCTGTGTGCTGCCACTATATATATATATATATATATATATATATATACACTGTATATACAGTGGTGTGAAAAAGTGTTTGCCCCTTCCTCATTTCCTGTTCCTTTGCATGTTTGTCACACTTAAGTGTTTCGGAACATCAAACCAATTTAAACAATAGTCAAGGACAACACAAGTAAACACAAAATGCAATTTGTAAATGAAGGTGTTTATTATTAAAGGTGAAAAAAAATCCAAACCATCATGGCCCTGTGTGAAAAAGTGATTGCCCCCTAAACCTAATAACTGGTTGGGCCACCCTTAGCAGCAACAACTGCAACCAAGCGTTTGCGATAATATGCAATGAGGCTTTTACAGCATCCTGGAGGAATTTTGGCCCACTCATCTTTGCAGAATTGTCCTAATTCAGTTACATTAGAGGGTTTTCGAGCGTGAACGGCCTTTTTAAGGTCATACCACAACATCTCAATAGGATTCAGGTCAGGACTTTGGCTAGGCTACTCCAAAGTCTTCATTTTGTTTTTCTTCAGCCATTCGGTGGTGGACTTGCTGGTGTGTTTAGGATCATTGTCCTGCTGCAGAACCCAAGTTCGTTTCAGCTTGAGTACACAAACAGATGGTCGGACATTCTCCTTCAGGATCTCTTGGTAGACAGCAGAATTCATAGTTCCTTTTATCACGGCAAGTCTTCCAGGTCCTGAAGCAGCAAAACAGCCCCAGACCATCACACTACCACCACAATATTTTACTGTTGGTATAATGTTCTTTTTATGAAATGCAGTGTTCCTTCTATGCCAGATATACTTGGACACACACCTTCCAAAGAGTTCCACTTTTGTCTCATCGGTCCACAGAATGTTGTCCCAAAAGTCTTGGGGATCATCAAGATGTGTTGTGGAGAAATTGAGACGAGCTTTGATGTTCTTTTTGCTCAGCAGTGGTTTTCTCCTTGGAACTCTGCCATGCAGGCCATTTTTGCCCAGTCTTTTCCTGATGGTGGAGGCATGAACGCTGACCTTAACTGAGGCAAGTGAGGCCTGCAGTTCCTTGGACGTTGTTGTGGGGTCTTTTGTGACCTCTTGGATGAGTCGTCGCTGCGCTCTTGGGGTAATTTTGGGCGGCCGGCCACTCCTGGGAAGGTTCACCACTGTTCCATGTCTTCGCCATTTGTGGATAATGGCTCTCACTGTGGTTCGCTGGATTCCCAAAGCTTTGGAAATGGCTTTATAACCCTTTCCAGACTGATAGATCTCAATTACTTTCTTTCTCAATTGTTCCTGAATTTCTTTGGGTCTCAGCATGATGTGTAGCTTTTAAGGATCTTCTGGTGGACCTTACTGTGTCAAGCAGCTCCTATTTAAGTGATGCCTTGATTGTGAACAGGTGTGGCAATAATCAGGCCTGGGTGTGGCTAGAGAAATTGAACTCAGGTGTGGACAACCACAGTTATAGTATGTTTTAACAAGGGGGGCAATCACTTTTTCACACAGGGCCATGATGGTTTGGATTTTTTTCACCTTTAATAATAAACACCTTCATTTACAAATTGCATTTTGTGTTTACTTGTGTTGTCCTTGACTATTGTTTAAATTGGTTTGATGTTCCGAAACACTTAAGCGTGACAAACATGCAAAGGAACAGGAAATGAGGAAGGGGGCAAACACTTTTTCACACCACTGTACATATATATATATATATATATATATATATATATATATATATATATATATACATATACACACATATATATATATATATATATTCACATCAGTTCCTGCCCTCAAGGAGCTTACACTGTAAGGTTTCTAATTCACATTCATACATACACATACTAGGGATAATTTAGACAGGAGCCAATTAACCACCTTGCACCCGCCCTATAGCCGAATGACGGCCGTAGAGCAGGCGCGTTAGTCCGGGAGGCCGTCCCTGGACATCCTAATGTTTACTTCTGCAATGCGCGCCGCGTCATCGGTGCCATGTATTAGTGTCATCTGTCATCAGTGGCATGTATTAGTGCCACGTATTAGTGCCATCTGTCTTCAGTGCCACGTAGTAGTGCCACGTGTCTTCAGTGCCACGTATTAGTGCCACGTGTCATCAGTGCCACGTATAAGTGCCACGTGTCATCAGTGCCACATATTAGTGCCATCTGTCATCAGTGCCACGTGTCATCAGTGCCATGTATAAGTGTCATCATTGCCACGTATCAGTGCCATCTGTCATCAGTGTCACGTGTCATTGTCCTGGTGCTTCAAAAGTGTAATAAATAGTCAACAAGTTAGATGTGTAATTTATGTTCCTAGAACACATGATGGCGCTACCTGCATGTTGGGCCTCTCTATGTGGCCAGGCTGTGAAAAAGTCCCACACATGTGGTATTGTAATACTCAGGAGGAGTAGCAGAATTTTTTTCGGGTGTCATTTGTGGTATACGCATGCCACGTGAGAGAAATAACCTATTACAATGACAATTTTGTGGAGAAAAAAAAATGAAAAATCTTAATTTTGCAAAGAATTGTGGGAAAAAAATGACAACATCAAAAAGCTCACTATGCCTCTTACTAAATACCTTGGAATGTCTACTTTCCAAAAAGGGGTCATTTGGGGGGCATTTGTACTTTTCTGACTTGTTCGGGTCACAAGAAGCGAGATAGGCCACCAGTACATCAGATGTGATCAATTTTGTGCGATTCACACCACAGCTTGTAGACTCTCTAACTTTCACAAAGACCAAAAAATATCCACTAATTTGGGTTATTTTTACCAAAGATATGTAGCAGTATAAATTGTGGCCAAAATTTATGAAGAAAAATTAATAATTTGCATAATTCTGTCACAGAAACAAAGAAATATGCGTTTTTTTTTCAAAATGTTCGGTCTTTTTTCATTTATAGCGCAAAAAATAAAAACCCCAGAGGTGATCATATACCACCAAAAGAAAGCTCTATTTGTGAGAAAAAAAGGACAAAAAATTCATTTGGGTACAGTGTTGCATGACTGAGTAATTGTCATTCAAAATGTGAGAGCACCGAAAGCTGAAAATTGTTCTGGGCAGGAAGGGTGTTTAAGTGCCCAGTAAGCAAGTGGTTAAGTTATAAGTATGTCTCTGGAGTGTGGGAGGAAACCGTAGAACCCCATGCAGGCACAGGGAGAACATGCAAACTCCATGCAGGAAGCGCTGTGGTTGGGATTTGAACCAACGACCCTAGTGCTACAATGCTGTAGTTCTAACTACTTAGCTCCTGTGATGCCCATAATAATTATTATTATTTTTTGATTACAAATTTTTGAGCTTTAAGCACTTAAGGACCGCCTCACGCCGATATGCGTCGCCAGAATGGCACGGCGACCCGGTCCTGAGCTCCATGACCGTGGCCGCGGGACCTGCGGACCCGATCGCCGCCGGTGTCACGCAATCGGGTCACAGAGCTGAAGAACAGGGAGAGGTAAGTGTAAACAAACCTCTCCCTGTGCTTCCTAGTGAGCCTGTCACTGATTGTCTGTTCCCTGTCGTAGAGAAAGATGATCAGTGATGTCACAAGCCAAGCCACGCCCCCTACAGTAAAAAAAACACACACACTCATACTTAACCCCTACACTGCCCCCTAGTGGTTAACCCCATTCACTGCCAGTGACATTTTTACAGTAATGAGTGCATTTTTAATCGCACTGATCGCTGGATTAATGCCAATGGTCCCAAAAATGTGTCAAAATTGTCCGACGTGTCTGCCATATTGTTGCAGTCACAATAAAAGCGCTGATCGCTGCCATTACTAGTAAAAAAAAATTATTAATAAAAATGCCATAAAACTATCCCCTATTTTGTAGACGCTATGACTTTTGTTCAAACCTATCAATAAACATTTATTGCGATTTTTTTTTTTTTTTTTTTTTTACCAAAATTATGTAGAAGAATAGATATTTGCCTAAACTGAGGAAAAAAATATAAAAAAATATAAACGACTCCGAACGCGTGGATACAGTCATGCATCCTTAAAAAAGATCTTACAATAAAGTAAAGGAAAAAGATAGAACTGCCCTTCTCTTTTCCAACAAAACGTCAAATACTGTAGATACAGTTCGCATCGTCACTCAATATTCAAATCAACACAAAAACTTTCGGGCCATTGTTAAAAAATTTTGGCCTCTACTACAGGCTGATCCCACTATACAGCAATATATAAGTGACTCTCCAGCAATTACCTTTAAGAGATCTCGATCTCTCAAGGATCGCCTAGTTAGAAGCCATTTTATTGACAGTTTATCATCTCCCAGACCAACACAACTAGGCACATATTCATGTGGCAACTGTGAAATGTGCCCATATATCAATAATTCAGGGAAGGTTAAACTGCCGAATGGCAGCTGGTTTTTCCCTAAATTTTATGTCACGTGTTCCACCCCAGGCATTGTATATTTAGCGCAATGCCGCTGCGGAGGCTTCTATATTGGTAAGACTAAACGAGTTTTTTCAATACATATCAAAGATCATATTAAACCCATTTTAAATAAAAAAAAAGTTTCGGCCATTAGTAGACATATTGGAATCCATTACTCTTTTGATCCAAATTGGATCCGTTTCTCTGCTTTGGCACATATACCTTTGAATTCACGGGGTGGCTCTGTAGATAAATTTCTTCTGCAGACTGAAGCCAAGTGGATTTTTACCCTGAAGGCTACTCAGCACCCTGGATTCAATGAAAATATTAGCTACAGATCATTCCTATAATTATATCAGGGCACTTATTTTTCTGACCTAATAACCTCTATATTTTCCATTGCTTTTTCTGTTGATGGTTGTCTGGGATGCTGTTTTGGGAGGGGGGGGGGGGATGTTGTTGGAGCTGGATTTCCTCTTTTTCCTTTTTTTTTTTTTTTCCAAACATCTATGTTAACACTTTATTAATTTCCAAACTTAATAATATGTTTATACAGGTTGAACTGAAATACATCTTTATATAATTAAACCTGTCTATATTGATTAGATTTTATTACAATGTATGTATATCGGTCCTAATATGTATGATCAATGGTTTCAGATCGCGGGTTTTCCTGTCCTGGGATCCCTGCAGATGTCCGTGATCTTAAGTTTATAATGCGGCGTCCCATAGCTTGCTTTCATCGCTTTTTGGGAATTCATTCTCAATTACACTGCACCTGTACCGTTCGGGCTAGACCTTGATCCCCTGGCCACATCTGTTTGGAGGGCATACGGACACCCAGGGTGCTCTCGATATCTATATCTCGGGGGTGCCCGTCATGGTCTAGGCTTCGCATGTAATCCCATATTTGGGACTTGTTCACCTGCCACCCCGGCCTCTCTACATTCGTCTCGGCTCTCCGCTATAGCGGAGATCCGACACGATTACTCCGCCGCTGTCAGCTGACGTCAGCCAATCTTGGGCGGTCTATAATCTTCGTTAGCCCAGCGGTATTATGGGTATTGTAGTTACTGGCTCGGCGCGGTGAAGTCGGCGCATGCGCGGTGCTTGTCCCATAGTGTCCGCATCGAGCCGGTGACGTCAGACGCCGGCTCGATGGATGGGGGACATATAAGCAGCGCAACACTTTCTCCTGCTAGTATGCTTGATCATACCATCGGCTGCATGACTGACCTCTTTTTTTTCTCTCCAGCTTTTAGGTAATTGACACTTTGTATCTCTGCATTTATACTTACATTTCATTCATTCTTCAAACCCATTTGACTCGATCTTAATTTTATGTTTGTCCCTAGGAAAAGAAATCATTCTTGGGCAGTGTAGCCCTGTTTTCTTCAGCCGTATCAGGCTGTTTGTTTCTCTGGCCATAACTCGCTCCTATAACTTGCTTAGCGGGCTTGATAGGGAGAACCGGCATAACATTTCTCCGTATATTCACCATTAAAGGTATAAGGCAATTATTCTATATTATATTATGCATACCTCTTTGCTCTTTAGTACATTATAGATTTATGTTAAATCTTTATTTATAGTTAATTTTCCCAGTAAATTCATATACAAAGCTTTTTGCTCAAGAGTATCGCTTTATATGATATAAATTAAGATTTTGAGGCGCCAGTCCCCCTTTTTCCTCATAAAAATGAGGTTATTGTCTTAATTACCTAAGTATAGCTCTTATGCTAGTAAATCTATTTTTTTAATTACTCATAGTGTATTTTGTCTATCCATTTCAGTGCTGACTTACCCCCATCTGTGTCCTCCGAGAGGCCGAGGGGGCCTTGTGTTTGGCCTGTATGGTGCAGTTTGTTCCATCTGTTGGTGGATCCCGAGTACTTATGTCTTGGGTGGTTGTGGGTAAGCACCGCATTTAACTGATCTACATATTTACGTAATCGATATATACATACATATTTCTCTATTTGTTGGAATTGTATAAAATATATATTTTTTAATATGCATTGTATTCTGTTTAGTCTAAACATTTCTTTTTTTTTTCTTTTTCAATATGAAATCTGTTGTTAGTTGCACGTTTCCCCTGAAGAAGCTCAGTGCGAAACATGTTGGGTACAAGTGCAATTATTCTATCAACATCTACCATTGGGATTCCTCCAGTCAATCAATTACGTGCATACAACTGTTTGTATAATTTCTGTGTATCATTCTAATATTTTTTAATGTATATTAATAAATTAATATGAATTTTTAATTTATTGTACGTATCATATTGTTATAATGTGTACCATTTAAAAATCCTCCCTGCCCTATTTCTTATCTCTTTACATATGTTTTTTATATATTTTTGGGGGAAATTTATTGTAGCAAAAAGTAAAAAATATTGAATTTTTTCCAAAATTGTCTCTCTATTTTTGTTTATAGCGCAAAAAATAAAAACCACAGAGGTGATCAAATACCACCAAAAGAAAGCTCTATTTGTGGGAAAAAAAGGACACCAATTTTGTTTGGGAGCCACGTTGCGTGACTGCGCAATTGTCAGCTAAAAATCACAAAAAGGGGCCTGGTCCTTTAGCTGGAAAATGGTCCCGGGCTTAAGTGGTTAACTTGATGCCGTTACTCTTTTTGTATTGGACCTAGGTGATGCAATTTTTCTGCCATATAATTTGAGTCCCGTTCCCCTAACAAATTTCACCCCCTCTCAACTTTTCTCCCTTGTAGAAACTTGCTCTCCATATCGCATATTCTTTGTTGTTCCCCCATCCCCCTAGATCTTAGTTTAAAAGCTTTTCCAGCCATGTAAACATTTCTATATCAACAAAGCTGTACCTTCCTTATTCAGCTGCAGTTACCATATTTATCGGCGCATTTTTAAATAGGGAACTTTGACGCAAAAAAAAAGGTCAGTGCCCATCTGCAGCCTCACCATTGCCATCAATGCAGCCTGATCAAGTGCCATCATTGCAGCCTCCTCAGTCCACATCAATGCAGCCTCACAAGTCCACATTAATACAGCCTCACAAGTGCCATCAATGCAGCAGCCTCACGATTGCCATAAATGGAGCAGCTTCACGATTGCCATCAATGCAGCAGCCTCACGATTGGCATCAATACAGCAGCCTCACCATTGCCATCAATGCAGCAGCATCACCATTGCCTTCAATGCAGAAGCCTCACCATTGCCTTCAGTGCAGCAGCCTCACCATTGCCTTCAAAGCAGCAGCCTCACCATTGCCTTCAATGCAACCGTGAGAATCTCCTATGATAGACAGAACAGTGGTCCAATGGTGGCCCAAGAGACAGGACTTCCTATTACAGAGGCCACCAAGTAAACAGGAGATTCTCACTATATGTAATCTGATGGCGCTCACCCCACCCCCCCCCCCATCCCCTCCGAGGCAGCTAAAGTTGAAGTATTGGCGTATAACACACACGCACTATTTGCACCCGATTTTCAGGGCGAAAAATTGCATGTTATACACCAGTAAATACAGCAGTTATTGAGCACTGTTATTTAAGCTGTGAAAGCTCCTCCACCCTCAGCATAAACTGCAGCTAAGGGCTGATGTGCTGTGTGTGAAAGCAACAGTTTTTGAATGCCATCCCAATACTCCCTCTACCTTGTCACTACTACAGCTTTGCCAACAGTAACACTCGTGCGCGTTGCTGATTGCAGAACTGTAGTAACTACTCCACAGGTGGGGGTGTCAAACAGCTATTCATGGACACACACAGCATATCAGTCATTAGCTGCGGCCTTCAACTAGCAAGGAGTTTTCTGATGCAGATGCAAGAATCTTGACAACTAAAATAACAGGCTTTAAAAATGAAATTTTTAAAGCATCATATCTTTAATTATTAGAATTTTGTAGAAACTAAAATTAAGTTTTAAGTCAGGAGATTTTATCATAATATTCTACCTTTCAAAAGATTAGGAATGTTCTCATTCAGAAGATCCACCACGCAAATAACAAAGTACAGGGATTTCACCATCTTGCTGAAAGTAAAGTTTAGAATATGTATGTTTTATCCACTTCAGCCCCAGAAGATGTGGCTGCTGAATGACCGGGCAATTTTTTGCAATTCGACACTGCATCGCTGTAACTGATAATTATGCAGTAGTGCGACATTGCACCCAAACAAAACCAACGTCCTTTTTTTCCCACAAATAGAGACTTCTTTTGGTGGTATTTAATCACCTCTGTGTTTTTTTTTCATTTCTTTTGCTGTAAACAAAAAAAGAATGGCAATTTTTAAAATGCATTATTTTGTACTTGGTGCTATATTAAATAACCCCTTTTTTTAAAAAGCAAAAAATTGGGTAATCAAGGGGTTAACTGTGTTTCCTGGGTGTGTTTCTAACTGTAGAGGGAGGGGACTGACCTAGAGGAAGTGACAGATCATAGTTCTTAGCTAATAGGAACTCACAATCTGTCACGCCTCTCCTCACAGAGAAGGGATTTGTTTACACACACTCTTCCCTGTTCTGCCTCTTGTGCCGGCGATTGCTCATGGCCGGGGGTCATTGCGACCAACGGCCACGAGCATCGGCGCCCTCGTTGTGCAGTGGGTGCGTGCGCGTGCCTGCTATCCTGATCCCGCAAGCTGACGCATAGCTATGACGGCTCCCAGGATCGTGCCGACCTGCCACATTAAAATGATGGCGGCTGGTCTGCCAACCATTTCAATGGCTGTTCACATCAGTCATTGTCAATTGACTTTTGCCTCTCTCTGTATACCTGGCCTAGCTGATCCTTGTTTTCAATGATGTACATCAGATGGAAACTGCCAACCCCCCTTTGTTATTACATCTGCTACATCCATGTATATTCCAATCTTCAACTACAACACCTACAAAAAAACAAATAAAGCTGTCTAATTGAGCACTATCTTTCGTATAATGCTTTCATTGCAACATATTTATATGCATGAATGTAAAGAAGGGCTGCTGGATATCATGCTGACGTAAACACTACTAATAGAATATGCCTTTGTAGGCAGCATGAGTTTTTTTTTTTTTCTTATCAAAAGATTTTTATTGAAAGAAAATGATTCATATAACATATAACAATTAAATGTGCACATCATATTTGGTATACAACTTGTCATGGTTACAAGAATAGGCATAAACATGGAACATAACAAGCTCCTTTGTGGGTCACGGCCACCTTTCTAGACATCTCAATCACAGTGTATCTATAAGTGGCTTACTATTCCCAACTGTCTGTGCCCAACTCCTGAAGCTATTTTTGTTCTTGCACATTCTATTAAGTGTGAAAAGAATAGAATAGAAACATAAAATAGTAGAGGATGAGAATAGGAAAGGGAAGATGATTTCAGAGTGTCGCTTTAGAATGATATAATGCCTAATCCAAGCTGAGTGGTGCCCTAAGTTTTCCAACCCCGGGGAATGTTACTTGAATAGTCATTAATGGTTGATCAAGTAAAGTTTAGAATATGTATGTTTTATCCACTTCAGCCCCGGAAGATGTGGCTGCTGAATGACCAGGCAATTTTTTGCAATTCAACACTGCGTCACTTTAACTGACAATTGCGTGGTTGTGCGACGTTGCACCCAAACAAAACTGACGTCCTTTTTTTCCCCACAAATAGAGACTTCTTTCGGGGGTATTTGATAGCCTCTGTGGTTTTTATTTTTTGTGCTGTAAACAAAAAAAGAGTGACAATTTTGAAAAAAAATCAATATTTTGTACTTTGTGCTAAAATAAATGTCCTCTTTTTTTAAAAGCAATTTTTTTCTCAGTTTAGGCTGATATGTATTCTTCTACATATTTTTGGTAAAAAAACAAAATCGCAATAAGTGTATATGTATTGGTTTGCGCAAAAGTTATAGTGTCTACAAAATAGTGGATAGATTTATAACATTTTTATTATTATTATTTTCTTTTACTAGTAATGGTGGCGATCTGCAATTTTTATCGGGACTGCAATATTATGATGGACACATTGGACACTTGTAATTGGCATTTATACAGAGATCGGTGCTATAAAAATGCACTAATTACTGTAAAAATGTCACTGGCAGGGAAGGGATTAACATTAGGGGGCAATCAAGGGGTTAACTGTGTTCCCTGGGTGTGTTTATAACTGTAGGGGGAGGGAACTGACCTAGAGGAAGTGACGGATCATGGTTCTTAGCTAATAGGAACTCACGATCTGTCACGCCTTTCTTCACAGAACAGGGATTTGTTTATACACACTCTTCCCTGTTCTGCCTCTCGTGCCCGCGGTTGCTCATAGCCGGTGGTCATTGCGACCATTGGCCACGAGCATTGGTGCCCTCACTGTGCAGCGGGTGCGTGCGCGTGCCTGCTATCCAGATCCTGCAATCTGACGCATAGCTACGACGGCTCACAGGATTGTGCCGACCCACCACAGTAAAATGATGGCGGCTGGTCTGCCAACCATTTCAATGGCTGTTCACATCAGTCATTGTCAACTGACTTTTGCCTCTCTCTGTATACCTGGCCTAGCTGATTCTTGTTTTCAATGATGTACATCAGATGGAACCTGCCAACCCCCCTTTGTTATTACATCTGCTACATCCATGTATATTCCAACTTCAACTACAACACCTACAAAAAAAACAAATAAAGCTGTCTAATTGAGCACTATCTTTCGTATAATGCTTTCATTGAAACATATTTATATGCATGAATGTAAGGAAGGGTTCCTGGATATTATGCTGTCCTAGACACACCTGCATGATGGTACCATTTGGTGAAAGCTTCTCCCCTTGTGTTATGTAATTATTTTAGTAAAAAATACTACTAATAGTATATGCCTTTGTAGGCAGCATGAACTTTTTTTTTCCATCAAAAGATTTTTATTGAAAGAAAATTATTTATATAACATATAAAAATTAAATGTGCACATCTTATTTGGTATACAACTTGTCATGGTTACAAGAATAGGCATAAACATGGAACATACCAAGCTCCTTTGTGGGTCACAGCCACCTTTCTAGACATCTCAATCACAGCGTATCTATAAGTGGCTTACTATTCCCAACTGTCTGTACCCAACTCCTGAAGCTATTTTTGTTCTTGCACATTCTATGAAGTGTGAAAAGAATAGTATAGAAACATAAAAGAGTAGAGGATGAGAATAGGAAAGGGAAGATGATTTCAGAGTGTTGTTTCAGAATGGTATAATGCCTAATCCAAGTTGAGTGGTGCCCTAAGTTTTCCAACCCTGGGGAATGTTACTTCAATAGTCATTAATGGTTACTCGCGAGAGTGTCTGAAGGCGAACCACGGAGACCAAGTTGCATGATAGCGTTCGACTTTTTCCTCTGATTGGGCTTGCATATCTTCCATTTCACAGATGTATGCAATTTTTTGCAACCAGTCTTTCAGGGTGGGAGCCATTGTTGATTTCCACAACAATGCAATAAGAGACTTGGCTGTGTTTAGAAAGTGACTGATGAGCGAATTTTTGTATTTCCTAGAGGAAAAGTTTGAAATGTGTAGCAGACAGCAGGCCACATCTAGCTTAAGCTTGGTCTCCGTGATTCTATGCGTCAGCTCTATAACTCTATCCCAGAATGGGCTGATTCGATCACAGTGCCACCAAATATGTATCAAGGTTCCTTTTTCCTTGCTACACCTCCAAGAGGTATCTGGTGCCTGTGGGTACCACTTGTGTATTTTGTCTGGGGTTGCATACCGTGGGTCAAGACTTTATATGCTGTTTCCTGCATTCTAGTGCTTAAGGAGCACTTATGTGCCATAGTGCAAGCCTGTTTCCACTGAGTGTCTGTGACTGCCATTTCTAAGTTGTCTGACCATCTCTCTCTGAGCCTATTAGTGTCTGGGTCTGTCAGATTTCAGCCATTTGTAGGTGGTTGAGGTGGTTTTCAGGACCTGCTCCCCTTTTAGGCACACCGCCTCCACTTCCGTAAGCTCCCTGGTGAAGTGTCTTTTATGAGTGGCCCTGTTGACATAACTTCTGACTTGAAGGTAAGTCCCTAGTGGCAAGGTAGGTAAGTTGTTATCTTCCCTGAGGTTGGTCAAATCTTTTACCATCTTGTTATGAAAGCACTGACAAGCTAGGAGTGGCTGTTTTTTGTCTTGTGTGCATAGGAAGTGGTTTCCCACTCCCGGTAGGAAATCCGGGTTACTTTGCTGGGGAGTAAGAGGGCCCAGGGGGAGGATAATTAGGGTTTTTTTTAAAAGTTGGTTGAAAATTCCCAGTGTGGTTCCCAGCAAAGGGTGGTTCCTTAACTTTTGAGGGTATTTAGCATGTGGAATCCAAGGAGAGAATCGGGATCGGGTTAGAGTCATTTTCTATTGCTACCCAATCCTTGACTCCCGCATGGCAAGGCCAATCTATTACTCTGACAATATGTGTGGCATAGTAGTACATTCTATAATCTGGGATCTCCATCCCACCCTCTGCTTTGCTTCTCGCTAGTAAGAAAAATTTAATGTGAGGGGGTTTATGAGCCCATATAAATCTCATCTGTATAGCCTGGAGGGATCTGAAGAAGCTTTGTGGTATCCTTATGGGTAGTGTGCGCAGTGTTTGTTCTGGGAGTGAAATGGTCATTGCCTCCGACTTTGTGTAATTTATTTTGAGGTTAGACATGAACCCATATATTGCAAATCCTTTAATAAGGGATGCAAAAATGCTGCTTCGTCAAAAAAAATAGAAGGTCATCCGCAAACGCCGCTACCTTAAATTCCTTCTCCTTAATCTTGAATACTTGTATGGTTTAATTTGCTATGACATGTCTAATGAATGGTTCCAATGATAAAATAAATAATAAAGGTGATAGTGGGCAGCCTTGCCTAGTGCCATTGCGTATGTCTACTTTGTTGGAGAGGGTTCCATTTATTTTAAGTCTGGCTGATGGGTTTAGGTAGAAGGAGGTTATCCACGTCAGCATGCCTGGTCCCAGGCCTATGTGTCTACAGTTTTCAAACATGTAGTCCCATGCTACTCGATCGAAGGCCTTCTCCGCATCGGAGGACAGGAGAAGACCCTCGATCTTTTGCTCATGTTTTTCTTAAATTTTTTGCTTCATAAGCATATTCTTATATCACATCGGTATCAGACATTGTGGACCCTGGAAAATCATAGAATACTCTTGTTTTTTCCAGACAAATATCAGGAAGAGACAATTTTCTAGTATTCAATCCTGACTACTCTCCAACACATAGGGGAAGATTTACTGAAACTGAAGCATGCAGAATCTGGTGAAGCTGTGCTTAGTAGCCAATCAGCTGTTCAGTTAAGCTTTGACAAGTAACATGAAAGCTAATTGGTTTCTATGCAGAGCTGAACCAGATTTTGCATGCTCCAGTTTTAGTAACCCCCCCCCCCCCCCCCATAGTCTGGAATTGTGAATTATGAGAGCTTGCAAGCTCCATTTTTTCATTCAAACATTATCAGAGGTCTCAGAAATCAAGTATTTGTCTCTTTCCCAGCAAAAAGAAGTTGAAAGAATAAGAATCTATTTACATAAAACTTACTTTGCCTACTTGACAAATTTATACTTTCATAATGCTTACTTCCCTGTAACTATTACACTCACTCTTTGAAATCTTCTGATGACAATCCCAATGTAGCTTATAGAAATATGAGATCCAAAAAGATAAGTATATTTTCTTTTATTAGTTTCAAAAGTTGTAATATGTGCATGTACATGTTTACGTTTAAAAGGTAACTCCGCAATATAATCAGAGATTGATAACATGTTTGTAACATAAACGTAAAAGGAACGGAGACATCTAATGAAGATGAGTGCTGTGAATTGTGAGAGATGCTGTGTTGTAGGATTGCACAGGCTGCTAGTGATAAGTGGTGGCTGCCTCCATTTTTATATAGCCCTTGAAAGGCTGGGGAGAAAAACTCCAAGAGCTCCTGAGGCTGTGGAACTTTTCTACTTCTGCAGGGCATATCGCTGGGTTCCTTTGTGGAATAGGTGTAAGAGGCACTGTCTTTTAGCATGTGGAGGTTCCGTGTGGTAAGGCTGTGCCAGGCGGTGGAGCTGATCTTGGTATTCAGGCGGCTATTTAGCAGCGCAGTCGCCACACCCATAGTGATTGTTCACTGCTTATGTGTGACCGAGGAATTATTTAACCCCCCTGGCTGTATTCCCGAGTCTGGCTCGGGGTGAAAATTTTGTACCATTAGCGGTAACCCCGAGCCAGACTCGGGACCGCATCGCTGGATCCAGGAAGAGTTTACATACCTTATCCCCTGGATCCAGCGATGTCCCCCCCCCCCCGCTGTATGAGCGGCTCGTCCTCCGCTCGATCTATCACATCGCCAGGCTCCATTCCCTGCAAGCGTTGCGACGCATGGGGACGGAGAACAGCGCCAAATTCAAAAAGTAAAACACACAGTATACATACAGTATAATGTAATCTTACAGATTACATTGCTGTATGTACTAGAAAAAATGGACGGTAACACCCCTATGCAGGGTCAGAGGGCGCTGATCACCCCTGGTATGTTGAAAACAAAAAACGAAAGTATCCCCAAAGTGGGGTTTTTTAACAGCGTAAATTACCTGTGGAGGCTAGTTTATGTATATATGGAAATAAATACTGACATGTGGCAAAAAACTAATAATACAAATGTTTATTAGTAAAAAAGAGGATTGAACAGGTGACACAGTAGTCAGGGACTGAGCTCCACTATGTGAATAAAAATATATGATATTACATGGATAGACAGAATACAATTATAATGCCTAGACCATAATGCCACTGTAAATACAGTAAAAAATAGATAATGTGGACCCTTTACGCGTTTCGACCCTCTCGGGGGTCTTCTTCAGAAGGTTTTTATCTATTGTAAAAGAAGGAAGACAAACATAAATACATATCCATATATGGTGCACTGTACTTTACTAGAAATAATCTGCTGTGGGCAGAATATACACCAAACATTGCATGGTTACATAATTAACAGTCAGTTGGTATACATTGCATGATAGCTACCTATATCATTCACGTAGGAGATCCTCTTTGAAAGACAGAAATAAGCTCCGCCATTTCTCCCATATCCTTCACAGATGCGCCAAACCTGCATAGTTGAAGTTGGTCGCTATGCTCTACCGAAAAGGGAGAGCAAGGGAACGGAGTTCAAGGGATAAATAACTTACAGGGGATCACATCGCTATTGCTACCTCCAATATAAAATAGTGGAGGAGGGTATAGGTATGGGTAGACAGAAGTCGGGAGGGGGACAACCTACAATAAAAACAAAAGAAAATATAAGGATGTATATATATATGAAAAATCCCTATTCAGGGGCTGTCCCCCCTGTATAGGGGGACAGAAAATATACCTACATATAGTATGTCGGGTATATAGATACAGAGGTAAGCCACACTACTTGAGTGTAGCATACCATACACGATTAGAGTTTAAGCAGATGATAATAAAAGCTAAAGATCATTGTAAGTGCCCAGTAATGAGTCAGCAACGACAGACAACGCCAGATGACAAAGAAGAAAATAAGTGAAATAAAGACACAGCATGTGCAAAATCTAATACCCCAGCGTGACTGGTGGTGAAAGTAAGATGGTGAAAAGTAAAATAAGAATACACCATGTTCTGGTGTCCAAGGTGCCCCAGCGTAACAAAAGTAAGTGTGGAAAAGGTGGTATATATACCTGTGGTTAATATCAAGTAAGTGCACGTTATGTAGCAGAGCCAAAAAGGGGCAATATAATGGAGATAGTAGTTGATTAGAAATAGTGGGCTTTACAATCAAACCCCTCAGATACTTATACTGTCATGGGACAGAAAAGACCTTTCATCTGCAAATAAACAAGAGATAGTATTAAACTCCTGCAAGCAGAGCTATATATAAGCGGTGAGGAGAGTAGTAAAGCATTCAGTAGAGTAATCCAGTGACTTACCCTGCACCTAAAGTCAGTGCTAATGCTATCCTGTAGTAAGCAGAGTGAATTGCCAGTGTGAGGAGGTGGGATATAAATCATGTGTCATTCAATTAGCTGAATCAAATTAGGAACTCCACCTGTCTAGCCATAGCCTCATTTGGTCGCCATATTGGTTGATTAGAAATAATGAACTTTCCAATCAAACCCCTCAGATGCTTATACTGTCATGGGACAGAAAAGACCTTTTATCTGCAAATAAACAAGAGATAGTATTAAGCTCCTGCAAGCAGAGCTATATATAGGCAGTAAGGAGAGTAGTAGAGCATTCAGTAAAATAATCCAGTGACTTGCCCTGCACCTAAAGTCAGTGTTGGTGCTATCCTGTAGTAAGCAGAGTGAATTGCCAGTGTGAAGAGGTGGGATATAAATATCCCATATGTCGTTCAATTAGCTGAATCGAATTAGAAACTCCACCTGTCTAACCATATCCTCATTTGGTCGCCATATAGGCCGACCGGATGTGGTCCCCTCGGCGTTCCGGAAGTGACCTTCCCAACATGGCGGGAAGGTACGCAGTAGCGTCGCACCGGCGTGACGTCGGCACGTCGCGTCGCACGCGTACAAAACGCATGCGCAGTGAGGTGCCGCGTCCGGTACTGTTCCGGAATGCCGCCGACCAGATGCATTGTCCCGGGGGGACGGGTGGCGCCTACCCGCACAAGCCCCGGGACGAACGGGGAGAGGCATGCGTGCACCAATGCCGCTCCCCTCTTCTGGTCGGGAAGTCATACCCAAGCAGTCCGCCCTATGTGCAGCGAAACGAACAAGTATGCTCAAATGGCACCATCTGATGGAGAAAGAGGGGAAATGCACACGAGCTTAACCGTCATAAAGTGTATAGAAAAATATGTGAAAGGACATATTAATATATTTAATAGCAACATGTCAGGAGTAAAAATAAATATAAAAATAGCACAAAAACATTTCATAATGAATATATCATTCACAGGTAAACTGGGTATACATAAGAAAATCATCTACTGGTGAATGTACAGAATATGGCAAGCTGGTTATCGGATGGTGAGGCCATATATACATACTACGTTACTGTATCACATATATGCACATATACTCCCATCAGGTGCAAAGAGGAGCAAATAAGGATAATCAATATAATCATCCTATTAGAAAATTAGTGGAGCACCTATAAAAATGTGAACATTTGCACGTGTGTGGTAAGTTAACTTTATAGGTGCCTTGAGGGGCTATATCTGAGGCCCAAACCAAAATTGTTCCAATTATCGCCTTGGAAGCTATTCGTGTTGACAACAAAAGACAATCGACAATAGCCGAAAAATGCCAAATTCAAATAGTACTAAACCAAGTAGAGCTCATGGCCCAGACCTCTGTATGTTACCGAATGGGGAAGGGTGTTTAACCACCCGGGTTTTAGAAGACTAGAAAAAATGGACGGTAACACCCCTATGCAGGGTCAGAGGGCGCTGATCACCCCTGGTATGTTGAAAACAAAAAACGAAAGTATCCCCAAAGTGGGGTTTTTTAACAGCGTAAATTACCTGTGGAGGCTAGTTTATGTATATATGGAAATAAATACTGACATGTGGCAAAAAACTAATAATACAAATGTTTATTAGTAAAAAAGAGGATTGAACAGGTGACACAGTAGTCAGGGACTGAGCTCCACTATGTGAATAAAAATATATGATATTACATGGATAGACAGAATACAATTATAATGCCTAGACCATAATGCCACTGTAAATACAGTAAAAAATAGATAATGTGGACCCTTTACGCGTTTCGACCCTCTCGGGGGTCTTCTTCAGAAGGTTTTTATCTATTGTAAAAGAAGGAAGACAAACATAAATACATATCCATATATGGTGCACTGTACTTTACTAGAAATAATCTGCTGTGGGCAGAATATACACCAAACATTGCATGGTTACATAATTAACAGTCAGTTGGTATACATTGCATGATAGCTACCTATATCATTCACGTAGGAGATCCTCTTTGAAAGACAGAAATAAGCTCCGCCATTTCTCCCATATCCTTCACAGATGCGCCAAACCTGCATAGTTGAAGTTGGTCGCTATGCTCTACCGAAAAGGGAGAGCAAGGGAACGGAGTTCAAGGGATAAATAACTTACAGGGGATCACATCGCTATTGCTACCTCCAATATAAAATAGTGGAGGAGGGTATAGGTATGGGTAGACAGAAGTCGGGAGGGGGACAACCTACAATAAAAACAAAAGAAAATATAAGGATGTATATATATATATGAAAAATCCCTATTCAGGGGCTGTCCCCCCTGTATAGGGGGACAGAAAATATACCTACATATAGTATGTCGGGTATATAGATACAGAGGTAAGCCACACTACTTGAGTGTAGCATACCATACACGATTAGAGTTTAAGCAGATGATAATAAAAGCTAAAGATCATTGTAAGTGCCCAGTAATGAGTCAGCAACGACAGACAACGCCAGATGACAAAGAAGAAAATAAGTGAAATAAAGACACAGCATGTGCAAAATCTAATACCCCAGCGTGACTGGTGGTGAAAGTAAGATGGTGAAAAGTAAAATAAGAATACACCATGTTCTGGTGTCCAAGGTGCCCCAGCGTAACAAAAGTAAGTGTGGAAAAGGTGGTATATATACCTGTGGTTAATATCAAGTAAGTGCACGTTATGTAGCAGAGCCAAAAAGGGGCAATATAATGGAGATAGTAGTTGATTAGAAATAGTGGGCTTTACAATCAAACCCCTCAGATACTTATACTGTCATGGGACAGAAAAGACCTTTCATCTGCAAATAAACAAGAGATAGTATTAAACTCCTGCAAGCAGAGCTATATATAAGCGGTGAGGAGAGTAGTAAAGCATTCAGTAGAGTAATCCAGTGACTTACCCTGCACCTAAAGTCAGTGCTAATGCTATCCTGTAGTAAGCAGAGTGAATTGCCAGTGTGAGGAGGTGGGATATAAATCATGTGTCATTCAATTAGCTGAATCAAATTAGGAACTCCACCTGTCTAGCCATAGCCTCATTTGGTCGCCATATTGGTTGATTAGAAATAATGAACTTTCCAATCAAACCCCTCAGATGCTTATACTGTCATGGGACAGAAAAGACCTTTTATCTGCAAATAAACAAGAGATAGTATTAAGCTCCTGCAAGCAGAGCTATATATAGGCAGTAAGGAGAGTAGTAGAGCATTCAGTAAAATAATCCAGTGACTTGCCCTGCACCTAAAGTCAGTGTTGGTGCTATCCTGTAGTAAGCAGAGTGAATTGCCAGTGTGAAGAGGTGGGATATAAATATCCCATATGTCGTTCAATTAGCTGAATCGAATTAGAAACTCCACCTGTCTAACCATATCCTCATTTGGTCGCCATATAGGCCGACCGGATGTGGTCCCCTCGGCGTTCCGGAAGTGACCTTCCCAACATGGCGGGAAGGTACGCAGTAGCGTCGCACCGGCGTGACGTCGGCACGTCGCGTCGCACGCGTACAAAACGCATGCGCAGTGAGGTGCCGCGTCCGGTACTGTTCCGGAATGCCGCCGACCAGATGCATTGTCCCGGGGGGACGGGTGGCGCCTACCCGCACAAGCCCCGGGACGAACGGGGAGAGGCATGCGTGCACCAATGCCGCTCCCCTCTTCTGGTCGGGAAGTCATACCCAAGCAGTCCGCCCTATGTGCAGCGAAACGAACAAGTATGCTCAAATGGCACCATCTGATGGAGAAAGAGGGGAAATGCACACGAGCTTAACCGTCATAAAGTGTATAGAAAAATATGTGAAAGGACATATTAATATATTTAATAGCAACATGTCAGGAGTAAAAATAAATATAAAAATAGCACAAAAACATTTCATAATGAATATATCATTCACAGGTAAACTGGGTATACATAAGAAAATCATCTACTGGTGAATGTACAGAATATGGCAAGCTGGTTATCGGATGGTGAGGCCATATATACATACTACGTTACTGTATCACATATATGCACATATACTCCCATCAGGTGCAAAGAGGAGCAAATAAGGATAATCAATATAATCATCCTATTAGAAAATTAGTGGAGCACCTATAAAAATGTGAACATTTGCACGTGTGTGGTAAGTTAACTTTATAGGTGCCTTGAGGGGCTATATCTGAGGCCCAAACCAAAATTGTTCCAATTATCGCCTTGGAAGCTATTCGTGTTGACAACAAAAGACAATCGACAATAGCCGAAAAATGCCAAATTCAAATAGTACTAAACCAAGTAGAGCTCATGGCCCAGACCTCTGTATGTTACCGAATGGGGAAGGGTGTTTAACCACCCGGGTTTTAGAAGACTAGAAAAAATGGACGGTAACACCCCTATGCAGGGTCAGAGGGCGCTGATCACCTTTTCTGTCCCATGACAGTATAAGTATCTGAGGGGTTTGATTGTAAAGCCCACTATTTCTAATCAACTACTATCTCCATTATATTGCCCCTTTTTGGCTCTGCTACATAACGTGCACTTACTTGATATTAACCACAGGTATATATACCACCTTTTCCACACTTACTTTTGTTACGCTGGGGCACCTTGGACACCAGAACATGGTGTATTCTTATTTTACTTTTCACCATCTTACTTTCACCACCAGTCACGCTGGGGTATTAGATTTTGCACATGCTGTGTCTTTATTTCACTTATTTTCTTCTTTGTCATCTGGCGTTGTCTGTCGTTGCTGACTCATTACTGGGCACTTACAATGATCTTTAGCTTTTATTATCATCTGCTTAAACTCTAATCGTGTATGGTATGCTACACTCAAGTAGTGTGGCTTACCTCTGTATCTATATACCCGACATACTATATGTAGGTATATTTTCTGTCCCCCTATACAGGGGGGACAGCCCCTGAATAGGGATTTTTCATATATATATACATCCTTATATTTTCTTTTGTTTTTATTGTAGGTTGTCCCCCTCCCGACTTCTGTCTACCCATACCTATACCCTCCTCCACTATTTTATATTGGAGGTAGCAATAGCGATGTGATCCCCTGTAAGTTATTTATCCCTTGAACTCCGTTCCCTTGCTCTCCCTTTTCGGTAGAGCATAGCGACCAACTTCAACTATGCAGGTTTGGCGCATCTGTGAAGGATATGGGAGAAATGGCGGAGCTTATTTCTGTCTTTCAAAGAGGATCTCCTACGTGAATGATATAGGTAGCTATCATGCAATGTATACCAACTGACTGTTAATTATGTAACCATGCAATGTTTGGTGTATATTCTGCCCACAGCAGATTATTTCTAGTAAAGTACAGTGCACCATATATGGATATGTATTTATGTTTGTCTTCCTTCTTTTACAATAGATAAAAACCTTCTGAAGAAGACCCCCGAGAGGGTCGAAACGCGTAAAGGGTCCACATTATCTATTTTTTACTGTATTTACAGTGGCATTATGGTCTAGGCATTATAATTGTATTCTGTCTATCCATGTAATATCATATATTTTTATTCACATAGTGGAGCTCAGTCCCTGACTACTGTGTCACCTGTTCAATCCTCTTTTTTACTAATAAACATTTGTATTATTAGTTTTTTGCCACATGTCAGTATTTATTTCCATATATACATAAACTAGCCTCCACAGGTAATTTACGCTGTTAAAAAACCCCACTTTGGGGATACTTTCGTTTTTTGTTTTCAACATTGCTGTATGTAATTATTTCACATCCACTTTGTCCCTAGTGGTTTGCCCAGTGTCCTGCATGTAGTTTTATATTATAAAAACTGTTATTTCTGCCTGAAAACTGGAGATGGTCCATAGCAACTAAAACTGTCCCTTTACATCAAAAGTGATTTTAGGCCAGCTAGAAAACAGCGATAATACATTGGAATCACTCGCAGAATTGAGCAATAGCAAATTGTGGGGAGATCCGTCATCAAATACTGAAAAGTAATGACAGTGACAATTCTGCAACTGAGCAAATTTCAGTGTTTTTGATTTGATTACATTATTGAATATTTTTTATTATTGTTATATTATTATTTGGTATAATTATTTATAGTTATTTATCATATTATAATTTATCATACCCGGGATGTTTACTAGACTCTGGTTTGGACAGATTTAAGTGAGTTATTCCTAAGAATTAAAGGCCTACAATATAAAACGGCAAATTTTCATTGCAAATAATTGTACTGCTTTCAGCACCTAACATCTAAAATAATCATACCGCCAGGGAGGTTAAAACCGCAGAGGTAATACACATTCAAGGTTATATTAAAGTGGTATTGAACACAAAAGCAATCTTTAATTATATTGCAGTTTACCATTTCTTAGATGTGATGGCTACATGGGACCAGACGCTGAAAACTCATATTAAACTTTAATAAATACAATAAAACTGTACACATGGATAAAAATGGCCACGGGCCTTTATTATTGGCATAATAATAATAATAATAATAATAATAATAGTATAATAATATAGTATAGTTTATTTATAACCATATTACTAAAATTAAACCCCTAACGTACAACATCTATACATAGCAATAGTTCAGCCATCGCCATCAATCAAAACTCGAACTATATTTCGAGTTTTGATTGATGGCTGAACTATTGCTTGAACGATATTTAACACCAATACACAAACTATCCCCTTACAGCAGAAAGGACCAGCTACATAACAAGGACCATGACATGAGGGGGAGGGATGCATCTTCTTTAACTGCTGCCGTTATTCTGACAAATGTTAAATTTCTCCTTTCTTCCTCTAGTCACCTGACCTTCTTAGAAACTTTCAGGAGTTTTAAATGAAGTTTTTTTTTATCTGCCTTTCTGTTTCAGTCCCTGTTCTCATAGGCAGGGGTCGCTATTGAGCTTCTCCTGCCTTTCATGGGACCAGAGGCTGAAAACTCACATTAAACTTTAATAAATAAATACAATCAAACTGTATACATGGATAAAAATGGCCACGACCCTTCATTATTGGCATAATAAATATGATTTACCAATAATAGTTTATATATAACCATATTACTAAAATTACACCATTAAATTACAATATCTTTTACATATCAATAGTTCAGAGATCAAACTATATTTAAACCTTTAACATACTAATAGCTCAGCCATTAAAGCACAAACTATATTTAACCACTTGCCGACCACCGCACGACGATGTACGTCGACAGAATGGCACGGGCAGGCATATGGGCGTACATGTACGTCCCTGCCTTCCCGCGGGTGGGGGGCCCGATCGGGCCCCCCCCCCGGTGCCAGCGGCGGTCGGTTTTCGTTCAGAAGCGATCCGGGATGAGGGGGCGGCCATTCATTAATGGCCACCCCCTCTCGATCGCTCCTGACGAATGGAAGTGAGGCGTGACATCACTTCCTCTCCTGTAATGTAAACACAGGAGAGGAAGTGATGTAATCTCTCCTCCGTGTCGGTATTTTTCGTTCCGGCACCGAGGAGAGAGGATCGGTGAGTTGCACCCACACGACACTTCACAGTAGAACATGCCAGGCACACTCACACCCCCCCTTCACTCCCCGATCACCCCCCCAATCACCCCTGCCCCCCCAGTCACAGTGACACCAATAGCATTTTTTTTTTTTTTGCATTGGTGTCATTTGTGACTGTAATAACTGTTAGGGCAGTTAGGGTTAGCCCCCTTTAGCTCTAGGGTACCCCCCTAACCCCCCCAATAAAGGTTTAACCCCGTGATCACCCCCCGTCGCCAGTGTCACTAAGGCTGGGTTCACATTGCAGCGGTTTATGAGAACGGATGTGATTCGCACCGCACTGCAGTGCAAATCACATCCGATCTCTGTGCGATTCGAGTTCAGCCATACAGATAGTATGGCTGAATTCGCGCCGCACCCGCCGCAAATTCGCACGGGACCCTTTTTTTGGTCCGCAGCAGAATCGGATCGCATGGGTGTTCACACCATGCGATCCGAGTTTGCAGATCGCACTGCGATATGCGAACTGATCTGGGGGTGTCATTAACATTTCACTGACACTCCCAGCAGTTCGCATAGGGCAGTGTGAACTGCCGCCGGGAGGCATGCGATGCGGGAACCCGCCGCGGATTCGTGGCGTTCCCGCATCGCTCCAGTGTGAACCCAGCCTAATAAGCGATCGTTTTTCTGATCGCTGTATTAGTGTCACAGGTGACGCTAGTTAGGCAGGTAGGTATTTAGGTTCGCCGCAGCTTTTTATAGCGCCAGGGACCCCCATATACTACCGCATAAAGCCCCCTGATTGCCCCCTAGTTAACCCTTTCACCAGTGATCACCATATAACTGTTACAGGTGACGCTGGTTGGTTAGTTATTTTTTTATAGTTTCAGGGCACCCGCCATTTATTACCTAATAAAGGTTTAACCCCCTGATCACCCGGCGGGTGTCATTTGTGACTGTAATAACTGTTAGGGCAGTTAGGGTTAGCCCCCTTTAGTTCTAAGGTACCCCCCTAACCCCCCAATAAAGGTTTAACCCCGTGATCACCCCCCGTCGCCAGTGTCACTAAGGCTGGGTTCACATTGCAGCGGTTTATGAGAACGGATGTGATTCGCACCGCACTGCAGTGCAAATCACATCCGATCTCTGTGCGATTCGAGTTCAGCCATACAGATAGTATGGCTGAATTCGCGCTGCACCCACCGCAAACTCGCACGGGACCCTTTTTTTGGTCCGCAGCAGAATCGGATCGCATGGGTGTTCACACCATGCGATCCGAGTTTGCAGATCGCAATGCGATTTGCGAACTGATCTGGGGGTGTCATTAACATTTCACTGACACTCCCAGCAGTTCGCATAGGGCAGTGTGAACTGCCGCCGGGAGGCATGCGATGCGGGAACCCGCCGCGGATTCGTGGCGTTCCCGCATCGCTCCAGTGTGAACCCAGCCTAATAAGCGATCGTTTTTCTGATCGCTGTATTAGTGTCGCAGGTGACGCTAGTTAGGCAGGTAGGTATTTAGGTTCGCCGCAGCTTTTTATAGCGCCAGGGACCCCCATATACTACCGCATAAAGCCCCCTGATTGCCCCCTAGTTAACCCTTTCACCAGTGATCACCATATAACTGTTACAGGTGACGCTGGTTGGTTAGTTATTTTTTTATAGTTTCAGGGCACCCGCCATTTATTACCTAGTCTCACTAGTGTACCCCTAAATTTAGGGGTGTCTACTTTCCAAAATGGGGTCATTTGGGGGGGGTTTGTGCCATCTTGGCATTTTATGGCCTTCAAAACTGTAACGCCTTTAGAAAGCCTGAAGGCGGTGCTTGGATTTCGGGGCCCCGTACGCGGCTAGGCTCCCAAAAAGTCCCACATATGTGGTATCCCCGTACTCAGGAGAAGCAGCAGAATTTATTTTGGGGTGTCATTTCACATATGCCCATGGCATGCGTGAGCAATATATCATTTAGTGACAACTTTGTGAAAAAATAAAATAAAATAAAAAAGTTTGTAATTTTCCTGCAACTTGTGGCAAAATATAAAATATTCCATGGACTCAACATGCCTCTCAGCAAATAGCTTGGGGTGTCTACTTTCTAAAATGGGGTCATTTGTTGGGGTTTTGTGCCATCTTGGCATTTTATGGCCTTCAAAACTGTAATAGGTAGTGAGAAGTGAAATCAAAAATTTACGCCCTTAGAAAGCCTGAAGGCGGTGCTTGGTTTTCGGGGCCCCGTACGCAGCTAGGCTCCCAAAAAGTCCCACATATGTGGTATCCCCGTACTCAGGAGAAGCAGCAGAATTTATTTTGGGGTGTCATTTCACATATGCCCATAGCATGTGTGAGAAATATATCATTTAGTGACAACTTTGTGTAAAAAGTCATTATTCAATCGCTTGAGGCAAAAAAATAAAATATTCAATGGGCTCAACATGCCACTTATCAATTTCCTTAGGGGGTCTACTTTCCAAAATAGGGTCATTTGGGGGGGTTTTGTACTGCCCTGCCATTTTAGCACCTCAAGAAATGAGATAGGCAGTCGTAAACTAAAAGCTGCGTAAATTCCAGAAAACGTACCTTAGTTTGTAGATGTGACAACTTTTGCGCAAACCAATAAATATACAGTTATTGACTTTTTTTTTACCAAAGACATGTGGCTGAATACATTTTGGCCTAAATGTATGACTAAAATTGAGTTTATTGGATTTTTCTAATAACAAAAAGTAGCAAATATCATTTTTTTTTCAAAATTTGCGGTCTTTTTACATTTATATCGCAAAAAATAAAAATCGCAGAGGCAATCAAATACCATCAAAAGAAAGCTCTATTTGTGGGAAGAAAAGGACGCAAATTTTGTTTGGGTACAACATTGCATGACCGCGTAATTACCAGTTAAAGCAGCGCAGTGCCAAATTGTAAAAAGACCTCTGGTCATTGACCAGCAAAATGGTCCGGTTTGAAAGTGGTTAAAACCAACTATTCCCAAACGCCAGGCTAAACTTACATAGCCTGCCACCCCACCTGGGCCACGGCCAACTCTACACAACAAGTAATTCCAAGTTCACAATACCAAGCCAAATGTCAGAAAGATGGGCTATATCAGGGCGATAAAAACCATACAAACCTCCTTCAAAATCCGCATGTCGGTAGGAAAACCCTTGAACAGAAGACATAAATTTAGCTATAATCCTGTTTACCCTTTTTCCGATCTTTTCAAGATACATGAGATCCAGATCAAGAAACCACTTTAATTGTGGAACGATCTCAGAAAAAAATCAGAACTGAGGTAGGCAGGATAGAATGTAAATGCAAGCAGTCAACTTTAATTTGAGAAGCCAAGTCTAATCTCTTATGTACCCCTAAATCATTACCCCCCAAGTGAATAATAACATCAGGATGTGACCATGAAGAAAGTAAAGTAGTTAACAAAGAGCATAAATCAAACCATGACAAGCCTCCGCAGCCATGCCAATTAATAGAAAAAGAGGCACTGTCCAAATTCAAATTAGGTCCCTAAAATTCTGTTAGAGGCCTGAATGTTAGCCCAGTAAATGAATGAATGTCCAATAAGCCATATATCCCATGTAGAACCTAAAATCAGAAAAAAACATAAAATTAGGCTCAATGTAAGATCAAAAACAATCGGATTTCCAACCTCCTGATTTGTTAATATCAGTCTCTGAGAAACCCAGCTTGGCCGCCTCAGTTGTTGCACCAATTTGAAAAGAGTAACTAGTAACATGTAAATGGCCTAAACACAAATGAGTAAGACATTTCTATAAGCACAGCTGAAAATTGGCATTGAGCAAGAGGAATACCAGAGCTGTGAAGCAACAATAGTTTCAAACCAAGGGGTTGTGACACTAAATATTTAGACAACCAGGAAAAGGCACAGACAGATGAACCAGGAGAATGTTGTATTACAATCCACCTTCCCTTCCCTAATTGATCAGTCTTGCTGAAACGTAAAAATATCTTGATAAAATCAGAACCCAACGAAACGTCAGAAAACAACAAACCATTTAATGAGGATGAAGATTTAGGCAGTAGTTCTGAAATGCACAAGGCCCCAAAAAAGAATAAACTAAAAGAAACCTTAAAGAGTAATGCTTCTTCAGGAGAATACCAAACAAAGAAGAGGTCGACATTAAATTGCAAAAAGGTACTGGAACTGTGGTAACAATGCTTGCGGTAACATTTAAGAGCCTGTTTAACCCAAAAAAAAGAGGAGCAGGGATTAATATCTCATCATTTATAAAAATAATGAAAACCCGGCTAATTTTTTTAGGTGGGAGTAGGAATAAGAGCGTTGCATTAAATCATCCAAAAATTGAAGAATCAAACTTTCAGAGAAACAATTGGAAGGAATACCCAGAATGCAGAGAAAAACACACCACAAGGACCATGCAGCACTGTAATTTGCCCAAGTGGAAGGTGCTAGTGAATTGGCAAATGCAGCATTCACTGATTGCAAACTACGGACCACAAGTGTTTCGGGCAAGGTAAACCAAGGAGATCCACTTCTGGGGCCAATTTGCAAAATCGATCTAGCTGAAAATGGGACAGAGAATCAGCAATAACATTAGTATAACCCGGGATAAATTTAACCTTAATCCTCAAATTAAGTTCTAAACATTTAAAAACAATACAACGTAAAACCACTAAAACAGACAAGGACTTGGATGACAAACAATTAATCCGTATATGCAATCCCTTTGTTATCAGAATGAAATAAAAAACATGAATTGTGGAGGTGAGTTCCCCAAAGTTCCAAAGAAACCAATATCAGAAATAGCTCAAGGAGAACTATGGATATCATATAACCCATGGAAAACCAACAATGTGGCAAAGATGCAGCTGACCAGTGGCCCTCATAAAAGGCACCATAGCCCGAATTTCCAGCGGCATCCATGAACAAAAAAATTACAGAAGCATCCTGGAAAGGGGTTTGCCAAAAGGATTGACCATTGAATGAGGTCAAGAATTCATTCCAAACTGACAAATCAGTAACTAAATAAGTGCTTTGCATAACCTTTTCGTAAAAAAAAAATGACCAATAGGAATAACATGAGTAGCAAGGGCAAGTAAACCCAATAAAGATTATAACGTGCGATTTGTCACTTTAGCCTTGGAAATCACGAAAGAAACCATAAATTGCAATTGGTCCAACTTGGCCAGTGGTAACCAGTTCCATCCTGTCGGTATCAATAGTAACACCCAGGAACTCAATGCAAGTTTGAATAAATAGACATTCTGCAGAATTAGCTGGATCAAAAAATAAAAAATAGTTGAGATAATGTAATACATTTACAGAACCGGTTAAAAAAGTAACAATCCATTCTAAAAAAGGAAAATTATTCAAAATGTGTACATGATAAAGAACAGACAATTGGTAGGCATTTGTCATAATAATAAAAACCATTATGACAAAAATCCAAAGAATTAAAGGCTGCCAGGTGTATTGTCAACAAGTGGAAAGCCAACTTAATATCAGCTTTGGCCATAAAGGCAGATTTACCCAAAAGGCATATCTTAAAAACTGCTTTGTCAAAAGATGCATAAGTAACAGAACTCAAAAGAGGGTCAATTTCATCATTAGGAGAAGCTCCAGCAGGCAAAGGCAAGTGGTGTATAAGAAACTATTAGGCTCCTTCTTAGGTACCAATCACAATGAAGATAGCCAGAAATTAACAAAGGGGGGAAATAAAAAGGGGCCCACTACCCTCCCTTCAGACATCTCATTTGCAATGATTGCATATAAATTGAAAGTCTTAAGGTTTGACCTCATATTATATGGTTTTGGTAAATCTGAAGGAAAAAATCAGCAGAAAATCTAATAGTGTGTGTGGGGCTTTAGAATGAGAATCTGTGTCCGAATGCAATTTTTTGAAACAACAGGAGGCTTTGTGTGCTCCAGAACAAGTAGCACATTCATGCCTATAGCGACATGAATTTGGCCACTTACACTGCCTTTCATTTAAACCAAAGCAGAATCCCTTCTTAAAATGGGCAGGTTGAGAAGTTTGCATGGATAAAATAGGCTTTTATGGTACGACAAGTTTGAGCCACAAACCTACGTTTTTTTGTTCCCCATTTCAAGTTTTTATGTACAGTTTTTGTCTGAATGACTCATCATAAAAAGAAACATGATTTTTATCCAAAAGGTTTTCTTTAAATGATGGCAAAAGAGAAAGTAGATCAATATAATCGCCTTTCCAAATCTTGTTTTTTATCAAATGGAAACCAAGTGGAGAAATCTCACAGGCCATGACTTCTTTTAAATAACTTTCAGGAACCGTATGAGGTGTTGGAAGCGATAATGGTAAAACATGAACATCTTTAACTAGTGGAGCATGCGCAAGTGGCCCATAATCAGTATTAGGCAAAGACCTTGCAAGCAAACCAGCAGGAAGACATTTTTAAAAATGATCAGCTAAAGAAGCAAAAGAGGACATCCACATTAACAAAGCATTCAATTGATCAGACTCACCACTAGGTGGCACCGGCGACACAAACGTTGCGGTAACCACGTGCCTGTAAGACTCTTGTAAGTCACCTGAGATATTCTGTGCAATAGGTACTGAACTAGAAGGGGGAGCTGTAGGAGAGTAAATGTTACATACATTATCACGAAACAATAAATCTATAGTTTGTGGTAAGGCTATTCCATGAAATTAAGGTTTAATAGCTTAAGAAGGCAAACAGGGATACAAGGTGTTACCATGTAATTTAGACAATAGAGAAGAAGGAAAAACATCAGAGAAGAAAGATTCAACAAAAGGAGCAGGATTGGGGGTTAATACTTTCATCCCTTTGTTTAGGTACAACAAGGAATAAAGAGGAAATTGGATTCAAAGGCTCTTTCAATTGACCTTTACCTTTGCTTTTTTTATTAGGATGAGGTTCCTGGGATTTATCCTGCAGACTGGCTTCATTCATGTAGCTCTCTGTGTGGCAGTGGCCACTGCGCATGAGCCGATTTCTTAGGGAGGCTTCGGACACATACTGAAATGGGAAAATTCACGGACAATGCCATCAAAGGCAGAGCTGACTCACTGTCAATCGCTTTAGAAGCCCATGAAACATTGGGATGATAAACCGGAGAAGGGGCCTTAGGAAGAAGTGACAAACCGGATGGGCCTGGACAAGAAGGAGGAATTGCTGAATGCTGTGGAGGAGAGAGAGGGGAAGGAGAAGGAGGAAAAAAAGAAACTGGTGGAGTCACAGACGAAAAGCAGAGACACATCCAGGAATCCCCATCAGGAGCGGGACCCGTTCAAACATCTAGCTCAGTAGATTTTCCATGGTGAGGAAACCGACACAGACAATGCGTCTTCTTGAACTGCTGCCATTATTCTGACAGTTGCATTTCTCCTTTCTTCTCATAGGTTCCTCTAGTCACCTGACCTTCTCAGAAGCTTCCAGAAGTTTTAAATAAAGTTTTTTGTTAACAGGTAAGTAACCAATTAAATTACATTTAACTGCCTTTTTGTTTCAGTCCCTGTTCCTATAGGCAGGGGTCGCTATTGAGCTTTTCCTGCCTTTCATTCATTTTCTTTTTTAGGCTTTAGTCTTTTATTTTCACCTGGTGATCAAGCCAGTAAGTCTGTTGCTTTTCAAAAGAAAAAGTATAATGCATTAATTACTGAGATGAGACAAACCATTTAACACTAGCAGGGGTGCCTACAATGGTCAGATTTTATTTACTGTATTTATGTAAAACCTTTATCACAAAAAAAAACCCTCCTGCAACTGATTATAAAATATTAGTTGGAGTTTGGCTTCAATTTACATAGTTAGCAAGGTTGAATAAAGTCCATCCAGAGCGAGTGTCTACAATTGTCCCTATCCCTGTACATTGCACACTCACATTGGTCCCTACCCTCAAGGAGCGCCACAATCCAAGGTACCCATTCATATACTAGGGACAATTTTGAACAGAAGACAATTAACATACCTGCATGTCTTTGGAGTGTGAGAGGAAACCCACACAGGCACAGGGAGAACATGCAAACTCCAGGCAGGTAGTATCGTGGTTGGCATTTGAACCAGTGACCCTTTTTGCTTCTAGGTGAGAGTGCTAACTACTACACCACAGTGCCATCCTGTAATTCACAATTTGTTGTGTATTTAAATCTGCTAGAACATTTAACACTCCCCTCCCCTCAGAGTGACAACGCTTCTGTCCAAAGGTGCCCCCTGTGTTGATCCTTTCAGAATAGGGGCACTGTAATACAAAAGGTGTGTTACTGGACAGATCACCAGGTGAAGACAGAGGGAAAAAAAGCCTAAGAAAAGAAAAACAATGCAGCCACCACATCTAAAATTGGTAAGCTGCGATATATTAAATTTTTGGATTTGGGTTTAGTACTGCTTTAAGTAGGTTTGGGTTGGAGTACGTTAGAGTGAGAAGTTGGGGGATATATACGTCTTTAAATGTATACACAGTGCATGACTTGTAATACAAACAGTATAAATGATGTTTGAGTTGAACAGAACACACTGAAGTCTGAATTACACATTCCCCTTCCAATTGAATGAGTGACTGAATGACAATAGATAATGTATATTCATGGGAGCTCTACTGATCTATGTCCTCAACCTGTGGCTTCAATTTTCCTTGAAACATGGATCAAGCAACACATCCAGAATACATTTCAGGCTGTCAAGCTTTGCAATTCTTATCATTGTTCATGACAGTCTTGAGCCAGTCATAATACAGCAATGACTTCTTTCAAATGTTAAAGTTTATGGTATGTTGCTGAACTGAAAGAATCTAAATTTAACTTATTTTATAAGTGCAACTCTTCAGGAATATATGCTCCTGACTATGCACATGCATTAACAAGGAGCCAAGGGATTAGGCTGGGTGAAAAGTCATGTACAAGGCATTCGTTTGGTCTCTTATTTCTCAAGCTTTTCTTTTTTCGTTTGTCTTTGAACTGCTTTGTAATGTTACCACATATGGGATTTTATTTTAAATAGTAAATAAAAGGAAAATGGTGCTGTTAGATGAATAGCATGATCATTTAGTGTGTCAATCATGCTATCACCTCTGTTTGAATTCTGACTTCTATAGCAAATCTGATGATTGGACACTGTACAACCCCTGCAAGTTCTGCATACAAAATATATCTTAGTATATGAAAAATATATTAAAGAAGTTGTAAACCCTCAAGGTTTTTCACCTTAAAGGGGTTGTAAACCCTCATGTTTTTTCAAGGTGAAAAAACACCTGGCAGTCACCAGCCCCCCAGTCCCCCCATTTTACTTACCTGAGTCATGGAATTTCACCTGGCAGAGATGTGATCTTTCTTTGCCCGGGGGTTCTTGGCTCTTGATTGGATAGATTTATAGCTGCTGCTGTCAATCAAATCCAATGACCAGTGGGGCGGATCCCAGTCCGGCATTCGTGTCTATTGACACAAATGCTGGAATTGGAAGCACGCCCGCAAGAAAACCCCCCGGGGAGAGCTCTTTTTCTAGGGGGTTATATGATAAGGAGAGGAGCTGCGAGAGCCACTGAGGGACCCCAGAAGTCGGTGTTCAGGGCCACTCTGCGCAAAAAGAACTGCATGGGGGAGTCAAGTATGACTTTGACATGAAACTTTACAATCACTTTAATGCATTCTATGCATTAAGGTGAAAAACCTTCTGTGCTACAGCTGCCCCGTAGTGCCCCCCTTTTTCTTACCTGAACCCAATTGTTCCAGCAAAAGCCCAGCAGCTGCAGCCACTGTCTCGGGTCCTCATTGGATAGATTGACTGTCAATCAAATCCAGTGACACGGAGGCCGAGGGGCAGGCCTGAGTCCTGCTGTCTGTGTCAATGGACGCAGGAGCAGGCCTCGGGAGTGCGCCCCCGCATGAGTGCCCCCATGGAAAGCAGCTCTCCATGGGGGCACCCAGTGAAGAGGAGGAGCAAGGAGCGCTACCAGGGGACCCCAGAAGATGAGGATCAGGGTCACTCTGTGCAAAACCCCTGCACAGAGCAGGTAAGTATGACATGTTTGTTATTTAAAAAAAAAAAAAACCTTTACAGTCACTTTAAAGTACATTTCCAAGAAATATTTGTAGCACCGGCTCCTGAAGAGCACGCAATATGTGTTTTTGGAACCACAGTTTGGTTTTGGGTTCAATTATGGTAAATTTTGATCTCAGTACCAGTCTGGCTGGATTGCATTGTGTTCTGCTCGACCATAGGTGGCGCTGTCATCTCTGGCAGGTGCTAGAATGCAGTCCAGTTAGGTGCATTGAGTGCAAATTCTTTCTCGGAACCAGCCCAGTGGGAGTGTCTTCTTAAGGTGCTGACGTCACGCGCTTCAGGGTTCTGGTCCAGAAGTGCTTTCTGTCTGTTTTGGTTCAGACCAACCCCCGGACTCTCATGGCCTGGGGTGCGGATCCACCCAATTCCAAGTCTCGGGGCTGGCTGGCCCGAGGCAAAGTAACTGGAAGGAGGATTCAGAGGTGGTCCGGTGCCATCTCAGTTTGTGGAGAGGCCCAGCAACTGGAGGAGCATCCAGGGGAGGACTCTTCGGGAGAAGGCCACGCAAAAGGTTGACTTCTCAGAAGGAGCCTGGAGGCCTAGTTGAAAGACATCAAAAGTGAATCTGGTCTCGTATGGTATCGCCGGACCGTCTGCAAGATACTGGTACCGTACGAGGGTTCTCTAAGTTGTCTACATCCTTCAGTTATTTGAGTGTTCTACAACAACGGCTGCTAGACCTAGTGAGAGGAGGACTATCCGATAAGGGTGAGGTTCCGATTGTGAATGGTTATTCTCTGGATTACCTAATGGATTTTACCACAGATTTTCTACTTAAACCCTCTAACCCTTTCTGAGAGACTGTGTTTGGTTTATTCTTCTTGCAAATAAAAATCCCTCAAGCAGGTCTGGTGTCAGACTGTACAGTTCTTGGGTCATCTACCTCGGGAAACCCCTAGACATACATGAGGTCAAAAAGGTAACGGTAAGCCCAATTAAATCAGCCGCTCCTTCGGGAGTCAGTGCTACATATTTATTAATTATTATCATTATTTATATATAATATTTAGTATTTTTATGTGCACAAATTTTATTCACAATACACAGCTTATTCTAGCTGGTGGATTGGACAAAGCTCTGTGAAATATGTAATATACAGTGATTTTCAAACATACATTTTGTAATTTATAGTGCCATCACAAGATCGTATCATACCAAGAGGAGATGTTGCAAATCTGTAACTTCAGCATTGTGTCCTAGGAAAAATGGGAATTCAGACATCAGAATGGCATTAACTGCAGCACTCGCATTTTGGCCAGGTAAGCATTTAAACAATGATAAGCATTTAAATGCTGACAAGTTGATGACTGACTAGGAATACATTTGTATATACTGCCTGAACACTGGGAAAGGATCACGTACAAAGAGACCTAGGTGGGTGGCTCAGAATCATTCTGCATGAGTCATAGGCATCAAGAGTCTAATAGACTTTTAATGTTTCTATACGGAGCACCCATATCTACCTTTATGCTGTCACATAAGAAGCGCATCAGTAAGTCTAAAACAGCTCAAACGTAAAGTTGAAAAAAAATCTGCAAGGATATTAAATCTAAAATAATAAAAAAATAATAAATAACACTTTTTCAAGTTTGAAAGTCCACACACGTGTACATACATACATATACACCTATGGTCAATTTTAATGCATGCATGTATTTAAATGTTTACACATTACCTGACATACAGTATGTTATATATCCTCACACATGCTTGAGCTAGAAGAAGAATTTTAAAATCACTTCGATGGCATCACCCTTGACCTTGTATTCTCCTATCTATGCATTACTTGCAACCTTAATCCCTGTCAACCACCTCTTCTTCTTCCAACCACCTTACAGTTACCCATAGAAACCTTCACCACCTCATCCCTTCTATTGTCTACTCTGCTACTGACCACCTCTATGACAAAATCTCACCCCTGTCCTTCCCCAACCTAGCCACTTCTGTCTACAACAGCTCACTCTCACCCTCCCTAAACAAGCTCAACCCCCTCAATACAGACACAATCACCTGCCCCCTTTCACCCTTGGCAAATAGATGTCACCAGAAGTCTCAAAAAATGTAGCCGCGCTCTTGAGCACCTGTGGCATAAGATTAAGTCTCAAAAAGATGTCAACCAATATAAATCTGCCCTCCAAAAATACTATTCCTGCATACTCACTGCCAAGCAGACCTACAGTGTTTTATCAATCTCAATAACACCTTCTCTCCCAGTCCCCATCAACTCTTCTCTTCCTTCAACTCTCTTCTTCATCCTCTACTGACTCCACCCACTAATTCACTCACTGCACAGGAGATCGGGGAAACAAGGAGAGAGGAGCCGTGCCTATCTAAGTGTAGCAATGTCACAACAGGTTGTATTTAAGAGTAATGCACTCACTACACAATGATGAGTATAGGCACATCTGTAACCATCAGCCAGGTAGTGCAGAGATCCAGGGTGGCCACCAGAAGGCGCAGTATCATCACACCCAAACACATGCACAGACCCAGCCTTTTTTACACAGAGACTTCCTGCTGACAGCTTCCTCCTGTGCCTCCTACATCCAGACCGAGACACCGGAAACCAGTGGGGGCACCGAGTGTGTTGACACTGTGCCTCCCAGCTGCCGCCCTGGATCTCTGCACTACCTAGCTGATGGTTACAGATGTGCTTATACTAATCATTGTCTAGTGAGTTCATTACTTTTAAATAAAACCTTTTGTGACATTGCTACACTTAGATTGGTGCTGCTCCTCTCTCCTTGTCTCCCAGTATCCACAGAGTTCTTTCTGCTCTCAAGCAGGCTGCCTCTCAAGTGTGTGCATAAGGATTACTGTTCTTTCTTTCTGTGGAAATATATGGATCATTTATTAAACATGGACTTCCTCTCTAACCCCTAATCTTGGTTTATTCATCCGTCATCTATTGTGACATACACGTTGTATCCCCAGTAAGAGGTTTTCTCGCTCCACTCATAGAGTGCCTAGTGCTCCAATACCCCTTTTTTTTACCCAGGAGATCACCAATCACTTCAAAAATAAGATTGATGCAGTTTCTGAGGAGATCGCCAATGCAGGGATACCTACCCCATTTAACACCTCATGTCCACAGGTACAATCAATACTTCCCTCTCTCAACCCTGCTACTATTAAAGAGGTTTTTTTAATGCCCAACAAACCACCTGCCCCCTGGACCCCATACTTAAAAAGCCCTCACTGGACCCCACAGGCGACCCCTCCACTTCTCTGGTCCCCCCGCAGTGCTCACCTCCTCCCCCTGGATAGCTGTGCAGTAAGCGGATGACTGAATAAAGACATGATCCACAGCACTGAGAAGCTCCTCATATGAACCAGAAAGACAGAAAGCCACAGACCGTTATAACATAACCTTCCTGGGCACTCGTAGTCCTGCTTTTTCCTTCCCTATGCTGGGGAAGGAAAGAGCAGGAGAACGAGTGCCAAGAAAGGTTATCTTATAACCCATGTGACATATACCATGTGACACCGCCCCATTGTCACTATATAAGTGACCGCACAGCGCGGCTCTGGCATTCCGGCCGGAGAGAGCGACGTGTCAACATCTCCTGGAGAAGAAGAAGAAGAACAAGAAGAAGAACAAGAACGGAAGGCGGCGACAGAAAAACGGAAGGCGGCGGCGGTGACGGCGGCGACAGAAGACCGGGCCACCGCCTGTAAAAGAGCTACAAGAAGGCGCGGTGGCCCGGCAGAAGAACCGAAGAGGGGGACAAGACCCCCGAAGTCGGGAGAAGAGGCCGGCGGCGGGGAGGAAGAAAGCCGGACTCCTCCGCTAGTAAAAGAGCTACACGAAGATAGCGAAGGAGTCCGGCGAGAAGACCCCCGAAGACGGAAGACCCCCGGAGCTGTGCAATAAAATATTTTTTCTCTGTGTTGTGTTTTTTTTTGTACTTTATTTCACAGGTGAATGGGTAGGGGTACATTGTACCCCATACTCATTCACATAGGGTGGGGGGCCGGTATCCGGGGGCCCCCTTCTTAAAGGGGGCTCCCGGATTCCGATAAGCCCCCCGCCCGCAGACCCCGACAACCAACGGCCAGGGTTGTCGGGAAGAGGCCCTTGTCCTCATCAACATGGGGACAAGGTGCTTTGGGGTGGGGGGCCGCGCGGCCCCCCCTTCCCCAAGGCACCCCCCATGTTGAGGGCACGCGGCCTGGTACGGCTCAGGAGGGGGGGCGCGCTCGCTCACCCCCCTTTCCTGGCCGGCCGGGTAGCGTGCTCGGACAAGGGTCTGTTGTGGACTTTGGGGGAACCCCCACGCCGATTTTTTTCGGCGTTGGGGTTCCCCTTTAAGCCCATTCCAGGCGGCGGCACCTGTACACGCGCTCGAAATGGGCGGATTTGCCTCCGCCTTACGTGGGCGAGTCCGTTCATTTCAAAAGTTGAGCTAACTGTTTGGCAAACAGTTCGCTGAAACAGTCCGCTCGTGTGTGGGCAAGTCCGCTCATGCAAATTTTGAGCGGACTGTTTGCCGAAACTGTTTGACAAACAAAGTTGGGCGAACAGTCCGCCCGTGTGTACGCGGCCTGAGAATGTTATTTTTCTAAACAAAATAAGCCTCTGCTAATTCTTTGAAATTAATGGTAATTCAGCAGAGATTTTCCATGTAATAACCAATTTTTTTCCATGCAAATCTTTGCAGTAAACATTATAGGCCCATTCATATCCCAAGCATTACAACATGCACATTTTTTTTTTAGCTTTGCTGTGCCCTGCTATACTCAGCCCATTCAAAATCAATAGGCTGCAAACCACCTCAATGCATCAAATAATAGATGCAATCTGCTTGTTTTTCACAGTGCAGCACACAAGACACCATGGTGTTGTTCTTTGAGGCAGCATATGTATATAATGTGTGTTACTTCAAGTTGTAATACCATGCATGTTTACCACGCATTAGTGTAATATGATTGGTGTGAATGGCCCCTTACTATATTTTGCATAATCAGCTTTAGGGGAAAAAAAATAGGGAACACAAAACAAGGGTACAGAATCAAAAAGTATAACCGTGTACTTTACTATTAATATGATCACGAGCGAGTAAAACATAACTGAATTGTGAAATTTAGAAAAGAGTTTAGAATTGCGATTTTTTTTTTGTATCAATTCACCACATTTAGACTCCCTGCACACTGAAGCTCATAAACAGCCATTTTTGGGAGTTGGGGTGTTTTTTTTAACATCCCATAAACTCCCCTCTATGTTATCTTATGTGTTCATACACACATGGACATTTTTGGATGTTTATCAGCAGTGGAGTTATGGGCTGTTTTCTGAACGCCATAAAATTGCATTCAGGAGTCGTTTCTCTGACCACAAAAAACGACAAATGCTCATAAACGCTGATGAACGTCGATAAATGCTCAAAACGTGGCTCACCAGCGTTTGTTAACATTTTTGATCCATTGAAAAAAAATGCTATAGCGGAAGAACGCTATAAAACGCTAATAAACGCTATTGCAAGAATGCTAAAAACATTGAAAGACTCACTGCAAAGCTACTGGCGCTTTTATAATGCTGTTTTAGCGTCTAGTGTGCATGGAGCCTTAATGTTCAAATGTTCTTAGTATTTAAAATGTTGTCTGTCCCAAAAATAAATGAATCCTCTTGCAAACATAAAATTGTGATTATTACATGTCACTGTTTTAATATACAGCACACGCAGGATACATTTTATATCTTTAAGATGTAAGACTTCAAATGCAAAGCATTTTTCAACCACTCCTTAGCAAAAAAGCATTTATCATTCAGAACAGTAAAAATAATTGATTCTATGTCAACAGCAAAAATGTCTTGTGATCTGTCAAAAAGGAAAGCTACTGCTGAATATTTATTTGTGAATATAGCAATCCCCAAACATAGAAACAACTTGTACATGATGTGTAATTTTCTGTTTCTATTTTTGCCACTGTATCTGCTTTTGTATAGAAGTTGAACTGTTCTTTGTAAAAAAGTTGAACTATTATGATAATTGCCTTTTGCAGTTTTAATTTAGATTTAAAACACATACATCCTGTTTGTCTATATTTATTTTGTGGTTACTTATAGTCACTATAGAACTGAGCTGGTGTAGACGCCCATATAGCATAGGCACATTTGTGCCTATGTAGGATGAATACTTACATTCGGTTGTAATCATTTTAATGAAGTAGATGGGTGGATTTATTAACACAGCACCTTGTCTTAAGGTAATAATCACCAAAATGTGTATTCAGGTAAAGGGACTATATGTGGTGCTCAATGATCTATTAAATAACTTTATATAAAAGCAGCAATTTCTTTATTAGAAAAATACCATAAAACCATTGAAACGTCAATAAAAGAACCTCCTGCCTTGCTTCACAGATAGTAAAAATTCCCTCTGATGCTCACACTCATTGGAATCAGTAATATGGAATACAAACAGTTAAAGGCACAAAATTTGTTTACATTTTTTATGAAAAAAAATAGGGTATTCCTCAGTAAACTGCAAAAAACAAATGTGAGTCTCTCGAAACGCATCAGCAAACGCATCAGCTTTCCGACTGGATGGTTTTACAGTGGGACATTTTCTCCATGGCTATAGCATCTATGTTACATGTCTGTTGTTATTACATGTTTGTAAGTATTCATTTGGCTGTGGTGTTATAATAAATTGTTTTGTGGTAATGCATGAGGAGCTTTCACCCTCTTGTGTGTGTTTTTAGCAGTTTACTGAGGATTTTCCAATCTGTGGAAGGCTGCACCCAAGGAAGCATCACACACCTAAAAGTCTTTGGGACAGTTTGTATTGAGTGCTGGAGTGTTTTTGGTTGATTAAAAAAATAGGGTAGCAAGACTTTCTCTAAAATAAGACCCCGTAGTAAAGTGGGAAGAAGACCTCTTCATGTCCTTCTCTGAGAGCCATTGGACATCAGCCATGCAATGCACTCTTTATATGTCACATTGTGTAGCCCACTGGGAACAATCCCAAAAGTTACTCACCCGCTGGTATATCATTCCATACCAATTATCTAAATTCTCAAAAACCAAATCCCTTCTCTGCTGCAAGGAATGTGGCCAAGTGGGCAATCTCAATCACAATTTTAGGTCATGCAAGAATCTCACACTAGCTTTTAGAGGAAAATGTTCTCTCTTCTTTCAGAGACACCCAGCCCTACCCTTACTACAGTGTTTAAATGTGAAATCTCTGGGCTGGTCTAAATGATGAAACAATTGCTAATGAAGACCAGGAATAAAGTAAAAAAAAAATGTGTTCATATACATGGAGCACAATTTCCTGTGTTAAGCCATATAAAATGTGACTATATATAATTTATAAAGTGATCACTGTGCATAAGATAACTTGATACTTGATGAAAATATGCTTAAAATTAATGAAAAAGTGACTGAAACATAAACCATAATGTAAAAACAGTGCTAAAAAAGTACATAATAAACATTCAATAAACTTATTATAAATAATAAGTGCCTTTTCTGACTCTTATTTGTAACACACAAACTTCATATGGTGAATAGATGCAGCATATGTGGAATCTCATTCAGGCAATCTCCTGCATATGTCTCTTTTGCTTTCAATCACTGAGCATTGCAAACTGTCTGATATGTTTTGCTTGAAAACAATCACATATATTTGAAGATATGATATCTCATATCAGGTAAAAGTTGGCCTCCTACCAGATATGGTGGACCCCTATTACAGAGATCAAACTCTCTGTAGGAATAGATTCACCTCAGTATAGATAGCTTCCATCACAGCTTAAGACTTGTCATTCACATCTTTGTGGCAGAAAAAACAGTAAAAAAAAAAGGTATTGGATTAAAAACCTAGCACCCAACCCCTCTGAAGTAGTAGATCTAATTAATATGCAATTTTCAATGGAAAAAATGTACTTCCACATTAAACCCACTCGTGCTTCATTCAATAAGCTCTGGAAACCATAGATGGATAGTACATACTATGTTGATGTCTCTTGATGACTTCTGATGTAACCTTTCTGCACAACCTGTTGGTTCTAATTCCACTGTACGAGAGGAAATCTGTTACCGCATTTATAATGCTACATGTATAACCCTAAAATTCAATAAACTCAATAAAAATATTGACGTAGTAAAAATAGGATAACCAGAGGAGAGCAGTTCTATTTCTTAATGTGTTTTAAAGATTTTGAGCCACTTCATCAGGAGCGAGGGTGTGTGGTTTGCCTTTGTATTCAGACCCCTTTACTCTGATACCCCTAACTAAAATCTAGTGGAACCGATTGATTTCAGAAGTCACCTAATTAGTAAATAGAGTCCACCTGTGTGTAATTTAATCTCAATATAAATACATCTGTCCTGTGAAGCCCTCAGAGGTTTTCTAGAGAACCTTAGTGAATGAACAGCATTTTGAAGGCCAAGGAACACGCCACACAGGTCAGGGATAAAATTGTGGAGAAGTTTAAAGCAGGGTTAGGTTATAAAAAAAATATCCCAAGCTTTGAACATCTCATTGAGCACTGTTCAATCCATCATCTGAAAAGGAAAAGCATATGACACAACTGCAAACCTACCAAGACATGGCCGTTCACCTAAACTGACAGGCCAGGCAAGGAGAGCATTAATCAGAGAAGCAGCCAAGAGGACCACGGTAACTTTGGAGGAGCTGCAGAGATCCACAGCTCAGGTGGGAGAATCTGTCCACAGGGCAGCTATTAGTCATGCACTCCACAAAGCTGGCCTTTATGTAAGAATGGCAAGAAGAAAGCCATTGTTGAAATAAAGCCATAAGTAATCCCATTTCCAGTTTGCAAGATGTCATGTGGCGGATACAGCAAACATGTGGAAGAAGGTGCTCTGGTCAGATAAGACCAAAATTGAACATTTTTGGCCTAAAAGTAAAATGCTATGTGTGGCGGAAAACTAACAATTCACATCTCCCTGAACACACCATCCCCACCGTGAAACATGATGGTGTCAGCATCATGCTGTGGGGATGCTTTGCTTCAGCAGGGACAAGGAAGCTAGTTAGAGTTGATGGGAAGATGGATGGAACCAAATACAGGGCAATCTTAGAAGAAAACCAGAGTCTGCAAAAAGACTTGAGACTGGGACAGAAGTTCACCTTCCAGCAGGACAACGACCCTAAACATGCAGCCAGAGCTGCAATGGAATGGTTTAGATCAAATTATATTTATGTGTTAGAATTGCCAGTCAAATTCCAGACCTAAATCCAATTGAGAATCTGTGGCAACACTTTAAAATTGCTGAACACAGACACTCTCCATCCAATCTGACAGGGCTTGAGCTATTTTGCAAAGAATAATGGTCAAAAATATCCCTTTCTAGATGTAGAGACATACCCAAAAAGACTTGCAGCTGTAATTGCAGCGAAAGGTGGTTCTACAGTATTGACTTGTAAAAAATTTCGAAAACCATTTATTATTTTCCTTTCACCTTACAATTATGTTCCACATTCTGTTGGTCTATATCAGGAGTGCTCAACCTGTGGCTCTCCAGCTGTTGCGGAACTACAAGTCCCATGAGCCATAGCAAGACTCCAACAGCCACAAGCATGACACCCAGAGGCAGAGGCATGATGGGACTTGTAGTTTTGCAACAGCTGGAGAGCCACAGGTTGAGCACCCCGGTCTATATCATAAAATCCCAATAAAATAAATTTACGTTTTTAGTTGTAACATGACAAAATGTGGAAAATTTGAGGGGTATGAATACTGTTGCAAGGCACTGTTCATAAAAACATACAGTAGAAATATCCAATACATCATTCTCCAGATCGTCTTCCCTTGAAATATTGATTAAATGTTTTCCATGTATTTACTTACTCATAATATAACTGGATACTAATATTTATACTAATATTTATATCTAGGAAAGAATCCAGGCCTTCTTTAAAATAATCTACTGAGCTGGCCAGAACCATCTCTTGAGGGAGCCTATTCCACACTTTCACAGCTCTTACTGTGAAAAGGGCGTTCAGTATTTGGAGATTAAGTCTCTTTTCCTCCAGACGTAAAGTGCCCCTTTGTCTTTTGTGATGACCTTATGAATACCTCCACACCAAGTTCACTATATGAACTACTTATGTATTTATACATGTTGATCATATCCCTCCTTAATCTCCTCTTCTCAAGAGAGCATACATTCAGTTCAGCTAATCTTCCTCATAGCTGAGCTCTTCCAAGACTCTTATTAGTTTGGTTACCCTTCTCTGCTCTGTTTTCAGTTCTCCAACATCTCTCTCTCTCTGCAGTCCACCCAGTTGCATGCATTCTCTCTTCTCTACTTTGCTCACTTTGGAAACTGCAACTTGGCTCCGCATGCAATTATTAAGCCTATGATCTACCAGAACACCCAGATCCTTCTCCACCATAGACTCCCCCAGTTGTTCTCCTTCTAGCGTGAAAGATACGTGCATGTTCCTAGCCCCATAGTGCATAACTTTACATTTATTAACATTAAACCTCATTGCATTGAGGTCAGTTTCTAAATTGGAGACATTCTATAAGGACTTTATCCCACTAAATAGCTTGGTGTCATCTTTTAATCACAGACCCTATATCATTTATAATGTATTAAAAAGTAAAGGTCCCAACATTGAACCTTGGGGTACACCACTAATAACCTTAGACCATTCAAAGTATGAATCATTAACCACTACTCTTGGAATACAGTATTTTTTCCAGTTTTCTATCCATTTACAAACTGATTTTTTCAGGTCTGTAGACTTTACCTTACACATTAGCCATGTGTGTGGAACTCTGTCAAACTCTTTGGCAAAATTGAAATATCCTAATCCACAGCCACTCCTTTGTCTAAGGTTTTGCTCACTTCCTCATGAAAATAAATCAGATTTGTTTGAAGACTTCTGTCTTTCATGAATCCATGATGTCTGTTGATGCTTAAAACATTTTTTCCCAGAAAGAACTCATCTAAGTTATTAAGCTCTCCCGTATCTTCCTGACTATAGAAGTCCGCCGGACAATCTGGCCGTGTGTGGCTCCGACTGACTTTTTTTACCCAAAAGTCCAGCGGACATAGAAAGTAGTTTTGACTCAAAAATTGTTTGCCGGACTGCGAGTCCGGTGGGCAATCCGGGCATGTTTGCTAGTCCGCCGGACTTTTGAAATGAACGCACACGGAGGAAAGTCCGTTCATTTTGAATACGGCTCCAGGTAGCTGGGACTAGCGAAGGAAGTCAATGTCGCCACCCATGGAGGGGTCCCCCCTGAGTCCATATCAGACCCCACATTACCCGGCCGGCCAGGAAAGAGGGTGGGGATGAGCGAGCGCCCCCCTCCTGAGCCGTACCAGGCCGCATGCCCTCAACATGGGGGTGCTTTGAGGAAGGGGGGCCACGCGGCCCCTCACCCCTAAGCACCTTGTCCCCAGGTTGATGAGGACAAGGGCCTCTTCCCGACAACCCTGGACGTTGGTTTCGGGGTCTGCGGGCGGGGATCTTATCGGAATCCGGGAGCCCCCTTTAATAAGGGGGCCCCCAGATACCGGCCCCCCTACCCTATGTGAATGAGTATGGGGTACAATGTACCCCTACCCATTCACCTGTGAAAAAAAGTAAATAAAACACAACACACAAGGGTTAAAAATAATTTATTGCACAGCTCCGGGGTCTTCTTCCGTCTTGGGGGGTCTTCTCGCCGGACTACTCCACTATCTTCTGCTCTTTTGCTAGCTCTTTTACTAGAGGAGGAGCCCAGCTTTCTTCTTCGTCTTTTTCCGACTTCGGGGGTTTTGTCCCCCTCTTCGGTTCTTCTTGCTGGGCCTCCGCTCCTTCTTCCAGCTCTTTTGCTGGTGGTAGCCCGGTCTTCTGCCGCCACCTTCTGTTCTTCTGTTCTTCTCTACTTATTCCTTGAGATGTTGACTCGTCGCTGTCTCTGGCCGTAATGACAGGGACGCATTGCACGGCGCCTTATATAGGGACAATGGGCGGGGTCACCGGGTGATGTCCTCACCCATTATGATGTCACAGTCCCAGAGGGGGGCCATGCGGCCCCCCTGTCCCCAAAGCACCCCCATGTTGAGGGCACATGGCCTGGTATGGCTTAGGGGGGCGTTCGCTCATCCCCAATGGCCAGGGTTGTCGGGAAGAGGCCCTTGTCCTCATCAACATGGGGACAAGGTGCTTTGGGGTGGGGGGGCGTGCGGCCCCCCTTTCCCCAAAGCACCCCCCCATGTTGAGGGCATGCGGCCTGGTACGGCTCAGGAGGGGAGGGCGCTCGCTTGTCCCCACCCCCTTTGCTGGCCGGCTGGGCAGCGTGCTCGGATAAGGGTCTTATATGGACCGTGGGGGGACCCTCACGCTGTTTTTTCGGCATAGGGCTTCCCCTTTAAGTCCATACCAGGTGACAGGGCCAGCGACATGTCAATCTCATCGCCGAAGGTGGCAACATTGACTTCCTTCGCTAGTCCTGGCTACCTGGAGCCGCGTTCAAAATGAACGGACTTTCCTCCGTGTGTGTGCCAGTCTGTTCATTTCAAAAGTACTGGGGACCTAGTCCGCCGGAAAAGTCCAGTCGTGTGTGGGCAGGTCCGCTCGTTCGGAAAGTCCGGCGGATTTTACGCCGGTTTGTCCACCAGACTCCGCTGGATAATAAAGTCCGCTGGATAATAAATAAAGAGAGAGAGACGGCGCCCTCTAAGTGCAGCGATAAACAGGCTAAAATTTATTAAAAAGGTTTAAAAACACTCACATTAGGTTAGTGGTGTAAAGGCAGATCTGAAATACAAAGTTTCATCCGTATTTCCCTTTGGACACAACTCATGGGGGCTGTAGTGCAGAGATCCCAGCATCTGTCCTTTAGCCGGTGGTTAGTGGCTTTATCAATTCCATGACAGTTTCAGGATGGTCGGAGTGGTGCTGGTCACTATAGTGCCCTTAGCTTTGTGTTCAGAGAGTCCGCTGGATAGTCTGATCGTGTGTACGCGGCATAACAGGTCTATAGTTAGTTGGTAAAGACTTTGATCCCTGTTTAAATATGGACACCACATTGGCCCCACATTGGCCCTACACCAATCCAGTGGTACTATGCCAGTCATTAACCAGTTGCTGCCTGTCCACCGTCAAATGATGGAGGGACGGTGTGGCTCTCATTCTGGGTGGACGCCAAATGGCGGCGCACCCGAACGCCCGCTCCCACCGGCAATTGTGGCCACACCGTGTTTCAGCTCTTTAAACATGTGATCGGCTGCGTCCAATCACAGCAAATCACATGTAAATGCGGAAGTGCCAGTAATCGGCTCTCATCGCCTTAGACTGACATAGTGTATAGCCAGAACAGCCGATCGGTGGCATCTCCTCACAGGGAACAGCAAGAGAAGTAATCAGGGCACTGATGATCAGTGTCCTGATTACAATGAAACGCCACCAGTGCCAGAAAAAAGTGCCCACAAGTGCCAGCAATCATTGTCCATTAGTTATGCCAGTCAGTGCCGCCTATCAGTGCTGCTCATCAATGCTCATCAGTGCTTCCCATCAATGCCCATCAGAGACCATCAGTGCCTCCCATCAGTGCCCATCAGTGACACCTATCCATGCCACCTATCAGTGCCCACCAGTGCCACCCATCAGTGTCGCCTATCAGTGCTCATCAATGCCACCTATCAGTGCCCATAAGTGCGGCATATTAGTGCCTGCTCATCAGTGCTACCTAATCAGTGCTCATAAGTGCCCCTCATCAGTGTCCATAAGTGACACCTCATCAGTGCCCATAAGTGACACCTCATCAGTGCAGCCTCATCAGTGCACATCAGTGAAGGAGAACAATGTACTTATTTACAAAATGTACCGACAGAAACTAAGAAAAACACTTTTGTTTCTTTTTTTTCTTTTTTTTGTAAAAAATAAAAAATCCAGCACTGATTAAATACCAACAAAAGAAATCTCTATTTGTGTGAAGAAAATGATACACATTTCACATGGGTACAGTGTTGCATGACCGCATAATTGTCATTCAAAGTGTGACAACGCTGAAAGCTGAAAAATGGCTTGGGCAGGAAGGGGGTGAAAGTGCCCTGTATTGAGGTGGTTAACCACTTCCCACCCAGCCTATAATAGAATGATGGCCAGGAAGTGGTTCTGTTATCCTGACTGGGTATCTTATGATGCCCAACAGGATAACATGCGGGGGCGCGTGCGTGGGGGCAAGCAGTACGGCGATTGCAAGTGTGGCTTGTCAGTCTGGCATTCCGCATCTCCGATGGTGATAAGAAGCCTCTGACAGGGGCTTTTCACCACGTGATCAGCTGTGACCAATCACAACTAATCATTCTGATTACCAGGAAGTGCCAGTAAATGGCATTCCTTGGTTTGGGCTGACAGGGAGAGCTGATCGGTGGGTCTCCCTGTCGGGGGGGGGGGTCTGTGCTGATAATCAGCACATTGATTATCAGCACAGCCCCATCAGATGTGCCAATCAGCTGCCAATCAGTGCCCAGCAGTGTCCCAATAGTAAAGTATGCCAGTGCACACCACAGTGGCAATCAGTGCCCATCACAATGACAATCAGAGTCCACCACAGTGCCAATCAGTGTCCATCACAGTGCCAATTAGTGCCCAGCATTAATACCTGTCAGTACCTGCCCAATCAGTGCTGCCCAACAGTGCCGTCTATTAATGTCCATCAATGCCACCTGTCAGTACCAATAAGTGCCACCTATCAGTGCCAATCAGTGACGCCAGTCAGTGCCCATCAACGCCGCCTGTCAGTGCCCATCAATTCTACATATCAGTACCTCCTCATCCATGCCTATCAGTGCTACCTTATCAGTGCCATCTAATCAGTGCCCATTGATGCCGCCTCATCAGTACCCATCAGTGCCGACTCATCATTGCCCATCCCTAAAGGAGAAAACAAAATTTTATAACAGAAAGAAAAACTTTTTTTTTCAAAGATGTTGGTCTTTTTTTAGTTTGTTTAGCAAAAAATAAAAAAACACAGAGGTGATCAAATACAACCAAAAGAAAGCTCTATTTGTGGGAAGAAAATTTTAAAAATTTAGATTGGATACCATGTTGTATGACCGCGCAATTGTCATTCAAAGTGTGACAGCACTGAAAGCTCAAAATTGTCCTGAGCAGGAAGGGGCGTAAGTGCTTGGTATTGAAGTGGTTAAAGAGTCTCTAAAAAAATAAAAGACAATGACTTTGAAATAATAGAGCTCAATTCTTTTAGGATCTGTGGGTATATGAATATTGGCCCATGGGGGGGTTTATTCACCTTAAGGCTGGGTTCACACCGCTGCGATGCGGGAACGCCGCGAATCCGCGGCGTTTTCCCGCATCGCACGACTCCCGCCGGCAGTTCACACTGCCCTATGCGAACGGCTGGGAGTGTCAATGATATGTTAATGACACCCCCAGATCCGATCGCATATCGCAGTGCGATCTACCGACTCGCACAAGAATCGGATCGCATGGTGTGAACGCCCATGCGATCCGATTCTGTTGCGGACGAAAAAAAGGGTCCCGTGCGAGTTTGCTGCGGGACCGCTGCGAGTTCAGCCATACTATCTGTATGGCTGAACTCGCAGCGCTACGGAGATCGGATGTGATTTGCGGTGCGAATCACATCCGGATCTCCCCCCGCAGCAGTGTGAACCCAGCCTTATTCTGTCTAAATATTTCTGGACCATATCAGTTTTGAGCCACAGTGGTTCATTTGGGGCTGTGCCAATATCATTCCCATTATGAACATGAGCTGCCCCATGCTCATTTGTGTACACAGAGCTAAATAAGGCATTTAATACATTTGCCTTCTCTTTGTTCCCAGTCACCCACTCCAGATTATTTTGTAAAAGGCCTACATGCTCAGACCTGACCTTTTTACTATTAATAAATTTGAAGAATTTTGTGGGGTTTGTTCTACTTTCTTTTTCAATCTGTCATTCGTTTTGGATTTTTGTGCCCTTTATTTCCTTTTTACATATTCTGATATATTCTTAGTAACATTTAAATGACAATTGTATGCCTTGAATTTTATATTTTTAAACAGCTCTTTTCTTTTAATTTATAGCTTTTTAAACTTTGCAGTGGGACACATAGGTTTTATTTTCAGCCTTTTAAATGTATTGTCCATGGGAATATACTTTGCAGTGTGTTCACATACAGTCGCTTTGAAGAATTCCTATTTCTGTTCTGTGTTTATCGATGCCAATATTCCCTCCCAGTGTAAGTCCTGAAGAGCAGCCTTCATCCTTGGAAAATGTGCTCTCTTAAAGTTATGTGTTTTTATCTTTATCTCCCGTATGTGCTTGTTTCTTATAGCTAACAATAAATGAAATTATGTTATGGTCACTGCTACCCAGATGTTCTTTTATATGAACATTAGTAATAAGCGCTTCATGGTTTGAGATTACCAGGTCAAGCTGAGCATCATTCCTAGTCAGGGCCTCTATGAACTATACTATACATTTTTGCCCTTTACCTGTTCCAGCAGTGCCATTACTCCAGTCAATATTTGGGTAGTTAAAATCCCCCATTATTGTTACTGTCCCAGCCCTTGCAGCTGATTTTGTACGTTTGTCCACTGACAAAGAAATGATCAGTCTATAATTTTAATGGTAGGTTTAATTTAACAGCGAGAAAGAATAACAAAAATATCCAGAAAAATGCATTTAATAAAAAGTTATATATTCATTTGCCTTGTAATGAATGAAATAAGTATTTGATCCCCTATCAGTAAGCAAGATTTCTGGCACCCAGGTGTTTTCTATACAGGTAAGGAGCTGAGATTAGGCGCACTATCTTAAAGGGAGTACTCCTAATCTCAGCTCGTTACCTGTATAAAAGCAACCAATCAATCAGATTCCAATCTCTCCGCCATGACCAAGACCAAAGAGCTATCCAGGGATGTCAGGGACAAGATTGTAGGCTAGAATGGGCTACACAACCATCACCAAGCAGCTTCGTGAGAGGGTGACAACAGTTGGTGCGATTCTTTGCAAATTGAAGAAACACAAAATAACTGTCAATCTCCCTGGGTCTGGTGCTCCATGCAAGATCTCACCTTGTGGCGTTTCAATTAGAAACTTCTGGAGACCGCTCCAGATGATGTCCCAGTGACAAAATGCAGAGTTCTTGCATTGCTTCTGGTCTTGAGCCATAGAGCGCAGATTGCTCCAGCTTCCTGACATTAAACATTTTTTTCTTGAAATATTTTTATTAAATGTGTACAGTAATGTAAACAGTATTGCTAATAAATATTTGGAAATTTGTACGGTATCACACTATGGAATTTCTTTCCTATCTACATGTAGACAACATTTAAGAGGTTAACAGGAAGGAGACCACTTACATCACAGACAAGGAGGCACTTGGAGGATATAGGACAGGAAGTTTTTCTACTCCACAGGCTGCACAGTGGCTCATCCCGTGAAAGTGAAATATCTCCTTGTGGGGTGAATAGTAGCGGTGAGTGCATTTCTTATGGGGCACTGTTTTCTAAGAAGCACAGAACAATTTGAAGCAGCACATTGTCACTTTATTATTGGACTTTTTTTTATATACCAGGGTTTAAGGACAGTATATGCATGTTTCTGAGCCCAGTTTCACAGCAATGCTATATACCAGTCATATATGTTCTATTTTTTGGCACAGAAATGTTACTTTGAATTGCAGATTTTGCACAGGATTGGGGATTTCACACAGGAAAAGTTAGCACATTTCTATTAGTTTTTTCATTTTTATTTTTCATTTTATTATTGTTTGAATGCACATAGCTTCTAATAGTATGCATTATAAATAACCGATCAGAAAGTTTACATTTCTTATTTTCTGCACTTTTTTTCACTTTTTGAATTATATGCACCCGTGGTATACACACCCCTCAAGTAACTAGAGGTTGCAAATGACCTCTTAATAAAAACAGTGCCATATCTATCCTTCCTTTTTTAAATATTTCAGAGAATATCACCTCAGAAGTCATTCCCTTCAACTTGCAGCCTAGTTCTTTAAATAGAACCTTAACCACTTCCATACAGTCATATGTCGTCTGCAGGGGGCCCACAGCATGGTGATCGAGGATGACGCGTGTCCCTCGGAACACAGCCTAGATCAGTGTAAAGAACCAATAGAAATTTTTTATTTACCACTTGACCAACTGTGTCCAATCACAGCCGGCCAAATGCATTGTCCTCATGCATGGCAGCAGTCGGAAACGAGGCTTGCCACCCTGACACAGCCCAGCCCTGATCACGGTTAAGCGCCAATAAAATGTCTTATCACAGCCAGTCACAGAATGTCAACAAACCACGGTAACAAGATGTTACTGGGTTATCCTCCTCACACACCAATCGTGTGTGAGGAGATCGCCATAACAGCTCATTACCACTTACAGTACACACCAAACACATTGATTGCCCCCCCTAATAAAGAGTACCTGTCACCACCCATTAAAGTAGCTGTCACCAGCTCATCAAAGAACCTGTCACAAGCCCATGTGAGTACCCGAGTACCTGTCACCAGCCTATCAGAGTATCCCAGGCGACTACAAGTATTTGTTTAGGGAGCTTCTATAAAAGGTGAAGCCACAGGGCAGTTCATATGGCACAGGCAGTTCATATGGCCTATGGCCTGTTGAAATCAGATGCCAAATACTTGAAGGCTAAAAACATACTAGTAACATACTAGTAACTCAGATCCAGAATTAACAGATTAAAAGCAGGCTATTGTATGCTGCAGAGGAATGTGGTGTGATTAGGAAATAAAAAGAGGTAAAAGAACTGATATTTGTGAAGTGTATTGTCTATATCCTGTTACCAGCCCTCATTTTATTTATCAGCAAAATCTTCTCCATCTTTGGGCATCATACAGCAAAATTGAGCCGGGTCCCCAAACACTTTACATGGCAATAATTTGCATATAAGCCTTTAAAATTAGCACTTTTGCTTTTTCATGTACGTGTCCCATAGACTTTAATGGTGCTTGCATGTCCATACAAATTTTTTTCCTGTTTGCAAGTTCTGGTGCAAACCAAACCGGGGTGGGGCTTGACTCATCCCTAGAATGCCTGAGGGTACTACTTCAATGTTGGACCTCTCTATGTGGCCAGGTTGTGTAAAAGTCTCACACATATGGTATCACAATACTCAGGAAGTAGCAGAATGTATTTTGGGGTGTAATTTTTGCTATGTACATGCTGTGTGTTAGACATATCATATACATTGACAACTTTGTATAAAAAAAATAAGTTTTAATTTTCATTCCATGTGTTCCAAAGACTTGTGGAAAACAATTAACACTTCAAAAGACTCATTATGCCTCATAGATTATATGTTGTGATGTTTTCTTTTCAAAATGGGGTCATTTTGTGGGTAATTCAATTGTCCTGGTGTTCCATGGCCTTCAAATTTGTAATAGGTTGTTAGGAAATGTTTTGTGTAATTTATGCTCCCAGAACGCCTGACGGTGCTCCCTGCATGTCTCACACATGTGGTATTGCCATACTTCAGAGGTGTAGCAGAATGTGTTTGGGGTGTAATTGTAAGTATGCATATGCTACGTGTGAAAAATAACTTGTTATTGTGAAAATTTTGTGTAAAAATAAATAAATAAATAATAATACTTTCTTAATTTTCCCAAGAATTGTGGGAAAAAGTTACAACTTCAAAAACTTCATGCCTCTTACTAAATAAATACATTGGAATGTGTAATTTCCAAAAAGGGGTAATTTGGGGGGTATTTGTAGTTTCCTGACATTTCAGGACCTCAAAAAATGAGATAGGCCATCAGTAATCAATTTTCAGTGATTTGCACCATAGCTTGTAGACTCTATAACTTTCAAAAAGACCAAATAATATACATGTTTTTGGGTTATTTTTACAACATAAGATATGTAGCAGTATACATTTTGGCCCAAATTTATGAACAAAATGTACTTATTTGCAAAATTTTATCATAGAAACTTAACAATAAGTGTTCTGTATTGAAGTGGTTAAGTAACTCCACACTCCATGTATTCGGTCATTGGTTCCAACACAGACCAAGACAGCTGGGTCATGCCCAGCCCCTCCTAGTATTTTATCTTCTCTTCATCACTCCTTCTTCCTTGTATTTCCTTCTGTCAGTTCTTCACTTTTTCTTATGCACTTCTTTCCTTATCATGTCCTTCCCCTTTTTTCTACCTGTCCCTCCACTCACATTATCACTTCTTTCACTATCACATGTTTTTTTTTTGCCTTTTCACATTCTGTTGTTCCGCATCTTTTCTTACCCCTTTCTCATGTCATTTTTCACAATCATCTTCATCCATCTTCATCCTACTTTCCCCTTTTTATCAGTTTTCCACTTTTCAAATCAACTCCACTTTTTATTCATTTTTTAATCCATCTTTATTCATCCATTCATGTTTTTTCTTTTCATGTCTTCACTTTTTAATGGTTCTCATATTTCAATATATTTCATATATGTCTATTATACTAATTTATAAGATTTGATAAATTATCTTGTTGGAGTTGACCGACTATACCATATAATTTATTAAATGAATATTTTCATATTCAATAACCTCAATAGCCTAACAGTAATATTACATAATAATCCGTATATATATATATATATTTATATATATTCCTTATATTTATACTCTGGAATTTTGTCCCAGGTGTGGGCCCCTCCATGCCTGGCGGGCCCCGCAAGCATTAGCTTGTTACTCCTTGGGTTCCCGTCCTACCTCAGGGCACTTTCTGGTCTACCAACGCATGGGATTATCTGACAGTTTTCATGGGAATTTCAGTTGGGAGGTCCTATCTGTATGCACATAGGTAAACATATGAGATGGCTATTGCTTGCACTTATCTGATAGTTTGTGTTTTTTTTTAATTTGATATGCAGTTATCTTTGCAGCAAACTTATCCTCTGAAGAAGACCCTAACGAAACGGGTTGAAACGAATCAGTTTTGTCTTTTTTAGACATGTTTGCCATGTATATATCTTTATGTTGTAATATTTGCACTTCTTGGGTATACCCCCTTGCTGAGCTCATATTTTAACCCCATGGTAAATTTTGTATGTTAATACATTTTTATCAGCAAAACACTCATTACTATTACATATTAGACATATTATATGACTTGTTTCATTTGTGCAAATTATGAGACATTTGCACAGTGATTTTCTCATTAAATAGACCCTTATGTGTGGCACATTGACAGTGCTAGAGCACCCAAATACACCACAAAGATGTGATACAAGATTGGCCCTGCAGAAAAAATGCACATGTTTGGCAGCTGAAGCACAACTACAGAAATGTTACATGTGAGACCTTTACAATGCTGGAGCTCCAGAATACACTTCAGACTTTCCAGAGCAATGCATGGTTGACCTCGAAGACAACATTTTACAAATTTGGCAGGTGAAAAGCAGCTGCAGTAAAATTATGTGTAAGCCCTTGTACACACGGTCGGACATTCCGTTAACAAAATCCGTCTGATTTTTTCTAACGGATTTTGTCCGAAACTGGTGTTGCATACACACAGTTGGACAAAGTTGATGGAAAATCCGATAGTTCGGAACGTGATGGCGTTTGTTCGTTGCGACGGGACTATGTTGCGGCTAGTAGCGAATAGCTTTGGTCTTGTAATTTGATCTGAGCATGCGTGGCACTTTGTCCGATCGGAATTCTCTACAAACGATCGGAAAAAGTCCGATCAGATCATGTTGTCGGAAAATTTTATATCCAGCCCACACACAGTCGGATTATTCGACAACATGGTCCGATCGAACATTTTCCGTTGGAATTTCCGACCGTGTGTACAAGGGCTAACACCTTGAAAGTTTTAGAGCACCATAATTCACCACAAACTTTTAGGTGAAAAGCGAGATTTACCATGCAGAAAAAATGCACGCATTTTGCTGTTTGGAAGCAACTGCATAAACATTTTGCTTAGCACCTTGAAAGTGCATGAGCACCAAAATACAGACAACACAAGATGGTAATGCTGGCAGGTCTGCAACTTGAGCAGGCTATGGTTATGTTGAAAGGGGAGCAACTGTAAAATAAGCTGGTAGAGGTGTCAGAATGTGGTAATGGTGGCAGGAAATTGTAATGGAGGCAGGCCAGCAGAAGATAGTAATGATATCATAATGTTTTTGGGGCTATATTCAAAAGAAATTTGTGTGCACTCATTGTACTCATCCATCCTCAACACCCAAAAATCAAGTGAATCATTTATTCTAAAGACGTCCACATCTGCCCTTGACTGCATATAATCAGAGATCATATGGTTTGGGTTCAACCTGTGAGTTCTGCCAGGCCTGGGTGGTGCACATTAAAACTTCACTTAGGCAGTCACCATCCTCACTGCACAGTAACTCCTTCTACCAACCAGATGATCCAAGCCACTTTGATCATGAAAAGGGATCTTGTAACTCTCCTCAAAGGAGGTTCCTGTGCAGAACCTCTTTCTGACTGTGCATTATTACTCCCTTTGTGATTACAAGATACGTTTTGACATTTTCCCCTTGTAAAATGGATCCAAAAGGATGGCTAAGCTTTAATGATTCCTGTCTTTGATAGATGGAATACTGGGGTTCAGGCACAGGCAGTGCAACAAAAATGAGTCTATCCACCACAAATATCCTAGTTGTCACTGAGAAAAGTGGCATCATCAACTAACTTACCATCTTTTCCTCTTGATGTGCCATAGGGTAAGCCCCAAACCCTTTGTCCCACCACATGGCCAATGACATAACACATGTATGAGGTGAATCTGGGATCGACAACTACAAGCATTCTTTTTTTATATGGGAAATTGTTGTGACAATTCAGGACTGTGGAGCGCATGAAGGCAATGGAGGAGAGGGAAGGTCAGGGACCAGGGTAGGCAAAGAAGAGGGTGCAGGAGATGATCACCAGCAGCATGACATACAGCAATGACACCTGCACCGTGATAGAGTCATCTAACAGCAGCACCGTGATAGAGAGCACTGACATCAGCAGCGTGACATAAAGCAATGACAGCAGCACCGTGATAGAGTGATCTGACAACAGCACCGTGATAGAGAGCACTGACATCAGCAGCGTGACATAAAGCACTCACACCGGCACCGTGATATACAGCACTGGCAGCAGCACTGTGATAGAGAGCACTGACATCAGCAGCGTGACATAAAGCACTCACACCAGCACCGTGATATACAGCACTGACAGCAGCACCGTGATAGAGAGCACTGACATCAGCAGCATGACATAAAGCACTCACACCAGCACCGTGATATACAGCACTGACAGCAGCACCGTGATAGAGAGCACTGACATCAGCAGCGTGACATAAAGCACTAACACCAGCACCGTGATATACAGCACTGACAGCAGCACCGTGATAGAGAGCACTGACATCAGCAGCGTGACATAAAGCACTCACACCAGCACCGTGATATACATCACTGACAGCAGCACCGTGACATATAGCACTGACATCAGCACCGTGATATACAGCACTGACACCTGCACCATAAACAGCCCCAGGAGGAAGTCAGCATAGCACAGGGATGGTGGGATCCCCTCATAATGAGCATAGCACAGGGATGGTGGGAGCCCCTCATAATAAGCAGCCCCAGGAGGATGTCAGCATAGCACAGGGATGGTGGGAGCCCCTCATAATAAGCAGCCCCAGGAGGATGTCAGCATAGCACAGGGATGGTGGGAGCCCCTCATAATAAGCAGCCCCAGGAGGATGTCAGCATAGCACAGGGATGGTGGGAGCCCCTCATAATAAGCAGCCCCAGGAGTAAGTCAGCACAGCACAGGGATGGTGGGAGCCCCTCATAATGAGCATAGCACATAGCACAAAATATGCACAGCAGAGGTACAGCCCCAGGAGGAAGTCAGCACAGCACAGGGATGGTGGGAGCCCCTCATAATATGCACAGCAGAGGTACAGCCCCAGGAGGATGTCAGCACAGCACAGGAATGGTGGGAGCCCCTCATAATAAGCAGCCCCAGTAGAAATATGACACCGCTCAACCTCTTCAAAGAGGAGGGTACGGGCATATAGTACGGTGTGCTTTTTTTGGACAAGGAAGTGAGCCAAATGAAGAAAGAAGGTCTCTGTGCTCAATTAAAAAAATAGTTTATAGACATCTACATGGTCTACTGGTCACATGTGTTGAATTCCTCCGAGATCCATGCCTCATTCATTTTTAGAAATGTGAGGTAGTTAACACTGTCGTGAGCTAGGCGAGTACGCTTATCGGTCACGATCCCCCCTGCTGCGCTGAACGTCCTTTCGGACAGGACACTGGATGAGGGGCAAGCCAACAGTTCGATTGAAAATTGGGCAAGCTCTGGCCAGAGGTCAAGCCTGCCCACCCAGTAGTCCAGGGGTTCATCACTCCTCAGAGCGTCCACATCGACCGTTAACCCGATGTAGTCGGACACCTGGCGGTCTAGGCATTCCCTGATGCTGGATCCGGATGACACCTGTCGATGGGTCAGCTGAAAGAATGACCTCATATCCGAAGTCACCAACACATCTTCAAACCAGCCTCTTCTTGCAGGCGCTGTTGGATTGGTACCCGCAATTCCTTCTCTGGGAGTGGGAATTGCTCCTCTGTCAGCGCACGCAAAAGCAGAATGCAGCATTTCTCGAAGTAAGGCCTGGAAGTGCTGCATTCTGCCTTCCGCCATTTGTGTTTGTACCGGGGTCTAAGTACATTGCCACCCAGTACTGGTCCTTGACCCTTATGCTTTTTATACGGGGGTCCCTATTAAAAAAACTGGAGCATGAAGGCCCCCATTTGCACTAAAGTGGAAGCAGTGTGGTGGCCTGGCTCCTGCTCATCGTCCAGGATAATGTCGTCCTCTTCATTCTCCTCTCCCCATCCACGCACAACAGGGATCCCAGAAAGGTTTAAAGCATGCTCTTCTTGCTCCTCCTTATCCGCCCAGCACCATCCTCCTCTGACTCCTCTACAGACTCCTGTTGTTCACTTGTCTCAGATAGAGTAGCCCTGGGAATTCATCCAGCATTGCGACTTCCTCATATTCCCGCTCCTGCTCCTCCACAGCTTGATCAATGACACAACGCAATGCACGCTCCATAAAGAGGGCATAAGGTACCATGTCACTGATGGCGCCATGGCTGCGACTGACCAGTTTGGTGATCTCCTCAAATGGGCGCAGAAGTCTGCAAGTGTCGCGCATGAGCAGCCACTGGCGCAGTGAAAAAACCCCAGCTTCCCAGAACCGGTTCTGCCACAGAGTTCATACAGGTAGATGTTAACTGCACGTTTCTGCTGGAGCAGCCTATCAAGCATATAGAAGGTTGAGTTCCATCGCGTCAGGCAATCGCAAATAAGACGTCTGACCGGCAGATTGTGTCGCCGCTGAATGTTAGCAAGGCGAGCCATGGCCGTGTAAGATCTTCTGAAATGGGCCGAGATTTTCCTGGACCCCAGGGTATTTGACAAGGAATCGCTGCACGACCAAGTTTAAGACATGTGCCATGCATGGCATGTGCGTGATTTTGCCCTGTTTCAATGCGCTAAGCAGATTGGCACCGTTGTCACACACCACTTTACCAACTGTAAAATTGAGCGGTGTTAGCCACTGATCTGCCTGTGAACGCAAAGCTGAAAGGAGTGCTGGGCCAGTGTGGCTCTTGGCTTCCAGGCACAACAGACGCAGCACGGCATGGCAACGTCTAACCTGGCATGTCGATTAGGTTCTGGGGAGCTTGGGTGGCGCATCGGAAGAGACGCTAGCAGCGGAAAAGGAGGAGTCAGCTGAGGAGGAGAGGGAGGAGGAGGAGAAGAAGAGTCAGGCCTGCATGCAATCCGTGGCGGTAAAACCAAATCTACACGGGTGCCATGGGTTACATGCTTGACGGCCATCAGAAGGTTCACCAAGTGGGCAGTAAAAGTGATATACCTTCCCTGCCCGTGTTTGCTAGACCACATGTCTGTGGTCAGATGTATCTTGGCACCGACACTGTGTGCCAGAGATACATTCACTTGCCGCTGAACATGGCCATATAGCTCTGGGATGCCCTTCTCTGAGAAATACTTCCTTCCTGGGACCTTCCATTGTGGTGTTCCAATGGCCACAAATTTGCGAAAGGCCTCCGAGTCCACCAGTTTATATGGCAGTAGTTGGCGGGCTATGAGTTCTGACAAGCCAGCCGTCAACCGTTGGGCAACAGGGTTATCCGGCGTCATCATTTTTTTACGCTCGAACATTAGGCCCACGGAAGCCTGCCTTTTTGCAGAAAAACGTGAGCTTGGCGTGATGGAAGGTGGAGTGGAGGACAATTGTGAGGAGAGAGGAGAAGGAGAAGTAGAAGACGAGGCTGGACGGTGAGAGCCTGCAGTGTGGCTTTGTGTGTTCCGTTGCTCCCACTCGGCTTGGTGATGGCTGCTCATGTGCCTTCTTAAGGCGGTCGTCCCTAGGTGAGTGTTGGGCTTACCGCGACTAAGGCGTTGACTGCAAAGATTGCAGATGGCAACGCTATTGTCAGCAGTGGACATGTTAAAAAAAGCCCACACTGGGGAACCATGTGCCGGTGTCCTGGGAGCGCCAGATGTGACCGTACATGGTCGATGACTCGCTCCTGATACATTTGCAGTCTGCTTTGTCCCTCCTGTGCAATGTAAGTTATTCCTGCTTCTCCTCCCTATCTGCTGGTCCATATCTCCCTCTGAACTCCCCTCCTCTTCCTCTCTTGTGGGCACCCATGTGACATCACTAGAAACGTCATCATCAATGTCACCTTCCCCACCGCTATAAGTAGAGATCTCGGAGTAGGCAGCAACACCGGGGACCAACCTCCTCCTTGGGCTGATCTGGGTACTGTCATCAGACTGCTGAGTAGCGGCTGTTGCTGCCTCCTCTTCCTGATCCAATACTAAGAGTGGCTGTGCATCAGAAATGTCTTGATATGGATTCCTGTGACTCATAATTCCTGTGACTCAAGCGGAAGGTATGTGGTGGTGGTGGTGGTGGTGGTGGTAGTGTCTTTGGGGTTGCACATAGTAGAGAGTGAAGAAGAGGGTGCAGATCGAGAGGATGAGGAGGGTGCAGAAGAGTAAGGCTGAGCGAGCCACTCAACCAAGTCTGGTGAGTCCTTTAAAGTAATTGAACGCACCTTCTGCAACTTCCCACTTTGGCTCAAGCCTGTTGCTCCTGCCCTACCCCTACCACCCCTGCGGAAGGGCCTGCCTCTTCCTCTGCCTGTCATTTTTTAAATGACCCTGTGAAAAAACTCTCAGTCCCTATACCGATGAAGGACTGCTGCAGTATAGGGCAGCGTTCAGCAGTAGTGCACTTCAACCCTATGTATTGTGGACCGATACCAGTCCTTATAGAATGGCAGACTGTACCTCACTCAACCCTATGTACTGTAGTACCCTATACCTTACCAGTCCTTATAAGGACCTTTGTGGACCAAGTAGGTTGTGTGTGAGTGATTAGCAGACTGTACGTCAGTCCCTATACCGATGAAGGACTGCTGCAGTATAGGGCAGCGGTCAACAGTAGTGCACCTCAACCCTATGTATTGTGGACCTATACCAGTCCTTATAGAATGGCAGACTGTACCTCACTCAACCCTATGTACTGTAGCACCCTAGACAGACCAAGTTACCAGTCCTTATAAGGACTTTTGTGGACCAAGTAGGTTGTGTGTGAGTGATTAGCAGACTGTATGTCAGTCCCTATTCCGATGAAGGACTGCTGCAGTATAGGGCAGCGGTCAACAGTAGTGCACCTCAACTCTATGTATTGTGGACCTATACCAGTCCTTATAGAATGGCAGACTGTACCTCACTCAATCCTATGTACTGTAGCACCCTAGACAGACCAAGTTACCAGTCCTTATAAGGACTTTTGTGGACCAAGTAGGTTGTGTGTGAGTGATTAGCAGACTGTACGTCAGTTCCTATACCGATGAAGGACTGCTGCAGTATAGGGCAGCGGTCAGCAGTAGTGCACCTCAACCCTATGTATTGTGGACCGATACCAGTCAGTATAGAATGGCAGACTGTACCTCACTCAACCCTATGTACTGTAGTACCCTATACCTTACCAGTCCTTATAAGGACCTTTGTGGACCAAGTAGGTTGTGTGTGAGTGATTAGCAGACTGTACATCAGTCCCTATACCGATGAAGGACTGCTGCAGTATAGGGCAGCGGTCAGCAGTAGTGCACCTCAACCCTATGTATTGTGGACCGACACCAATCCTTATAGAATGGCAGACTGTACCTCACTCAACCCTATGTACTGTAGTACCCTATACCTTACCAGTCCTTATAAGGAGCTTTGTGAACCAAGTAGGTTGTGTGTGAGTGATTAGCAGACTGTACGTCAGTCCCTATACCGATGAAGGACTGCAGCAGTATAGGGCAGCGGTCAGCAGTAGTGCACCTCAACCCTATGTATTGTGGACCGATACCAGTCCTTATAGAATGGCAGACTGTACCTCACTCAACCCTATGTACTGTAGTACCCTATACCTTACCAGTCCTTATAAGGACCTTTGTGGACCAAGTAGGTTGTGTGTGAGTGATTAGCAGACTGTATGTCAGTCCCTATACCGATGAAGGACTGCTGCAGTATAGGGCAGCGGTTAGCAGTAGTGCACCTCAACCCTATGTACTGTGGACCTATACCAGTCCTTATGGAATGGCAGACTGTACCTCACTCAACCCTATGTACTGTAGCACCCTAGACAGACCAAGTTACCAGTCCTTATAAGGAGCTTTGTGGAACAAGTGGGTTGTGAATGATTAACAGACTGCAGCAGAAGGGCAGCAGTCAAGTATAATATTCTTTCTATATTTGGAAGAAAGAATATTATACGTGTACAAGCCTATTACCATACCACTGATACCAGTGCTGAAAAGAACCTTTGTGGAACTAATAGTAACAGCTACTGATTAAACTGACCCTCACTGCCTCACACACTGCTTCCTGCCTGTCCCTATATAAACTGACAAAACAGAGGCTACTGGAACAATAATTGAAATAGCACTTTTGTGGACCTGATAGTAACAGCTAATGACTAAACTGGCTGTCCCTGCAGCACACATCGTCCTGTCCCTTTCTCTAAACTGACAAAAGACACTCAGGCTGCTGCAACAATCACTAGCACAGCACTGCCTGTACTGAACTAAACACCTATACCAGTCCTGAAAAGAACTTTTGTGTACCAAATAGCCAGCGATTTGGGTCACTGTAATCTCTCCCTGCTCCACACAGCAACCTCTCCCTATAGTTTCAGACGAAAGAATGTAAAATGGCCGCCGGATCGGGTGTATTTATAAGTTAGGGGGAATGTCCAAGTGTTCATGTGCTGTAATGTCTCAATTGGCTGTCCTGTACCCCATGTTGGATGTGTCATCATAGGTCAAAGTTCTTTTACACAGTAAACACGGAAGTCCGCCGGGCCAACGGCGCCAATAGTCCGCCGAACGGGCGGACCGCGAACAGTCAAAATTCGCCGCGAAACGACCGCCGGGCGAACCGTTCGGCCATCACTACTTACTAGCATGGAGAACATTGATCCAACAAGAGCCACAGGATTCTAAAACTCAAAATATTTAAATACCTTGAACCACTGGAATTACTTATTCAAACTTGTCTATTAAAAATTGGTCTGCTGTGGATGGATGAACTTTTGGTAAGCACCATCCCCAAGACTAAGGAGGTACTGGAGGAGGAATATGTGGGTTGATTTACTAAGACTCGGGAGTGCAAAACCTGGTGCAGCTGGGCATGGTAGCCAATTAGCTTCTAACTTCAGCTTGTTCCGTTAAGCTTTCACAAAAATAAACAGGAAGGTGATTGGTTTCTATCCAGAGCCGCACCAGATTTTGCACTCTCCGGTTTTATTATTATTATACAGGATTTATATAGCTCCAACAGCTTGTGCACTGCTTTATAACATTAGGGCAAACAGTACAGTTACACTACGGTTCAATACAGGAGGAATTAGAGGGCCCAGCACATTAAAGCTTACAATCTAAAAGGGTAGGGCAAGTGATACAAAAGTTTAATAACTGTGGCGGATGAGCTGGTGAAGAAAATTAAAGTGCACTTGTTAAGTGGAGGCAGGATAGGCTTTTCTGAAGAGAAAAGTTTTCAGGGATCACCTAAAAGTGGATAGAGTTGGAGATAGTTGGACAGATTGGAGTAGGGAATTCCAAATGATGGGAGAGGCTCAGGAGAAGTCTTTGAGGTGAGCTTGGGAGGAGGTGATGATGGAGATAAAGAACAGGAGGTCTTGGGAGGAACGAAGAGAATGATTTGGTTGGTATTTTGAGACTAGGTTAGTGATGTTGTGATTGTTGTATTGTATCCTTTACCTATGCCCGGCAAGGCAGAAATACTAACTAATTTTGAAGAAGTTGCGGAGGTTAAGTTTTAGTAAATCAACCCTATGGCGTATCTAAAACTGAGAATTACTTTTATATTCACATCTTAAGGTTTTTATCTAAATACCCTATTCCATCCATCTCAATTATTTTACATGCCTGAAGCTATTTTACTTCTCGCTCTAATTCACAGTGGAGTTTATCCTTATTTTGTAACATAATCATTCTTTACTAAGAAAATCCCTCCTCAGAAATGGGAAGCGGATCTCCAACAGACATTCACACCCTCGTATCGGCTTAAAGCATTCTGATTTACATATACTGTAATATCTCCCAATGTGTTAACCATTAGGAAATGGCACTAAAGATAGTGACCAGCTGGTACTTAACACTAGAGTTGGGCGAACAGTTTGACCCATTCAACTAATGCCAGACTTTGCAGGGTTCTCTGTGAGATTTTTGCAGAATGCCCCACAATTCACTGCAAGCTGCACAGTGTATTTTAAGCCCTGATTGGGCAAGGCTTTTCTCAACCAGGGCACAGTGAATATCTGATTCTTAAGGAGCAGGCCGGGAAGCCAGTTGTGGCATCCTTCACAAGGGATGAGTCATCAGCTGTCAACGGTCTTCCCCAGTGACAGCTGAATGAAAAAAAAAACATTACGGTAATAGAAAAATGTTTAAAAAAAGTTGGCGTGGGGTCCCCCCCCAATTAATACCAGGCCCTTTGGATCTTCTGATTAGCAATTGTGCCTTTTCGCTGTTCTTCCTCTTTTGTTATACTTTAAATCTAATAAAAATATTAAAACAAATCCAAAATAAATTAAAATGAAAATAATGATTTTATTTGTATTCATTCCTTTTATTCGGATGACATGATGTAATAGTTTGGGCCTTTTGTTAATGTTTGATTCAGATCCATTCGTTTTATTCTACTGTGTGAATATTCTAATAAGATTCTTTTTGTATTGGGGGTTGAACTTGATGGACCATTTCTTTAATTTGTATGTGCACAGTCCAGCAAAGTCAGTTGGGAATGAGGAAATTAATTCAACTTAATAAAATAACGAATGAATATGTATTTTATTTGGATGAGAGTGGCACAGTAGTCTTTGATTCTTGGATAATCAGCTGATTCTTTTTGCATTAACAGTTTTCATTATTATAAAAAATGCACTAGATATGAAATGGAAATATATTGCGATAAATACAGTAAGGTATAAAAGTGAAGTTAGATGATTTCTACTTATTCTGTTTAGGTTTAAAGGAGGTGATTCATCAGAATCTCCAAATCATAAGCTAACAAATCAAATCAACCAAAGTTAATTTTGTTCCCTTTGTTATTTTCGGATGCACGCGACCCCAGTCGATATTGTCCTAACTGCTCATTCTATTTCTCTTTGTGGGTTGGACTAGCAGGTATAACTCAGAATGCGAGTAATATCCTGAAATAATGAATTCATTCATTAAAACAAATATAGCCAACCTTCACAAAAAAAATAAAAAAAATAACAGAACTTCTGAAATATACTAATCAATTTGGAATAATGAATATATTCTCTCCTGAAATAATAAAAACATTTTGAAAATGAATCACTCTAACATAATGTTTATGATGAAACAAAATGGTTTCTTTAATGAATGAAACTGAAAAGAAGCTAATTTTTCTGTCGTGCAAATCTCTATAACACACCACAATGCAATTCAAAGTAATGCAACGGTCCACAACACTATAATGCACTGTAATGTAGCGGTGGCATTATACACCAATGTACATAGCACTGTATAGCTCTGTATGCAGTACTGTTCAGCAACAATTTTTCTCTGAAATCGCTCTGACTGTCAGCTGTCCCTATTTCGACTAACTCCTACACACACTGACAAAAATCTGATGGAAGAGCTGACTTTTATAGAGAGGGTGCTGGCACATTTACAAACCTCCATGACTGGCCATAGTATGCCGCCTGATAACAGTTCACATTTCATGAAATGCAATAAACATAGGGTTTGGGCACAGTACCTAATAAACTTAATAGATTGCATTTCCCTGAACGGCGGCGCATATGCAAAGCTTAGGTCAAACTCTAGTTCAACCCAAACTAAAACCTCATCCCTTCTGAGAAGCATTAACCGTTTCACTACTATCATACTTCTGTAGTATTTTAATAAATTATTCAATGGCCTTTAAAAGTTTCACTTGGTATATTTAAATCTTCTAAATTCAAAAGGTACAGTATTTTTTTTTCTGTTTTATAACTTTATTTTAGTTAGTAGCAATGAATGTTATCTTTTTTTATTATTTTGACAGAACTAATCACTAACTTTTCAAGTGCAGGTACCCACAGAAAAGTTAAAACTAGCAAAGCAGCATGGAAAAGCATAAGCAGCATGAGCATGAATAATGACAGGAGTGTAAGGATGTTGTTGAATTTGATCTTTGCTAGCTGTCTATCCACTATAGCCAATTAAAGATACTGTAATGACATCAGTCTTCGTTTTTTCTGACAGAATCCCAGTGTGAATTGTTGTCTTCACTGTACATGAATGATACTGCTAGGCTTCACATCCTCAATAGTTGCAATAAAATGGTATTGTATCTGAAGGAATATGTACATTCTCTAGAGCCAATGTGACTCCATTTTAAGATTAGTATCCATTTTGTCAGTATGCATATAGTCAAACATAACTTGTCTGTCTTGGGAACTTGTCCTATGCAGATTCCCATAAAGCTATTTCTGTTAAGATTAGCTTGTTCTGTGATTTCTGAGGAATAGATACTGTACTGTAAATAAGCTAAGTTTGTTATGTAGTATAGTTATTGTTATGAATTATATGTCTGGAACATAACTGTTTTGCATAACTGTGAAAAGTCCCATGGCGCACAGGGGGTATTGTATAGCATTGTATGATATTCTGTTTCCTATATAAGTGTTAGAAGAATAAAAGATTTACTCTGACCAAACCATACCACTGACTGTGTGTCATCGTTTGTGATGAGTATATCTCCAGGCTTGTCGGTATAGGACAAAGGGAAATCAGACCCCGATCTAGAATAACTGAACACCAACAATTGGCGCTGCGAGCACAGTGACCCTGGCATTGATTCAGTGAGTAGAAAACATTTTCTTTTCCTTGCTGTAATAGGATGTTCAGTGTCATCTTAGAGAAAGAACTTAAAGGGGAAATTATATAGACTTATAGTCCGTAGAGGACTTATAAAGAGAATCCTTGGGAAGGATTCAGGAAAAAGGGATCTTGAGAAGATCACTATAATAAACAAAGGTTCTTAGAGAACTTATAAAGAGAATCATTGGGAAGGGCTCATAAACGGAACATTCTTAGAGAACTTGCAAAAAAATCCTTGGGAAGGATTCAGGAAAAGGAGATCTTGGAAAGATCACTATAAATAAAAGGTATACCTACTATAAAAAAGAGAAATAAAATATTGGCTGGTCTGACAGAACTATTGCTTTAGGGCTTATTAGTGTTTAGCTTCTGCTGATTTATTTATCTGTATAAAGTTGAATAAGAACTTTACTGTAGAGTTTATAAGAAACCCTGGATTGGTGAGTATCCAGGTTAATTTCTTTTATAAAGCAAATGTCTCAAAAGTCTCCTGATTGTATTACTGGTTTGTTATTCTGTTATACTGGTCCTCGGACATATCTTGTAGCCAGTGTCCCGGGAGGTTATCATTTTAAACTAGGAAAGGGACCCTTATTTGGAGAAGGCAGACCACGGGTCCAAGTTTTAAGGTTTAATTTACATAACAAATTTGTATTTCAAGAAGGGTTGACAGCGAAGGGTGTAATATCATGTATTCAAAGAGCAGGGGAGACTTATCAAGTCTGTCCCAGGTCTTTGAAGTATTGTGACATTAGGGACATTTTTAACGAATAAAATATGGGTAGAGCGTTTATAACACTTTCTTAAGGTAATACATGGATTGGGGAGGCAAATTTTTGACCAAAACATGCTATTTGGAAAATTCCTTTTGCTACTGACATCTCTTGTGCAGGGGAAGTCTGGTGCAAAATTTGGATATTTGGCTTTTGCCAACAAGGGTTCAAATGCTAATATCTCACCGACCATAATAGATAGTGGGGAATTGTTTGCGGCATTAGTACTACAGCAATTGAAAGTACTGTTTTAACCTGTTGGCACTTTGCCAAGAAATTTGAAATAGAAATAGAAATAAAAATGTTTTGGTTATAAAAATAAGAAAAGTAATAGCGTGCAAAGCTTGCTTATGATCAGGGGAACCTCTGACCAAAGGGAGTGTATTTTGGCATTTTGCCAAGAAAAAAGTTATTTTTTATTTGAAAAAAAATAATAATAATAGGTTGCAGGATAACTTAACCAATTCCACCCCCGAACCGGGAGAGACATGCAAAGGTAATGTTGCCTGAGTCTGTGGGACAGATTATGTGTACATTAATCCATGGGTAGACAATTTGGCCAGTTGGACCGGAGCCACGGGTAGCTGTGTCCCCTTTCCCAGGGAAGGACAGAACAATACCTTCCATACGGATATGGTAAAGGGCTTATGTCTGGGAGACAAGAAAGCCTTTCCGTATTTCTCAGGTGATCCCACCTGGGACATTGTTTATATGAAAAAGGGGGGAAGAATTGGTTTACTTATGCGCCATATTGTATGATAGGTCAGATAAAGGGTTCGGAAGGAACCACCCTAATCCCAGAAACAAAGAGGCACCAGGACTGCATGCAATGGAGCAAAGGAGACGGATGTGTCTTCCTACAGCTCCATGCCTTGCACCTATCCCTCTTTTTCCCTCGCTCCCTATCCCTCCTCCCATATATTATTCAGAAATGGGGGGGTGTAAAGGGGAGGCAAGGGGAAGCTAGTGGTAGCAATCCCCTGTTCCTCTATCAGGTTTTTTAACAGAATCCTTCCATCCCATTAGTCCAATAGTAAAAACATTAAGAAGCAGAACACTCACCATCTCAGCAGCACAACAGTATCCCTTCTTAACTGTAGGAGACACACTAATAATCAACGTATTGGAATTACATGAGATGAATTATATAGTCAAAAATTGTCCCAAGCCCACTACAGCCCCTGGGGGTACATAAAGTTACCTAAAAAAGGTTTGTAGAGGCAGGAACTTCGCCCAAGAGGACATGAGATTAATCATAGATTGTATAGTGGGGACTACATCCCAATGGGATTGGACAGAGGTCCCCAGTATTAATATCCCTATTGCTCTTAATACACCCGCTACTGATTATCCCTTAAGCAGAGAAGATGGGAGGAAAATTATTTGGGAGGAAATAGAAAAGGAACTTAGTAGAGTATTTAAAAATAGATCCTCATTGCCCATTGCAGTAGCCTGCAGACAGAAGCCAGGGGAATCAGTACTCGAGTTCTGGACCCGTTTCAGTTCAGCCTGGACTCATGATGCAGGTTTAAAACTAACACATGATTGGCATACACTAATGATACAGACTTTCATTAACAACTTAAAACCACAGCAACAATTAATGGTCAAACAAGAAATTTCAGATTGGCCAGAAAAGACACATGATGCATTTAAAAAGGCTTTAACAGGAAAGGATGCAGCAGGGTGTTTCGAGGTGCCTTGAGAGAAACCAATAAGTACCCATTTCCAAACAGATATGTACCAGAGGGGTAGAAGTAGAGGAAGAGGCAGATTTAGGGGTCGATTACCTTATTCAAGATCACCATATCCTAATAAGAATACACAGGCACAACAGGTGGTATGTTTCAATTGTGGGGACCCACTGGGTATGACTGAGTATGGTGGCTGGGTATGGATGGATGAGTATTGCTGAGTATGGATGGCTGAGCATGGATGGATGAATGGATGAGTATTGCTGAGTATGAATGGCTGAGCATGGATGGAGGAGTATTGCTGAGTATGAATGGATGAGCATTTCTGAGTATGAATGGCTGAGCATGAATGGATGAGTATTGCTGAGTATGGATGGCTGGATGAGTATGACAGAGGGATGGCTAAGCATGGATTGGATGGATGGCTGGATGAGTATGACAGAGGGATGGCTGAGCATGGATGGCTGGCTGGATGAGTATGACAGAGGGATGGCTGAGCATGTATGGATGAGGCTGCAATGGGCACAGATCAGCGCTGCAGCACCTGATCTTTCCCCTCTCCGCTCACACTGTACCAATCGGTACAGAGAGGGGAGAGAGGAACCGGATATGAAGGCGGTTTGTTTACAAGTGATCATTCCGTCATTTGCCGTGATACGCCCTCCCACAGTTATTGAGAGACAATGTAGCCGTCATTCGGCTATGGCGCAGTTGTTAAGTGGTTAAGCAGACTCCTTTCAAAGTGTCAGGGCTGGGCTCTCAGCTCTTCTCAGTGCTCAGCTGTCGGTTAATTGCCAGTACCCATCATTCCACAGTGGCTCATCTGGTGATCATTTCCTGCTCGTAAGTCAAGCCTACTGCCAGCCCCTTCTGGCTATTTAAACTGCCATGTTCATTCCTTCCATGCCTTTGCCTTATGCTGCATACACATGACCAGTTTTTCCGTCAGAATAAACTCAGATGGTTTTCCGACGGAGTTTCAAAGCAGTTTTGCTGAAACGGACTTGCCTACACATACAGTAATCACACCAAAGTCCGCTCATTTAGAATGCAGTGATGTACAACACATACGACAGGACTAGAAAAAGGAAGCTCAATAGCCAGTAGACAATAGCTGCCCTTGCGTTGTTTTTGGTCCGTCAGAACAGCATACAGATTAATGGTTTTCCCGATAGAAATTGATTCCGTTGGAAAGATTTAAAACCTGTTCTATTTCTAGGTCTGTCAGAATTTAAAAAAAAAAAAAAAAAGTCAACTGAAGCCCACACATGATCGGAATATCCGATGAAATGATGCCATCTGACTTTTTCTGCCAGAAAGTCAAACATATCTGGAGATTCTCTACTGTGCTCTTGTTGAAGACTTGTCTGGCTGACATCCCTTCTGGTTCCTGATCCTGTCTGCTGCCTCCGACTACGCTGATCTCTGACTTCCTGATTTACTGCCTTGTTCTGAATACCCGCTTTGGCTACCAAATCCTGGCTATGTTTTGACAACGTTTACTATTTGTGTCATTTTTACCATTTTATTAAAAGGTGTGATTTTTACTTCATTTTCTGCCCCGTCTGGATTCTTGGTTCCTGACAGTAGGCGAAGGCCATAAATTCAGAAGATGCAGGCAATCCACCTAGTGGGACTATTTTTTTCCAGATTGAATGAATAGGACCACCACATGGATCAGTTTGCCATAGCGTTACAGATGCTCCTGATTCGCACTGCTAACCTGAATCCTCCTCCTAGCCTGGCTGTTCTGGTACAACCTGTGTTGCAGGCCATCCCTGTTGCTGCTCCATTCTCTGTGCAGGCACCCTCCTTGAATATATTACCTCTGTGAGAGTTGTGCCTGGTTCCGCTCCACTTCCCCAGCGATTTGGAGGTGATCCAGTTTAATGCAGAGGGTTTCTCAACCAGGTTGAGATATACTTTGAGATGCTGCCCCAGGCATTCACCATGGACAGAAGCAAAGTAAGCTTCATTATTTCTTTGCTTTTTTATAGCTTGGCCTGGGCAAACCCTCTATGGGAGATGCAAAAACCCATTGTCCTGAGTTACCCTGAGTTTGTGAATTCCTTTAAAAGGGTATTTAACGTTTCAGCACATGCTCCTCTTCTGCTGCAAGAGACTTATGTCCATCAGAGTACGAGAACTGTTATTGATTATGCCATTGAATTCTGTACTCAGGCAGCAGAGGTCACTTGGAACAAATGAGGCCCTCATGGCTGCTTTTACTGATGGTCTCTCGGATAACATCAAAGATGAGATAGCAGCCCGAGACATACCTACAGATCTGAAGAAGCTGCTCACATTTGCCATTCTCATTGACTCCAGACTCTGAGAGTGACTTTCCTTTAAGGACTGCATGCAGAAGCCTCCTCTATGTTTGGCTCCGAGCTTTGCAGTCCCTCCCTTACCTCCCATGCTTCCTGGTACAGAATCCACCAGTGAAGTAGAACCCATGCAGTTGGGCTTCATACGTCTCTCTGCGAAGTAGAGGGCCTTTAAGAGGAGGGAGAGATTGGACCTTTGTGGCTAGGCAGGTCACTTTTTGAAGTCTTGTCCTACATGTCTGGGAAAAGCTTGTGCCTGAGGTCCTTTTAGGGGACAGACCTTAGGTGGCATTGTCATGCCCCCAGTTATCCTGAAGGATAGGCCTCTAGATTCCGTTACCCTTTCTTGGTTTGAGTCATCCATCGAGACACAGGCTCTAATTGACTCTGGGGCTTCAGGCATCTTCATTGATAGTGCCTTTGTGTCTAAGCACTCGATTCTAATATTCTCTCTGGGGCTTCAGGCCTCTTCATTGATAGTGTCTTTGTGTCTAAGCACTGCAGCTTCGTGCCACTCCACTTGCCATTGAGGCTAATGATGGGAGACTTCTGAAGCCTGCCTGTAGGGGCTCTTTACCATGAGATAATCCAATTCCTAGTCATTTTCTTACCTCATTACCTGGTGGTCATTGGTTATCCTTGGTTACAGAGGCACAACCCCTTGTTCGATTGGTATCATGCTGAGGTTCTTTCCTGGTCACCACAATGCAGTAAATATTTTTTTCAGAAAGTGGTCTTGTGCACCTCTTCACTCTCCTCCTACCAGAGGAGTACCACAAATTTGGCGATGTCTTTGACAAAGGTCAAGCCAGAAGTTTGCCTCCACACCAGTCATATGATTGCGCAATTAACCTTCAACCTGGTGCCATGCCCCCTCATGGCCGAGTTTATGCCATGGTGGGCTATGTTGCTGATGCACTTTCTCAAGGGTTCATCTGCAAATCCTCATCTCCTGCTGGCCCTGGCTTCTTCTTTGTGAAAAAGAAGAATACTGAGACCTTGTATCGATTATAGGTGTCTCAATCGCATCATGATTAAGAACGATTCCATTCATTACGGAGTTATTTGACCGTCTCAAGGGAGCAAGGGTTTTAACAAAGCTCGATCTGAGAGGGGCATACAATCTCCTGAGGATCAAGGAGGGCGATGAATGGAAAACTGTGTTTAATACCAGGATAGGACATTACGAATACCTTGTAATGCCGTTTGGTCTTTGCAATACTTCTGCAGTTTTTCAGGAGTTCATCAACAATGACTCCTCTGAGATACGTTGCAGCAATGTGTGGTGGTTTATCCCAATGATATTCTTATGTATTCCAAATCCCTAGAGAGTCACCACACATATGTCTCCCAAGTGCTACAGAGGCTGTGAAATAATAACCTGTATTGTAAGTTGGAAAAATGCAAGTTCCATAGTGAACAGGTTAAATTTCTGGGTTGTGTCATTTCTACTGCCAGTTTTTCAATGGACCCAGAGAAACTATCTGCAGTTCTACAGTGGCCTCGACTCATAGGTCTACATCCGTGACAAAGTTTTCTTGGCTTTGCCAATTATTATCGGAAATGTATCCATAACTTCTCTTCTCTGGTCAAACCCGTGACTGATATGACCAGAAAGGACGGTAACCCACAGAATTGGTCTCCAGATTCCATTTAAGCCTTTGACTCTCTCAAGGCTGCCTTTGCTTCAGCTTCTGTGATGGCACATCCTGATCATACGTTACCTTTCATTCTTGAGGTTGATGCATCTAAGACTGGAGAAGGCGCCTTTCTGTCTATGCATCCTTGTGGCTACTTTTCTAAGAAATTGTCTCCTGCAGAATGCAATTAAGAGATTGGGGACAGAGAATTGTTAGCAATCATTTTAGCTCTTAAAGAATTGAGGCATCTCCTCGAAGGTGTCACTGTGCCTGCCCTTATTTTGACTGACCTTAAGAATCTCACATTCTTGTCTGAGGCAAAGCACTTATCTCTCAGAAGGGTGCGATGGGTTATTTTTCTGTCAAGCTTCAATTACCTAGTCTCATTCTTACCCAGTACTAAGAATGTAAGGGGTGACGCATTGTTGGAACAGTTTTCCTCCGCTTCCAAGATGGAGTCGGTTCCTGCTCCTGTGATACCTCCCGATCATATTCTGGTCACTGTTCATACTAGTCTCACTTCACCATTGGGTGACAGAATTCTTGCCACTCAGATCCATTCTCGTATAGAAACCTGGGGGCCGCTGCTTTATCTCTGAGAATCTCCACACTGCTTTGCTCCAGACTTACCAGCTCTCCACCCAGGGAAGAATCAACTCATTTGGGCTATTTCTCCAAAATGCTGGTGGCCTAGTCCCCACGCTGATGTAACCACCTTTGTAGCCACTTGTTTTGTGTGTGCTCAGAGTAAGACACCACAACACCTTCCAGTGGGCCTCCTACAACCCATACCCAATGGAGAGAGGCCTTGGACCCACCAATCTATATATTTTATTGTGGAGTTACCCAACTCCCAGGGCAGCACAGTTATTCTTATGGTGGTTGACCGGTTCTCAAAAATTTCACATTACATTCCACTAAAAAAATTGCCCACATCCAAACTGGCATCCATGTTTGCGCAAGAGATTTTTCGGTTACATGGGCTACCCAAGGTTACCATCTTGGACAGGGGTAGCCAGTTTGTCTCCAGGTTTCTTCACGCCTTTTGTGCACAGCTGGCAGTTCAGCTTTCCTTCTCCCCTGCGTATCACCTGCAGTCCAATGGGGCTGCAGAATTAGCCAACCAAGCCTGGGAGCAGTTTCTACGTTGCTATATTTCTAACCACCATAACAACTGGTCAGGCCTCTTACCTGGGGCAGAGTTTGCTCACAATAGTGCCATCAGTACCGCTTCCTGATTGTCTCAGTTTACGCAAATTATGGTTTCAAACCATCCATGTTACTTTACTCACTTGTTCCTCAAAGAATTCCTGTGTTAGAGGAGCATCTCCATGATCTTAGTTCCACTTAGTGATAGGCACAGACTCCATGCTGAATGCAGATACCTACCTGTGCCTTCCTACCAGGTTGAGGAGAGGTTCTGGCTGTCATCTGGTAACCTCCGACTCCTTGCTCCCTCATTGAAACTGGCACCATGGTTTATTTGGGCTTTCCGTGTTCTCTGTAGGGTCAACCCAGTGGCTTACACATTAGGCCTACCTTCTAACAAGTGTATTTCAAAATGTATTCCTTGTCTCCTTGTTAAAACCTTTGGTGTGCAACCGCTTCACCACCTCGGTACCATGTCTTCCCCCAGTTCAGGTGGAGAACCACAAAGAGTATGAGATGCAATCGATCATTGACTCCTGTAGGTTCTGTGGGAGCATACAGTACCTGGTTCATTGAAAAGGGTAAGGTCTTGAGGAACACTCTTGGGTTTCATCCTCGGATGTACATGCTCCTGTCCTGCTCCGTACTTTCCATAGACATTCCCCTCAAATCTGGTGGTCCTCTGAGGGGGAGGGGTTATTGAGAGAGGGGGTACTGTCAGGGCTGGGCTCTCAGTCCTTCTTAGTGCTCAGGTTGCCCAGTTGTCAGTTAATTGCCAGCACTCATCGTTGCACAGTGGCTCACCTGGTGATAATTTCCTGCTAGTCAGTACAGCCTACAGCCAGCCCCTTCTGGCCATTTAAACTGCCTGGTTCATTCCTTCTGTGCCTTTGCCTTGGTCAAACATATCTGGAGACTGTATGCTGTGTTCCTGTAGAAGACCTGTCTGGCTGATGTCCCTTCTGGTTCCTGATCCTGTCAGCTGCCTCCGACTACACTGATCTCTGGCTTCCTGATTTACTACTTTGTTCTGACTACCCGCTTTGGCTACCAAACTCAGGCTATGTTTTGACTACGTTTACTATTTGTACCGTTTTTATCATTTTATTAAAAGGTGTGATTTTTACTGCATTTTCTGTCTCCGTCTGATTCATGGTTCCTGACACAAAGTACAAAAAATCGAATTAGCATCATAAAATAGTATATGGAGCTAAAACTACTATCCCATTCTAAGCATCTCATCTGTTCCAAATGTTTACGCTACACCTTCAGCAGGTTTTGAATATTTGCCAAATCCGACTCAGCAATGTTCCTTTGGTATTTGGTATTTAAAGTAAACTTGAGCCAAAAATAACAAGATCAAAGAGAAAACATTAATGATAATGAGAAAAATGAATAGCCTGTAAAGTAATAAAAGTGGCTTTTTGCTGTAATATGCACCTTAAATCCAGGGACTTCCCTCACAGTACTTTTTTTTCCTCCTACTAAATGTCCTCAGGTTGATGGCCTGCTGTACAGGAACTGCAAAAGGCTGGCATCAGATGAAATTCAGGTATGAACACTGCTTGCATTAAAAAATAAATATAATGATGTATTAATGAATACAGAGACACATGTATGTGGCTTGTTTATACAGTATCTGTCTAGATTTCAGATTTCATGAAATATGAGTCACAGAATAGATACATTCTGACAGGTCAGCAAATTGGCAGAAATTGAGTTACCTTTCCCTGGAGGTTTCCATAATCTACGATTGGTTAGAACATTGCACTGCTTTGCTCTGTGGTCTAGTCTTGCTGACTGCAGGAGACAAGTAGAATGCTTAATGTTGATATTGCAAAAAGATTTTCAATTTCCTCCCTTATCTCAATACTGGGTTTCTTATCATACTCTAGTATATTAAACCATTTTCATTAGAGGAACACTAATTAAGACATAACCATAGCTGCAGTACTTATCATAGCTGATCTGATATAACTTACGCTCATGTAAAATAAAAAGAGAGCCCTGGAAAGAAATCTCATTTATTGCAGCTTTATTTTTTTGATCTGTTGTTACAAAATAAACAGGGCGGAATTTACTGTTAAATAAGAAGGCTGGATAATAATTGACAAATGCACTAATGACCTGTACAGATTGTTTTGTGTAAAGAAAATAGAGGGGATACCATTTCTTATGCACTTTTGTAATTTGGCTCTCTGGCTATTTCTATAATAAAAATACGTCTAAATTAGCATGGTCTCTGCTATGTTAATTTTACATAAATTGTACATTGTAAAAAAATAGCTAGAACTGATTACATAGTAGATAATGCTTCGGTTATGCCTGGTATAAATACGGTACAACTACCATACATTAAGTTTAACTCCCTTCAAACACGCTAAAGATTCACCATGCCCAAATAGCCCAAATTATGTTAAGTTCATCCCTAATCTTAATGCAAAAGTTGGGGGAGTAGGCATAGTGGGTGGAAATGTTATGAGCTCAGTTTTTAAAAGGGTGAGTTTTAGGTGTGATATACATGCTGATATGTCAGTTAGTAAATAATGTTTAGAGAGACTGACTAAAGGGGAGCATTGAGTGGTGGAGAGAAAGATTTGCATGTCGTCAGCATAGAGTTGGTATTGAAGTCATGCAAGGTTATTAGCTGAGGAGGAGGTGTAGAAAGAGGATTGAGGTCCAAGGACAGAGCATTTGGGATTACTACAGAAAAAAGGAGTGAAGGATGTAGAGTTGTAGGTGACAATGCATGATTGCTTAGATAGGTAGGAAGATATACAGGAAAGAGCTGAGTTTTGGAGACAAAAGGAGGAGTTTCAGATGATAAACTGTGTCAAGAAAGTCTAATGCCGCACACACGCGCACACACGATCGGAATTTTGGTCGGAAAAAGCTCTGATGGTTTTTCTGACAGAATTCCGATGCGATTACGCTCAAGCTGTCTTGTATACACACAGTCACACAAAAATTCTCGGAACTTTCGACCGTCAAGAACGCAGTGACGTACAACACTATGACGAGCCAAGAAAATGAAGTTCAATGCTTTCGAGCATGCGTCAAATTGTTTCCGAGCATGCGTAGGAATTTTGCGTGTCGGAATTTGTACAGACGATCAGAATTTCCAATCAGAACTTTTTACGACCGAAAAATTGAGAACATTCAATCTTTTGCTGGCTGAAATTCCTCCAGCAAAAGTCCCATGGAGCATACACACGATTGCATTTTCCAATCAAAAGCTCTCATCTGACTTTTGCTGGTGGAATTTCCAATCACGTGTACGGGGCATTATAATTTTAGCAATGACCATTTGTTTTAGCAGTTATTAATTTATTAGTAAGTTTAAGGAGGGAAGTTTCTGTGGAGTAATTGAAAATATGTTGGTGTTGCACTCAATGTGTATATACAAAAGTCTATTGAATTTCAATAAAGAAAGCAATTGAGATCAGGAATATATCCATCTGCAACAATTAGCAGAAACTGAAAGCCTACTGTTTAACGGTGTTATTGGCCCATTCAGAAGGGCCCATCCGAGAGGTGAGTGCATACCCTAAAGGGTTTCTGGTGGTGATCTGCATTATTTTCCTTGATGTATTTTTGAGTGGATTTCACCTTTTTATAAGGACTTGCCAGTCATATAATATTGGACGATCACTACGTTTACTGATTGCATGTGTAGCACTGACCCCTTAAGGTGCTGCTGCATTTATTTGGACCTGCACTCTGTTCTTAAACCTCCACTGACTTGGCTCAGTCCCCTTGACACAGCTGTGGTGCAATGTTGGTGTGGAATAAATGGTGAAAGATAACCCCACAATATACAATATAATGATAGTATACCTTGATTGTAACCTGGGTATCTAATGGCTCCACCTGCTGGAGAAAGAACAATACTCCACATCAATGTACTGAACCAAAAGTGTATTTTACTATGGTTATGATAAGGTGATAATTAGTGGTTGAACTGTCACATCAACATAACATAACAATGCAGTGACTCTAAACAACAAGTAAATATAGCACAAATACAAGGGAGCTCCCCCTACTTTAAGTTCTAGGTGCAAGGCCTTGCAATAACACACAGTCTTTGATCTTCTTTCTTCTGCTAGCTATAAAGGTCTGCAGTGATTTGTAATCCAACAAATTTGTAGTCCCCCTGATGGCTCCGACAGGTGTCTCATGGATTCTTCCTGATCCGGTCACTCAGTCTCTCCAGCTATCAGATGAAGGAGGTTTGTCTTTGCTGGGCTCCGTATTGGCTGTAGGCCGCGCTCTCTGGTGACACTCCTCATAGGTCCTCACAGGCAGACCATGCGTCCAGAAGAGACCTAAGATGGCTGCGCGGGGTCCTTTTATAGCCTACCCAGCATGCCACTTGTTTTGTGTGTGCTCAGAGTAAGACACCACAACACCTTCCAGTGGGCCTCCTACAACCCATACCCAATGGAGAGAGGCCTTGGACCCACCAGTCTATATATTTTATTGTGGAGTTACCCAACTCCCAGGGCAGCACAGTTATTCTTATGGTGGTTGACCGGTTCTCAAAAATTTCACATTACATTCCACTAAAAAAATTGCCCACATCCAAACTGGCATCCATGTTTGCGCAAGAGATTTTTCGGTTACATGGGCTACCCAAGGTTACCATCTTGGACAGGGGTAGCCAGTTTGTCTCCAGGTTTCTTCACGCCTTTTGTGCACAGCTGGCAGTTCAGCTTTCCTTCTCCCCTGCGTATCACCTGCAGTCCAATGGGGCTGCAGAATTAGCCAACCAAGCCTGGGAGCTTCCTGTAGTTCCTGTAGAAGACCTGTCTGGCTGATGTCCCTTCTGGTTCCTGATCCTGTCAGCTGCCTCCGACTACACTGATCTCTGGCTTCCTGATTTACTACTTTGTTCTGACTACCCGCTTTGGCTACCAAACCCAGGCTATGTTTTGACTACGTTTACTATTTGTACCGTTTTTATCATTTTATTAAAAGGTGTGATTTTTACTGCATTTTCTGTCTCCGTCTGATTCATGGTTCCTGACACAAAGTACAAAAAATAGAATTAGCATCATAAAATAGTATATGGAGCTAAAACTACTATCCCATTCTAAGCATCTCATCTGTTCCAAATGTTTACGCTACACCTTCAGCAGGTTTTGAATATTTGCCAAATCCGACTCAGCAATGTTCCTTTGGTATTTGGTATTTAAAGTAAACTTGAGCCAAAAATAACAAGATCAAAGAGAAAACATTAATGATAATGAGAAAAATGAATAGCCTGTAAAGTAATAAAAGTGGCTTTTTGCTGTAATATGCACCTTAAATCCAGGGACTTCCCTCACAGTACTTTTTTTTCCTCCTACTAAATGTCCTCAGGTTGATGGCCTGCTGTACAGGAACTGCAAAAGGCTGGCATCAGATGAAATTCAGGTATGAACACTGCTTGCATTAAAAAATAAATATAATGATGTATTAATGAATACAGAGACACATGTATGTGGCTTGTTTATACAGTATCTGTCTAGATTTCAGATTTCATGAAATATGAGTCACAGAATAGATACATTCTGACAGGTCAGCAAATTGGCAGAAATTGAGTTACCTTTCCCTGGAGGTTTCCATAATCTACGATTGGTTAGAACATTGCACTGCTTTGCTCTGTGGTCTAGTCTTGCTGACTGCAGGAGACAAGTAGAATGCTTAATGTTGATATTGCAAAAAGATTTTCAATTTCCTCCCTTATCTCAATACTGGGTTTCTTATCATACTCTAGTATATTAAACCATTTTCATTAGAGGAACACTAATTAAGACATAACCATAGCTGCAGTACTTATCATAGCTGATCTGATATAACTTACGCTCATGTAAAATAAAAAGAGAGCCCTGGAAAGAAATCTCATTTATTGCAGCTTTATTTTTTTGATCTGTTGTTACAAAATAAACAGGGCGGAATTTACTGTTAAATAAGAAGGCTGGATAATAATTGACAAATGCACTAATGACCTGTACAGATTGTTTTGTGTAAAGAAAATAGAGGGGATACCATTTCTTATGCACTTTTGTAATTTGGCTCTCTGGCTATTTCTATAATAAAAATACGTTGAAATTAGCATGGTCTCTGCTATGTTAATTTTACATAAATTGTACATTGTAAAAAAATAGCTAGAACTGATTACATAGTAGATAATGCTTCGGTTATGCCTGGTATAAATACGGTACAACTACCATACATTAAGTTTAACTCCCTTCAAACATGCTAAAGATTCACCATGCCCAAATAGCCCAAATTATGTTAAGTTCATCCCTAATCTTAATGCAAAAGTTGGGGGAGTAGGCATAGTGGGTGGAAATGTTATGAGCTCAGTTTTTAAAAGGGTGAGTTTTAGGTGTGATATACATGCTGATATGTCAGTTAGTAAATAATGTTTAGAGAGACTGACTAAAGGGGAGCATTGAGTGGTGGAGAGAAAGATTTGCATGTCGTCAGCATAGAGTTGGTATTGAAGTCATGCAAGGTTATTAGCTGAGGAGGAGGTGTAGAAAGAGGATTGAGGTCCAAGGACAGAGCATTTGGGATTACTACAGAAAAAAGGAGTGAAGGATGTAGAGTTGTAGGTGACAATGCATGATTGCTTAGATAGGTAGGAAGATATACAGGAAAGAGCTGAGTTTTGGAGACAAAAGGAGGAGTTTCAGATGATAAACTGTGTCAAGAAAGTCTAATGCCGCACACACGCGCACACACGATCGGAATTTTGGTCGGAAAAAGCTCTGATGGTTTTTCTGACAGAATTCCGATGCGATTACGCTCAAGCTGTCTTGTATACACACAGTCACACAAAAATTCTCGGAACTTTCGACCGTCAAGAACGCAGTGACGTACAACACTATGACGAGCCAAGAAAATGAAGTTCAATGCTTTCGAGCATGCGTCAAATTGTTTCCGAGCATGCGTAGGAATTTTGCGTGTCGGAATTTGTACAGACGATCAGAATTTCCAATCAGAACTTTTTACGACCGAAAAATTGAGAACATTCAATCTTTTGCTGGCTGAAATTCCTCCAGCAAAAGTCCCATGGAGCATACACACGATTGCATTTTCCAATCAAAAGCTCTCATCTGACTTTTGCTGGTGGAATTTCCAATCACGTGTACGGGGCATTATAATTTTAGCAATGACCATTTGTTTTAGCAGTTATTAATTTATTAGTAAGTTTAAGGAGGGAAGTTTCTGTGGAGTAATTGAAAATATGTTGGTGTTGCACTCAATGTGTATATACAAAAGTCTATTGAATTTCAATAAAGAAAGCAATTGAGATCAGGAATATATCCATCTGCAACAATTAGCAGAAACTGAAAGCCTACTGTTTAACGGTGTTATTGGCCCATTCAGAAGGGCCCATCCGAGAGGTGAGTGCATACCCTAAAGGGTTTCTGGTGGTGATCTGCATTATTTTCCTTGATGTATTTTTGAGTGGATTTCACCTTTTTATAAGGACTTGCCAGTCATATAATATTGGACGATCACTACGTTTACTGATTGCATGTGTAGCACTGACCCCTTAAGGTGCTGCTGCATTTATTTGGACCTGCACTCTGTTCTTAAACCTCCACTGACTTGGCTCAGTCCCCTTGACACAGCTGTGGTGCAATGTTGGTGTGGAATAAATGGTGAAAGATAACCCCACAATATACAATATAATGATAGTATACCTTGATTGTAACCTGGGTATCTAATGGCTCCACCTGCTGGAGAAAGAACAATACTCCACATCAATGTACTGAACCAAAAGTGTATTTTACTATGGTTATGATAAGGTGATAATTAGTGGTTGAACTGTCACATCAACATAACATAACAATGCAGTGACTCTAAACAACAAGTAAATATAGCACAAATACAAGGGAGCTCCCCCTACTTTAAGTTCTAGGTGCAAGGCCTTGCAATAACACACAGTCTTTGATCTTCTTTCTTCTGCTAGCTATAAAGGTCTGCAGTGATTTGTAATCCAACAAATTTGTAGTCCCCCTGATGGCTCCGACAGGTGTCTCATGGATTCTTCCTGATCCGGTCACTCAGTCTCTCCAGCTATCAGATGAAGGAGGTTTGTCTTTGCTGGGCTCCGTATTGGCTGTAGGCCGCGCTCTCTGGTGACACTCCTCATAGGTCCTCACAGGCAGACCATGCGTCCAGAAGAGACCTAAGATGGCTGCGCGGGGTCCTTTTATAGCCTACCCAGCATGCCACTTGTTTTGTGTGTGCTCAGAGTAAGACACCACAACACCTTCCAGTGGGCCTCCTACAACCCATACCCAATGGAGAGAGGCCTTGGACCCACCAGTCTATATATTTTATTGTGGAGTTACCCAACTCCCAGGGCAGCACAGTTATTCTTATGGTGGTTGACCGGTTCTCAAAAATTTCACATTACATTCCACTAAAAAAATTGCCCACATCCAAACTGGCATCCATGTTTGCGCAAGAGATTTTTCGGTTACATGGGCTACCCAAGGTTACCATCTTGGACAGGGGTAGCCAGTTTGTCTCCAGGTTTCTTCACGCCTTTTGTGCACAGCTGGCAGTTCAGCTTTCCTTCTCCCCTGCGTATCACCTGCAGTCCAATGGGGCTGCAGAATTAGCCAACCAAGCCTGGGAGCTTCCTGTAGTTCCTGTAGAAGACCTGTCTGGCTGATGTCCCTTCTGGTTCCTGATCCTGTCAGCTGCCTCCGACTACACTGATCTCTGGCTTCCTGATTTACTACTTTGTTCTGACTACCCGCTTTGGCTACCAAACCCAGGCTATGTTTTGACTACGTTTACTATTTGTACCGTTTTTATCATTTTATTAAAAGGTGTGATTTTTACTGCATTTTCTGTCTCCGTCTGATTCATGGTTCCTGACACAAAGTACAAAAAATAGAATTAGCATCATAAAATAGTATATGGAGCTAAAACTACTATCCCATTCTAAGCATCTCATCTGTTCCAAATGTTTACGCTACACCTTCAGCAGGTTTTGAATATTTGCCAAATCCGACTCAGCAATGTTCCTTTGGTATTTGGTATTTAAAGTAAACTTGAGCCAAAAATAACAAGATCAAAGAGAAAACATTAATGATAATGAGAAAAATGAATAGCCTGTAAAGTAATAAAAGTGGCTTTTTGCTGTAATATGCACCTTAAATCCAGGGACTTCCCTCACAGTACTTTTTTTTCCTCCTACTAAATGTCCTCAGGTTGATGGCCTGCTGTACAGGAACTGCAAAAGGCTGGCATCAGATGAAATTCAGGTATGAACACTGCTTGCATTAAAAAATAAATATAATGATGTATTAATGAATACAGAGACACATGTATGTGGCTTGTTTATACAGTATCTGTCTAGATTTCAGATTTCATGAAATATGAGTCACAGAATAGATACATTCTGACAGGTCAGCAAATTGGCAGAAATTGAGTTACCTTTCCCTGGAGGTTTCCATAATCTACGATTGGTTAGAACATTGCACTGCTTTGCTCTGTGGTCTAGTCTTGCTGACTGCAGGAGACAAGTAGAATGCTTAATGTTGATATTGCAAAAAGATTTTCAATTTCCTCCCTTATCTCAATACTGGGTTTCTTATCATACTCTAGTATATTAAACCATTTTCATTAGAGGAACACTAATTAAGACATAACCATAGCTGCAGTACTTATCATAGCTGATCTGATATAACTTACGCTCATGTAAAATAAAAAGAGAGCCCTGGAAAGAAATCTCATTTATTGCAGCTTTATTTTTTTGATCTGTTGTTACAAAATAAACAGGGCGGAATTTACTGTTAAATAAGAAGGCTGGATAATAATTGACAAATGCACTAATGACCTGTACAGATTGTTTTGTGTAAAGAAAATAGAGGGGATACCATTTCTTATGCACTTTTGTAATTTGGCTCTCTGGCTATTTCTATAATAAAAATACGTTGAAATTAGCATGGTCTCTGCTATGTTAATTTTACATAAATTGTACATTGTAAAAAAATAGCTAGAACTGATTACATAGTAGATAATGCTTCGGTTATGCCTGGTATAAATACGGTACAACTACCATACATTAAGTTTAACTCCCTTCAAACATGCTAAAGATTCACCATGCCCAAATAGCCCAAATTATGTTAAGTTCATCCCTAATCTTAATGCAAAAGTTGGGGGAGTAGGCATAGTGGGTGGAAATGTTATGAGCTCAGTTTTTAAAAGGGTGAGTTTTAGGTGTGATATACATGCTGATATGTCAGTTAGTAAATAATGTTTAGAGAGACTGACTAAAGGGGAGCATTGAGTGGTGGAGAGAAAGATTTGCATGTCGTCAGCATAGAGTTGGTATTGAAGTCATGCAAGGTTATTAGCTGAGGAGGAGGTGTAGAAAGAGGATTGAGGTCCAAGGACAGAGCATTTGGGATTACTACAGAAAAAAGGAGTGAAGGATGTAGAGTTGTAGGTGACAATGCATGATTGCTTAGATAGGTAGGAAGATATACAGGAAAGAGCTGAGTTTTGGAGACAAAAGGAGGAGTTTCAGATGATAAACTGTGTCAAGAAAGTCTAATGCCGCACACACGCGCACACACGATCGGAATTTTGGTCGGAAAAAGCTCTGATGGTTTTTCTGACAGAATTCCGATGCGATTACGCTCAAGCTGTCTTGTATACACACAGTCACACAAAAATTCTCGGAACTTTCGACCGTCAAGAACGCAGTGACGTACAACACTATGACGAGCCAAGAAAATGAAGTTCAATGCTTTCGAGCATGCGTCAAATTGTTTCCGAGCATGCGTAGGAATTTTGCGTGTCGGAATTTGTACAGACGATCAGAATTTCCAATCAGAACTTTTTACGACCGAAAAATTGAGAACATTCAATCTTTTGCTGGCTGAAATTCCTCCAGCAAAAGTCCCATGGAGCATACACACGATTGCATTTTCCAATCAAAAGCTCTCATCTGACTTTTGCTGGTGGAATTTCCAATCACGTGTACGGGGCATTATAATTTTAGCAATGACCATTTGTTTTAGCAGTTATTAATTTATTAGTAAGTTTAAGGAGGGAAGTTTCTGTGGAGTAATTGAAAATATGTTGGTGTTGCACTCAATGTGTATATACAAAAGTCTATTGAATTTCAATAAAGAAAGCAATTGAGATCAGGAATATATCCATCTGCAACAATTAGCAGAAACTGAAAGCCTACTGTTTAACGGTGTTATTGGCCCATTCAGAAGGGCCCATCCGAGAGGTGAGTGCATACCCTAAAGGGTTTCTGGTGGTGATCTGCATTATTTTCCTTGATGTATTTTTGAGTGGATTTCACCTTTTTATAAGGACTTGCCAGTCATATAATATTGGACGATCACTACGTTTACTGATTGCATGTGTAGCACTGACCCCTTAAGGTGCTGCTGCATTTATTTGGACCTGCACTCTGTTCTTAAACCTCCACTGACTTGGCTCAGTCCCCTTGACACAGCTGTGGTGCAATGTTGGTGTGGAATAAATGGTGAAAGATAACCCCACAATATACAATATAATGATAGTATACCTTGATTGTAACCTGGGTATCTAATGGCTCCACCTGCTGGAGAAAGAACAATACTCCACATCAATGTACTGAACCAAAAGTGTATTTTACTATGGTTATGATAAGGTGATAATTAGTGGTTGAACTGTCACATCAACATAACATAACAATGCAGTGACTCTAAACAACAAGTAAATATAGCACAAATACAAGGGAGCTCCCCCTACTTTAAGTTCTAGGTGCAAGGCCTTGCAATAACACACAGTCTTTGATCTTCTTTCTTCTGCTAGCTATAAAGGTCTGCAGTGATTTGTAATCCAACAAATTTGTAGTCCCCCTGATGGCTCCGACAGGTGTCTCATGGATTCTTCCTGATCCGGTCACTCAGTCTCTCCAGCTATCAGATGAAGGAGGTTTGTCTTTGCTGGGCTCCGTATTGGCTGTAGGCCGCGCTCTCTGGTGACACTCCTCATAGGTCCTCACAGGCAGACCATGCGTCCAGAAGAGACCTAAGATGGCTGCGCGGGGTCCTTTTATAGCCTACCCAGCATGCCACTTGTTTTGTGTGTGCTCAGAGTAAGACACCACAACACCTTCCAGTGGGCCTCCTACAACCCATACCCAATGGAGAGAGGCCTTGGACCCACCAGTCTATATATTTTATTGTGGAGTTACCCAACTCCCAGGGCAGCACAGTTATTCTTATGGTGGTTGACCGGTTCTCAAAAATTTCACATTACATTCCACTAAAAAAATTGCCCACATCCAAACTGGCATCCATGTTTGCGCAAGAGATTTTTCGGTTACATGGGCTACCCAAGGTTACCATCTTGGACAGGGGTAGCCAGTTTGTCTCCAGGTTTCTTCACGCCTTTTGTGCACAGCTGGCAGTTCAGCTTTCCTTCTCCCCTGCGTATCACCTGCAGTCCAATGGGGCTGCAGAATTAGCCAACCAAGCCTGGGAGCTTCCTGTAGTTCCTGTAGAAGACCTGTCTGGCTGATGTCCCTTCTGGTTCCTGATCCTGTCAGCTGCCTCCGACTACACTGATCTCTGGCTTCCTGATTTACTACTTTGTTCTGACTACCCGCTTTGGCTACCAAACCCAGGCTATGTTTTGACTACGTTTACTATTTGTACCGTTTTTATCATTTTATTAAAAGGTGTGATTTTTACTGCATTTTCTGTCTCCGTCTGATTCATGGTTCCTGACACAAAGTACAAAAAATAGAATTAGCATCATAAAATAGTATATGGAGCTAAAACTACTATCCCATTCTAAGCATCTCATCTGTTCCAAATGTTTACGCTACACCTTCAGCAGGTTTTGAATATTTGCCAAATCCGACTCAGCAATGTTCCTTTGGTATTTGGTATTTAAAGTAAACTTGAGCCAAAAATAACAAGATCAAAGAGAAAACATTAATGATAATGAGAAAAATGAATAGCCTGTAAAGTAATAAAAGTGGCTTTTTGCTGTAATATGCACCTTAAATCCAGGGACTTCCCTCACAGTACTTTTTTTTCCTCCTACTAAATGTCCTCAGGTTGATGGCCTGCTGTACAGGAACTGCAAAAGGCTGGCATCAGATGAAATTCAGGTATGAACACTGCTTGCATTAAAAAATAAATATAATGATGTATTAATGAATACAGAGACACATGTATGTGGCTTGTTTATACAGTATCTGTCTAGATTTCAGATTTCATGAAATATGAGTCACAGAATAGATACATTCTGACAGGTCAGCAAATTGGCAGAAATTGAGTTACCTTTCCCTGGAGGTTTCCATAATCTACGATTGGTTAGAACATTGCACTGCTTTGCTCTGTGGTCTAGTCTTGCTGACTGCAGGAGACAAGTAGAATGCTTAATGTTGATATTGCAAAAAGATTTTCAATTTCCTCCCTTATCTCAATACTGGGTTTCTTATCATACTCTAGTATATTAAACCATTTTCATTAGAGGAACACTAATTAAGACATAACCATAGCTGCAGTACTTATCATAGCTGATCTGATATAACTTACGCTCATGTAAAATAAAAAGAGAGCCCTGGAAAGAAATCTCATTTATTGCAGCTTTATTTTTTTGATCTGTTGTTACAAAATAAACAGGGCGGAATTTACTGTTAAATAAGAAGGCTGGATAATAATTGACAAATGCACTAATGACCTGTACAGATTGTTTTGTGTAAAGAAAATAGAGGGGATACCATTTCTTATGCACTTTTGTAATTTGGCTCTCTGGCTATTTCTATAATAAAAATACGTTGAAATTAGCATGGTCTCTGCTATGTTAATTTTACATAAATTGTACATTGTAAAAAAATAGCTAGAACTGATTACATAGTAGATAATGCTTCGGTTATGCCTGGTATAAATACGGTACAACTACCATACATTAAGTTTAACTCCCTTCAAACATGCTAAAGATTCACCATGCCCAAATAGCCCAAATTATGTTAAGTTCATCCCTAATCTTAATGCAAAAGTTGGGGGAGTAGGCATAGTGGGTGGAAATGTTATGAGCTCAGTTTTTAAAAGGGTGAGTTTTAGGTGTGATATACATGCTGATATGTCAGTTAGTAAATAATGTTTAGAGAGACTGACTAAAGGGGAGCATTGAGTGGTGGAGAGAAAGATTTGCATGTCGTCAGCATAGAGTTGGTATTGAAGTCATGCAAGGTTATTAGCTGAGGAGGAGGTGTAGAAAGAGGATTGAGGTCCAAGGACAGAGCATTTGGGATTACTACAGAAAAAAGGAGTGAAGGATGTAGAGTTGTAGGTGACAATGCATGATTGCTTAGATAGGTAGGAAGATATACAGGAAAGAGCTGAGTTTTGGAGACAAAAGGAGGAGTTTCAGATGATAAACTGTGTCAAGAAAGTCTAATGCCGCACACACGCGCACACACGATCGGAATTTTGGTCGGAAAAAGCTCTGATGGTTTTTCTGACAGAATTCCGATGCGATTACGCTCAAGCTGTCTTGTATACACACAGTCACACAAAAATTCTCGGAACTTTCGACCGTCAAGAACGCAGTGACGTACAACACTATGACGAGCCAAGAAAATGAAGTTCAATGCTTTCGAGCATGCGTCAAATTGTTTCCGAGCATGCGTAGGAATTTTGCGTGTCGGAATTTGTACAGACGATCAGAATTTCCAATCAGAACTTTTTACGACCGAAAAATTGAGAACATTCAATCTTTTGCTGGCTGAAATTCCTCCAGCAAAAGTCCCATGGAGCATACACACGATTGCATTTTCCAATCAAAAGCTCTCATCTGACTTTTGCTGGTGGAATTTCCAATCACGTGTACGGGGCATTATAATTTTAGCAATGACCATTTGTTTTAGCAGTTATTAATTTATTAGTAAGTTTAAGGAGGGAAGTTTCTGTGGAGTAATTGAAAATATGTTGGTGTTGCACTCAATGTGTATATACAAAAGTCTATTGAATTTCAATAAAGAAAGCAATTGAGATCAGGAATATATCCATCTGCAACAATTAGCAGAAACTGAAAGCCTACTGTTTAACGGTGTTATTGGCCCATTCAGAAGGGCCCATCCGAGAGGTGAGTGCATACCCTAAAGGGTTTCTGGTGGTGATCTGCATTATTTTCCTTGATGTATTTTTGAGTGGATTTCACCTTTTTATAAGGACTTGCCAGTCATATAATATTGGACGATCACTACGTTTACTGATTGCATGTGTAGCACTGACCCCTTAAGGTGCTGCTGCATTTATTTGGACCTGCACTCTGTTCTTAAACCTCCACTGACTTGGCTCAGTCCCCTTGACACAGCTGTGGTGCAATGTTGGTGTGGAATAAATGGTGAAAGATAACCCCACAATATACAATATAATGATAGTATACCTTGATTGTAACCTGGGTATCTAATGGCTCCACCTGCTGGAGAAAGAACAATACTCCACATCAATGTACTGAACCAAAAGTGTATTTTACTATGGTTATGATAAGGTGATAATTAGTGGTTGAACTGTCACATCAACATAACATAACAATGCAGTGACTCTAAACAACAAGTAAATATAGCACAAATACAAGGGAGCTCCCCCTACTTTAAGTTCTAGGTGCAAGGCCTTGCAATAACACACAGTCTTTGATCTTCTTTCTTCTGCTAGCTATAAAGGTCTGCAGTGATTTGTAATCCAACAAATTTGTAGTCCCCCTGATGGCTCCGACAGGTGTCTCATGGATTCTTCCTGATCCGGTCACTCAGTCTCTCCAGCTATCAGATGAAGGAGGTTTGTCTTTGCTGGGCTCCGTATTGGCTGTAGGCCGCGCTCTCTGGTGACACTCCTCATAGGTCCTCACAGGCAGACCATGCGTCCAGAAGAGACCTAAGATGGCTGCGCGGGGTCCTTTTATAGCCTACCCAGCATGCGGTTCAGTACAGGGTGATCATGGGTAGGTCACTTGGCATTCTGGGTAGATAAGGTAAAATCTCAAAAGTAAATACAGTCACTTCCTGTTATCTTTTCAACACTATGAAAAGGAAAATCATTCAAGTCCGTTTGAAGTTTTAGTCTCTAGATGGCGACAAATACTAAGGAATAACACTGTCCATAGGTTTACATATTAAAGCATTAGTAGGCAAAAATATCAGCGCTACACATGGATGCACTTTGGAACAAACTTTATGCTGTAATGTGTAGGGTTTGATTTTGAGTGAATTATCACTATTTAGGTGCATATATTTTTTCACAGGTCAATAGACTTTTGTGTTTGCAGCTTTCTCTTATATTTTTTGATGCTCAAATTTTATGTAATATAGTTTCTGTGAAGTGTTGTGGGTGAAAGCTAGACTGTAAGTAATCAAAAAAGTTGTTGTTAGTGAAGCAGTAGAAAGTTAAAGTGAGATTACATGCATTAGGACCATGGGGAGTGAACTTAGGGACCCTCTAACAGGGAGTACAGATCACAGCAACTGAACAAAAAAAATATTTAAGACGTGGAGAAAGTTATGAGCAATTTGAAATTATTTTTTTGTGTGAATTTGAAGGTAGAAAATAATTTACATTTTGGATTGGATGAGAGGGCATTAATAAAAGTTAATGAGAGGGAGGAAATAGGTATATTTGGTATCTAGGGGCAAAAATGATATTTTAGGCAGAAGGTTTTTTACAGGATAAAGTCTTGCAGGGACCTAGTTTTTAGCCCCATTTGCTAAAGAGCATGGCTATTTATTTTGAGACTTCTGGTGTTATCTGTGTAGTTAGGGAAGCAAGTGTGTCCAAGGAGGTGGAGAGTGAGCTGTTGCAGAGAGAAGTGGCCAGGTTAGGGCAAGGCAGAGATGAGGGTTACTGATTGTTGGTTGAAGGGATAGGGGGTTGAGGACAGGGTGAGTGTGAAAATAATAAGGTTGTGATCAGAGAGAGAGGACAAGACATGTTGGAGGGCTTGCTTGCAAAATGCAGAGGAGAGAGAATTCAAGGTCATAGGTTTTGTAGCAGTTTGTGTCCATTGTGTTAGCTTAAAAAAATGAGGTTAGAGAGGTGGACGGGGTTTTAATATTAACAGGGATGCTAAAGTCACCAAATATGAATATTTCAGAGACAGCAAAGTAGGGTAGCCAGGCAGCAGTTTCATCAAGAAAGCATGACACATGACACATGACAAATATGAATAATAAACCTGTAACATTTGTGCTCAGTCCCCAAATGTGGTGCAATCCTCTAACTTGCAATACAATACACAATAATTGATGGGATAGGCAATCACTAAAAGAACATTTATTAATGAGGATTAGGGAACATCTACTCACTAATTAAAATAATATGTATCCTTTTATTTCAAAATTCATATTAAAAATAAAAAAACTCCATAATCCAGTGTTGTTTTTGTCAAATTTTTACAGGGACTAAGTCCCACTGTTACTGTTTACATACTATTCACCAAAGCTCTTCACATGCTCTATGTCTATATCGTACTGTGTAATTACTTTGTTAATTGCTAATAAAAAATTTTTGAAAGTAAAAATAAAAAAACTCATACAAAACACCTTTGACCTTCACCATATATTAAAAATTATAATATAACTGTGACCGTTCCTGTACTGTACCCTGAGTTGAAGTCCCAGTGCAACTGATTCTGTGTAAGCACTTTGTCATGACCCAGATGCCTGTCTTGAACATGTTCTGACTGTCTAAGTTTTTGGTTCTCCAGCAACTCAAACCAGTGACATTTTTCCCCTTATTATTTTTTTCTTATTTCAGGTTCTTATTGTTGACTGCACTTTCAAACTTTGGAATGTCCTAATCATGCCCCCGCCTCCTGATTCATTTTGCTTGGATTTGTTCCAAAACTTTTTTGGAGTCATGTGCCCCTCACTGTTTGAGGGTGCACGAGGTGGGGGGGGGGGGTTGGATGGCTGTTGCCATCCGTAAGTTAGTTTTATTGTTTTTAAGTTCAATGATATACATGGTTGGTCTATGTGTTCTATTTGATATATGCAAAAAGTGGCCATCCAGAGGTGTGCAGTCACCATGCCCTGAGAGAATGGCAGACTCTGAGGAGCAAAGAATGGTGGGGGCTGTGCACCTGTGGATAAGGAAGAATATCAGCATGACGGTATCCTTCATTTATGGTTGTGTATGAGGTATGGCTAATTTTACAGTGCTGACTTTGAATGTTAGAGGCCTTAACTCAGCAATAAAACGGGCCCTTAGTACTTAAATACATACAGCAGCATAACCCCAAGATATGCATATTATAAGAAACCCACTTAATAGGTGCCAGGATCCTTAGGTTAAAGAGAGCCTTGGTTTGTGCCCATTATCATGCTTCCTATTTCAATTATGCTAGAGGAGTAAGTGTTCTGGTGCATAGATCCCTGGCCTTCCAACTGGTGGCAGTCAAAACTGATCCCGGGGGCAGATATGTGAAAGGGTTAATCCTGTGTCTAGGGTGGTCCCTTCAACCTCTCAGACCTTAGATCCAATGTATTGTATAAATTCAGAGTACTCTGGAATCAATTCTCAAAGGACAAATAAAACCACACACACACCATGGCGTCCTTCGAGAACTAATTGTATTGAGTTATTACAAAGCGATTGATATAGTAAATTTCACGTCACACAGAATAAGACATGCGCAGTAGACATCAAGACGATTACAGCTGGTCAAGACAAAACGCTATTGTTCTTTGTTCTTCTAAGCTAGCTAAATTAATATGAGAAAAAGATAAGAGACAGTACATGATTTCTTCTGTAGCTAAAGCAATGCTGAGAAAATGTGTGAAAGTTATAGATAAGTGTGTGAGAACAAATGAGTTAGAAGAATCTCATGTTGAGACAGTTATCTGAGAAGTTAAAGGGGTGTTCAAACTGTACATATTGTAAAATGGAAGTTTGTGAATATTAAGATGGCTGACAGAAACAAGATGGATGCTTAACATAACCTTTCAACCCCCTCTTAAGTCATGGAATGACTTTCTACAGATCCGCAGCCTCCTGAAATCTACGGTTCCTGCTACGTTTGTTATATTCATTTACATAAAGCTGCAGATATTGTGTATATGCGTGAGAAGGTTGGTCTGGTGTAGTACACTTGCTAATACAAAGTAGAATAAGCTTGAAAATCAGGTAGCCTATCAATCCTAACAATAGTACTATGATAATCATAATCACTATGTCCTTTAACCATGAAAACATTCCACCTAAACCCAAACTAGAAAAGGGGTTCCATCCATAATTACCTATGTCCCTTGCTTGTTTCATTAATTCATTTACCTGTGTTCGGTGTTGATTAATAACATCATAGTAGTCTGGGATTTCCAGGCTGGTATTGTGAAACCATGTACAACATTCATAATCTTGGGTCATTTCGCATAAACCTGTCAGAGCTGCACTCATGCTTTCAATAGCCAATTCGTGTAACTCTAGTTGTCTTCTAATTGCTTTGAGCTCGACATTGAGTAGTCCTATATCTTGGGAGTTTTTTTTCCATAACATCATTTATTAGACTAGTGTAGTTATTCAATTTGTCCATCATGGTTATGCCCCATCCTGTCCAGGATGGAAACCATGTCCATGACTTATCTGAAGTAGAAAACATAGGTTGGGTTTCTCTCTTGTATTTATAAGTTAACCTATGTACTGGACTTGAAGTAACTTGTATGTGATGTTCCTGATTCTGGCCTAGGGCTGACATGACTGGTACCAACTGTGCTAAATAACACCATCCTTTCACTCCTGCGGGGATCCATGGGTAACAAATTTTAGCACAGCATACGTATGTATTGTTTCAAAATGAAAAACTTCTTAGAGAACTACGTTGGGGCTCAGTTCCAGCCTCAAATGCAGCACTAACAAGTTTACTCACAAGTATCCCAGAGGTTGTGTTCCTGTATGTAGTAAGTTCTCTAATGGTCTTGTTAAGGGATTGATTTTTGTAACTACACATATGACCTATGATAATGTTACTGGTGTGGAAGGGAATACCCTTTGAAATGTTAAATACTGACTTGGAACACATACCTATTCCGTTGGATGTATTGCCTAACTGAACACTAGGGATGAGCCGAACACCCCCCGGTTCGGTTCGCACCAGAACTTTCGAACGGACCCCACGTTCGTTACGAACGTTAGAACCCCATTGAAGTCTATGGGACTCGAACGTTCGAAATGGAAAGTGCTAATTTTAACGGCTAATATGCAAGATACTGTCCTAAAAAGGGTTTGGGGACCTGGCTCCTGCCCCAGGGGACATGGGTCAATGCCTAAAATGTTTTTAATAATGGCCGTTTTGGCGGGAGCACTGATTTTACTGACGATTAAAGTGAAAAAAAAAAGTGAAATATTCCTTTAAATATGGTGCTTGGGGGGTGTCTGTAGTATGCCTGTGAAGTGCCACGTGTTTCCCGTGTTTAGAACAGTCCCTGCACAAAATGACATTAAACGGAAATAACACCATTTAAAACTGCTTGCGGTTTTAATGTTATATCTGGTTCCTGCAATATGGTTGAAAATCATTCAGAAAAATGGCATGGGTAGCCCTCCCTGCCCATTACCAGCCTATTTGGGTCTTGTACGCATATTAAGGGGAACCCTGTACCCATATTAAAAAAAGGAAATGCGTGTGGCCCCCAGGCCCTATATACTCAGAACAGCAGTATACAGGCGGTGCAAACAAGACAGGGACTGTGTAGGTTTGTTGTGTTAAGTTGAATCTGTTTGTAATTTTCAACTGGTACATTTTTAAAGTGTAGCTCCAGTCAAAAAAACTATTTTTAAGCTTTTTGGAAAACATAGGGAAGGGTTATCACCCCTGTATAATTTGTTTTGTCGTCCATCTTTTTTCATCTCACTTGCTGCTGTCTCCTTGCGTTTGCAAGTAGGAGATGTTTGTAAGTTGGATGTTTGAAAGTAGGGGCCTGCCCTATATGCTCTGCAGAAATGGCGGAACAAGGTGTTGGTTTTGCCACAACATTGTAAGCCCTCAAAGTGACTCTTGGTGGGCGCTGGAGCGCCCTGCTGTGAACGATTATATCAAGAATTGTAATTACATGCCATTGTTGAACAGTGGTAGAAAAATTGACCTTTGGTGGTTGTGGTGCTGGTGCCACAACACTATAAGTCCTCACCGTTACTCTGGGTGGGCACAGGAAGGGGCCCTCCTGTGAAATATTATATCAAGAATTGTAATTGCATGTCCCTGTTAAACAGGGGCAGAAAAATTGGGCCTTAGGCACTGCTGCTGGTGCCACCACACTGCAACCTCTTCCATATACTCTAGTTTTTTTGCTGGAATTAGCCCTGCTGCAAAGCATTGCATCAAAACTTGTACTTAAATGCCCCTGTTAAACAGGGGCAGAAAAATTGGGCCTTAGGCACTGGTGCTGGTGCCACCACACTGCAACCTCTGCCATATACTCTAGTTTTATTGCAGGAATTAGCCCTGCTGCAAAGCATTGCATCAAAAATTGTACTTAAACGCCCCTGTTAAACAGGGGCAGAAAAATTGGGCCTTAGGCACTGGTGCTGGTGCCACCACACTGCAACCTCTGCCATATACTCTAGTTTTATTGCAGGAATTAGCCCTGCTGCAAAGCATTGCATCAAAAATTGTAATTAAACGCCCCTGTTAAACAGGGGCAGAAAAATTGGGCTGCTGGCATCACCCAGAACCAAAAATGTTCTTCCAACATATCAGCGGAGGAGGAAGAGGATAGACAATCAACATAACAGGACAGTCACTCAGCATCAGCATAGGCAGTCTTGAAGGGATGTGGTATTTCAAAAAAAATTATTCGGTTACATCAGCTTCAGGTGCTTGGTAGCTGTGGGTGATCCAAGACTGATTCATCTTGATGAAGGTCAGTCGATCAACTGATTCGGTGGACAGGCGCACCCTGTGATCGGTAACAAAGCCACCAGCAGCACTGAAGGTGCGTTCCGAAAGAACGCTGGATGCAGGACAGGCCAGTAGCTCAATTGCATACTGTGCAAGCTCTGGCCAGTGATCCATCCTCAAGACCCAGTAAGCCAGAGGATTTTCGGTGGGAAAGGTGTCCAAGTCTGACCTTGCCCCTAGGTATTCCTGCACCATGTAAATCAGACGCTGGCGATGGGTGCTGGAACCAATCATACCTTGGGGCTGCGGACTAAAAAATTGTCTGAAAGCATCAGTCAGACGGCCACCTTCTCCACCGCTCCTTCTGACCGATGCCTCAGCAACACGTTGTCCAGGACCAGGAGTTTGTAACCTCCCAGTCTCTGGGAACGCGTTGCATAGAGCTTTCTGCAAGGCCTCCCGGAGATGTCTCATCCTCTGCTCCCTCTGCGATGGCAAGATAAGGTCGGCAACCTTACCCTTGTACCGTGGATCAAGGAGAGTGGCCAGCCAGTAATGGTCCCTCTCCTTGATCCGAAGAATACGAGGATCCTTCCGCAGGCTTTGCAGGATCAGGGAGGCCATGCAGCGTAGGTTAGCTGAGGCATTCGGTCCGGAGTCCTCTGGGTCACTAAGGACAACATGATCCGCAGCTACCTCCTCCCAGCCACGTACAAGTCCACGTGTTTCTTGGGACTGTAAATCATCCCTATAAGACTGCTGCTGCTGCTGATGCTGAGTGCCAGCCTCCACCTCCATGCTGACACAATCATCCTCCTCCTCCTCTTCCTCCTCCTCAACCTCTTCCTGTGTGATGGGTGGCACAGCAGGAACACTGTCTGGATAAAGGGGGCCTTGAGAGGCAAGGAAGTCCTCCTCTTCCTGCCTCTGTTCTGCCTCAAGTGCCCTGTCCATTATTCCACGCAGCGTATGCTCCAAGAGGTGGACAAGAGGTACAGTGTCACTGATGCATGCACTGTCACTGCTCACCATCCTTGTGGCCTCCTCAAACGGTGACAGGACAGTGCATGCATCCCTGATCATGCCCCACTGGCGTGGTGAGAAAAAACCAAGCTCCCCTGACCCTGTCCTGGTGCCGTAGTCGCACAGGTACTCATTGATGGCCCTCTGCTGCGTGTGCAGCCGCTGCAGCATGGCGAATGTTGAGTTCCATCTGGTGGGCATGTCACATATAAGGCGGTTCTTGGGCAGGTTCAACTCCTTTTGGAGCTCAGCCAGCCGAGCACAGGCATTAAATGATCGGCAGAAATGCACACAGACTTTCCTGGCCTGCTTCAGGACATCCTGTAAGCCGGGGTACCTGCCCAAGAACCGCTGCACCACCAGGTTAAGGACGTGAGCTACACAGGGCACATGGGTCAGTTGTCCCTGTCGGAGGGCGGAGAGGAGGTTGGTGCCATTGTCGCAAACCACCATTCCTGGCTTAAGCTGGCGTGGCGTCAACCACCTCTCGGCCTGCCCCTGCAGAGCTGACAAAACATCCGCCCCAATGTGGCTCCTGTCCCCCAAACAAACCAGCGCAAGCACGGCATGGCATCGTTTTGCCTGCGTACTTGAGTAGCCCCTGCAACGCCTATGGAGCACCGCTGGTTCTGAGGACAGAGCACTGGAAGAGGCCATGGAGGAAGAAGAAGAGGAGGGGGTGGAGGAGAGAGGTGTGTCACAACCAATAGTAGCATTTTGGAGGCGTGGTGGCGGAACAACCTCCAACACTACTGCACCTTGTCCGGCATCCTTCCCAGCAGCCAGAAAAGTGACCCAATGGGCCGTGAAAGACAGGTAACGTCCCTGTCCATGCCTGCTGGACCATGAGTCAGCGGTAATATGCACCTTACCGCTGACCGCCCTGTCCAGCGAGGCAAGGACATTGACTTCCACATGCCGGTAGAGAGCCGGAATCGCCTTCCGTGAGAAAAAGTGGCGTTTGGGGACCTGCCACTGAGGAACCGCACATTGTACAAACTCACGGAAGGGGGCTGAGTCTACCAACTGAAAAGGCAGCAGTTGAAGTGCTAGCAATTTAGCCAAGCTAGCATTCAACCGCTGGGCATGTGGATGGCTGGGAGTAAACTTCTTCCGCCGGTCCAGCAGCTGGGGCAGGGACATTTGCCTGCTATAATTGGACGTGGGTGTACCGCTAGCAGAGTTCCCGGAAGCACTTGGCTGTGGCACACCTAATTCTACACCTTCATTCCTCTCAGAGCAGGTTTCAGAGAGGACTGAAGGTCTAGTGGGGTTGGAGATGCCAGCTGATGAGGAGCAAGGAGAGGTCCGCTTTGTTCTTTGGTGGGGTCTTTGAGGTACGCTTGCCAACGAGCTGCATGGCAGGTCAACATATGTCTGGTCAAGCATGTGGTGCCCAAGCGGCTGATGTTTTGGCCACGTGAGATACGCTTGAGACATATGTTGCAAATAGCAGCGGTGCGATCTGATGCACTCGTCTCAAAAAAGGCCCACACCAAAGAACTTTTAGAATAACGCACAGAGGCAGCGCTCTGCACAGGCGGAGCTCTGCGGTGTGATTCAGTCGGTGTGCTGCCCCTAAGCTGGCCCCCGGAGAGCATCCTGCCTCGTTGGACATGTGCCTCCTCCTCCTCCTCCTCCCTCCTTCCAGGCACCCACGTGGAGTCAGTGCCCTCATCATCCCCTCCCTCTTCATCGCTGTAGCAAACCTGGCAGTATGCTGCAGCTTGTGGAACATGACTGCCAGATTGCTGTCCTTCTTGAGCATCCCCTCTCTCTGCGCTCACGCTACTGCCTTCCTCTAGCTGAGTGTTATCATCAGAGCCCACCAAACACTGGGCATCCTCCTGGAGCATGTACCCAACACTGTGCTCAAAGAGTTCAGGAGACTCCTCAGGAGGACGTGGTGGGTCTAGGGAAGGAGTCACTGATGATGACATTGAGAGGAGGGAAGACGATGCGTTGGCAGCTGCTTTGCGACTACCCTGAGACTGGGTGAGAGAGGATGAGGAGGATGAAGAGGGCTTGGTCATCCACTCTACCAAGTCGTTGGCATGTTGCGGTTCAACATGTCCAGCTGCAGAAAAGAAGGACAAGCATGTCCCATGGCCACGTGCTGATGACAATGCACCGCGTCCACGACCAGCACTGTTGTCTCTAGACACAGAGCCTGCTTGCCCTCTTATCGGCTCGCGCCTGTCTGCCTCTCCTTGCTGGCCTTCCAGACATGGTAATGGCCTGAAGGGAGTTGGGTAAAACAGCAGTTGGGTAGTTTATATTGTGCTGGAGGCACACACAACTTCCAATAACTCCTGCAGATGGCAATTGGGCTCAAATAGAGAACAGCTATGTAGGTGGATTATAGCGGTATGTACTGGGTACAGAGCACGCAGACAGCACGCACTATCTCCTAACACTACTGACTGCAAGCTCTATTATTAACGATAGATCACTAGCTATATAGGTTAGGTGAGTATCGCGGTGTATACTGCGGTCAGGGCACGCAGACAATAACCAGAAAACAGCAGAGATAAAGGGGTATATACAGATGTATACTGTGCTGTGCTGGAGGCACACACAACTTCCAATAACTCCTGCAGATGGCAATTGGGCTCAAATAGAGAACAGCTATGTAGGTGGATTATAGTGGTATGTACTGGGTACAGAGCACGCAGACAGCACGCACTATCTCCTAACACTACTGACTGCAAGCTCTATTATTAAAGATATATAAATATAGTGAAGTGAATAGTGAATATAGTGGTGTATACTGCGGTCAGGGCACAGACAATAACCACTACACAACAGCAAGATAGGAAATCAGCCAAAAACGATCGGTGTGTACTGTGTTGAAGGTACACAGAACACCCACTGCTTCAGATGCTAACACTCAATGGTGGCCTTATATAGTGTGGGGCGTGCACTACACAGCCTCAGCTATGATTGGCCACAGGCATCCTGCCTGTGGCCAATCATGGCTCTCCTCGCTGCTGGCGCTGCGATTGGCCAAGCATGCGGGGTCACAGTGCATGCTTGGCCAATCATGAGCCAGCAATGCACTGCGCCATCGCAGTGCATTGTGGGCCGTGACGCCATGCGAATTTTGACGCGAACGGACCAAGTGTTCGGATTTCGCCGAACGGACGAACAGCCAATGTTCGAGTCGAACATACGTTCGACTCGAACACGAAGCTCATCCCTACTGAACACACCACTCAGGTTCATGTGTCTTTCCTAAAGTGTAAAACATAATACTCTGATTGCGGTACACTTCCGGGACATTCTTAATACTTAAGACTAGAGTATTTTCCAATAATGACTTGAGGTTTAGAGGGACAGCTAAAAGTGGATTTTAGCAGTTTCTGGGTGCAACTTACTACAAATCCAGCATTTTTCATATCCTGACTTTCTAGCATAAGCATATATTTAAATTTTAACAGTAACATTTTTCCAGAAAAACTTGTTTCTTTGATCAATTCATTAGAGACATCTCTTTTACTGCGATTTCTGAGGTGAAAGTCAGTATGGTTGGTGTGTATTTCACTTTTACCACATATGAGTTTCAAGGCACCTAAGTCTTCAAGATGAAAGATACAGTTAGTTATTATCCACACTGGGACAAAGATCAGAAGTAGAAACATCACCAGAAGGCAAAAGGCTTTCCCAGAAGTCTGTGGTGAAATGAGTGACATCACTGTCCTTTATGTCTGTGCTTGTCTTTTGAGGACTTAAAACACCTGCTTCACCTCTTTTCAGCCTTTCTTGAATTCCTGGGCTTAGAGCAACCTTCTTTACTCTGCTGGCATGGATCCAAGTAGGACTTACCTCTGTAAGGATGGCGGTCCTGGTGACGGCTACCACTTTGGTCACTGGTCCGAATGGAACCTCTTGCGGCTTTCGACCTTTCTTAAGCCTCTGGACCACAACTTGATCACCGACCTGGAACGGGTGGGTTGGTACCTGTGAAGAAGAAGGAGAGGTGCGAGCAACTCTTCTTTCGACAATATCAAGAGTTTCAATCAGTTTTTTTACATATTCCTCCTGTATTTGTTCCAAATCACCTTTCTCTACCATCAAGGGATGATTAGCCCACGGTGTGGGGAATGGCCTACCCATGAGTACCTCAAAGGGGGAATAACCCGTCACACTGTGAGGGGTCATTCTGATTTCAGCTAATACAGCTGGGAGAACTTTTTTCCACTTGCCAAAATTCCCACCCGTAGCTTTCCTTATCCTGTCTTTAATTGTTCTATTCATTCTCTCTACAATTCCTGAACTCTGTGGATGGTAGGGGAGGTGAAATTTCCAGTCTATTTTTAGTACTTTTACAAGATCTTGGCAGATTTTAGCTGTGAAAGCTGGGCCATTGTCTGAATTTATTTGCAATGGACATCCCCATCTAGGAATAATTTCCTGTGTGAGGATCTTCACTACAGTTTGTGCGTTTTCATTGTTGGTGACAAAAATTTCTGGCCACTGCGACATGTCCACTATGACCAAAAGATATTGTTGTTTCTTTCCTTCTTTGGGCATATGTGTAAAGTCTATCTGTAAATGGGTAAACGGTGTTGTTGGGTACTCAAGATCTTCATGCTTTGATTTCTTTGGGTTTGTTGGATTGTTCCTAATGCAAGTGACACATCTCCTTACAAAAGCTTTGACTAGACTAGGTAATCCTGCAATGAAAAAATCTGTATCTAGAAGTTCACATGTGGCCTGCCATCCCTTGTGACCCAGTCCATGGTATTGTGCAATGAACAGGGGGGCGCTAGCAACAGGAATACACGGCTTCCCCTCTTTGCAGATTAATCCTGTTTTAGGATCCTTTTGTACCATCCCATCACAGTTCCACTGCGCAATATCATCAGGGGTGGCAAAAGCCTGTAGTTCCGTGAGCCAATGTGTCTCTTTCAGGGAACATGGCTGAGGTGTTAGCATGGGCATTTGAATGTTTGCCTTTTGTGTAGATGCTGCTTCTTTAGCTATTCTGTCAGCTAGTGCATTACCTTTGGCTATATCAGTCATTTGGCCTGTATGTGCCTTACAGTGCATGATAGCTAGTTTTGAAGGCAACTGAATTGCATCTAGTAATGCTGTGACTAGGTCAGAGTGTGAGATGCTCTTTCCATCTGCTGCCACATATCCTCTGCGAAGCCATATTACACCATGGTCCCAGACCACACCATGAGCATACCTGGAATCGGTGTAAATGTTTACCTCTTTTCCTGCAAACAGCTGGCATGCACGGGTTAATGCTATCAATTCAGCAACTTGTGCAGACTGATAGGGTATTGGATTGGCCTCGAGGACAGTATCCGGCAGTTGGACAACAGCATATCCTGCATGATAGACATTATCACTTGATCTGCTGCAAGAGCCATCAACAAAAACTGTTTGTGCAGAGGAATTGGTACTGAAAGCATATCTGCTCTAGTTGAAGTGTCCTGATGTATTGATTGTGTACAGTCATGAGGTGGTGGTAAGTCATCCTGTTCTCCTTTAAGACCTAATAAGGCATTCAAAATTGGAGCTGGGCCAGAGTTTATGTTTGAACTTTTTATTTTCAGGTTTGGATTGGACAGGAGGATGACTTCATACCCACTCAATCTTTGTGCTGACATATGTTGAGTATGTAAAGTTTTGAGGAGTGTGGTAACGTTGTGTGAGGTGTGTAAAGTAGTGTTATGGCCCAAGGTAAATGGTGCTGCCAACTCTACAACCATAGAACAAGAAGCCAACGCTCTGAGACAAGCAGGCATGCCTTGCACCTGTACTGGAACCACCTTTGAGAAAAAAGCTACAGGGCGCAGTCTCCCACCATGTTCCTGGGCCAGTACTCCTGCCATGGTTCTGCAATTTTCCCTAGCAAACAAGTGAAACATTTTGCTAAAATCAGGGAGGCCGAGGCTCGGGCTGGTAACCATTGCACTTTTCAACATGGTAAAAGCATTTAACATTTCATCAGACCATTTTACAATATCAGACATTTCAGAGAGGGTTGCTTGTCTCAATATATTGTCATAGAAAGAACAGTCAGGTATCCATTGGCGGCAGTAACCAATCATTCCAAGAAAGGTTAGCAGGTCTTTCTTGGTAAGTGGGCGGGGCAGACCCACTATAGCAACAGTTCTTTTGTGACTGACTTTCCTAACTCCCGGAGACAGCACAAACCCTAGGTACTCAACCTCCTGTTTACACCATTGTAATTTTTTCTTAGACACTTTGTGACCACACGTATGTAACCATTTCAATAAGGATAGGCTATCAGCTCGGCAGTCCTCCTCTGAAGAACTACAAATCAAAAGATCATCAACATATTGCAACAGTACAGAACCATGAGGGGCAGTCCAAGGCCTGAGGGTGGCTTGGAGTACTATAGAATAGACCACAGGTGAGTCTATATATCCCTGGGGCATTCTACACCAGGTAAACTGGCGATTGTGTTGGTCAATCGACACAGTAAAAGCAAAGAGTGGCCTTGTCTCCTTATCTACAAGGACAGAGAAAAAAGCATTCTTTAAATCAATTACAGTAAAACATTTGGCTGTTGCTGGAATGGAGGACAGTAGAGATGGAACATCAGGTACAATGGGTGCTATTGGGACTATGAGGTCATTTATGGCCCCCAAGTCCTGTACAAATCTGAAGGAGCCATCCGGCTTCTTTACAGGGTTAACAGGTGTGTTGTTTGGAGAAATAATTTCTTCCAGGATTCCATCCTGCAGAAACTCTTTCACCATTGACACTATGCCATCCATCTTTTCTTTAGAGAGTGGATACTGTTTGTGATAGATAGGAAATGCACCTTCTTTGAGGGTGGCCTTGTATGGTGTGCATGAAACAAGTCCTACATCCAGATCTGATGTAGACCAGACCTGGGGGTCTATATCCTCAAAATCTTCTTCACTATTTTGTTGTGACAGCATCAATAAACCTGGTTTGCATGCTACTATAGTGATTTTATCTGAGGAAATGTCTAGACCTCCTTCTGAGTTGGTTCTAATTGTGATTCCTAGTGGCCCAAACAAGTCTCTTCCCAACAAATTTACAGGACACCTTGGTATTATCCTGAAAGAATGTGTGCATATGGTGTACCCTTCATCATCTTCTATTGGTAGGGGTGGGGTCCTATATGTTTTTGTCAGTATCCCATTAATTCCCAAAGAGGGTTCCGCTGGTTCCCACTTGCCTCTGAAATAATCTTCACAAATAGTACTCCTAGTGGCCCCGCTATCAACGAGATAGGGGAGGAGTCTCCCATTTATTGAAATAGCAACCATTGGACTGTCAGTGAAATCATCTGAGACAAAAGGAAAAGCTGGGACACTATCCTCCGGGCCCCATCATTGTTGTTGATTTCCCCATTTGATTGGAAATGTTGGACCTTGTTGGATGGATGCCTGTGGTTGTTGTGTCTGGTTAGGGACAGAGCTGGAATCGGGAGTCTGAGGAGGGGTGGGGGGAGGACACTGACTCACCCAGTGATCCTCAGCACCGCAATTGAAACATCCATTGTTTCTAGAGCGACTCGTCCCTCTTCCATTTCTGCCTTTAAATCTGCCTCTAAAATTTCCTCTGCCTCTAAAGTTCCCCTTCGTATTCCCTTGGAAATGTTGTGTGGAGACAGGTGACGGCTTTGGTATATCAAAACAACCTGCTGCATCTTTCTGTGAAAGAGCTTTGCCAAAGTCAGTTCTAGAAAGTGTTGACCATTCAGTAATCATTTGTTTGACTGGGACCACTAAATGAGGTTTGAGATTACTCAGGAAAGTCTGGATCAATAATGGATCCAAAGTTGTCAGAATGCCCAAACCGGCTTTCTGTCCATCCTGCCATATGATCCACCCAAGGGTTAACTAGGTATTGCTCCGTACTTTTCATTTTCCTATGAAAACAAAACAATTTATCATGCTTGACTGCCACCTAGCGGTGCAGACAATCAGACAACGGTGTGAATCAGACAATTAGACAATACCTCAACTTAGATTCCTTTACCAAAAAATATCAGTACTGTCCGTGATACTTTTTTATACTAATACAGCTACAATCACTTCAAGTCTGTAACAGAATAAATTTGGAACAAGTTCAAGAGTATTTCAGATACAATAAACACACAATTTTGCTCATGGAGCTGCTGTTTTGTTTCAGACAAATTTAAATCTTCTATGAAATTAACTTTGCAATGTACATTAATCTGTTTACCTTTCCCAAAATGGCTTTACCCAAATTGTAGCTTTATAACCTCCGGGAATACTACTCACCAAGTATGCCTTTTGGTTCTGGAAACAAAATAGCAGTCCACATATACACACTCAGCGCAATTCATTCAGCGTGATACTTTTAAAGCAAAAGCAGTTATACAATCATACACAAAGTTTACACAATACATTGATCATCAGTCACCAGTTCTGTCCCGAACAGAACTAAAACTCTAGAGTACTCTGTCAATTTTTCTAAGGTCACCAAAACCTATTCTTCTAAGGTCACCAAGACCTTTTCAAGTGTCCCCAAAACACTATATGACCCCCAAGGTCATGACCGGTCAACTTATCTATACTTATGAGAGGTTCTATAACCCAACAGCAATCTCTGTGGGATGGAAGCCAAGTCACACACCTGACACCTGGACCCCGGCAAGTCAATTTCACTCAATAAGAATAGAATTCACTTACCGAGCCGTTAAAAGTAGCTTTCTGTTAAGTCCGTTAAGGGTAAATAAACATCCATCCCGGGACAAGCCCCCAGTGCTGAAAGGGTTAATCATGTGTCTAGGGTGGTCCCTTCAACCTCTCAGACCTTAGATCCAATGTATTGTATAAATTCAGAGTACTCTGGAATCAATTCTCAAAGGACAAATAAAACCACGCACACACCATGGCGTCCTTCGAGAACTAATTGTATTGAGTTATTACAAAGCGATTGATATAGTAAATTTCACGTGACACAGAATAAGACATGCGCAGTAGACATCAAGACGATTACAGCTGGTCAAGACAAAACACTATTGTTCTTTGTTCTTCTAAGCTAGCTAAATTAATATGAGAAAAAGATAAGAGACAGTACATGATTTCTTCTGTAGCTAAAGCAATGCTGAGAAAATGTGTGAAAGTTATAGATAAGTGTGTGAGAACAAATGAGTTAGAAGAATCTCATGTTGAGACAGTTATCTGAGAAGTTAAAGGGGTGTTCAAACTTGTAAAATGGAAGTTTGTGAATATTAAGATGGCTGACAGAAACAAGATGGATGCTTAACATAACCTTTCAATATGTTCTTGTGCATGTATTAATAGCTGGATCTCCATATGTAATAGTATGAATATACCTAAGCCCCCCCCCCCCCCCCACTGATACTATCTTACTTCATACGCTGATGCAAACTGTTATACAATATGATGTGGGTAGGGTACTGCTCGTAGGAGATTTTCATTTGGTTATGTCTAATGAGTTAGATAGGCTCCAGCCCTTTCCCTCTACCACCACCGGACTATCCCAATGGGAATCCTCCTAATCTGACGGATCTCTGGCGCCATTTCCACCCCTCAGATGCCCAGTTCACCTGCCTATCCACTACCTATCAGACGTTGTCCCGGATAGACTTGGCATTTGCCTCCCCTGACCTGCTGCGGGAGACAGTATCCACTGAGATTCTTTCCCGTGGCATCTCTGATCATGCTCCTTTGATGGTCACAGTCCAGGCGGTTCCACATGGGGGCAGAGGCTGTGGAGACTATTCAAATACTGGATTATGGACACAGAGATCCAAGAGGAAATGCCCGAGGCATTATGCAATTTTTGGCTGAGCAATGCAGACTCTGAGCCACTAATCACATGGGATGCATTTAAGGCCTGGTTGAGGGGTGAATATATTAGGAAAATTGCAAATAAAAAGAGGCCATCTGTGCAGTCTCTCAGGCAGTTAGAGGAACAGGCCCAGGAAAAGGACCAATTGTATGTCAGCACCCCAAACTCAGATAACTATATCTCCTGGCAATACACCATTAGGAAACTATCACTGTTGCGTGTGGACTTTACTAAGAAATCTATGTTGGCCAGCGCCCAGAGGGTTTTTGAGTATGGGGACATAAATTGTAGGCTTCTAGCCTGGTTAGCCAAAGGGCAACATGCAATGACTCATGTAGGGAGGCTGAGGGACACAGACGGTACATTGACCACCCCGGGACAATCAGTAATAGATTTCTACAATTTTACCAAGAACTGTACTCCTCTAAGGTAAATTATACGGCTACTGACCTTTCTGATTATCTAGACCTCATACCGTTCCCTACACTTGACCCAGACCAAAGTAAAGCTCTGGATAAGGACATAACGCTGGAGGAGATTCAGATGGCCATGGGTTGCATGCAGGTAGGAAAGGCACCTGATCCGGACGGAATACCCAAAGAGTTTTACTTAGTGCATCAAGAGCTGTTGGCCCCTAGATTAGCCTCCCTCCTCTCGCAATTCTCCACTCCTGGCTCAATTCCAGACTCTATGTATGAAGCGATGGTAATGTTGGTGCCCAAACCTGGTAGGGTCTCTGAAGAATGTGCCTCATACAGGCCCATATCTCTGATAAACGCAGATGCCAAACTACTGGCTATAATCCTGGCTCTTAGATTAGCCACTGTGATTGAGGATCTAGTCCATTAAGATCAGATGGGGTTCATGCCGGGGAAGGCTACCGATATTAATATAAGCACACTTTTTCTTTATCTTGACACTGCACGACAATGGAGGTACTAGAGTCATAGCTTCCCTAGACGCGGAGAAAGCTTTTGACTCAGTGGAATGGGAATACATATGAGAGACACTGAAGCGAAGTCTGGTTTCGGCCCTAATTTTCTGAACTGGCTAGGTCTACTTTATAAATCCCCTAGAGCCAGGATCTGTACCAATGACACCCTCTCTGACTTTTTTCTCCTCCAGAAGGGCACTAGGCAAGGGTGTCTGTTGTTACCCTGCCTATTTGCGCTGGGCTCTTGAACTGCTGGCAATCCTGATACAGGAGTCATGCAGAGTACAGGGGCTCAGAGAAAATCTCCTTATATGCGGATGACACATTGCTTCATCTGCAGGAGACCCTCAAAAAGACCCTCTTTACTCTGTATCTTGCCCTACTGGGGGTTGATTCACAAAGAAAGGACACTTTCTGGGACAAGTGGCAGGCTGACATTCCCAATCTGGACAGGGAAACCTGGGAGGAGTGTTTTGAGGATGGGTCTAAACTGATGGCATCCTCTACAAATAAGCTGCTGCAAACTAAATTCATGCATCGCATATACTACATGCCGCAGAGACTGCACCAGATTTACCCTCATAGGTCATAAAACTGCCCCAGATGCCAATCCCCTGATAGCATATATATATATATATATATATATATATGCATACTCCACTTTTAAGTACACAATGGGGTTTATTTACTAACGATGGAAAGTGCAACATTGTGCATAAGAGCTTAATATATGACTGCTAAGTGTTATATGATGTCTTCTCAATAAAGACCAACCTTGTTGTTAAGAAAGAAAAATATATATATAATATTGTCATCTTATGCAATGAACATCTGAGCCCCTTGTATATATTATATATACAGTATATTATATACACTGATTAAAATTATAAACGCAACACTTTTGTGTTTGCCCCTATTTATCATGAGCTGAACTTAAAGATCTATGACTTTTTCTATGTACACAAAAGGCCTATTTCTCTCAAATATCGTTCACAAATCTAAATCTGTGTTAGTGAGCATTTCTCCTTTGCTGAGATAATCCATCCTCCTCACAGGTGTGGCATTCCAAGATGCTGATTAGACAGCATGATTATTGCACAGGTGTGCCTTAGGCTGGCCACAATAGAGGGCCACTCTAAAATGTGCATTTTTATCACACAGCACAATGCCACAGATGACGCAAGTTTTGAGGGAGCGTACAATTGACATGTTGATTGCAGGAATGTCCACCAGACCTGTTGCCCTTGAATTGAATGTTCATTGCTCTACCATAAGCCATCTTCAAAGGCGTTTCAGAGAATTTGGCAGTACATTCAACCGGCCCAGGACCTCCACATCCAGCATCTTCACCTCCAAGATCATCTCAGACCAGCCACTCAGACAGCTGCTGCAACAATTGGTTTGCATAACCAAAGAATTTCTGCACAAACTGTTAGAAACCATCTCAGGAAAGCTCTGCATGCTTATCGTCCTCATCAGGGTGTTGACCTGACTGCAGTTCATCGTCGTAACCCGGCTTAAGTGAGCAAATTCTCATATTAGATAGCATTTGGCACATTGGAGAGGTGTTCTCTTCATGGATTAATCCAGATTTTCATTGTACAGAGCAGATGGCAGACAGCATGCTTGGCATCATGTGGGTGAGCGGTTTGCTGATGTCAATGTTATGGATCGAGTGGCCCGTGGTGGCAGTGGGGTTATAGTATGGACAGGCATATGCTATGGACAACAAACACAGGTGCATTAGATCCTGAGGCCCATTGTTGTGCCATTCATCCATGACTATCACCTCATGTTGCAGCATTATAATGCATGGCCATACATTGCAAGGATCTCTACACAATTCCTGGAAGCTGAAAACATCCTAGTTCTTGCATAGCCAGCATACTCACCGGACATGTCACCCATTGAGCATGTTTGGGATGCTCTGGATTGGCCAGTTCCTGTCAATATCCAGCAACTTTGTGCAGCCATTGAAGAGAAATGGACCAACATTCCACAGGCCACAATCAACAACCTGATCAACTCTGCGAAGGAGATGCTGCACTGCGTGAGGCAAATGGTGGTCACACCAGATACTGACTGGTTTTCATACCCCCAATACAGTAAAACTGCACATTTTAGAGTGGCCTTTTATTGTGTCCAGCCTAGGGCACACCTGTGCAATAATCATGCTGTCTAACCAGACAGAATTGGACAGATTTGTGAACAATATTTGAGATAAATAGATCTTTTGTGGACATAGAAACAGTTATAGATCTTTAAGTTCAGCTCATGATAAATAGGGGCAAACACAATAGTGTTACTTTTTTAATTTTGCTCAGTGTATATTACAATATATTAGGCTTCCACGATGTATATGGGATCTACAGTACTTCACTGAAGGATATTATTGGTAATCATAAAGTATATAAATACTGTTATAATATAACAATATTCATGACGTATATAAATAATGTTATAATGTAAGAGTACATAACCATTATATATATGCACTGTAAGCCAGTTATCCCACATCCTAAGACATAATATATAGCTATAAATCAAAAATATCATGTGAAGCATAGAAGAATAATGCTTAAGGCAAGTATTAAACAAGTAGGAAAAGCAGAAAAGTCCATCCATCCAAGGATTCAGTTAAATAAGCTGGTATCTCATAACTATACATGTTGTAATATTATTGTCCATTATATATATATATATATATATATATATATATATATATATATATATATATATATATATATATATATATATATATATATTGGATAGGTTGTAGAGATATGAAAACTGTAACTCTGATAATAAACAGATCACAGTAGGATTTCCAAAATCATGGGATAAAAAAGGTAGCCGGCTAGTATTCAAAGGCAGAGCACATAAGAAGCAATTTGTAGATAATGAAGCAGAATGTAGATATCAAAGTCATAAACATTGCACTGACAAAGAGCGACAACAATAACGGCAGTCTCAGTTCAAGCCAGCTCATAGACTGTGTCATATATAGTCAGGCTTATCGCTGTGCTGGGTGAATGTTTTCCTGAGAAATGTTCGGGTTTGTTTCAGCATTTAGACATTATTGCCGAAGCGTTTCGCCATTTTGGAGGCATAGCCTGGTTCACTTATGATGAGAACTTTAGGCAAAAGTTAGCAGTTCACCCAACTTTGCAATGGGGATGCAAGGATGTGGGTTTGTGGCTGAACCTCATGTTGCCACAGAAGCCTCAGTTTGCACCCCGAGCGGTGGCTCCGCAGAATACTTTTCGTAAAGGCTGTTGTTTCGCCTTCAATGAAGGGCTATGTAAATTATTTTCAAATTGCAGATATAGGCATGAGTGTTCTTACTGCAATGGTGCCCACCCCGCCACGCCTTTACCTAGGGATGCAAGCGGGAAAGGCCATGACGCCAGTGAGCTTGCCAAGCATGCAGCCGTGGCTAGACCGCACGATGGCCCGGCTGCTAATTAATGGGATTACAGAGGGTTTTTTAGTTCCTTTCTTTACTGGTATGGGATGCATTTTAGTTAAGAACTTGCGTTCTGCTAGGATACATCCTGATATTGTACAAGAGAAAATAGATAAGGAGATTTTGGAAGGCCGGGTAGCTGGCCCTTTCGACCACCCACCTTTTGCTAATTTTAATCTCTCTCCCTTGGGCATTGTTCCCAAGAAGGAACAAGGGACTTTCAGACTCATTCACCACTTATCATATCCGGCAGATGCTTCACTTAATGATGAAGTCTCTGACATATTGGCTCCTGCCTCTTACGCCTCTTTTGATGAAGCGCTTGTGCTATTGCGTCATTTCGGACAGGGAGCATTGTTGGCCAAGGCGGAATGTCAAATCTGCCTTTGGTCTACTTCCCGTGCATCCTCAAGATTTTAATTCCCTGGGCTTTCATTTTCAGAGATGTTTTTATTTCGATAAATGCCTGCCAATGGGCATTTCTTTATTTTGTTTTTATTTTGAGGCTTTTTCTAAATTCTTACATTGGGTGTTGTCACAATGCTTACCTGAGGGAGGTTTTCTACATTAGCTCGATGATTTTTTGTTTGTAGGACCAGTGGACTCCCATTTATGTTCTAAGTCGCTGGATGCATTTTTTATTATGTGCGATTCTTTCGGTATTCCCATCGCCCATGAGAAGACTGTTTTCCCATCTTCTACCATTGAGTTCTTGGGTATTACCATCGACTCTGAGCTGATGGAGTTTAGACTCCCTGAAGAGAAGTTTCTCCATATGAGAATGATGATTTCTGTGTTTCTAACTAAACGCAAGGTATTTTTGAAGGAAGCACAATCCCTGTTGGGTCTTTTTGCATTTGCAGCTAGAATCATTCTGATAGCCAGAATGTTTTCATGGCGTTTTGCCCTGGCTACCAGTGGTTTAAAGAACCCGTACTCCCATGTTCGCATATCTGCGAATATCAGAGAAGATTTAAAGATTTGGGATTCTTTTCTGTCAAATTTTAATGGATCCACGGTTTGGCAGCAATCTTTTACGGATAACTTTCAGTTAAATTTCTTTACGGATGCCGCAGGTTCATCCGGTTTCAGATCCTTTTTAAACAGCCATTGGTGTGCTTCCGAGTGGCATTCCAGCTGGCTCCACCATAATGTTTTGCAGAATATAGTCCTCCTTGAACTATTTCCAGTGATAGTTTCTATTGTGATATGGAGGGAGCAGTTTAGGAATCGTAGGGTGTTAGTGCATATGGATAAAAAAGGTGTGCTCTTTGCTATCAATATGCTGCCATCTAGATCTGAAATGGTCATTAAGCTGTTACAATTTTTAGTATTACATTGTTTACGTTTCAATATTTGGTTAAAAGCATTTTACTTACCTGGTTTAGAGAATGATCTAGCTGACACTTTGCCTCGTTCGCAGTTCCATAGGTTCCGGGAGTTGGCTCCTTCAGCGGATCAGAGTGGCACCCCCTGCCCGGATTTCCTCTGGGGCTTTATCTGGGACTAATAGCTACTCACCTCCGGAATTCAGTAGCGCAGAAGACGTGGTGGGAATAGGAGTTAGCCTGGTCCAGATGGTGTTCTTTCTGCTCAAGTAAGAATATTGACGTGTTAGAAGTAGATGGATATGTATCTATGGCTTTTGTCTCTTCTCTGATTGAATCTGGTCTTAGTCCTGCCTCAGTTAGCAAGCTTTTGGCTGGAGTGTAATTTTTTCTGAAATTTTCCAACCGACCAGCTTTGACCTCTTTCTTTCAAGTCTGTCAAATTCTTAAACATTTCCGAAAATCTTTTCCTACTAAGGATGACCGCCGGCCTATTTAAGTTGAATTACTAGCTAAGCTGTTGACAGTAGTGGAGAATGTCTGTTTTTCTAATTTTGAAACTTTGCTTTTTAGGGCAGTATTTTCAGTTATCTTTTTTGGCGCTATGAGAATTGGCAAGCTTACGGCTCGGAACAAGGCATCCTCTTCATATCTTCTGTTCAGTCATATAGCACTGAGTCCCGATTGCTTACGCTTATTTATTTGTAGATCAAAGATTTTTGGTTTGGGTAAGGGTCAGTGGGTACAGCTGGCTAGATCCCCCAATCCTATGATATGCCCAGTGTCCAATGCGGCTAGTTTTATGTAAGTATGTCCCTCATTTGAAGGTTCCTTTTTTATCCACCAGGTCTTGTCTCCGTTAACCAGATACCAATTTTCTGCTGTTTTAGCCTCCTGCCTTAAACGACTTCACCTATCCGGTTTTAAATTCTCATCTCACTCCTTTAGGATTGGGGCTGCTACAGCTGCCAATCTGCTGGGTTTCCTCCGGAAGGTCAAAAAATGGTTGGTAGATGGGCTAGTAATAGATACAGGATTTATATTTGCCCTGAATTGTTAACATTATGATTTTGTTTCAGATCCAGCTATTGGTACAATTTGGATCGTAGGCCACTCCTACGTTTTCGGGGATGGTAGGCAGGCGTCTTCCAGGACTTATTCAAGTAATTTTGGCCTGGATTCTGGATGTTAATGACTTTACAGTTTTATGGTCGGGCGTTCGTGGGCTAAGATGGCATAATCTTAGAGGCCATTTAATTCATTTGTCTTCCATTTGGCCGTCTCCTAAGGTCCTGGTCATTCACTTGGGGGGTAATGACATTGGAAAGGTTAGGACTTGGGAACTGCTTTGTGAGATAAAAAAGGATATTTGTTTCCGAGTAGTACCTTGGCCTTTTCAGAGATGGTCCCTAGTCTTCTTTGGTCTCCTTGTGGAAGCTTGTTCTATGTGGATAGAATTAGGAGACGGCTGAATCGGACCATTCATAATTTCATAGTTTCCCTGGGCAGTTTGTCCTTCCCCCATCTCGAACTTGAGGGTTTTATATCTGGTTTATTCAGGAAAGATTTGGTCCACTTGTCAGGCATTGGCATTGATATATTTAATATGGGTATGCAAAGCCTAATTGAGAGTTCCATGGTGTTGGGGGGACCTAGATCGGTGGGGATTAGTCGTTCAGCATTGTCTGGATGGACAACGTGTAAAAGAAATTTAGTTTGTTGGGTTATAGCCAAGACGGCTATATATTATTTAATTTTCATACCTCATTTATTAGGTTACCCCTTGACCAACACCAGGGCCAGAAAAAATGTATTTAACAAACAATAAAATTGCTGTTTAAAAAAATAAATTAAGTGTGTCTGTCAATTTGTTATGTTAATGACTCCGTAGTGCTATCCCATGTGATTAGGCAAAAATAACACATGGTATATGGCCAATTACCGCAGCCCTGTACCATGTAATAGCTGTAGCCAATCACAGCAATCACAATAGTAAACAATGGGGTTGATTTACTAAAACTGGTGTAAAATTTGAAGCAGCTGTTTACGGTAGCCAAACAGTGTCTAGCTTCAGCTTGTTTAATTAATCTTTGACAAATAAAAAAAAAAATAGAAGCTGATTAGTTTCTATGCTTAGCTGCACCAGATTTTGCACCCTCCAGTTTTGGTAAAGCAACCCTAATGAGTCATGAATGAAAGTAATTTATGGCAGTTCAAAGTACTTTTCTAGTGATCATCATTGTAACAAGCAATCACAGTATAAAAAAATCTATATAACTATATATATATATATATATATATATATATATATATATATATATATATATATATATATATATATATATATATATATATATATATATATATATATGTGTAGCACTGTAATTTTTGCCATTTAAATGCTATATAATAATGTAATGCTATTAGATTAGTATTCAGCTCCCTCTAGTGGCCAGGACATTTATTCTTCTCGTGACTTAAAGTTTTATTTGTGAAAAGCCTCACCTACCCACAGTGCTCACTCACTTACCCATGAGGCTAAGTGACAGAACTGCATGCTGGGTAGGATATAAAAAGCCTAGCGTGGCCATCTTCTCTTTCTTCTGCCTGGGGCACGAGACTTGTTTGCAGGGATCTGTGGGTGTGTGTCTGGAAGAGCCACTGCCTGCTTGGCACGGAAAAAAGGAATCTGAGCCACCGAAGAATGTTTTACCAAGTCTGCTGGAGCAACAGCGTAACCGGATGAAAGGATCCAGGACGGAGCCAACTGAAGGTCCCGGTCATCTTGCGGAGGGGTACAGCTTGACGGTACTGGCTGACGGCAGGACTGAGAGCACCGGAGCGGAGCCATAAAACTATACAGCCCTAGTGTGGTGAGAGGGTTGTTGCCCAAGATTCATATAACACTTAAACTACACGTTACAGACTACACCAGAGTGTTGCTGAGATCTGCAGTTCCCCAAAGGCGTCTCGCGTAGATAGACTGTGATTAACTAGTCCTAAAGCCTGCCTTTCTTTAACTACTGAGTGACATTCCATTTAACCTGCCATAGGAAAGGAGAGTTAAAAGTGTGTTACATAACCAAGTTTGCAATTACTTATAATTCTTATTCTACTTTGCCCTCTGCTTATGCATCAGATTACAAATACTGCAGTTAACTGAGCTAGCTGAAGAAAGAAGACAAGAGACTTATCATCCAGTATAATGCCTTTTATCCTACAGTGTGCACAAGGGGAGGTATTACAATCTAGGGGGAGCCCTTGAGCATATGTACTATAACATACAGGTATTCAGTGTGGTATAGCAG